>NW_026988494.1:24556086-25807880 GCF_030222135.1 Aotus nancymaae | reverse complement strand
CTCCCAGAACTTCCCCTATGATCTCTCTCATGTCTATGGATTCTTGCCTCACTGTACATTTACCAATACTGGAATTTTTGAGTATGATGATGGGCAAGAGGTGTATGGCAATACCACTCTTAAACCATTGGGTGATGCTCTATAACATGGCCTCTTCTAACCTGATGAATCTTCAAAGAGGGCTTAATAGGATCAAATTAATACTTACGAACCTTAGGTTTTAATCCAGTTCATTAATTAGGTTCGTGAACCTTATTTCATGAACTCTATAAAGATATAGTTCTGAGAAAAGTAGTTTAATTACAAAGGATGTTTCAGAGCTTATACAAATCTTCCAGATTAATATAATAACATCTTAGCAAAGAAAGGTTCTTCATCTGAATCAACTATAAATTCAGCAAGAAAGTGGCTGACTTCATTTGGGGCTGGATGTAGATGAAAAAAGAAAGAGACTTGAGGATCTGTGGGAAGAGGAAGCTTCTTTTGATGATCCACTGGGCAATGAAAAGGGATCCCTGCAGGAAGTCCTATGATCTTAGGTTACTGCAAATAGGACTGGAAACATCCCTGTCATCAGGTGTTGAGGAATTAGATATACTAAAATGAAGGATCAGAGCTGGAGGGATGGGACTGTTTTGGGGAAGGTATTTTCCAAGGCATTTGGTATACAGAAATTTCCTTATGGGAGGCCTGCAACAGGTTGGGCTTTTAACAGGATAAGAAGGGTGCTGATGGACATTTCTACCCATGTCCTGGATGGTTTGTTTCTCACTCAAAACTGCAAGAAGAAAATTCAGAACAATCTTGACAGAGGGCTATAGTACACTGATAAGATAAAATTCCAGAAAGATAAATTAAAACCCCACATTTAGTGTCACATCATTTTCACTAGTAAAAGATGGAACTTAGTCATTCAGAGAAAAAAGATCTAGTTGATATTTGGCCATGCATGGCTTTTGTCCATTTATTAAATGAATATATTTTGATTGTATAGCCAGGTGCTATGGACCAGGGATATGTTTCCTATCCTCATGGATATTATAGCTTTGATATGAATCAAAAATAAATAGGATCTTAGATTGCACTAATGGAAAAGTTAATTCAGGTAACTTAATAAGCATTTATTAAGCATTGACTGCATGCCAAACTGTGTCTTAAAGAATGGGAGCTGCTACAGTTTGAATATTTGTCCCCTCCAGAACTCACATTGAAACTTAATCCTCAATGTGGCAGTACCGAGAGGTGGGACTTTTACCAGGTGATTGGGTCATGAGGTCTCTGCCCTCATAAGCAGCTTAATCCATTCATGGATTAGTGGGGCAATGGATGAATGAGTTATCATGGGAGTGGGACTGATGGCTTTATAAGAAGAGGAAGTGAGAAGTGAGCTGGCCGTCTCAGCCCCTTCACCATGTGATGACCTGCACTGCCTTGGGACTCTGCAGAGAGTCCCCACCAGCAAGAAGGTCCTCACCAGATGCAGCCCCTCAACCTTGGACTTCTCAACCTCCATAATTGTAAGAAATAAATTCTTGTTCTTTATATATTACCCAGTTTTTTATATTCTGTTATAAGCAACAAAAAACAAACTAAGACAGGAGCTGAATGCTGAATGACAGAAAAAGATGTGAACGATCATCTGATAAATTTGAGTATAATATGCTTAGTCAGGATTTCTTTAATTTTTTCATTGCCTTAATGATGCTACTAAAAGAAGTAGCAAAAATATCTTTGATGACTTTCATTTTATTTTAAAAACCTATATAAAAGTTGCATGCCGTGCCATAATGAAAAAAATCTATATTTTAATATTTAATAATAATAGTTTTACTGAATTAAGGGTAGAAGCTGATATTTTAAAATTATATTAAAATGCATTTACAAATAAAAATAATAGTTTGAATTAATTCTAGACATACGTTATCGTCCTATGCAGGAAGAAAGAATAGAAACATGAATTCCTCCAAAACTAATATGTAAATTTAAAGCAATTATAATTACAATGACATGTTTTTTTTTTTTATTATTATTATTTTCATTTTAGAGACAGAGTCGCCCTCTGTTGCCCAGGCTGGAGTGCTGGAGTGCAGTGGTGCAGTCATAGCTTACTGCAGGCTCAAATTCTTGGGCTCAAGCAATCCTCCTGCCTCAGCTTCTTAAGTAGCTAGGACCACAGGCACACACCACCATGCCTGCCTAATAATTGTTTAATTTATTTTTGTAGAGATGGGGTTATAGCTACATTGCCCAGGCTGGTCTTAAACTGCTGGCCTCAGGTGATCCTCCTGCCTCAGCCTCCCAAAGTGCTGTGATTACAGGCATGAGCCAATGCACCAAGCCTAATGCCATGTGTTTTCAATGAGGCAAAATTAATTTAAAGTTTATATAGAAGAATTAATGTTCAAGAAAAATCAAGAAAATTTGAAAAGGGAGAGTGAAATTACCTTCTAAATATTAAATATTGTTTTTAAGCTATGTAATTACAGCCGGGAGTGGTGGCTCACACCTGTAATCCCAGCACTTTGGGAGGCTGAGGAGGGAGGATCAGTTGAGCCAGGAGTTCAAGACCAGCCTGGTATACGCTGACACCCTGTCTCTAAAAAATTTTTTAAAAACATTAATGGGGCATGATGGCATACACCTATAGACTCGGCTACTTGGAAGCTGAGATACGAGGATTGCTTGAGCTAGGGAGGTTGAGGCTGCAGTGAGCCATGATTATGCCACTGCACTCCAGCCTCGGTGACAGAGTGAGACCCTGTCTCAAAAATAAATAAATAATATTTTTTAAAAGCTATGTCATTAAAACAAAAAAAGAAATTATAAGGAGGCAGACTGTAGGTCAGTGTAAACAAAACCCTGCTAAGATTCTTTTGCACCCTTTCCATTTTCTATAAAATGAGAACAATAACATATGCTCTAATAATGACAGAGGTGCAGTGAGGAACAGATGGTGTATGTTCAGAAGTGGTCCTTGACTTTAGGTCCTCATTAAAATGACTTGGAGAGTTTTAGAATCCTGATGCTCTGGCTCCACCCCCAATTAATTCAGTCATAACCTCTGGAGGTGAGACTCAGGCACTGATCATTTTTGAAGCTCCCAGGTGATTCCATTGTATAGCCATTGTGTAGTTCCACTGAGAACCATTGATCTAAAATAATTTTTAGTTGCTGTCTGGGTGGTTGTGGAAACATTAGGTTTGACTTGAGGCAGATCTGGCATCCTTTTTAAAGGGCTCATTCACCTAATAATTGGAGGTAAAGGTCGCAGTGAAGCAGCTCTGGAGTGAAACACAGACCACATGGCCAGTCAGTAACATGAAGGACAGTGAAGATGGCTAAGCAACATTTGTCTACTTGCAGGCACGTGCTAAGCAGTTCAGGGTTGGCTAGCCTCAGGCCTCTCCCCAAGAAGATCCTGAAAGGGAAGATGAGTGACACCCACTGATGGAGTGAATGTTTCTGAACTTTATGGAGGTCCAGAAAAAATCACTCAGAATACCCCTGTATCACCTGTGGGCTGATTTTATTATGATTTTATTAGCCACCATTTTATCATGGGCCTGCAATTGACTAAATAAATGTATATACCCGTTAAATAATTACTGCCTGAAAGTGATTCGTTTTTACTAAGTTTTTTAAAAAATTAAAATCGACACATGATAACGGTACATATTTGTGGGGTACAATGTGATGTTTTGATACATGTACACATTGTGTAATAATCAAATTAGGGTAATTAGCAAACATTTCTCATTTCTTTGTGGTGAGAACATTGTAAGTTCTCTCTCCTACCTATGTTGAAATACACAATACTTTCAAAAAAATAACAGGTGCTGGTGAGGTTGTGGATAAAAGTGAATGCTTATACACTGTGGGTGGGAGTGTAAATTAGTTCAACCACTTTGGAAAGCAGTGTGGTAATTCCTCAAAGAGCTAAAAACAGAATTACCATTTGACCCAGCAACCTCATTACTGGGTATATATAGGAATATAAATCGTTCTGCCATAAAGACACATGCACACTTATGTTCATTGCAGTGCTCTTCTCAATAGCAAAGACATGGAATCAACCTAAATGCCCATCAATGGTAGATTGGATAAGGAAAATGTGGTACATACACACCAGGGAATATCATGCAGCCATAAAAAAGAACGAGATAATGTCTTTTTCAGGAACATGGATGGAGCTGGAGGCTATTATTCTAAATGAAGTAACATGGGAACAGAAAACAAAATTCCGTATGTTCTTACTTTAAGTGGGAGCTGAATGATGAGAACACATGGACACATGGAGGGGAACAATAGATACTTGGCTTTAGATAAGGGTGGAGAGTGGGAGGAGGAAGAGAATCAGAAGAAATACCTATTGGGTACTAGGCTTAGTAGCTAGGTGAGGAAATAATCTATACAACACACCCTCGTGACACAAGTTTACCTCTATAACAAACCTGCACTTGTACTCCTGAACCTAAAATAAGTTAAACAAAAAGAAATACACAATACATTATTGTTAAGTATAGTCAACTCTACTGTGAAATAGAACACCGGAAGTTATCCCTCCTTTCTGACTTTAACTGTGTACCACTTGACCAATCTCTCACCATCCTCCCTCTCTGCTCTCTTTGGAGAGTGATTCTCTTATTTTTTATTTTTATTTTTGAGAGACAGGATCTCTTTGTTGCCCAGGCTGGAGTGCAGTGGTGTGATCATAGCTCACTGCAGCTTCAACCTCCTGGGCTCAAGAAATCCTCCATCTCAGCTTCCTGAGTAGCCGAGATTGCAGGCGTGCACCACCATGCTTGAGTAGTTTTTTATTTTTTGTGGAAACAGGGTCTCACTATGTTGCCCTGGCTGGTCTTGAACTCCTGGGCTCAAGCGATCCTCCCACCGCAGCCTCCCAAAGTGCTGGGATTACAGGCGTTAGCCACCACGCCCATCCAAGAGTGACTCTTAATCACAGGCCACAGGATATTGCTCTTGCCCATTCCTAGTTTGTTCCAGCTGTATCAAACTGGTGGCTGAGCTGTTCTGCTAGTGGTGCTGAGCCAGACAAAGGTTGGTTGGGGATCTGTAATAAGGACACTGCATAGCAAAGCAGCCCCAAAGACATCTGGGCAGCCAGAGATGGTGCATCAAGCAGAAAGAGGTAAACAGATACACACAAGGGTCTTTACTCAGCTCCTCCCCACCCCTCCCCATGGCCCCGACTCTCCAAGAAAAGAAATCAAGCTAAAGCCCCAAACCCTGCTGTGTAAGTCCTCATGGGAGACAGAGGATCAAACAGCAGCACCTGCCAAGAAGATGATGCATTCTGTATGAATCAGCTCAGTGACTCAGCATCTGATAAAGCTTGTTTGGAGTGTTTAGGGCAAGGGAAGGGGTGGTTCTGTTCTGCTTTGTGTGCTCAGGCCCCCCAGGCATTGGCTGGCCCAGGGCTGGGCCAATAGTTTCAAGAGAGATGAGGTCCAGAATGCCAAAGGCCTGGGAAAAAGTCTGCAAACCATGGCAAGGCAAGGAGCTACAAGCCTGCAAGTCACTGGGAAAAGCAGATTATGTTGCCTTCAAATATCAGAAGGGGCACTACGGGAGAGATAGGCTGGATTTTCCCCGTGTGGCTCCAGAGAGCAGAATTGGGCTCAGGATTGGCCCATACAGGAGCCAGACTGTGACTCAACCAAACAGAGTCCTAACTTTATCAACGGCTTTACTAGATCGCATTGAAGGTAGTGAGCTCTCTGTTATTGGTGGTATTCAAACACGGGCAGGATGACCACCTGGTGCAGACATGGGGGGTGGGCTAGGAATCAAGTAGTGTGCAAGGCCTGAACCAATCGACCTCTATGATCTACTTAGAATATTAAACATCCGGTGATGCATTTTTGACACTTTGAAAATTCACACTTTTTTTTCCCGAAGTTCGATCTTCTGAACCTTGTTTGCTTAGTAGTGGGGATAATCAAGTAATTATTCCCGATGCATCACAGTGACAGCTGTGAATCATGCCCGTTTCTCCCAAATCCGTTTTTCCTCTCCTCCCTTGCCCAATTCAGCTGACTGAGGCAGATCTCACTGACCTCCAAAGTCTAATTGTTAAAAATATAACTAGATGTATGCCTCCTGTTCCGGATGCTGGGGGAGCTACAGAACAGAAGTGTTACAAGGAGCAGGCTCGAAAACAATTCTAACTTCAGGTATTGATAAGGAGGAGGCACTGTCCACAGAAACTGTAGCTATTACAGATAATTAGATGTTTTTTTAAAAGGGAAAATAAAGTGAAGCTTCTTCTGGAGCATTTTTTTTTCTTCTGGTCTGATGACCTTCTTATACTTGTCGTGGTACTGGGTTAGGTTGCAGGGAGTCATGGAGATGACCCATTCTCCATTCCTCATTGTCCAGATGGAAGAAACTCAGGCCCCAGGGTGAAGTGATTGGTCCAAGGTCACCCAATGCCCTGGGGCACACCTAGGACTGTAATCAGATTTTCATGCACCTGGACTGTGTTCTCCCACTTCTTCATGGGCTTAGAAGATTCCCGCAGGATGCCTCCTGAAAAGGGCTGGGGTCCTAGTGGCCTTGGGACGTTGGGCAAGCAAGGGACTGGGCCTCCATGCTGTGCCTCCATAGTCCTGATCTCGAACGGGAAAACGCAGCCCCTGACCTTGCGGATCTCCTTTAAGCCCCTTTGTTTCACATGGTTTTCAAAGTCTGCCACCCACAGTGGGGCTGCCTATACTGCCCCATCCACCCATCGCCCCAACTGTCAGCCCTGGACTTCTCTCCTGTGGCTCAAACATCCCTGGCTCCTAAGTGGGCAGCTCAGTTTCGTCCCCAAGAAGTAGCTGCACCTCCAGGGTTCCCGGATTTCCCCCTCCCTGCCAGGGGGTGGGGTGGCTGTGACAGGAGGCGCTCCCTGCCCTCAGCAGGCTGGAGAACAGAAAACCCAATCCCTCTGGACACATATCTGACTCCCTAATTGGCAAGGGTTAGTGCAGAATAAAAATGCAGGGTCTCTGGTTCAAAAACTATGAAGAACTTCAAGACTGTCACAGTAGCCCATTAAACCAAACGTGGATCTGCAGGGGTCCCACATCCATGAAGCCCACCCTGCTTGGCTGGGTTCCAAGAGGATAGGGACAATAATTGCTTAAGCTCCGTGGATCAAGGGCCCGGAGAGGCCTTCTGGCTCCCTGCATATTTGCTCTGATCACTCCTAAACACAATTCTGTTTCTTCCAGGCCTGGCGGGTCAGTCCAGGGACCCCAGGCCAGAGTGATGCTTCCAGGAGTCGGCGTTTCAATAATTCCTGTGCTCTCTTCTCCAGAACAAGGACCCTCTCCAACCTACCCTCATTATGTCTAACTCTTTACGGTTTAAATTGGCCAATAGGGCCAGGGAACTGTGAGGTTGTGCGATTGCGTTTTGGACTAGGACAGAGGGCCGGGCTAACCGCGTGAGAGGGGCGCCCAGCGGGACACTCGAGTTCAGGCTCTTCCCTCTTGGGGGCGCCGTCTCCAGGTTGGGGGGCGCTGAACGGCCTCACCTCAGGGTTCCCCTGGAGCCAGCACAGCCATTCGCGGTGACGATGCGCCCCCCGGCGCCTCTAGCCGGGTGCTGCGCCTCTAGCCGGGTGCTGCACCGGCCCCCACCACCCGGCTTCCAGAAAGCTCCCCTTGCATTCCGCGGCATTCTTTGGGCGTGAGTCACACAGGTTTGCAGCCAGCCCCCAAGGGGGTGTGTACGAGCCGAGCGATATAAATACGGCGCCTCCCGGTGCTCACTACGCGGCGTCGCCAGAAGGAGCGCTCGGGCGCCGGGTGCCGCTGACCGGTGAGATGTCCCCCGTCTTCCCTACCCTTGCGCAGACCGCACCGGGACGGATGGGCGGGCAGGGGGTGGCAGCCAGGCAGGGAGAGATGACACAGCTCACAGTCACAACGCCTGCGCTTTCGATGGAGCCCAGGAAGCAAGGGAGGGGAGATGGCCGGAGCCCCGTCACCAGGCAGCTTAGCCAGGGGCCCAGCGCACTCACCGCCTGAGCGCAGGAGCTCCAACCACAATTCTGGGGCGGCGGAGTGGGGGAGTAAATAGAGCAGATATAATGATCATCCTTTCGCAAATATGGGGAAACTGAGGCCCGAGACCTGCCGCGTTGCAGGGGGCTCAGGCTAGCAGGTGACGGAGCTGGCCTGCACGGAGCTCCTTCCTGCAGCGTGTCCCCTGCGAAGATGCAAGATGCGGACCTCTCAGCTGTGGCTGTCAGCTTGCATGCATGAGTCATCCAGTTTTCTTATAAATTCTCTAGCTCTCTGGACCCTGTGCCTGTAAGTATGAGGCTGTGGATTTAAGTATATGCTGCAACCACCGAAATCCTAAGTCACACAAGCTCCCCCAGGCCTCCCATCTCCGATTCCACCGTCTCATTTTACAGATGATAATGAGGTTTAGGACTGATGCCAACACTAAACAGCAAATAAGTATCAGAATCGGGGTTAGAGCCAAAGCCTCCTGACCTTCCAGAATTTCTGGACCCAGATTAAAAAAAAAAAAGAAGCTGATTCTTTTTAAAGGGAGAGGTTAGGAATTTAAGGTAAGTACAGATAGTATTTTAAAAAGACGCCCATGAGAATGTAAGTTATAATAGTTGTGGGTCATTAGACACAACCGAAATGCCCAATCTTTGTGAGAATAGTAAAATTAACTTGGGTCCATGAGAAAGTGGAGCATTACATAGCCACAAAAGTGTGCTTTTAAATAATATTTGAAGATAGTGAATGCGAAGAATCTGGTTGTATAAACTGCGTAGAAGAGAAGGAAATAGACCACAGTGCTAACACTTGCCTCAGGGTGGTATGAATTACAGGCGACGATTTTTCTTATTTTCTCTTTGGTTTAGTTTCCTCCATTTGAAAAGGCAGATAGGAGCGGGGCTTTGGGCTTGAAACCCTCACCAGCTGGGCCCTCTTTGCTTGTCTTCCCATCCTCCCCGCAGCTCGATGTGCACGGTCATTGATTTTCTTTCTTTTCTTTTCTTTTTTTTCTGAGACTGAGTCTCACTCTGTTACCCAGGCTGGAGTGCAGTAGCATGAACTCTGCTCACTGAAACCTCCGCCAGCCATCTGGGTTCAAGTGGTTCTCGTGCCTCAGCCTCCCGTGTAGCTGGGACTACAGGTGCACGCCGCCACACCTGGCTAATTTTTGTATTTTTAGTAGAGACGGGGTTTCACCACCTTGCCCAGGCTAGTCTCAAACTTCTGACTTCAAGTAATCCATCTGCCTCGGCCTCCCAAAGTGCTGGGATTACAGGCGTGATGGCGCATGGCCACGTCATTGATTTTCTTAAGCCTCCAGACCTGCCTGCTTGGAAACCTTTTGGGAAGCTGCTCAGTTCAAAGCTCCCAGGAGGGTGTGCTTGGAACAGAGTTGCTCGTGGTCCCAACCCTACCTCCTCCTCCTATTCCCCGGCACAGCCCCTCTGTCCACAGAACCGGCCTTTTCTGGTAGAAGGAGCCAGGTCGGGTGGTTTCAGCCTTCTTAGGGGAATGAGGCTGTGTGCTAGTGCATTGGCCTTGGCCTGGTTCCTCTGCCCAGGGCAGCTGGCAGTCAGGCTCCCAGGAGGCAGAGGAGATGACGGAGGAGGTGAGTCCGAGCAAAGGAAGGGAGGTCGGCTGTGCAGCCATGGTTCTAGAACATTCCTCAGATCAGCAGCATCCATATCACCTGCAGACTGGCTGGAAAAGCAGATTTAGACTCAGAACTAACATTATAACCAGCCTGCAGTGATTCATAAGTACTTTAAAAAGTGGTCAATCATTTCACCAAAGCAGAGCCACACAGTAGTCCGGGGGACCACAGGTGACCTCTGTGTGTCGCCTTGGTTTCCCTGCCCCTCTCTAGACATGTTGATTAGACACTGCCAATGCCCAGCCTCAGCCCTCAGTCTAATTTTGAAGCAGTCAGGATTTACTATGATTACATAAGACCCTCGTGTTTACAGAACGCGTTCCCCTCTCTGAAGTCTGGATTAGATCCATTTTACAGATGAAGAAACTGAAGCTCAGATATTTAAGTGACTTAGAAGCAAGCAAAGAACACTGGGCTAGGGGTTGGGAGGGCTGGGCTCTTATCCTGGGGTTACCACAAGCATACTATGGGCCCTGGAGAGCCCTGTGCCATCTCTGGGCTTCAACCTCCCCACTAAGGTAGAGGGGTTGGGTGAGAGAACAACTCCCTTCCCAGCTCTGAGCTGGATGGCTCACCAGGGACCCCAGGCTGTCTGGAGCAGACTCTGTGCCCGCTGTTGAGTCTGGAACTCCTTTCCTGCATCTTGCCTTTGGCTGCCCTGTTCTTCAGGGCCCAACACCCTGTCTTCTGGTCAGAACCTAGGTCTGAATGGGTTTTTCCAGAAGTTGTTGCTTTCAGGGGCACCTGGCAGAGGGGTGTTTCTGGCTGCCTTTGTCTCTCTGGCATGACAAAGGCTCTGTTCCTGCTGGAGGCATTTCAGGGCTCAGTGGGCAGCTGAGGCAGAGCCCGTGAGACCACAGCCTTCCTGGTGAGCCTGGTCTCTGCCACCCACCCCGTCTCTGGGGAAGGCGCTGACCCGTATCTTCTCCCACGCTGCCCCCTGGCTCTGTGCGCCTGATTACTTCTCATGAGAGGCGCTCCTTATTAATGTCCTACCAAGTGTCCAGATGGGCCTGCCGGGCTGTGCTGGCGGCTTTGGATGTGAACCATTTCAGGAAGGGGAACTCCACCTTCCTGTTGGTTCTGTTATGGGAAATGAGTGAGCTCAGATAAGCAGTTCCTGGGAGGGGGGATGATGGAGAGGGTGCAAGGGGAGGGGTTTCTGTTTTATGCAACAGCCTCAGCTTCTGGGAAAGGGTCCATGGTGTAAGACCAGGGTTGTGGCCTGTGCCCCCTGGCTCAGGGCAGCCAGCCCAGTGGTGGCAAGAACACTGGCAGGGCAGCCTGCTGTGGGCTTAGAGGGATGGGTCGTGTGGAGGGCCTGGCAGAGCAAAGGGACTCATCCTTCCAAAGGGACTTTCTCTGGGAAGCCTACGCCTCGGGCCACTGTGAACCCTCTCTACTTTTAGAAGGGAATTGTTCTTCCTGGCTTCCATGACTTCTACCCCTGAATGCACAGGCAGCCCAATCCAAGACTCCCACTAGAGACGCAGATGGATTCGGTGTGAGGGCAGCTGCTGCTGCCTCCAGCTCTTGAAAATCAAGTTTGGGTGGGCCGGGTGCAGTGGCTCATGCCTGTAATCCCAGCACTTTGGGAGGCCGAGGTGGGCGGATCACGAGGTCAGGAGATGGAGACCATCCTGGCTAACACAGTGAAACCTGGTCTCTTAAAAAAAAAAAGAGAGAGAAAAACAAAGAAAATCAAGTTCAGGTCGTGCTGAGACTTCCTGGGGGCTGCAGTGCTGTGGTGGATGGGGGGTGTCTGCTGGGGGAAAGATGTGGAGGCACATCGCAGAGGACGGGGCTGGTCTCTGAGATGCAGTCCCTCTGTGGAGGTGGCATGGGGAGGGACGGATGCGTGACCCAAGGGAGATATTTTCACTGAAATATCTGGACAAGGAGGCCGGGATGCAGAAAGCCTGTGCGCCTTGCTGATTGCGGGGGAGGATGTGGCTTGGACAACAGCCTGGCTCCTCTGATGCCAGGGTTCTTGTTTCTTCCACTGGTTGCTGCTGTCCTGCAGTCCCTCCCTCCCTGCACTTCCTGCCTTCGCTTTCTTTTGAGGTGTCCATGGCAAGTCTGGTCCTTTCCCCCCATTTCCTCAGGGATAAAAGTGCAGCAGTGCTAATGAGGGGGACAGCGAGGGCGGTGAAGCCCTGGGGAGCTGCTGCAGGCGGCAGGTGGGCGGGATGCCAGCAGGCTGTCTAGCTGTTCCATGATGGTCTCCTGTTCCCTGCAAACAGAGGCGTGCGAGGACTCAGAATTAGAGGCATGATGAAGACTCTGCTGCTGTTTGTGGGGCTGCTGCTGACCTGGGAGAATGGGCAGGTCCTGGGGGACCAGTCAGTCTCCGACAATGAGCTCCAGGGTGAGTAGACCAAGTATGATGTTCCACAGGGTGGTGAGGTCAGAGGGCAGGGCTGCCAACTCCACTCAGGGCATCTCTATCAGGCCCCGAGTGTTACAGACCATTTGATCTCGTGCACTGGATCTGGGTGCTTGTGTCTGGACACCCTCCGAGCCTCAGCTCCCAGGCCTCTGCGGGCATCAGGCTGTCGGCATTTGCAGGCAATTCCCAAGCCCATTCTGACTGCTGCATTTCACTCAGCTGCTCCCTTCCCAGGTCCCTTGGCCCAGCTCCCAAGCCTCCTCCATGAAGCTGTGTCTGGACCATCGGAGCTCTTATCCCTCTCCCGTTTGGAGTTTGTCCCTCCTGGGAGCTGACCGCTTCTGCAGGATCATTGTTAAAAACCCAGATCAGGCCAGGCGCGGTGGCTCAAGCCTGTAATCCCAGCACTTTGGGAGGCCGAGGTGGGAGAATCACGAGGTCAAAAGATCGAGACCATGGTGGCCAACATGGTGAAACCCTGTCTCTAATAAAAGTACAAAAATTAGCTGAGCGTGGTGGCAGATGCCTGTAGTCTCAGCTACTCCAGAGGCTGAGGCAGGAGAATTGCTTAAACCCAGGAGGCAGAGGTCACAGTGAGCCGAGATCGTGCCACTGCACTCCAGCCTCGGTGACAGAGCGAGTCTCTGTCTCAAAAACAAAACAAAACAAAAAAACCCCAGGTAAGACCTGGGTGTGTCTGTTCCACTTCTCAGTTGGGTGACTGAGCCACTATCTTGATCTCATGACACTTTCCCCAACCCCTGTTTTATTGAGATAATGAACAAATAAAACTTGTGTGTATTTAAGGTATATGACGTGATGTCTTGAAATGTGCATACATTGAAATGATGACCACTTTTATGGTGGGGTGGTAGGAACGCTTAAAATCTCTCAGCAAACTTCCAGGTACAGTATGGTGTTATTAAGTACAAGCACCACCTGTGTGTTAGACCTCCAGAACCTACTCCTCCTGCCTGACTGACACTTGGACCCTCTATCGTACCACACGTCCCATGTCCCCCTCTGCAAAGTGGGCATGGTAGTGGGGCTGGAGCATTCTGTAAACTGCACATGAAGCGTTTGGCACAGTGCTTGGCGTGGGATAAGCCCCAGTGAAGTGGCACTTAGGGGACACGGTGTTTCGCTGCATCTGTCACCAGTGCTATGCCTTAGTCATTTCCTCATCTTCTTATTTCTGTCACCTGGCACTGTGCATTGGAAAAAAGAAATACACGTCTGGTTAAACTGAACTCTAGAAAGATTTGTGTCCAAAATAACAATATTTTATATTTTGATGCTTCAAAGCTGACCACTTCTGGGTTTTTAAAAAATATTTTTCCTTGACAAGTTTCTTCTGCACCCGGCTCATTCTCCAGGGGCACACGGCGGTGGCTGGGCACAGCTCTGCCGTTTCTCCCCTGGGTGTGCTGGCTCCCATGGTCTGCATATCTGAGCAGTGAGAGCAAGGAGTCTGTGATGGGAGCCTGTGCAGGGCAAGGCTGGGACTGCGCTGCTGCCTGCCGTGGGTGGGGGTGGGGATCCCAGCCTTGACAGCCCCTTAACTGAACAGGCCTCTCTGGCCATTCCTGCTCACTCCAGGGTTATATCCGAGGCCATCCCTTCCTCTCACCTCATGCTACCTCTTGTGCTCCTCTTGCAGAAATGTCCGACCAGGGAAGTAAGTATGTCAATAAGGAAATTCAAAATGCTGTCAACGGGGTGAAAGAGATCAAGACTCTCATAGAAAAAACGAACGAAGAGCGCAAGACACTGCTTAGCAACCTAGAGGAAGCCAAGAAGAAGAAAGAGGTCAGGAGGAGCGGAGACGGCTGCCCAGCCTTGACCATCCCACCGGAGGGTGGGGGGAAGGGAGGGGATCACAGCGCGGTGCCTTGCTGGGTTGCCATGGTGACCTGCAGTCCTCCCAGGCTGTGTCAGCTGATGCCGCAGTTAAGAAGGAGGGAAGGTTTATTCGCGTTTGAAAGCATCAGGGGGTGAGATCTTGGATCTGGATTTGTTATGAGCCTGGCTCAGGGCCTAATGCCCAGATTCATTTCAATAGATGTTTCTAAACCCTGACCACGTGCTGGCTCCAAGCAGTCTCTGGATGGGGTGGCAGCAGGGGCCTGGAGCGGGGTGGTGTCCAGCCTTCAGGAAGCTTATCTAGTAGGGGTGATACAGTTAGGGTTAAGGCAGGCACACACTCTGCACCCTACATCTTCCTAGAGTTCTGGACTACTTCATAAAGAAACATCTTAAGGCCAGTAGTGGATGTAGCAGATCTAGCCTGCTTAGTGATTTGACAAAGCTAAAACACTGTAATTCAATGAACAACTTATTTAAGAAATCAAGTTCCCTGATTATCCTAAAAACCTACTCTCATGGTCGCACTACTTCAGATGCTAAGATGTAGCTACCTGCCAGCTTCATGATCCATCATACACGTTAAAAGCAATTCAAAGGCTCTGAGAAGTTCTGCAGTAAAGAAACCTGTATAACTCCAGGAAACCCAGAGTTTTCCAAATTGACCAGGGAATTCCTTTTTTTTTTCCTGGCAGCTTTGAGCACAGTTCCGTGGGAGCCACTTCAGGGAATTTTGGCCCGGATACGGCTCTAACTTTTCTTCAAGCTTCATGCCCTTTCTTGGCATCAGTATCAGTTCTCACCATTCTACGAGAATCCTCACAGCTCCTGGGGAAGGGCACATTCTGTTCTCACATTTTTGCTGTTATCATTGGAGTTTGACATTCAGCAATTCTGGTTTTATGATAACGCACGTCAAATTTGGAGAAAAGAGCCTGCTCCTTCTTAGTTGAGAACTAGGTGAACCAGAAGGAAAGGGAGCAGGCACCATGGGTGGCACTTGTACCCTGGCTCAGTGGGAGGTGGGTTGTCCATCCCCAGCAGGGGACAGGGGGTGATGGAGCAGGACACAGACCTCGAATAACTCTGGGGTGTGGATGGTCTAATTTTTTTTTTTGAAGACTAATACTCATTCACAGAGACTTTAATACAGAAAAGTAGAAGAGGAAACGTTCCTCCATAATCCTTTTGCCCAGGGAGAAATCACTGTTAACATTTGATCTATTCCTTCCTACTCTTTTCCTCTGCTTTTTTGACAGTGGCTATATTCAAAATTATGAATTTTTAACATAAATGGTACACATAATATTCAAAATGGATTATAAACATCCTTTATAATGATGTACCATCTATCCTTTGTATGAACCACAGTTTAACCTGTCTCTCACTTTTAAACATCTGGGTTGATTCTGAATTATTTTTTTGCCATAAATTCATACTGTAACAAATATTTTTAGGCATCTTTTTCTTTGTCAGGGGATTCCTTTGAGATAGAGTCTTTTTTGTTATTTATTTATTTATTTTCTGAGACAGAGTCTTGCTCTGTCACCCAGGCTGGAGTGCTGTGGTTCAATCTTGGCTTACTGCAAGCTTCTGCCTCCCGGGTTCAAGTGATTCTCCTGCTTCAGCCTCCCAAGTAGCTGGGAGTACAGACATGCACCATCACATCCAGCTAATTTTTGTATTTTTGGTAGAGACAGAGTTTCACCATGTTGGCCAGGCTGGTCTCAAGCTCCTGACCTCAAGTAATCTGCCTGTCTCGGCCTCCCAGTGTTGGGATTACAGGTGTGAGTCACTGTGCCTGGCCTGAGATAGATTCTTAGAGAATCATTGGGTCAAGTGGCATGGGCCCATTAGAGAGTTTTGATAGCTGGTGTGGCTTTGGTGTTGAAAGCCTGCCAATCCCTTTGTGTGCCAGGGGTCATGGTTGCAATAGAAAGACAAAATTCAGGGGTCCTGCAGCCTGCTTTGGAAGATGACATTTAAACATCAGAAGCAGAGAATAGAAAATTAGGCTTCAGTGAGAGGTTATTCATTGAGCAGATGATCAGTGCACCAGGTCAGAGAGAGGTGGTATCCACATGGGTTCCAGGAGTTGGGAAGCTTCCAGGAGTTAGGGAGCAGTTGGATCTTGAAGGGTGGGTGGATTCTTAGAGCCAGGTGGGAAGTGGATTCCAGGTGCATGAATGAGGGGAAGCCTGAGCCAGAGCAGGGGTGGGCACTTCCTCGCTGAGTGGCCAGCCTGTGAGAGGGCCTGCCCTGGGGCAGAGGGCCTGGCACCCAGCACCTCCTTGGGTGTGTGAGCCTGTGGTCTCTGTGTGGCTCAGCCAGCCTGTGTCTTCCTGTAGGATGCCCTAAATGAGACCAGGGAATCAGAAACAAAGCTGAAGGAGTTCCCAGGAGTGTGCAATGAGACCATGACGGCCCTCTGGGAAGAGTGTAAGCCCTGCCTGAAACAGACCTGCATGAAGTTCTACGCACGCGTCTGCAGAAGTGGCTCAGGCCTGGTTGGCCGCCAGGTGAAAAGGGGACATGAGTGGCCAAAGCTCTGAGTAGGGAAGTCAGGGAACCTAGTGACATATGCTTCATTCCACATGCCAGATGCAGCTGACTAGTACTGGCTGGCTTCATGGGGCCCAGAGTGCCATGCTCCATTAGTAATGTCTAGCATGAGTGCAGACAGTGGAGTCATCAAAAGGAAGTAAGTCAGGTATCTGCCTTCTCTTAGAAGACTCTTACGCAACAGCGCTTAGCTGGATGACATAACAAACCGCTTCGTGGGATGGCAGAGTCCTGTGTCCATTTATGTGGAAGGATTTAAGAATTTTTTTTTTTTGAGACAGGGTTTCACTCTGTCACTCAGGCTGGAGAGCAGTGGGTGTGATCATGGTTCACTGCAGCTTCGACCTCCTGGGTTCAGGCGATCCTCCCACCTCAGCCTCCCAAGTATCTGGGACTATAGGCACGTGCCACCATGCCCAGCTAATTTTTGTATTTTTCTGTAACATGGGGTTTTGCCATGTTGTCCAAGCTGGTCTCAAACTCCTAAGCTCAAGTGATCCTCCTGCCTTGGCCTCCTGAATTGTTGGAATTACAGGTGTGCACCACTGTGCTCAGCCAATGTAAGGATTTTGTTGGTTTTTGTTTCTGAGATGGAGTTTTGCTTTTGTTGCCCAGGCTGAGGTGCAATGGCACGATCTCGGCTCACTGCAACCTCCGTCTCCTGGGTTAAGTGATTCTCCTGCCCCAGCCTCCAGAGTAGCTGGGACTACAGGTGCACAGCACCACACCTGGCTAATTTTTGCATTTTTAGTAGAGATGGGGTTTCGCCATGTTGGCCAGGCTGATCTTGAACTTCTGACCTCAGGAGATCCGCCCGCCTTGGCCTCCCAAAGTGCTGGGATTACAGTTGTGAGCCACCATGCCCGGCCAATGTAAGATTTTTTAGTACCTTAGTATTGCTCCTGTCCTCCACTGTGGGGCTTTTTTGATTGGGACTCAGTGAGTTCTTCCAATGCTTGAAGTTACACCAGTTGGCCCTTAGCTGAGCAGGGGTGGGTATCATTGGTGGCCAAAGATGACAGTGGATGAACCTGAAATATTGGGCCTTGTGACTCTCATGGCCTCCCAGGTGTCTCGAAATGGTCCCCCATGGAGGCAGGTAGAAGGAAGGGCATGGACCTGACAGTTGGGGTGCTGGGGGCCAGTCCCAGCTGGGCTGTTGGTCACGTGCTGTGTGACCGTTACCACAATGGGCAGGGCCTGGCCTGGCTCACTGAGGGGTGGGAGGCCGGGAAGCTGTGGCCTTGGCGAGCTTCTCCTAACTGTGCCTGTGCCGGCTGTCACAGCTCGAGGAGTTCCTGAACCAGAGCTCGCCCTTCTACTTCTGGATGAATGGCGACCGCATTGACTCGCTGCTGGAGAACGACCGGCAGCAGACGCACATGCTGGATATCATGCAGGACCGCTTCAGCCGCGCCTCCAGCATCATGGACGAGCTCTTCCAGGACCGGTTCTTCGCCCGGGAGCCCCAGGACACCTACCACTACCTGCCCTTCAGCCTGCACCACCGGAGGCCTCACTTCTTCTTTCCCAAGTCCCGCATCGTCCGCAGCTTGATGCCCTTCTCTCCGTTCGAGCCCCTGAACTTCCACGCCATGTTCCAGCCCTTCCTTGAGATGATACACGAGGCTCAGCAGGCCATGGATGTCCCCTTCCACAGCCCAGCCTTCCAGCACCCGTTCCCAGAATCCACACGAGGTGAGAAGGGGTGGAAGCTCACAGCCTTCTGAGTAACCCATTAGACACCGACAACCAGGCTGAGGGCCCAGCGAGTGTCATCTCGATTTTTCCCCAGTAATATCACGAGGGTGGTGTTATCCTTATTTAAAGAGGAAAACAACAGAGCTGGGCATGGTGGCTTCATGTCCTTGATGCCAGCACTTTGGGAGGCCAAGGCGGGAGGATCACTTGAGGCCAAGAGTTGGAGACCAGCCTGGCCAACATAGTGAGACCCTGTCTCTACAAAAATAAAAACTTAAAAAATTAGCTGGGTGTGGTGGTGCACACTTGTGGTCCCAGCTACTCGGGAGGCTGAGGCAGGAGAGTCACTTGAGCCTAGAAGCTGGAGGCTGCAGTAAGCTATGATCGCACCACTGCATTCCAGCCTGGGCAACAGAGCGAGACTCTATCTCTAAAATAAATAAATAAAAATAACAGTAGGAATCAGTGGGGTCCCTTTCTGCGTGGCTGGATGCCTGACTCTTTTTCCCTCGTGCGTCCCCAGAAGGTGACGATGACCGGGCCGTGTGCAGGGAGATCCGCCACAACTCCACAGGCTGCCTGCGGATGAAGGACCAGTGTGACAAATGCCGGGAGATCTTGTCTGTGGGTGAGTTGCGGTCCAGATCGCAAGCCGTTCCCTCCGATCACTCGTGTCCTCGGGTCACCGGCGCCTCACTGGTGCTATCTTTGTGGGGTCAGACAGATGAGCATTCGGATTCCAGCTCTGTGGCCTTTGAGCTGTGGCCCAGGGCAGGTCCTGAGCCTCACGCAGCTTGGGTTCCTCATCTTAGAATGGGATGAAGATGTGAGGCTATCCCTGAAGTCAGTGAGACATTGTTAGGGATATATAAGTGGCCTCTACCTCGTCGGGCCCATGATGGAAAAAGTCATCCCCCTGGGACTCCCAGTGATTCTGTTCCCAAGTGCCAAGTAAAGTAGGCATCTTCATTTTCCACTGCAGATTATGAAATTGCAGACAGTATGTATTTTGTTTAGTAGAACTTATCAGAGGCCAAGCACTGTTCTAAACACTCGACATATATTTCCTCATTTTCTCAGAATGACCCTCTGAGGAAACCAAGCCACAGAAAGGTTAAGAACTTATCCAAGATGGACCAGACGCGGGCGAGCTGGGCTTCACTCCTAGGTGTTTGGGAAGTGTTCTTAACCAGGGTGTGGTGCTGGGACCCCTCGCAGCCTCTGGCCACAGGGGTCACAGGTCTCCGTATCTGGGCAGCAGTCCCTTTGGTTGGCTGGTTGCTCCTCTAGGCAAAGGGAATATTTCCCTTCAACCGTCCCTGTCTGTTTCATCAGCTCTGGTTATGGGTTAACTTCTTTCTGCTTTGAGATAACAGCTGTGATATTTGGAATGGTTCCTGGTACATAGCTGTGTATGCTTAGAAAGAGTTATTTGTTTCCCCTTGTAAACAGCTTATCGATCTGGTGGCTTTGCTCTTACTTAATGCCTAGTTTGAGTTTGCCATGGCAGGCTGCCAGGGTCTAGTTAAACAGTCCTAGCCTCACTCCTGTAATTTTAGAAGCCACTGCAAAATAAACAGTAGTGCTTTAAAGGCTGAAGTTGCAGGGTGTAGATGAGGGGACAGCCAAGCCTTGGGGCTTTTTCTATAAAAATATCACAGAGTGGCATCAATTACATGGTACCTCACTGCAAGAAAGTTAGTCACGTTAGGGCCTGAAGAAAAGACAGCCAGATGCCTCGGCCCAGATTGGACGTCTGGCACTCATTTTCTCTGTCGCCCAGGCTGGGGTGCAGTGGCGCCATCATGGCTCGATGTAGCCTCGACCTCCTGGACTCAGGCCTGGCGCCAATCTTAACAGTCATTGATTACAGCTGAGTTAAATAGTCTACACTGATGAGGACTGCCTACTGTTATTTAAGATGCTTGCAACCACATGAGCATGTACTGCCCGGGAGCTCTAAACCAGGATTTCTCAATTTCAGCACTGTTAACATATTTTTTTTTTGAGACAGGGTCTCTCTCTGTCACCCAGCCTGGAGTGCAGTGGCACCATCACGCTCACTGCAGCCTAGACCTCCCAGACTCAAGCGATCCTCCTGCCTCAGCCTCTTGAGTAGCAGACCACAGGCGTGCACCACCATGCCCAGCTAATTTTTTTATTGTTAGTAGAGAGGGAGTCTTGCTATGCTGCCCAGGCTGGTCTGCAGCTCCTGGGCTCAAGTGACCCTCCTACCTCGGCCTCCCAGAGTGCTAGGATTACAGGTTTGAGCAGTGCTGACATTTCCAACCATGTGATCGCTTGTCGTGGGGGGCTGCCCTGCGCATGTCAGGGTATTTAGCAGCATTCCTGGCCTCCACCCACTAGATGACAGTAGCTCCCTCCTCTTTGTTGTGACAATCAGCTTCAGAACTGGCCAATCTCCCTGGGTGACAGCATCACCCCAGTTGAGAACCCCTATTCTAGACTAAGTCTCTACACCCAAGGATTTTTCTTTTCTTTCTTTCTTTTTTTTTTTTGAGACGGAGTTTCGCTCTTGTTACCCAGGCTGGAGTGCAATGGCACGATCTCGGCTCACCGCAACCTCCGCCTCCTGGGTTCAGGCAATTCTTCCTGCCTCAGCCTCCTGAGTAGCTGGGATTACAGGCACCCACCACCATGCCCAGCTAATTTTTTGTATTTTAGTAGAGACGGGGTTTCACCATGTTGACCAGGATGGTCTCGATCTCTTGACCTCGTGATCCACCCGCCTCAGCCTCCCAAAGTGCTGGGATTACAGGTGTGAGCCACTGCTCCCGGCTCTCTTTTTTTTTTTTTCAAGACAGAGTCTTGCTCTATTGCACAGTCCGGAGTACAGTGGTGTGGTCTCAGCTCACTGCAACCTCTGCTTCCCAGGTTCAAGCCATTCTCCTGCCTCAGCCTCCTGAGTAGGTGGAATTATAGACACGCACCACTATGCCTGGCTAATTTTTATATTTTTAGTAGAGATGGGGTTTCACCATGTTGGCCAGGCTGGTCTCAAACTCCTGACCTCAAGAGATCCTCCCACCTCAGCCTCCCATAGTGCTGGGATTACAGGTGTGAGCCAATGCACCCAGCTGATTTTTCTTATTTTTAAATTACTTTTTGGTAAACTAGTGAAGATTATTTATTACATGTTTATTTTCAACCTGCATCTTGTCATTCTGTTTCTTTCCCCACCTAACATTTTATTTTACTATAAATGATTGCAGTCATCATCCTAAAGCATATGCAAAATCTCCCTTCCCCTGACCAATTGTGTCTGATGTACCCACCTCTGGATATTTTTGAAATAATTTAAGGGGAGAAAAACAGTAGTTTTAAGAGCTAGTGGGCAGTTTCCAGCTCTTAATGAATCTGACAACCTGCAGTCCAGGGCCAAGAGGAGTGAATTCTCTTTTCCCTGCTGTCCTGATGAACTCAGTGACCAGCCATGGGCAGGCAGGTGAGTGGGCAAAGACCCCTGGCTACCAGGTGTCAGCTACATGAACTCTTGGCACCAGAACTGCCACCTCTGCAGATATGCTCAAAAGACAAGCTTGGCCTGGGTACATTGGCTCACGCCTGTAGTCCCAGCACTGAGAGGCTGAGGTGGGCAGATCACCTGAGGTCAGGAGTTCAAGACCAGCCTGGCCAACATGGTGAAACCCCATCTCTACTAAAAATCAGCCAGGTATGGTGGTGTGTGCCTGTAATTCCAGTACTTCGGGAGGCCAAGGCGGGTGGATCACTTGAGGTCAGGAGTTTGAGACCAGCCTGGCCCTAAAAATACATAAAATTAGCCAGCTGTGGTGGCAGGTGCCTGTAATCCCAGCTACTCTGGAGACTGAGGCAGGAGAATTCTTGAACCTGGGAGGCAGAGGTTGCAGTGAGTCAAAGTTGTGCCACTACACTCCAGTCTGGGCAACAAGAGGAAAACTGTCTAAAAAAAAAAGACAAGCTTGGAGGATTATCCAGAACCACAGACCCAGGGTAGGAAGTGCCCAAGCTTAGGAGCTGAAGACCCTGGTTCAATCCTGGGCCCAGACATCTTTTCTTCTATGGCTTTAGGTAAGCTATTTATTAATCCTTCTGTAGGCCTCAGTTTTATTATTGGTGAAATAGAGTGCTAATCCTTCAGTCAGAACAGATCCAATTCCTAGAGAAAACGGATATCCAGAGAGCACCTTCTGCGGTGTCTGGGACGCAGGAGATGTCACATAAATGGCAGCTGTGAGTGATAGTCCCCCTCTCTGGAAATGATTCCTGAGAGAGACTAGGGCAGTGAGAGCCACTCCAGGTCTGAGAACTTGAGATCAGTGCTTCCGGAAGTGTGGTCAACACTGTTACCAGTTACCACTGTTTAGGTCAGTGGACGTATTTTTCCAGAGCAAGGCTTTTCAGGCTGAGCGCGATGGCTCACACCTGTAATCCCAGCACAAACAGATCGGTTGAGCCCAGGAGTTTGAGACCAGCCTGGGCAACATGGAGAAACCCTGTCTCTACAAAAAATACAAAAATCAGCTGGGCGTGGTGGCACGTGCCTACAGTCCCAGCTACTGAGGGGGCTGAGGATGGAGGATAGCCCGAGCCTGGGAAGTTAAGACTCCAGTGAGCCAAGATCTCACCACTGCACTCCAGCCTGGGCGACAGAGCAAAACTCTGTCTCAAACAAACAAAAACAAAGACAAAACTCCAAAAGACTTTCTGGATGACAGAAGCAGTGTCTAGATTCACATTCTGAGGCAAAACCTTTATTTGGTTGTGGACGATTCCAAAGAGTTTGTGGCTGTTCCGTTAGGGGAGCACTGCTTTCGCTCCCGGCTGCGTGTGGGACCTCCATTCATTCATGGCTCTATCCCTCTGTACCCTTCCCTTCACACTTCTGCCTTTCATTTCTTCCATCTCCGGGCAGACTGTTCGGCCGACAACCCCTCCCAGGCTCAGCTGCGGCGGGAGCTCAACGACTCCCTCCAGATGGCCGAGATGTTGACCAGGAAGTACAACGAGCTGCTGCAGTCCTACCAGTGGAAGATGCTCAACACCTCCTCCCTGTTGGAGCAGCTCAACGAGCAGTTTAACTGGGTGTCCCGCCTGGCAAACCTCACGCAAGGCGAAGACCAGTACTATCTGCGGGTCACCACGGTGAGCGGTGTCCCGGCCACACGCTGTGGCTGGGGAGCCCGAGCTGTGCCCGGGAGCAGGGGCACATGTGCCTTTGACCGAGCATTTATCAGGCGGCAGGAAATAGAAAACTTTAGGTGCCCTTATGGCCTTGAAGCCTCATCACCGAGGGAAAATATAACCGAGGAGCAAAGTAAAAGAGGTCCGCAGTTTGCCCAAGGTGTGAGAGCTGACCGCTGATGGGCATTTGACCCTGAATGCCTGGCGGCAAAGCCTGTATTAACGCCTGGCGGCAAAACCTGATTTAATGCCTGGCGGCAAAGCCTGTATTAACGCCTGGCTGCAAAGCCTGTATGGATGCCTGGCTGCAAAGCCTGATTTAACGCCTGGTGGCAAAGCCTGTATTAACGCCTGGCGGCAAAACCTGATTTAATGCCTGGCTGCAAAGCCTGTATTAACGCCTGGCTGCAAAGCCTGTATTAATGCCTGGCTGCAAAGCCTGTATTAACACCTGGCTGCAAAGCCTGTATTCTGTTGTTGCTGTTGCTTTTGTTTTGGTGCACAAACCTATGAATAAACCAGAAGCCTCTGTTCTTAAAGCTACGTGGCTGCTTCTGGTGTAAAATGGCTTATGAATTGGTACATCATTCTCTGCCAGTGATAAAAACTTTCTCTCTAGACCAGACACGGTGGCTCATGCCTATAATCCTAGCACTTTGGGAGGCAGGGGCAAGAGGATTGCTTGAGGGCAGTTTAGAGCAGCCTGGACAACATAGCAAGACTCCCTCTCTACAAAAAAATACAAACATCAGCCAGGTGTGGTGGCAAACACTTGTAGTCCCAGCTAGTCAGGAGGCTGAAGTGGGAGGACTGCCTGAGCCCAGAGGTCGAGGCTGCAGTGAGCTGTAATTAGGCCACTGCACTCTAGCCTGGGTAACAGAGGGAGACTCTGTCTCTAAAAAAATATAATATGGTAATAAAATAAAATATAAAAAATAAAATAAAACTTATTTCTAGTACTGGGAACCCTTCTTTTTCTTTTCTTTCTTCCCTCCAAGCCCCCTGGATTCCTTTTTTGCCCTAGTCTGACCAGTGGCTCCCCAAAGTGAATGTCTGGAAACCACTTTTATCCTCTGGGGTGCTCCCTGGGCTGGTCATTTGCAGATGGCATTTGCCTCAACACTTGAGTGTCTGTGAACCAGGTCGCTTCTGTGCTTCTGTCCATTGAGCTGTACTGATGTCTAGATACGTGAGAAGAGCTGGGGTCAGCTCTCTAGGTTTTCTTGGAGGAGCAGGAGGACTTCCCTCTCCAAAGCCTGGCTTCTGCTGCTGAATGCACGCACAGCGTTTCAGCTCTTCTCTTTTGTTCCATCTAGGTGGCTTCCCACACCTCTGACTCGGACGTTCCTTCCGGTGTCACTGAGGTGGTCGTGAAGCTCTTTGACTCTGACCCCATCACTGTGACGGTCCCTGTAGAAGTTTCCAGGAAGAACCCTAAATTCATGGAGACTGTGGCAGAGAAAGCGCTGCAGGAATACCGCAAGAAGCACCGGTAAGTTGGGGGGCCTTTCCTGTGGGCCTGCCGGGCCCCGCGGGTCTCTGGTAGCCAAAAAACAAAAAACAAAAACTGCAGACTCCATAGCCTGGTAGGAATGACTCTGCCTGGAGCCAGAGCCCAAGACAAAGCCAGGAAATTACCAGGATTTTTATGTTTCCTTTGGAGGATGTTTTACTTTGGTGGGTAACTCTTTTCTTTCAGGGAGGAGTGAGAGGTGAATGTTGCTTTTGCACCCATGGGGGCATCTGAGTCCAGCTCCCCCTGAGATGAGCTGCAGCCCCCCAGAGAGAGCTCTGCATGTCATCAAGTCACCAGGCCCCAGCCTCCTGGCCCCAACCTCGCCCAGCCTCTCCCTGCTCTGGATCCTGCACTCTAACACTCAAATCCTCTGCTCATGAGAAGAACAGACTTGCTCCCGCATGCAACTAATTCAATAAAACTGTCTTGTGAGCTGAGCGCTCAGAGGCTCCTCTTTTTATGTTGAGTTTCTGTTTCCCGGCATTCATTCATTGTGCTATGGGGGAGGGGGGTGGAAAATAAATAGAAACAAAAAAGCAGTGCTAAGATGGTATAGGGACTGTCACACGGTGGAGAATAAAAGGGATATGATGAGCAGCTCGATCCACTTCAAAAACTGCTTGCTTTCAGGAAAAGAGGTGTTTCAACAAGCCAACTAAAACATATTCCTGAAAAATGAAGACTTTCTCTTCTATTATGGAACTGTCAATGCATTATTCTACTATGAAACTTGTTGATGCCAAGATGTGGCAATCTCCTAAAGGAATCCACTGAAAGTTAGAATGAGCAGTAACAGTAAGGTATGCTTGGTATTTAACGCATAATGGATGTTTTCCTTATGAAAACATTTGGTGCCCAAGAGTCCAAATGAGGCAGTTTTATTTGTTAAGAGCTGTTGCTTTTGCATCAGTTTTCTTTGTAAAGGCTGTTGATTCTGAGTTGTAAGTGCTCAGTGTCCCAGGGGCACCTTGACTGTGGCATTGGCAGTCCCCTGCCAGTTTATATGATCTTTGTATCTTTTTCCCTGGACCACAGGAGTTTGCTTTCAGTCTGAACCGTAGCTGGACTGCAGTACCCCATGCTGCCAGCAGGTGGCCATGACTACACATGGTACCAATTTCAAACTTTTTTTTTTTTTTTTTTAGTGAGTTAGACTCACTTTATTTACCCATGGAGGAAATAAAAACCTGTGTACCCCGTGATTTGAAACCTTTGTAAAACATAATAAATGCAACATTTGGAACTATAATATAGAAACGAGATAATCATACAATGCTTCCAAATGAAGTCTCACATTGGATTTCCTGATTTTTAAGATTCCCCTCTTCTGGATAGCTTTGATGGCCGAGATAGAAGTTCATTTGCTATGTTTCCACTGAGTATTCTCTTTGATGGATATAGGATTTACGTGGTCTAAAGAGAACATACAATTCTAAAGTGTTCATGTTTGAGAGAGAACTCTGCAGTGATCAGGATTGAGCCAGTTTTAGCATAAACTTGGGACTACATTAATGATGAGGGTTGACTGCACACAGTTTCGAGCTAGAGAGTGACTCTGTCCACTATCACTGACATGGTGGAAAGCCAGATGAAACTGCGACAGAAAAATTGTCTTAGAGTCTAAATGACGTCTGCTATGCTGATATCCGTTCTGTCATCTGCAGTCATGGGCATAAACTCCTGAAGAGCACCACGGGGTCTTAGTCCATGGCATAAAGATTATTCTCAACATAGATACTGTCTTCTGCTTGGACTTCCTTTTTAACTGCATTTTGCGAAGCTTTAATTTGAAGCCTGCTAAATGAAAAACTTAGTTGTCAAATCTTATTTCTGAAGAAATACTTTCTGGCAATGATGACACCCAAAAGAGCAAGAGGCATCAAGACAGGCATACAGACTCCAGCACAGATTCCCTTAGTGGGGTGGCCATCTGCGGACTATGTGCCGGGGACAGCTGAGTTTGTTATTCCAAAGGCCATCTGAAGACCTGTCACGGTGTCATTCCCATCGGTTGTGTAGGAGTGCAGTGGCGAGCCAGCACGTCGTGTCCCTGTTGCTTCCTGCAGCGTTGCGGGGTGGGTTTCTGTTGGCTGAGGTGAAGAAGGTGGAGTAGCTGGTCCATGGTTCTGTGTGGGCGATGGCGTTGGGGGAGCAAAGGTAGAGACTGTCATTGTCGTTGGAACAGTGGTGCTCATTCGAACAGTTGTGAAGGTTGGAACAGTCTTGATGGTTGGAACAGTCGTGACAATTGGAGTAGCTGTGACCCTGGGTGGTACCGTCTCCAATGATATGGTGATTTTCATGTCATTGAACTACACCCTGTGCTCAACACGGCAACACTACAAGCCACTGTCAGATACAGATGTATTTTCTTTTCTTTTTTGGGGGGGAGTGATGAAGTGTCACTCTGTTGCCAGGTTGGAGTGCAGTGGCGTGATCTCGGCTTACTGCAACCTCTGCCTCTCGAGTTCAAGCGATTCTCCTGCCTCAGCCTCCTGTGTAGCTGGACTACAGGCACATGCCACCACGCCTGGCTATTTTCATATTTTTAGTAGAGACGGTTTCACCATGTTGGCCAGGCTGGTCTCGATCTCTTGACCTTGTGATCCTCCTGCCTCGGCCTCCCAAAGTGCTCCCAAAGTCAAAAGAGACATCCCTTTTGGAAAGATCCCCCAGTAGCTTATAGCATGTGTCCTTCTGATAGGTGACATGGGTTCCATTGGTCCAGATAATGCTATTTGGGCATCTAAGTAGAGGACATCTGCCTCTGTTCTAGCACATGGATGTGACATCTCCCCTGTAGCTGCAGGGTAGCATGGTAGATGGACCTGCCACTCCACCAACCTTTAGAGAAACTAAGGCATCTGCCGGAAGTAGGATGAGGCTTAAGATGACCACCTGAGGTGGCATTATGGGGTCGGCCAGTTAGTGAGGAGGCAGTTTTCTCCCAGTCTCAATCTTAAAGCTCAGGCTTTTCATCCATTAATATTCTCTGATTATAGAGTTCTGGTCATCAGATATACTGCAATGGAACAAAACTCATCTGGCTACATCCCAGGTGTGTAGCAAAGTCCACATGTAAATTCATAGCTTAGAATATTCTTATGTCACTGCCAAGGGGCAACTCTCTTTGAAGTTATAAGCAACAAACTTAAAGCTTAATTCATGTTCAAGGTAAGTATTTTAGTACTGCAATCAAGGAAATTCAGAGTAAAGTCAGTGTGATTCCCTTAATGATATACATTAATTAAGATTACGGGGTCAGAGGTATTTGTTTAAGTGATCATAATTGTAAAGTATACGTCACACTATGTTTCAAAAGTTACTTTCTCTTTTCCATTGTTAAGTTGCTAGACTCTGGCAGTCACTATATCCAGTTGGTTTTCTTTTCTTTTTTTTTTTTTTTGAGACAGAGTCTTGCTCTATTGCCCAGGCTGGAGTGCAGTGGTATGCTCTTAGCTCCCTGCAACCTCCACCTTCTGGGTTCAAGCAGTTCTCCCTGCCGCAGCCTCTTGAGTAGCTGGGACTACAGGCACGGACCACCACGCCTGGCTGATTTTTGTATTTTTAGTAGAGACAGGGTTTCACCATGTTGGTCGGGCTGGTTTTGAACTCATGACTTCAAGTGATTCACCTGCCTTGGCCTCCCAATGTGCTGAGATTACAGGCATAAGCCACCACGCCCAGCCTTTATATCCAGTGTTTTGGATTTTTTTTTTAATACTCTCATATACTAGCACCCTGAAAGGCAGATCCTGAAGCTGGCTCTGAGGCTTCCTGGGACCCCTTCTCTGCACAGTGACCTGGGCTTGGGGGTCCTTAGATGTCTGTCCATCCCTGACAGAGGTTCCAACCTGAGGTGCTGGAAAGACTGAGGGAGGACATGACATCACCAAGGTGTGGGGATGAGATGAGGCTAATTCTGGCTGGGAGACTGCGGACCCTGAGCCCTCAGCTTCTGGCTTCTAGGACTCTTCTGGCAAAGAAGGAGCAGGGCTTGACCTGCTGAGAAGAGAGGACTTTGACATCTGTCTGGAAAGGGAGGCAGCACCAACCCTGCTGAGCCCCTATGTTGACACTTGAGTGTCATCTGCCAGAAAATTGTAATAAGTTATAATCTCTTGTGGATACAAGGTGAAACGGCACTGGAGTTGTGCAGTGCACAGCTTGCACAACTGTACACAGTGGCCCTGGACCAATGGCTTCACATAATCTCACTAGGTTCCCATATTTATCTCCAAGGCAGGGGTTATTTCCCCACTTACAAAGGCTTCCTGGAACTGCCTGCATCACATAAGTGTCTTGTGATTAGGAAGGCCAGAATGTGGGAGCACCCACCCCAAATCTTTGCAGTCCACAGAGGCTGTTGAAGGGACTTCTGGGTAGCTCATCCATCACTGTGAAGTGGCCCGGAGTAGGGAAGGGATGGAAGCCAGGAAGTCACCTGGGTGTGCAGAGCAGAGTCCTAGTACAGAATTGGTGGCAGCAGAGAAAGAGGCAAAGCACTCTGATGTGGAAATGCCTGACATTCTCAAGCAAAGCACTTGTTCTGTTCACTGTGGAGTTATCTGGAAGTAATAGATTCTGCTTGAG
This sequence comes from Aotus nancymaae, assembly GCF_030222135.1. Classification (NCBI taxonomy): domain Eukaryota; kingdom Metazoa; phylum Chordata; class Mammalia; order Primates; family Aotidae; genus Aotus; species Aotus nancymaae. Next base: position 25,778,388 of record NW_026988494.1, on the reverse strand, counting down.
ATGTTAGCAGGTGATGGAACACCACTTAGAATGAATAAAAGTTTCACATTTGTGCCTTCAAACAAGCTGAGCCTCCACAATAAACTGGTTCAGGAGCTGTCATCCACAGTGACGGTTAAGGCTAAGGCTGACGCATCCTGCATCCCGGGGGGGAGGTCACTGTGAGAGAGGCTGGGCGGTGGGAAGAACAGGGAACGCTTTTTTGCAGTTGTGTCACTGGTAAATGCTGAAGCTAGGAAAGAACCCAGGTCTGACTCTGGGGGTCACAGGGCCCCACTAGAAAATAGGAAACCTCAGAAGTATCCAGTAGTTCTAGAGACAATGCAAAGAGGACTTGGGTCTCCGCGGCTTATTACAGAACAAATGATTACTAAGTCAGCCGATGTGATAGCAGCGAAGGCCAGGCCTGGGGGACACATTTACAAGGTTAATAATGAACTCTCTGTTTGCTCTTCTCTTACGCTGATCTGGTTAATGTGTGATCCCAGCCCCTCGGTCATAATCCTCCTAGATGACAGCATCGCTCAGTGTTGGCTGGGCCGCATCGGAGTGTGGACAGCTCCTCCTGCCCCGCCCCCACCATGTCACACCAAGGGCTCACTCGCTGGGCCTCCAACAGCTGCCACTACCTAGCTTCCGTCCAGCCCAAGGCAGGGTGGGGACTTCCTCAGGGTAGGAAAGGGGACAGGGAGAGGCACTGTACTACCTGCCTGTCCGCATTTGTTGCCATTAGCACCCAGAGAAACAAAGACCATGGCCTTGAGCTGGTACCAGACATTCTTCCAGAACCCCACCTTCACCCCCAGTCCCGCTCAAGTGCCCAATCCTATAAAGACTTGCCCCCATCCTTAAGCACCATCACGAGGAGGGAGTGACAGGGGGACACTTACTCCAGCCTCACATTCATAAGAAGACTCTGATATATTTACAAGTGACTTCATGAGTATGAAACCACAGAGACGCACTGACACCGTCAAAGGAAGGTGTTTTCCACATTGAAACCTGTGCCCATCACCACCCCACGTGCTTAGAGAATACAAGGTATGTTTGTTTGCTTGTTTGTTTTTAAACACAGATGAAGTCTTGCCCTGTTGTCCAGGCTGGAGTGCTGTGGTGCAATCACAGCTTACTGCAGCCTCCAACTCCTAGGGTAAAGTGATCCTCCTGTCTCAGCCTCCCTGGCTGCTGGGACTCCAGGTGTGCATCGACAAGTCTGGTGGTATTGGTTTTTAAAACTGTAATTGCAGTGACCTCAAGCACAGCATAATATCATCTCACTGTGTGTCAAAAATTTTAAACAAAACCAAAATTTCAGTGAGTCTGTTTTAGAATTTTCTGGAGATGTCTGGACTTCTGTTGATCTCTGAAAAGCCCTGCTACATAAGAAAACCAGGGTGGAAACTAAGATAGGCCAGGTTCCAATGTTTAGTGCATTTTTGCTGAGATACTGCCTTCAAGTTTTTCCTTTTTACTGACTCAAGGCCCCACCTGGCCCTGCGGATTAGGGTACACATAGCTATTCTTCTGTCTTCTATTCTTTGATTTTGAGAATAACTCCCAACTTTGGCCTCATTCTAGTAACCGCAGACTTCGCCAGGAACAGTAGTTCACCCTTGTAACCCCCAGAACTTTGGGAGGTGGAGGTGGGTGGATCGCTTGAGGTCAGGAGTTCAAGACCAGCCTGACCAATATAGTGAAACTCTGTTTCTACTAAAAATACAAAAATTAGCTGAGTGTGGCGGTGGGTGTCTGTAATCCAGGCTGCTTCGGAAGCTGAGGCAGAGAATCACTTGAATCCAGGAGGTGGAGATTTCAGTGAGCGAGTGTCACGCCATTGAACTCCAGCCTGGGTGACAGAGCAAGACTTCATCTCAAAAAATAAATAAAATAATAAATAAAATAGTAACTGCAGACCTAAGGATAAGATCTTCCTCGCAGGGGACTCGGAGACATTCCTTCCAGTTTTAAACCAGCTGTCTGTCCTGTAGTGAACTCTTCCTTTTCAGCAACTGCCCTGGTGCCTCCTGGGGGTTGGCTCTCATCTCTGTGCCATTCCTCATCACTTTAACGTGAGACTAGCAGGTTTGAGGTTGGAGGCCAGGGCTTGGTGTCCTCCTGTATGCCTCGCCTGGGTTCAGACAGCTGCCACCAGGGGCCACCCTGAAGCCCCCCGCACAGGGGCGGACAGAGTTATTTTGAGTATATACCCAGAAGTAGAATTTCTGGATCATATGGGAATTCTATGTTTAATTTTTTGAGGAACCACTGTGCCATTTTATATAACGGCTGCCCCATTTTACATTTCTGCTTAATTTCCATTACATTTGTGCTTTGAGGGAAACTCCAAAGCACAAGAGTTCCAGTTTCTCCATATCTTCATGAGACATTTGTTATTTTCTGTTGTTGTTGTTGTTTTTTAAATATTGATTCAAAGGGGTGTGAAATGGTCTCTCATTGGTTTTATTTGCATTTCCCTAAACACTAGTGATGTGGAGCATCTTTCCATGTGCTTTTTAAGATATCATTTGTTTATCTTCTTTAGAGAAATGTCTATTTCAAATCTTTGGCCCACTTTTGGATTGGGTCATTTGTATTTTCGTTGGTGAATTGTAGGAATTCTCAATGTATTCTGGATATTAACCCCTCATGAGATAAACGATTGCAATCTATATTTCTTGAGAGCAGGAACCTGCCTTAAGGTTCTTTTTATTCCCCTCGAGCACCTGATGCATGGCAGATGATCAAGGAATGCGCTCCATGAACTCTGTAAGGCATGGTAGGTCGGAGGCAAATTGAAACTACATCTGAAAAAAGGGATATGAAAAACATTTTCTAGGCAAGTCCAAGACTGGTTATCCTAGGAGGGAAGCCTTCTGGGGTAATCAGTGAGCCTCTTGCTCCCAGAAAATGACCCTGGAGGTGCAGAGGAGGGGACAGGGGGTAATCAATTCTTGGTCTTTATTACGAAGGTGAGAAGAGAAAAACCAAAAACAAAACAAACAAACAAAAAAAGAAGGTGAGAAAAGTCCCATGCCCCAAACACCCCTGAAATAGACATGCAGCTGGTCAGGCTATGGGAGGGCTGAAGTCCAGGCAGACTCCGCTGGGAGAGGGCAGCCCCGGGCAGGTGGGCTCTCACCTGAGCTCCTGGAGACCCTCAAGGATAAGGGAAATCAGAGCAGGGTGCACACCACTCCTGTGCCCCAACATTTGCCAAAGGGCCCCCTTCCAAAAAGGGCTGGAGAAGGAACCCCCAAGGCTACAGACCCTGGGAATTTTATTTCTACACCCAGGTGGAATCTATGAGTGACTGAACCCTAGACCTCTTAGACAAACATAACATATCAGGGCTCCTCTTTCTCCTGGGAAAACAGGATGTGGTGATTGCAGGTGATTGCAGGATGGAGTGCATGCTGAAGATGTAAACAGGGGTGTGGGTGCCAGGCCACCTCCAGCTGGGGGGATTGGGAGGATAAAGGGCGCCCTTATCCAGGACCCAGCTTATCACTGTGGGGTTTGAGGGGGACATCTGCTCCCCCATTATTGGGCCAATGGGATGCTGGGGCTCCACCCTCATATAGGGGGTCTGGGGAGAGGCGTGGGGTGGCTTGTTTTCTGCTCTGACTTCAGAACACCTCCGGATACAAAGAACATCCCAGTGGGTTCCAGCTTTTCTCAGATGGCACAGAACTTTGGGAAGGCAGGATGCATTTTCTCAAAGTCCTTTGGGGTACAGTGTGGTGTCTGTAGAAACAACCAGGTGCAACGGGCCTGGTCCCAGGACTGGCATGTCAGCAGGGCTGCAAGCCGGGCACCGCTGTGTCCAGGAGCCTGCATGCGTGACACTCATACCCTGAGACAAACCTGTGCACCCCACATTCACCCACAATGTAGAGACCCCGATAGAACGGAGGAGCGTCTTGGACAGTAAAGACGGGGGATGTTAAAATGCAGCACTGGCCTCCCTGTTTCCACTGCAACCGGCAGTGTGAGACGTAGTGTTGCAGGACAATCTGTGAACAAAATCCCTCAGACACTAGAGTGGGGAAGGAAGAGACCTTTAATCGGCCGTGGTGTCTCTGTGGGCTTACGTAGCAAGTACCGAGCTTACGTCACAAGTACCAAACTTACGTCACAAGTACCGAACTTATGTCACAAGTACCGAACTCCTCAAAAAGCTTATGTCGCAAGTACCGAGCTTACGTCGCAAGTACCGAGCTTACGTCACAAGTACCGAACTTACGTCGCAAGTACCGAACTCCTCGAAAAGTTTACGTCGCAAGTACCAAGCTTAAGTTGCAAGTACAGAACTCCTCAAAAACCTTACGTTGCAAGTACCGAACTCCCCCCCTTTTTTAGGCTTACAACTCTAAAGGAGAAACTGAGGTGAAACTATGTCATTGTCCATTGACTGGACAATTGCCCTCACAGTCTTTGGCTTCAGTGATTTGCTAGTTCATATGTGGCACGTGTGGGAATGGGCAGGGGACAAAGGCAGTAAGTCATTAGTTGGCAGAGGTATTTCCAGGAGGGGGTCTGGATCGTGTAAATGTAGAGGACGTGACCCAGTACCAGGCTCTGGTGGGTAGGGGCAACATTATTTGCAACACTTTCAAGGTTTATAGTTAGCATAAACGCTGGGAACTGAAGAGGGAGTATCTTCCCAGTCCTCGGGCCTCATTATGGCCTGGCCAGTGGTGTCAGCAAGCACCTGACCACTGATTCCAGTTCTTTGGGATTTTATCTCCCTTTACTCTTCTTCTCGTCAGGACAGTAGAGGTGGAGGTCTGTGAAGTAGGAGATGGGGGGCCTCCTCCCTCAATAGCAGAGGAGGCTCTGGCCTCAGCTCCACTGCTAATTAATACATAAGTCCTGTCACCTCTGAGAGAGCTTCACTTTCCTATCTGTTAGATAGGCTCAGGATGCCTTATCTTGCTCGTTGGGTTTCTATGAGAATCAAACAGACTGAAAATTGAGAACTTTATCTGAAAACTCTGAGTGCATTGCAGTCACTGTGCTGCTGGAACAAGAATGCCGAGAGGGGAGGTGGGTAGCTGGGGCTCGGCCCCTCATGTCCTGGGTCAGGGCTGGCAGCAGCACAGGGAAGAGCCGTGCCCTCTGTGGACATGGCGGTGCATGGGGCACCGCAGCTCCTCCCGCCGCCCTGCGAGGCTCTCACCCACAGCCTTGCCTGGGCACAGCAGGGCTGGCCACCCACCCTGCCTTCTTCATGATCAACTTATTTTTTTTGAAAAAGGGTCTTCCTCTTTCTCCCAGGCTGGAGTGCAGTGGCACAATCATGGCTCACTGGAGCCTTGACCTCCTGGGCTCAAGTGATCCTCCCACTTCAGCCTCCTGAGTAGCTGGGAATACAGGTGCAAGCCACTGTGCCCAGCTAGAAATGGTCTGGGTCTCACTATGTTGCCCAGGCTGGTCTCGAACTCCTGGGCTCAAGCAGTCCTTCTGCCTTAGTCTCCTAAGGTGCTGGGATTATAGGTGTGAGCCATGGTGCCCAGCCAAGATCAACTTCTTAAATGACCTGGGTATATAACCCTTACCCGGGAGACCGCTGTCTAGCCAACTGGGAAAAGATAACACAGTCAAGGGCATGGGCATAGACGCCCTTGGATGTGGCTGTGACAGGGGCTCCCAGCTCTTCCAAGGCCCCTTCCTCGCAGCAGTGGAGCCCATGGAGGTGTCTCCCTGAAGATCTGCCTGTTGCTGGGCTGGCCTCCGTGGCCCCATGGAATCCGGGGTCCCTTCAGCTCTCTGGCCACAGTTGTCTCACATTCCTAGGCATCCTCCTTTTCAGATGAGAGTCCCTCTGGTTCTAATCCTCCTTCTTCCTAATATTTCCACCTGAAGATCCGGAGGGCCTCGCCCTTGAACACAGTGACAGAGGCACCCCCTGAGTCCCAGGCACCACCCTCTTGTCCCCCGGAGAAAGAGACAAAGAGAGGAGAATTTAGAGAGAAAGCCACAGGGAACTGGGCTCCAGGCCTACCCTTTGGTCTTTGCTGGGGGGTCCCTCCCAACAGAGTACCTGGCCCCCGGCACGCTGGGTGGGCTCTTCTTGGTGGAAAGGACAGGCTCTGTGTCTTTCTCACGATGCAAGAGGACTCAGAGCTTGTGGTCACCCATGAAGAGTGGGCAGGACTCGGAGCCTGGTTTGCAAATGAGAGCTGGAGCTCTGCCTGCTAGGGCCACATTAAGGCCCACTCGAGCAGAGCATGTCAAGTGGGTCCATGGGGAGGGAAGGTGAGGGCAGCAGGTTCTGACTCCCTGCAGCCCGGCTATGGGGCAGAGCCCCCTGGGGATGACCCAGTGCTGGACATGCTGCTTGAAGTGGCACACGTGGGTGAAGATCTTGGGGCTGAGTTTGCCATTCTCCTTGCAGCCAAATAGGAGACAGAAAAAAAAAGGCATTGATCCAGCCCATGAGGCACTGATCCAGCCCATGAGGCACTGCAATAAGACACTGCAGCGGACACGGTGGAGGAAGGCGTGGGCCCGGGCAGGGTGGGGGTGGGGGACACGGTCACCGCGATACCTGACATGGATTGAGTGCAAGCTCTGAACACAGCTCTTTACAAACCAAGGCCTCATTCTCAGCACCCTGCGCCCCTCAGCTCGCCTTTGCAGCTTCCCTGTAGCTTGGGAGTCCCTCCGGGCCATGCTGACATTGCTGGAGGTCATTCTTTCAGTGGCCGCATGGAAGTCCAGGCTGGGGAAGGCCCACAGGCTATTCCCGTTTTCCTCTCAGTGTCTATTTGGGCTGTTTACAGTGTTGCGTCACCACACGCTGCGCTATAGCAAATGCCTTACTCCCAAAGCCTTTCCAGACTGTCGGGGCAGAGGGAAAGCAGAGTTTTAACTTCAGCAGGTTCTTGGGGATTAATTTCCACAGAGATCGTGCTAATTCTCCTCCTTGCACACCTTGGGAAGCCTTGATTATTGAAAGCTTGAGTGGCCAATGGGACCAGTGTCCTGGGATGGGGTCTCTGGTCACAGATTCTTGCCCCTAGAAGTGATGCGGGAACTGCCCCAGTAATTGCAAAGGGAGGGCTCCGTGCTTCTTGAGCCAGGAAGGAAATCACTCACCAAGGCATGGCCGTCCCGATCTATACCCACACACACTTAAGCTCCTCTCCCCCTACCGCGTTTATAAAAGAACTAAATGTTCATGACAGATATTCTGAAAAGCCAAGATCACAAAGTCAGCATTCTCAACGCCAGCGCAATGTCAGACCTAGCATTTGTATCTGCGTGTGATGGATGGGGTCACTAGGACATCGATCCCAGCCAGGTCTGCCTGACACCCAGAAGCCCAAGCTTCCAGAAGCTTCCATTATTGTACATGCACTTGGGGCTCAGGGACATGGGAAATGTGGCAGGGATCACCCAGGGAAGTGAACAATTCAAGGTTGTGTCCTTGAATATGTGACATTTTCTGCATATTAAGGGCAGAGAGCTGAGGCTGTGAACAGAGAGGCTAAAAGGTAGCCTCAGAGAAGGCCAGCCTCAGATCTGTAGCTAGGAACTCTAGGGGCAGGGGACAGAGGGGACCAAGTCCAGTGGCTTGCTGTGGGGATGGTTGGGTGGAGGGACGGCTGGGAGGAGGCCCATCCAGCCATCCCATTCAGGACCTAAGCTCCTGTCCGCTCTGGGCTCTGGGGGAGTCCAGAGGGACAAAGGCCAGCTCAGGCCTGCTGAGTGGAGCTGGCGCTAATCCCCTCCCACTGCAGCTCCCACCTCTCCTGGAGCCACTGACGACCTTGCGCAGTAGGGCTGGGTCTGGAGCTGGTGGTCTCTGTGGCTGGTTGAAGTGCGAATGCGCTGCTGCGTCATCTGGGCCTGCGTGGCCAGTGCCTAGCCCCTCCTCTGGATTCACTGGTGAGGCCGTTTGCCCCCTCCCACCCCACAGACCTGTCCCACTGTCCTGCCCCTGCCATCTCACTGTCTTCCATAAACCAGATGCCCAGGATACCTCCTGTGGGGTTTCAGATGACACCAGAGGTGGGGGTCTGGTGTGGGGAATGAGGAGTCTTTGTTTGCCATCCTGAGAAGGGAGGGCATATCTGGTGAGCACCCTTGATACGGACTAGACACTGAATCCTCTCAACCCCAATTGCTACTCGCAGCTCTACTTTATATATGAGCAAATCACAGCTCAGAGAGGCAGAGCGATTTACCCAGAGTCACACAGCAGCCAAGTGAGGGGTAAGGAACAGAGGCTAGTTCCACTTGAATTCACAGCCTGGGCATCTTCCACTGTCCCAAGGGGCTGGAGTTTCTGGGCATCAGGTCTGGGTATATGCAGAGTACACGCAGGGGAGGGGCACTTGTTTCTTTCTAGGCAGATGCCCTCTGGTGTCTTGGGGACCAACCTGGCCATGACAGAGCTTCCACAGGCCCCAGGGCACAGGGTTATTCTAACCACAGGAGCTGAGTGTGTCTCTGGCCCTGGCTCACTCCCCAGGGACCGTTCCCCGAAGCTGCTAAGTTGGAGCCACGTGTGCTGAGCTCAGAGGCCCTGGAGCTCTCTGGGAGCTTCTGGCTGTTGGCCGGAAGGAGGCAACTGTGATTTAGAGCTTAATGTACTGGACTGCTCCCTGGCTGAGCTCCCACTCAGCAGACACAGGCACATAAAGCTGTCAGCTGCTGTGTTGGAGCTGAGGCCACAGAAAGAAAGCCTGAGGGGCACTTTCCATTCTCATCCTAAATCTGTAACCCAGACAGAGCAAAGACCTTTGGACTGGGCTCCCTCGCTGCTCTTTGGCCCCTCCCTGCCCAGATCCAGTACATGGCTTCTTGTGTTTCACTTCCTAGCATCTTTTGGGCAGCTAGTCCCTCTCATGCTGTGTTTAGTGGGGTCCCTCTGGTGCCACCTGTAGTCCTCTTACGGGGGGAGAGCCTGATCCTTTGAAGGAAAGAGGCCAGCTTGCCCCTTGATTCCTGGTTCAGACCTAAAGCGGAACAATCTTGGCCACATCCAGAAATGCCATGATCTCCAGCTGGTCCCCCAGGCTCTGCTGCTGGTGTGGACTCTGTTGGGCTGCCTGGCTTGGGAGAAAACACTACAGCCCAGCCCAGGGCTCAGCTGGAGTCAGCGAGGCCTGTGATCCCATCCTGGCTGCTCATCAAGGACCCTCTAAAGATACCTCTCTGAGCCTCAATTTCCTCATCTGTAAAGGAAGGTCAATGTGTCACTTTCTAGGGATGCTGCAAAAATGAAAAGGAGTGACACATATCAAGCACCCAGCGCAGGCCTGGCATACAAAGAGCACTTGGCACATTGCAACCCTTAGCTGCTGGCTGGGTGCAGTAGCTCATGCCGGGAATCCCTGCACTCTGGGAGGCCAGGGTGGGAGGATCGCTTGAAGCCAGGAGTTCAAGATCAGCCTGGGCAACACAGACCTTGTCTCTACTAAGATAGATAGATAGATAAAAATTAGCCAGGCATGGTGGCACACGCCTGTGGTCCCAGCTACTGGGGGCAAGCCAAGATGGAAGGATCCCTTGAGCTCAGGAGTTCAAGGCTGCAATGAGCTATGATTGCACCACTACACTTCAGCCTGGGTGATACAGTGAGACCCTGTCTTTAAAAATAAAAACATAAAAAGAAAAATAAACCCTTTACTGCTGCTGATGGCTGCTCCCCACTGGTGGAGTGTGGGGGACGGGGCTGGGACAAGAACGGAGGTTAGTGGATGTTTGCAGCCCGAGTTGATCTTGTGAAAAGGAAACTACAACGTGTGTTCTTCTCCGCCAGGCTCAGAGCCTCAGGGCTGGACTGGGCTTCTGCTTCAGGGGAGCACTGGTTGGCAGTGTCCGGATCTCAGGAGACGAGAAAGGTAAAGGGGCTCTACTTGGGCTCTACCCTGGCTGGAGAATTCCCCTAGATCAGAGCCCAGATCTTGGCTTTTGGCCTACCCCCTTTGATTCCACATTTCTCTGAGGCTGTAGCAACATGAAGATGTGCAGTACCATGTAGTAAACCGGGCCCCTGGAGGAGGGTGTGCTAGCTCTGTTTCATCATAAGGGTGCATGTCTGTTGTCATCTACAGGAGCCTCTTAGTTGGATTTAGTGAAAAAATATTGGAGGACCTTTGGGTTAAATTTAAGTTGGCCAAGTAGCATCTGGGACTGGACCTGAAGGCAGAGGCCTCCCAAAGCAGGGCTGTGGTGTATCTGAAGAGGACGCAGCTGTATACAGGTGCCTCCTACCCCCAACATAACCTTCTCTTGCTTTGTCACATCCTGGCTTTCTAAATTCCCATGGTGGCACTTGTGACAATGCTGCCAAGAAGTGGTCTGTATATTTTTCTAATCATTCTAAATTCCAGAGCTAAGACTCAACCTGTTGAGCTGACACTGACTCTTCAGTGAAACTTGGAAGCTCCTCCTAGGTTGAGTCCCTTTGGAGTCTTCCCATCGCACACCCATCTCGTCCGTGGGTCCCAGACATTTCACCCATTTATGCTTTAATTTCTCAGAGTGGCCCTTTGGTGCCAAGCCTTGTACTGGGTGCTGGCAATACCAAGATGAAGGAGGTTACTTCATTGACCTTGAGGAGCTGGATGGAAAAGCCTAGAACTTTGGTGCAGTGGGTGGCTTTGTGGTTTGCTACAAAGGTAGGAAACACAGAAGGGAGATAACCATACGACTAGAGAGGCTCCAAGAAGTTGGGAAGTTTAAGCTGGGCTAGGGGTAACTGATAATTCACCAGGTCAAGAAGGGAAGGCCTTCTAGTAAACACGGTGTTGATTTTGTCCCAAGGCTTGCAGGGCAGGAGGGGAAGTGGATAGGATGTGGGCTTAGATTGACTCACACTCCCTGATATAAAAACTTACTGCAAAGCTACAGGAATCAAGATGGTGAGGTAGTGTACTAAGGACTGACATACAGGTCAACGGAATGAAATTAGGAGTCCAGAAATACACCCTTACACTTGTGACCATTGATTTTTGACAAGGGTAGCAAAACAAATAAATGGAGAAAAAACAATCTTTTCAACAAAGGTCCTGGGACAACTGGATATCCACATGCAAAAGAATGAGGTTGGACCCCTACCTCACACCATGTACAATAAGAGTAATGTAAGAGCTAAAACTATTAATCTCTTAGAAGAAAACACAAGTGTAAATCTTCATGATCTTGGGTTGGGCAATGGTTTCTGAGAACTGATACTTAAAGCACAAGAGACAAAAGAAAAAGAGAGTAAGACTTCATCACAATTAAATTTTGTGGTACTTCAAAGGACACCATCAAGAAAGTGAAAAGTCAACTCACATAATGGGAGAAAGTATTTGCAACTCTTATCTCTGATAAGGGACGGGTATCCAGAATGTATAAAGAACTCTTACAACTCAGGAATAAAAAGACAAATAATCCAATATTTGAAGTGGGCAAAAAATCTGAATGGACATTTTTTTCCCCAAAAGAGACTGATAAATGGTCTATAAGCTCATGAAGAAATGCTCAACATCATTAGTCATTAGGGGAATTCTAGTCAAAACCACAATGAGATACCACTTCACGCTCATTAGGATAGCTTAAATAAAACAAAAGACAGCAGTAAGTGCTGTGAGGTTGTGGAGAAATTGGAACTCTCACACGTTGCTAGTGGGGTTGTAAAGTGGTACAGCTCCTTTGGAAAACTGTCTGGCAGTTTCTTAAAATGTTAAGCATAGTTACCATGTGACCTAGCAATTCCACTTCTAGGTAATTATCCAAAAAATTGAAAACATATGCCCACATACAAACTTATATGTGAATGTTTGCAGCAGCATTATTCAGTATTGCCAAAAAGTAGAAGCAACCCAAATGCCCATTGACTGCTGAATGAATAAACAAATGTGATCTATTCATATAATAGAATACTATTCAGCCATTAAAAGGCATGAAGTACTCACACAAGCTACACAACATGATGAATCTTGAAGACGCTATGCAAAGCAAAAGAAACTAGTCACAAAAGGCGACATATTGCCTAATTCTATTTATATGAAATGTACAGAACAGGCAAATCCACAGAGACAGAAACCAGATTAGCAGTTGCCAGGGGATAGTGTAGGGGGATAGGGAATGATTGCTAATGGGCTAGGACTTTTTTTGGAGTGATGTAAATGCTCTAAAATTAGATTGCAGAAATGGTTGTACAACATTGTGAATATAGGAAGAACTATTGAATTGTACATTTATAAGGGTGTACATAAGGTATGTAAATTATACCTTAATAAAGCGTCTGTTTGCCTTTAGTCAGGAGATGACGTGATCTCATCTGTCTTTCGGAATGATTACTTTGGCTGCTTGATGGACAGTGCAGGAGTGGAGGTGGGAGGTGGGGAAGGAGCTGCTGTGGGGGGCCAGAAAGAACAGAGCCAGTGTGCAGCAGAGATGAGGAATGTATTTCAGATCCACATGGCAGATGGGCTGGATCCAACTTGAGAACCATTCTATTTTTTTTTTTTTTTTTTTTTAAATAACAAGACAGGGGTTTCACCATGTTGGTCAGGCTGGTCTTGAACTCCTGACCTCAGGTGATCCGCCCGCCTTGGCCTCCAAAGTGCTTGGATTACAGGCGTGAGCCACCACACCCGGCCGAGAACCATTCAATTGCAGGTGTGTTCCGACATAGCTGATCTGGCTCTGCAGGGTCTTACTAGAGCTTTTCTCCACCAGAGGAGACAAGAGGGAGGCAAGAGTTGGGAGAAATGGGAGAAATGCAAATGGCCACACTTGTAGCAAAGCATAGATGATACCCACTATGCACCAGGTGCTGTGCTAACAGCTCCATGTGATCTCACTGAGTCCTTGAAAACCTATGAGGCTGATACTTTTACAATTTGTTTCACAGAGGAGGGAACTTAGGCACAGAGAGTTTATACAGCTTGGCCCAGTCCTCCCAGGTGGTGGAGCAGGAACCTGAAGCCAGGGAGTGGGACTGGCTGGAAAGGAGCTGGGAATGAGAGAGGTCAGAGTGGGGTTAGGACTTGCTCTGTATGGTGGAAGGTTCTGAGATGCCCGGAGTGGGAGAATGTAGGCTCAGCCCTCAGGTGTGGATCTTCTCTTACAACACAAGGACTCACACAGCAGTTCCCAGAGCTGCAGCAAACACCTGCCAGACAGGACTGGACCATGGTGGCTGGAGAATTTGAGAAAAACTGAGGGGTGAGGGCCAGGCAGGGATGTAAACTCAAGGTAAAGTTCCAGCAATGGGTTAAGAGCAACCAAGATGCTTTCAAAAGTCAACAGAGTGGGGGGACTTGCTCCAGCAGATTTTAAGCCTTCTTAGACATTTACAATCTGCCTTCTATATCTGTGAGTTCTGAATCCATTGGGTTCAATCAACCACAGTTAGAAAATATTCAGAAAAAAAATTACACAAACGTCCAAAAAGCAGAACTTCAATTCACTGTCCAAAAAGCAGAACTTGAATTCACTGTGCCGCAAGTACTGCATTGAAGCCATGCATGTGAAGTGATGTGTAGGCATTGTATTAGGCACCCCGAGTCATCTAGAGATGACTTAAATTATATAGGAGGGCTGGGCGCGATGGCTCACCCCGGTAATCCAAGCACTTTGGGAGGCTGAGGTGGGCAGATCATGAGGTCAGGAGTTCGAGACTAGCCTGACCAACACGGTGAAACCCCGTCTCTACTAAAAATATGAAAATTAGCCAGGTGTGCTGGCATGCGCCTGTAATCCCTGCTACTCAGGAGGCTGAGGCAGGAGAATCACTTGAACCTGGGAGGTGGAGATTTTAGACGGAGGGCTAGAAAACAAATTTCTATTTGTCAATTACTGAGTGCCATGGGGGGCATGTTTTAATACTAAACTAGATGCTTTACATGTATTATTTGAGTTAATCCTCAGATTCAATAGTTTAAGGTAGACATTATTAACACTCTCCGTAGATGAGGAAACTAAGGCTCAACAGGATTAAATGACTGGCTCATGGTCACAGCTTAGAAGTTGCAGAGCCAGCATTCAAGATTGGGTTCATTTGATTTCAAAGCCCATAAGCTTCATCATGTTGAGTTGGTACTGCTCACATTATTGCCAACTACATCTACACAGAGGATCTGCTGATACTGAATAATAAGGTGATTAGAGAAGAGCCCAAACTTCAAGGAACTTGAGACCATAGATTTGAGTCCTACAGCTTAGTGAATATGAAGAATGGATCTAGGATTCCAAGCACTTCAGGTATGCTGCATACCACCCACCTATTCATCCATCTCTTCATCTATCTATCCATCCAACATCCATACACTCATCTCTTTATCCATCCATCCCTTGATCCATCCAACCATCTATCCCTTCATCCATCCAACTATCAATTCATCAATCCATCCATCACTTCCTTCATCCACCCCTTCATCTATCCCTCCATCCATCTAGTCCTTCATCCATCCATCCATGTAACCATCCATCCAACAGTTTTTCATTCATTCAAAAAACACTGCTATAAATTACAAGCCCCCCATTATCCAGATCCAAATACCTTGCATGTAACCTTAAGCACCCAAATAAGCCTGAAAGTGACTCCACCCACCTTACTGTGAAGAAACCACCATAAAGGGCATCGCAGGAATATCCTCTGGGGCTCGCAGTACAGCTGAGGGTTAATGCCTTCCCAGGAGCGGCAGCTCACACTGTCCCCATGTCTCCTGTGGCAAATGTCTACTCAACCCCTTTTCCTGCCCATACCTCTGCAACCTGTTCCTCCAGGTTCACTGACTTGCTCAGAAGGGTCCTGGTTACAGTGTCCCCTGGGGACAAGGAAGGGGTGGTGAGGTCACCCCCCCTTGCCCCAGTTCAGGGGGCCTGAAGAGCCAGGGTCTACTGTCACAACCTGAGGGGTCTCATTGTCATGGGAAAGAGGAGTAGAGGGGAAAAGAGAGGCTATGTTTAAGTGGGCATCAGTCCCCTGCAGGGGGTGGGCCCAACACTGCATGAGGGGAACTGGGTTGTCCTCCCAGAACTGCTGCCAACATATCCTGTGGGCTTCATGGTCAGGGCACAGCAAGGCTTCCTTTGCCCAGGGAAGCTCTAACAGGAGACTAGGCTTCAAGGAGCCATGAGTTCCTGGAGGAAGGGCTTTGGGAAGACAAAATGAGCATGTGTGTGCATCTGGGGTCAGTCCAGCCCAGAAGCCAGGGTCCCAGGCACTTCTCTGCCTATTACTTTTCCTGGGCAATGGGTTGGTCATGCTGTCCCTCCCCTCATCTAGGGACCCACCCACCTGTGGAATTAGATACTCCCACTCAGCCACACCAAGCCAGATGCCTTTGGGTTTCTGCAAAGACCCAGGTGCCCTGTAGAAATCTGATGACTGACTTCCACACCCTCCCCTGCCATCTCCAGAGGAAACCTCTCTTGGTGCTGTTTAAGCACTTTACACTCCACTACCTGCTCATTTGGATGGAAATTGCTTTTGACGTGTGCTGTTGGTGGCCAGGAGCTCGGGGTGAGAGAACAGATAAAGCTGAACTAATTCTCATTAACATTAAGCAAAGACCAGAGAGAAGGGAAATTGGCAGAAATGGGGCACGGTGGCCACCTGGGGAGTGGAGTGAGGGCATCAGAATGAGTTTTACACAAACTAGCTTTTGTCTAAGATCCAGAGAAGTGAATGAGAGCTGGTCTGCAAAACATTTCCTCAGGATCCAGCAACCAGTGCACGGAGGGCACTGTCTTTGCCAGCTGCAGGACCTCGGGTGTGTGACTCAGCTTCTCTGTTTCCTTGTTTGCAAAGTGAAGATAATAGTTGTAACTATTCAGGTGAGGATCAAATGAGGGAATATCAGGATAAGGTGTGAAAGAAAACAACGGCTCCCTCTACTGGCTTCCAGGCCTGCTCAGCTGGGCTTCCTAAGAAAAGCCAGCAACTCTTGTGTGCATTAATCTGTGCCCACTCGATGACTTTTGTTTGTCTGTTTGTTTTTGAGACAGAGTTTCGCTCTTGTTGCCCAGGCTGGAGTGCTGTGGTAAAATTTCGGCTCACTGCAACCACCATCTCCCGGGTTCAAGCTATTCTTCTGCCTCAACTCCCGAGTAGCTGGGATTACAGGCACCTGCCACCACTCCTAGCTAATTTTTTGTATTTTTAGTAGAGTCAGGGTTTTATCATGTTGGCCAGGCTGGCCTCAAACTGCTGGATCCACGCAGGAGGTTTCCTTTCTTCACCCAGCCTTACTGCCCTTGGATGGAATGCTTCTACCCCACCCTAAGCCAAGCATGTCAATTTTATAAACTGCCTTTATAAAAAAATAAAATAAAATTACATGAGAATATGAAACTCAGCAAAAATAACCCGAAACAGTTTGTTCGATCTGTGTGGCCACCGTCCCATGATTGTGGTCAAGGGGTTATTTATTTCTTCTTGTCTGAAGGACTCAGCCTGTTCCAGACTTGCTGAGTCATAACTTTCACAAACATTTCTTGGCAAGGAAAATGAATGTTCTGCCTTCATGGTCACCAAGGGGCTTGCTTTTAGATCTTTTCCCCTCCTAGACCTGTCAATCACTGAGAATACGCTCCCTAATACACCATTTCTACCTGGGAACCTAACACATGTCTGTGAAACTCCAGGGTTCTTGCTGTGGATGTTGTGAATAGTGTTTAACCCTTTCTGGTCTGCAGGTCTCCCTTCCTTGCCTCACTCTGCCAGCCGGTTCTCTTTAAAATACAACATAGGGCATAACATTCTCATAACGTAAGACAAAGTAGACAAGACTGCCTAAAGTACTTCAGACTTCTTTTTCCATCTGAATCCAACATAATCGATAAAGACAATAAATACATATTCATCCCTTAATACGTTCAAATGAAAATGAATACCACTGTTTGGGGCTTTCTCAGGAATTTTCTTACTTTGAGTTGTATAAATAAAAAATTGTTTCTGTCAGGCCAAGTGTGGTGGCTCACGCCTGTAAACTCAGCACTTTGGGAGGCCAAGGCAGGTCGACCACCTGAGGCCAGGAGTTCCAGACCAGCCTGGCTGGCCAACATGGTGAAACTCCATCTCTACTAAAAATACAAAAATCAGCAAGGCATGGTGGTAGGCACCTGTAATCCCAGCTACTCAGGAGGCTGAGGCACGAGAACTGCTTGAACCTGAGAGGTGGAGGTTGCAGTGAGCTGAGATCACATCACTGCACTCCAACCTGGGCGACAGAATGAGATTCTGTCTCAAAAAAAAAAAAATTGTTGCTGTCTTTGAAATTTTGACATCAGCCCAAATAGTCCCATTGGAAGGACCTCAGAGCATGGGCTATCAGACCTCTCCTGACCTTCTGTCTCTGGTCCTCTTCCCTGAAAGGGAGTCAAAGAAACTAGAATTCCTCTTCCCCTAAGGCGATCATAGATTCTAAACCTCCTCTCCCCCAAAGCAAGCTATAAAACGTAGAAAGGTCACTTTCTCCCTTCTCCTTTCTCCCTTGAAGACCCTCATTCCAGAGTGGTCCTGCCCTATACCTGGGAGGAAGGAATGCTACACAGAAAGGCCAAGAGGAATCCGAACACACAGCCCACTGTAATAGACCGGGCTTCCCGCTTAGTCTGTTGCAATGTGGTCATAGCCTTTTGTCCAATCACTTTCCCACAGGATTGTCCATTCTCCACAGAACGTAAGCATGAAAATAGATAGTTTCACTGGGTCTTCATTTCTAAAGTCCCCCTTTTCATGTAAAATTATGATTAAATAAATGTGGTATGCTTTTCTCTTGTTGACTGTCTTTTGCTATAGAAGAGTCAGCCGTGACCCTTACAATGGGTGAGAAAAAGTATCATAACTTCCACCCCTATACAACCTAACCCACAGAACGGGAGAATACATTTGTAAATCATATATCTTATAAGGGATAAATATCCAGAATATACAAGATTTAACATTCAACGACAACACAAAACAACCCAATAAAAAATGGTCCAAGGACTTGAATGGACATTTCTCCAAAGAAGACATATAGATGGTCAATAAACACATGAAACACATTCAATATCACTCATCATTAGGGAAATCCAGCCAAAACCACCATGGGATATCACACGGCCATTCTACATATTAAAAAATCCAGAAAATGGAAACTAGCTATGGAAAGCCTTCTCCAAAATATTAAACATAGAAATTACAATATGATCTAGCAATTCCTTTTTTGGATATATACCCAAAAGGACTGAATTCAGAGCCCTGAAGGGATATGTGTACACTGATGCTCAGAGCATTATTCACAATTGTCAAAATATAGAAGCCACCAAGTGCCCATTGCTGAATGACTAGATAAACAAAACGTGGTCTATACATACGATGGAATATTGTTTGATCTTGAAAAGGAAGAAAATTCCATCACACACGGCAACATGAATGAACCTTGAGGACACTATGCTAAGTGAAATAAGCCAGTCATAAAAGGACAAATGCTGTATGATCACCGAGACAGAAAGTAGAATGGTGGTTGCCAGGGGCTGGGTATAGAGGGAATGGGGGAGTTAGAGTTTAATGGGTATAGAGTGTCAGTCTGGGATAATGAAAAAGTTCTGGAGACAGATGTTGGTGACTGTTACAAAACAACGTAAATGTGTTTAATGTCACTGAATTGCACACTTAAAAATAGTTAAATGGTTATTTATTTATTTATTGAGGTGGAATTTCCCTCTTGTTGCCTAGGCTGGAGTGCAATGGTGTGATGTCGGTTCACTGCAACCTTCGCCTCTGGGTTCAAGCAATTCTCCTGCCTCAGCCTCCTGAGTAGCTGGGATTACAGGCGCCCGCCACCACACCCAGCTAATTTTCTTATTTTTAGTAGAGACAGGGTTTTGCCATGTTGGCTGGGCTGGTCTCAAACCCTTGACCTCAGGTGATCGGCCCGCCTCAGCCTCCCAAAGTGCTGGAGTTACAAGACGTGAGCCACTGCACCCGGCCAAATTTTAATTTTAACTTGAAACTAATGCATTTGCCCATTCATCCATTTATGCATTTAGTCTCCAATGTATTCAGCAAACATCTAATGAGCATTTTCAATATGTCAGGCCAGTGCTGGGTTGGGTTCGAGGATGAATTACTTAGACAGGCAGCCTCCGATCTCAGGGCCCTCATAGTCTAACAGGGAGACAGCCAATTACACATTTGGGTGCAGGAGTTACACTCTACAACTGCTCAGGCAATAAAGTATTTTATCATTTGTGGCCAGATGGATTCCTTTGAACAGTGAGGCGTAATATTTGTTGCTCAATTCCTGTTGGAAAAAACCCTTTGAGCCTCTGACCTGGATATTTTAACCATTGTTTGCTTTTAATTTGTGTTGATGGTAATGTGGCTGTGAACAGGGTGGAAATGGGCAGACAGTCATGCCAAGGTCTAAACCATGGGTACCCTGTGCCCCGAGAGAGACAGAAATAGCTTTTTGTCCTGTCTAGTCTGATAGACTCACTCACTTTTTAGAAGATGGGTCTCCTGGAAACCCTGCATTGCTGCTAATTGACAGCCACTGAGTGGTCCTTCTTTGACAGAATAAGTGAGTGATCTCAGCTCCCTCCGGAGAGCAATGCAACCCACTGCTGGTGGGTGTGGGAGAGAATACGAAGACTGCCAGGCCTCTTTTTAAAAGCTGATTTCTTTTAGCAGATGTGAATACACTTGTAATGTATTTCCTTTGTAATCATGACATAAAAATAACATTTTTTTTACTATTCAGCCACAAAATAAAAATAATGAAATCTTGTCTCTCACAGCAACATGGATGGAAATGGAGAGCATTCTGTGAAGTGAAATAAGCCAGGAACAGAAAGTGCAACACCACGTGTTCTCAGTCATATTCAGAAGCTTAAAAAAGTTCATTTCCTAGAAGTAAAAAGTGGAACAGAAACTAGGAGTTTGGGAAGGGTCGGAGGAAGGCGTTGGGGATAGAAAGAGATTTGTTAAGGAATGCCGAATACCAGGTAGATGGGAGGAGTAAGTCCTAGCGTTGCACAGCACTGAGCGATGGCTAGAGTGAACAGTAACGTAGTTTCAGATAACCAGAAGGAGATTATTAAACGTCCTCAACACACACACAAATGATAAATGTTTAAGATGACAGGTGTAATTACCCTGATCTGATTACTACATATTATATGTATCAAAACATCAGGTCATGAATATATACAACTAGTATGTCAATTAAAAAATTAAATTCAATCCCAAAATATAGTATTTTATACTTAAATCATTTTGAACACACTCCTTGCCATTTGTATTTAAAACGGCAACTGAAAATCTTCCCTGCTTGCTCCAGTGACTCCTCTGATACCACCACTGCAGCAGATGACATGTGGCCAGAAGGTCCCCAAAGCAGACCAGGAAACATAGCCCTGGACATTCCAGTACCTTCTTGAAAAACCTAAAGACCTCTTCCAGTGCACTGTCCTTTATGGCCCTTGATATGGCTTGGATTTGTATCCCCACCCAAATCTCGCATGGAATTGTAATCCACGATGTTGGAGGAGGGGCCTGGTGAGCAGTGACTGGATCTTGGGGGTGAATTTCCCCCTTGCTGTTCTCATGATGGTGAGTTCTCACGAGATCTGGTTGTTTATAAAAGTGTGTAGGGCCGGCGCAGTGGTTCAGGCCTGTAATCCCTGCACTTTGGGCGTATGAATCACCCAAGGCCAGGAGTTCGAGACCAGTCTAACACCGAGAAACCCATCTCTACTAAAAATACAAAATTAGCCAGGCGTGGTGGCACATACCTGTAATCTCAGCTACTTGGGAGGCTGAGGCTGGAGAATCACTTGAACTCGGGAGATGGAGATTGCAGTGAGCCAGGATTGCGCCATTGCACTCCTGTCTGGGCAACAAGAGCAAAACTCAGTCTCAAAAAAGAAAAACAAGTGTGTAGCAACTCCTCCTTCTCTCTCTTCCTCCTGCTCTAGACATGTAGGACGTGACTGCTTCCCCTTCACCTTCTGCCATGATTGTAAGTTTCCTGGAGCCTCCCCAACTATGCTTTCTGTAAAGCCTGCAGAACTGTGAACAAATTAAAACTCTTTGCTTTATAAATACCCAGTATCCGGTAGTTCTTTATGGCAGTGGAAGAACAGACTGATACAGCCCTCAATCTTGTAGAACTAGTCATATTTGTGTTGCAATGCTACGGACTTAAGTTATTCAACTCTTATTTGCCAAAGGAGTAGAATTTCTGAGGCCTTTTTGATGGCTGATGGAAACGGCTGGGTAGAAGATCAAAAGCCAGGCTTTCGAGAAGGCAGGTGTGCTGCTTGTGCTCCTTCTAGTAAAGGAGGCCCTCAGGTTTTGATTATTTCATTTCTCCTAACTGCTCCCTTACACATGAGCTTGAATACACCCAGTTAGGAAAATAATGTGATCTGGTGTAAGCCATTCCTCCAGCTCCCATGACTGCTTTTAAATGAGCCCTTTCATTCTCAGATGTGAGAGGGCTGGGGTGAGGGTGGCAGTGGCGTGGCTGGAAATGGAAAACCTTTGTAAGTCTTTCCTAAGACAAACTGGGTCTCAGAACTGATATTCCGTAGCAGTATGTTGATATACACAGTTCTAGGACAGCGCTTGGCTATCCTAGAACTGCGTATATTAACATACTTCACACTCACAACCACCCATGAGTTAGGTCCTATTAACGCCCCCTTTGTTATAGATGGGGGAACTGGAGCATAGATACCCTTTTTCAGGGTCACACGAGAGTAAGCAGCAGGCCAGAGGCCTAACCTAGGTGGCCTTTTTCTACATTTTTTGTAGAAAAAGCTCAGCCTTAGGAACCAGAGAGCCTGCTTCTGAATCCAGGCTCTGCCCCCATCTAGCCAAGCAGTCAGTTTCCCTCTCTGTGAGATGGGAAGGACCCTGTGGAGCGATCAGTGGTGGTGCATGGAAGACTCCAGGTGTACTGGGGCAGTGAAGAAATGCCAGCAGCTCCCATTCAAACCTCCCCTGGCTTTCTCCCCACACACGGAGACTCAGGGCCTCGTGGCCTGGCCAACGTCTGCCCGTCATCATGCCGAACTCAGCTTGGAGGGACACGTCCTCTGCGAGCTTCCCCTTGCACGTGCAGCAAGGCCACTGTGCATGTGTCTGTGAGGCTGACAGCCATGCAGCAGGGCAGGGAGAAAGGGCTCGGGAACCAGCCTATGGGCTTGGAGGAGCTGCCAGGAGGAACATTCCAGGCAAAGGATGGGTAAGCTGGGCAGAGGGTCAAGGAGGATCAGCAGCTGAGACTGTGCTGCTGGAGGGCAGTGAGGAATTGGAGGGTGAAGGGGCTGGGCTGGGGGTGGGCAGGGGCAGAGGGGAGGCCCTGCAAGGTTCAGGATCCAACCATGTGGGCAGCAAGACCCGTGAGGAGGCTGCTACTCCAGGACTCTGGGGCCGGAAGCAGGGCAGGGGAGAGGTCACTGCAGGAGACAAATCAGTGAGATGGCTGCCTAACTGCATGTGATGGGAGGGAGGAGGGGGCAAGGGGAAGAGAGGGAGGAGGGGAAAGAGGGAAAGGTGGGGAGGGGGAAGATAGAGAGGAGGGGGGAGAGGGGAAGAGAGAGAGGAGTGGGAAGAGGGGAAGAGGGGGAAGAGAGGAAGGGGGAGAGGGGAAGATAGGGAGAAGTGGGGAGGGGAAGAGAGGGAAGAGGAGAAGACAGAGATGGGGGGAGAGGGGAAGATAGAGAGGACGGGGGAGAGGGGAAGATAGAGAGGAGTGGGGAGAGTGGAAGATAGAGAGGATGGGGGAGAGGAGAAGATAGAGAGGAGGGGGAGAGGAGAAGATAGGAGTGGGGAGGGGGAAGATAGAGAGGAGCGGGGAGAGGGGAAGAGAGGGAAGAGGGGATAGAGGGGAAGAGGGGGAGGAGGGGACAGAGGGGAAGATGGGGAGGAGGGGACAGAGGGGAAGAGGGGGAGGAGGGGACAGAGGGGAAGACAGGGAGGAGGGGACAGAGGGGAAGACGGGGAGGAGGGGATAGAGGGGAAGATGGGGAGGAGGGGACAGAGGGGAAGAGGGGGAGGAGGGGACAGAGGGGAAGAGGGGGAGAAGGGGACAGAGGGGAAGACTGGGAGGAGGGGACAGAGGGGAAGACTGGGAGGAGGGGATAGAGGGGAAGAGGGGGAGGAGGGGACAGAGGGGAAGATGGGGAGGAGGGGACAGAGGGGAAGAGGGGGAGGAGGGGACAGAGGGGAAGACGGGCTGGATCTGCCTGAGCCTCATGGCAGTTGCTGCTATTTAACTTTGAATTGATTAAAATTCAATGAGATTGAAAATTCACTTCCTCAGCATCACTAACACATTTCACATGCTCAGGGTGCGCATTTGTGCCTGAGCAAACTCTGCTAGGGAAGCCGGGAGACAGGCAGATGGCTACCTGTGGCCAGTGGCTGTTCTAGGGGAAAGAGCACAAGAAACCACTGCCATCCCTGCAGGATTGTCCCCTGGCCAGCATGGCCTGGATCACACAGCACCTCAGAGCCCAGAGCAGGGCTCAAAAGCAGAGGGAAAGGGTTCACCCCAATGCCATGCATTCTCTCTGAACCATCACGCCACCTCTCCAAGAACAAAGCCAGCCGGCAGCAGAGTCATCTTCACTTTATTGAGTAAGGCATCCCACTCTCTACCAAGATTCTTCCAAATGAACGGCTGATTTTCCTGCAAAACTATGGATGGGTCAAAGAGAAATCACCACCTGGCCACCCCACTCTGTCCCCTACAGGACGCTAAGGGTTCTTAGAGACAGAGGGATGGTGCATTCATGCCTGGAGAATTCATCACACGTGATTTCTCCAGGATCTAAAATTACGTTAAATTTAATTCACTTTATTTAAAGAAAATCTTTTTTTTTTTCAAACCCCTTCAGAACAATGCTGCCGTCTGTGCGAGACGCGTGTAAGGCCACCTTTGTATACTACGAACGGTGCCCCAGCAGGTGGAATTTCAGCGCACCTGCTGGGTGTGGGCACATGCTGCGTGCTATATCTTTGAGGCCACCAGTGGGTTCCGGGCATCAGACTCCAGCCACTCAATGAGGATCTGATTCACCTCGGTGGGCCTGGAGGAAAAGAGGAAATGAAAGAAAAGCAATAGCCATTCACGCTTGTCTGGGCCCACCCACCGAACGCAAAGGCAGAGGTGCACTCATGTGAGTGGCTAAGCCAGGCCAAAGCCAGCACAGTGAAATCAGGAAAGCTTTTATGGAAGGTGAACCGGGGGCCCGGTGCTCCCCCACCCTGGGGCCCCCAACCTCCTTACTTGTCCATCTGTGTCCAGTGCCCACAGTCCTCAATGTGTCCTCTTTTCAGGTGGGGGATCTGAAAAGAATCCCCACGCAGGAAGGTCAGTGGGACAAAGCAGATGAGTGTGTCTCAGCTTAGTGTAACGGGCAGTGGACACCTTCTCTCTGCTCCCCGCGGGCCACCCTCCCTGAACACTGCATGATTTAAGGGAATAAGGAGTGAACGAGACCCATGCCCGCTCATGCAGGGGAAAGAAAGGGGATGGTGATGTTGCTGACAAAGCCCTGTCTGGGAAGTGCTTCAACTGCGGTCCCATCTGCATGACAAGGAGTATCCTCCACTGCCAGCTTCCCTCTGAGCACCTGTGCCTCTCCTGGGGAGCACTGATGACCCCTGTGCAGGGCCGTTCCCTCACCCAGTCCTCCATGTGCTTGGACATCTGAGGAGTGAGCACGAAGTCTTTCTCCGCTGTGACCATCAGGGCCGGAATCAGGATCTGGGGAGAGAACGGAAAACGGGAGTGGCCGGCATGCCACAAGGGAAGCCCTCCCTCTTTCTCCGCTGTGACTCCCCTGAAAAGACCCCTGCCCGCTGCCCTGCCGTGATCCTGATGTGGTATCTGCCAAACTTCACACAACAGAGTCGTGGTGATTACTGGAGATCTTTAAAATGACAGCTTCAGCAGTGCAGGGGCCAGCATGGGTCTTGTGTGTGCACATGTGTGTGAGTGAGAATGTGTGCTGACCTGTGTGTAACTAGGAGAACCGAATTGACCCCAAGAGTGTGGAAGACACCCTTGAATGAATGAAGATCAAGATTCCTCTTCTCTGAATTAAGCAGATGCTTAAAAGGGGCGGCCAAGGTTCCAGAGAGAATGGGGCAGCCACAATATTTATCAATGTAACACAAATGGCAGCAAAATGACTTCCCTTTTAACTGCTGGCAAATGAGGTTTGCACAGGGAGGCACACATAGGAAGGCCAGGAAAGCCTCCGTTTCTTTCTTTGTTCTTGCTCCACCATCACCCTAATTTCCAAGCAGCTTTGACCCATCCCTGGTTGAGGAACTTGCACTATTTTCATTTACGCACAGAATGATGGGGGTCTCTACACACCCCTACCTCCTCCCACAACCAGGAGCCAGGAGAAGGTCAAAAATGATTTTGTGGTTAAACTGAATCCTGAGGCTTCTATGAGGTTTGTAAACTCCAGAACGCTCCAAGCTAAAATGTGAACTTAGGGGGTAGGGAGGGGCGCGATGGAAGGAGGTGGAAGAGGAGAGAGGAAGATCCAGCCGGAAACTGCAGAAGAGAGGCCGGGTGCAGTGGCTTACACCTGTCATCCCAGCACTTGGGGAGGCCAAGGTGGGTGGAATGCTTCAGGTCAGGAGTTCGGGACCACCCTGCACAACATGGTGAAATCCCATCTCTACTAAAATACAAAAAAATTAGCCAGGCATGGTGGCACACACTTGTAATTCCAGCTGCTTGGGAGGCTGAGGCAGGAGAATCGCTTGAACCCAGGAGGCAGAAGTTGCAATGAGCTGAGACGGTGCCACTACACTTCAGCCTGGGCGACAGAGTAAGACTCCGTATCAAAAAGAGAAATAAATTAGCTGGGCACAGTGGTGAGCACCTGTAATCCCAGCTACTCGGGAGGCTAAGGCAGGAGAATTGCGTGAATCCAGGAACTGGAGGTTGCAGTGAGCCAAAATCGTGCCACTGCATTCAGCCTGGGCGACCAAGCAAGACTGTCTCCAAAGGAAAAAAAAAAAAAAAAAAAGAAAAGAAAAAGAAACCGCAGAAGAGGAGGGCTTCTGACCTTAGCACCCTTGGGGTTTACCCTCCCCGTGCCTTTGTCAGTATTTTCCTCCAAACTTTGAGAGATTTTGTGTGTCCAACTGCAGTTTGGTCATTTTTGTCAGTTATGTGATAATGACAAGGAACACTGACAGAGCCACTAGGTGCCCAGTATTGCCTGTAACAGGCCACGTGCCTTTGCCTATTTCCTCCTTACACAGCTCTCTGTGGGAGGCACCGTTCTTGCCACTTCATGTTGCAGAAGAAGCAACAGTGGGTCAGAAGGGTAAGTGCCGTTCCCAGAGTCACACAGGGATTAGACTCAGCCATGTGGCTCCAGCCTGCTCTTAACCATGACGTTATACACTCTAGTGCCTCAAGACCTAGCTTCGGGAAGTCAAGACCTGGTCTGTTTACACACCATGGTATCCCAGGGGCTGGGAGGAAGCCTGGCATGTAGCAATGTGTTCACTCACGGAGTGAACCAGCAAGGTAACCAGGGCTTCTGAGTTAGCTGATGACGGCCTGGCTACCTGTGTAATCACACTGGGAAGTAATTTGATTTCCCTTAGATTTTTAGACATTTTGAATGTAAACTGGGGACCTCCATTACTCCCTCTGCAGACCCGGAGATTGGAAACTCATCTTCTGCTTGGCAAATGGGGAAACTGAGACTCAGAGGTTGACTTGTGCAAGGTGACACCACCAGAGGCTAAAGCCACATCTCTGAGAGCACCTAACGCTCTCCAGGACTGGGGACTCCAGTCTACATCACTTCTGGGAGGTGCCATCTGCAGCCCTGGCTTGGGGTACCACCAGGGGACCTGGGGATTGGATGGATGCTGCAGTGACCTGGACGCACCCCAGCTCCATGCCCAGCATCACCCTCTACCATCCAAGGGAAGCACCAGCAAGAAAGATCCTAAGGGGAAACCCCTGAATGGAGTCACTTCCCAAACCCGAAAGGGAAAGGAGGTGGCCAGCAGGCCTGTCCATGCCCAGCTCTGGCCCAGGTCATATCAGCTCAGGCCAATGGGAAGCCCTGAGGGTGGCTCCTGGGGTGCAGAGGGGACTGCACTGAACCTGGCCCTCACCTTCCGTCCCAAGCTTTTGCAGGCCCACTTCCAGTTCCTTTCCATGTTTCGGTACCAGTTTAGAGGACCTCTGGGGAGAGATCAGAAAGTAAAAAGACAGAGGCGGTGAGTAGACGGTTCTGCTACAGACACCAACAGAACCCCACTCTGCACAGTCGGTCACCTGGGAAGAGCGAAGCCTTCTGCAGGGACCAGAGAACAGAGCCCAGGACCCTTGCCTTGCTGTCGGGCACGGTTGCCAAGCTCTACCAGCAAGGCCTGCTGTGAGGACACAGGACTCCACTGAGTGAGCTGGTGGCCTCTGGGTAGGCTTTTGGGACACACAGAAGCCGGTCCTACAGGACTCTCCAGAGAATGTCACCATATCACCTTGGAGGCTGGGGAGGTTGCTGATGGTGGGGAACATGGTCTAGCTGACTCACCATCCAGAGGCCACTCGTCTGCCCAGGGAGCCCGCCTGAGGGGGACATTGGGAGGTGGTGCCAAGATGTCCCTCCTAATACGACATTGAGAAGTAGGGCAAATGCGCCAAAATGTATGCACTTTTTGAGTTTATGTGGAGTTTTATGTTTTTCTGAAGAAAGAGCCCAGAGTTGCCATCTGAGTCTCTGAGGATTCATGACTGAAAAGCAGTTAAAGACCTCTGCCCTATGGGGGACCCACATGCATAAGGAAGAATAAGCTGAGCTGTCCCAAATTAGAGCAGGCTGAGCACACAGAGTAGTGAGCCTCCTGACCCTGGAGGCATTCAAGAAGAGGCTGGCCTGGCCCCCATGAAGGCGGTGGTGGAGGAGAACTGGGCCTCACACTCCACCTGGGGGGTGAAGATCCCTCTGTGCCAGTGATCTCTCATCTGTGTCTGCGGCCCTGTGCTCTCTTTACCTGAACCCAGACTTCTTGAACTGCTGTACATAGAACTGGATTTCTTCCTCGGTGACCATCCTGCTGAGGTTGGGCTCTTCCGGGCTCCTTACAAAAAGTCCTCCTGCAAAAAAAGCCACTGTTGACTTCACCACCCACGGGCCAGGCGTGTGCATTCCAAGGCCTCTAACGAAGGCCACACACGTCACTGCCTCTTGCAGACCTCTGAACTTGCCTAAGGCCTTGTGAGCGCCTCCATCTTTTGTTCCCTTATCCTTTGCCAGAGTGAGCCCATCTCCTCGAGAGCTCCAAGCTGTGATCTCTGTGTCACACTGGAGCCTAACTGTCCCTCCCACCCAGGCCATGACTTCACCGGCTATTGTCACAGCTCTTGGACCAATCACAGTCGCTGGCTTTTTCAGGCATACAGCAGCTGTATCCCAGGCCCTGCCAGCCCCCAGCTCTTGCCAGCCCCTCGTCTAAACCTTTCCCAGCCAGCTTAACTGTGGCCCCTTGGAGATATCGCCAGAGATTCTTGGAATTTTCACAAGGGCTTGCTCCGTTTTTCCTCATAGGCAGGAAGAGAACCCAGGCCAGGAGGCTGCATGCTGTTGCCTCCCATGTGCCCCACAGACCCTCTGCAGTAACCCACTGTGGACCCCTGTCTTGTCTTCAGGGTGCTGGAGAGTTCCCCCAGAGGATGGCCTGTAATGACCCCTGGCAGTCCAGGGACCACGGCAGTTTCACAGGGCACAGCCTCAATGCGGGTGCCTGAACAGGGCCAGTCAGCATTTCCAGATTTCCGAGACCCAGAGGTAAAGGAGCTGGGCATTCCAGGCTTTTGTGAGACACATCAAAGGGGTATGTGACCAGGATGTCACCCTGTGACGAGGTCACCCTGAGCCTCCCTGCCAGGCAGATGCTTCAGGCCCACTGTGCCTCAGGGCCCCGATGCAAGCATCCCAGCTGCTCCGCCTCCCATAGGGCATGGGCTCCCCAAGGGCGGCCACCCGGCTTGGTGTGTCTGCGTATCTTGAGCATGCAGCCCCGGCCTCATACCCAGCATGTGCTCAGAACATGTTAGGAATGAATGAACGTGTGAATGAACCAGTGACAGACGGTGAGAAGGAATAAGGGAATGAGGGTGTCGGGGAGGGAGGGGAGATGCTCTTGGGGCAGTGACAAGAGCATGGCCTTCAGGGTGAGAGGAGATTAACCCCGGCTCAGCCGCTCTGGACAAGTTACTTAACCCTCTGAGACACGTTTTCCTCTTTGGAAGTTAAAAATAGTAGCATTTTTCGGAATGCTCCAAGGCTCATAAATAATTTATGTAAAGGGGGTCAGTCCAGAGTTTTATACACATGGTCAGCACATGCCCAAGCAAGTAACAGTGGCCATCGTTACTCATAAAAATACAAGTGAATGATGTCAAGGCCACAGTGCTGCAGCAAAAATAAGGTCTTGTGGGAAGAGTGCTGGATCTCTTAGCTCTGGGGAAGAGCTCCAATCTAACCTCAACTCTGACCCGTCACTCATACCCAACCCAGGAGGGACACAAGGCTGGGCTCCATGTGGGGGCACTGGAGACATGGCACCTGGATGCAGAGGGGCCAGTGGACTGCAATGGAGGAGACCTGGGCAGGGCCTTGCCACACCCTGCCTGCATACACCGGGTGACTCCCGCAGAGGTAAGCTCTCAATCCTGGGGTCCTTTTCAGTAGACGGTAGATTTTGCCCTGGACAAGCTCTAAGACTCCTCTAAGCTCTTAAGTTTTTGAGATCTTGAAGCCACAGCTCCCTAGAGGACAGGAACTCCAGGCTGTGTGGTCAGCCCTGGGGCATCAGCCCCATGCATGCCGAGGGGACCTTGGTTGGGCAACTTAAAGTTCAGGCTAGAGGGCTCAGGGCTTTTGCCCACAGCAGTCAGACACAGAAACATCTATTTCACATTCAGCTGGTTCCGGATGTGGCCCTCCCAGCTCCCTTCTCTCCCAAGCATGTTTCTTACCCATTTCACGGACATTATGCACCGATAAAACAGTCTGTAGGAAGAAAAGAGTTGGAAATGACGTCATGGGTGAAGCAAAGGAAATAGGCTCATCTGAAAACCCTGTCATGACGGAAGACCTCTGAGTACCATACAGAATGTAACAAACATGTGGAACTCCCAAGAGAGCTAGGGACCCCCTCACAGGAGTCAAGTAAAGAGGGAGCTCACAACCAAAGCTCTGGGCTGAGGCTGCCCCAGGGTCCTTGCAGACCTTGGTAATGTGAAACCTGGGTTTACCACCACTGGGAACAAGAAAAGAGACCCTAGGCCTATGATGAGACGTTGGAGATGTGATATTCCATGCCCCTCCATGGTAAATCCAGTAAATCTGGGGTCTCTGATGTGCTGTGCCCTCAACAAAAAAACTGATTAGAAAAAAATGCCCTCATCATGATAAAGATGTTAAAGGAGTTTCAGCTTGGTACTAAGAGGAAACCAAAGAACACCCCCCTGGGAATTCATAGCTATACGCCTGCCTTCCCAAGTGCTTGGATTTGAGTTTGCATTCTCTGCATGATCTGGAAACCCCCAAAGTGTGAAGTAAACAAGAACAACAACAACAATAACAACAAAGTGAGCCTCGGCTGGTAATGCCACCAGGAAGCCTGGCAGAGGAAATCCATAACCACCCATGGGGTCATCTCCTCAAGCCCAGTTGAAGCAGACTGGTACAGATTACGTACTGCTGAAGACGGGCTTATAAACCAAAATTACAAAACCCACACTCACACAACAAAGCCCCACAGCAAGAGGCAGCAAACGCAGCAAAGAGCAAAGTAAGACTCCAAAAATATCAAAAAATAGAGCTTGGAAGAGGGAGAGGGAGAGAAAAAAAAGAGAATTAGAAATGAATATGCTTAAAATGATTGAAGACATAAAAGGAACTGAAAATTAAGAATACAACAAGACTCTATCAAAGGAGATCAGAATGATTTGAAAAAGAACCACATAAAACTGTCACAAATTAAAAAAACTGTTTATTGAAATTAAAACTTCGAAGATGGGTTAAACTGCAGATCAGACACTGCAGTGTCCAGGATAATAAATTGCCTAAAGACAATTAAGACACAGAAAGCCAGGCCTGAGGCTGACTCACAAGCAATGACAGAAGTTTCTAAAATCAAATAACCTAGAATTCTATACTTAGATACATGATTCTTCAAGATTAAGAGTAAAATTAAGATGTCTTCAGGCACCAAATATATATTTACCACCAAAAGACTCATTGAGAGAACTACTAAAGGAGGTGCTTCCGGAAGAAAGAAACTGAACTCAATGCAAATGAGTAAGATGCAAGAAGTGATCAGTAAAGAAAATGGAAAATATGGAACAGTCTGATTAGGCACTGACTGTTTATAAAACAATAGTGATCATGACTCCTAACACCTAAGACAGGAGGGTGTGCAAGTTACAAAGGTAAAGATTCTAAATTCCTCTGCTTCTTCAAGAAGAGGGTTGGGGACATCCATTAGTTTTGGACTTGGGTAAGCTAATTATGCATGTTAAAATGGTAAGGTAATAGCATAATTTCCAAGCCATCATTATTATAATCATCTCT
This sequence comes from Aotus nancymaae, assembly GCF_030222135.1. Classification (NCBI taxonomy): domain Eukaryota; kingdom Metazoa; phylum Chordata; class Mammalia; order Primates; family Aotidae; genus Aotus; species Aotus nancymaae. The sequence goes on along the minus strand of NW_026988494.1, from coordinate 25,746,801 downwards.
GACCTTGTGTGTCAGTGAGATATAAATTTTCCCATTAAGGACAGACCACTAAGGGGACCTCAATCATTCTGACTACAGAAATAAAAGATGGCCAGATTGCTACTCCTGGTCCCTGCCACACACCAGGTACCCCACTTTGTTTACAGTTGCCCCCTCCACTCTTAGGCCTCCGTTCCCCACCCCTCACCTCATCGCTTGCTCTGAAGAAGATTTTGAAAGTCCGACTCAGGTTCTGTTCCAGTTCAGCCTCAGCCACTCCCTGAAACAATCAAGAAAGCAAAATGAAGGGTCCCCTAGAAATGGTAGAAACTGTACCCCTCCTTCATCTGACTGAAAGCAAGAAGCCCCCTACCTCTGCCCCATCCAGCCCAAGTCTCATCAGAGTTGCATTCATTTGAATTTTCATCATAAAACACATTTTTTTAAAAAGGTTAACATAAAATACAAGATGCTAACTGTAGTTCCCCATGGGAGGCAGGTTTATAGATGACGCTTTCTTTGTATTTTTCAAGATTCCTATAATGAGAAGGTACTACTTATAATAATCTGTTGAAAGGAATTGGGAGAGGAACAGGTTGGAGGCTGACTGGTACTAAGAAGAGAGGGGGTCCAAGGATTGAAAAACCAAGCGGAGAAGCCAAAATCTGTAAGCCAAATGCTCTTCCATTCAGTCATCTAAAGTTGGCTATATTGAGGCCAGGCAACATAGTGAGACCCCACCTTTACAATGAAACTTAAAGAATTTAGAAACTTCAAAACTGGCTCCTTTGATTTGGGTCTTGTTACAGACCATCAGATTGCCAATGGCTTATATTCCGTGGACAGAGCAGCAAGGTTTTCACTGGTAAACAGCTGGGACGTAGAGCCTTCCTGGGAAAAATGACCAGGTCCTTCCAGTTCTTGGGAGCAGTATGGCATTGAATTGGTCAGTCTACACAAAGGTCTCTGGCCGTTCCCAGGTCTCTGGTTCATACATGGTGGGAATTTTCTGACTTGAACTTGCTTCATCAGCTCTACAAACACTGAGCTCCTTCTCTGGCAAACTGGACCAAGAGATACCAATGTACAAAATAGGCTCCAGAACCTTCCTAATAGACCCAAGGATGGAGGAGGGGTTTGGAAGAGGTCTAAAGTGAAGGGTCCAGGTCACTGAATGTCATGTGCTGAGGGCTAGGGAGGAGATTCCTATTGGAGGCTCAGGGTGTGAAGTCTTCCTCTCCTGCGTCCCCTCTCCTTCCTACCCCAACCCCCTCGAGAAGCTCTTCAGCAAAGCAGACACCAAGAACAGGGGCATGGCTGGAAGGTGGAGACAGATCCATCCACGGATCCTACTACCTAGAGGGCGTAACCTGGTTCATGGTTTTCTGGAGCATATCAGGACAATTTTAATTCAATCTGTCTTTTCCAGAAGTTGAAAGGCCCTGGATCTGAAAGCTGTTCCAGATGTAGCTTAGGAGAAAACAGCTGTCCCTGAGGCAGAGATCCACTAGGGGCAACCACTCAGAAGTAATAAAATTCTTGGCTGGGCGCAGTGGCTCACACTGTAATCCCAGCACTTTGGGAGGCTGATGTGGATGGATCACCTGAGGTCAGGAGTTCGAGACTGGCCTGGCCAACACGGTGAAACCCTGTCTCTACCAAAAACACAAAATTAGTTGGGTGTGGTGGTGCACGCCTGTAATCTCAGCTACTTGGAGGCTGAAGCAGAAGAATCACCTGAACCTGGGAGGCAAAGGTTGCAGTGAGCCGAGATCTTGCCAATGCACTCCAGACTGGGCAAAAAGAGCAAAATTCCATCTCAAAAAAAAAAAAAAAAAAAAAATCTTTCTGCAGTGCAGCTGCTGCGGAGGGACTGGAGCTACTGGAGGGAACTGAGTTAAGTGTGGTGAAGCCAACTGACTCTCCTCTCCTTCCTTCTAACCACCCACCTGCACACAGCTCAACTAGTCTGCAGGATGTTTTCTGAGCAGGCTACCTGTAAGGCCGGTGCCTCCTTGGGAGCCGAATGGACATGCCCTTCTCTCTCCACGCCTAAAAACTATGACATCATTCTGAGCGCATTGCTCAGCATTTGCCCTCTCCACGTGGGCTCCCCCTTGCCCATTTCCGCATTCCAATCTCAGCCCTGCACCCACCAGAAATTTTAAAAAGGCCCGCCAAGAACCTGCCCTATGGTAGCTCCCCCGTACATCCTCGGCCAGCCCCTCGTCCGTGCTCACTCCCTTCATACCCAATGGAAATGCCCCCGCTTTGTTCACCTCGCCCGTCCCCAGTCTTTTAATAACCAATAGAACTACCTTGTCTTTGTTTCCCCTGTAGTCAATCAGCTACTTCTACTCCCTATAAAACCCCACGCCCCAAGAAGAGAAACGCGACTTCTCCGGCCCCTCCTGTCGGACCGTAGAACCTTGCCCAGGAGCTGATTAAATTTCTTTATTCCAATAACTGGCCTCAGTTGCCTCATTTAAATCTCAGTTGCTTCATTCAAACCTTACACTACCTACTTCCTGGCCTCCCTGGTTTAACACATTGTGACTTTCACCAAGAGCGTCGACTTCTATCAGTTCAGCCTTCAACACTGGACCCAAACACTGCCTTCTCCATGAGGTTCCACCTTTCCCACCACGAAGGGGTAACTCTGCTTCTCTTGGATTCCCACAGAGCCTTGAGTGTGCTCTCCTGGGACCTTCTTATTGACAGGGACTCATCGTGTTCTCAGCAGCATCTGCGGCTGCCCTTAAGATACTGTCAGAGGAGAGGAAGATCCTAAAGCCACATTCATAAAGCATTGGTTCCAGTGACCTGCAGTCCTCAGTGCTCGCACATTTTGAGAGGTTATTTATTTTTTTGAGATGGAGTCTTGTTCTGTTGTCCAGGCTGGAGAGCAGTGTGCCATCTTGGCTCACTGTAATCTCTGCCTCCTGGGTTCAAGTGATTCTCCTGCCTCAGCCTCCCAAGTAGCTGGGATTACAGGTGCCCACCACTATGCCCAGCTAATTTTTATATTTTTAGTAGAGTCAGAGTTTCACCATGTTGGTTAGGCTAGTCTTGAACTTCTGACCTCAAGTGATCCGCCTGCCTCGGCCTCCCGAAGTGCTGGCATTATATGCATGAGCCACCACGCCCAGAGAAGTGTTACTCTTTTTTGTTCTGCTCATCACTCGTCACGAAAGCTCTGGATCTGCGCTGTGGCAGCACAGAAGGAACGGAGACACTGCTCATCTGGCAGTGCTGGATCTGGGGGTGGAGAGTTTCTGATGAAAGCCATGTTTGCCTGTTAGTGACAGTTCCCCCTGTTTTGTAAGATTCAATTATAATGGTGTCAATGGCGGCCTTCTGCAACACAATGATGAATGCCATGGCAAGAAACAGCCAGGGGAAGAAGCACATTTAAGTGATGGATGGAAGCCCTGGTCAGCTCTGAGTGTATGGCTGTCGGTCATCATTCTTATTTACTGAGAGCAGTCCTCATCCCAGAAACAGCTGCTGTTCATGAGCTCAGAGGCGCATTTCAGTGTTTGGAGGAACCTGCGGAAACCTGGACAAGGCTTTGCCTCAAATGACCCTTAAAAGAGCAAACCATGTCAAAAAGGTCTGTAAAGAAAATCAAAGAGAGGCTAGGTGTGGTGGCACAAGCCTGTAATCCCAGCACTTTGGGAGGTCCAGGCAGGAGGACTGCTTGAGGCCAGGAGTTCAAGACCAGCCTGAGCAACATAGAGACCCTGTCTCTAAAAAAATTTTTTTTAAATTAGCTGGGCATGGTGGTGTGTGCCTGTAGTCCCAGCTACTAGGGAGAGTGAAGCAGGAGCACTGCTTGAGCCCAGGAGGTCGAGAATGCAGTGAGCTATAATTGTGCCACTGCACTCCAACCTGGGCAACAGAGTGAGAATCTCTTTTAAAAAATCAGAAAGAGAAAAAGTAAACAAATTTGCTCACTCACATAAAAGTGCAGCGGAGCAACAGAAAGAACAGAATGAAGCTAGGGGCCAGAAAAGAGAGAAGATAACAGAAGATAGCATTTGTCCTCTGCTTATGCGCTTAGCTGAGACATTCTGACTCTCTTTAATATACAAAAGGTAACACTCTATCTTGAAATCCTACAGACAATGACAAATTTCCTGTCTGCCCTGGACAGGGGCTCCTCCTTTTGTATTCCTGTGCACAGAATTTAAAGGATGGATTTAGAGTCCAATAAACACAGTTTCAAGCCCAAGTACTAGGAGTTACTAGCTGGGGAACTTCTTTCCCTTGAGCCTCAGTTTCCTCATCTGTAAAATGGGGATTTTGTAAATGAGATAACGCCCATATCTTATAATGCCTGACACGCAGGAGGCATGCCAATAAATATTAATTATTATCATTATCTCCACCATTTTTTTTTTTTAGAGACAGGGTCTTGCTGTGTTGCCCAGGCTGGAGTGCAGTAGTGCAGTCATGGCTTACTGCAACCTCAAACTCCTGGACTCAAGTGATCCTCTTGCTTCAGTCTTCTGAGGAGCTAGGATTACATGTGTCCATCACCATGTCTGGCTAACTTTTAAAAAATTTTTGTAGACATGGGGTCTGGCTATGTCGCCCAGGCTGGTCTCAAACTCCTGGCCAAGTGGTCCTCCCACCTTGGCCTCCCAAAGTGCTGAGATTACAGGCTTGTGCCACCACACCTGGGATTATAGGCATGAGCCACTGCACCTGGCTGATTTTTAACAATTTTAAATTAATATATAATTAGGGCTCTTTAAATGATATCATCTGGATTTAGAGTGGGCCCTAGATCTAATGACCTGTGTCCTTGTGAGAGCAAGAGGAAAACTGAGACATATAGAGACAGAGGGGAGGATGCCACATGAAGACGGAGGCAGGGATGGGGGCGATGCGTCTACAAGCCGAGGGATTGCCAGCAAGTGCCAGAGGCTGGGAGACGGCATGGGACGGATTCTCTCTTGGACCCCCAGAAGGGACCAGCCCTGCTGAGACCCTGATTTTGGACATCTAGCCTAGAGAACTGTAGAGAATTCACTTCTGTGGTTCTAAGTCACCCAGCAGCCCTGGGAGCGGGAACACAAAAGGAGGGGCCCCAATCCAGGGCAGCAGGAAATTTGTCATTGGTCTGTAGGATTTAAAGATACAGTGTTACCTTCTGCAGATTAAAGAGGGTCAGAAGGTCTCAGCTAAGTGCAAAAGCAGAGGACAAATGTGATCTTCTATTTCTGGCCCCCAGCTTACACTAAAGCATGTCTCCAGGCAGTATCTTGATGTGGGGCTGAGGGGAGAGGGTGAGGAGGGAAAGGCGCAGGGTCTTAATCACCCTGGGCTCAGCGAGGCCAGCCACCCTCCCCAGGAGCAGCAGGCAGCAGGTGTGCCAACTGCAGGTGGGGGTCTGGAGGGTCCCAGGATCCAAGGTGCCCTGGACTTCCCTCATCCTCCCAGTTGTCTTCCCACGTGCGTATTCCACTCACTGTCAGAGGGGCCCTGGAAAGGCATGGCGCCACGAAGAAGATGGAGTTTTGTCTAGACTTGCCACTCAGCGCTGGTAGGGGCGGCACTCTCAGTCACCTCATTTGCCAGGGAGGTGACCCCACGTTGGTGGGGGGGCACAGCACTGCCTCCCATGCTCAGCCCTCCTCACAGAGAGAACGCCCTTCCACCATCCCAGGAATTTCTCCTCCTTCAACTTCTCTTGTGTCCTTTCCAAGGTAGAGAACAAGTCGCTGAGAGGCTGCACTTAATTGTGGCTATTGTTTCGTGGCTGAGAGTGGAGACAGCTGTTGAAGCCAAATTGCAGCATCCACGAAGCCCCCACTGAGCCCTCCTGCCCTTTACAATTAATGCCAGAGGACGCCTCTGCTGATCAGCAGGCTGGACCAGCAACTCTGTTTCATGCTTGGTCTACCTTGACAAGAATGACTCCAATTCCCCTGGAATTCTCTAAGACAGGCCAGAAGAAACAGTGGGGTGGTTGTCCCTGATTTCAAAAATGCCAGTGGCTAGAAGCATCTGAAATCTGGGCAGAGAGCAAACTGCTGACCTTGGATTCTGCAGTGTGGCTGGTCGGATGAGAGAGGTGGAGAGGAAAGACTTGGGGAACTCTACAGGGACCTAGGGTGCTGGGGGCCACCTGCCATTTGCTGACAGTGCCAGTCTTTCTGTCCACAACAGCACTGAGCTGGGCAGGCCTTGTTACAGAGCAGATGCTCAGGTAGGGAGCCTGAAGTGCTTCGCTGAAGGTCAGGCAGGTTATAAATGAGAACACCGGACTCCAAACCCCTCCGTATTTGGTTCTTTTTACCACAACATACTGTAACACCGCCAATTTAAAACATTGAAAATAACCCTGCCAGGCCGGATGGGGTGGCTCATGCCTGTAATCCCAGCACTTTGGGAGGCCAAGGCGGGTGGATCACGAGGTCAGGAGTTCAAGACCAGCCTGGTCAACATAGTGGAACTCCGTCTTTACTAAAATTACAAAAATTAGCCAGGTGTGGTGGTGAGCGCCTGTAGTCCCAACTACTCAGGAGGCTGAGGCTGGAGAATTCGGTTGAACCCAGGAGGTAGAGGTTGCAGTGAGCTGAGATCGTGCCACTGCACTCCACCCTGAGCAACGAGAGCAAAACTCCTTCTCAAAACAAACAAAACCCTTCTTTTAAACTATATTATTCAGCTGTGAAAAACAATCAAAATAATGTCCGTCAACAGAGGATTTAATAATTCCTGGTTCACCAGTTACAAAACCCCATGCAGCCATTAAAAAGAATGAGATAAATATGTATGTGCTGACAAAAAATTAGTGCAATACAAATTAAATGAAAAAGCGGCATGATTCCATTTGTATTAAAAATTATGTATATGTGTGTGCTCACGACCTTTTTTTAAATAGCAAGCATGAATTACTTCATAATTTAAAAAAAGTCTAAAACATAAACTAATCACCAGCTGTCCCCATGTCCTGAAGGAGCTACTATGCTGTAGAGATTAAGAAAGACCCAACATTTAGGCTGGCATGGTGGCTCACACCCGTAATCCCAGCAGTTTGGGAGGCTGAGGTGGGGGACTACTTGATGCTAGGACTTGGAGACCAGCCTGGGTAACACAGGGAAAAAATAATAAAGAGAGAGAGACTCAATGTTTTGAGGGGAAAGAAAATCATTTGTGGATGATTTTCAGCCAGGTAAAGCTTTCTGCCTATAATTTTTCTTTTCCCACATTTTCTCTCTGATCCCTAGTTTCTCATCTGGTTAAATACTTAAACAAAAGGGATTTTATTTTTTCCTTTCCTTTTATTTTTTTTTTTACTCAGGCTGGAGTGCAGTGGTACAATCTCAGCTCACTGCAACCTCCGCCTCTCAGGTTCAAGAGATTCTCTGGCCTCAGCCTCCCGAGCAGCTGGGATTACAGGCATGTGCTACCACACCTTGCTAACTTTTGTATTTTTAGTAGAGACAGGGTTTTACCATGTTGGCCACACTAGTCTTGAACTCCTGGTATCAGGTGACCGGCCCACCTGCTGAGATTACAGACATGAGTCACCATTCCCAGCCCAAAAGGGCATTTTGATGCCTGAAATCTGCCTCTAGCTTGCTATATGGTTCCAGACACACACACACAGGTGCCTGCCACCCAGTCTTCCTCAAAGAAATAAAAATACACATGTGCAGCTTAAGGACAAGTAAAGAGGACCAGTGTCACGAGGTGGGAGAGGGGAGGGTTCCTAGGATATCCTACGCACGTTCTGGTATGGGGGGGTGCTAAGGGGCTGTATTCCCTAGTCCAAGCGAGGACTTTGGGAATCCTCAGAATTAAAACATGGAACAGCTCAGCTGAAATGACTGAACAGATTCCACTGGCCTTCGCTGCCAGAGCTGCCTGGTCTTCATGCTTTCTCACTATACACATGAAAAGCTGTCACCTCTTCTCTGAGAAGCAAAGAAAAACCAGCCTTGTTTGTTTCCAGCAGACTTGGCAGATTCCCAGGCCAAGACTCAACACGTTGGCTAAGGGCTTAAAGAGCTATATGGGAAGTGACTCTAAACTTGGAGTTTATCTAAGGCTCACCCTCCAGTGCTCAGCAGAGATGAGCCCCAAGTTGGGGAGATGGGCTGGGCGCGGTGGCTCAAGCTTGTAATCTCAGCACTTTGGGAAGCCAAGGAAGGTGGATCATCTGAGGTCAGGAGCTCAAGACTAGACTGACCAACATGGTGAAACCCCATTTCTATTAAAAATACAAAAATTAACCAGGCATGGTGGTGGGTGCCTATAATCCCAGCTACTTGGGAGGCTGAGGCAAGAGAAGAGCTTGAACTCAGGAGATGGAGGTTGCAATGAGCTGAAATCGTGCCACTGCACTCCAGCCTCAGCAATACAGTGAGACTCTGTCTCAAAAAAATAAATAAATAAAAATAAGTTGGGGAGACAGGTACACCCACAGCACAGAAGGAGTCTTCCTTTGGCTGCATGGGTCTGGAACAGCCTCAGTGCTCCTATGGAGAAGCAGGAGATGCCAGAAATGCCTCCTCCCAGCCAGGGAGTGAGCGGGTTAGGAGCTGGCAGGAAGGAGGAACCCCCAGCACCCACTGCACTTCAAAGAACTGTTCTCCATGCTATTGGCTTTATTTACCGACCTGGAGTCAGCTTAAGTTTGAAGCTATTACCTGTTTGAAAACCACCCAAAACCAACCTTTTGCAGAGGAGAAAACTGAGGGCCAGAGATGGGAAGCGCCTTTACCTACTCGTTCCTTAGAGAATAGGTACCAGGCAGGCTGACAGGAACCCCTGCTTCTCCTCCAGTCCCAGCTCTGTGCCTGCTGAGTGGCCCCAGTGGCTGGATACAGCCCAATCTGGTTGCTGGGTATCTTTCCATGGCCGATCACTAATTTGATTATGTAACATTCCCCTGCCAAGGTGCTTTGTTCTTAAGAACAAAACCGTCCCCAAAACTCTCGCTGCAGATTTTAAACACAGCTGCCACGACAGAATAGAGGTACTGCTTTTTCCAGAATAACTGTAACAACCTTTGAAACAAAAAACTGTGCCTTTACAAAAGCTGTAATTACTAAGCGTCTTTCTCCTAAGGTCACTTTTGCAATCAGGACTTTGAGCTTATCCCGATTTGTCCCTCCTCTCTGTGCTTGAATCACCATAGCTCACAGAACAAGGCACAAGCTCTCTTCCAGCACAGCTTAGTGGGAGGCATGGGCTTTGAAGTCAAACAAGCCTAGGTCAGTATCCTGACCCAATGATGTACCTGGTCTTGGCCAGTTGGGGTTAAGTCCTCTGAGCCTCTGTTTGCTCGGCTGAGAAGATTGGAGAGGATTCTTAGTGTTGCTGTGAAGATTAGCACCACCTGGCATCAGTGCTCAAAAACAGTTGTAGCTGCAACGCATTGACAGATGACTGGATTAAGAGAATGTGGTCTATACACACCATGGAAAAGTACTCAGCCTTAAAAAGGAAGGCAGTTCTGACCCATGCTACAACACTAGATGAACCTCGAAGGCACGATGCTAAGTGAAAGAAACTAGTCACAAAAGGACAAATACTGCATGCTTCCACTTACATGAGGCTCCTAGAGGCGTCAAAATCATGCAGAAAGAAAGCAGAATGGTGGCTGCCAGGGGCTGGGAGAGGAGATGAGGAGTTAGTGTTTAATGGGTCAACAGCTTCAGCTGGGAAGATGGAAAAGTTCTGGAGGTGGATGTGGTGATGGCTGCACAAGAGTGTACACGTGCTTAATGCCACAGAACTGCACACTTACAAATAGGGAACAGGGTCAATTTATGTTACATGTATTTTACCACAATTAAAAATATTTTTGGCCAGGTGTAGTAGCTCACACCTGTAATACCAGAGCTTTGGGAGGCCAAGGTATGCAGATCACCTGAGCCCAGGAGTTTGAAACCAGCCTGGTTGACATGGTGAAACCCTGTCTCTATAAAAAAAAACTTAGCCAGTTGTGGCAGCATGCACCCATAGTCTCAGTGCTCAGGAGGCTGGTGTGGGAGGATCATCTGGGCCTGGGGAGGTCGAGGCTGCAGTGAGCTATGATCACACCACTGCACTCCAGCCTGTGTGACAGAGTGAGACCCTGTCTCAAAAAAAATTTTTTTAATGAACTGAATACCATAGGAAGATACAAGGAGAAGAGAACTTTCCACAAACCAAGGAGAGAGGCCTCAAGAGAAACCAACTCTACAAATACCCTGATCTTGAACTTCCAGCCTCTAAAACTGTAAGAGAGCGAATTTCTGTTGTTGAAGCTGCCCAGTCTGTTGAGCTGCCAGACCTTTGTTACGGCAGCCCCAGCAAAGTAATCCACTCTCTACACCATATACCATACCCACAGTCTCACGACTGAGACTATCTCACACTAATGAAGGACACTGTGATTTCATTCAGGCCAATGGAAGCCCATGGGCTCCCACACACCAGGACATGGCACGGCAGGGCCCTGGCCTCCCCATCGGATGTGGGATGCAACAGGTTGAGATTGCTTGAAATGCTGCTAGAAGCTTTTGGTGAATGAGTCAGTTATTGCCTGAATTACAAAGATCCTCTCACATGGATGCTGTCTCATCAATGAAAATAATTGTTGGAGAAGACTTACTCTCATTGAATCGAAACGGGGCAGCTGTGGTCTTGCCGGAAATGGTACCTTCTAAGAGGAGCAGAGATGGAGGCTGGGAGAGGGATGTGGGAGACACACATTCTTCAGAGCACACGTGGGGTCTGCTGCAGGACTCTTAGACCCTGGTGCCTAATCACAAAGCTCAGTTGTCACCAATGAGAGAGGTAGGCTCCACCAGCTCAGCTGTCACCAATGAGAGAGGTAAGTCCACGAGCTCAGCTGTCACCAATGAGAGAGGTAGGCTCCACCAGCTCAGCTGTCACCAATGAGAGAGGTAGCGTCCACGAGCTCAGCTGTCACCAATGAGAGAGGTGGGTCCCACCAGCCTCTCAGCCAGAGAACCAGGAGGGGCAGCTCTTACCTGAGCACCAAGCCCCCAAACTCTGCAACTGCAGAGACACCGAAGAAGCCATCTCCCCAGGGTTCGACATCCCCCAGCCCTTCACCACCCAAACACACACGTAAATGTGCCATCGCCTGGGAAGGGCCAGCTGGGCATGGCAGCTGGTTTCACCTGAGCCCATCTGTAAAAATCGTTTCTGACTAATGCCACATAAAATTAAAGGGGACAGAGATAAAGCAAACAAGAAGGAGACAGGAAGGAGAAAGGCAACACTAACGCTGCCATTGTTGCCCTTGGTGACACACTTACTGGTTCTTGGAAGTAGAGCTGGTAATCAAACACCGGGTTGGCTTTGAGACTCTCCATGGGGTGCACGTTGGGATTTGCCGGTATGAAGGGAGTATTCAAACTGGCCACTGCCCTACAGAAATAAGAGGCAGCAAGACATAGCTCCTGTAAGGAGACAGTCTACAAGAGCCAGAAAGGACTTTGCAGTTCAAAACTGAAGCTCAGAGCGGGAACATTCTATGCACAAGGTCATACACTAGCAGTGAATAGGAGAATGGGATCAGGATTTTTGATTCCTAGCCCAGTGGGTTTTTTCCCACTAAACTGCGGTATTTCTCACCAACTTGCCTTAGACACATAGGCACGTACACACACACACACACACACACACACACACACACACACACATGCTGAATAGAATATGGAGACACAAATCTCTCTAGTTTTAAAATATGCATTCATTTTTTCCCCTCCCTTTATTCACTCATTGTGCTCCTCTGGATTGAGCATAATTCTATGGTATATAGCAGGGGAGAGAAAATGTAAAATGAATAAAATATCATTTCTATCCTCAAGGAGCTCATCATAATTTAGTAAGTTAGAATAGAAAAACACACAATGGTCTTATGAGACAGCTATGATGTGAGCCGTAGCACACGATAGCATGGGGGTAGGAAGCAGATAAGGAATTCTGAACTGGGCATCGTGGAGGACCTTGTGGAAAGGGAGCGTTTGAACTTGGCTTTTCAGAGTGGGGAGAGTTGGGGAGGGGAACAAGGCCTTTGAGGGGAACATCAAGAAGTAGCCTGAGCAAATTCTAGAAGGGGGCAAAGCTTGCAGCTGTGTTCAGTGCAGCACGGAGTCTGCATGGCTAGAGACCAAATGTGGAATGGGCTATGTTGGAAAATAACAACAGAAAGGCAGTGGGAGGCCAGGCATGAAGGGCCCTGAGTCTGAATTTGATGCTCTAAGAGCCAAGAAAACCATGAGGGCTTCTGAGAAGAGGGGAGGGTAGATCAGTTGCAGTCAGGAAGATTAATCCAGCCCTGAGAGACCACACAGACACAGATGGAGAGGCCAGAAGCTGGGAATCCAGCCAGTAGACCATTCCATTATTACTAGGTGCTAGCAAAAGGAACAGAAAAGACAGCTGGCCATGGTGGCTCACGCCTGTAATCCCAGCACTTTGGGAGGCAGAGGCAGCTGGGTCACTTGAGGCCAGGAGGTCAAGACCAGCCTGGCCTGTGTTGTGAAGCCCCCACCTCTACTAAAAGTACAAAAATTAGCCAGGCACGTTGGTGCACACCTGTGGTCCCAGCTACTTGGGAGGCTGAGGCAGGAGAATCACTTGAACCCAGGAGGGAGAGGTTGCAGTAAGCCAAGGTCATACCACTGCACTTCAGCCTGGGCGACAGAGCGAGACTCTGTTTCAAAAAAAAAAAAGGAAGGAATAGAAAAGAGGGTGAATTTGAGGGGCAAACACAGCTTGTTGCTATCTTCCCTTTAACCAGCATGTCATGCATGTTTTGGTGAATCAATTCTTAAGAACCAAGCTTTTATTTCCATTTTGAATGAGAGAGGGGACAGAGAAAGTGAGAGGGAGAAGCTAGACTATGCCTACTATGTACCCACAAGAAATTGAAAAAAAATTTAAAAAGTTAGATGAGCAGAACAATAGCATGAAAACTTTAACAATATTTTAGGAAACATCTGATTCTTTAGTTTTTGATATAATCCTATCATTTGAGCCAAGAGTGAAACAGAACAAAGTTTCCTCATAGTTTCAATCTCATAAACTTAGCCAAATACAAAATAACTGGATTAAAGAAAGTCACATGGCAGCTGAGGATGATGTTTCTTTAACTTCCCAAGACCAGAGGCCGAAATGGGAAGTCAGATAGGTTTTAACTGCAGCTCAAACTGCCAGAGACTACAGAGTCTCTGGGCCCAAACTTGCCATCTGATAGCTCTCACTCAAGCCGTGAAATGCTGGTCTAAGAATCAGTGACATGAAGGAAATGGTGGGGACCGTGACATGCTGGCCTCACTGCACATTTGCACGGCATTTTCTGGTGTGGAGTCAGGCAGGAGATACCATTACCACTTTGTTGTTGAGAAAGCCAAGGCTTAAGAAGTGAAGTGATGTGTCCCACAGCCGGTCAGGGCAGAATGGAAGGGCACTCTTTCTGATTCTCAGTCCAGGACTGAAGACACACCTGTTGCCTCCCCTGCACCCCTCAAGCTCAGCCATGATCCTCGTGCATTACCACCGGCCACTCGGGCCCTGAATTATTTGTCCCATTGGCTGTAATTAAAACAGGTGCTGCTTCCTAACACATTAGCTCATTAGATCCTGTTTTGTTTCGTTTGTTAAGTTTTTAAGATGGAATTTCGCTTTTGTCGCCCAGGCTGGAGTGCAATGGCATGATCTCGCCTCACTGCAACCTCCACCTCCTGGGTTCAAGTGATTCTCTTGCCTCAGCCTCCTCAGTAGCTGGGATTACAAGTGCACATCACTATGCCCAGCTAATTTTTCTACTTTTAGTAGAGATGGGGTTTTACCATCTTGGCCAGGCTGGTCTCAAGCTCCTGACCTCGTAATCCACCCGCCTTGGACTCCTGAAGTGCTGAGATTACAGGTGTGAGCCACCAGGCCCAGTTAGGCTCTCTTACTAATGTGTCACCAGACACTAAATAGCGAAGGTATCACCTTCCCAGATCACCTACTCATTTTTGAGAGCTTTTCTAGGCTTAAAGATCTGACGAACAATTCTCACAGGAGTTCAAGCCCAGCCTCCCCAAAATCCTTACTGCCCAAGGCCCAATTACCTCACTCTCTCGGGGTAGAAGAGAGCCATGTACCACACCAGCATGCCTCCCCAGTCATGGCCAATGAACACTGCTTGAGAGAGGCCCTAGAGAAGTAGAAAGAAGGGAGCCAAATGTGGGGAGGTTTCTGGAATGGGATGCTGGGCGGCTCAGCCCTCAGCCAGCCCCTTTACACCTGGGCCTCTTCTCCTGACCCACGGCAGCTTCCAAATGCCCGCCCTTCGAGCGTCTCCTCCCTGCACCAGCCAAAGACCCTCAACACAAATTGCCGGCCTTTTACATCTGCTTAGGAGGCCGGGGCCATAGGCCATGGGTTCCTTCTCCCTTCTACCTTCTCTCAAATCAAATTTTGTTTCATCCTTTTCTTTTTTTCCTCCCTTCTATCTTAAAAGAAGTATAACTTACCTCTTCATGTCCCATGTGCATCTTTTTTCAAATGATTATGCTTCTACCCGCCAATCCCACTTTTTTGGGAGCTCCCCTCCCGTAAACAACCGTTAAAGGGTCAAAAGCATCTTTAATCTCTCTCTTTCTGTTGCCGGCACTGACGGTGACGTCAACTCCTCTTTATGGAGCAGCTATAGCCACGTGTCACTTAAGGAGGGGGACATGTTCTCAGAAATGTGTCAGGAGGTTTCGTTGTGCAAACATCACAGAGCGAAACCTACATGGCAGAGCCTACCCCACACCTCCCTCCACACTGACCCTGCTGGTGGCAACCGCACAGTCACTCTAGAGACAGAAGGCTGTACAGAGTCAGGACTGGGTGGCCACTCTGGGCCATGCCCTGTTCCCTGTCTGCATCACAACCAAAAGTTCCAAACCTAATCCCGTGAAACTGAGAATCTGCAGAGGGCAGGGACCCCGATACCCTCACGGTGTTTTCCCAGCCGTGTCAGGCACAGTGCCCTGCTGGCGAACCAGAGGTCCGCTGCCTAGATCCTCTCTGGCTCCCACATCCAATTAAGAGACCCTAAGTCCCACTGCCCCATAGCCCTCCCCAGTCCTCCACTGCTGCTGTCCTGGCTGAGCTGACCCCTCAGTCCATTCTGCCCCCGTGACCTCCCTTGGGGAAGGGGAGGCTGTTACACCATGGAGTCTTGGGAGTGGAAGTGTGCTCAGCCAAGGCACATTCTCAGCTCAGCACTGCTGATTCCCTTTCATTTGTTATCATTGAGCTTGACATTCCCAACAATGTCAAATGCAAGTATTAGGTTTTAGGAGTGTCAGAGGGATGAAAGTTTAAAGAGTTGGGAAATATTAGCCTATGGGATATTTTCCAAACTTCTCTACCTGATACTCAAGGCTGTCTTCCCTGGTTCCATTCCCTGGAACCGGCCCTTCATTAAAAGACAAACAAGCTCATCTCCATCCTGTTCTCAAGCAATCCTTGCTCTTTTCCATCTGTTTTTGTGATTTTCCCTGCCCATGCCCACCCCACCCTTAACTGCCCCAAAAATGTGCCCTCCCTGCCCGTGTACCTCTGCTCCAGGCTGATGCCTTTTCTTTAATTACTCAGGCCCCAAAGGAATTCTCCAAAGATATCAGTTCAAAATAATGACTTACCAACTTATCCAGGAAGGTTACCATCTCCTAAGAAAGAAGACACACAGACAAAATCAGCCACCACCCCTGCCCACTTCAGCCTTTATGATGGGCTGAATTGTGTCCTCCCCAAAACTGCTATGTTGAAATCCTAACCCCCAAGGCCTCAGAATGGGACTGTTTTTGAAGATACAGCCTTTAAAGAGGTGATTAAGGTAAAATGAGGTCATATGGGTGGGCCCTAATCCAATGTGTCTGGAATCCTATAAGAAGAGAAGATTAGGCCGGGCGTGGTGGCTCACGCCTCCCAGCACTTTGGGAGGCTGAGGTGGGTGGATCATGAGGTCAGGAGTTTGAAACCAGCCTGGCCAAGATGGTGAAACCCCGTCTCTGCTAAAAATACAGAAATTAGCTGGGTTCAGTGGCAGGTGCCTATAATCCCAGCTATTCTGGAGGCTGAGGCAGGAGAATGGCTTCAACCTGGAAAGCGGAGGTTGCAGTGAGCTAAGATTGCGCCATTGCACTCCAGCCTGGTGACAGAGCAAGACTCTGTCTCAAAAAAAAAAAAAAAGAGAGATTAGGCTGCGCACAGTGGCTTGCACCTGTAATTCTAGCACATTGGGAAGCCGAGGGAGGAGAATCCCTTGAACCCAGAAGTTGGAGACTAGCTTGGGCAACACAGGGAGACCCTGTCTCTTATTAAAACAAAACAAAACAAAACAAAAAGAAGAGGAGGAGACTAGGACACAGACACGCACAGAGGGATGAGCACGTGAGGACATAGGAAGAAGGCGGCATCTACACGCCCAGGAGAGCTCCCTGGAGAACCAACTCTGCTGACACCTTGATCTTAGACTTCCAGCCTCCAGAACTGTGAGAAAATAAATGTCTATTGTTGAAGCTGCCTGGTCTCTGGCCCTTTATTACGGCAGCCAGGCTGAGCAGTGCAGCTGTCCATCACTCAGCAGCCTTCAGGACACCACCCTTCCCATCCCAGCATCCTCTCAGGACCCAGGCCGACTCCAAACATGCACAGTGAGTTATTCAGTGTCCACCAATACTTATCCCTCACTGTCCCATCGCCATTGTAAGACAGCAAGCCTGGGCTCCTCCCTGGAGGGGGATGGAAGACAGCTGCCCTGTAGAGCTTGCCCACGTGCTGCTGCAGCAGGGGAGCAGTGAGAGGCTAGTTCCACCCCCGGGACAATGCATTCCTGCCCCCATCACCCACCGTCCTGACACAGAAACTGGCTTCTTTTGCTGAGCATTGTCTTTTGAGGGTTCATTCCCGCTGAAGCTTGCACCAGCCCATCATTCCTCTGTATGGCTGAACAGTGTCCCACTGTAGGGATGGACTACATTTTCTTTATCCATTCGTCAGCTGATAGACATGTGGGCTGTCTCCACTTTTTGGCTATTAGGACTAATGCTGCTGTGAACACGCGTATCTGGGCTTTGTTTTTTTTTTTTTGTAGACATACCTCATCGATTTTCTTGGGTAAATACCTAGCTGTGGATGTACTCATGATTTTTCAAAGGTGGAACAGAAGGATACGAGCACCATCCTGTCTGTTTTTGGTAAAAGGACTTTGTTCAAGAGAACAGTTCTCCTAAGTGACCCAAGGTGACTGTCTCAAGAATGGATTTTGATGGAAATAAGCAAGGTCCAGGTTAGAGGACAACAGGAGGATAGGGGCTCCCAGGGTCACTGATGAGACCTTGGTAGGACTTCAGGGAGACATGTGGTGGGATCAGGAGCAGCACAGTGTAAGAGGCAAAGACTGGGAAACTGAGGAAGGAGGAGCAGCCCTGCCTGGAAATGGAACTTTTACCCCTGATTGCTCTTGATATGCCAAAGCAGCACATGAAGCTTGGGGGCGCACCCGAGGGGGAGAAGTCCCCCCGGGCTGTGACTCAGAGATGGAGGCTTTTGTAATCCTAGTGTGGCCAGCAGCGTTGCTAGTTTCCCAGCCAGCCTGGGGGCTGCTTCCTCCCCTAGGCTCCCCCAGCCTTTGCTTTTGCTCCTGAGCTGAGAGGAGGTTTGGGTTCCAGTCTCTCCTCACCTCGGCCTCGGCCTCCCCTGCCAGCACTTACAGGATGGTGCTTACACCTGTCTTAGAGCAGGAACTCCATCTGTGCTGGTCACCAGTCCACAAAGGTCTGGCCTAGGTCTGGCCAATAACATCTTTACCAAAATGAAGTGACTTTCTCAATGCTCTAGATGGAGAGGGAATAGAGTGCAGTACTGCGGGCTTCCAGCCTGGCTCTACCAGCTGCTGACCTCGGGCAATTACCTTTAACTTCTCGTGACTCAGTTTTCTCTTCTGTCAGTTGTTAGAGGAAGACCTGACACAGTCAATGCTTCATACACGTTGGCTATCACTTGGAAATATTGTTCAACTTTCAGTAGGAATTTATAACCAGAGGCTATGAAATGATGCTTCTCTAAAATGTGAATGGGCATCCCAGCTTCAGGTTTATATCAATAAAAAACGCAGGGTGGGGAAGATGTTACAGAGGTTACCCAAGATCCTTCTTACCTTACATAACACTTCCATGCAATATTCTTCTATTTCTGCAATTAAAAACAAAATACATATATTTAACTCATGTTATTTAAAAGATATCAACACATCTAAAGGGCACTTTTGCAAAGAAAACCAAAAACAAAATGACAAAACCCCACAAAAACGTATGAAACCCTCTGACCGAGGTGGACCCCGGTGTTTATTTTTGCTTTCGTTGCCTGTGCTTTTGATGTCATATCCCTGGAATCATTGCCGAGACCATCGTCAAGCTTTCCTCCTCATGTCTTCTAGTAGTCGTAAAGTTTCAGGTCATACATCTAAGTCTTCCATCCATTTTGAACTGATTTTTGTGTGTGGTGTAAGATAAAGTTCCAATTTCATTCTTTTTCATTTTTCCTCACCACCATTTCTTTGTCCTTTCTCCACTATTCTTGGTACCCTTGTCAGAGATCAGCTGACCACATACGTGTGGATTGACTCCTGGGCTCTCTATCCACTGAACTATGTCTGTCTTTATGTTTGTATCACACTGCTTGTGTCATACTATAGCTTTGTAATATAGTTTGAAATCAGAAAGTGTGCTTCAAATGCCTCCAGCTTCGTTATTCTTTCTCAAGATTGCTTTGTCTATTTGCAGTCTTTTGTGGGTCCATAAGAATTGCAGAATTGCTGTGTCTATTTTTGTGAAAAACGTCATTGGGATTTTGACAGTGATTGCATTGCATCTGTAGATTGCTTTGGGTCGTATGAGAACCCAGATCAATGGGTAGTATGATTTCAACAATAATAGCAATTTTAACAATAACGGTATTTTAACAATAGCCATTCCAGAAAGCAAAAAGAAAAAGAACAATAAAAATACAGAAAATAGAAGAAAAGATTATCAAAGAAATAATGCATGGAAAGTTCCAAAAACTGAAAGATAAATGTGCCCAGCAAAGTGGATGAGAAAAGACCCAGGTCAGAGCACAACATCATATAATTTCAGATAAAGAAAAGATACCAAAGTGTTCAAAGTAAGGGAAAAGCAACAGCCACGTAGAAAGGCTCACGAATCAGAAAGGCTGAGATTTCTCAACAGTAACAATGGAACCTAGAAGAGTGGACAGACCTTCAGCATTTTAAGGGAAAACGATTTGCAACCTAAAATCTATCGTCAAACCATAGGAAAGGTGGACATAAGCGATCTAAATGTGTGTGTATGTATTTGAAATCATTATGCTTGGTTTTAGAATTCATTTTACATACGATCTTTCAATAACAGTTAGCATCTATATTATGTTTTTCCTTAGACAAAAGTTAGAGTTAAGGTAAGACCATAAGTTTCAGGTTTTCTCCAGGGCAGTTCCAGTTTGTATGTTTTGTTTGTTTGTTTTTCTTTGTTTTTTTTTTGAGACAGAGTCTTGCTCTGTTGCCCAGTCTGGAGTGCAGTGGCACGATCTTGGCTCACTGCACCTCTGCCTCCCAGGTTCAAGCGATTCTCTTGTCTCAGCCTCCTGAGTAGCTGAGATTACAGGTGCCCACCACCACACCCAGCTAGTTTTTGTATTTTTAGTAGAGAAGGGGTTTCACCATGGTGGTCAGACTGGTCTCGAACTCCTAACCTCGTGATCCGCCCACCTCGGCCTCCCAGAGTGCCTGGATTACAGGCGTGAGCCACTGCGCCCAGCCCAGTTTGTATGGTTTTAATAGTGTCTCACTTTTGAGAGTGCTCTGGTTTGAATGTTAAATGATGTTACTAAGTTATGCCTAGGAAATTCAGAGAAGACTACGGTATATGTGAATGAAAATTAAACATTTTAATAATTGCATTTAAAAATCAGAAGCCCTTAGCTGGCTTTCCCAGCTGTCTGAACAAAAGGCTTTTCTTTGTGTAACATGCTTTTGCATCATTCAGGAAGCAGCAGCAGAGGCTAATTCGACAGCACAATATTCAGGGATTGACCACATGAGATGCCCCTTGCGTGACATGCTCAGTCCTCTGAGTGTACCCCTGAGTGACCAAGAGTCCTAGTCCATGTCAGTTGGCTTTAAATCCCACAGCCAATCGTGCTTGATATGGTTATGGGGGAGCGGCTTAGAAAAGGGGTGAGCAGCCCCGCTGGGCTCAACTCACTGCCAGCTGCATCACCGACACCTGGAGGACCAGGGCTGCTGCTCGCGCCTGTCTGCTTCCCATTCCTGCCTGCACACCCAAGGTTCTTAACAGTTCAGGCCTGAGGACCCCTCTGAAACTGATAAAAACAAGAGGCTCTACCCACGAGGAAGGAGGAAAATGCTCATAAATCTACATGTTGTCTTAGAGGTTCTCAGGCCATTGGATGCCCATCCTGGATAGACTCCCACAGGGATCCAAAGACACTGGGTTAAAAATCTGGCCTATGAATGACCATACGACCCAGCAGTTCTGCTCCTAGGTATATACCCCAAAGAACTGAAAATGAGGATATAGACAGCTATTTGCACATCCATGTTCACAGCAGCCAAAAGGTGAAGACCATCGAAGCATTCATCGGTAGATAAACGGCGAAGCAGAATGTAGTCTATCCATGCAATGGAACAGTATTCAGCCTTAAAGAGGAAGAAAATAGGCCAGGCCACTCATGCCTCTAATCCCAGAACTTTGGGAGGCTGACGCAGGTGGATCACCTCAGGCAGGATTTCCGGACCATCCTGTTCAACATGGTGAAACCCTGTCTCCACTAAAAATACAAAAATTAGCCAGGCATGTTGGTGAGCGCCTGTAATTCTGGCTACTCAGGAGGTTGAGGCAGGAGAACCATTTGAATCCAAGATGCAGCGGTTGCAGTGAGCTGAGATCACGCCATTGCACTCCAGCCTGGGCAACAGAGCAACACTTAGTCTCAAAAAAAAAAGGAAGGAAATTGTGGCACCATCTACAACATGGAAGAAACTTCAGAACATTAGATTAAGTGAAAGAAGCCAAACACAAAAGGACAAATGTTATATGATTCCATTTGTATGAGGTCTTTAGAGGAGTCAGATTCACAGAGACAGAAAGTAGAATGGGGGTTGCCAGGGGCTGAGGAGAGGAAAAACTGAGGACTGAATACCGCCTTTCAGTTTTGCAAGATGAAGAATGTTCTGGAGATGAATGGTACATTCTATGTCCGCCATCCCCTACGACCAGTGGGAGATCCCTTGGAGCTTGGGCCTTTGGGGCTGCTGTATTCATTCAGAGTGTGGGGGGTAGGCAGGGGCATCTGAAGCCCAAAGTGCAGAGACACAGGGCACTGCAGGAGAGGAGAGAGGTGAAGTCAGACTCCCTTAAGGGGAAGGCTACTCTGATCTGGGACCAGGGAAAGCACTGAGGCGTGGAGCACTCAGGCAGGTAGAAGGCAGGACTAACACAAGATGGCTGCATGACAGCACACCCACCGTGAGGAGCAGACGACTCTCCATAGCCTTTCATGTCCAGAGCTAGGACCCGGTAACCCGCCTGGGCCAGAGCAGGGATCTAGAAAACAAACAGGCACACTCCAGCATGGCCTCCTCAGTCCCAGGCAGACACTCCCTCTTTACTTCCCTCCATCTCCTTCTTCCTGTAAATGGCTCGAACCAAAGAGTCACGTGGCACTACCTGGTATCTTCACCATGGGGCTGCAATGAGTCCATTTATATAGGGCTCTGTGGACAGTGGCAGGGCTTGTGCATGGCAGAAATGCCACATCTAAGAGAGCATCTTCCCTGGCAAAGCTCTTGCAGATCTCCATACCCAGTACAGAGGCCGTGGAGAGCAGAGAGTGTGGAGTGTCTTAAAGAATCTGCCCTTTTCTAATCTGCAAAAGTACCTCATGCCCTAGCATAGCCCTGAGGTCTGGAGTCACCTTCTGCCCCAACTGGTCACATTTTTGTGTGTGTGTGATGGAGTCTCACTCTGTTGCCCAGGCTGGAGTGCAGTGGTGCGATCTCGGCTCACTGCAGTCTCTGCCACCCAGGTACAAGTGATTCTGCTCCCTCAGCCTCCCAAGTAGCTGGGATTACAGGCGCATGCCACCACAGCTAATTTTTGTATTTTTAGTAGAGGTGAGGTTTCACCATGTTGGCGTCAATCTCCTGACCTCACGATCCGCCCACCTTGGCCTCCCAATGTGCTGGGATTACAGGCATGAGCCACTGCGCCCGGCTCCTGGTCACAACTTTGGAGACAACGCTCCACTGTCAGATTTCAGCTTCCTTATGGGTGTCCACGTCGGGCCACATCATCTAGACTCCCCCAACCTCACCCTGACGGGGTGTACCTTCCCCAGCTTTCCTCACCTGGTACCTCCAAGAATACCAGCTCTCAGGAAATCCATGGCAGAGGCACACAGCAGGGCCAGAGCCCAGCTCCACAAAATGCAGATGGACCCCGGGCTGTGGAAGGGAAAGAGGAGCGGGCAGTGACCAAGCAGCAGGCCCCATGGACCCAGGCACCACAGCGTCTGCAGAATGCCAGCGGCGTTTCAGTCGGTTGCTGGATCGCGCATGACCTGGATTTCTCAGTGAAAGGCCCCAGTGTTAGATGAAAATGGCTGAGAAGAGGCTCTGGTCAACCTACTGAACAACAACAGGTGGCTCTCACCATAACCTAAGAACTCGAAAGACATTACGCTGGAAAACAAAACAAAATAACAACACACTTCTCCTTCCTCTCTACAAGGGCCCCATAGTCTCAGAGTTTCTGGTGCTGTTCTGATGTGTTTTCAGTATATTAAAGAGGGGGCTGATATTGTGCAGAGCATAATATTCAGGGTCACGTGCCAAATACTGTTGCAAGATTTTTCCTTAGTTCAGCTAAAGACGGGGTCCTTGTCCCACGGTCATGAAAATACAGGCTTGCAGACAATTTGAAGTGTGAGTAAAGAGCAGGGTGTTATTAGGTGAAAAGGAAAAAGTGGGGAATAGGGACTCTTTGCAAGGCCAGAGTTCCCTACCAGAGGACTTCCGGCTCGCTGTTGGAATCCCAGGTTCCACACAGGAAGAGGAGGGGCCAGCCTTCTCCCTGCTGCAAAGGGCAAGAACTCCACTCCAGTGCATAGGCTGTTTGGAGTTCCTCTGGGGACCCCTCCCACCTGGCTGTCTCAATACCATGAATGTTTCATTAAGTGCTGTTTACTTCTTAAATATGAAATTTGTTCAAGCTTTGCCACACCTGTAGCCTTTTTGGGGGCTATGGGTGTGGCAGAGACCGTGAGGGCTTGACAAGGTCTGTGTTCCCAATCTCTTCCAGGCACACGTTAGCATCTCCTCCTACAGTCGGTGTGGCCGCGAGACTGAGCCCTGGCCAGTGTCTCCCAAGCAGAGTAAAGGCGCTGCATCCAGGGTTCACAGGACCCTCTGTGTGTGGCCTGCCTCCTGTTGCCTATCTCGGCCTGAATGGCGTGGGCCTTGAGGAAGGCGGAGGCCGTGGAGAGAAGGAGCCTGGTTGCTTGAATGGCTACGTGGACAGAGCTCACCACCACTGTGCTATAGGTGAGAAACACACTTGGTGTGAAGCCACTGAAAGGGACAGGGTGTTTGTTACAGCAGCTAATCAGCCCTGACTGTTATGGTGGGGTCCAGCCAAATGACCAAATAGTCAAGTGCCCTGTTCTTACCCCAATTACATATCACCAGTGTCTTAAGGGAAATGCAGGAGAACAATCAGAGTCAAGTTATAGATATTCATGTGGAACAATTCCACTTAGCTGTAAGATGACTCCAAGCTGTGCCCCACACTGGAAGTTTCTTTTTTGGGCAGTGAGGGAGATGTGGTCTCGCTCTGTTGCCCAGGCTGGAGGGCAGGGGCATGATCATAGCTCACTGCAGCCTCAAACTCCTGGGCTCTAGCAATCCTCCCACCTCAGTCTCCCAAGTAGCTGATAACACAGGTACATGCCACTACACCCAGCTAATTTTTACATTTTTTGTAGAGATGGGGTCTCTCTATGTTGCTCAGTCTGGTCTCATACTCCTGGCATTAAGTGATTCTCCTGCCTTGGCCTCCCAAAGTGCTGGGATTACAGGCATGAGCCACCACACCTTGCTCCACAGGAAGTTTCATTCATGATTCCTAACAAGCTATTCTGCTCTAGAAAACATTAGGTGGGCATTTCGCAGACCCCCTCACAGACTGTTTATCAGAGTTTGTTCCATAGTCTTTCCTTTAGCACTTGGCAAAAGTTCACTTTAAATTCGATTTACCTTACACTGAGAAATGTTTCACACTTATGTCTGATCAAACGATCCTAGCTTGCCTGTGTTCTAGCAGGTTGGAGGGGTCCCCAGAGAAGCTCCAAACGGCTTACTCTTGAGCTTCACCATCTCATTATAAAGCTGTGGATACTGAGGCTCACAGCTTCATATTGACTCAGCTGACTAGCCCAGCAAACACATGTCCTTTCCCATCCTCATTTTTTTCTGTGTTAAAAAAAAAATGTCCATAAAGCCAGAACACAAAAAGATCTATTATCAACCCGGTTTAGGATTCAGTGGCAATCAATGCACCAGCCCCCTGAGAGCCTGGTGCAGCTGGGACTCCCCAGAAGTTTGCTGCCAGCTCTTAAATATGGGGTGGGGGAAAGATAGGGTGGGGTAAAGCGATTCTAATCACACTCCTTCAAGGTCAAATAAAGAATCTCTTAAAACTGGATATGCAAACCCTAAGGGAATTACAAGAATAACCCTGTCCACAGTTACAACCCAGCCCCCAGCCCTGGGGGGGTTCTCACTCCTTTTTACCACCAGAGACACGAGACTTGAAGGCCCTGATGAACATTCACCCCTTCAGGAGAATCCAGAGTCATAGACGGAATGTCTATCAGTGATGCTGACCAGTAGCTTTCAGTCCCAGAAAAGCCTTTTCTTACGATGCAAACCCACTTGTGCTTGGATGCCCACTTTACTAGGTTTATGGTGGCTGCCTCCACCCTCACAGAATCCATTCTGAGCACAGATCCCATTCTCGGCAGGGATCTCATCCTTGCTGTAACCAAACCACAGAGGCTGTGAATGTAAAATCCCTGGGGTCGTGGAAGACCCTCCATTCATCTCAGAATATTATTATACTGAAGTTTTCCTCCAGAACAGCAAGGGTCCCCAAGGTCTCCAAGGCCAACACAGCCACAGCCTCCAGCCCTCGGGTTTGTCAGCCGCCGTCTGTGGAGCAGTGGCTGTCGGGCACTACGTCCCGTGGTCTGCATACAACATTTCATTTAATTCTTACAGAAACTGCATAGAGAGATAGTGTCATTTCATTATAAAGGTGTGGATATTGAGGCTCACAGCGGTAAGATGCTTGCCCAAGGCTGCAATCTCAGTTAAGTGGCCACACCAAGATTCCAGCTGGCTCTACCTGGCTTTACAGTAGCTGTCTGGCCATTTTTTGCAGATGAGTGGACCCACAGCTTTAGGTCCTTTGTATTTAAATGAGGCCAGTGACAAATGAGGAAAGATCCCAAAGTGAATCCATGAGGATGTACTAAACCCCTATCTGTGTGTCAGCAAGCCAAGTTAGATCTACCAGCCAGGTCATCAGCCAGTGGCCTCTGCATGTGGCCTTGGCCTTATGATAACCCTTTGAAACAGAAAGAACATCTGAATGACCCTTTCCCTCTCCTTGTCCTCAATGTGGGTTCCTTGAGGACAGGTCTGTCTTAATCATCACCACACCCCTTCTATCTGGCCTGTGCCTGACACAGAGGAAGCGCTCTCCTATCCCCTCCACCAAAACAAATTAAAAATACCTGTTGAATGAAAACATCTTCTCCCCCAACACAGGTCAGCTGTGCACATGCTTTAGCCCCAGGCTGGCCACGCCCCCTAGCCTGCTGTTCTGTGGGGGTTTGGCTACAGCAGTCACACTGCTTTACAGAATCTGAGACAGGGCTTGTGTCTTCCATCCATTACTAAGGAATGAGATTTGCAGGAAATTCCATTTCCTTATAAATAGAGGATGTTCTTCTTTTTTATTATTATACTTTAAGTTCTGGGATATATGTGCAGAACATGCAGGTTTGTTACGTAGGTATACACACGCCACGGTGGTTTGCTGCATCCATCACCCTATCATCTACATTAGGTATTTCTCCTAATGCTAACCCTCCCCAATCCCCCCGACCAAAAAAAAATTAAAAATAAAAATAAATAGCAGATGTTCAACCACCCTTGATATTTAACAAATGTCTCTGCTGGCCACTTTTTTTTGAGACAGGGTCTCACTCTGTCGCCCAGGCTGGAGTACAGTGGTATGATCACAGCTCACTGCAGCCTCTGCCTCCCGGGCTCAGGTGATCCTCCCAGCTCAGCCTCCTGGTTGTCTCTGCTGGTCATTTTAGGTGACCTGGTTAGAGAGCACTCAGCGGACTAAGAGACAGAGCTGACTCACCTTTATTGTCACGTACCCGTGGCTCACATCACTTGGATTGCAAGAGGTCAGCAGAGGCGCCAGGGTATTGAGAAGCTGTAAGCAGGAAAGGCACAGTGAGAGAGACAACCGCAGCCTCCTTCCAAGAGAGGCTCTCCCGAGTACCAGTGCCAGAAGACACCTCCAAGGCCACCTTTGCCACCCCATCCTGAGCCCTCCTGGTGACTGACCAGCCCATCTCCATGGACAGCAGCTTCTCCACTCAAGTCCAGAAACCACAGATGAGCACAGGAAGCTTGCTCGCTTCAAAGTCAAGTTACCTGGATTCTGGTCACTTTCTCCAGTTCCCTCAAGGCCGTGTCAGTGTCCTTGACTAGGATGGTGACCATTCCCAAGTCACGGGCTGGCTTCAGATTAGCCCCGATGTCATCCAAGAAAACGACCTGAGCCCAAAACAGCATGGGAGAATCCCAGAAAGAAACTCACCAGAATGCAAACAGGGGCTACTTTATGATGAGATTAAAAACTCCTTTTCTTTTGTAACCATCTACTCTTAAAATGGAAAGCATTTAATTACATAACATACACATGAAAACACAGATACATATGACCCCACACAGACCTACTGGCTTCAGCTACTTCTGAAATTGCAAGAGGATTAGGAGAGGATACACACTTATCAAGGTGACATTAAAATTCATCTAGGAAAATCAACAGGCATAAGTAGACCAAAAAAATGTGTCTGGAAAAAAACTGTAGTGAGGGCAGAGAGTCAACAACTTAGGAAGCGACAAAAGGTAGAAATTTGGCACTAGAAAAGAAGCAGACATATCTATGAAATGGACCCAAATACAAATAAGAATTTAGTTTCTGAGAAAAGTTTCATGTCCAGTTGGTAAGGAAGATTGTTTAATGGTGTTGGTATGACTGGTTAACGGCTGGGGGAATAAAATGGATCCTTACTTTACATCTTACCTCCAAATAGATTCTTTTTTATTTTTTTGAGACGGAGTCTTTCTCTGTCACTAAGCTGGAGTGCAGTGGCGCAATCTCAGCTCACTGAAACCTCTGACTCCTGGGTTCAAGTGATTCTCTTGCCTCAGTCTCCCAAGTAGCTGGGACTACAGGTGCACGCCACCACACCCAGCTAATTTTTGTATTTTTATAGAGAAGGGGTTTCACCACGTTGGCCAAGATGATCTCGATCTCTTGACCTTTTGATCTGCCCGTCTCGGCCTCCCAAAGTGCTGGGATTACAGGTGTACACCACTGTGCTCGGCCAGATTCTTAATGAATCAAAAATGTATATGTAGTAAGAAAGAAAGTGCTAGGCTTGGTGGCTCACACTTGTAATCCCAGCACTTTAGGAGACTGGAAGGATTGGTTGATACCAGGAGTTCAAGACTAGCCTGGACAATATAGTGAGACCCTTGTCGCAATGAAAAATAAAGAATTAGCCATGCATGGTGGCATGAACCTGTGGTCCCAGCTACTTAGGAGGCTGAGGCAGGAGGATCACTTGGGCTCAGGAGTTTGAGGCTGCAGTGAGCTATGATCACACCACTGTACTCCAGCCTGGGTGACAAAGTGAGACTCTGACTCTAAGAAAAAATAATTAGTTAAACAATAAATAAATAAATAAATAGAGAGAAAAATCCTGGAATTCATGGTAGAAAGCATGGGTACATGAATTTATCATCTTGGACAATGGAAGTCTAGAATTCTAAGCAGCTCATCCAACCTGGAAGCCATCGATAGGAAGACTGATATGTTCCGGTGCAGGCTTAGATTTGGAGCCCTGCTCTGAGGCTGGCTCCAGGCACTAAGATAAACAGAAGCAAAGTCCAGGAGGAGAAAAGGAAGGTCCCGGGATGGAGCATGGCAAGGACTCCAAGGCTAGAGTCCAGGGTTTGCTCTGATCAGCCTGTGGGGAGGTCGGGGTTGGAAATGTGAGGGAAAGGAATTTAACCTCGGTCCAATCACCTTTTGCAGATGAGAGTAGGGACACACAAGGAGAAGAGAGCTTTAGGATAGGTGATCTCCGGGGACAGGCTCAGGGCACAGGGTGTCTGGTGGGAGAGACCATGGCAATACGGGAGCCTGTCCTCACCCACCTTTTGTGGGGATGAACCTGACTAGCCTTGTGGCCTTGCAAGTCTCCCAGATCCCCATTTCTTTGTAAGTAAACTGAGGCAGCTGGGCTAAAACAGCTTTTGATGATGCCTGTTTTGACCAAAGTTCTGTAAGAGCTATACAATGGGGCCAAATGCCCACCTCTGGGAGAATTTTCTAGACCAAAGAATAGGTAAAAATCGTTTAAGAGAAGCCATGGTCTGGGAGAAGGGGACTCAGAGCTGTCCTGCCAGGCCCAAGATATACCCCACCTGCTCACTCCTCAGTTTTTCTCTGGTTGCAATATCTCTGAACAACCTTCTCCGCTATAGGGAAGTGTCTCTGTACCTCACTGGGGCTGGTCTTCAGGGTGTCCAGTAGAAACTTGTAGATCTGAGGTTCAGGTTTGACCATTCCCACCTGACATGACTCTATCAGGAAGTCAAAGTGCATCTTCAGCTCACACATCAGCCGGGCCAAATCGTCTCTCTTAGCACGGTCATCCAGCCAGGTGTTGGTGAGGATGGCGGTTGTGAATCCTGAGCAAAAAGCCACCAGTGGATGGACCAGCTATAGAACTTTGCCCTGAGATGCTCCAGATGCCCCCAGGGAACCCCTATGATGGGCCAAGCAGGTCATGCTCACTTATATCAATCTCTTATGCTCAGCTTCCAACTGATGAATTGGCAAAGAATCATCTTGACCCAAAAACATCTCTGACACAGACATGAGCATGAGCTGGGTTCAGTCAAGGCCTTCAGAGGCCCAGATAGGGAAAGTACCCTCCTTCCTCCTTGACAACAGTGGAGCAGTGTTTTTACATTCATCAGCTCATTTGATCTCTACCATCTCTGGGGTGGGCAAGGTGATCCTACCCTCCCAGATTCACAGATCAGCAAACAGAAGCTCAGATAAGTTACAAGCCGCCCAGAGCTACGCAGTGAAAATCCAGCATTCTTTCTAGTCTGTGCTATTGAAAACTCTGCTTGACTAAATTCCAGAAACTTGCTTTGGCTATCAGGGACTGGGTTCCCATTTCAAAACTAAAGAAGTAGACATAGAGATAGGATTATCGCCTGGTTTTATCTGCCTAACCAGTGAGGGTAAGAACCAGGCAGTTTTGGAAACAAGACACTGAACAGTTGACGGTGAGACTCTTCCCATGTAATAGGAGGCAGGAGTTACAGACACGGAATGGCTCAGCCACAGCTGGATAAATCTACTGATAAGAGGGTGGAATGTTTTCAAGTATGCCTATGACAAGAGTCAGGTGCTCACCCCAAGTCAACGCCTATGGATGAACTTGACCTCATGTCTTAGAAAATATGACATCATCTGAGCCCACATCAGCCAACTCATAGCTCAGACACTCTGATACACAAAGGCTCAGAAAATTACAGTTGCTAAAAAGGTCTTGTTTTTTAATCACTGTGATAAAAGATTGTGTCATTCGGGTCATTACTAAAGTGCCACTGAAGGGAAGAATGATGCTCACAAGACAGTCATGGGCATCAATTGCTTTATTAAGTAAAATTCTGCCATTTTTCCAGCTATTCTATTTTAACCAGTGCTGCTTTTGCACTGGATAAAACTTGCTTTGGGGCCATGTTTTAAGAATGGCTTTCCATCATGGCTCAAAAGATCTGTGATGTCAAAACTCACTTGGCTGATTCTGACCTGATGTTTCCGAGGGGTCTGTGTGGTCAGGCCTGAGAATGGCCAGTATCAGATCCTTACCTTTCTTCCTGAGCGTGAGAGCTGCCTGGAGCATGGGGCGGTTGATCTTTCTGGCTGAAATTGCCTTGCCAAAGATTTGATTTACAGAGAAATTCTCAGGGAGGGAGATTCCAGAGGTCTCGGAGCACTTCCTGCAGTTTTCTTCCATGAGTGGTATCCACTGTCAAAGTGAAGTGAGGGGACAATCGGTACGGCCACTCAGCAAAGCTCTGCAGGGTCTACTAAACCCAAACCTATGCATCCCCTGTGACCAAGCAATTCTATTCCTGGACACATACCCACTGGAAATGCCAACATGTGTTCTCCAAAAGACATGGCCAAAAATGTTCATAGCTGTACTCTTCCTAGGAGTCCCAAACCAGAAACCACCCAATAACAGCAGAATGGGTAGAGCATGTGATATTCACCCACAGTCATAGCAGTGCTATTGCCCACTAACAGCAGAATGCGTAGAGTGTGTGATATTCACCCACAGTCATAGCAGTGCTATTGCCCACTAACAGTAGAATGGGTAGAGTGTGTGATATTCACCCACAGTCATAGCAGTGCTATTGCCCACTAACAGTAGAATGGGTAGAGTGTGTGATATTCACCCACAGTCATAGCAGTGCTATTGCCCACTAACAGTAGAATGGGTAGAGTGTGTGATATTCACCCACAGTCATAGCAGTGCTATTGCCCACTAACAGCAGAATGCGTAGAGTGTGTGATATTCACCCACAGTCATAGCAGTGCTATTGCCCACTAACAGCAGAATGCGTAGAGTGTGTGATATTCACCCACAGTCATAGCAGTGCTATTGCCCACTAACAGTAGAATGGGTAGAGTGTGTGATATTCACCCACAGTCATAGCAGTGCTATTGCCCACTAACAGCAGAATGGGTAGAGCGTGTGATATTCACCCACAGTCATAGCAGTGCTATTGCCCACTAACAGTAGAATGGGTAGAGTGTGTGATATTCACCCACAGTCATAGCAGTGCTATTGCCCACTAACAGCAGAATGGGTAGAGCGTGTGATATTCACCCACAGTCATAGCAGTGCTATTGCCCACTAACAGTAGAATGGGTAGAGTGTGTGATATTCACCCACAGTCATAGCAGTGCTATTGCCCACTAACAGTAGAATGGGTAGAGTGTGTGATATTCACCCACAGTCATAGCAGTGCTATTGCCCACTAACAGCAGAATGGGTAGAGCGTGTGATATTCACCACAGTCATAGCAGTGCTACTCCTAAGACCCCTGTCTTAGCCCATCTCAGCTGCTATAACAAAAGACCAGGGCTGGGTGGCTCATAAACAGCAGAAATTTATTCTCACAGTACTGAAGGCTGGGAAGTCCAAGATCAAGGCTCCAGCAGATTTGGTGTCTGGTTAGGGCCTGCCTTCTATTTCACAGATGGCACCTTCTTGCTGTCCTCACATGTAGAAGGCACTCAATAGCTCTCTGGGATCTCTCTTACAAGGGCACTAATCTCACTCCTGAGGGGTCCACTCTCATGACCTAATTACTTCCTGAAGGCCCCAGCTCCTAATATCATCACCTGTGGGGTTAAGATTTCAACAAAGGAATTTTTGGGGGGACACAAACACTTGGACCATAGCAAGCTCCAAATTGGAAACTACCAAAATGTGCATTGTTATGGGCTAAACTGTGTCCTCCCTAAAATTCCTATGCTGAAGTCCTAACCCTCAGACCCTCACGATGTGACTATCTTTGGAAATCAGGCCTTTAAAGGGGTACTTAAGAGAAAATGAAGTCATTACAATGAATCCTAATCCAACATGACTGATGCCTACATAAGAAGAGATGAGGACACAGACACACACAGACAGATGACCATGTAAAGACACAGGGAGAAGACAGCCAAGACTTGATTTTCTCTCTCTCTCTCTGCTTTCTACCATGTAAGGACACAACAAGAAGGTGGCTATCTGCAAACCAAGAAGAGAGCCCCCACCAAACACTGAACCTGCCGGTACCTTCATCTTGGACTTCCCAGCCTCCAGAACTGTGAGCTACAAATGTTTGCTGTTAAGTCACAGTCTATGGCACATTTGTTGTAGGTAGCAGCCCAAGTGCTATATGAGACACAGCCCTAGCAAACGAATACACTCACTAATAGCAGAATGGATTGTGGTATATACACGATCATCGCAGCACTATTTGTAATAGTGCCAAACTGAAAACTACCCAGACCCCCATCAATAGAAGAATGGATAGACTAGGGTATATGAACATGATGGAATGCCATGCAGCAATGAGAATAAAATGATCTATGGCTACATGCAACAGCTATGAGTCTCACCCATAAATGATGAACAAAAGATGCCAGACACAAAAGAGCTGATCTGTACAATTCCATTTACATAAAGTCCAGAACAAGTAAAAGCAATCTATTGGGATGGAAGTCAGAATGGTAATACTCTTGGAGGGATGGTGTCCAGAGTGCGGATAAATGGGTGCCTACAGTGCTGGGAATGTTTCATTTCTTGATCTGCGTGCTGGTGACAATGGTATACTCAGTATGTGAAAAGTCATCAAGTTGTATGCTGTGTGTACTTTTCTGTCTGTATAGTATACATACATAAAGAGTTAAAAGATGATATTCAATCCCAAGATAAGACACTTTTTTAAAGACAAGTCAAGTGTAAATAGCCCTTTGCACGATATGAATTAGTCTTCCAGGCTTCTTCCCTCTAGCCATGCCAGTTTCCTAGAAGTTACATATCTATCAGAAGCCACTCAAGAAGTCTAAATGAAATGCAGGATTTTCACAGCAATTACTAGAAATGCTCTAAAATCTGTATGTTCATTGAAAATACAGGCTGGGCACAGTGGCTCATGTCTGTAATCCTAGCACTTTGGAACACCAGGGTAAGTGGATTGTTTGAGCCCAAGAGTTCAAGACCAGTCTAGGTAACATGGTGAAACCACATTTCTGTCAATAATAATACAAAAAAACAGCTGGGCATGGTGATTTGTCCTTGTTGTCCCAGCTACTTGGGAGGCTGAGATGGGAGGATCACCACAGCCCAGGAGGTCAAGGCTGCAGGAGCCGTGATCGTGCCACCACACTCCAGCCTAGTCAATAGAGTAAGACCCTGTCTCAAAAGGGAGGAGGAGGAGGAGGAGGAGGAGGACGAGGAGGAAGAAAATATATAGCATTCCCTCTTTCTTACCTTCCAACAATATTACTGAGGTTTTTTAATGGATTAAATAAAAAGTCAATAATTCAATAATGTTCTTCCCAATAGTCTCATCACAGTTTTCGTTCACCAGTTGCCACAACATATTAGCATGTATGTTTTAAAGTGACTGCAACGCTTCCATTAATACCACATTTGCCTTCACAGAAAAGATGAGTGTTTGCTATTATGGTGGGCCCCAAATTCTCCGACTGAGTGAAGTATAGCTGTAATTCATAGAAGTTTTTAAAAATACAGAATGTTTTATCTGTGTGCTTATAAGTAGATTCTCAATAGCCTTTCTTCTTAGAGAGACACTAATTGGGAATTCGAGTGGTGTTAGATCCTGATTATTTTGTTAAAAAATAATTTAGATTATACTAACCATAATAACTACTGTTTATTGAGCAATTACTATGTGCCAGGCATGGTGCTAAGCACTTTCCATGCTTCATAGCAGCTGATGAAATGGGTAGCATGATCACCTCGGCTGTAAAGTTGGCAAAACTGAGACTTGGAGAAGTTCAGTAACTTGCTGCGCTCATACAGCCTGTAACTGGGCACTATGATTCAAACCCTGATTTCTGACTCCAAGTCTATCCATTATCTGGCTGTTGAATGAACAGATACAGCGGCCCTGCCCAAAAATAGTCACTATGTCTGTAGTAGCTCCCCGGCGTACATCTTGGAGGAACTGGAAATTTCCCTCTGGTTGGCCAAAGAGATGACAAGCCAGTCTTAAATGCCTTTTTGTATGTCTCCAGGCCTTTTAGGTCAGTCTTGGGGGTTAGGCATTGTAAGGGGTAGATGGGGGAAGAAGACATGGCCCTGCCTTCACAGAGCTTCCAGTTAGTGGGGGAGATAGGCATGCAGGCAGAAAACGTCCATCCAAAGGGCTCTGTGTGGTAATGTCCCCTCACCTGGGAAAACGTGATCTCTCCTCTCATGAGGCGAGTAGTGGCACCCTCCGGGCCGCCTTTCTGGAAAGCATCACTCAGAAGGCCTCTGGAAAACACAAAGCACATCAGGAAGGTTCTGTGAATTTCATCATAGCAGCACATGGAGACAGACGCTGTTCATTTCCATTGAGAAGCAGCCACTAGAAAGGCATGCTGCCTGCAACTGGAAAATACAAATACAGTTCAAATTGGGATCTTTGCCCACAAGGAGACATCCAGCTGAGGACATGAGACCATACAGTAATATGCTCCATGGAGAAGCTGCTCAGAGGAAACCACCTGATAGCAGCTTCAACCGGAGGTGCTGCCTACTTTAGCATTTAGGAGTCAGAACCAAGAGTGGGCACATGGCCATCACTGTCCTCGTGTGCACCAGGCATGGTCTCGAAGGGCTTTTTCATCAGTTCACCTTCTTCAAAAAGAATGGAATATGTTTTTTTCTGGTTTCTATTCTGCCTATCTAGTTTCTATTTTATCTTAATCTCATCTTCTAACCTTTTAAAAGTTTCCTGTATTGGTCTGTGCTCACACTGCTATAAAGAAGTATGTAAGATCAGGTAATTTATAAAGAAAAGAGGTCTAATTGGCTCACAGTTCTACATGCTATACAGGAAGCATGGCTGGGGAGGCCTCAGAGAACTCACAATCATGGTGGAAGGCGAAGGGGAAGCAAGGCACGTCTTACATGGTTGGAGCAGGAGGAAGAGAGAGAAGGGGGAAGCGCTACACACTTTTATAAACAACTAGATCTCATTAGAACTCACCATCACGAGAACAGCAAGGAGGATCTCCACCCCCATGATCCAATCACCTCCCACCAAGCCCCTCTTCCAACATTAGGAATTATAATGCGACATGAGATTTGGGTGGGGACACAAATACAAATCTTATCACTGTGTTAAGGCTGAATTGTGTGCCCCCATCCCAAATTCATACACTGAAGTTCTAACTGTCAGTACCTCAGGATGTGACTGTATTTGGAGAGTGGGTCTTTAAGAGGTAATTTAAGTTAAGTAAGAGCATACAGGTGGGCTCTAATCCAACAAGACTGGTGCCCTTATAAGATGAGGACACAGACACACACAGAGGGTCAACCACATGAGGACACAGGGAGAAGAACACTGTTAACAAGCCAAGGAGAGAGGCCTCAGAAGGAACCCACCCTGCTGACATCTTGATCTTGGTCTTCCAGCCTCCAGAAACGTGAGAGCATACACTTCTACTGTTGACACCACCCAGTCTGTGTTTGCTGTTACATCAACCCCAGTAAATAAATACACTGAGTCACAGACAAATGTATTTATTTGTGTAAATGTATTTGTTCTGTACTCATGTGTGGTCTTTTTAACTGGCTTGCCAATTCAACTGGAAAATGCATTTGTTCTGTTACTCAGGTCTGGTAATTTTAACTGGCGTGTGAATTCAACTGGAATTACCAATTCCCCATCCTGGGAGTTTTATTTCTGATGATAGTCAAGTATACCTTTTATCAGACACCCTCTTGCAGGTAACAGTGATCGGTTCTGGACCAACTATAAGGAGACATATACATAATATCTGTGGCCTTGCTCAACTTTTCAGTGTTGGCAATTGTTCCCCCATAGCTTTGCCAACAGTTGTTTTTTTCTTTTTTTTAACTGCTTTCTTAAGGTATAATTACTGCTATGGCTTGAGCGTTTGTCTCCTCTGAAGCTCATGTTGAAATGTAATCCCTATTGTGGCAATATTGAAAGGTGGGCCTTTAAGAAGTGGTTGGGTCATGAGCGTTCCACCTTCATGAATGGAGTAATCCATCCATGGGCTAATGGGTTAATGAATTAACGGATTCTGATGGGATTGGGACTAGTGGCTTTATAAGAAGTGGAAGAGAGGCCTGAGACAGCACATTGAGCCCCCTTTCAGATATCCAGTTATAAGCGACAGAAAATGCACTAAGACAATTGCATAGCATCAGATTCACATGTTGTAATGATTCAATTATTTGCAGTAAATTTACAACCTTTCAAAATGAAATTGCTGAATCAAAAGACAAGAATATTTCCCAGAACAGAGAGTAAAATGGTAAAGCAATTAAAATTATGACCCAGAAGATAAGACCTGTATGTTGACCTAGTGGAAGGAGCTAAGGCAAAATTAACATACTTTATTGAGGACTTACAGCCCGGGATACACTTCCACCTCACCTGTGGGTATGCTCTCTTTGGCCTTTGTTACAAGCAAGATTTTAAAAACAAAAGGAAACTAGGAATGGGCTGATGGAAAGTTGTCTGACAGGAATTCTCTCTGGGTTACAGAAGCAATACTGGTTAGGGATTGGTAGGTGGCAGGCCACGTTTCCATTAGCAACCCGAGAGGGTTTCCACTAACCCTTTACTATAATTTTGATGAATGCATAAGTAAGTTAAGCATTAAAGAACTGGAGAAACCAGTGTGTGAGTGCGAGGGCTAGAATGCGAAAACAAACCCACTCCGCCAGGGTTTTTTCCGACCCTAAAGTCTGATTGAATAATAATCGTATTCTTACACATACACCTCATACCAGGGCCCACTAAGATTAAGAAGCTTTCCAAGACTCTAGGGAAAGCTTTTCAGACCCTAGACCTTAAAGATTAGATAGAGACTGAAAGACTCCTGTTTGTAGGTACAATCCCACATGTAGCATGGAGCTTAAAATGTATATAAGCACTAGAAAATAACTTGCAACTTTGAGTCTTGTGAGTGACTCCAACCTTCTCCCACAATGGGTGGCAGAAATAAACTCCCTCTTTCCCAGTCTGTCTGCATCTTATTATTGGACCATGGGAACAAGCAAGCAGTTGGACCTCATTCTGTCCAGGAACAGCTACACATCTGTGGAAGTTGATCATCTGAGTTGATTCTATACCCAATTAAAACAGAGTGGAGAAGCCAAGGGAAAAACATCGAAGGTTCAAAATAGTGCTCTGTTGTTAAGAACAAATAGTTTCTCTTCAAAGGGTTTCAGTCTCTATTTCTTTGTTCTCTTCTAAAAAGTAATCTTATCCATTTATCCATCAGCCCTCCCTATCTCTGCTGTGACCAAACACGCCCAAGCATTACCTGTCACCCAGTAACTGTCCTTCCCATCAAAAGCTCACCCTTGCCCCCTTGATGATGTCAACAGTAGCCTATCAGAATCAGCCTAGATTGTGTGGTCCAACCCCAGCCCACAGGGGGAGGACACAGGAACAGGGTCTGCATTAGGGATAAAAATTGCTGCTCTCCTTTGTTCTGTGAGCTCTCCCATGCCTATTCCTTGCATGCAGGAGACGCCCTTCTATAGAAGTAAATTGTTTTGCTGAGAAAACTTTTATGTGAGTGTTGGTTCCACTTTGCAGCACTGAGCATTTTTAGCTCCAAGAATGTAATTCTGAGAGAGGAGAAAGGAAGAAACTCGTCAGGCAGACAGTTAGGGTGAGTCCTCCATTAAATTCTTTCAAACAAGAGAACAGCCAGAGAAATCAAGTCACAGGCACAAATAAGGGAACTTGCCCAGGAGGCTTCCCTAAGACAGACAAGAAAGGCTACACAGGTGACTTGGCCAGATGTGCCTGCAGTGGAAAATTCCATCCCCTGACACATGTACAGTAAGGGAAACAAAGCAACATAGAGTAACTCAAGCTAAGAGCCTGCATGTGTACCAGGAGGATGGGGTGGAACTACTAGAAATGCACGCCTTGTGCAAATGAGATACCCAGCCCCATATGGGTTTTTACAGAAGCCTCTGCATCCAAACTGTGAATCAGCAACCCATTTTTCCAGGACCCTTCTCTGTGGCAGAGAGCTTTCTTCTTTTGCTTATTAAACTTTCGCTCCAACCTCACTCTTGGTGTCCACGTTCCTTAACTTTCTTGGTCGTCAGACAAGAAACTTGGGGTAGGACTCAGGGTACTACCTGAGGCAACACGAGACTGCTACACTGTGGTGCGCTGGTGAGCCTGTAAGCATTCTCTCCAAGCCCACCTGCTGAAACTGCTTGTTGTAACTGGAAACCAGTTTTATCTCTAGCCCAACTTTTACACTGCACTACGAAAGGGGCCCAACCACCTTCTCTGCGTCCCTCTCTTGGGCTACAACTGGCAAGACTGGAATAGTTAGCGTTCTTGTGCAAGCTCCATGCCTCCTACCTCCCCAGCCTTTGTACACGTTCTTCCCTGTACACCTGGAAAGCTCTCCCTGCATCTCTCCGTAGAAATCTTCCAGCAATCTTCCTCCATTAGGCCTTCCCTGATTCTGCTGATCAGACAGACCCACCACTCCCTCCTTGAACCACCTTAGAACTTTGTACACCTATGGCACTGACTTCATCTTGAACTTTGGCTCTCTGTGGATGTCTGAGGGGTTTGTTTGTTTTTGTTTGAGACTGGGTCGTGCTTTTTACCCAGGCTGAAAAGCAGTGGCACAATCATGGCTCCCTGCAGCCTCGAACACCTGGGATATTGCCCCTTCATTAGCTGCTTGAAGACGCAGACCCAGGCCTGGGCCTTCCTGGAAAGGGCTGACAGCTCCCTGTGAACTTGCCGAACTTGGAATGCCTGGGAAAAAGGCCACAGACCATGCATGTGTTGGCATATCCGGTGACTTTTCTAGATTCAGAACGTAGGATCACAGATCCCTCACTACCCTGACTGCTCCTCAAGCAATCCTCCTCCCTTAGCCTTCCAGGCTGGTCTTGAACTCTTTGCCTCAAGTGATCCTCCCACCTTAGCCTCCCAAAGCACAGAGATTACAGGCCTTTCCCTCAACCTACTTGCTATCTCATCTTCCTTGCTATATTAAAAGCAAGGGCTCTGGACATGGACTGCTGAGGTTGGATTTCTGGCTCTGCTCTTTAACAGCTATGCGATCTGGACACCTGGTCTCTTTCTGTGCCTCAGTTTCCTCATATGTAAAAGGAGGATATGAACAATGGCTTCCATGTCTGGCCTTCTTTTTTTCACTTTACAAATAAGTATACTTTTCTCCTGTTCGAATGTAGGAATAATACATGTTTGTAAATTTAAAAGTTGAAAACTGCAAAAAAAAAAAAAAAAAGAAAGAAAGAAAGAAAAAAGAAAATTAAATTATTCCTAATCTCATTTGGGGTATTTTGGCATATTTCTTCCAGGCGTTTTTCTGCATGTAGCTTTTTTCATAGTTGAAACCATATTATACAAACAGTTTCACATTCGGGTGGGCTGGTTTTTCATGTAGTAGAACAGGTATTTCCCCAAGTCTCTGAACTCTCACTCTGCACACCTCATCTACTATTTCCCAGTGATGTGGCTTTGGTCCGTTGCTGCAGTTTGCTATTACAACACGTAAACCTGCAACCCACACCTTGCGAGAGAACTTCTTTCTCTCCTGAATTTCAGTGCGCATTTTAACCGCCACCCAGTTAGACAGGACGCAGCCGCAGCAGAAAGCGAGTAACTCCTCTGGGTTTTGGAAAAGTTCAACACAGAAAGCAACTTTGGAGTCCTTGGCAAGGTTTAATCATGAGCATTCAGAAAGATAACGGATTTTCTCACACGCACGGGGATTTCAGGGCTGCAAGCCTAGCCCCGCCACCCTGCAGCTGGGGCCTGCCTCCTGCCGCCCCGACCCACGGCGGCGGCGCCCGGCCCCCTTACCTGGGCAGCGCCAGGGCCTCCTCCGTGCGGCCGAGGACGCCGACGACCGCGGGCAGCGCCAGCACCCCGTCAAGGTCGAACACGGCCGCGCGCAGCGCCATGGCGGCGGAGCTGCAGCCGGACACCGGGACCCGCAGCTAACCCGGGAAACACGCGAAGGCGGGGGCGCAGGACCCTTCCAGCTTGGCCCGGCCCCGCCCCCGCCCTGGCCCCTCCTCCCCGCCCCGCCTTAACCTGGCTCCGCCCCCTTTCCGGGTCCTGGCGGAACCAAGTCCGGCCCGGCCCGGCCCGGAAAGAGACCGGGGAAGGGGATGGGCGGCGGAAAGGGTGTCAAAGGGAGAGGCAGGGGAGGTCAGGGAGACAGGAACCCCAGGCTAGAATCTCGCCTCTGGATATCGCCTTCCACTGTCTCAAAGGAAAGTCCAGAGACTCCTATGCCCACTCCCAATGCCCCTGCAGAAGCTGCTTGAAGAGGCAGAGCCAGGCCCGGGCCTTCCTGGACTGGCTGACAGCTCCCTGCGAACTTGCCGGACTTGGAATGCCTAGGAAAGAGGCCACAGACCGTGTGTGTGTGCATATGTGTGTGTGCGTGTGTGCGCGTGTTGGTATATTGAGAGACTTTTCTAGATTTAGAACACAGGATCACAGATCCCTCACTATCCTGACCACTCCTCTAGGCGCGCTCTTCTTTGCCAGGGCAAATGTGTTTCTAGAATAAAATATGGTGTTCTGGCTGTGGTGTGCCAGCCCAGAATACTTCGATTTCAATCTCTTGTGTACTGAGGCTTAGAAGAACTAAATGTGGGCTATTATTTTCCTTTTGTACATACTACTTGTAATAATTCTGTCTAAACATGTGTGTTTGTTTTTAATCACCGATTTCCACACCATTGGCTCGTTTATGTTCCTAGAAAAACTAAAACTTTGGGAGTCCTTGAGCACAGTGGAGTCTTTGAGTAGTGGAGTTCCGTGAATTAAAAACCATGTCTTTGGTGGAGACCAAATAGAGTGAGTGAGGTCTCCAACAGCAGAGACTTCACTCTTGAATGTGTCTCTGTGGATTTACCCAAGATGCCCTCCACCACGGAGCTTCGAGAACCTTATGAGAGGTTGTCAGATACCTCACTGTAGCTGGGAGGTCTACAACAGTCTCTGGATCTAGCAATCAACAACAAGATTGACAAGAGCCGTGGGTTTCCTCTGGGCTATTTGCTCTTAGCCAGCTATGCTGTTGCTTTCTTCCCTAGCTTTGCAACCTCTTCTAGGCTTCTGCCTGGAGCAGTGTTTGCTGAGATTCTTGCCCAAGAAGCAGAGTAGCCAACAATGCCAAATGTTACAGAAAGAACTGAAAAAAAAAAAAAAAAAGCTGTCCAATTTTGGACTTGGATGACACTGGGTTGTTTCAGAACACTTTCCGTGGGCCCTTTGGTGGTGGACAATAGATTACTCTGTATTTGAAGACTGAAAGATCAGCAGAGAAGGGAATACAGCAAACTAGTTTCTCAGGAAGTTAGTTGATCTCAAAGGTAGAACTGAACTAAAAAAAATAGAAAGCAAATTGCAGCCTGAGCTATATAGTATGAAACCTCTTAAATCTCCAGGTTGGGCATGGTGGCACACACCTGTAATCCCAGCACTTTGGGAGGCCGAGGCAGGTGGATCACTGTCAGGAGAAACCCCACAAGAGCCAAGGCAAGGGTCTGAAGCCTCAGCACGTTCTCCTATAAACATAGAAACAAATTAGAGATATAGTTACATAGTTATTCCTATACATAATCATATATAATCACATAGCTATTCATATGTAATCACAACTGTATACACATATATAATCATCTAATCTTTAATCTTACTAATAAGCCTCAGGTCAAGAAGTATGGGATTGAAGTGGCATTGGAAAAGATATGACCCTAAGACAAGATGCTCTGAGTCCTCTGTCACACCCGCATAAGGGCTGCTGGAGGACGCCGTGGCTGTGTGACAGTGTCAGCACTGGGAAAGCTCCCGCTGTTTAGCCAGCCAGGGAAGGAGACATTCAAGATGGCCGAGACGTCTCCTTCCCCGGAGGATTGAGGAGAAAACTCCAC
This sequence comes from Aotus nancymaae, assembly GCF_030222135.1. NCBI lineage: Eukaryota > Metazoa > Chordata > Mammalia > Primates > Aotidae > Aotus > Aotus nancymaae. The sequence goes on along the minus strand of NW_026988494.1, from coordinate 25,704,588 downwards.
TTCTCCAAGTTCTTGTGGGAGGCCTGACGGCTGTCAGGGAGGCCCACAGACATCCAGGGACTTGATTGTCTCCATGTGGCGCTGCGCTTCAGCGGTCACATTCCGTGGTTACTTTCAAGTTCTGCTTCTGCACCTGGTTCCTCTTTCCTTAGAAGATAAGAATTAGTAATAGTAACATAAATCGTAGTGACCTTGTCATTTCTTGACAAGTATGAAAAAAGTGCTGACGCCTTAGGTTTTCTCCTCCCCTGGGCTTCTTCAAAGTCTTGGGCCTCCCATCTCCAAGATATGTGCTTTACCTGACCCTATCACTGACCACTGTTACCTCATCCTACCTGCCTTTCCCCTGCTTTGTACTCAATAAAAGTCAGAGTGTCCAGGCACTTGGGGCCACTGCTGGTCTCCACGCTTTTGGGTAGCAGTGGACCCGTGGGCCCAAACTCTCTTTTCTCTATCTCGGTGTACAGTGTGTCTTTATTTCTAATTTCTCATCACAGCAGCAGGTAGGGACTCGCTGGCCCCTATAGGGCTGGACCCTATAGATCACCTGAGGTCAGGAAATTGAGACTAGCCTGACCAACATGGTGAAATCCTGTCTCTACTAAACACAAAAAATTAGCCGGGCGTGGTGGTGCATGCCTGTAATCCCAGCTACTCAGGAGGCTGAGGTGGGAGAATCGCTTGAACCCGGAAGGCGGAAGTTGCAGTGAGCCTCGATTGCACCACTGCACTCCAGCATGGGTGACAGAGTGAGGCTTCGTATCAAAAACAAAACAAAACAAAAAAGCTACAGTAATTTCTGTTGCCTGCATTCTGAATTCTGCATCTAGCACAGTATTGCTTATGAACACATAAGTATGCTTATAAAAGCGGTAAAGTGAGAAGGAACGACATACCTCCTACAGAACTAGATTTCATAAAGTCCCTTTTGAGAAGAAAAATTTTAAAACGTAGAAATATGTGTTTCACTTTCCTCTTTGGTTAAGAGAAAGCTATGAAGCTATCACATGGACTTTTATTTATTCAGGAGGGGTTAACTAGTAAATTGCTCTGGTCTGGAATATTTTATAATGCCTGTGAGTTACAGAACTTTCTGGCTGAATTGCTTAGGCAAAGATTAAAGGTCTCAGTTGCATTTCACTGCGCTTTGCCCTTTTCCATGGGTCATGCTGCTCCTGTGTTTTCTGCTACTAAGGTACAGAGAGATAAGGGCTTACCCAGCAGGGTTATGGGAACTGGATAGCTTTTTGAAATGTAAATCCTAACCCCTATGTCTGCTAATTTAAGTGTTTATGAAATATGTTTTAGGCGATAGCATGAATCATAAAAGATGGCTAATGTAGTAGTGAAAATTTATAAATTATACCTGATTTCAATCACTAAATTCATAATGAACTTACAATGACCTCATTAGGGTTTATTTTGGGTTTCCTGCCTTGCCTATGCCTTCCCCACTTCCTGCTAGTCCTTGATTGCCCAACCGTATTTTATAAAATCTGTTTAATCACTAGGTGTTGAGAGGGAAGAGTTTACACTGCTGCTTCTCTCTGCTGTAGATACTTAAATTGAGTTCAAAGTAAAGTTACCTTGGGCTGTTTTCTAAACCTATAATCCACTTGGAGTTTTGTCCTTTATTTAATGCAGCAAACAAATGTTTTGAATTAGAGCAGGAGGCTGGACTTGGAGCTGGATGGTCACTGGTGAGACTTGGGGCTCTATCCCTGTGGAGTTAGGATGGGATTTGGGGGGCCTTTTTGCTTGTGTGAGGAATGCTTGCATTCTGTTAGATTCTGTGTCTGTCTGTTTGGCATCCACTATGTGTGGGGCCAAACTAGCAGCAAACGTTGCTTACATCTCCCCTGCAGCCAGCTTTTACAGGTGCACTAAAGTCATAGTACAAGCCCTCTGCCCAATCCTGACTCAGTATCCACAACAGCCCTGATTGTCTAACTCTCACACACCAAGCCAGTGTTTCTCCTGCCTCAAATAACCTCAGAGCCAGGTACTGGGCAATCAGAGACCATCCCTATAGCCCAAAACCCACCAAGAGTATTCAGATTATCTCACCGAAAGCTGCTTCCTTGCAGTGCCCTGGCTTTCCCGGGAAACCCCACGCAGGCTGGGGGCGCCAGGCTTCCCCCATTGTGGCCTCCGCCTCCTGACACTCCCTGGTGCTGCTCCTCCTATGTGGCGTTGCGGGTATGTGCCACCCCTTCTGATTCAAGGGATCTGTGAGTACAGACTCCTTCCGTTATGATAGTCACTTCTGTATCTGCATGTCTTACCATACCTGATTAAAACAAATTCTGGGTACAAATTTTAGGACAATTAGGTGCAAACATTTTTTTTGAAAATGTGATGATGGAAAGTTGAGTGTGCATTGATGTTAGGAGCCAAAGAGCTAGATTTTTGGGGGGGAGGGGTGCGGGTTTCCAGCATTGAAACAACTTTCAAATATTTAGGAATGTCCCCCCTCTTGAAGTAGGCAGAGGCCACGTTCCACATAGAAGCTTAAAGCACCAGATTCCTGCTTCCTTGGCCTTCCTGTCATCTGGTTTGGGAGCACGTGTTTTAATCAGATGCATCTGTCCCGACCTTTGTACGCAGAGCTAGTGACACAAAGGAGCAGGGCTGGAGAAGAATTAACTATGACAGCAGCGGCAGGAGCAGGGACTGATGCTTCCCGGGACAGCAGTGACAGCAGCACCCGAGATGGTGCCAGGTTCACATGCAGCTCTGTAGCAGCAGAGCCCACCACGCTGGCCACGGGACGGAGGCCTCCCTCTTCTCCCTGCTCTTCAAGGAGCACCTCCATCTTTCTAGGTGCTTCTGTGATCCCCCCTTTCTCCCTCAATAGAACCATTCTTCACTTAATTAGTAGGTTTTTATTGCTTGCAACCAAGAATCCTGATAGATACAATTGTGATATTCTCCTCCCTCCCTCCCTCTCTCCCTCCTTCCCTCCCTCCCTCCCTCCCTCCTTCCCTCCTTCCTTCCATCTCCAGATGGAAAATGTATACATCTAACTTTATATATATATAGACACACACACACTATACATATATATACATGTGTATATATATATAGTGTGTGTGTGTGTGTGTGTAAATATGGTAAAGTATTAACATTTGTTAATTATGAGTAGTGGAAATATGAATGCTCATGGTTTTTTGGTATTTTATGTCTTTTAATGCTCTCAAAAGATGATGCTAGCAATCGTATGCACACATGTACGCACAATGCATGTGTGTGTTTGTGTTTATTTGTGCTAATTGACTCCTCCTAGTAAGCCTATGAATCAGGAGCCATTGTCCACATCCTCTTTTTACATCTGAGGAAACTGAGGCACAGGAAGCTGAGTCCGGTCCAGGATCATGCAACTGTTCAAGGGCAGAGCTAGAAATCCGGCCTCAGCAGTTTGTGGTCAGGTCATGTCCAGGGCCCTTGCTTTTAACAAACTAAGGGAGATGAGCTAGCAAGTAGCTTGAGGGAAAGGCCGAAACTGAAGAGTGTTTTTAGGATGGGGAATGAGCTTAGTTAGGGGCTGAGGGGAAGGAATAAGTCGGGAGGGGAGGGAGGGTCTGAGAAAGCCTGGGCTGTAAATAGAGGGGGTGCTGTCAAGATCACAGCGGGCAGGATTCGCCAAGCACGGAAAGGAAAGAGACAGGAGTCCTGGCCTGATGCTAGAGAAAGGAGGCTTCTTTGGAAAATCGAAGCCAAGGTCACCTGAAAGGAGGCTGAGGGGGTGACAGGGAAGCAGCCACACCGGGTGGGTGGCCGCCCTGCAGTTCTCTAGGCTGGTCGGGGGAGGGGTCCCACAGGGGACGAGGGGAAGGGGAGAAGGGTGGGCTGGCTGGCAGCTCTGTCCTCACTCCAAGTTTGCTGAAAACTCTACTGCTGTTTTGACAGACCCGGGACCCAGGACCCAGAACCCAGAACCTGTGGGTGCACTCAGAGGCCCCGGGCAGTGATCCTGGAGCCCAGGGGTCCACAGAGCAGGGAAGGGAGCATCGTGTCCACACAGCAGGGAAGGGAGCATTGTCGTGACTGCACAGTGGTGACTGGACAGAGGGAGGGAGAGCTGCATCTGTCCCCACCGGACACAGGCTGGAGAGTCACAGGCTCCTCCTCCTTCCCCTCCAGAGAGGGTGTGTGTGTGTGTGTGTGTGTGTGTGTGTGTGTGTGTGTGTGAGAGAGAGAGAGAGAGAGAGAGGGAGAGAGCAGCGTGAGCCCGTGTGCTTGTGAGCTGAGCCCTCATTCCTTCCTGGGGTCAGGCCTGGGTTTCACCTGCAGAATCGCTTGAGCTGGGCTGCCCTCCTTAGTGACACTTGCATGAAGCCTCTCTGACTGCCAGAGCTGGGCAGCCCCAGAAAAACCGACCTCTCTGCAGAGCTTGGAAGCCAACTGCCTCTCACGGTAAGTCCTCCTCTTGATGGAGTGTCTCCTAAACCCTCATGCTTCAGCCTCTGTTTGACCATGAAATGAAGTGACTGAGCTCTATTCTGTACCTGCCACTCTATTTCTGGGGTGGCTTTTGTCAGCTTTCCAGAATCTCCAAGCCAGGCTGGTTCTCTGCATCCTTTGAGCGACCTGTCTTCTGTAACCACAGGTAAGAAAGGCGCCCAAGGCTTAAGCTGGGGGTGGCGTGCATGTCGAGAGATTGTGGATGTGGGGGTCAAAGAAATATTAGCAGTTTCTGGGTACTCAGGAGGGGGTTATGTCTGAATGCTGAATGTCACCTGCTCCCAGAAATATTTTCATCTCCTGGTTGTCCCTGTTGGGGCTGTCCACAGCCAGGTGACGATGAGCATCTCCTGGCTAGAATGGCCAGCCCAGTCTCAGGAATAGTGGCTTTATTATACTGTGTCTGCTCCTATGTCTTTATTACTGCTGTCCATTCTTTGTTCATTTATTTATTTAGTCATTCAGTAAATTGACTATATGCTTTAAAAAGGCTAACAGACACCGATGCTATTTACTGGCTTAGAAGGTAAATACCTTCCAGGGCTCTTCAAGTTCTTCAAATCTGGGCTTGTTCCAACGCTGGAATTTGTGAAGTGGATTCCTCCCTCCGCTGGTGTGGTAGTTCAGATGACCTTTAAGATCCCACCCAACCTTGAGATGTTAAACTTCTGCAATTAAGCAAAGCAGATACAAAAACTAGCAATGTGCTCCCTGGCCCCGAAGTACCTCTAGTGAGCTTATTTAGATGAAGAAACAGTACTGTTTTATCTAATGGAGGGGCTTCTTTGGGGGTGTAGTGTTAAGCAGAGACCTCTACGCTTGGGGAGGTTGTGACAGCAGAACTCTCCTTTGGGGATGGCAGGGAGGAACCAGGTAGGATGGAAGCGGGCTTTCGGGAGAAGGAAGTGTTAGTGAAAAGAGGAGAGTGTGGCCTGGTGTGTGGGAAGCTGGAAACAGCAGAACCACGAACAGGGAAGGGAGCTCAAATCACCTTGACCTCCATGGAGCCAGGATTCAGGCGGGCTGGAGGTGCTGCATGAGTGTGGGGTGGGGTGGGTGTGGGCTGGCACTGGTGTACAGGAGCAGCGACACAAGCACAGTGGGGACACTGAAGTCTCAGCACTTTACATATGCAATCTATTTTACACAGGCTTCTCCGTGCACCCCATTCACCCAGACCCACTTTACAGTTAGGGACCTCAGCCTGCTGTCTCCTCTTCCGCAAATCTGCCAGTCCAGCCACTGAGAGGGTCAAAGTCTGCAGCTCTTTTTCTTTTGACATCTTCCTAACCAGAGGTGGAAGCTTCCTCTAATTACTGTCAATCGCCTGGAAAATTCCTCCTTTGGTTTCCAGTGACAAATGAAACGAAATGATACAGTGGGCTCCTCATAGGGGATGCAGGTTTGAGGCATCTTGCTGGGAATACAGCCTCTAGCCACTGGATCTTATTTGCACATCCTTCTGGAGGGTCTCGGGTGGCTCTTTCGGTTCTCCAGATGATGCAGTTTTAGCATGCCTGGATTCCTATTCTCACTACTGGAGAAAAAAAAATATCCTTTTTAAAAAATGCACTTGGTTAAAAGGTGAAACAGATGATAGTCTTGGAGTCTGCAACTGTGATATTGGCTGGCTGGATGAGAATGTGAATCTGCACTACAGGAACCTCCTAGAGTCTGGGATCCAGGTGGGCCCGCCTTTGGGGTGAGGTGCCTATGCCCTCTCCTCACTTGTCCTCAATAGAACTTAGTCCTGGTGGTGGCTCAGCAATGACAGACACGGTGCTAGGGTCTACAGAACACAGGAGGGTACTGGCTGAGTTGGTTATACAGAATTGCCCTCCTTGTTCACACCACATTATCATTTATCACGTTCTAGTTTAGACGCTAAAGACCTTAGCTTGAATCTCAGCTTCATCGCTTTTTATCTATACAGCTTTGGTCAACTTCTCAGAACATCAGTTTTTTTACTTACATAAAAGGGATAGTATCTCTTCCTCACAGCCTCCTAGGGGTCACGTGAGGCCCAAACGAGGTCGAGGCCAGAAAAGTGCCGTGTAAACCTGAAAACTACATAAATGCAGGTGTTCTTAAGAAGACCTTTTAGGAATTAACGTCAAGGGGGATTCTGAAATGCTCGTTCCCTGAAATGAATCAGCCCCATGTTCTAATATCTAGCAAAAACGTCAAGCCTGTACGAAAGCAGACATAAGCAACGGAATTTCACAACTCTTCTTTATTTTAACTAGCAAGTGAAACTTCTAGATGGCAGTGAGCCACAGGTAAATGGAGAGGGCATGGAATCTCTGAGGATCTTAAATCCTCCGGGGTGGAAAGGATGAAAGAGGGACAAGGAACCAGAAAGGCAGCTTTGTGATTGTCAGGTGTTTGGATGATTGCAGAGAGCAGAGAAAAAGCTTCACCTGCTCTGCAGTTGCCCCTGGGTATTAGTGAAATTTAACCTCTGGTGGCAACACAAGGGTCTCTAAACACAAGTCAACTCAACTCAAGCATCTCTCAGATGCTTACACAGATTCAGACTCAGGGAAGAACTTCCCAACGTGGAGAGTTGTAGAAAGCCTGTAAAGGGCCCCCCTGGATGGCCTTGGAAGCAATGGGGCTAAATGAATAAAGTCATGCCCACATTAGGGGTGGATGCGTGGATAAGACTCTAGCATTTTCCTTCCTTTTGGTCCTTCTCTCCTCAAACTCACTCAGTGCCTTGTCCCTGGTGCCTGGCACACTGTTGGCCCTGATGAAGAATGAGGTAGTGCCATTCTCTAACAGTCCAAGCAGAAACAACACAACAAAATGAATGAGGTTAGTGGAAAAATAAAAAAAAGAATAAACGATCACGCCCTAAGTGCAAATGGTTGACGCAGTGCTGCTCCCAAATTGACAAGCCATGGTCTCCTTCAGCAGGCTCTTGGAGCCCTCCTCCTCCCCTGGGTATCTTTGGCAGGTGGCTCTGCACACCTGGAACCCACAGAGTGAGCTGAGGCTGCGCTTGGGGCCGAAGGGAGGAGGTGAGTAAGAGACAGTGGTCACCCTTAAGGAGCGACCTCATGACAGGGATTTCTACGTTTCTCTGAAAAGCCCCATTTGACCTTTCAGATCAGTGTGGCGATCCCATTTCCTGGGCCTCAGCCCTAAGGTGATTCCAGATGAACACAGCTGACTTAAAAAAAAAATTATTATCATAGTAAAATATACATAATTTACCACTGTAACCAGTATTGTGTATATAGTTCATCGCATTAAGAAGATCCACATTGTTGTGTAGACATCACCACCGTCCATCTGCAGACCTTTTTCATCATCCCAAACTGAAACTCTGCACCCGCTGAACAATAACTCCCCACTCCCCGCCCCCTAGCTCCTGGCAGCCACCATTCTACTTTCTGTCTCTAGGAATTTGACTATTCCAGGAACCTCCTATAAGTGGAATCATATTTTCTTTGTCTTGTTGTAACTGGCTTATTTTACTTAGCATAATGCCCTCAAAGTTCGTCTTTGTAGCATGGGTCAGAGTTTCTGTCCTTTTTGAGGATAAATAATATTCCATTGTATGGATAGACCACATTTGTTCAGCCATTCATCTGTCGCTGGATACCTGAGTTGCTTCCACTTTGTACACAGCTGATTGATGAACTGAACTCCATTGCAATGGAAGAGTGGAGTCAAATCTACACAAAGTTTGGGTGAGCTCCTGCTGCTGCGAGATGAGGGGAGGGCGTGTAAAACACACCGCAGGCATTGCTACCCACTTGAAAATTCTTTAATATTAAGTAACTGATACATCCTGATAGTGGGAAATTTGGAAAATGCAGAAAACTGTCAAAAAGAGTAACAATCACCTCTAATCTCTGTGCCCAGAGATAACACAGGTGATCTATTTGTGTGAAGAAAAGAGATTAAAAGAGAAAAGAGCAGGATGGTAATGCCAGCTCTCTCTGGAAATCAGTTAGCTGTGCTGTTTCCTTTGCAATGCCTGCTTGGGGGAAGTCCCCTGGGGACAAGCCCCTGCACCTTTGAGGGCCAGAGATCCCAGATCCCTCCGTTGCGGTTCACCTGAGCCACAGAAGCGGCCGATGCCCAGGCTGGGGTGGGTGCTGTAAAAACATTCTGCATAATTTGCAGGACAATGTGAGTTTACTTACACATGATATAAAGCTGCAGGGTTTGTCGTGTGGACACGGCAGCTCTAGCCCAGTGTACTAGGCCTATGTATGAAGGAGCTTCCCACTGCCAGGACCCCCTGCTCCTCTCCCGTGGAGGGGCACCATTCTGGGAGGGCTGCGGGATGCCTTCTTGGGCAGCTCACTCCATGTACCAGGCACCACCGGCCTTTTCCACCTGCCAGCTGGGGATTTTCGGAGCCGGGAAGGAACCAGGAACCTCAAAGTGCTGGGGCAAAGGGAGGAATCCCAGGCAGCGAGTGGACGGGGCAGTATTATCCCGAGAGAACAGGAGAGAAATGTAATCCTTTATTTCCAATGAGTCTTTGAATTGAAACTTCATTCAATTTGGGCCCCTTTCCCCCAAAACACTGGTGTCTGCTCTGTAATCAGTATTTGCCAGCAATTGCAACACATTAAAATTCACATTCCTTCCCACCTTCCTCTCCTCCTACTTGGCACAAACCGTCACTGTGCAATGGCATTGGGTCATGGGCCCTGACAACCACAAGAGCAACCTGCTCCCTGCCCAGCCCTCTGCAGTTCCCTGGGGACTTTCACGGGCACAAATGATCCCATTCCCTCCCGTCACTCCTCCCACAGGACAGAAAGTGTTCGATCTTTAGCTTAAGACAGAATCCCAGGGGGATTGACCGGCCTTACACAGATCATACCCAGTGGTTTACTTTTATTTTTATTTTCCTTTTGAGATGGGATCTTGCTCTGTTGCCCAGGCTGGAGTGCAGTGGCATGATCAGAGATAATTGCAGCCTTGACTTTCCCAGGCTCATGCCATCTTCCCATCTTAGCCTCCTCAGTAGCTGAGATCACAGGCACATGCCACCATGCCCAGCTAATTTTTAAATTTTTTATAGAGACAGAGGTCTCATTATGTTCCCCAGGCTGGTCTTGAACTGCTGAACTCACACACTCCTCCCATCTTGGCCTCCAAAAGTGCTGGAATTACAGGCATGAGCTACTGTGCCCACCCTTGGTTCATATTTTTCAAACCACTTTTACCCTTATTTTTTTTTAAAGTTGTGGCAAAATACGCATAACATAAAATTGATTGTTAGTGGCGTTTAGTACAATTGGGACATTGTGCAGCCATCACCACTATCTAATTCCAGAACATTCTCATCCTCCCAAAGGAAATTCCGCACCCGCTGTCTGTACCGAGAGCCATTATTATCTCTCTAGGCCACATACACCATGTGTTCCTGAACACGAGACCTCGCTCTTCTCCCCATCGGGGTGCTGTTTCAGAAAATGCTAATTTGAATGTATAAGCTTTTAAGGCAATCATGTTATTTTAGTGATACATATATATATATATGTTTTAAATCACATACTATGTAAAAGAACATTTAAAAATACTGCTTCCCCCAACCTCATCTTTGACATCTGCGTTCTTCTGGTCATTAGAACTCTTTGCGTCTTGGTTCTCCATCTTTGACAAATACCGTTGTTCCCACAGTCAAGAGAGTTAGCTGCTGCTTCTTAATCCAGGAGGTGTTTGTTTATTTTCTTGATAATAGCTTTTCTTGAGATATAATTCAAATACCAAAAAATACACCCGTTTAAAGCGTGCAATTTGCTGAATGTTGTAAATTCCCACATCTGTGCAACATCACATCATCTAGCTCCAGAGCTTTCTTATCCCTGCTAAGGGAAACTCAGTGATCATTAAGCAGTCACTTCCCATCCCTCCTTCCCGCTGCCCCTGCAACCACTAATCTATGCTCTGTCTCTATAGATTTACCTATTCTGCATACCCCGTATCAATGGTATCATACAATGTGTAGAAAAAACCACAAACTGTTTTTCTCTGCTCTCACTCCATAACAATCGACATGGAAGACTTCTATGACCCCCAAAGATGTGGGAATTTCTCCCACCCGCAAGCCAGCAGTCAATTCTGCAGCAGAGACCCGCTGGGTGCCTTCTAATTCAATTCAGACACCATCCACCTGGAGGCAGCTCAGATCCCACAGGACGAGGGCTCGGTCCCCAACACTGCCCTCCCAGTTTCAATGCCGATCACAAGTCCCAGGTTGTTTTACTGGTGCTTCTAACCCACTGGCTATACATTGGGGTTCTCATGATCTCCTCTCTGGGTTCAACTAACTTGCTAGAGTGGGTCACAGAACTCAGGGCAACACTGGCTTATAAGAGATAGTGTAAGTTACAGGTGATGAGATGTATACGGTAAGGTATGGGAAGGTGTATGGAGTTTCCATGCCCTCCCCGGGCTCATCACCCCTCAGGAATCTCCAATGTTCTGCCACTTAGAAGCTCTTCAAAACCTGTCCTTTTGGGTTTTTAGGGAGGCTTCATTATGCAGCATGATTGATTAATCCAGTGGCCATTGGTGATCAGCTTAACCTTCAGCTCCTCTCCTGTCCCTGGAGGTTTGAGGGGTGGGGCAGAAAGTCCCAACCCTTTAAATCCTGCCTTGGTCTCCCTGTGACCAGCCCCATCCTGCTGCTACATAGGGGCTGCCAGCCACTAGTCATGCAAAAGGACATCGTTTTGGAGATTCCAACTATCTTAGGAGTTGTATTCCAGGAAACAGGATCGAAGACCAAATAGATATTTTACAATATCGCCTTCAGTGTGTGGCTTTTTGCGACTTGCTTCTGGTACTTTGCACAATGCTTTTGAGGTTCCTCCACGTTGTAGCATACGGCAGTGCCTCAGTCCTTTTTACGGTGGAATCATGTTCTGTTGGAAGGATTTACTGCCTTTTGTCCAACCATTCATCAGCTGGTGGACATTTGTTTGGACAAAAGGCTGTTTCCACCCTTCGAATCTCATGAATAGTACTGAATAGCACCATGATTCTTTTATTAACCACTCTTTGCAGTATGATTATCCACATTTTACAGAGGAGCACTGAGGCAAAGCAATGGGGACCTTGGTCTTATCCTGTGCCCTCCTCTGTCCAGCATGTCAGGGCTGGTCTTAGGGCAGAGTCCCTGGCTGACGCTGGAGAAAGAGGAAGAGGCTGATTCCTCAATAAGCCAGGGAGATCCCAGGCACACTTAACTGCTGAGAGGCCTGCTGAGGGCCTTTTGCTCACTTTTCATGCCTATGTAAAGCGTGAGAAGCAGAAATATGTCTATGTCAAGAGTACATGTCCCTAAGCCCTTTCTTGGGCTTGCTCAGGTTTGGTGGTGAGAGGAACACTCGCAGAATCCAGCAGCAGCTCTGCTGGGGACTCGGTCCAAGGAGCAACCACAGCAAAGCCCTGATCTGACCTCCTGATGCTCAGGGGAAGCCATGGGCCCCTCCTGTCCTGCGCTTTTGTCCTTCACGAAGCTCAGCCTGTGGTGGCTCCTTCTGATCCCAGCAGGTGAGTGCCTGTCACCTGTCATTGTAAGACTTCATCTCACACCTGGCGGCTCACAAAAAAACCGTAGGGAGGAGTCTGCAGGTGGACTCGTTGCAACTGTCAAAGCTGCAGGGGACTTCAGAGGCCATCAGCCAGGTGGCTGGTTCCACTGGGAGAGGTGGAGAGGCAGTCACAGCTCTGACGTTAGCGTCCGTGTCACCTTAAATGTCTTAAAGCTTCACTGTCCTCAGCTGCAAAACGCAAATAGTGTTGTGGACCTCCCTGGCCTATTGTGAGGATTAAATGAAAGTTTGTGACCAGCATCCGGGATACGGGAGGCACTGGGGACACAGCGTTCTGTCACAGATGGTGCTGACACGTTTTTCTGGGATTTGGAGCTGTAGTTCTCAGTGTGCTTAAACAGCAGAGCCCTGAAGGGGTGAAGCTGTTTGCTGAACACAGTGAAAATTGACATGAGCGATGTCATAGAAACATTTTGAAACACTTTATCTGATAGGAAGTAGCAAATATCCACGGTTTAAGAAAAATTGGGGAGGTTCCCAAAGCAGTCAGTTTCCACGTTAGCATGACTGGTTCATCGGACAAGTGGGTGGGAACGGGAGACTGCTTCCCCTGGTCAGGTTCACTGCAATGCTGAATCCCTTCTCCCTGCAGCCCCCCACCTAGACCAGGTGTCTCCCCGACTTCACCATCCCCGCCCCCACAGGGTTCCTCCATGTGGAGCTGAATCTTGTCTCTAGATTCATCTTTCCCCACTTCCCAGCCTCTGCCCCTACCTCTGGCCGCCCTCCCAAACCCAGCAGTACTATTTCCCACTCCTTCTCAGACACCGCAAAGCAGCTGACCTTTCCTGAGCTCCGACCCCACAGACTGCTCAGGCTGTGTTCAGCTCTAATAGACACCATCATCTGCCATCCTCAACAGTGTTTTGAGATAGGTTCTGGAGTAGCAGCTCCATTTTACAGATGAGCGAACTGAGGCTCAGTGAGGCTAAATGGCTCTGATTTGTGGCAGGTGGAGAGCAAGCCAAGCACCCACCTTCCAGGGCTCCTGTAGACCCCCTCTCCTCTCCCAGCCCCACGGCGTTGCCGCAGGGAGGCTCCCACACCCAGGCTGAGGACCGGCTCTTCAAACACCTCTTCCGGGGCTACAATCGCTGGGCGCGCCCCGTGCCCAACACCTCGGACGTGGTGATCGTGCGCTTCGGACTGTCCATCGCTCAGCTCATCGACGTGGTGCGCCTGTCCTCCCATCCCTGGCCCCGGGGAAAAGAGATCCCAGACCACCCACCGCTTCCCTGGCCCCTTCATCTCTCCCATCCCTCACGCACAGCAGTGACCTGGGGTCGCGGTGGGGACGGCTCTTCCCAGGGCTGCTACGCCATCCCCTCTCCCAGCTCTGGAGCCCCCTTCTAGGAGGGCATTGATTGGAAGCAGTGTCCGTGTGACCCCGGAGAAGCTGAGTAAGGGTTGGGGTGTCAGAGCGGGTGTCAGGTGGGCTGGGCTTGGGGTGTCCGTCTTATCAGAGGGTCGGAAACAGCCCATCCCACTCCACCCTGTCTTCTGGGGCCGCCCCTCTAATTCCTCCTCTTTCTTTCTGGGCCAGGATGAGAAGAACCAAATGATGACCACCAATGTCTGGCTAAAGCAGGTGAGGGCCCCTCCTCCAGTCCAGACGGGAGGGGACCGGGAACCCGTGGACCCCAGAGCCCCCCAGGACTTCTTCGCTAGTGAGAGACCAGGGAACAGCAAGACTCTGAACTCACAGTTTAACAAGCAGGTGCCACGTGGGATGTTCCCAAAGCTGACTTTTTCCACAGGGCCTGTGCTCTGCGGCTGGACTTGAGTCTAGTGCCTGAGAAGTCGCCTGCAAGAGCCAAGCGGCGCTTTCCTGGGAGCAGGCATCCGTTCATCCCTGCTACTTGGGAATCCTCCCCAAAGCCCCACAGGGGGTTCATTCTGCCCCTTTTATAGCTCAGGAGAGCAGGAAGCAGAGAGCAGCTGGGCTGGAAAAGGGGGCCCAGCTGTTCCTGACTGCAAGCCCCAGGCTCCTCCTACGGGAGAACACTGAATGCTTAATGTCTGTGCTGCCACCCAAATACCCGCAACTTACAGGCTCCCAGCAGCTGCCAGCTCACTGGATCTCACGGCTTTATGCCCAGGAGTATGGGCAGTTTCTTCTGCTTTATATGGCGACCACTAGGATTACTTGGTGGCATATGACTGAGGGTTTGTCTGGTCTGGAGGGTCTAAGACAGTTTAATTCACACATCTATCCCTTAGCAGGGATGTCTGGAAGGCTCTGGAAGGTTCTGGAAGGCTGGACTCAGATGGGCCCCTCGCCCTCTTCAGGCACCCTCAGGGTCTCTCCAGCAGGGGAGTCGGACTTCTTGCCTCGTGGCTCAGGGATTCCAGAGTGAGGGACCCAAGAGACAGGGAGTAGAAGAAACTGGGCCAGCATTAATCTTGTTGTATACTACTGGTCAAGATGATCTTGGAGCCCAGTTAGATTCAGGAAAGGGAGCACGGACCCCACTTAGGTTGGAGGCTTCCATCCCTCTGAGGCCGTCACCTAGGTGCTGTTAGGGGTCACTTGGCTCATCTTAGTGATGTGCCAGCTGAGGGCCAGAGGGAAGCAGGAACTTGGAAGCTACGCAGTCATGCTGTGTGTGTATGCAGGGAGGCAGGCCTAGAACCTGGTTGCCACAATTGTCCCCAGGGGCTGGTCGCCTGGGCTTCAGGGTTGCGGTGGCAGGGCAAGAAAGGAGTACTGGAGTTGAGTCAGGCCAATCAGCAATGCCTCTGATTGGCGACTGATACTGGGTGAGCTATGTAACCGCTCAGAGCCTCAGTTTCCTCATCTGCAAAATGGGGATAACACATTCTACTGCCACATGCCTGGGAGGATTAATGTACCCCAGTGTGGTATGGGTGCCTCAAAATGCTGGTTGGACCTAAAAACTTGACAGATGGACTCCGGAGAGAGAATAGGAACCTGATGGAGGTAGGGGTGCTGCCTGGGACCTGTCTTGGTGGAGGCAGGGTTGGGCCCAGTCTGGTGGGACCCCTGCGGGGCACTTGGGAGTGCAGCTTGAAGGTCCCTGGGTAACTCCCCTGCCTCGCTGTATGCCTGTGGCAGGTTGATTCTCCTGTCTTTTGTCCTTGGTTTGCTCATCGGCTAAATGGGGAGATGCTTTCACCCACTCTACATTCCCTGCTTGGCTCTCCCATGGAGGCTTTTCCTAGATGGAGAGTGAGTGTAAAACAAACCATAAACTGTGACGCACTAAAAATGAGAGACGTCACTCGAGATGAGTGAGGTGGCCCGCCGGGGGCATCCAGCTGGGGATGTGCAGCACGAAGACTAGAGGCAGGACCAGGGTGAACTGCGTGTGCCCAGGACCTGGACGGCTAAATCCAGGCAAAGCGAGAAGGTTGGTTACTTGCTCAGAGCCCTTTCCCAGCACTGCAGCTCAGCTTCCTACACTCTTCCGGGCTGGATGGGGAGCCCTGGCTGCTCCGAGGGGGCCGCTGGGCCCAGTTCTGGGTGTCCCCAGGCTGTGTGAGCTTTGCCCTAGGCTGCTCCCTGGAAGCGAGGTTGACACGACTCCCTCCCTACACACAGGAGTGGAGTGACCACAAACTGCGCTGGAACCCTGCAGATTTCGGCAACATCACATCCCTCCGGGTCCCTTCTGAGATGATCTGGATCCCAGACATTGTCCTCTACAACAAGTAGGAAGCCACTGGGGTCCTGGGGGGAGGACGGGAGGACCCCTGCCAGGGGAGCGCCCCTGGAGTCAGCTTCCTCACCTCCCTCATGACTGCTCCTCGGACGTTGTCCCCGCCTCCGCATTCCTTCATTTATTTCCTTTTGTTCTCACTCTACACCAAAATGAGTGGCAGCTGAGCACCTGTTAGGTATCAGCACCTGGGACTGTGTTAGAGGGACAGAGATTTGTCAATACTGAGGATTCTTTGAAAAATGTGGTGCAGGCTCAAAAAACAATCCTGTGGGGTTGGAGTTGGGAGGGCAGCAGTGTTGTGCAGACAGGCAGGCAGCAGCAGGCCAATACCTTCAAAGGGCATGCGCTCACTTGCTATGTGGCTTTCTTTCTCCCAATTATGTTATTTTACAGTTGTCTTCAAAACTAAAAAGGAATAATCTTTGACCACAGTGACAAGAGGTTGGTAGAAGCTAGAGGAATCTGAAAAGAGCCCCAGTGGACAAAAATAAATCAATAAAAAAAGTTTTGGGCCGGATGTGGTGGCTCACGCCTGTAATCTCAGCACTTTGGGAGGCTGAGGTGGGCAGATCCCAAGGTCAAGAGATCAAGACCACCCTGGCCATCACGGTGAAACCCTGTCTCTACTAAAAATACAAAAATTATCTGGGTGTGGTGATGTGTGCCTGTAGGCCCAGCTACTTGGGAGGCTAAGGCAGGAGAATCGCTTGAAGCCAGGAGGCAGAGTTGCAGTGAGCCTAGATCACGCCACTGCACTCCAGCCTGGTGACAGAGTGAGACTCCATCTCAAAAAAAAAAAAAAGTTTTGATAGAATAAATAGACATCTATAATTTCATTTCTGTGTTTGGTATCAGGCAATTCTTCCCTTAGAAGTTAAGAAGTTAAGACGAAAAGATAGTTGGTGTTATGTTCATCTAAAAATGTTTTCTAAGGTGCGGCTGTAAGGAGGATGGCTTCTTTGAGTTATAAATAGGTGAGAAAAAGAGCTCTGTGGTCAAATAATTTAGGATAACGTTGTATGTCATAACACCCACCCCCGTCCCTGCCTAAGGCCTTTGGAAAATGGCAGAGCACAATAGCGTTAAAAAAACTGGTATTAGAAGTTCAGCGGCAAAGACACCCACCTAGTCCAGCACTTGCCAATTCATTTGATCCTACTTTGGAAATGCTATTTATAAAGAATGAAATAAAAGGAAAAATGACCCATTTCTGGATTTTGCATCTTCAGATGGGTCAGATGGTTTTTTACATTGTCCACTTCTGGTCAGAACTAAGCCCTTTCACTGAAGCCATTTTGTCGAACACATGTTCATTATGGGTTCTCACACTGGCAGCTCTCACATCGCAGGTACCTAGTGTTTGCGGCTGCCGCGGGACTCACGAACTCCCCACCCCATGATAGCTCTGTGCCCATAGCTGGCACCCAGGATCCTTCTAGTTTCTGCTTCCTGTACATGTGGCAGAGGTCAGGAGCAAAGTCCTACATCAAACATGACTTTGAGTTTGAGGATTAACAATAAGACTTCAGCCAGTGTTACTTGATTATTACAAGAAATTTTTTGGGAGGACAAAATTCCAAGCCAAAAATTCAGAGAAGGATCCCCTCCACCTAGATACCCTACTCAAGGTTAGGAAGGCCCCAAAGAATTTGCAACTTTCCTTCCCCAAAATGAGCACATGTTGCCATCTAGCGGTCATTGTGTGTGAAAAACAAAATGCTTAAAACAAATTTTTTTGGCTGGGTGCTGTGGTTCACGCCTGTAATCCCAGCACTTTGGGAGGCCCAGACGGGCAGATCATGAGGTCAAGAATAGAGACCATCCTGGCCAACATGGTGAAACCCCGTCTCTACTAAAAATACAAAAATTGGCAGTGTGTGGTGGCTCGCGCCTCTAGTCCCAGGTACTTGGGAGGCTGAGGCAGGAGAATCACTTGAACCCGGAAGATGGAGGTTGCAGTGAGCAGAGATCGCGCCACTGCACTGCAGCCTCGTGACACAGTGGGACTCTCTCAGAAAAAAAAAAAAAAAAATTAACTTTTTTTTTTTTTTAAGCAAGGTATTTGTTACTCTCTTTCAAAGTTCCTATTTCCAGCCTGCATATATCTCTACCATGGAACTACTCCATGGGGGAAAAAAGCCCCGTGTTTCCAAGCACTCTTCTGATTTCTTGGAGTTTATGATTGACTGTGGGAATTGGAGGGGGAGGGAGGATGGTGAAGACTAAAGCAGGAGCCCACCGAGCCACCTCCTGGCAGAATCAGGGACTGCAGCTTCCGGGAAGTGCTGCCTGACAGGTCACCATTATTCCAGTGTCCCCAGACCCCTTGTGGGTCCTCGAATGCCTAGTCCCACGATACCCCCGACTCACCCTCTACTCTTAGCCCCAGTCCGCCCTGTGAGTTTTGCATTTCCCACCTGGTCCCTGTGGGACCCTCCACCGGAAGGCTCTCCGCCCATTTCTCAGCCAAATCCTAGCTTCGGCAGGCTTCTCCATGACCCTACTCACTTTCCAGAAGGGAGTTTCCCCCCTAAGGGTCCGGGGAACACCCGGACCACCCTCCTAGTGTTGCCTCCCTGATGTTGCAGTGGTTCCTGGAGACGTCTCATTTCCTCATGACTCCTTAATGACAGGCACCTTATCTCATATTCCTCTTCCGCACAGTTCTGGTACAGGCCCTAGTGGACGAGGCTGGCTGAAAAATGCATGTTAAATGGATACATTCAAGGGAGTACCTTCACCTGCAAAGATGTTAGGTCTCTTCTGAGCAAGGATGCTCCCAGGTGGAAATGGATCCCCCTCCTGAGGGTCTGACTCATCATCTGCTAGGGAAGAAAAACAGACACATAGATATCACTCTAAAATATTAAACTTTCAGTGCACAGGAGGACAGCTTTGACCCCCTGTGATGTCATCTCCACCCCAACCAATCAGCAGCAAGCACATAGCCACACCCACCCCTTCCCTAAAACTACCTTTGAAAAACCTCTAACCTGCGAACTTTGGAAGAGATGCTTTGAGTGCTAACTCCATCTCCCACATGGCGTGGCTGGCCTTGTGTCTATTCAACTCTTTCCTTACTGCAAACAAAATAAAATATTACATGAATAAAAACAGGCGATCAAACGACATACACTCCAGATCACAAAGCTATATATTTGTCATATATTGATAGATTATATATAATCATTTTACATTATATATATACACATCAAAATGTTATTAGTGGTTGTTTTTAGAATTCTTGGTACTTCCCTCTATTCCTCACAATCCCTCCTTTTGTAATTAAGAAGGTAGTAATTGACAAGATAGCTCAGTGGCTATACCTGTGTGTGCTGGGGGAGACTTACACACTTGCATAAATAAACCCTGCCATCGTGGCCAGGTCTGACTCGGTTCTCGGGGGTCCCCTGCTGCCGGCTCTCTGAGCAGCCTGGCTCAGGCAGGTGGGTGTGCAGGGGTCCCCCCAGCTCTTCTCCTCTCCCCAGTGCAGATGGGGAGTTTGCAGTGACCCACATGACCAAGGCTCACCTCTTCTCCACGGGCACTGTGCACTGGGTGCCCCCGGCCATCTACAAGAGCTCCTGCAGCATCGACGTCACCTTCTTCCCCTTCGACCAGCAGAACTGCAAGATGAAGTTCGGCTCCTGGACCTACGACAAGGCCAAGATCGACCTGGAGCAGATGGAGCAGACAGTGGACCTGAAGGACTACTGGGAGAGCGGCGAGTGGGCCATCGTCAATGCCACAGGCACCTACAACAGCAAGAAGTACGACTGCTGTGCCGAGATCTACCCCGACGTCACCTACGCCTTCGTCATCCGGCGGCTGCCGCTCTTCTACACCATCAATCTCATCATCCCCTGCCTGCTCATCTCCTGCCTCACCGTGCTGGTCTTCTACCTGCCCTCCGACTGCGGTGAGAAGATCACGCTGTGCATCTCCGTGCTGCTGTCGCTCACCGTCTTCCTGCTGCTCATCACCGAGATCATCCCGTCCACCTCGCTGGTCATCCCGCTCATCGGCGAGTACCTGCTGTTCACCATGATCTTCGTCACCCTGTCCATCGTCATCACCGTCTTCGTGCTGAACGTGCACCACCGCTCCCCCAGCACCCACACCATGCCCCGCTGGGTGAGGGGGGCCCTTCTGGGCTGTGTGCCCCGGTGGCTTCTGATGAACCGGCCCCCACCGCCCTTGGAGCTCTGCCATCCCCCAGGCCTGAAGCTCAGCCCTTCGTATCACTGGCTGGAGACCAACGTGGATGCGGAGGAGCGGGAGGTGGTGGTGGAGGAGGAGGACAGATGGGCATGTGCAGGTCACGTGGCCCCCTCCGTGGGCACCCTCTGCAGCCACAGCCACCTGCACTCTGGGGCCTCAGGTCCCAAGGCTGAGGCTCTGCTGCAGGAGGGTGAGCTGCTGCTGTCACCCCACATGCAGAAGGCACTGGAAGGCGTGCACTACATTGCCGACCACCTGCGGTCCGAGGATGCTGACTCTTCGGTGTGTTGGGGTTGGGAGGGGGGCCAGCCTGGGTGGCCCCATCAGCCTAGCGGGAACCACCTCACCCCAGAGTGTGAGCTCGGACAGCTCAGGTCCCTCCCGTGAGGACAAGCTTCCCTGGTCATGGTCCTTAGAAACACGGAATAAATGGAGAGAGAGCATGTGTAGCTGGCCACTCTGAGGACACGTATTGGCAGGTGGCAGGTTACATACCATGGGGTCAGGCATGAGCAGCTCAGCCTAACAGGAAGCCTGAGAGCTGGAGAGGGAGGACCCCAGACGCTGAACCTCGTGACTCCCTCAGGCCTCCATCTCCCACCATTGCCTTGGAGGTGGCGGGAGGTGAGGGGAACATTTCAGGAGAGACCCCGAAAGTCAGCTGTGCAGCAGCAGCCTTTGTCTTGTCTTGGATGGTCTCTTCCTCCGCCTCCTTGTTCATGGGCTCTGGGCATTTTGCAAACTTCACTCTTCAGCCAAAAATCCTGCAGATTCTTGGTTGCGCCATGTGGACTCTGCCCCCCGGCCCCTGCCATGGCACTGGCCCCTCCCTGCCCCCTGCCCCAGCCCCCGTCTGCCATTGCTATGTGAGCAGGCCCCTGCTCTAGCACAAAATTCTTATTAGCCTAGGGAAGGATGAGAGGCAGGGAGGTTATTACTGGGTGGCCTTGATGAATAGATCAGAAAATTAATCATGATGTAATCCAGGAGCAGTGAGGAATCCAGCTTCCTCACCTAGGCTGTGATCCCAAATTCCACAAAGCCCCCCGCCCTACCCCCAGCCTGCCCGGGGTCCCAGCCACCTTCGCTGTTTCCCTCTCCCCAGCTCCAGCAGGTGGATAAGGCGGCAGCCTGTAGGCAGATAAGTCTAGTGTTGCACTGATGTCACTGCAGGCCCCTAGGAGGATTCTTGCCCCGGGGTGGTCCTGCTGCCCTTTGCGTCCCTCTAGCCTCCTTTACCTATAGCCGGGGAGCATACTACAGAGAGGTTTGGGCATGTGGAGGGGCTTCGATGTGAGCAGAATCACCGGGGGAGCTTGCTGGAGCCTTGAAACCGCTCATTGTCCCCTCCCCTCCAGTCACCCGGCTCCCTGAGCTGACCTTTGCTCCCTGGGTCTCTGTGGGGCAGTTGCTGCTGTCCGCATGGCTGTCCGTGCAGGGGCTGTGCATGGGGGGGCTGCGTCTGCTTCCCAGGCCTGGCCCCCGTCACTGTGCGCTGTCTTCCTCACAGGTGAAGGAGGACTGGAAGTACGTCGCCATGGTCATCGACAGGATCTTCCTCTGGCTGTTTATCATCGTCTGTTTCCTGGGGACCATTGGCCTCTTCCTGCCTCCGTTCCTAGCTGGAATGATCTGACCACACCTCCCTTGAGTCGGCTCCCAGGGCACCCCCGCTGACCATCTTTTGACCATCTGTGTGCTGCAGCTGCCTCTAGTGTCCCCTTTGGGGTCAGCAGGCGCCTCTCTGTGGAGTCCTGACCCTGGCCCCAGCATCGCAGGCTTCCATCCAGCTTAGCAGCATTGTACCAGGGCTGAGAGCCTGTTGGACAAAAAGCCCTGTTTCGGATGCTGAGGAGCTAGGGAAGCTCTGCAGAAGGTCACAAGATGGTGGTGACCAAGTGGGGCAGAGTCAGATTCTCCTGGAGGAGCGGTGCAGACCCCAAGTGACGGAACAGTCAACCCGGGGGACGCTGGGGCCAGGGTGACAAGGAAGGGAAGGCAGACCTCAAAGGAGGGGTCATGGGGCAAAGGGGAGGGTTCCTTGGGGTGAAAGGGCTCTGAACGATGTTTGGATTTGGGAATGAGCCCAAAGTGCCAGAACAGCCGGGCGAGGTGGGAACTTGGAGAGCCAGGTGGGGTCTCTCTAAGCCAGGCTGGGGATGAAGTTTGGAGTCTGTCCAAGTCTGCAGGGTTCTGAGCTGGACAGTCCAGCAGGGGAGTGATATAGGCTCTTCTGGAAGGGGAGGAAGCCAGAGGCAGGGCCTGCGTGTGGGGTGGATCTTCCCTACAGGGGAGGGACGGATGATTGGATACAGGTAACTGGGCTATTCCATCCACCTGGAAGCACCTTGGAGCCCCCAGGCTTCTCCTTGACGTCACTCCCCTCCGTTCCTTGCTGCAAAGTGGCTCTGCACCAGCAGCCCCCAGGAGGTCTGGCACAGCTGAGAGCCACAGCCTGCGGGGGCTCCATATGTCCCTACACATGCAGCGGCCAAACAAGAAAGACCGTCCTGAGCTGCTCCTGACCCAACTCAGACTCGTCTTGTTTGCCCTGTCCTCCCTCCCTCCCCATTCCTCCCATCCTCCTGTCCTCCACTCCCCAGGCACCCTGTTCCCTATGCCTGGCTCCATAGGAAGGAGGCCTCACTTGGGAGCTGAAGATCTTTGCCTTTAGCTCCTTTGATTCTAAACTTCTCAAGGGCAGGGCCTCTGCCTGTTATTTTCCCACCCCCAGCACCTAGCACGGCACAGGGTGAGTACTGCGCTCAAGGCATTTGCTCTGAGTGGTTGAGGAGAGCAAGCTGGCTTGTGTGGGCCCCAACACTGCTATGCAGATGGCAAAAGCTGTGGTCCCGTCCCTTCCCAGCCTGCCCCATCTCCTCCACAGCCCCGAGGTGTGTTGACCTGCCCTGAACCCTTCAGAGCAGTCTGTGTGTGCACCTTGGAAAGCACCACCCCAAAGCCTGAGTCTGCACCCGGGACCCCAGGCCGAATGGCTGCTACTGGGATCGGGCACCAGACCTCTCCCTAGCTCCGTCCAGACTCGAGAGTGGGACCTTGGCAGCTAACAGATATGGGCACTGGGTTCTCGAGACGGCATGGAGGCTCCAGGGAGGAAGCTGAGCAGGGGGAGCTTCCAGTTTTTCTAGTCCTAGGGGTCCCCTCCTTCCAAACCCCGAAGTGTCTCTCCCTGACACTCCCAGGGGACACCTGCCTGCCTTTGACTCCCTGGCCCAGGCCCCATCACACCTCGCTTCTCTCCCAGAACCCCCTGCTCACGGCTCATCTGGTCTCTGGCTCGTGTCTACTTCTGTGCACGCAGCTCCCGGCCTCCCCTCCCCTCCCACTTGTTCTTCGGAGGCCTCAGAGCTCTCAGGTCCAGGCTCCCAGACCCGCTGTCCTGGGACAGTGATGTTCGCTCCTGTTATCCACATCTCCCGTCCATCTTGCATGTGATAAAGAGAGTAAATAAAGCTACATCTACTGCTCACTCAACTGTGCGGCACCCTCCTTGCCAGCCACACCTCAATATTGCCAGTGTCACCCAAGCCCCTCCAGAGCCCGGGTGCTTTGAGGGCCCCACTGGGGGAGAAATGACATGGCGTTCCTCATTTAGCCATAGAGGGTACTGTCACCCCCCACTACCCCTGCAAGGGCAAAGGGGCCAGAGGACACCCCTGACCCAATGCCGGGTATCACTGTTCACCCCTCCTCGGCCGATGCCCAGCGCTGGAAAGCTTTGATCTCCAACCAGCGTGAACACCATCAGTTTCTTCCAGAGCTTGGCTCACAGTCCCCATTCTCCCCCAGTGGGCAGGTCAAACAAACAAAACCAACCGCAAAGCAAATGGGACAATTTTAATTCAACCACAAGTCAAATAGAAAGAAGTTAAAAGAATGTTTATGCAAACACGCGAGAAAAGAAGGGTGCAGATGAGAACAGGGGCGGGAGGGAGAAAACAGAGGAGGAGTAAGAAAAGAGGGAAAAGGGAAAGAAAGGAAGAGTAAAGGGAGAAAGAGAAAGGGGCAGGAAGAGAGTGGATTTGGCCCAAGGTCCTGTCCTGGCCCCATCTCTCTGCTCCTTCCC
The DNA here is from genome assembly GCF_030222135.1 of Aotus nancymaae. Lineage (NCBI taxonomy): Eukaryota > Metazoa > Chordata > Mammalia > Primates > Aotidae > Aotus > Aotus nancymaae. Next base: position 25,680,541 of record NW_026988494.1, on the reverse strand, counting down.
CCTGATGCTTGGTTTGACAACACAGCGTCCCGTGCCTGGACTCCCAATTAGCTTGTTCCTGGACTGTGTCCCGGGTACTCTCTCAGGAGGGCACATGCTGTCAGTCCGGACCAAACTCACATTAAATAAATTCCAATATACACTGTACAAGAACACCAGGCACATCCCTCATCTCACTGGCTGCCTGACCCCCAAAACAAAGCTCCTCCCCAGCTTCTCTGTGCATCAGGAGACATCTGAGGGCTGAAGGGGAAGGGAAAGGAATAGCTTGGTTCCCAAATTGACCTGCCATGTCCATATATAAAGCTAGGGGCACCACGTGACCCTCCCGCCCCCATGACCCCCCTGAATGGATTGGGTGGGGTAGGAAGGAGTGGCCAGGCAGCAGCAGTGGCCCCTCCGAGCCATCTTTGTCACCCTCACCCTGTGTCCATAGCCCAGAGTCCCCTCTGTCCAGCTGCAGCCTGAGCAGTACAGCCTGGGGTAGGGGTAGGGAGAGGGGGTCGTGCAAAGTGGCAAGGGAAACTGACTCCCCTGGGCCTTCCCCCTGGAAGACCCACATGATCAACAGCAAGGCAGGGGAGGTGCACGGCAGGCAGGGGCGGAAGACGCAGGCAGGTGGCTCCCACCCTCCATCACTCTGCAGGTGGGTGGGCCAGATTGGCCAGAACCTTGGCCTGGTCAACGGCATCGAGCAGGTTCTTGGCGTCCACGGCCAGGGTGTGTGAGGCTGTCAGCATCTGCCTCTTGCACTCCTCACTCAGGGAGGTCACGGCGTTCTGCTGTGCCAGCCGCATCTTGTTGATGAGCTCCGCCAGGTCTTTGTTGAGCAGTTTCTGGGTACCCTCGATCTGTAGGAAGATCACACAGGAGAGGCTGAGGGGGCCACAAAGTCTATGCCTGGAGGACGGGGAAGCCACAGAGGTATCCGCCTGTGTGCTGGCCAAGGCAGTCGGAAGTCCCCTGGAAGTGAATCAGACCTAGGAGCGGGCTGAGTGCAACGCCCATGCAGGGTGGAGCCAAGTCTACAAGGACTGACACCACAGCCATCCCACCCCTGGCCCAGCCTGTGTAAGGCCAGCCTGACCCTCCCTTCATGACAACAGCCCCTCACGCTTTCTAAAATGCTCATCTGATCATACCACTGTTTTTTGTGGGTTTTTTTGAGACAGTTTTGCTCTTGTCACCTAGGTTGGAGTGCAGTGGCATGATCTCAGTTGACTGCAACCTCCACCTCCCGGGTTCAAACAATTCTCCTGTCTCAGCCTCCTGAGTAGCTGGGATTACAGGAACCTGATACTACGCCTGGCTAAGTTTTGTATTTTTAGTAGAGATGGGGTTTCACCATGTCGGCCAGGCTGGTCTCAAACTCCGAACCTCAGATGATTCTCCTGCCTGGGCCTCCCAAAGTGCTGAGATTATAGGTGTGAGCCACCATGCCTGGTCATCCACTGAAGTCTTGAACCCCTCAAAATCATCCACGAGGATTGGAATCAACTTCTTCAAAATGGTTAATGATATTCTGACTTCTTCCCATGAATCACAATGTTCCTAATATTACCTAGAATGGTAAATCCTTTCCAAAATGTTTTCAATGGACTTTGCCCAGATCCATAAAAGAAATCACTATCTATGGCAGCTATAGCCTTAGAAATGTAGTTCTTAAACAACAGAAAGTGAAAGGAGAAATTACTCCTTGATCCATGGGCTGCAGAAGAGATGCAGTGAAAACACTGATCTCCTTCTGTATCTCCGTCTGGCATCTTGAGTGAGTAGACACATTGTCAATCAGTAATATTTTGAACATCTTTTTCTGAGTAGTAGACCTCAACAGTGGGCTTATGATATTCGGTAAAACATGATGTAAACAGATGTGCAGTCATCCAAACTTCATTGTTACATTTATGGAGCACAGGCAGAGTAGATTTTGCCCTTTTGTTTTTTTTTTTTTTTTTTGAGGAGTTTTGCTCTTGCTGCCCAGGCTGGAGTGTAATGGAGTGATCTGGGCTCACTACAACCTCTACCTCCCAAGTTAGAGCGATTCTCATGCCTCAGCCTCCCTAATAGCTGGGATTACAGGCATGCCCCACTACGTCCAGCTAATTTTGTATTTTTAGTAGAGATGGGGTTTCGCCATGTTGGTCAGGCTGCTCTTGAACTCCTGACCTCAGGTGATCCACCCACCTCGGCTCCCAAAGTGCTGGGATTATAGGCGTGAGCCACCATGCCTGGCAGATTTAGCTTAATTCCTAAGGGCCCTAAGATTGTCAGAATGCCCAATAAGCATGGCTTCAACCTGTCGCTTTAGCCCCTAACAAGAGTCAGTCTGTTGTTTGAAGTTCTGAAGCCAGGCATGGCCATCTCCTCTAGCTATGAAAGTCCTAGATGGCATCTGCTTCCAACAGAAAGCCGTTCATCTACATTGAAAAATCCGTGGTTTAGTGGAGCTACCTTCGTCGGTGATCTGAGCCAGGTCTTCGGGAGAATCTGCTGCAGCTTCTCCATCAGCACGTGCTGTCTCACCTTGCCCTTTCATGTTACAGAGGTGGCTTCCCTCCTAAAACCTCATGAACCAGCCTCTGCTAGCTTCCAGCTTTTCTTCTGCAACTTCCAGAACCTCTCAGCCTTCATAGAATTGAAGGCCTTGCTCTGGATTAGGCTTTGACATAAAGGAATATTGTGGCTGGCTTGATCTTCTATCCCGGGCACTCAAACTTTCTCCATATCAGCAGTAAGGCTGTTTCACGTTCTTATCATTCATGTGTTCACTGGAGTAACTCTTAATTTCCTTCAAGAACTTTTTCTTTGCATTCACAATGTGGCTAACTGGCAGAAGAGGCTGACTTTTGGCCTATCTTGGTTTTCAACATGCCTTTCTCACTCAGCTTAATTATTTCTAGCTTTTGATTTAAAGTGAGACGTGAGTGACTCTTCCTTTTACTTAAACACTCAGAGACCACTGTAGGGTTATTAATTGACCTAATTTCAATATTGTTGTGGGCCAGGGAAAAGGGAGGCCCAAGGAGAGGATGGGGGAACGGCTGGTTGGAGGGGCAGTCAGAACGCACACAACATTCAGTGCTAAGTCTTACATGGGCACAGTTTATGGCTCCTCAAAAGGATTACAATACTAACACTGCTGTTCATTGATCACCAATCACCGTAACGGATATCATAATGAAAAAGTCTGAAATACTGTGAGAATTACCAAAATGTGACAGACACAAAGTGAGCAGGTGCTACTGGAAAAATGGCACCAATAGGCTTTCTCAATGTAGGGTTACCACGAATGTTCAATTTGTAAAAAATGAAGTATCTGAGAAATGTAATTAAAGCAAAGTGCAATAAGGTGAGGCGTGCCTGTTCATAGCTGGTACTCAAGAGGTATTTACAAATGAAGTGGATGGATGAATGAATGAATGAATTGGCATCCCAAGGGTAAGGAGCTCTCACATGAAACAAGGCAGCTCTACCTAGGGCTCCTGTATGGGTTGTCACTGTCCCCCAGAGAGAGGCCAGGAAATGGTCCAAACTCTCCTGCTTTCTCCCACCTTGGGCAGCCACCCGACAGTGGGGACAGTGGCGGGATGTGGTAGTCATTTGTGCCACAGGGCTGGCCACTGGGAGGCAGGGGACCAAAGGGCTCCAGATGAACAACCAACAAACGTCTGTGGCACTGTATCATGTGCCTATGGCTTTGGTAACAAATTACCAGAAATGTAGTGGTGTAAAACAACACAGATTTATTGTCTTAAAGTTCTGAAGGGGAGAAGTCTCAGATAGTCCCCACGGGGCTGAAATCAAGGTGGCCATGGGCTGGTTTCTCCCTGGAGGCTCCGGGGGAGAACCTGTTCTTTGCCTTCTCTAGCTCCGAGAGGCTATCGCCTTCCTTGGCCTGAGGCCTCCTTCCAGCTGTCACATCTGTCACTCCGACCTTGTGTCTCTTGTCACATACTACCTCCCTCTTATTTATTTATGGATTGATTTATTTTGAGATAGAGTCTCGTTCTGTTGCCAAGTGCAGTGGTGTGACCACAGCTCACCACAGCTCCACCTCCCAAGCTCAGTCAATCCTCCCACCTCAGCCTCCTGAGCAGCTAAGACTACAGGCACAGGCCACTATGCCCAGCTAATTTTTGTATGGTTTTGCCATGTTGACCAGGCTGGTCTCAAACTCCTGAGATCAAGCAATTCGGCTCTCTTGGCCTCCCAAAGTGTTGGCATGATCGACGTGAGCCGCCACACCTGCCAGTGTTGTCACAGAGATCCCTGTAAGACCAGGACCCCTGATCCTGGGATCCCCATGACAGCACCGGACCCACTCCAATAATGGAGCACGATCTCCCCATCTCAAGGTCCTCAACTCTATCACATCTGCAAAGTCCCTTTTGCCATGGAAGGTGACATGTTTCCCAGTGCCAGGGTTTAGGATGTGGACATGTTTGGGGGCCCTGACTCTCCCCACTGCAGCCACCATCTCAAGGTGGAGCACCAAGACTCTTGATTTTCAGTGAACGTTTTTCATTAATCAGATTAAATAATTAAAGAAACCTTAAATACTATTTCTATGACACATCCACATTAATTGTCATACAGACAGTGACCAGAATAAAAGTAATAGGAGGGGGAAAAGAAGGTGTGTCCCTTTTTGCAAACCCCAGTAAGAATTCACTGCCATCATCTGAGACCTGAATTAGGAAATCCTCCCTAGTACCTGGCCAGTTCCTGGGTGCCCTCTGAGCCCTCTGGTGGTAGCTGATGGGATGAGCTGCATAGAACCCACCGGCTAGGGACTCAGTGGACAGACATGAAGTTGTCCAGGCAGCCCTCATGAGCCTCTGATGGAAGCATAAGTAGGGACAGGTAGGGGTGCAGGAGCAAAGCAACAGCCTATGGCGCCGTCTGGGATGGGACGCTCACCTCTGTCCGTGAAGATGACGGCAAGGAGGGCAGGAGATCGTCCACGCTCCCGATGAGCTTCCGCAGGGTCAGCCCCACATTCTGGGGAGAGAAAGGGGCAGGATGGCCGCCACTCCTGGCTACTGGAGAGAGCTCTCCTGAGGTGGTGCTTGCCCCCGTGAGTGGCCTGGGACTCAATTCCCCAGCCCAGCTTGCTCTAGGAGGATCTTCCCGGACAGGCAAAAGGAAGCACAGTCCTCCTTCCTTCCAGGGTGGAGTTGAGCCGCCTCCACCTCCCCAACCTGGCCCTGCTCTCACCTTCACCACCACCACATAGCCCTCGGGGGGCAGCTGACAGAGCTCATTCTTGAGGTCCAGCACGGCCCGCACCAGCGCCATGACATTGAGATACACCAGGTCGTCGGTCCGGTCCAGGTTAGCTGTGGGCTGGATGGACTGAGGAGAAGCAGGTGGCTGGTGAGTTGGGGAGGGCCAGGGCATAGCACGATTGTCTCCTGGGGAGGCACTACTGGAGTCAACTCCACCACCAGCTCGATTTGAAAGGACTCTTCTCTAGAATGACAGTGACCTGACCTGGGTTGATCGACCCTGTCCATGTCGGGGTCAGTTTCCAGCCAGGGAGCCTTAACAAAATACTAGTGGTGGTCTCATAACAGACCAATAGAACTACTACTGGGACATGAGGAGAGGCAGGCTTTTTCAAGAGACAGGGTCTCACTCTGTTGCTCAGGCTGGAGTGCAATGGCACGGTCACAGCTCACGCTGCCTTGACTTCCAGGGCCAAGCAATCCTCCTGTCTCAGTCTCCTGAGTATCAGGCATGCCGTCAAGTCCAGCTTCTTTATTTTTAATTTTTAGTAAAGACAGGTTCTTGCGATATTGCCCAGGCTGATCTTGAATTCCTGGGCTCAAGCGATCCTCCTGCCATGGTCTCCCAGAGTGCTGGGATTACAGGTGTGAGCCACCGCCTCTGGCCCGTGCAGAGAGTTTCAAAGCTCCTAGGGTGATTTTAATGGACAGCCAAGGTTGAGAATCACTGTTCCAGAGGAAAGCAAACCAGCACCACCCCAGACAGCTGTAAAGACAATGGATGCTGGAAACGAAGGGGGAGGCTCAGAAGAGGGAGGGAGCCTACACCCCTTTCCTTGGGGGTGGACCAGGGAGCTCTGGGAGGGGTGTGGAGGGTGGGAGATTGGTTCTTCCTCCTGCTTTTCATGAATTAGCTGTGTGGTCTTAGGCAAGGCACCCCCATCTCTGGGGATCATCTGTGTAATGAGGACTATGAACTGGATTCTGTCTGAGACTGAAGCTTTCATACTCCATGCTCTTCAGCCTTGTTCAACTCTCCCTCAGTTGTCATCAGTTTCAGCAGAGCCAACACATACCTGTGCGCCCAGCCTTGGGGGCTTCTGCGGGGGCCCTGTGAACTCCACTGCAATAAAAAGAACAGCGAGTGGGGGGCAGTTCTCAGCACTCCAACCCTTCCCTTTGTACCTCCTGTCATCAAATGGGCCCCCTCCCCTTTACCACCAGGAGACTTTAGGGAAATTAACCCTAATTCCATGAAGTGGGCAGTCTCCCTGGTTTTGCAGTAGTCAGGGACAGCACTGTTGTCTTTTTTTTTTGAGACAGAGTCTCACTCTGGGCTGGAGTGCAGTGATGCGATCTCAGCTCATTGCAACCTCCGCCTCCCAGGTTCAAGCGATTCTCCTGCCTCAGCCTCCTGAGTAGCTGGGATTATAGGTGCCTGCCACTACACCAAGCTAATTTTTTTATTTTCAGTAGAGACGGGGTTTCACCATGTTGGCCAGGCTGGTCTCGAACTCTTGACATTCCAAAGTGCTGGGATTACAGGTGTGAGCCATCACACCTGGCCTTCTATTCTCACCTCTGCTACCAGAGAGCTCTGTTACCACCCCGGGCAGCTCACCCTCCTAGGGCCTGAATTTTCATTTGTAAGATAAGAGGGTAAGCTCAGAAGAGATCCTCAAGTCAGAAGGCTTGGGTTCAAATGTGAGCATTGTTAATTATTAGCTGTGTGATTTTGGACAAGTTACTTAACCACCCTGTGCTTCAGAGGATAATAAATGGTCCCAGGCCAGGTCTGACTTGTGTCCAGTTCTCTGTGACTGCTGTCCTCCTCCTCCTCCTCAGCACTGCCCCTCCAGGCCCCAGGCTCACTGCTTGCTGTTCCCTCCCTTCAACAGGGGCTTCCAGAGAGAGTCTGTGGGCTCAGATGCCCCTCCCACTTTCTCTTCTCTGTCCTCAGGCCTACAGAAGATGAGTCTGAGCTGAGGGGCAGGTAGCTCTGCTTAACATCCCCACAGGGGCCTCTGACAGAGCAGGAAATCGAAAGGAAGAGAGAATTCCCAACTCCTCCAAACAAATGCAGGAGGGGGATGACTTGAGGAGGGGCCTGAGGATGTGGCTGCTAAGAGAAAGGAGGCAGGGTGCCAGGCAGGGAGAGGGATGGGGTGGAGGGAGCAGAGGGGCAGTCGGCCCACCCCACAGGCTCTGAATTAAATCACGGCTGATGATGCAGGGAACGCAGGCAGACTCTGCTGCTCCCTGCCCTGGATGGTGGGCAAAGATGGTGGCTCTGCACAAGGTGCCAAGCAGAAACCCCCCGAAGAAGGGCAGGAACACTCACTGTAGCCGACCTCCTTCTCTGGAGTCTGGAGGAAGGAGGAAAGAGAATATCGATGTCACTCATACGGCTCTGGAGACAACTCCCTCCCCTGTTACCCATTCCCTAGCCCTTCACTGTGTGTTTAGAGATTATTACAGCCACGGGGTCAGGGGTGCTTCTAGGAGCACCTCCTGACCCACGGTGACCTTTCTGGGAGGCTGAGGGGCCCTGTGGAGAGCCCCAGCCAGTGCTAAGGGCTCCATTACAGCAGAGTTGAGGAAAAGGGTCATGTAGAGGTTGGCAGAAAAGGAAAAGACACCCGCACAACACGGAAAGCCGCCAAGGAGGAGCTGGGTAGGCCCGGGGGTGGGAGCAAGCAGGGGTCCTATGGTGGATGGGGCCTTCCCAGGCCTTGGCACAAAGGAAGAGGCCTCTCCTGACAACTCACCAATGGGGACTTATCATTCATATAAACCATGGGGTCCTGCAGAGGAAGAAATGAGAGCAAAGGACTTAGAATTCTGGAGCTGAAAGCACCAAGAATGCAGGGGAGCCTTGCCCCAGCCACCAGGGAGGTGGAAGGGGACACAGATGGGCGCAGGGCACGGACATCCTTCCTGGGTGCTCACCAGGGACTTCTCCTCCTGCCTGAGCCACTGGTAGTCCTCCACCATCTGCTTCTGCTGCTTGTCCAGGATTTGCCGCATCTTGATCTTCTCGGCCTCCCACAGCTGCTGGGCCTCTTCTCGGCTGCTGGGTCGGATGAAGTCCTCCTCCTGGGAGGATGGCAGAGAGAAGGGAGAGGATGCAATGAGCGCTGCTCTCGGACTCAGGGAGGTACAGTCCTCTGTAGAACCTCATGGCAGCCACGAGACTTGCCCTGAGCAGCTGCATTTTTCTCGTAAGTTTGTTCTTAAACCCCCAGCCATATGTGCAGACAGTTACTGGGTATCAGCCCGAGCATGTACCTGTGCTGCAATGTGATACCAAACCCGAGAACCCATTGCTCAACATGCACTGTAGTCTAATGATCACACCATCTGCTCACGATATTTTATCAAGTGACTGCCCTGCTGTTATCATCTCGGTGTTTGTGATAGTTGTTGTCATTTAACAGATTTTAAAAAGAAAACCTATTAAAGTCATTAAAATCTATTTTAAAATCTACTAAAAGCATCAAGAGGGCTTCCAAGGGGATGGCTTTGCTTCGTTGGACAGCATCATGCCTTTTCGATCTATCTCCACCTAAGCACCAAGGCGGCAGGTCTGGAAGCTTCAAGAGACAGTGGTGCTGCCTCTAGCCTCACGGTGTCCATGAATGAGCAGAGCCTGAGAGAAGGAGCAGCAGCATGCACGCACCAATCATGCCTTTGTATTAAGACATCCTCTTATTAAGATAATAGCTTGAGTCATTTAACAAAATGTTAGGGGAATGCATGAGCTAAGAGATAAAATAAAGAACAAAATTTCATGAAATACACCTCTGTAGAGATAAGATAAATGCGATCATAGCTTGGTTATTTAGCCAACGATGAGAAGAAATGCATGAACAAATAAAAAGAAGAACAAAATTCAAGGAAATATAGCTCTATAGAGATAAGATAAATGCTTCCTCTCCCTAGATGTAGTAACCCAACTCTTGCTGTAACTTACCTCTAGGGCTTTGGGCCCATTCATACTTTTAGCTGCTAGTTCCTAAACAGAAAGTATTGCATGTCCTCCTATTTTCCTTCAGTCTTCCCCTACAGTTCATTTGTATAATTATCTGCTCAGTGCCTCTAAACTATTTTGCTCTTCTTCTGCTGCACATGATAACCCTGGCCTCCTGGACAGAGGGAGGAGGAATATTATTGGCATCCTCTTGATTGCACAAAGCCCAGAAGTTGCCTTTGCTGGGGCAGGATCCTTCTGTGACATCTAAATGAGCAGGTCCCTCAGTTCCTTGCCTTTGAAGGGGCCATTTGCATACAAGTCACTTGCAGAAGATGCTAACAATGATCTCTATCTACTTTTAGCAATCAGTAATCCCTACCAAGTCTCTTAAAAGAGTTTCCTCACTAAGCCCTACAAAACACACTTGAATATTACAATATGGTTTAAAAATGGTTATATTGGGATGTTTTTCTTAGTGCACATTGAGCTTCAATTACTGACCTCAATTTCCAATCATGTTTCCCCACAAATTAGGTTTCTTGCTGAAATAGTCTTTATTCACGAATCTGTTCAACAATTGTTTATTAAAAGCACTACCATGTGGCAGGGCTGGATGCTGGGAGGGCAGTGCTATTAAAATATACTATGCTCTTATTCTCATGGGGTTAAGTAGATACGAGTTAGATCAGGGCTCCTCAACCTCAGGACTATTGACATTTGGAGCCAGGTAAGTCTTTATTTCCAGGGCGATTTACCATACATTGCAGTATGCTTCCCCACAATACATGCCTATAGCACATCCCCAGTGGTAACAAAAATGCCTCCAGACATGGTCAAATGTCCTCTCAGAGGGAAAATAACTTAGCTGAGAACCAATGAGCTAGACCTTATCTTAGGAAAACAAAGTCCAGCATCTAAGAGTATTTTATAATCATGGGATTGATAATAATAAAATTGGTTTTATTTATCAGAGGCTGGTACTTCAAAATTAGGACATTTTAAGGGTATGAAAATCCCCAGTTAAATGTCAACACCTGAAGACACAATGACATGGTTGCCCCAAGCTGTTGACAAATAGTGACAAACAAGAACTAAGTGTCAAAAGTTCTAAATATAGAGTTAGGGATTTCTGGATGTGAGAAAAATGTTTGGGTTGAAGAAGAGTATGGTAAGTACCAGTGGGATGAGTTACCAGAGTCAGGAAAATCCTACAAGTATTTATAAGTATTTGTAAGTTTGTAAGTGTTGAGAGAAGATCTCATCACTAAAATACCTAGCATACCCAGATCTGATTGTACCACGTATCTTAACAAACTCAGATTAGGAGGCTTATTCTGATACCTTCCAATTTTGTAATAAAACTCAAAGAGAAAATGAACATTTAAAAAATGGAATCTATTTAGGGTTGGTTTTGCTGAAATTCACCTCCAATATTATTAGGTAATGGACACTTACATTGCTAATTATATTCTATGCTTAAAAGGAATCGGGTACTTGTGGTGTTTTAAAATAACTCTCGTAAGTTGTAGCACCTTCCATAATTTGGCTGTGACCCAACTGTTGGCCTTACTTCCACCTCCACAAGTTCCCTTCCTGTTCTAGCCTAACCGTTCTTGCCCTTGTCCTGTGGTTTCCCAACACTCAGTCTTGGCTTCTACTGAAGCCTCTGCCTCTTCCATGCCCTGAATCTCAGTTTCCTCCTGTCCACACCTTTCCCATTTTTCAAGGCCCAGCTTTTAAATAGAAGCTGGAAGGGGTTATCTTCCTCTCTGGACTCCCACTCTGTTGTACCCACAACCTTCTGGCTTGCGTTACAGGTAAGTGTGTACCCGGTCTGCTCCTTCTGGTCAACTGTAAGCTCTTTAAAGGCGGAGCCTCTCCACTTCAGTACCGAGGACAGTGTCCAGTGATCAGAGCAACTCGTAGTGTTGATTGAATTGTATTATTTTTATTTTATTTTTTGAGATAGAGTTTTGCTCTGTTGCCCAGGCTGGAGTGCAATGGTGCAATCTTGGCTCACTACAACCTCTGCCTCCCAGGTTCAAGCGTTCTCCTGCCTTAGCCTCCCGAGTAGCTGGGATTACAGGTGCATGCCACCATGCCTGGCTATTTTTTGTATTTTTAGAAAAGACTGGGTTTCACCATGATGGCCAGGCTGGTCTCAAACTCCTGACATCAAGTGATCCACCTGCCTCGGCCTCCCAAAATGCTGGGAATACAGGCGCGAGCCACACGTCCAGCTTTGAATTATATTATTTTTAAAGCTCAATTGTGAGGTCTTCGAGAGAGAGATTGCTGCCATCCCAATGCTGGTATGGCATCCCACAGACTCCCTGATGAGTCAGGCTATAGAGCCACGCAGTAGAAAAACTGTTTTTCTGGGAAAACCACCTCTGAATTTCTGTTAAATGCTTCCAAATGCTTTGTGAAGAGCCTATTATACCTTCTCAGCATTCTACCTGAAAAAGACTTTCTCAGTGTTTCTGATCTGTGTCATAAAATGGAGCTTATATTTTTAACCTTTGTGGTTTGTTTATTTAAAGACATGCTCATTATGTTCTTTTAGGCAGATTTTCCTTATGGCAATTACTTCTAAAGCCCTGACACAAAAGGTCTTTTTTCCTACTGCACAATCTCTTTATGGAACTGAACAAGGTCCTTTTGGAGAAGCAGGAATTGGACAAAGGCAAGCTACCCCTCAAATGTGCAAAATGGCATCTTTCTAGAATAACACAATTTAAAGCAAAACTCACTAAAACAATCAATCATGAATAGAGAGTCAAAGGCAGGGGGGTGAGGAACCGAACACAGCCTAAATTATGGCACATGCTTAAAAATGTAGTTTTCCTATTGTTAAGCCCATGCAAAGATAGAAATTGGCTAAATTAATATAAAAGAGAAAAATGAGGTAGATCAGAAGAAATTTTATTTCACAATAAATCTTAATCTTAGTGCCTGGAATTCTAAATTATCATGCTAATTTCAAAATCCTACTAACTTAAGAATAATGGCATGAGAGTAATATCAACCTACTTGCCTATATCTTCCAAATATATTATGATAAACATCTAATTCTTTTCCAAAAAATCTTGTTACGTTTAGTGAGCCTGATATACTATGCATGTATGTGGAGTTAGAGCTAAAATAAGGGTTTTAGTCCGTTTTAGTTGGCTTAATAAAATAGATCAAGTTCATGGCAACTGACCACTAGAGACCATTTGCAAGGAAGAAGGTGGTTGGTGACCAGTGGGCATCTGGTTATGAGCAAAAGTGTCTTTTCCACATAACAGCTGACAATCAGAAGCCAGCCATGAAGCCCTCAGGGCTTCACCCACAGTTAACAAAACCCAGTGACAAACAGCTGATGAGGGAGGTGGCTTAAGCCCCTGCTCTAGCCAGTTAATGAGCCTGTATTCCCATTAGCCCTGAACTCCTCACGCAGCAGCCTGAACAAAAGCCAAAGGGGAAGCAGCCACGAGGAAGTCTTTCCTTAGAGATTTCGCACTAAAAGCTGTCAGGTAGGAAGGATCCTTTACACTCCAGCACCACTTCTCCAGCACCACTAAGCTGTGCCGCGCTCTGCCTAGGAGCCTTCATGCTGCCACAGATCCCCATACGCCGGGGGCTCAGGAGAGGGAGAGATTTGTACCTCTCTAGCTATAGCACCAGCATGGTCAAGGGCAAGTTAGGTCCATCTAGTGTCCTCCAGAGCAGGGCCTGGTTTGGCCCCCAGCCTCTGATGTGTTTGCAAAGGGAAGGAAGTCACAGAGTCCCCCCTTGGTGGCCTGACTGGTGCATGGGAGCACCGAGAGCCCTCTTGAGCTGAGGACATGGGGTTCCCAGTGTCCCCGGCTACCTCCCTCCAGCAGCCTCTTCAGTCTGGGCAGGGACGAGCATGCAGAGCCCTCTTACCCGCATGCTGTGGCGTTTGAAGACATTGTGCCGGTGGAGAGGTGGGGTGTGCAGTGAGTTAACGGGAGATGGATACTCCATAGGGCTGGTGAGCGTAGGAGAGCTGGCACACAGACCCTCGGGGACCTATTCAGGAAAAGCAAAGAAGCACAAGGCACGGGACAAAGCAAGAAAGTAGACAATTAGCTGCTACAAACATGAGCACAAAGAAACCACGCATGGGCACGACGGGGGATGGGGCTTGCTCTCCAGGAGTTAATAAAGGACACGACATGGGCCTTCCATTGTTCCGAGAGAGATGGTGGAGCAGAGCGGCCTCTCATTCATCCAACATCCCCCACCACGATGCTCTGCACACAGTGGGGTCCACGCTGGCTACTGACCCACTGAGACCAGGGTTCCTCCCTCAGGACTCTTTAGAATACAGTTGTTTCAGTTGCATTACAAACTGACTGATGTGGTTAACCCAGAGATTGAGAGAAATATGTATGAATTATTTTTAAAAAATTCAGACAGGCTCTTGCTCCATTGCCCAGGCTGGGATGCAGTGGTATGATCATAGCTCACTGTAGCCTTAAACTCTTGGCCTCAAGCAATCCTCGTACCTCAGCCTCTCATGTAACCGGGACTATAGATGCATGCCACCATGCCTGCCTTGAATTTTTTCTTAAATTAAAAAATAATGTTATCACAATTTTATTTTATTACTCTTTGTTTTTAGAGATGGGGGTCTCAGTATATTGCTGAGGCTGTTATCAAATTCCTGAGCTCAATCAGTCTTCCCATCTCACCCTCCTCAGTAGCTGGGACTACAGGTATGTGCCACCACACCTAACCCCCTGTTTTAAATATCACATAAGGGTATATTTCTTTCTTTCCTTTTTTTTTTTTTTTTTTTTGAGATGGAGACTTGCCCTGTCGCCCAGGCTGGAGTGCAGTGGCGCGATCTTGGCTCACTGCAACCTCTGCTTCCCGAATTCAAGCGGTTCTCCTGCCTCAGCCTCCTGAGCAACTGGGACTATAGGCATGCACCACCACACTCAGCTAATTTTTGTATTTTTAGTAGAGACAGGATTTTAGCATATTGGCTAGGCTGGTCTTGAACTCCTAATCTCATGATCCACCCGCCTTGGCCTCCCAAAGTGTTGGGATTACAGGCGTGAGCCACCGCGCCCGGCCTGTTTCTTTAAGGACAATGCTTTCACCTTCTGAATCAGGCTTTCTCTTCATGTGGAGAGGATTTATCTATTAGTCCTTGAATGGTCTTGTTCTGGCATTCAAGCATTTCCTTGAGAACAAATATAGGAACATGGGACGCCACCTTTCTATAAAGGGCACCAAATAAATGGACATTATTTCTAGTGGCTGAGGGTCTCCATTTTTGAGCAGTGACTCTGAACTCGTTGATGCAAGAGAAGACATAGGAGGAGACTAGACTCCCTCTCTCCCAGAGGCAAGAGAGACACAGAACTGGGCAAGAGACAAGAACTGTCAGCGACCCACAGCCTGGGCAAGAGTCATGGTTGGGGATAATGGAGCCGGCAGAAAGTACAGGCAAAACCCTGCTGTCTCTTCGATGGCCACCCACGTTCTGGTTGGGGCCTCTTTGGGGAGCCCCATGGAGTTACTCCATTTGCCGGGGAACATTCCCTGGAATTACTTCTGGGAAGGAGGTCAGGGAGACCTTGGATGGGCGAGACAGCAGCAGGCAGGCACACAGAGCAGCAGACACTGTAGACAGAGGGACGGTGCTTAGGGCAGGTCTCAGCTGAGCACAGCCTGGGAGAACTGCATTTTAGTCTTGGTGATCTGAGTCTACATTCTGTTCTGGGTACCAAAGAAGAGGCAATCTAGGCCATCTCCATCACCCAAATGGGTGACTGCTGCTCCACTAAGGCACAGGAATGGAGTTTCAGGAAGGACCTGGATGAGAGGTAGACCCGAACTTCCCACCATCTCGTTCTATCTTTACCTGGAACTGCAGCTTCGGAGCCAGGAGGTTGGTTTGTGGAGGGGGTCTGTACTTAGGCCGGCTGGGCTGGAGAGAGAACACAGATGGGTCAGTCTCTGTTCCTCTCCTTGCATGAACACAACTCACCAAGGGGAAGATCAGGTCAAAGACACCTCAGGCTCATTCCAAAGGAAGGAAAGTTGAGGAACAAAGCTGTCAAGAAACTCATTTTGCATCCACTTTTTTTTTTTGAGACGGAGTCTCACTCTGTCTCCCAGGCTGGAGTGCAGCAGCGCGATCTTGGCTTATTGCAACCTCCGCCTCCCAGGTTCAAGCAATTCTCTGCCCCAGTCTCCTAAGTAGCTGGGATTACGGGCACCCGCCACCATGCCTGGCTAATTTTTGTATTTTTAGTAGAGATGGGGTTTTACCATCTTGGCCAGGCTGGTCTCGATCTCCTGACCTCAGGTGATCCACTGGCCTCAGCCTCCCAAAGTGCTGGGATTACAGGTGTGAGCCACTGCGCCTGGCCTGCATCCATTTATTGAGCACCAATTACCTGCTGACTGGTGGAAGGTACAAAGAGGCCACCTTGCACCCTCCTGGGGCTATGGCTAATTGGAGGGTTAACGATCAGTGCACGTGTGGCCTCCCTATACATGGGAGCACCCAGCAAGTCAGAGCTCCAGAGCCACAGGCATGCAGAGGTGGCAGCTAACCAGGGGCTTGGACACTCACGGAAACTGCATGGAGGAGATGAACACTGAGCCAGGCCCAAGGGGAAGGGTGGGACATGCCAGGCAAGAGGGACAAATGAGAAAAGGCCTTAGATACAATCAGGCATTGCTATGGACTGAATATTTGTCCCCTCTTTCAATTTGCACATTGAAGCCTGAACACCCAATGTGATGGTATTTAGGAGGTGCAGGCTTTGGGAGGTAATTAGGGTTAGATAAGGTTATGAAAATGGATCCTATGATGGGATTAATGCCCTTATAAGAAGAGAAAGACCACTCTGTGTCTGCCAGGTGAAAACATAGTGAGAAGGTGGATGTCTACAAGCCAGAGAGCCCTCACCAGACACCAGCACCTTGATCTTGGACTTCCCAGCCTCCAGAACTGTGAGAGATAAACATCTGTTGTTTAAGCCTCCCAGTCTGTGGTCTCTTGCTGCAGCAACTCCAGTTGACTAAGACAGGCATGGCCTCTCAGACCCACCCACCTAATGGCAATGGGGCCTTGGCTCCTGAGCTCAGGGTGGCCATGTGGGGCATAGATGCAAGTACTAGACCTAAAAGATCCAGAACACTCCCCATTTATACGTCATCAGGGGGATCTCATTTGTTCCTAAGAAAATTCCTAGAAGAGAAGCCCAGCCTCTCATGGGACACTTTTGAGGGATGATTCTTGACCCAGCTGTCCCACAAGGTGGCTGCTGCCTCGAAGTCCACCTGCCAGGGCACTGATGTAAGACACCGACAGTGTTGGTGGACTCTGGGTGAAGGACTGAGAGAGGGCTGCAGGGGGTATCCTGCCTGCGCAGTAAGAAGGGCATGGATCAGACAGGGACCTGGCTCTGCTTTGACTCACAGAACCTACGAAGACATGGCTTGGCTTACCTTAGGTGGGGGTTCCTGGAAGGCTGTGGGCTCCAAGATTTTGGGGGTTCGGTAGCGAGCATTTCTCTCTTGCTCCATTGCAATGTCCTTCTCCATCTGATAAATGTCACTGCAGGGAGTCAGGTCAGATACAAGGAGAAACAAGGTCAAATACAAGGTCAAAGCCAGACACTCCTTAGGGCTCCTCTGTACTGTGTGGAAGCCCAGAGAGGCCTGGGCAAGGCTGCTAGGTCCCACTTCCATTTCCATCCCCTCTGCAGAGTGGCCTGGGGAGAGCCCCCTGAGACAGGCTTGGATTTGGGCCCTGAGGCCACACTGAGGTAGAGGATCACAGGAATGGATCCAAGGTGGAAAACCATCCTTGGAGAACCAGTCCCAGCCCAAACACACAGCAGGAGCCTGACTGCAGCCCTACTCCCAGGCCTTGTGCCCTCCTCAGATTGTGATTGGCACCAAATTTCTATGTAGATGTCCAAAGTCCCAGTCAACTTCATGGCCCTGGCCTAGAATCCACATCTCCCATACCTCATGAAACATCTCCCAATGCATCCCTGCTGTGTGCTGACAAGGGTGTGGGTTCACTCTCAGGCTAGCCCTGTGCATGCTTCTTACCTTTCTTACCCAATCCAGTGGTCCTAACCTGGGATCACACACCCCAGAGGACTCTGGAACTATTACTGTCTATGAAGCCACACATTCATATGGGTACCAAGTATTATATATTACTGAATGTGTGATACTATGAGATACTTGGTACTATATTTTCAAATGTGCATGCATTTTATTCTGTATAATAAAAATGCATTATATAGCCCACTACATTTTGTTTAGCAGAAGATTTTAAAAATATAACTATTGTTACACAGAGACACTCAAAATTTGACCTTGGAAGGGCCTTTCCTACCTGGAACAATTAGGAAACTGACCAAAGCCCTTCTGAACTCTAAGGAGGAAGCCTCAGTGGTGGCCGGGGGAGGAACCTGGGGTCTTCTGAGTCTTTCAGGGTTTTTCAGATCACAATGGAAACCTGCTCCCACCTCCACTTGTGGTGGGGGGGCCTGGCCGGTGCTTCTGATGGGAACACTTCTCAGCCCAGGAAAGGCACCTGCACAGCTCCCTGCTCTCAAGGCCTCAGAGTGAATGAGGACTCCCAGTCCCATCCCCCGCGAGCTTTCACCCTCCTAGATTCCATCTTTCAAATACTTTTATCCTGCAGCCCACTGGCTTCTCAAGTCTCTTATACGAGGGACCAACAGAGGAGTCTAGAATTAACTGGGAGGCTCACTGAAGGGATAGGCAGGAACAGGGAGGCCTTTTAAGCCAGAGGTTTCGCAGATGATATTGAAGGCCCCACCCCGTGTAAAACATGCTGGGTCACCCTGAGTGCCCCTGGCCTGGGCATGGCCGGCATTCCCCGGGGTACCTCCCCACCAGGCAGTTTTCCAGGGGTGCTTTCTTGTCCTAAAATCAAACAAGGCAACATGTTGACTACAGTATTTAAAATCACAATATTTCAAGTCAAGTTCCAGACTCCCTAAAGCAGGGTCCAGCAAACAAGAGCCCATGGGGCAAATCTGGCCTTTCCTCTATTTTTACATGGTCCCCAAGGAAGAATGGTTTTTGCATTGTTTTAATGACTAAAAAAATTAAAAGAAGAAAAACATTTACAACACAAGAAAATTATGTGAAATTCAAATTTCAGCGTTCACAAATGGTGTTTCACTGGAGCCCAGCTACACCCATTCATCGAAGTATTGTCTATGGCTATTTTGTCTCCTGTCTAAGCCAGGAGAGTTAGAAGTTTTGGCAGAGACTTGCATAAACTGCAAAGCCCTAAATATTTGCTATTTGGCCCTTTATAGAAAGGGCTGACTCCCATCACAGAGGAAGCCAAAAGAAGTCAGATCTCCCACAGGAGGGCTAATGGCAGGCTGGCCACCAAGAAAACTGGAGGACGCTGAACCTCCGAAACACACGACCTTCTTCCCCAGCAACCTCCCCAGCCCTAGGCAATGATGGCTCTTGGGCACTGACGGGCCCTCAGGTCCCTTATCCCCCATTCAGAAGGGAGAGGTGGCCCCTGGGTCACACTCTTGATAACAGGTCAAACATCACTCCCTTGTATCTGGGAGGAAAGATCAAAGTCAAGAGGAGAGGCGAGAGGAAGCGGGTGGCATCCCCAACACCATAAAGAGCACAGGCACTTCAATGAGAGTCTGCTTCAGGCTTTTGACTCTAACCTAGAAAATACTTTCTGAGCACATCCCAGGAACAAGGCTCTGTGCTCCGTGTTGACAGATGCCCAGAGGAGCCAGGCTTCCCCAGGGGTGCCTTATCTCTGAGCTCATATCTGACAGTGAACCTGGCTTCAGCCTCCTGTCCTTGACCCTGGCCTGTCTTGTTTAGGGAGATGCAGTGCAAACCTCTCTGTGTGCTACTGGTCTTGCTCCCTGGTACCACCGGGGGTCGGGGGGGTGCCCGCCCCCAGTCCACACTCCATGCTTACCTGAGGCTGCACACCAGCTCGGTGAAGCGGGGCCGGTCGCTGGGGTCATAGTCCCAGCAGCGGGTCATTAGGGTATAAAGGATCGGTGGACAGAGGTCGGGCTTGGGCAGCCGGTCCCCTTTCTCTAGCACTCCGATGACATCCTTGTTCTCCAGCCAGAAGAAGGGCTGCTTCCCAAAGCTCAGGATCTCCCACATGCACACGGCTGGGGTGGAAGAGAGCGTCAGGCCCCGGCCTGGGGGAGATCAGTCCCACCCACCCGGGAGAGCACCATCGCCATTACTGCTCAGTCTCAGCCAGGAGCAGCTCCTATGGTCCTGCTCTCCATCCAGCACCCCAGGGTCCTGCCCACCATCGCGGCCCACCCGAGGGACCAGGGACCTACATCTGCAGTTAGTGACCTAGGGCCTTGCTCCCTAGACCCCTGTCAGGGTGCTGCAGGATCAAAAGGTGGCAGTTATGGCATGTCATTGGGACCACAGGTGCCTTCTCTTAGATGGGACGGGAGCCACTCCCTAGTAAAGCTGGAGTTGGAAGCCTCACACCAACGCTTGGTGCCTGTGTGGCTGTGGGCAAGCTCCTGACTCATCTGAGCCTCAGTTTTCTTAACTAGAAAACGAGAGTAACAGTAATATTCTACAGGGTTGGCTGTGGGAGAATGAAGTGAGATGGTCTTCAGGAGGTATTCTGGAAGGGGCTGTCTGTCTACACCTGCCTTTGCTCTCTCCCCTCCCTGCACCTCTCTCAGAACAAGTCACAGTGTTTCATCTTAGTTTCTGGGGCTGGTAGGTGGAACACACATCCCACAAGAGCCTCTTCCAGGAAGATGAGCCTGCACAGTCCAGTCCAGCCCTTAGCCTGGATCACCCCCCTACCCCACCCCCAGTGGCCTCCCCATCTCTGAGACTTCTCAGTGGCCAAAGCAAAATAGAACCCTGGGAATGAGGGGTGGGGGTCAGACCTCTGCTCCCTGCACCCACCCCCATAGCCTGGTTCAGAGGTGAGAATCTGAACCCTTTTTCATGCCCTCCCAAATCAGCACTCACCAAACATCCAGACATCACTGGCTGTAGTGAAGCGTCGGAAGTTAATGGACTCAGGGGACATCCATTTGATGGGGAGGCGAGTCACAGAGGCTTTGGGTGGGCAAAGAGGTTGATTTTTAAGGGAAGGAAGATCAGAATTATCCAGAAATACATGCTACTTTCTGGAAACCCTTAGCCTGGGCTGTCCAACCGTAGATTTCCTTTTTCTGGAATTTTTGGCTTCAGCAACCCCTCCAAGGCCAAAGCAGAGGCCAGGAAGTCCCCCTCACCTTTGTAATAGTCCTCATCCTCAATGTACCGGGAAAGGCCGAAGTCCCCCAGCTTCACACACTCAGGGGAGGCCACCAGGATGTTCCGGACAGCAATGTCCCTGGAAGAAGGGCGCCAAGACCAGGGTGAGGCCCTGCCCACCCCCATGGGGACAGGGACACTTCAGAGAGAGACAGACAGACAGATGGACAGAGAGACGAACAGTGCAGCCCAGGGACTCGGCCTCCAGAGCAGAATCGGGCAGCTCCTGTGGGTCACTGCCCCCACCGAGTGGTCTTGCTGCAGCACAGCTCAGGTAGGAGCCCAACTGGCCCCTCTGCACCCCAACACACGCAGGTGCATGGCCATCTCCTTCCCTCTTGCTGCCGGGCTCTGTCTCCATCACCCCTTCTCACACATCTCCAGCTCGAAGCCTGGCTCAGGTCCCTGGGATCTGCTACCTTCCATTTCTGTGCTGTTGCCTACACTGTCCCCCCTGCCAGGGAGGCTGTCACCTGTTGATTCTTCAAGAATAAACTCCAACTATTTCCCTGGACACAGTTATTCTCTCTTGTCTGTGTTTCCATAGGACTGGTTAGGCCTTTGGTATAGCAGGAGCGGCAGCGGCAGCAGCACAGCTAACTCTGATGGGGAGCTGAGGATACCAGGATCACAAGGGCTTCACATACCCTGAGTCATAACACAGAGACCCTCAGACCTCCAGGTGTAGGGGAGGAGACCAGGCCCAGGGAGCTGAAGGAACTTTCCCAGCAGGTCACCGGTGGAAAGGGTGTCGCCCAGGTAGGCCAGTCCAGGGCTGAGCTCTCGCTCCTCCCAGGAGACACTCTGCTGACTCAGTTTACCCTGTGTTCTTGCCATCACTCCCAACCCCAAACTAGTTTGCCTGCTTGCTTCTCATAGGCAGGCTCCACTCCCTAGCATTTGTTTTTATAGTTGAGGTGATGACTTAAAAGCATGGCAGCTTCAAATGAACAAACAAAATAAACAAATCTCTCATCCCATCACCTTTGTCCCGCCAACTGATGTCTCCAGTGTGACCCTCATGCTAGAAGGTAAGCTTCACAAGGAAAAAGATTTTTGCTTGTTTTTGTCACAACTTTGTCCCAGAGCCTAGGCCAGTGCCTGATACTGAGATGTGTTCCATATTTGTTGGATGGATGAATGAATAAGTGAACGGATGGATGAATGAATGAATGCAGGGTTTTATCCCCTGATGTGACTTTGTATAGAATCAGACACAAGGCCATATAGCCAATGTCAATGGCGAGTAATGGCCAGCCACTGACTCCCCTGGCAGTTAGGGTCTCATGGCAAGGAATGAGCACAAAACCAGGTAGGGCAGGGGCCAACTCCACAGCCACAGGGAGGTTTGGACTCAGCAGCCCAGGGGACGAGGGTAGAGTCCAGGCCAGGACTCTGGGATCTTCCTGGCCCAGCTCCAGCTCAGTCCCTTCTTCCTGGGCCATGTGCCACCAAGCTGGTGAGCTGGAGGTGAGTGAACTCTGAACAAGGCTGGGGGCAATTTCCTGGCACTCGCAGGGGAGGTGCTGGAAGGTCTTGAGCTCTAGACAGACACCTCGGACTTCAGAGTTACTCCTAACAACCCCATGAGGTACATACAGTGCCTGCAACTTTACAGATGAGGACACAGGGTCAGAGAAGTTGCTCAAGTGCTCGAAGTTGCTGGGACAGGCAGGGCTAATGCTGGGATCCCAACACTGCTCTGTCACACCCAAGCCCTACTTCTACCCGGATACCTTGAGGACCTGGTGAAGGCCTGGCTTCTGCGCTGCCGGCCGTCCCTCTACCCTACCTGTGCACACAGTTGATGCTCTCCAGGTAGGCCATGGCTTTGCATATCTGCAGCGAGTACAGCACAAGGGTGAGCACCTTCAGGGAGTTCTTATTCCGCTCCAGGTAGTAGCCCAGCTGCAGGAAGGGGGAGATGTCATCAAGACCCCTGGTTGGTCCCAGCATGGAGCCAGGGAGCTGGGTGCTGGCAGCCCCCGACCCTTCCCTGGAAGTGATGGGAAGCAAACCCAAAGCTAGCAAAATGTTCCAGCAATTTTCTTGACAAATAGAGCCTCTGGCTTGCTTCAACTGAATACAGAAGACAGGAAGCTGGGAGGAGGGGGCTGTGCTCTAATGCCCCCCTTCCACACCCCACTGTGGCCAGTTGTCACCACAGGGTCCCTCTTCTGCCACCTCCAGCTCACCTCCCCATAGGGATACAATTCCATGATGATCCAGGTGGGCTCCTCTTCAATGATGCCGATCAGCTTCACGATATGTGGGTGGTCCAGCTTCTTCATGATCACTGCAGTGACGGCGGGGAGTGGGGACAGGCAAGAGGGATGAGTGGAGTGGCTCAAAGGTCTAACTGAGCAAAGGCCTCTGTTCTTCCAGCTGGGGGAACGGAAGCCCTCCTCCAATCTGGGTCCCTGCACTGTTCCCCCATCCCTTCCCAGGCCCAAGCCCCTCTCATCTTGGAGGCCTGGTTGGTCCAAGGGGTCCCTACCTGCCTCACTCATAAACTTCTCCTTGTTGTCCAGAGTGCAGTCTTTCTTGCAGGTCTTGACAGCTACGTTGATATTCTCCCCTTTCTGCAACAACAGTGTGTTCAGAACCCCTTGGTCCAGCCCAGCGCTCAGCAGTGTTCCCTCCCGGTCTCCCCATGGCCTCCTGCAGACATCCCTGCCAGCTGAGGCCCCTTTCTCCTATGTCTCTCTTCTTCGCCTCTTTCTCTTCCTTTCCTCTCCTTCCCCGCTCCCCTTCTTCTTGATCAGGGTCTGTTAGAAGTGAAAAGGGCTTTAGTGGTCAAATGGTACAAGCCCCTGGCCATCCAGCTGAGGACACTGAGATTGAGGGGCTGTGTGACCTGCCCAAAGCCAGGGCCACCTGCAGGCCATTACCATGTGTGGGGGCTGGGCCTTTCTCTCTCTCATTATCATTAGATTTGACATTCTTGCTGCCTCTTTCTGCTTGGCCTTTCCCCTGGGGCTGCTAGCAGCGTGACCACAGTTGTCAGCCTTGCCCTGCCTCGTCAAAGGCCTTGACAGTAACTCTAGAACCTGCCTTGCCTTTTCTCAGAACTGTCTTTAACCCGCCGCCTGCTTTGTGTTCTCCTACCAAGAATCAGTGACCCTTCTCCAGGTTCTGCCTGTATCTCCATCCCAGGTATTTTGCTACCCTTCTTGGAAATGACTCATTTCTATTATTCTCTGAGTATTTAATAAATACTGCCACACCCTGTGGACAAGGGGCCCTAAGGGCTCCAAGTGGATGAAGGCTGCGCCAACTCCAACCTGCTCAGATTCGAGCTCTGGCTCATCCTACAGACACGTGGAAGAGGAGTGTCAGGGAAGAGCCTGGAACTCACGTGATTCGTGTAGACACCTTCATAGACCTCCCCAAAAAAGCCTTCCCCAAGAATACGATTCAGGACGACATCTTCACGGACAATGCCATACTGTGGACCTGCACAGATGGAGAAAACAGTTGCAGAGCACAGAGACCAGTGGCATCTGCCGGGGAACCCGAGTGTCTGCAGGCTGTAAAGCCAGGCATCGCCAGACCAACACCACTTCAGCCAAGATCCAGGGGCTGGGCTGGGGAAACGGGGTCTAGAATGTTCCATTGTCTCAGACCCAGGGAGGAGCCATCACCCTGCTCCCTCTGAAGGCTGGGTCCCAGGTCTGAGTTATTAGAATCCCCACACAGCTCCATGGGCACACAAAAGATCAATCAGTATAGGGAGAAAAAAAAAGCATCTCAGCTTTCAAATCCAAGGCATCTCAGGTTTGCCACCATCTAAGCCTCACACGAAGGGAGGATAAAGGAGGAAAAGAACGTTCCACGCGCTGATGTCACAGGGCCCTGACTGCGATCGCTGTCGTCGAGAACCTACCTCCGGTCCTTCTCAGGGTTTCGTCAGGAATCTCTGCATAGATGTCTGACTCTGGAATGGCAGGAAGAGGTCAAGCCATAAATAAGATGCTCTCAGTGAGCATCCCCAGGAATCAGGTGTGGGACTCCTTGCTGGAGGCCAGTGGAGGCCAAGCAGGCAGGAGGAGAAACCAGGCATGTCCTATCTCCCACCCCAGGTTTCAGAGTGGCCACGGAGACCAGGGCACCTTGGCTTAAGCCCCTGCTCTCTGCTGCCTGACTTGCATTATTTAGGGCAAGTTGGTTCATCTCCCTCAATCTCAGTTTCCCTTTCTGTGAAGTGCATCCTAGGGGATGCTGTAAAGGTTGAATCAAATAATACCTGTTGCATGTTTAATACCATTAGGGATCGGATGTTTGTGTGCCTCCCAGATTCCTTTATTGAAGCTCTAACTCCCAAGGTGATGGGTGGAATTAGGAGGTGGGGCCTTTGGGAGGTGGTACGGTCATAAGGGTCGAGCCCCCATGATGGGATCCGTGCCCTTATAAGCAGAATAAGAGAGACCGGTGCTCTCTCTCCATCATGGGAGCCCACAGTCAAAGGACAGCTATCTGCAAATGAGGATGAAAGCACTCACTGGATGCAGACTCTGCCAGCACCTTGATCTTGGATTTCCAGCCTCTAGACCTGTCAGCAACAAAGTCTCCTGGTTTTAAGCCACCCAGTCTATGGTGTTTGGTTATGGAAGCCCAAGCTGCCTAAGATAAACATGGTGCCATGTACTAACTACTCAATACACAGGAGCTATTATAATTCATGATATTTTAAAGCCATCATTGAGAAGCTATGGGGAAGAGTTGTTTTTCTATAACTTGGAGGATGCCCTTGACAATATCATGAGAGCAAGCAGCAGGGAGCAAGCAGATGGGAGGCAACCGGAGCAGGCCGAGGACACAGCGGGCGGCTCACCTATGCTGCAGCTCTCTGAGAGGTGGGACCGGCGGGCTTCCAGGTTTCTGTAGGTGAGAAGGCAGAAGCCAGGTGAGCTCAGAGCCCTGCAGTGCTCCCCTGGGCAGCCTCAGCCTGCCCTCTCCTCCCACCCCCTGTGGAGAAGCAGTCTGTTCAGATTAGCAAGGACCTGGGAGCACAGCCCAGGCTGCCTGGGACTGGAGCTGGGGGACAGCAGTGACCCTCCAGGATAACACCAGGTGCCATGAAGGCATAGGAATATTCCTGCAGGTATTTACTGGGAGGAAAAGATCATCCTTTTTCAGGGTTCTCCTGGGCCCGAAAGCAGGAAACTATGGAGGTGGGGACTCCCAGTTTGTTCTTCTTCCTCTCTGCAGCACTGGCTGAGCCCAGGGCCCTGTCTTCTGCACCCCACCATACTCACAGCATGGGAATCTGGGGTAGGCTGTTCCGCTTCTCGCCATCTAGGAAGAGAGGAGGATGGAGGAGGTTGGAAGTGGGGACACAGGGGTGTGGGTGGGTGACTGACCTCCTCAGTATTCCTACAAGGGACTCTCCTCCCACCCCACCCCGCTAATTCCATTCTCTCCTAGCCAGGGAGCTGGGGAGGCCTTGGGCCAGAACTGAAATCCTCTTTGGAGGCTGCCTTGGGACAGATTTCACGTGCTCCAGCTGGGATCCATACTTCCTGAATCTGACCCCAAGATGGAGACACCCACAGGCGGGACCAGCCTTGTTCTAGCAATGGCTTTGAGCCTGCTGGGACTAACATGCCTCTCCTACAGAAGCTGCCTCTATGTGGACCTTGACTAGCAGGGCTGTAGGTAGTGGACTGGCCAGGGCTTACAGCCCAACATGGGCCCACTGGAAGCTTCCTGTGGGCTGTCAGGGAAGCCTCCTCATTCACTTATCTGTCAGTGGCTAAGCTCCTGCCCCTCTACCTCTGGGGACTCGGCTGTGCTGCCATCCATGGTCCAGTCACTGTATGTTTAAATGAAACCCACCTTTCCTAGGGTGGATGATGAGAGAGCCTTGGTGTTCCCCCTGCAGCCGGCAGTAGCCGTCTATGAGGTCAGCCATGTTCTCAGCCTCTGCCAGGGATGAGGTTTTGATGGACAAGGCCTGCAGAGCAGAGACCGGCCAAGGGTGAGACCCCAGAGCCCTGGTTAGAGACCACACCCAGGGCTTGAGAAGAGACAGCAGGACCCTGCTACAACCCTTGCCTGGATGCCAATGCTGTCTGGACCTCTCCCCTGGGGCCCTGCCCTGGAGTCCAGGCTGACTCCATCACCCCTTTCACCTGTATGTCCACGTTCTCCAAAGGCTAGTCCCCAGCCTCACTCATTTTAGCCTCTGAGTACATAGCATGATGCCTGGTAGATGCTCAATAAATAGAAGCAGAAACTGACAAAATGGAAGAGGGGCTGGGCGCAGTGGCTCACGCCTCTAAACTCAGCACTTTGGGAGGCTGAGGTAGGCAGATCACTGTAGGTCAGGAGTTTGAGACCAGTCTGGCCAACATGGCGAAGCCCTGTCTCTACTAAAAGTACAAAAATTAGCTGGGCCTTGTGGCAGGCGCCTGTAATCCCAGCTACTCAGGATGCTGAGGCAGGAGAATTGCTTGAACTCAGGAGGCGGAAGTTACAGTGAGCCAAGATTGCATCACTGCACTCCAGCCTGGGCGACAGAGTGAGACTTTGTCTCAAAAAAAAAAAAAAGAAAGAAAGAAAGAAAAGAAAGAAAGAGAAAGAAAGAAAGAGAAAGAAAGAAAACAAAAGAAAAGAAAAGGAAAGGAAAGGAAGGGGGAGGCAATGGGGCAGGGGCACAGATGGGCAAAAGGAGAGAGAGATGAATGCCCTGCAGCCTGTTTTACTGCCAAAAAAAAAAAAAAAACCAAACCATGTTTTTGATTTCCGCATCATTGTTCTCTTGGTAAAACTTAGGCCTGTGATTTATACCCGATTTCTGGTCACCTTGAACATCCCACCAGCTGAAAACCTGCCCAATTTCTTTCCTGAAATTACAAAAGCTCTTTCCCAATTTTTCTTTTCTTTTTTTTTTATTGCATTTTAGGTTTTGGGGTACATGTGAAAAACATGCAAGGTTGTTGCATAGGTGCATACGTGGCAGTGTGATTTGCTGCCTTCCTCCCCTTCACCCATATCTGGCAATTTTTCTTATAATTGATCACCATCCTGGTACCTTTTGTCCAAGAACTTGGTGCAGTTTTCTTAACACGACCCCCACAGCCAGGAAGCTCCTGGCCTCCTGTGTGCCACGGACTTCTGGCCTGATCAAGAGCTCCCAACCTGCTGTGAGAACCCCTGCAGAGCTGCCAGGTGCCCAGAGACACTCACCTGGGGGGCACCTTCAATGCCCAGCTGCAGCACTGCCTGGCCATCTTCCAGCGGGAGGCACCTGATGGACTTAATCTGCTTGAACTCAGCCAGGCAGGTGGGCTGTGGGAAGAGAAGGGGGAGCTTCAGACCACCCCACTACTAGGATTGGGCTGTGCAGATTGGTCAGTATGGGGGAGTTGGGGTGAGGAGGAACTGGGAGTTTCTCTGGGAGATGAAGAGAGAATCAAAGACTATTAAGCCTAGAAGGATCTTCTAGTTCAGGGGTGTCCAAACTTTTGGCTTCCCTGGGCCACACTGGAAGAAGAAGAATTATCTTGGGCCACACATAAAAGACACTAACACTAACAATAGCTGATGAGCTTAAAAAAATTGCACAAAAAAATCTCATCATGTTTTAAGAAAGTTTACGAATTGGTGTTGGGCTGTATTCAAAGCCGTCCTGGGACCATAAGCTTCATCTAGACCAAGCCCCGCCCATGCAAAGGAGAAAATGAGGTCTAGAGAAAGCCAAGACTTGCTCGAGGTCATATGTCAAGCTGGTGGTAGAGTCAAAACTGGACCCAGGTCCCCTGACTTCCAGGGGTATCATGTCCCATACTGTCACTGAAAGAGTGACACTGCTGAGCTCGGAGAGTAATCATGGTAGCCTTGTCTCCCCCTCCTGCCACCTCTGTGCAGATGACAGTCATGGGGATGTAAAGAGCCATCTGCCCCACACTGCTGTCTCTAAACGCTCTCCACTGCTAGGGCATGGCCTTAGGAGGACTCTGCTCTCAGCAATGGGGGCAAGAAGACCCAAAGGGGCAGACAGCAGGGAGGCAGCAGAGAGGGGAAGATCTCCCCGCCTGGAGCTGGGTGGGGCTGCCCGCAGTCTCTCTACCTTTGCATCCTGGCTGGTCAGCTGGCGGATGCCTTTAGGGCCAATGACCAGGTCCACAGTAATGTTCCATCCTTGCTGGAATAAAAGGAGAGTGGACTGTTGTCCCAGAGCTGCCCTCCCCATTCTTCAGAAACTTGAAGAAAACTCCCTAAGCTAGACACAGGCCGCTGTCTCCTGGGTCTCCAGCTCCTTCCTCCAAAACCCTGGCCATACTGATTTTCCCCTCCTGACATCTTTCCTGTCCTGCCTGCCCCCCACAGCTGAGGCCAACATTTCAGCGCCTACTTCAGGCAAGGTGATGCCCGTGACTTCTGTGTCGGCAGGTTAGCGAAGTCCTGCTGCCTGAGAATCTGCAGCCATTGCAGCCTCTCCCTGCCCCACTCCTGGCCCCCTTTCCTGAGAGGCCTGGAATCCAGGTCAGGGAGAGGATCAAGAGAGCCCGCCATTACAATGAGTTCACAGCGGTAGGTCTCCTGGTCAATGTTGGCGAAGCCTGCGAGGGTGTTGAAGAACTTCATGACGCACTCCTCCTCCCGGAGCGAGGCATACTGCTGGAAGGTCTGCTGGATCATCTTCCGGAACTGTTTGGGCTGGGGGAGGGGATGGGCAGTGTGAGGTAGGCCTGCTTCTCCCAGCTCTCACTCTTTCCCTTAGGGTCTCGCCGAGAGACTGCCCACTGCTCGAAAATGGTCCCCAGGGCCTTTGCCCCAAGAGCAGCTGTGATCTATGACCTAAAACACATACCCACTGTCTCAAGAGAGACTCCTCATAACCGTATGAGTGAGGTGTAGGGGGCAGTGGGTAGCAGCTTCCCAGCTGCTAAGGCCACAGCGCTGATAAGGCCCCGATGCAGGGTGGGAACCCAGGCATGTCACAGCTGGATTCCCACCCAGAGAGGACCCCTGGGTGCATTTAGTAGTTCTGTGTCCAAATGCCCTAGGCTGCGCAGATACCCTGGCTTCTCTGAGTATCCGCAGCCTCACCCTTCCACTCTAGTCTTGGGAATCAGCACAAAGAGGTCCTCACCCGTTGGTTTTCTCACCTTTAAGTTCTCCTGCATCTGCTTTGGGAAAAACAAGTCCAGCCCCACTTCCTTTCTGCAAGAAAGAAGAAAAAGGCAGCATGAGACTCCCCCTCACCCCCACCCCAGGACTGTGGGCCAATCAGGAAGAGGTGAGAAGACTTTGGGACCTGGAGACGGCCCGTGTGGCTCTGGTCTGGGGAGGGGTGGAGGAGAGGGTGAGGAGGAAAAGAACACATGGAGAGACAGGAAGGGAGGGGAGGCGGCTGATCCCAGAACTTACTCTAGGAGCTCGAAGTTGGACTTCTTGTCAAGGGCATTGTGGGGCATATCCTTGAAGAACCGCCTGGAGAAAGACGGGGTGGAGAGGGGGCTGAAGGCTGGAGAATGAGGCAGTCAGACCCAGGGCACCTCATGCCACTAGAAGCCCCTTTCCCCTGCCATATGTGGGGGTCCCCAGGAGAAAGAAAGTTAGGAGAGTCATAAAATTTGGTATTTTGACCTATGAGGAAAAGCAAACCCTACAAATTTCCTTCCTAGAAAAGACTCCAGCCTCGCATCCTAGGAAGCCCACTCTAGGAATGGGCAGATACTAGGCTGACTAGGCTGAGGAGGAAGATGGTGGCTCCATCTGTGGCCTCTAAGAACAAAGACCCATGGCAGCCAATGTTGAATGATCAGCCTAGGAACACTGACCTCCACCTGCAGGTCCTGAGGGGCTCTTGTGATTTCCTTTTCACTTATTTGCTATCTCTTAGATACTATATGCACGTGTGTTTGTGTGTTCATTTAGATACTTGTTAAATGTAGTACTGTACATATAAAAACTTTAGCACTTACAGAACAGAAGAAAATAAAATTATTCATAGTTGTACCATTATTAATATTATGTATTAACTAAAATATATTAATATTTTACTTATATTCTTTAAGTCTCATTTCCCCTAAAAACGTATGCTTTGATAAATATTTTTATGCAATTGTGGCTTAAGCTGAGACCAAATAGCTAATGTCCTCACATGTGCCAGCCTCCCTTCCCTGTGTGTGTCACTGTGTCTAGTAATTTCATTGACTGCTGCAGACATTATCCTTTTCCTGATCGTGTATTAGAGTCATTCAGTATTCCTTTAATTCAGGGATCCTTATAAATATGTGGGAAAAGTTTTGTGCAACTAATACTATAAGCAGAGTGAGGGAAGTAACTTACAATTCAAAAGCAATGACTTTCAGACAGTTCACTGTGCTTAGAAAATAGGAAGGTTAGATCCTTACCACATACTCTGTATAGAATATTTATTCTTATGCATTAAAAGATAGAGGTCAGTTAAAAAAAAACTGCTTACAAACCAGAAAAAATAATCTAGAAAAATATTTCCAAGTTATGGGATCAAGAAGACCCTCAAGGCTGGGTGCAGGGGCTCATGCCTATAATCCCAGCACTTTGAGAGGTCAAGGTGGGAAGACCACCTGAGGTCAGGAATTCGAGACCAGCCTGGCCAATATGGTGAAACTCCACATCCCTACTAAAATTACAAAAAATTAGCCAGGTGTGGTGGCGGGCTCCCGTAATCCCAGCTACTGGGAAGGTTGAGGCAGGAGAATTGGTTGAACCCAGGAGGCGGAGGTTGCAGTGAGCCAAAATCGCACCATTGCACTCCAGCCTGGGTGATGAGTGAAACTCCATCTCAAAAAAATAAAAAGGAAGACCCTTAAGGCATGAAATCATAGAGGAAATATCCAATAAAAAAGTAAAACATAAAATGCTATATCCCTAACCATTTTAAATAAATGGTGTCTTTGAATACATTGTCAAACAAAGTAAGTAGTTACCTCTTAACAAATACGGTCTCAATATTACACTCTGTGCCCCAGCCTGAAACAATGGGCAATGTCTGGAGATAGTTTTGGTTATCGCATCCTAGTTGGAGTAGGGGGTTGGTGGTGCTACTAGCATCAAGTGGGTAGAGGCCAGGGATACTGCTAAACATCCTTCAATGCACAGGAAGCCCACCCCCACTCCCTGCTAACAAAGAAGTATCCAGCCCCAAATGTTACTAGTAGTGAGGCCAGAAAACCCTGGGAATTTGATCCAATAAGAGAACTTAGAAAACTAAGAAGATGGGCTCTTCCCTACCCTTACTTTTCTCTACTGGGTGTCTGACAGAGCAAGGTAAGCGATGGTGCCTCAGATGGGATGTGCTTGCTGACTAAGGGCAGATGTGCAGAATTGGGAACCAGAAGCCTGGGAGATAGGGATGACATTCAGGTATAGCAAAGGTCCTCAACCCCCAGGCCACGGACCAGTACTGGTCCGTGGCCTGTTAGGAAGCGGGTCACACAGCAGGATGTGAGCAGTGGGTGAGTGACTGAAGGTTCATCTGTATTTACAGCTGTTCCCCATCACTTGCTATATTGCCTGAGCTCCATCTCCTGTCAGATCTGTGGCGACATTAGATTCTCATAGGAGCATGAACCCTATTGTAAACCGTGTATGCGAAGGATCTAGGTTTCACCTTCCTTATGAGAATCTAATGCTTGATGACCTGTCACTGTCTCCTGTCACATCCAGATGGACCATCTAGTTGCAGGAAAACAAGCTCAGAGCTCCCACTGATTCCACATTATGGTGAGTTGTACATTTATTTTATTATATATTACAATGTAATAATAATAGAAATAAAGTATACAATAAATGTAATGCTCTTGAATCATCCTGAAACCATCCCCTACTCCAAGGAAAAATTGTTTTCCATGGAACTGGTCCCTGGTGCCAAACAGGTTGGGGGCCACTGAGGTATAGTACATGAGAAGTCTACCCAGGATTTTCTCCTGGATGGAAGCTCCGCCTCCTCTTCCTCCTCCCACCTGAAGAGTGCCTGCAGTTAAGATCCCAAAGTTCCATACAATTGACCACGGTAGCTTTAGAAAACGTTTCAAGCCAGTGTTACCTGCTCAACCTACACATTCTTAAGAAACCTCAGGGTGACTACAGGCAGCCTGGTCATCTGCAGTGTCCCTGAGTTGAGTGAGCCATAAAATATACTCCTAGGTAACTGAACACATTGGCTTGCTGTATTCAACTACTGAATTCTAACAGAATAAATTTGGCAAAGATCCAATGAGGAAGAGGATTTCAATTCTTTCAGAGTTATCCATTCATTCAACTATGTATTGAGTCCTTATGTGCCAGGCAAAGGCAGCACCGATTCTGACTCTAAGGATTTGACAGAATTTCACAATCTGGTGCATGGGGACATGTCATTGCCTCCCAGAGCTGGGTGCAAGGTGGTTTTGCAAAGGAGGCTGGATGGGGTCAGGATAGTACAGAAAAGGCTTCAAGATGAAGAGACCCTTAGGCTGGCTTGGTGAGGAGAGCAGATGGTCACACTGCTTGCAATTGACACCTCATAGGCTCATGCTGAGGTTTCCTACGTATGTAGAGGACAAGCAGGTAACACAGGCTCAGTACATTTTCTAAAGCTGCCAGAAGATAGAAGAGTTTACTAGGCTGAAAAGGGAAATGAGAAGAGTGTGCCAGGCAGTGGGGATGCATTGCCCACCCATGGGGTGAGATCTGCTTTCCAGCCACAAAGGAGAGTGGTCTCCTAAAGCTACTTCAGCTTTACAATCTGTTGCTGAGTGAATAAATGAACTTTGAGGCTCGCGAAGAAAGAATTTGGAAGACTGGGATACTTAAATATTAAATTTTTAGAAACAGGGTTAGCTAAATGAAAAGGTAAACACATTTTGAAATTAACACTGAGCAATTAAAGCACATAAAAATAACAGCATTTTAGCATGATCAAGGAGGTAGTGAATGGAAAAATGTTTTATTAGGATAAAGGAAGCTCAGCTAGCACATCGAGATCATCCCAATCTCCTTACCCAGCTTGCTTAACCCACTCCCTGTGTCCCAGATGGCCCTTCTCTCAGGCATCGAAAAGCATTTACATGGTTACCATGAACAAAAGTGTCCAATCACTCAGATGTGCCACAATCTGTGTTTCCAACATTTGGAGCAACTCAGTATCTTGGGAATGTCTGGGAGAACTAGTAACCAACACTCAATGGAGACACTGCTCTCCCCAGCAAGTTAGCTTCCCAATCATCTCAGCTGCTCTCCAGGGGCACCCAGGTCTCCCAAATCTGCCCCAACCGCAGTCACTGAGCAAGGCTGTGCCTACCTGGAGCACCCTCCAGTGCCTGGCTGGTACCCCCAGGCCAAGCCTGTAATTTTGAGTAGCTAACACCAGGTGGACCGCAGTGGCGTCTATAATCACATACAGGCCTATGACTGATACCCAGGTAAGGGCGGCAGAAAATAAGGAAACAACTAAACCAACTAAACAACTAAATCCAGTTGGTTACTTTTTTATTCTAAACATCAACAGAAATTAACTACAAGCCAAGATGCGTTTTTGAAGCAAAGCAAGCTGTGTGTTCTTTC
Organism: Aotus nancymaae; assembly: GCF_030222135.1. Classification (NCBI taxonomy): domain Eukaryota; kingdom Metazoa; phylum Chordata; class Mammalia; order Primates; family Aotidae; genus Aotus; species Aotus nancymaae. The sequence goes on along the minus strand of NW_026988494.1, from coordinate 25,646,473 downwards.
TCTACTACTTATTAACAGTTACTACTTAACTAATCTGGGGTTACACATTCACTCTGTTTGTGTGCGTGTGTGTGTGTGCGTGCACATGCACGCTCTGCTGGGGGTGGGCAATGGTCCTAGGTGTCTCAGGTCAAGGGGGAGAAGTTATTTGGTTCCTCAAACTGGGCAGATACTGATTTCCAGCATAGGGGCCATGAATTTCAGACTTTCATTTAGAGGTACTATTGAGAGAAAACATCTGACATTTACAAAGCATGTCCAGTAAATGAATAAAATTAACTATGTATCGTTCCAACTATACGACATTCTGGAAAAGGCAAAACTATGGCAACAATAAAAAGATCAATGGTTGCCAGGGTTAGGGTGAAGGAGGGATGGATAGGTGGAGCATGGAGAATTTTTAGGGCAGTGAAACTACTCTGTGCAATACTGTAATGGTGGATATAAGTAATTATACATTTAGCCAAACTCATAGAATGTACACCACCAAGAGTGAACCCTAACATAAATTACAGGTTTTAGGTAATAATGATGTGTCAATGTAAGTTCATCAATTGTAACAAACGCATCACTTTGGTGGGGAGTGTAGGTGGCGGGCAGGCTGTGCATGTGTGGGGAAGGGGGTGCATAGGAACTCTGTACCTTCTGCTCAATTTTGCTGTGAACCTAAAACTTCTCTAAAAAATAAAGTCTATTCAAAATAAACAAAAGAAGCATAAAGAAAAAAATAAGTAAAATATAATAAAGAATTATTGAATATTTTGGTCCCTGCCATTGTTCTAAGTACTTTAAATACATTAACTCATTTATTCTTTGTAACAACCCTGCAAGGTTTGTTATGATTACTATTGTATAGTAACATAACATACATATTACACAGTAGCATATGTTATATAGTAACATATGTTATATAGCATAACAAATGTTATATAGTAACATAATGTTACTATAATGTTACTATTATCATTCCTGTTTTACAAATGAAGGAATCCAGGCAGAGAGAGATTAATTGACTTGCCCAGAGTAACACAGGAAACTCAAGACTCCACTGAAGATTCATTTCACATATCTCATGTCTTAGGCATACATCATATCTCTTTTTTAAGCTAGGAAATAATAGAGTATTTTTTCCTGGAGATTCCATCTATCTACAGGCAGGTGACATAATCACCGCTGTTAATAGTACAAGGGATTATTGCTCGTGATTTGTAGGTAGCCCCACACCCTGGGACATTTTCAGACCAGAGCCACAGCCCTAGAAAATTCTGCCTTATGCTCTGATTTTCCAAAATGTGTCCAAGTCTCTCTTGGTGAGAAACAGTTGTAACTTCACTTTAAAATAGCTCATCATAACAAATAATTGCATTCAGCTTTAAAAATTATTAGACCTGCAAATCTTCTATTAGGTTCATAAAACAGGTGTTTTCCATAGCCTCTCTCTAATATCATATACCCTGCACTTCAATGGTCAACCAGTAAGAATAGGAATATCTCTCTGACTCTGTTCCTCACACTCAGGAGATGTGAAACAATATGTCTCTTGCGCAAAACAAGTGTGGCTTTCAGAATCGTCCTGTGTTGGTTAGATAGCAGATATCTGCAGTCATACTCATGACAATACTACGTACAGGAGTCACGTTGGATGCCTTGCCCTGTTCTCCAATACATTAGTGCAGTGCCTGGCACTTAGGCCACCAGCAGTAATAGTTTGGGGGTGATTGGAGGATATAATAAAACAAAATAGAATGTTAATGGGTCTTTGTGGTGCTGTTTTACAACTAAGTGACGACTGCTTCACAGGTGACAAGTGATGGGTGTGTCACAGTGATACTAGCATCCTGGGTATGATATCCATAAATAAAAAGATAAAGATAAGCGTTTTCACCTTGTCTAATTTTAGAGGGGAAGATGAAACTGTATAGGATGTAATGCAGCTCATAGGAGCCAAGTGGTCTGAGAAGGCATAAAAGGCAGAGATAATAAAATAAACTTCACAGACTGCCCCTGGTCTGCCAGCACCGAGCTCCCAAGATTATTACTAATGGCAGCGAGCTGGGATGCCTTATAAGCAGCTGCAGGGACTGCAGGCCTCCTCTGTACAGAAGACTCTAATGCTCCCTTGCTCGTTGAGACAAAGTCACCAAATATGAAGCCCTCAAAGCTGCTCTTGACCTACTCTGTCAGTAATGCCAACAACCTCAGATGCTGAAATCAAAGTGGGACCCTCCCCTTCCCATCCCACTGCCCCCACTAGGGTACCCCTCAGCATTCTCTCTGAGATTCATGATGGGGCCAGAATTCCCCAGTGCCCCCTACTCTGTAGAAGTGGCAGCAGAGTTCTACTCTATTTAACCATGAGGTCACAGATAAGGCTCCGGAAATGCAGTTCCAGAAAACAGGAAGTAATCCTTGGCTAACGATTTCCCTGGCAGTCATCCTGAAAGTCCTCCCCTCAACCCATATGACTAATGGTATTCAAGTCACCTGGGGCAGGGGAGGTCAAAAATGCCTAGGATAAGGTTCCACTCAGGTCTGCCAGATCAAATCTCCCAAGGGTAAGGGCAGGACATTTCTAGTTTATTAAGCTCCCAGGTGATTATGATTTGTAAGCAGATGCTGAAACCACTGCTCTAAGACAGAGAAGGGGTAGAGAGAAGCAGAGAAGAGGGTAGAATGGCAGGGCATGGTGAAACCCAATGGCGTTGCACTGGTCATGACAGGGTTACAGCACAGGTTATCCACATCACCCTCCTCAGTCCCAAATGGCAATGACCCCATGGCAGCCAAGAAAAAGGCCTAATTTTTTAGACTGTCATTCTAATTATGTCATTCTAATGATACCACTGGACTGCCATTGGACCAATGGTGTCCCCCAACATCAGCCCCAACTTACTGCTCCAACCTCACAATTCTCCAGTCTATGCTTTTCCTTCTGCTGACCCCTGGGCCTAGAGTGTATGTCCCCTGACCCCTGTTCTCTGCTGATTGAAACCTTTCTCCTCCTTCCAGGGGAAGTTCAGATACCCTCTTGCTGATGCCCTTGGACAGGATGAGTGACTCCTACATGGAGATTGGTGCCATCTGCATACCACCTCGTATTATGATTACTTGTATACACATCTGTCACCTCCCCAACATGGAAGTGTGAGGGCCTCTCTGGATGATGTACTGATTCCACACATATTGTTCAAGTGCCTACTGGAAGTGGGGATATAGCAATGGGCAACACATATAGACATCTCTAGGTTCAAATGTCCCCCAGATCCTAGCCTGGTGCTCAAGAAACATCTGCTGAATCGCTCGAACAGCAGCAGAGGTGATTGACAGATGGAAAAACCCAGCAGCCTGCAGGCAAGAGCAGTGGCAGCAAAGGAAGCCAGGAGAGTGCATCTAGGGAGGGGGCTGGCCCTCCCACCCCTGCCATCCCAAGGACCAGACACCCAACCCCTCAGAGCCTCACCTGCTGCTGGTCACCACCTTTCCCCTTCCTGACTCTCACATACTCATTACTGTTTCCCATCCTGGACATGGGGAAAGGCTGGGCCAGCCCAGAGCTCGGCCCAAAGTCCAGCACAGCACCCTCCCGGCGGAGGCCTTGAGGCCACATACCTGAGCTCCAGGCAGCCCAGCTGCAAGGCCATGCCTTCGCTGACCTTGCTGGCATAGCGTTGCATGTAGTCGTTCCGGAGCTGGTGGGGAGAAATGCCAAGCATCAAACTTGCACCCTCATCACCGACCCCCCCGGCCCCTGTTTCCCTGAACAGAGGCCCCAGAAGATGAAGGGCCTGATTCTTCCTCCCTAAGCAACAGCTACCCACCCCACCACAAACAAACTTAGAGCAGGGATGGAGAGCATGAGGGAAGGGGTGCTTGTGCTTCCACAGGCCAAGGCTGTGAGGTTTTTGAGGTGCTTTTACAGGCATTCTCTCCCTGCTCCATAGGCAGGAAGTTCAGATTCCCCTCATCCCCCATTTTGGACAGAAGGAAACTGATTTTGCAAGGAGTCAGTAATTTATCGAAAGCCCTGTTGGTAAATAGTGATAAATGTCATGCACAGGTCAAGAAAAGTCTAGCTCAGTCTCTAGCAAACCAGGAGGGACGTAAGACCAGACAGAAGACAACAACGACCACTCCTGTTGACGCTGCACTTCGCTCTGCACCTGGTGCTGAGCTTGACACTCCACACACATTCTGTCCAGAAGTCAGAGATGCTCAGAACAGCTGCTGAGAGCTGGTTGTTAAGTTTTCAGAAGTTTTGTGAGCAAGTAGGTGTCCTACTGATAGCTTGAAATAGGCCACGGTCGGGGAGTATTTACACCATAGAAATTGGCAAGTCCCATAAAAAGGAATTAAATAATGGCATTCACAGCCACCTGGATGGAGTTGGAGACCAGTATTGTAAGTGAAAACTCCAAAATGGAAAACCAACTTCGTATGTTCTCACCCATAAGGGGGAGCTAACCATGATGATGCAAAGGCATAAGAATGATACAGTGGACTTTGGGGACTTGGGGGGAAGGGTGAGAGAGGGCTGAGGGATAAAAGACTACATATGGGGTACAGTGAACACTGCTTGGGTGATGAGTGCACCAACATTTCAGAAATCACCACTAATGAAATTACTCATGTAACCAGCACTACCTGTTGCTCCAAAAAACCTATTGAAATAAATAAATAGGCAAGTGCTACATGTCAGGGAAGTTTTGTTTGCAGAGCCAATTTACCAACCAATAATACCATCTGGTCTCTACAACAACCCTATAAAGTATTATTATTATGATTCCCATAATAATTTTATAGCAGAGGAGACAGCTTCATGCAGGTAAATGAGGTCCCCTGGGGCTCTCAGGTTAGTGAATGGCAGAGCTGGGTTAGTGGATGACAGTCTGCAGAGCTTTGCAGTAAGCACTGCAGGCTTCGTCCTGGACCTGCTCTTGCTGCTTCACTAGCCATCTCTTCTGGGCCAAAAGAAAAGTCCAAGAGGAGCTGGGAGCACACCGGGCAGTTTACTCAGTCATTAAATACTGAGAGAGAAGTGGGGTTGGAGCCGCTGACCACAGACCAAGAACCTTCTTCAAGAGAAGTTTCCTAGCTTGGGCCCTCCAGAATCTGGGCTTTATCTTTCCATTTCCCTAGGAGAGGATGGTTCATCCTTGGCATTTAGGGTGCAATGGGAGCCTCGGGCAGGAAGATAAAGTACTTTTTACCTGTTGGTAAAAATAGAGCAGTGTGGTCCTGTCCTCCTTCAGGCTCTCCATGAAGTCTTCCGGCAAGTAGCGGATTTGAAGGTCATACCTGCAATGGGACAGTCAGGCTCTGGTTGACACAGGGAAGCTGGAGCCTAAAGAAAAGAATGGGATCCCAAGGGCAGAAGCAACCCCATTGCAAAGGGAAGGGCTGCCCATGGGTCTCGTGGCCACCCATTCAGGGCTTTTCTCTTTCCCTCCTCTGTGGTTAGGCAAGAGACCATCAACAGGGAGGTGGCTGGCAGGTGATGTCGGAGCTGGCCCTGACTCTCCACCTTTCTCCCTTGTGGCAGCTGTTTCCCATAGGTTCACAGGCCAGCCCTGGACCTGGGCTTTCCATCCTCCCCACCCTTCTGTCCCTCTTTTCCTCTAGCACTGTCAGCACCCATTTAGGGTTACTTTTAGGTATCTTCTCTGGGATGGGGATAGTCTATGAGCCCAGATTAGCTTAGAAAATACATGCATTCGATGCTGGAGGAAGACTAAGCCTAGAACGCCACTCAGATTTGCTAGAACATTCTGAGGTAGGAGAGTGCTCTAAGGCAGGAACTCCCAGGGCCTCCCCATCCTAAGTTCCTCTCCTCCCCACTTTCAGAGCCCAGGAGTCCACTCCTACCTCCACTCGGCTTCCATGTGCAGACACTCATACTTGTCCTGCACCTCACCCACCGTCATCTGCGGGTGCAGCCAGTGGATCTCATCTGACTTCATGTGCTTCAGCCTCAGCCCATAGCACTCAGCCAGCTGGATGTTGGGCCCAATCCGCCCACTCAGCAGGATGGAGGTGATGATCTCCTGCAGAGAAGAGAGGGGCATGACTCAGGGGTGCCCTCCTCTGGGCTCCCACAATTCTCACATGGACCTGAAAAGTGTGATTCTCTAGGGTAGGATTCTGTCTTTATGTTCGATTTGTCTCTGATTCTCTAGCACTTAGGGAAAGATTTGTACACAATGGGCTCTACCTGATACATGAACAAATGGCTGAAATGAGACAGAGATGGAGGAACTGAGAGAGCAGAAGGGAGGAGAAAATGCAGAGAGGCAAAGAACACTGAAAATTTGCTTCTGCACCACATTATAACCTAACCAATCAATAATTACTGAATATCCACCATCTGAACAGCACCTTCTGAGTGGTTTGCAATTTAGCCAGCATTGCTGAGCTCCTGCACCAGGCACTGCTAGGGCCTTTGCAGACATGATTTCTTTGGCTCCACAACACAGGGAAGCAGGAGTTACCATCTCTGTGCGGCTGATGGAGACACTAATACAGGTCACACAAGCCATGAAATTAACTGGGATTTGGAATCCTGGGCCACTAGAATGAGGATTTCTACTAGGACAAGCTGATTCATGGAGTGCTGGGACTGGACAAGATAAGGACAAGATTCACTTGGAAGGATTAAGTGCCACAATCCCCACATGAGCAGGGTCACAAGAAATGAGTGCTGGCAAGAAACCAGGTGCCCTGTTGTTTCCGCCTTCTTGTTAACCAGAGGTTAATAGACTGCCTGCCTCCCAGCCTGATGCTGCAGCTTCCTGGCCTAGAGTCAGGGGTGGATAACAGGTGGGACCACCAGGCAGCTGCTTGGAAGTCCATCTGTAAGGTCCTGCCTGGTTCTGAAATCACTTTGGTGCCATTTTTTTTCTTGAGATGGCGTCTTGCTCTGTCACCCAGGCTGGAATACAGTGGTGCTATCACAGATCACTGCAACCTCCGCCTCCCAGGTTCAAGCCATTCTCCTGCCTTGGCCTCCTGAGTAGCTGGACTACAGGCATATACCACCATGCTTGAATAATTTTTTTATTTTTAATAGAGATGGAGTTTTATAATGTTGGCTAATCTCAAACTCCTGACCTCCACTGATCCGCCTGCCTTGGCCTCCCAAAATGCTGGGATTACAGGCGTGAGCACCACACCCAGACTTTGGTGCCATGTTAACTCAGGTTTCTCATGTAATTCCACAGAGTTGGTGAATTGAGCTCACTCCTGACAGAGCAGAGAGTACTCTGGGATATAAATTTAAAAACCTGAAGGCACTGATCTATCTCTGTTGGATATGTCTGCAATGTGCATGCCACCAAGCCTAAATCAGCCTAAAGACTGAATAATGCATAACAGGTTGCTGTCAGACCAAAAAGGGTGGGGGGGATTGATTATTTAGATTTTACATTTTTTTAACATGCCTCCCAAGACAGTTTCTAATTTAGTAAATCAACTGTAATCAGTTTTTTAATTGGAATGAAAAGAAGGAGGCATACTATTTTTCTCAGAAGGAAATCAATTTCTTTCTCTCTCCATGAGGAAAATATCATGCTAATACTTAGAAAATCCTGGTTTGAAGGAATGCCCAGTTATTTGCCTTCCGGGACACCCACGTGTCTTGGGCCAGCTGCCTCTTGCTAGCCCTTCTGGACTCAGGGAGTTGTGAGCTGGAAGACCCTCAACCTGAAAAATCCCTTCCTTATTAGGAAAGAAAATGCATGCCACAGAAGGTGATGACTGCTCTGTGAACTAGATGGGGAAACTGAGGCATGGAATGCACTTGTGAGCAGTTGTAACTAACTAGTACAGCAATCAGAATTGAGGCCTTGGATGGGGAAGAAGACTGGGACCAGTGGCACTCCTACAGGGAGAGGTACATCTGGGTGGGAGAGGAGTTCAAGTCTGTGAAGGCAACCATTTTGTCATCCTCTCTACCCATTTCTCCTGTCCCCGACCTTCTGCCCTGCTCTGTCCACTGTCATCCTGTCATATTACCCAGAGCCCGCACATTACTCCCAAGTCCCTCCTGGAGCCCCTACCTCTGGTGCTTTTAAACCTAGAGTCCTCTCCTGCTCCAGCTGAAACCTACTTGGCTAATATCTAATTTCCTCAGGGCTAGGACCCCTATGCTGTTTATTATCAAAAATCTCAAACATATACAAAGTAAACAGAAGAGTATAATAACCCCCCATGTACACATCACCCAGCCTCAACAAATTACGAACCTTCTGCCTTCTTGCTTCATCGATATCACCACCCACTCCCCAACTGTGACTTTTTTACAATTTTTCTAATATAAAATTTATATACATTAAAATGCATAAATTGTAGCTATACAATTTTGACGCATGAATACAACTGTGTAACCCACATACAAATTAAGGTATAGAATTTTCCAGATCCCCAGAAAACTCCCCCATATCCCTTCTCAGTCCACCCTCATGGCCCACTCCCTCCCACCTCTCCAGGCACTTACCTTACCCCCACCACTTTCAACTGGTTTTGCCTGTTCTAGAGCTTCATATAAATGGAATCATTTAGCATACACTTTTTTGTGTCTGTCTTTTTTTACTCAGCATGATATCTGAGATCCATCATGTTGTTGTATATATCAGTAATTAATTCCTATTTATTGATCAGTAATGTTCTACTTTGTAAAGGAATCACAATATGTTGATTCAGTCCTTTGCTTCTGGATACATGGACTATTTCTACTATATGAATTAAACTACTATATGAGCCTTAATGTACAAGTATTTCTGTGAATGTATGTTGTCATTTTCTGTGGATAAATGCCTAGAGGAGGAATTACTGGATCAAAGATAGATGCATGTCTGACTATAACTGTCAGGATTATTTCATTTTATATTACTCTTGTGACATGACACTTCCATTACACTACATCTTCACTGACATCTGGTGTTGTCAGTCTTTTTAATATTAGCCATCTCAGTGGGTGTGTAGTGTCTCATTGTGCTTTTAATTTGCATCTCTCTGATGACTAATGATACTGAACATGTTGTCATGTGTTTATAGGCCATTCATATACCTTCCTTTGTAAATTGGTTGTTTGAATCGTTTTCCCATTTTTTCTGTTGTGTTTTCCTTCGTAGGAGGGTTGTAGGAGACTTTTATACATTCCAGATAAAAGCATTTTATATGCTGTATTTTATGAACATTTTCTCCAGGTCTGTAGTGAGCCTATTCTGCATTGCCCAATTAATGTCTTTCGATAGAGTCTAACTTCTCAAAATTTTCTTTCCTGATTAGTGCTTTCTGTATCCTAAGAAATATTTGCCTGCCTCCAGGTCATGAAAATATTCTATGTTTTCTTTTATAAGCTTCATAGTTTTAACTTTTAGTTTTGTGATCTATCATGAATTAATTTTTGTATATGGTATTCATTTTCAAAAATATTGATCTATGGCTGTTCAGCATTCATTGTTGACTATTCTTTCCCAAATGAATTACTTCTGTCAGGAATCATTTGGCCATCTAGGTTTAGGTCTATTTCTGAACTCTCATTTCTTTTCTATTGATCTTTGTCTATACTGTACCAATATCAACCACACTGCCTGCATTACTATAGCTTTACATAAGATCTTGAAGCCAAATAGGGTTAAATCTTCTATTGTTCCCCATTCCCCAGATTATTGGGCTAGGTCTTTGCATGTCCACGTAAATTTTAGAATCAGCTGGCCACTTTCTTTTTAAAAAGTCTGCTGCATTATGAATGGGATTGTGTTAAATCTATAGCTTAAGAGAACTGGCATTTTTTTTTTAGTGTTTAATTTTTTTATAGAGTTTGGGTCTTGCTATGTTAACCAGGCTGGTCTTGAATTCTTGGCATTCAAGTGATCTTCCCACTTTGGCATCACAAAGTGTTGGGATTACAGACATGAGCCACTGCACCTGTCCAGAACTGGCATCTTAACAGCATTGATTCCTCTAATCCATGAACATGGTATATCTCTCTATTTATTTGGATCTTTTTCAGTTTCTCTTAGTAATGTTGTATCATTTCCAACATATAGGTTGTGCCAGTCTCTTGTTAAATTTATTCCTAATTAATTTATAAATTTAAAAAATTTGCTTCTATAAATTATTTCTAAAAATTAATGTTTTATTTTGGGACTTACTGTCTCCATGATTTTCTGCTAACCTTCTCGTTGCTCTGGCAATCCCAGATTATATCCTCTGGTACTTTCAGTTACTAAAGCTGCAGATTTTTGCCCCTGGAACCCTCTTCCAGACTGGAAGTTTCTCTCAGGCAAAAAGGCACAAACTTGCAGATCTCATTCATCACAGATTAGCTCTCAAGAGCAGATTTCCTTTTAGTTTGTGCTTGCTACTTCCACTCACCAGTGCCTGCAGAGAGTTCACTTTTAAATTCTGCCCAGATTTCATCATTGTTATCTGGAGAAACAGTAGTCAAGCCAAGCTATCCCATCATTTTTGAAATCTTTGTGTTATTTTATTAACAAATCTGTGTTCTCTGCAAGTAGGAGAGGGTTGGGGAGCAGAGATCATCTTTGAGTCATGGACAACTGAAATGCAGACTAGCAATAGCCAGGAGCACAAGCCCTGGTGCCAGAATGCAGCAATGCCTCTCTGCTCACCACCAGCACCCAGCTGGATGTTCTTGGGTACATACTGAAGTTCTCTGGATTCAGTTTTTTTCATCCAGGATATGGACAAAATAATAGTATCAATTTGGAATGGTTTTTTTGAGGATTAAATTAGATAAAACTCCATAGAATGATGCTTGGCCCAAGGTAAATACTCAAAACAAACAAACAAAAAACCAAACCAAAAAACAGCCCTCCCCACCTGCAAACAACAAAGTATTAGCCTTATTTTGACATAGCAGTCTCTTACACAGTCTAGTGCTCTGTAAACCAGATTGGGAAAACAAAGCAGAATTCATTCTATTTTTTCTCTTTCTTTACCTTTCTACCTTCTTTTCTTTTTCCTTCCTTTGGAGGTGGTGGGTCAGGGGTCAAAGGAGTTGATCCAGGAGAGATGGTTGGAGTGATTAGGAGATTGGTTACAGACAGGGAGTGAGCAAAGAAGTAAATGTATTGAGGATAATTGGAAACACTTATGGAGAAGGGGAGGCTACAGAGACTAGCAAACCTATTTCATCACTTTCGAAATCTTTGGAGGTGAGGGATTGGAATTGGAAGTATTGGGGTGACTCATGGTTTGACAGGTAGAAAAATAGACACACACACACACACACACACACACACACAGAGAGAGAGAGAGAGAGATTGATTGAGCTTCATGTATGGAAAGGACTTAGAAGCAATGACACCCCATAGTGAATAGTGACTGCACACCCAGTACCAAGTTGTAGTTTTCAAAAATCCTTCTCCACTTAAAGAATCCAAAGCTCCTTGCAGAAAAGGCTGATTCCAGGGATAGGGGAAAAAGTACAAGATGAGCCTAGAATGCTATTTTGTGCCATATAAAAACAAAGTGTTTTGAGACCATTGAAGACACATAACAACAAATCAGGATTAGCCTGAAGGGGCTCACACAGGCCACATCTAAGATAACTTAAGTATTAAAATATGTAATAGGAATGAGTTACATCCTGCCAAATAAAAGAGAATCTAAGACAGATAAATAACTGGGGGAGAAGAAAATATTCTTCCTTGTGTAGAATGCCAGGTAATAAATGTAGAAGAAAGGATAGAAATAGAAAGCCACCATTTGGCAACAAACTCAGTGTTGCTTGATTCCGGCAGGATTCATCAATGGGCGATGAAGCTGGAGGGTGGAGGTTTGATATTGACATGGTCTCAGTGCATTTAGCCTCAGAATGTACTAATCAAATACACAGAAAAACCTGGCCAACACAAACACCCAGATCATCATGGTTTACATCCCCTGTAGTGGAACAGGTAAGCACAGCGAGCTTCCTGCCTCAATGCACCAAGAAGAGTGCAGCAAGGTTGCTGAGATCTTCCTGCCATGAGTCTGTGGCCTGATGGAGTCAGGAGGCCAGAGACCCAGGACAAGGAGTCTCCTGAGGGTCCTGTAGAACAAGGCCTGGATTTGGATGAGGAACTCTCCCAGGTTGGAGGAGACTAAAGAGATATGATAGCTAAGTGCAATGTGTGCTCCTGGATCAGACAGGAAAAACAGATGCTGCTGGGACAGTTGGTGAAAGCTGGATGGCATCTATGGTGTGGATGGGAGTGTTATAGCAATGCTGACTTTCTGATTTAGATGCATGCAGCACATCTTCTGTAGGAGAGTGTCCCTATCTGGGGAGATAAACTCTGGAGCATTCTGGTGATGGGGCAGCAATGCTGCAACTTGTTCTCCAATAGTTCAGAAAAAAGAATCATGATAATAGGCATATTTGTGTATGTGTAGGCATGTATGCCTGCTTAGGAAGAGATACAGCTGGTAATACAGAAAATAATAAATTTAAACCACTGAGCTTTCTGGGAGAAAGCTATATGGGAGTCCTTAGCCCGTTTTTCTTTTCCCCAACTTTTTAAAACGTTTGAAATAATTTCAGAATAAAAACAGAGAAGAGACTCTGGTAAGGGAGATTCCCAGTCACATAAGAAGTAAAGGTGCTGTATTAATGGGTTGAATAAGATTTGTATCAGGCCAGATATGGCCTTGCAGCTTCTCCCTGACCCATAGTCCCTGAGCCGGGTCAGACTGAATCCAGCTGATGTTTCTAGTTGAAACTCTCCAGGACACTGTCTGCACAAGTTTTTTTTCAGATTTCCTTCTAAGAAGCAATCAATTTCTGTTGTAGACATGGTAGGGAAAGGTTAACTCGAGGTCTTTGGGGTTCAAATTATTAAGAGACTCTTCACCCAACTAACTTCGTAGGAAGATAGATTTCAGCTTCAGGTGAGGAAGACCTTGAGAGCTTTCTAAGCATGCAATGCACTATTTGGGAGGTGCCTGGTGATGGGCAGATTCTTAGCAGTGGTGCATTCTTTCCTGGGGGGCAAACCTGAAATTCTCGGGGAGAGGGAGCTTTATCAGATGGCACTGCACTTGCCACCAATGTTACCGCTGCTGGTTACTGATGATGTATCGTAAAGAATTTGATGAGTCTTTCTCCTTGGTCCTGCAGAGGGGGTGTTTAAACCCTTGGAGCTTTCCAGAGTTAGGATGGACTATGTTATTCACTGTGGGTTCATCACACCTGAATCTGGGCTAATGAGGTGACTCATGGTGGGTCCCTGCTAGTCTCAGGATGGGGGCTGCAATGCTAGAAAGACCAACTGGGTGATTAGAGGGTTGAAACTTTGAGCAATATGGTATCAGCCTGACCCCCAGGGAGGGCAGGGGAGCTGGAGATTGAGTCCAATTATGTGGCCAATGATTCAATCAACCAATCAGTCAATCAATTATGCCTGTATAATAGTCCTTAATACATTTCTGGACATCAGAGCTCAGGTGAGCTTCCTGGTTGGTGATGCCTATTGTATTGGTGTGTCTGGAGAGTAAAGCCTTCTGAGGACATCAAAGCTTCCTGTTTAGGGTCCCTCAGACCTGTCCTCTATGTTTCTTCATTTGGCTGGCTTACTTTATACAATAAAACTGTAAGGATAGCACTTTCCTGCATTCTATGAGTTGTTTTAGGAAACTGTTGAACCTGCTGGGATAGTGGAAACCCCCAAATTTGTAACCAGGTGGTCAGAAGTGTGAATGGCCTAGGAATCCTGGAGCTTGCAATGGGGGTGTGAGGGGAGGGGGTCTTCTGGAGGATGCACCCTCAGCCTATAAAGTCTGAGCTAACTCCACAAGTGCACTGTGGCAGGACTGCATTGCAAAGTGTGCCAATCATTTAGGCACACAGATGGTGGGGGAAACAAGGTTTTCGATCATGAGTGACTCAGAAAGAACTCTAACTTTGGAGTCAAGCAAATGAGGGTGAACCCAACTCTGACATGCACTTCCAACAGATGACAAGCTCCCTGAACCACAGTCCCCTCCCTGCAGCCCTCCAGCCTCATGTCAAGCTGCAGAACGGTGGCTTCATTCAAATAATCAGCAACTGTCTATGATACACTTGCGACGCAAAGCAGAGCTAGGGGTTCTTGTGTACATGCACAGGCCCTTGCTTCAAGGAGCTTCTCACATTTAGTAGGTAGGAGGAAAGGCATGGTATGAATTCAGGGTGGTGGCCAGGTTGGGGTAACAGAAGGCTGAGTGCTGATGTTTGAAATGCTGTCACCTGCACTGGCTCTTGCACGAGCCCTGTCTTCCTCAGCATGAATCCTCTTCTCTAGTATTCTAACATGCACACAGCTTCTCAAGCAAACAGTGGGGGGAGCAAGATCAGCACTCCATCCAGAGCTCCTCAACCATCACCACTGAGATAACATTTCTTTTTCTATTAATTAAGCACTTTTAAAAAATGACAGTATACAATGCTTATCTACCCACTAAACTGCCATATGTACCATGATTTTTAAAAATTGTCTTAATTGTATCAGTTGCTATTTAGGTAAGCCCAGGACTCTTTTTTTTTTTTTTTTTTTGCTACAGGAAGACCTTTGCTTCTTCCCATAGGAGGGTTTCCAGGCTCTCAGAGTGCCCACGGCTTGCAGCCTGATATATTAAGAGCCTTTGAATGCTTTCTTGCAAACATTGAAACTTCTATAGCCGTTCTTCCTGCTTGGCTAACACTGATTTAGTTGTTTTATCAAATAGTGTAAAGACTCCAAACTACCTTTACCTCTCTCCCTATTCTCTGGCCTTTTCCCCTATAGATCAGAAACAAAGAAGGAATGGGACTAGATGGCTTGTCTCTGTGTCCTGGATAATCTACTTTCAAAGACAAAAAGGTCATTGAAGGAATTAATTACTTACTTCACTTTCCTTCTGTCAGAGTTCATCCATTTTATAACTTCTTCGGTAATCTCTATTGTCTCACTATTTTCTCAGGCTCACCTATTTCTAATAAAACACCTAGCCTTTTTTTTTTTTTTTTTTTTCTTAATAAGCTTATTAAACATGTTTGATGTTAGTGGCTGGGTTTCAGAAACAACCTGACAGCTGAGTCCCCCACTGTCCTCCACCAGGATTGCTCTCAAAGAGCGGCCCTTGCCTAAGGTTACACCCTTCCTGGGGGCCGTCCATATCCAGGGACTGGTCAATACAAGGTCATAATACTCTCTCATCCTGATTTGGGATAGCTCTTCTGGGCTCCAGGGCTCCATGTGGAATGGGCTGAGGCCTTTGCTGTGGCTGTATCCCAGGCCAACTTCTCTCTCTGCCCTGTCCTGCTTTCTTCTCTCCCACTAGCTGTATGCCTTGAGAGCTCCTGTCAACATGCTTCCTCCATGCAAGCCTCCCAGCCAGGTCTGCTTCCCAGGAACTCAACTGAGGCAGTGGCTTGCAAACTGCTTCCCAGGCTTAACTCAAGTCACCCTCCTTACCCTTTACAAAATATTCTTTTTTTGTTTTAGTAAGATGGCTACATTTAACATTTTAATAAATAAACTTCAGCTTTTCTTCAGAAAAGTCTTAGGCCAGGTATGGTTACTCACACTTTGGGAGGCCGAGTCAGGCAGATCACTTCAGGTCAGGAGTTCCAGACTAGCCTGTCCAACGTGGTGAAACCCCATCTCTACTAAAAATACAGAAAGTAGCCTGGCATGGTGGTTCGCGCCTGTAATCCTAGCTACGTGGGAGGCTGAGGCAGGAGAATCACTTGAACCCAGGAGGTGGAGGTTGCAGGGAGCCAAGATCATGCCATTGCACTTCAGCCTGGGCCACAAGAGCAAAACTCCATCTCAGAAATGAAATCAAGTCTTGCTTAAATTTTATTTAAAACGGTGTCACTCTGAGGTTGGGGACAAAATCAAGGCAGGTGACTTTGGTGGAAAAACCCTCGGTGGTTCCTCATTTTCTGTACAATCAGATAAGACCCAAACTAATGAACACAAGGCTTTTTTCCCACATGTTATTTCCAGTCTCATCCCCTCTGTAACCACAATGTGCTCCGTGCCTGGTCTCCAAAGCTGCTCTCTTTCTTTCCCCAACACAGCATGCTCTTGCTGTCCTCTGTGCCTGAACACATTCAATTCTTCCTGCCTGGGAGACCCCTGGTTCCCCTCTCCCACTTGTCCTCTCCTCCTGCTGAGCTCTCAGTTATCCTTAAAGGCCCAGCGAGCACTCTGAGGGCCTCTGGGAAGCCTTCTCTGACTCCCTGAGGTAAGGTTTTTGTTTCTTCCCCTGGACTCCAAAAAATCTTAAACATCTATCTAGTAAGAAACCATTATAGGTTGAATTGTGGCTCCCGAAAAAGGTTATGTTGAAGTCTTAACTTCTAGTGCCTTAGTGCGGGACTCTGTAGTCTTTATAGACTAATCGAGTTAAAATGAGGTCATTTGGGTGGGCAGTAATCTAAAATGACTGGTGTCCTTATAAAAAGGTGAGTAGTGTTAGGCCAGGTTCTGTGGCTCACGCCTGTAATCCCAGCACTTTGGGAGGCTGAGGCAGGTAGATCACGAGGTCAGGAGTTCAAGACCAGCCTAGGCAACATGGAGAAACCCTGTCTCTACTAAAAATACAAAAATTAGCCAGGTCTGGTGGTGGGCGCCTGTAATCTCAGCTACTTGGGAGGCTAAGGCAGGAGAATCACTTGAACCTGGGAGGCAGAGGTTGCAGTGAGCTGCGATTGTGCCACTGCACTCCAGCCTGGGTGAGACGAACAAGACTCCGTCTCAAAAAAAAGACTGCGGGGGCAGCGGGGTAAAGAGAGAGAGAGAGACATCCACACAGGGAGAAGATGCAAGATTTGAGTGACGCAACTGCAGGCCAAGGAGTGCCAAAGACCACTGGCGAATCACCAGCCAGGGAGAGGCAAGGACAGGTTCCCCTATGGGCTTCAGAGGGAGCACGGCCCTGCTGACACCTTGATCTTGAATTTCTAGCCTCCGGAACTGTGAGACGCTACCTTTCTGTTGTTTCACATCACTCTGCTTGTGGTGCTTTGTAAGAGCAGCCCTAAGAGTTGTCTTCTAAAAATTTAGACTAATCAATGACTAATACAGACATTGACCAACTAGAGCTAAAACAACTCTCCATGTCTGACCTTGGGTTAGATAGACACAGACAGTTGTTTTAATTGGTCTATGGTCATAATAATTTTAATAAATTTTACTATCTATCTGGACAGTGGTCCCCCAGTAATATCCCCTGTGGGGGCCAGGGCTTTGGCTTCCTAAAGGTTCACTGAAAAAATCACTGAAATGAGGCAGACTGATAAATAGGGGAAAAGGCATACAAATTTACTTAATATGCATGCACAGGTACCTTCAGAACGAAGACCCCATAATAGAGGGGAAATTGTCCTTTTTTATGCTTAGGTTTAGCGCACGATGGACAGCCATGCAGAAATAAGATCAGAGGGGAGGGGTCTGATCTAACACTAACAGGCTGAGTGGGGAACCCAGACAGGCCTGTCTGTCTAGATTCTTCTTGGCCTTTCTGAGCAGTGTTCCTTCCTGCTGGGTGCAGGGCAGGCCCTCTCTAGAATCAAGGCCTTATGACCTACAGTCAAACAATGTAGGTCAGATAATTTCTTTACGGCCTGTTTTTACACGGAATATTTTTAGGTTTTATGGCTGGCTTTCTGTGGGGGAAAAGAGGTTCTGGTTTCTAAGACCCACCTTGGGGAAGACAATCCTAGTTTCTATGGCGCCTCAGGGGACAGTGGGACTGAGGGATGGGGGGCAGTAGAAAGTCAGAGAAAAACTTTTGCTTCTGATGCTGCTGCTGAGGCCTTCATTTTGGGGTATTGTTTTCTGGGCCCCAACAGTTCCTCCCCCAAAGAGACTACAGTAAAGATTTAAACGGATTTCCAGTTATTTTTAGATGAGAGACTAATCTATGTTGCAATGTGATACTGTACTGAGACTGGCTACAAGGTCAGAGCAACTGGCTGGCTTTATGTGGGTTACAGACATGTAAAGAGCTTAGCACAATGGTAGAGCAGGTGTTCAAAGAACGGTAGCTAGCATTGTGATGGGCAAAGAGGGAAGGATGAACAGGGCTCAAGGGTCAAGTCAATCTGAGGAGTTGATTAACCCAAGAAGTCTAAAGTTAATACATGAAGATGCGAACCGCAAATGGAGTCCAGGGGTCTTTGGGCCAGAGGTGCCTCTGACTTCCCTGACTGGGTGGGAACCGGCACCTGGGGAGACCCATCCCTGGGAGCAACTGTCCAGTAGTGGCTCTGAAGTCTTCCAAAGGCTGAGCCCTATAGCAGGACACAGGTAGTTGAAGGAAGCAGTCCCTGGAAAAATGAGTCTGAGGCCTTTTGTTTGCTGGAGCCAGCGCCAGCAACAGGCAGGTGAAGTGCAATCACGGAGCCCCGTAGGATGATCAGGTCATGGCCATGGCTGATCTGGCCACGCCAGTGGCCTGGGGTGAACAAAGCAAAGAAAAACGACTTCCTTCTGTTTGGAGCAAGAGAATCATGAAGGGTTTTGTGTTCCCAGGGCAAGAGCTTGCTAGTGGGCTCTTCCCTTGTCCTTCTGCTCTGTGCGAAGATGGGAAGTAGAGCTCTGAGAAAGTAGAATAAAGGCTGAAAAGGTAACAAAAGACCTTTTCTTTAATTGAATTGAGCAGAATATAAGTGTCTCTGAAAAATAAAAATGTTCTGTTAAAAATGAGACTGTTCTGTCAAGAATTCTGATTTACTCATAAACTGTAGGAAGGGCTCTTGATGCCACGCTGAGATTGAGGAGGGATGAATGACAATAAAGATCAGTTGGGAGAGTACCAGGTGGCTTTCAAAGATTTCTTTTCCCCCAAACTCCCCTACTAAAATCTGCCTCAGAGCAGGAGGGGAGACAGGTAAAGTTTTATTTTTCATGTGGGGGTGGAGTTCAGAGCATTCATGGTACTGTAATGCTTCTTAATTCACATCACTGAATCTCAACAGGGTACCATTGGCACTTGGTGCAGGAGGAATCTTTGTTGTATGGGACCGTTCACCCACGGCAATGGCCTACCCACTGAATGCCCAGCCTCAGCCCCAATCATCGCGAGAATCACGACAACGTGCCAGCTCTGAAGGGCCCCTACACATTTCCCAATGCCGACTTCCAGGAGGTGTGGAACAGCTCCTGGGGAGAAGTGCTGACTCACATATTTGGTGAGCCTCTATTTCCTTCTGCACATACACCAAGATGACATAATTAAAGCTGGTAAATGGACAAAGGGACCACTCACTGCTGTACATCTGGGTACACTGGTCTGTGTGGGCCTGAATGGGGGTACCAGCGACAGATACGGTGATCTGAACTGATGGTCACAGTGGGTTCAACAGTGACCCCTCAAAAGATATGTCTATGTCCTAACCCCAGAACCTGTGAATGTGACCTCATTTGGGGAAAAAGAAGGTGGAGGACTTTGCAAATGTAATTAAGGATCTCAAGATGAGATCACTCTGGACTATCTGAGTGGCCCCAAATCCAATGATAAGCATCCTTATAAGACAGACACAAAGAGAGAAGGCCATGTGAAGATAGAGGCCGAGGTTGGAGTGAGGTAGCCACAAGCCACGAATGCCTAGAGCCACCAGAAGCTGGGAAAGGCAAGGAGGGGTCATCCCCTAGAGCCTTCAGGGGAACTGAGTTCCTCCTGGCACCTTCCTTTGGGATTTCTGGCCTCCAGAATTGTGACAGAATCACCGCTGTTGTTGTAAGCCACCAGGCTGGTGATAATTCGCCATGGCAGCCACAGAAACCCGATACCTTGTTATATACATCCTGAGTTCGCAACATATGTAAGGGATCATTCTCAAAAAAAGCCATTGAAGAACAAAATAATAATAGTGAGCATAACTTAACACCATGAAAGCATTCATTTTGAGGTGATAAAAGTCTCTAACAAGGACATTCAGCAAGGCAATCACTGGATTAAAAATAGAAATGAAAGCCCAGGAACCTGACTACCAATTTGTGGATGTGATGAATGTGAGCGTGTAGATCCACAGAGGTCCGGAACCCGCGTGTCTGCCTTGTGCTGGCCTCTGTAGGTGTCTGTGTGGAGGTGGGCCAGCCTGCAGAGCACACACAGGAAACGGTGTGTGTGTGGTGGGGGGGGCGTGCAGAAGGAGGAGGTCCTTGTGAATATACCTTTTTAAGTATCATCTCGGCACTGGGTTGTGGTTTCCTGTTTGAACCCTTTCCTCTTATTTAGGGACCCTTTTCATGCATGGGAGGCTAGCCTTGTGTGGTTCCATTTATTCTCTTTAGGGTAACCTTTCTTTCAGAAATGGCAACTTACCAAGACAGGTAACCTCCTCCTCCCTTCCTCTTGCACTGAGACTTTGGGCCCTACTCTAGCAGCATCTGAAGGAGGGTGACAGGGATTGTTCCAGATACAGAGAGAACCTGAGCCAATGGTTTGTGGGCCAGACGGCTCTTCCAGGCACAGGGAACTGTCGCCCTGGCCTGAAGAAGAGAAAAAAGAGGGAAAGGGAGGAGAGGGAGAGTGGAAGAGGGGATCGTGGAGGAGGAGGAGGCGGCGGCAGTGGCAGAGAAGAAGGAGAAAGAGGAGGAGGAGAGGAAAAGGAAGGAAGGAAGAAAGGAAGGAAGGGAGAGAGAGAGAGAAAGAAAGAAAGAGAGAAAGAGAGATGTTCCGGTCACCTTGAGCTGCTCTAACAAATCACCCAGACTGGGCGCCTTAAACAACAGGCATTTATTTCTGAATAGCTCTGGAGCTGGGAGTCCAAGATCAAGGTACAGCAGATTTGGTTCTTGGTGAGGGCTTCCTCATTTACAGAGCGACACCTTTTCCTTGTTTCCTCACATGGTGATGGGGAGAGAGAGAGAGAGGAGGGAGGAAGAGGAGGCAGAGAAGGAGGAGAAAGGGGAGGAGGAGAGGAAAAGGAAGAAAGAATGGAAAAGGAAGAAGAAAGAAGAAGAAAGAAAGAAGAAAGAGGAGGAGGAGGAGGAGCAGCAGCGAGAGTCGAAGGGAGCGGCCCTGTGTGGGCACGTCTGTGTACCGCTCTGCCACTTGTTTTCAGAGTGTCATCTTACCCTTTTCCCAGACAAGCAAATTAGCACGTTAGAGAAAAATATAATGATATGAGCCTCTGCTTGCTCCAGAGATTCGGAGCTCCTAAACAAACACAATTTCCTATGAATATCAAACAAAAAGGAAACAGAAAATCCAGAACAAAATCACTTTATCATTGTTCTCTGCAACACCTGCCTAATTTCTTTTAGGTCCTAGGCACAGGGGCCACTGCTTATTCACATAGCTTTTTACAACATAGAGAAATCACCACAAAGCTACTACATCTATGGAGGAAAAAAGTGGAGAATAAAGACCAAAACATGAAATCAGCAGATATGCATGGAGTGACTGTGTTTTGGAAATGTATCGCCATGAGGGCTGTGCCAGGGTGATTTGCGACTGCTTCTATTTGATCAGACACTGCTATGTGGGGGTGTTGGGATCTCAGGAGTGTTCTTGAGAAAGGACAAGTGCTTGGCAAATATGAAGGAGCTGGCAGAATTCTGAGTGCTGGGAAAATGGGGAAAGGAAGATACAAAGATGGAAGTAGAAAAATCCTTCAAAGGACAACGCCAAGCTAGGAAAGGAGAGTGCAAAAAGAAGTGAGGAAGCAGAGAGGAGGGGCTGCTCCAGGAGGGTCCCAGGCAAGGAAGGTGGGCTTGGACTCCCACCTGGACACCCTGGACCCTGCCTCCCCACATAGGCACTCTACAGCAAAGCTGTTCCTCTGCATGTAAACCCAGCCCCACTCCCACAACCTATGAGTGACATGAGATTGTGCTTTTTAAAGATAACTTGGGAGACTTAATAGGAAATGCATTGGAGAAAGGCAAGCATGGATGTGGGGAGATGTTATGTGGCTATTACAGTGAATCAAGTGAGAGATGACAGTGGCTTAAATTGAGGTTGTAGCCATGAAGATGATGATGGTGACCTGTTCTCATAAGATCTATGTTTTCCTGTAGGAGCATGTGCCTCAAATTGTGAAGGTTCATTCATTAGTTTGAGTCCATGTCAGTCTCACTCTTGACAAGGAAGCCCTATGAAAGCAGGGAGCACCTGTGTTTTGGGATACACTAACACCCTAGGCCATGCCAGCATGGTGCCAGGCACACAGGACCCAATCAACATTTGTGGGGTGGATGATGGAGTAATTCAGAACCCTCTCCCAAATATCTCATTCGCAGCCATGGCTTCAACCACCAGATGGTTGGACTGACCTCACTCAAATGTCTATGACCAAACTGGTTTCTTCCTCCAGAATTATGTATCCAAGTATCTATTCAGCATTTCCATGTGAAGATCTTAATGTGTCTCAATTGTACTCTCAGAGGTCCAAAACTGAGCTTGTCAACTCCCCACTCCCCAGTGGCTTTCTCCTCCAGGGTTTTTCATCTTAGGGAAAGAGACCCTGACCACTCAGACCAGGGCTGCCATTCTTCACACCTCCCTCTTCCTTGTTCCTGAATCTCCTGTCATTACAAAAGCCTTTCATTTCCATCTCCTCAGTTCTGTGGATTATAATCACTTCTCTCCATTGATCACAGTGGTTAAGAATGCAGGTTTTAGAAGTACATTGCCTAGGTTTAAAAGAAAGCTTCACCCCTTATTTGCAATTTGCTTAAATCTTCTGCATAGTTTCCTTATATATGAAGTGGAAATAGTAACAATTTGTGCTTTATTGGGTTCTTTTGAGAAGTTAATAAGATAATGCATAGTATTGCTTTCCAACGTGCTAGCTGCCATCACCACTACCACCATCACCATCATCATCACTACCATCACCATCATCAGTTACCACCACCATCATCACTACCATCACCATCATCAATCACCATCACCATCACCATCACTACCATCACCATCATCAATCACCATCACCATCATTAGTCACCATCACCATCATCAATCACCATCACCATCACTCTGTCCACGGCTATAATCTTAATTCAAGCTACTGTCATCTCTCATTTGATTCACTGTAATAGCCACCTCACATTTCCCCACATCCACTCCTGCCTTCCTCCAATGCACTTTCCATTATGTAACCCAAGTGATCTTTAAAAAGCATGATCTCATGTCATTCATAAGTTTAAATTATATCAGTGGCTTCCCACAAGAGATGGAATAAGAGAGAGATCCAAGATGGCTGATCATTAGCAGCTCGGGCTCCTAGCTCCCAGTGAAAGCGCAGAGAACGAGAGGATGCCACCCTTTCAGAAGAATATTTGTTGCTCACGGACTAGGAGATTCCCAGCAGAGGAGCCCCATGTGTCGCCAGGGTGACTCTTGTGGCCTGCGCGGCGGTTTTGCTGGTGCCTTAGCGCGCCAGTTTTTGGTGCAGAGTCCGGAGATTCCCCGGCAGAAAAGCACCATCAATCTTAACACCGCTATTTTGACCGGCGCAGTGGACTGCTCAGATTTTGGTGCTGGAAATCAACAAGTTGGACGTCTGCTCAGAGACCTAGTTAGAAAGTCGGTAATTACAAAGACAACAGACGGGTAAATATATAATGAAGGGAAGAAATCAGCATAAAAAGGCAGAGAATACTCAAAATCAGAATGCCTCTCCCTCTACAGGGGATCGCAATTCCTCATCGGTAACGGAACAAGGCTTAATAGATTACGAGTGTGTTCCAATAACAGAAGCAGGCTTCAAAACGTGGGTGATAAGAAACTTCTGTGAATTAAAAGAACTTGTTCTAACCCAATGCAAAGAAACTAAGAACCTTGAAAAAAGGTTTGATGAAATGTTAACGAGAATGGACAATTTAGAGAGGAATATAAGTGAATTGATGAAGCTGAAAAACACAACACGAGAACTTCGCGAAGCATGCACAAGTTTAAACAGTCGAATTGATCAAGTAGAAGAAAGGACATCAGAAGTCGAGAGCCAGCTCAGTGAAATGAAACGAGAAGACAAGATTGGAGAAAAAAGGATGAAAAGGAATGAGCAAAGTCTCCAGGAAATATGGGACTATGTGAAAAGACCTAATTTACGTTTGATAGGTGTACCTGAATGTGATGAAGAGAATGAATCCAAGTTGGAAAATACTCTTCAGGATATCATTCAGGAAAATTTTCCCAACCTGGCAAGGCAGGGTAATATTCAACTCCAGGTAATACAGAGAACACCACAAAGATATTCTTCAAGAAGACCAACCCCAAGGCACATAATTGCCAGATTTATTAGGGTTGAAATGAAGGAGAAAATACTAAGGGTAGCCAGAGAGAAAGGTCAGGTTACCCATAAAGGGAAACCTATCAGACTTACCGCAGATCTCTCAGCAGAAACCCTACAAGCCAGAAAAGAGTGGGGACCAATATTTAACATCCTTAAAGAAAAAAACTTTCAACCCAGAATTTCCTATCCAGCCAAACTAAGCTTTATAATCGAAGGAAAAATTAAATCCTTTGCGAACAAACAAGTACTTAGAGAGTTCACCACCACCAGGCCTGCTTTACAAGAGCTTCTGAAAGAAGCACTATACATATAAAGGAACAAACAATATCAGCCTTTCCAAAAATATATAAAAAAGAAAAGAACATTAACACAACAAAAAATTTACACTAACTAATGGGCAAAACAGCCAGCTAGCATCAAATGCTAGTATTAAAGTTATATATATTCTAATTGGATAAAAAGCCAAAACCAATTGCTATGCTGCATCCAGACCCATCTCACATGCAACGATACACAAAGACTCAAAACAAAGAGAAGGAGGAAGATTTATCAACCAATCAGAGAGTAAAAATAAACAAATAAAAAGCAGGAGATGCAATTCTCGCCTCTGATAAAGTAGACTTTAAAGTAACAAAGAGCAAAAAAGGCAAAGAAGGACATTACATAATGGCAAAAGGATCAATGTAACAAGAAGAGCTAACGATTTTATAGATCAACGAGACAGAAAATTAACAAGGACATCCAGGACTTGAACTCAGACCCGGAACAAGTAAACTTAATAAACATTTATAGAATTCTCCACTTCAAATACATAAAACATACATTACCACCTCACACCTATTCCATAAGTGACTACATAATTGGAAGTAAATCACTCCTCAGTAATCGCATAGCATTTCATAGGTTTAAATGAAATATTGGTTGGCTGCTCGTTTGTTATTTTCTCCCTTATTCCTTCCTGTTTACATCAAGTATAATTATTGGTATAAAAGAGGTTTTCAATACCCATTACTAAACTGCATTCTAGCCTGGGCAAGAAAGCAATACTCCCATTCTCTCTCTCTCTTTCTCTTCCTTTTTCGTCCTCTTCTTTATTCTTTTTCTTTCTTTCTTTCAAAAAAAATAAATAAAAAAAAGAAAAAGAAAAAGAAAGAAGCAAACAGAAACCACTCAGGCTCCCTCCTCCAGAAAAAAAAAAAAAAAAAAAAGAAGTGGAATAAAAACCAAAATGGTTAACATGGTTTAAATAACCCAACTCCAACAATTCTTAGTCTCAAACCTGCTATGTGCCTTCCCACTTCAGGACCTTGATATATGCTGTTCCCTCCACAGTGAACACTGTTCCTTTAGCCTTCCCTTCTTTCTTTTCCTTCTTGGTCAAAACCTCTCTTAAGTGTTCTGCCCCATCTCTGCACTAAAATTGCCCAAACAAAGATTATTCATGGCACCTGCAGCTAAAGCCATTCACTTATTTCTAACCTTATCTGCTGTCCTTTCTGAGCATCTAACACAGCCAGCCAGTATTTTCCTTAAAGCCCTCTCTGCCTTGAGCTCCTCAGACTCTATTCTCCTAGTTCTCTTGTTTGACTGACTCTTGTTTTTCCCTTCATTTGCTGCTCTTTCTGTATCAGCCTTTTAGAAGTCAATTTCCCCAGGTTTCCTACCTGGATCTCTTTTCGTTCTATTCTACTCATTCCTTGTGGGTCATTCTACCCATTTGCATGGCATCCATTGCATGACACCCAAATCTTGTCTCTAGATTCCTTCTCCCTGCTGAGCTCCAGACCCAAGTTCCTCCATGGAGGTGTTTCATAAACACTTTAAGCACAAGGCATGTAAAGATGAAATCTCAGAACACCTTCCCTTTCTGTTTGGATCTCAATGAATAGTACGAACACCCATTTAGTTGCCCAGCAAAAGCCTGAGTCATTTTTCTCTCCTTCCTTCTTTCTCTCCATATATCTAATCATCAAATTCTATTGACTCTGCCTCCTTGATGGGCTCAATTCTGTTGACTTCTTTCTATTCCCATTGTCACTCCCTTAGTCCAGGTCCTCATTATTTCCCTCTTGTGGTATGACCACAGTCTCCTAACCCATCTCCCATTCACCAGTCTTTTTTTTTCCCTCCAATCCTTTTTTCTCTGCTGTCAGAGTTTAGGGGAAGAAAAATCCCTAAATGATTGTCTATAGATCTAGTGGTATAGCTTTTAAAAGAAGGGTTTCTGTAGGCAAATAAGAAATTGTTTATTTAAGAAAATATCACCTCTGTGGCCCCTCTCAGTGACTGACCAGGCATATCAGCCTATTTAAGGTTCTGAGAAGTCTTGCTGCAAAAGAACCTGTTCAGAACTGTTTAACCAAGCATTTCCCAATCTTTCTGACCACACATTCCCTTCCCGAGGGCATACTTCTTAACATCTTGCAGAACACCATGTTGCTGTTTTAAAATGCAAATCTGATCATCTTACTTCTTTATTTGAAAATGAGACAGATACCTGGATAGACACCAAAAGATGACAATTCGCACTTTATGCTCTGGGCAATTAGAGACGCTTGGAGATTCCTGAGCTGGGTAATAACCTAATACCCACATAACCAACAGCTTCCAGTTGTGGGTGCTGCTATGTGCTTTGTGCTTCTCAACCATCACCTCCAATCCTTACAGCATGACGATCCCTGGGTGAGGAGGTGAGCATGATATCTGGGTGAGGAGATGGAACCCCAGATCAGTTAAGCATCAGGTCCCAGGCCACACAACCAGTAAGGATGGAGCAGGACTTGGCAAGAAGTCTAGGTGGCTTTAAGGCTACAGCTGTTTGCAATAAACAGGTGACATTTTGCCTGCAGGGACATTGGAAGCAGGAAAAATCAGAAGGCTTGGACATATTCCTAGAAGTCAGTCACTTCCTCTGTTCTCCACCTTCGCTCCCCCAACCCCAGATACTGCATCAAGCCATTCTTCTTAAGCCTGGGTCTCATCGCTTTTTCCATAGGCCCGTGGTGTACTTTCACCCCTTAAACACCCAGCAGGGTATCATACAACTACAGAAACATCTTGCCCCTGCTTATTCCCCAATGCCTGCCCAGTTCCAAACTTCTGTGCCTGATATTGTAGGCCCTTCATTCTCTGCTGTCAACTTTACTTTTTGATCTTGGCTTTAGATATTATTCTAAATATAATCCATACTCCAGTCAAACTGAACTACTTACTGTTCAGAGACTTCCCTGTCTTTCTTCATGCTGTTCCCTCCTCTTGGAAAGCCTCCTCCTGTCCCCAGTGTCACTGCTTTAAATCCTACCTCTTTTTCAGGACCTTTTCACTGCTGACTCCATGGAGCATGTCCTAATCCGAACCAACCAGCTGCTCTCTGTTTTTCAGCACAAAAGAACAATGAGGTGCTCTTCCCTAAACTTGGAAATCAGGTTAACTTCTGAAAATTAAACTAGTAAAATTCACAGTGGATGGCATCAGCTCTTTGCAATGATATACCCAAAGGAAGACTCATGAAGTGGATAAAGATATAGAAAAACGTCCTCCCGGAGAAAGATGACCAGGGCTTACTCCCAGGACACAGTTGTGCTTCTATGTCAGAAATCATAAGATGAGCAAACAAGGCCCTAATCAAATCAGTTACAGGAAACAGAGAGAGCCAATCAAACCATAATCAATGTTGATAACTGGCCCTGACAGTGACCTAATCAATTACACTGTGCTCTGGTTGTGGAAGCGCAGCATGAAATACAGCAGACAGAAGACAGCCAGGATGATGAGGCCAGGGTGCAGCAGCCCGAACCAAAGGAGACATTCGAGAAGTCTGGGGACACTGGCTTTCAGGACATGGGAAGCATTGGCCATGAGCTGGAGATAGCTCATCCCGTGTCCTCAGACCTGATTAGCTTTCCCGAAAGTTCCTGCTTCCTTTGTTCAAATTACCAACTAAGCAACCTTCTGAGAACCAATCTGGCTTTCTCACCCATCATCAGAAAGGGGTGCTCTGGGCAGAGGCAAGGTATGTCCTCAGTGTATCTACTCATGGGGATGCTGGGAATATTTCATGGAATAATGTGTATAGAGGGATTGGCCCAGGCTCCACACAGTAATTGTTCGGTAAATGTAGGTGACTGAGATTAGTTCAGCATGGTGGAACTCTGCTTATGATGAGCATTTTACATACATTTGGTTAAGGCGAACTAGTGTCCTGAGGTCCAGGTGCCCTGATGAAGGTGGATACCTGGACCTGCAAAACAGATGTTGCGATTCTGGGCAGGAGTGAGCAAAGGGGTGTGTTGCCAGGTCGGGCTCGTTAACCCTTCACCTGGCCCAAAGCGTCTCTACTTCATTACCATCCTCTAAGCGTCCACGAATTCCTTCCTCCACGTGCTCAGCACACAAGTCTTAAACCAATTTTGTTCTATTTTTCATGCAACCATTTGTGTATCTCTAATTCCTATTTCACCAGAGTGTAAACTTTTTGAGGACAGGAGCTTTTAAGTCCTTCACAGAGCTTCAAGTCTCATAAATACTTGGTAAGTTGAAATGAATTGAATCAGAGGCCAAAAAAAGATCTGGGGTTCAAACAAAGACCACAACATGTCTTTCCCAGGTTCCTCGAGAAATAGTATGCAGACCCCTGGAGAGAAGGCCTGGTGATGCAGGCTGGGCACATCTCTCTGATGCCATCTCACCTCTTCGACCCAGGGTGGATATGGGAGAGCCACGAGGATGCAGGAGAGCTGCTCAGCTGCCCAGGAAGAAGACAGAGGGACAGACAGATGGACAGAGCAGACGCCTTCACACTTACCCGGATCTCTGTCTGGACAGTGCATTTGACCAGTTTGAAATTCTTCCCGGGATTGAAGCTGTTGCTATAGAAGCAGACCTTGAGGATACGCACGTCTTCCTTTTCCACATCTACTGGTACCACCACCATGGGCTCTGCGGGGCCTTCGGGCCGGCGTAATGTGCCCAACTTTACTCGACTCAGGGGCTCAGACACCCCAGACATCCTCTCAGACAGCGGCTAAGACCGGCACATCGCAGTCCTGCAGAGACAGCAGAGGGTCAGCCCTAAAAGAGCCCCGCACAGGCCCACACACCTTGTACCCCAGGAACGGCACCCATCGAGCTCCAAGACCGACACAAATGCTATATATTCTCCCACTCGCAAAAGCTCCCCTGCAAGGCACCCGGTTCTCTCGGCTGGGAAAGCTGCAGCAGGAAGGGGCAAGTTTCAGAAGCATCCAGGTATGAAACCCAGATGTAGAGCTTTCATGCCTATGAGGTCTGTCTCCTGGAAGCCCCTCTCCCTGACCCATTCCTCCCTCCACACTGGTACCCAGGCAAAGGGCCCACACTTAGCAAAGGCAGCTGTGAGAGGAGGCGGTCGCAGCTTGGTTCCAAGGTACAGCTGAGCAGAAAAAGCAAAGAGCGAGACAGTAGAAAATAGCAGGAGAGGAACAGGGACAGCGGAAAAGCCAAGAAGAAACAGAATGGGAGAACAGGGGTGCCCGAGGGAACAGGAATGGAGAAGTCAGGAAAGGGCCCAGGTGGAGGGCCAAGCTGTCAACCGATGCCGTCCGCCTCCACCCTCAGCTGCCAGCAAGAACTTTCAGGGTGGGAGGCCTCTGTCCGACGGGAACCCAGCACATAGAACATCGCTCATCACACGCAGAAGGATTCAAGAGGAACAGTGCTCTGTCCAGCAGCCCTGTGGGGAAGGGCATTCTGCACCTGGGAGGGAGGGCCCCTAGAAGACCCAGTCCAGTTACAGCCTGGGTTGACACAGACGTAGACAATGAGAATCCTAGGAATGTGTAGTTCACCTGGAATCTCAGCAACATTGGTCCTGGCCTCTAGATCCAGTACAATTCAGTAGGGTTTATCTCCTCCTGATCTAAAGCAGGGAATGCTCAAAGGAAAAAGTGGAAGTTCTAGCTCTGGATGGGTGGCATCAGCGTTGGCTCCATATAATCACTGGGAAGCTTTCAGAAACCCTAAACCAAGCGCTGTCCTCAGAGACTGCCGTCAAATCGGTCTGGGTTGAGCACTGACATATTTGTTTCCCAGAATTTTTCCAACGTTTGGCCTGGGTTGGAAACCACTGTTCTAGAATGAGCTTAGCTCTTATCCTGAAACCCCTTCTTAAATAAAAAAATCCCCTTTCTAAGAACAGACTGTGATTTTAGGGGGGGATTCCTTTTTGTCCCATCATTTAGTTGGGAGCAAAATGATAGAGTTGGCAATGTGAAAATACCAACATGGAGTCACATATTTGAAAAGTGGCATGAGTGCCTATATTTACTTATTTACACTGTGCTAGATGCTAGGAAAGAAAGATTTAGATAGCCATTAGCTTCAAAGAGCCATTCCTTTTTAAAAAAGTGAATGTGTATTATGAAGATGCAAAATAGAGGCAAGGATGAGAGAAGGAGCCAGGCATGTCCTTTGGATCAGGGGCAGGAGGACAGTAGGCAGCACCAAGCTCAGAGTCCACAGGGGTAGCAAAATGTGGCACGGGACCTACAGAGAGAAGAATGTGCATCTGCATATATATATATATATATATATATATTTTTTCTTATCTAAAAGATATATATATATATTCTAGAAATATCTGTCTATTCTAGAGGTATCCATACCATTTTCCAACAAACATCTGCTGGACATGTCCTGTGTGCCAATACTCTGCTATGTGGTGAAGATGTATTGCAGATCCCCTGGAGGAATCTTCCAGGCTCCTGGAATACATCTTCACTACATAGGAATCCAGGGGAAGTCATTTGAGAGGTAACCCCAGGAAACATCAGAGAAATGATGACAGGGAGGAGAAAAAGGTCAAAAGAGTGATTAAGTGAGTTATTCCTTGGGAAACTGCAGTTTAACCATGCTGGGAACTCTAGGAGCCAGGATAGAATGTATCCCACCCAGAGAGGGAGGGATCTGGGGTATTTATACACCATTCTTAGAGTCATTGTTCCAGCATATCCAGTCAGTTCTGCACAAGGGAGGGCTGAGGACATCCTCAGGCACAGAGGTGCACAGCTGGCGGCAGGCGGGTGGAAGAGAGGATGGCACTGAAATGGGAGGGCCCAGGGGGACACAGGATCTCGGGAGAACACAGATCTCAACTCCATGCCATCTTCCCTCACACTCATCTTGCCTGTGTCCTGGTCCCAGCTCATTTTCTGACTGGCTTTAAAATCTTGTGCAAGTAACTTAACCTCTCCTGGCCTCATTTTGGGTAATGCTGCCTACCTTGTTTTCCTTATAGAAGGGCGGTGAGGATCAAGTGAGAAAACGGTGAGTTAGTTCATTGTATCTGATCAAGTGGGATACCAGTGAAAGGCTCAATCGTCATGACTATTTTCACTTGTCTTTTTTCCAAAATCTTGTCTGATGACCTGTATTCCCTGTATCTTGCTCCCCTTCTGCCTGTGCTCCAGATGAAAAACAAATTCTACTTTGCAACACTTGCCAATTTCTGTGGTGTAAAAATTCCCACCATAACTGACCTTTGGGTACCAATGCACATCACTGAATGCTGAGTTAGGAAGAGATGAGAACCATCTGCCGACTCCAGCTCCTGTTCTTGATGGCAGAACTTGCTCATGACTCCAAATTTTGTCTGATTATTTGAATTACTCGTCAACAGTCTATCTCTGGCCTTTAATGATCACAAAATCCTCTGATGCTCAACTCATGAGCCAAAAGCCCCGCCCCTTTCTCCAGACCTTCTTCCTGGCTCTCCAAGCCCTGGCATTCATTCCGTCCTCCCTGCTTCCTGGTCTGCCCCAGACCTTCGGAGCAGAATCAGAGGAGACTACATTTTGTGGCACTAGTGAAAACCCTGGCTCCGAGCCATCCTGGGCTTTGGTTTGCCTCCTGGCCCCCAAATCTGCCAAAGTCAAAGTCAAAGAATAACAAACACGAGGAAATGGGCTCAAATTAAACAGGAAAAGTTCTGATTGGCTGTAAGAACTTCTGGGCCAAAATCTGCAAAGGGTACTACAGGAGGCTGGACAATCTCTGAGTTCTTAAGATCTTCAGGAAGAAAATAAATTACGTTCTTCCTGAATGGCAAGACATCGACCTGCCTGCAGGAGGGGGAAATGAAGCAGCATTTAACTCCCTTCCAGATACACCAGGTTGTAACTGTACCTAGTACTGTGCTCCTGGCACAGGGGAGATGCTAGGGTTACAGAAAAAAATTTCACAGCAAAACTTAACTCTTGCCCTTGAAGACACTGTAGGGTAATGTTACACATTTTGTGTTCAATAAACGGCTTAGCCTCTGGGAGAGGTAGACACCAGAGGTGATGCTGGGCATCGCAAACATAAAATGCATGGTCTTGAGGACTCAAAGTTCTGTTCCTGGCCGGGCACAGTGGCTTACAACTTTAATTCTAGCACCTTGGGAGGCCAAAGCGGGCGGATCACTTGAAGTCAGGAGTTCAAGATCAGCCTGGCTGACATGGTGAAACCCCATCTCTACCAAAATTATAAAAATTAGCCTAGCGTGGAGGCATGTGCCTGTAATCCCAGCTACTTGGGAGGCTGAGACAGAAGAATCACTTGAACTTGGAAAGCAGAGGTTGCAGTGAGCCGAGATGGCGACATTGCACTCCAGTCTGGGGAAAAAGAGCAGAACTCTGCCTCAAAAAAAAAAAAAAAAAAAAAGTTCTGTTCCTGATTTGAGAGAGTGTGGAAAGGGGACCATTAGTCAGAAAGGCCGTATGATGTCAGGGAGAAGGCGCATACATCCGACTCATTCAAACCCGGGTTTAAACTGCTGTCTTTGGGGCTGCCAAGCCATACAACTAGGTCATTACTCACAATGGACTTTGGAGTGTGGCAACATGGCCGCCTGAAGTCTCTGCCACAAACCCACTGTGTGATCCGGAGAAGATAATCTCTGCAGGCCTCAGTTTCTTCTGTTGGGGCATGAGGCCACTATTACTTCTCCTGCAGAATTTTCTGGAGGATCAGAGATTACTTCTGTTACTTCTGTAAACTCCTTGGCACTTTCATTTTTTAAGTGTCCACGGCAGAAGAAAGAATTGGAAATATAATACTAAGACCCACTTTTTAATTTTTAAACTTAAATTTAATTATTATTTTTTTAGAGATAGGGTCTTTCTCTATTGTTTAGGCTAGAATGCAGGGATGTGATCATAGCT
This sequence comes from Aotus nancymaae, assembly GCF_030222135.1. NCBI lineage: Eukaryota > Metazoa > Chordata > Mammalia > Primates > Aotidae > Aotus > Aotus nancymaae. The sequence goes on along the minus strand of NW_026988494.1, from coordinate 25,613,074 downwards.
CATTACAGCCTCCAACTCCTGGGCTTAGGTGATCCTCCTGCCTCAGCCTCCCAAGCAGCTGGGACTATAGGTACAATGCCACCATGCCTGGTTACATTTTTTTTTTTAAAATAGTGATAGGATCTCTCTATGTTGCCCAGGCTGGTCTTGAACTTATGGCCTCAAGTGATCCTTCCTCCTCAACTTCCCAAAGTGCTGGGATTACAGGTATGAGCCATCATGCCCGGCCTTTAAGCCTTACTTTTAAAAAAATCTAAACTGACATTCCACCAAGTCCCGCATTCCACCATGCACCTGCCCCACCTCCACAGATCACCCCTCCCTCTCCTCTGCTCCTGCACAGTCCCCTGCTTGTCCGGAGAGCACCACAGGCGCCTGCCCGTGGAAGGAGGCCTCCCAGGAGACGGTCAAGTGCAGCCCTTTGGATCTAGCAGAAGTCAGAATGTCACGAGACACACAGTTTATTTCCACTCCGCCTTTGAGTCACTTCCCCTTGCTGTTTCCACATCAACAAGATGGAGATCGCAGCCCTTTCCTATCCCAAAGGCCTGCTGAGTGCAGCCACTTAGCTAATTGGCAATGACCTTGCAGTCTCAGGGAGCCGGTCCTAGGTTTCTGGGCAAGGCTGGGCCCTGCTGGCTCCTCACAGCACCCCCTCCCCAGCCCTCACCCCCTCACCCCTTGGTTCCTGTAGGGCCAGCATTCTGCATGCTCCACGGCCCTCCAGTCCAGCATTCGCTAAATCCCCTCCCTCCTCCCCAAGCCTTTCTCCCCATTACCTTGCAAAGGAGGGAACCAGAAAGGTTGTGATTATTGCCAGCTATAATTCAAAAGGCATTTGTTGAGACTCTACCACGTTTTCAGCTCCCCACCCCCGCACCCATTACCCACCGTGAGTCCCTCTGCTGCCAGCTCTTGCCAGCCCAGAGGCCAGCTGACTTGGTGGGGGGAGGGGGAGTCTTGAATCCCTGCAACTTGCCAGATTTTTATTATCTCCTATTTGACTTCCGGGCTCCACTCTTGCCTCAGTTCTTCAAAAATCAGACTCATCTTGCTTCTTACTTGCCAGGTCATGAATGACTTTTGGCTGTCCTTCCTTCTTTCCTTTCCTCCTCCCTCCTTTCCTTCCTTCCTCCCTCCTTTCTTCTTTCCTTCCTTCTCTCCTCTCTCCGCCTTCCTATGTTTCAGGAGCCATAGCAGATCTGAAGCTATGAAGATAAACAGAAGAGGGAAGAAGGTCCCTATCTGTTAGCACATAATCCAGTAAAAAGAAAAAAGATAAAACAGAACAAAACACCCCAAAACAGCCACAGCCTGCTAAGGTCTCTAAGAGAACTCTAAGCATGGGGCCAGAGGAAAATGGAAGAGAACTTGCCTACTGGGCCTCAGGGTCTCAGGAAAAAGTGACCCCGAAAGATCAGGAAACCCCATAACATGCTGCCTGCAGGGCTGGTCAAGAGGGTGGGCAAGGGGTCGTTTGGAAACGAGACCGGAAGGTGGCAATCTGCTAAGAAATTTTTGAACATCATCCATGGAAAAGCAGATTTTCATTTCAAATATATAAATCTGGCACAGGGAGACAGCCCAGGCATGTGCTGAGAGGCTGCAGGGGCAGCAAGAATAAGTGCCTGGTGTGTGTTTGGACACTGGCAATCCGAGAGAAAGATGCCTTGATTTGTAGCACTTGACAATTTCTCTGGTGTAAACACATCCATTATGGCCGATTTCAAGCCACCAGCATGATAGTACTGAAAGGGGAGCTGGGGAGAAATGGACGCCCCTGGCTTGTGAGAGTTGGTTCCAGCACACCACTGAACAGTGACAGACTCTGAGCAAAAAGGGCAGATCTCAGGGTCCCTGGCCTCAAGCCACCTCTGACCCTTGATGTCCCACTTTGTCCCTATAGTGGTGGCACCACCCAGCCCTTCAAGACAACAATGTACAAGGTCCATGGAGGCATAGAATCTTAGCATGTAGTATGTATACAGTCATGGATAGTTAGGACTTGATTAAGGTATACTAGAACCTTCCTCCAAAGAGTTCCTCTTACTCTCCAGTCCTCTGAAAGTTATTTTCAAAACCACATTCTTTGTCATCTTTAACCCCAAACTAAGTTCTCCTCCACCTTCTCCTCTTCAAATCATGATCTCAGCTTTTTCCTTCCCTCTCAACCTCCAACTCCTGCAAATCTCATGTCTCTCTCTGAGTAAGTTACAAAGTTGGTTGCTGAGCAGGGAAATTTGGTACCATGAAGAATCAATGTTTCAGTGTCTGACTGAGTTCTTCCCCATTTTCTTGAGGTTAATAAGGAGGTCAGATGATAGCAGGTGAATTCCTAGCTGGTCAAACGGTGTCTTCTAAAGACTGCTAATCAAATGTCTGCATTAACTTGGATGGCAGACAGTTGTTTCAATTGCTCTTATTGACACCTTTTAATTGGGTATGAAGGAGCTTGTGGTTATCAAACAAGAAGCATCAAGTTGAGCACAGGATTGAGAGAGATTATGGCTTTAACAGAGGATCAAAAAAAATTCTTGAAATCTTCACAGGCTGGTAAGTCATGCCAAGTTTAACAAAATACAACTTGTGAAGTGGAATAAATGAGCCATTCTTCATGTAGATTAAAAAAAAAGTCTTCCACAGTCTAGGATGAGAAAGATGTGGTTTAGCAGCAGGATGGATTAAAAAATAGGATTTAGGCTAACTGTAAATTCAGTTAGTCACTATGATGTGGCAGCCAAAAAAAGTTAATGTAGTGTTGGGGTTACCAGAAAACTCCTTAAAAAGGATGGTGATTTCCCTCTGGGCTCTGCACACACAATCCCGCAGTGCACGCTGAGGGTCTGGGGTTTGAGAGGCCGTCTTCTAGGGCAAGGACATTCAACAAAACCCTTGAGTCTGGGGACCCTGTCTTATGGTGCAGACCCCTAAAACCAAAAACAGAGTGAGTCATGGGAATGTAAGTTAGATTGCTGGTTTTGAACTGTTGTAGGACTGCCCAGTGAAAGACGGATCTGACTCCATTCAAGTCATCGTTAAGAAAAAATGTACAGCCAGAGAGAAGAAGGAAGAGGAGTTTCACATTTGTTTATCACATGCTGAATCTCCCTTCATAGTGGGTTTTTTTTTTTTTTTTTTTTTTTTTTGAGACAGAGTCTCGCTTTTGTCGCCCAGGCTGGAGTACAATGGCATGATGTCGGCTCACCACAACCTCCACCTCCCAGGTTCAAGTGATTCTCCTGCTTCAGCCTCTGGAGTAGCTGAGATTACAGGCATGAGCCACCACACCTGGCTAATTTTGTATTTTTAGTAGAGATAGGTTTTCTCCACGCTGGTCAGGCTGGTCTCAAACTCCCGACCTCAAGTGATCCACCCCCCTCGGCCTCCCAAAGTGCTGGGATTACAGGTATGAGCCACCGTGCCCGGCCCATAGTGTTTACATTTGCACATCACATGCTGAATCTCCCTTCATAGCGTTTGCACCCTGGCTACCTCACTGCTGTCTCCCAAGGCAGGCTGCTCTCCCATTTTGAGGATGAGGAAAAGCGACTTACTGAGCAGCTTGCCTGGGGTCCCCTTTCTTCAGCAGCAGAGATAAGACCAGAGCTCAGATTTCCCGCTGTACCCCAAGAAACACAGTCCACAGCCTACAACCCAGCAGTGAGCCCCCGCTCCTTCCCCCGCCCCCTGAGTTTGGTCTCCACACATCAAGCTTATTTCTGTGCCGAAGAGTACAGCCCAGATGAACCTGCTTTTCTGATGTAGCCCCAGAGCCCCAGAATTCTGCTCAAACACAAATTCCTCACAATGCATGGAAAGGAATGCAGACTTTTGACATGTTAATATGTATGTAGTCATGGATATGTAGGACTTGATTAAGGTATATTTCATGATACATTTAATAAATAGAAAAAAAGTTGATGATTAAAAAAAACCTCAAGTACTTTTTTTTTAACTAGAAAGTATAAACCCAGGTCTAACTGTACAGATGTAGGCCCCCTCATCTCTCACCACCTTAAAAACAACCAAACCATCCTATTGAACAAGCTTCTCCACCTGCCAAACCCCCCACTCTGCCACTCTTTGCAAACTTAGTACACAACAAATATTTGCTTTATGTAAATAGATCTCAAAACCATTAAACATGACCAAGTCCCCATCTGTAGATGTATTCAACTTTCATTTTAATGCAAATTGAATAAAACAGCAATTTTGATGCCCCTTCAAGCAAACAGGATGCCACCTGTGTGTGAACAGTCTTGAGAAAATTAAAAATAGATGGAAAAGCCCTCAGCAGTTGAAAATGCTAATAAAAACAACTTTAAAGAACCACCATAAACTTATTAAGCAAGCCAAGTTACCTAGGGAAAAAAAAAAGAAAATCTTTTGTTCATGGACTTGAAAAGAACTACTGAAATTGCCAATTACTCAGAACTGGCTTTCTGAAGCAAGGAAGTTAAATACAAAATAACTCACATGTGTTGATATGGCTACCCAACGTTGGGAAACATACCGTATCTATCCAAGGCGAGGGGTGTGAAGCATTTGCACAAAGATGTTCCTAGCTGTACTATTTATAGTAGTGAAATAATAAGAATCAAAACAAAATGCTCAGGGAAAAATTTGAGCACTAGCAATAATGATAAACTATGACAAAAATATGAGTAGTGCATGCAAAGATTTATATAAAAATGTTAAGTGACAGAGAATGAAATTTACATACTGATTAGAACTACATAAAAACACAGTCCACATTTAGAACTGCGCACAGTTAAAGATCTTAAGTTACATCGGTTATAATATTTTGGTTAAATATACTTTAGAAATATGTAAAGTCTATTGCACAAAGATAAAAACTGGACCTCTTTCCTGTGCATAAATCTCTAGCTCCTCCTCTGATATGATTTTTTCTAGACAGAATCTCACTTTGTTTCCCAGGCTGAAGTGCAGTGACATGATCTCAGCTCACTGCAACCTTCGCCTCCTGGGTTCAAGTGATTCTCATGCCTCAGCCTCCCAAGTAGCTGGGATTACAGGCGGGTGCCACCACACCCAGCTAATTATTGTCTTTTTAGCAGAGACGGGGTTTCATAATGTTGACCAGGCTCATCTTGAACTTCTGGCCTCAAGTGATCAGCCCACCTCAGCCTCTCTCAAAGTGCTAGGATTACAGGCGCCCGCCACTGTGCCTGGCCATGATACTGTCTTATTTTCCATACTCTCTATGTTTCCCACAGAGACAGGCTGATCTTCTTACCACCAAGCTAGATGAGGAAGCAAATAGGCCCCTGAACTTCACCTAGGTTTCTGGATCCTATCCAGAATCAGGCTTGGGTTAAATAGAATAGACAGGTATCTCAATGAAATGTGACAAGAGATGCCTAGGATTACAGAAAGTTATCCCTAACTCTAAACAGTTCTCCAAGAGCCCAGAGTGTCTGGCAGTGCCTTGAGGTTCTTTGCCACACCATGACCTTGGTTTCCTCTCCAGCCCCGAGACCTTGAGCACACATCCTCTTCCTACACCTCTTCATGGCTGCCAAAGGGTTCATTTCTGAGAAACAGCACCAGGTAACACAGAGTGCTTTCCCTAGCCCGACCCTGGGCTAGCACTTTCCATGCACGATGAGCCCATTCCACCCTAAAAAACTGCAAAAGGTAGGTACCTTTATCCTCCATCTCAAGGATGAGGTCACTGAGGCTGAGAAAAGTGACTTCCCAAAGACCACACAGGAAGTAGAGAGCGTGGAGTCAGAAGGGGCTGCTGGAGTGGGCTCTTTACCACTACACCCTGCAGTGATGAAGATTCTGGCTGTAATTCAGAGTACAGACCTACCCAAGAAGGAGGACTCATTCCACAGATATCCCCAGAGTAAGGCCCTCTGAGACTCTGGATTCTAACGGTAAAAAGTTACTGTTAGAATGGAAACAACCTCAGACAGCACTTGGTCCCATGGATCCTTCACCCTGTCTACACACATGTTGGCATTGCTTCAATATATAGTGTAAATATCGCTAAGGCTTAACCTGACCCAAGTGCACAGGGACCTTGGGGGATGGGGCCTAGCCATCTGTATTTCTCAGTAACATCTCAGGCGATTCTTTCTTTCTTTTTTTTTTTTAAGATGGAGTCTCACTCTGTCACCCAGATTGGAGTGCCTGCAGTGCAGTGGTGCAATGTTGGCTCACTGCAACCTCCGTCTCCTGGGTTCAAGCGATTCTCCTGCCTTAGCCTCCAGAGTAGCTAGCGTTACAGATGTGTGCAACCATGCCTGGCTAATTTTTGTATTTTTAGTAGAGACAGGGTTTCACCATATTGGTCAGGCTGGTTTTGAACTAACATCGTGATCCTCCTGCCTCGGCCTCCAAAAGTGCTTGAATTACAGACATGAGCCACTGTGCCCGGCCTAAACTAAAATTGTACATATTTGAGCTGTATAGTATGATGTGTGTATGTATAGCAAGTTGATTATTACAGTCAAGCTAATTAGCATATTCAACTCCACACAGTTACCTTTTCTTATGTGTGTAAGAAAACACTTACGATCTACTCTCTAGAAAGTCCTAATCAATGCAATTAGGCAAGAAAAAGAAAGGAAAGGCATTCAAGTTGGAAAAGAGGAAGTCAAAGTATTGCTCTTTGCAGATGACATGATTTTATGTAAAGAAACACCTAAAGACTCCACCAAAAATTGTTTAGAGTTGATAAACAAATTCAGTCAAGTTACAAGATATAAAATCAACATATAAAAACCAGTAGTGTTTCTGTATACCTATAACCAACTAGCTAAAAAAGAAATAGAAAAAGTAATCTTGGCTCGGCATAGTGGCTCATGCCTGTCATCCCAACATTTCAGGAGGCTAAGGCAGGAGGACTGCTTGAGTCCAGGATTTTGAGACCAGCCTGGACAAATAGGGAGACCCTGTTTGTACAAAACATTTAAAAATCAGCCAGGTGTGGTGATGCCCACCTGGTCCCAGCTACTCAGGAGGCTGAGGTGGGAGGATCAGTTGAGCCCAGGAGGTCAAGGCTGCAGCGAGCTATGATCGTGCCAATGCACTCCAGCCTCGGCAACAGAGTGAGACCCTATCTCAAACAAAACACAACAATCTCATTTACAATTGCTACAAAAATCAATAAAATACCTAGGAATAAATTTAATAAGAGAGGATATTTTTTAACCAATAAAGATCTTTACAATGAAAAGTATTAAAAACGGATGAAAGAAATAGTGCGAGAAATGGTTCTCGCCTATAATCCCAGCACTTTGGGAGCTAAGGTGGGCAGATCATGAGGTCAGGAGTTCAAGACCAGCCATTTCGAGACCAGCCTGGCCAACATGGTGAAACCCCATATCTACTAAAAATACAAAAATTATCCAGGTGTGGTGCCATGTGCCTGTAATCCTAACTCCTCAGGAGGCTGAGGCAGGAGAATTGCTTGAACCCAGGAGGCAGAGGTTGCAGTGAGCTGAGATTGCACCATGGCACTCCAGCATGGGTGACAGAACAAGACTTTGTCTCAGAAAAAATGAAATAAATAAATAAATAAATAAATAAATAAATAAATAAATAAATAAATAGAAGAGGACACACACACAAAATGGAACAATATTCCATGTTCATGGATTGGAAGAATTAATATTGTTAAAATGACCATACTACCCAAAGTGCTCTACAGATTCCATGCAACCCCCATCAAAAGACCAATGACACTCTTCACAGAAATATAATAGAAAAGATAATCTTAAAGATCATGCAGAGTCACAAAAGACCCCAAATAACCAAAGCAATTCTAAGCAAAAAGAGCAAAGCTGAAATCATCACACTACCTGACTTCAAAGATACTACAAAGCTAAACTAACCAAAATAGCAAGGTACTAATATAAAAACAGACATATAGACAAATGTAACAGAATAGAGAACCCAGAAATGAATCCACATATTTATAGCTAGCTGATTTTCAACAAAGATGCCAAGAACATACATTGGGAAGAAGACAGCATTTCAATAACTGGCGCTGAAAAACCTGAATAACCATAAGCAGAAGAATGAAACTAGATCCTATCTCTCACTATAAACAAAATCAACTCAAAATAAAGACTAAAATATGAGATTCAAAACTATAAAACTACTAGAAGAAAACAGGGTAAATCCTTCACGACATTGGTCTGGGCAAAGATTTTGCAGGTAAGACTTCAAAAACACAGGGAACAAGAGCAAAAATAGACAAATGGGATTTTAAAAAGATAGAGGCAGCGTCTCCCTATGTTACCCAGCCTTATCTTGAACTACTGGTCTCAAGCAATCCTCCTGCCTTGACCTCCCAATGACACATGGAATTTTATCAAGCTAAAAGCTTCTGCACAGCACAGGAAACAATCGACAGAGTGATGAGGGAACCTGTGGAAGAGGAGCAAGTATGTGCTACCTGTTCATCTGAATACACGAGGAACTCAAAAACCTCAATGGTAGAAGAAAATAATAATGTTTTAAAAAAATGAGCAAAGGATCTGAAATGATATTTCTCAAAAGACGACACACAGCCGGGCACAGTGGCTCACACCTATAATCCCAGCACTTTGGAAGGCCAAAGTGGATGAATCACTTGAGGTCAGGAGTTTGAGACCAGTCTGGCTAACATTGGGAAAGCCCCTCTCTACTAAAAATACAAATTTTAGCAGGGCATGGTGGTGCACACCTATAATTTCAGCTACTTGGAAGGCTGAGGCATGAGAATCACTTGAACCCGGGAGGCAGAGGTTGCAGTAAGCAGAGATTGCACCACTGCACTCCAGCCTGGGTGACAGAGTGAAACTCTATCTCAGAAAAACAAAGAAGACATATAAATGGCCAACAGTTATATGAAAATATGTTCAGCATCACTAATCATAAGGGAAATACAGATCAAAACTACAATGAGATAGCATCTCACCCAGTTAGAATGGCTGTTATCAAAAAGGCAAAAAATAACAAATGCTGGTGAGGATGTTGAGAAAAGAGAACCCCTACACACTGTTGGCGGGAATGTAAATTAGTATAACTGTCGTGGAGAACCGTGTGGAGATTCCTCAAAAAACTGCAAATAGAACTACCATATAATCTAGCAATCCCACTACTGGGGATTTTTCCAAAGGAAATTAAATCATTATGTTGAAGAGATATCTGCATGTCCACATCTGATTGCAGCACTACTCACAATAGCCAAAAGTGGAAATCAACCAACCCAAGCTCCCATCAACAGATGGAGTGCTATTTAGCCATGAAAAAGAATGAAATCTTGTCATTCACGGCAACAGGGATGAACCTGGAGGACGTTATGTTCAGTGAATTAAGTCTGGCACAGAAAGAGAAATACTGTATTTTCTCACCCATAATTGGGAGCTAAAAAAGTTGAGCTCACAGAAGTAGAGACAATTATGGTTATTAGAGGCTGGGAAGGGCAGGGTGGAAGGGGGATGGAGCAAGGTTGGTTAATAGATACAAAATTAAAGCTAGATAGGAGGAATAAGTGCTAATGTTCTGTAGCCCTGGAGGGCAACTAGAGTCAATAACTTATTGTATATTTTTAAATAGGTAGAAGAGAGGATTTTGAATGTCCCCCCCAAAAAAAGAAATGATAAATGCTTTCCATGAATATGGTGATTACTCTGATTTATTACACAGAGTACACATATATTCAAATATCACTCTGTACCCCATAAATATGTACAATTATTATATGTCAATTTAAAAAATTACTAAAATATAAAACAAATGACTGTCTTAGCCAATCTGAGGCATGTAATACAGTATGCTTAGGGACAGTCACCATGCTGTACATAAGATCTCTGGGACTTATTTGTTATATATAAATAAAACTGTGTACTCTTTGACCAACATCTCCCCATTCCCCCACCCTCCTAACATCTCAGGTGATTCTGGTAACCACCCAGTGAGGCTGAAGAATGGCTGGCTTGGCCCTCAACTCACTGTGAGAAATGAATCGAGAGAGACTCACTACCTGGTAAGATCTTTCCGCTGGGAACCAGGTCTCCCAGTTCCCAGGCTGCAGACCTCCCTTCCAGGGCAGAGCTCGGCAAACATTCGGTGCTGTGATGGATCTCGGGGAGTGATGCGTTTCAAAGGCAGGCCCTCCTGGGTGTCTCTGAGTCTCTTATTTCAGAGCAGAGTTGTGGTTTCAGTTTTAGTTTCTCATCGTTACCCAAGGCCCTTATTGGGAAATAGGTGCTTGGGTAGAAAGAGAAAAACGGGTGGTTTTAATCATTCAGAGTTCAGAAAATTTGGGGGAACTCTAGCCTTTAAAACTCCAGCCACGAGGCCTCCAAACCCTGAATACAGTAGCAAGAATTCCCCCTCCTGCTGGGTACAGCTCTTCTCTGGCAAGTCTCCCCAGCTCAACTCACACTGTAGCAGGAGTTTTCGTCCCTGGTTAAACACATTGAATAAAATACAAAGGGAAAACTCAGCTGAATATTTCCTGAGCAAGGTCACGAAATGACTGTTACATCCTTTTAGAAGAGTAGTAGGAGAAAAAGGTCTCAGGGACCCGAAATCAGACACGAACACAGTACCAGGCAGCCAGGGTTAGGCAGAGAAACACCTGACCCTGACAGTCTCCTGCAGATCATGATGTGAGCTCCAAGATTCTGAGAACAGGAGCTTATGGACAGAAAGCTCAGCAATATACCGTCCAAACAACAACAACATACAACAAAAACAAAAACAACATCAAAAAAGCACAGGGGCCAGGCCTGGTGGCTCACCCCTGTAATCCCAGCACTTTGGGAGGCCAAGGCGGGCAGATTGCCTTAGGTCAGAGCTTGAAACCACCCTGGGCAACATGGTGAAACCCCGTCTCTACTAAAACACAAAAACGATTAGCCAGATGTGGTGACATGTGCCTGTAATCCCAGCTACTTGGGAGGCTGAGGTGGGAGAATCGCTTGAGCCCAGGAGGCAAAGGCTGCAGTGAGCCGAGATGGTGCCATTGCACTCCAGATTTTTTTGTTTTGTTTTTTTGAGACTCCATCTCAAAAAAAAAGGGCACAGATTTTCCCTGCAATGCTGTTCTCACCTGGATGCAGAGCCTCACTTGTAAATTAATTTGTGTGTATGGTAAAAGATAAGTAATAAGGAGGCTGCTTAGGCATACTAAATTAAGGGAATATAAAAACTCCAAAGATTATATGCAAATTTTCTATGGAAATGTGCTCCTATGGTTACAGCTGAGTTGTACATGGAGGAAAAACAGAGAAATTAAAATAGTTGCAGTGGGCTGGGTGTGGTGGCTCACGCCTGTAATCCCAGCGTTTTGGGAGGCCGAGGTGGGTGGATCACTTGAGCCCAGGAGTTTGAGACCAGCCTGGGCCACACACAAGACTATCTCCTCTTCATCTTCTTTTTTTTTTTTTTGAGACGGAATCTTGCTCTATCTTGGCTCACTGCAACTCTCGCCTTCTGGGTTCAAGCAATTCTGCCTCAGCCTCTCAAGTAGCTGGGATTACAGATGCCTGCCACCACACCCAGCTAATTTTTGTATTTTTTATTATTAGAGTCGGGGTTTCACCATGTTGGTCAGGCTGGGTCTTGAACTCCTGACCTCAGATGATCCACCTGACTCTGCCTCCCAAAGTCAATACTTTGGGATTACAGGCATGAGCCACTGCACCCAGACAACACTCCTATCTCTACCAAACATTTAAAAAAAGAACCCGGCATGGTGGCATGCACCTGTAGTCCCAGCTACCCAGGGGGGTGAGGTGGTCCAGGAGTTCAAAGCTCAGCGAGCTATGACTGTGCCATTGCACTCCAGCCTGGGCAACAGAATGAGACCCTGTCTCCAAAAACAAACAAAAACAGTGGTTGTAGAGAGGAAATTAAATGTTTCCTTTTAATGTTGGCTTGATTTCAATGATAAATACTTCTAAAGACTCACTTTGGCTGCCTCTTTAAAAATATTAGACCCAAGCCTGAAAAGAATGAGAAGCCTATGACCTACTTCCAGCCCCCAAGAACTGCCATTCCTCATGCAGCCACCTTGGGAACAGGGCAGTCAGAATCCTGAATCCTGGGTTTCATCTCTATAAAAATCAGGCATCCAGCTCCCCGATGTCGGATGTGAGTCTATGTTTGGCATAACGGTTCCGGGGCCCTTTCTTCCTTTAGCTCTTTGTTCATTGAGGTTTCTGAAGCATGCAGGAAGTCAGAAAAAAGAACAGCAACCCACTTCTCCACAGCCTCACCGCAGACAGGAGGCAGCAGGGAGGAGACAGCCAGCGAGAAGGGGACTGTGTGCTGCTCTCCCCGTGGGAGGGGAATATGCGGGTTATGTCTATACCCCAGTTTTCAGGAGCCCCAGAAGGAACGAAGTTCTACTTTTCTGCTTCTGTTAACGGTGTTTTCTGATTGTTTTGTGAGTACATACACACACATGCACAAGCTGTAAGGTTTTATACTGAGTCACATGCAACTTAAACCCCAGAGCGACACTCAGATAACTTGAATACATCACCTTATCTATCTGACCTCAGCTTTTCTCATCTAAAAAGTGAGGGGATTAGGTGAGAGGAATGTTCTTCCAACAAAGTCTTGCACATGAATATTTCATACTGTTGTAAGTGATCGTTCAGCTCCTGAAGTGGTTCATTTCTTCATTGTTTGGCTAAAAATACTTCCATATTTGCAGAACCCCCTGAATACCTCACCATAGCCCTGGATTCCTTTAAGTCTGGGCTAAAGCCCCTGGACTAGAATTGATGCTTCCAGGACTGTCTTCTTGGTCTGTAATTCTGGGATCTAAGCTCGTTAGCTACAAGGAGAGACCTTGGTTGTTGAAGGAGATATGAGACAGCAGAGGGAGAAAAGGTGAGGGAGAGGAAAGCAGGAAAGAAAGAAAGAGATAGAAGGAGATGCTGAGATACTAAGATTGTAAACTCACCAATGGCAGGAACTAGAGATAAAGGAAATATCAGATCATTTATTTTTACTTCCCTTGTTTTTACAAGTGAGGGAACTGAAGTCAGGGATGTTCCCCTCCCCAAAGTAAATGTCCTGGTGGGTGCCAGCATCCAAGTAATCCCTTAAGGACCGACTATGCAGGTGACATCAGGAATAGTGTTCAACAGAGGAGGAGGTTCACATTTTCCAGAACCTTCTTCACCTGCACCCAATACCTCCTGATCTTTACTTGTGAACCACACTCTTGGGAGAGTCTCCTTCCAGCCAGAGCTAATGTGCCCATCTGTTTAGAAATGCAGTCTCCACTTTAACGTAATGACACCCTTCAGTAAAAATACCCTCCTGTGACACTGGCAGTACATGTGACAGAGAGCTCGCAGAGCACTAGCTCTCTGTCTTCTTTCCTCCCTCTGAAGGTGGTTCTGGCCTCTTTACAGGAAGGACACACTGCCTCAGAAAGGGTTAAGACCACACTCAGCTAGAGACAGAATCAGGACTAGACTGCAGACCTTTCCATGGCAGCCAAAGAAGGATGCCAGGTGCACAAAGTTCTTATCACACCGGCATAGAACAAGCACATTTTTGGAGCTCTGTCTTGGCCCAGTCAAATCATCTGGAAGAACTCCTGCTGCCTCCCTGAACCTCAGTGTTCTTGCCCATAAAAGTTGGGCATGTTAGCACTATCTTTCCTAGAACTGTTGTGAAGATTAATGAAAATAATATCTGTAATGTACATGGTAAACTACACCTCCCCAACGCTGAGGGTTGGCCATGAGCACAGATCACCTGAGTTCCTCTAGTTCCTTCAAGCATCTGCATATTTCAATGACAGGGGCCCCTTTTGGCAAAAATTACCTATCTATTCCATCTCTGGACTACTTTCAGCACCAGAGAGGTCTTTCCTAGGATATGTCAAAGGAGTTTTTCTACACCTTCTACATGCAGGGGCCAGCTCTGTCTCTGGAGCTGAGACACGAATTGCATCCTCCTCACTCCCACTTTGCACAGTGAGTCTCTGGTTCTAAACACAGGAATAAAAATGTTAAAGGAAAGGGGTCCCAATCCAGACCCCAAGAGAGAGTTCTTGGATCTCATGCAAGAAAGAATTCAGGGCGAGTCCATAAAGTGAAAGCAAATTTATTAAGAAAGTAAAGGAATGAGAGAATGGCTATTCCATAGAGCAATCCCGAGAGCTGCTGTGTGCCCATTTTTATGGTTATTTCTTGATGACATGCTAAACAAGGCATGGATTATTCATGCCTCCCCTTTTAAGACCATATAGGGTAATTTCCTGACATTGCCATGGCATTTCTAAACTGTCAGGGCACTGGTGGGAGTGTAGTAGTGAGGACAGCCAGAGGTCACTCTTTCTGCCATCTTGGTTTTGCTGGGCTTTGGCCAGCTTCTTTACTGTAACCTGTTTTATCACCAAGTTCTCTATGACCTGTATCTTGTGCTGACTTTCTATCTCACCCTGTAATTTAGAATGCCTTAACCATCTGGGAATGCAGCCCAGTAGGTCTCAGCCTCATGTTACCTAGCTCCTATTTAAGATGGAGTTGCTCTGGTTCACATGTCTCTGACAAAAAGAAATATGAGGGTTGGTGGGGTTTGAGATTATTCCAGTCCAAGCCCACCTGCTGCTCAGATACATTTTAGTCCCAACCTCAAGCTGCCCATAGGCATCAGTTTGGACAAGATCTGCTGATACCAGTGATGGTCACCAGAAGTCTCCAAAGACTGCTCCCTTTCAGGAAGGCCAATGGCACTGGTTGGAGTAGGGGCAGCCAAGCCTATTGGTCCTGCCCAAATTGGCCTGGCCTGAACCCACTCTGCAGCTCCCTGTTCTCTGGGTCTAGGTCTTCGGTTCTAAGGACTTTAGATCTGAATAGGTTTTGAAGGTGACTGCACCTCTGGACTCTCTCCCATGGCTTTGCAGCCCATACCTGGGGCCCCTGTCTGATGCTTGGTCCACTCCCAGCTCTGGTCTCTGCTCAGCCTCAGGCTGAGGTGGCAACCACAAACCTCTTCGTCCCACAGCATGGCTGAGCAGACTAACCTCCCATTCTTGGGTTCTATTCTTGGCTGTCAACATTGGCGTTATGTGTCAAGTGTCAAACTGCATGGCCGTGCGCCTGGTGAGGGGAATGAAGGCTCCAGAACACAGACTACCCTGCTCACCAGTGCAGCCCGTGGCCCTTCTGGGAACAAATAGGTTGTACAGGCAGAATAGTAAACCAGATATGAGCGGACATGGCATGCTTCTATACAGCTGGGGACACCCGTGCATAAATGAGTAGGAGAGAGATGCCTGTTGCAGGAGAGGCATATGAGACAGGGAAAGAACATGGCCCCAGGAGGCAGAAAACCTGGGGTCTTGTTCCCAGCCCTTCCCTACCTAGTAGCTTATGACTGGAAGGTAGTGGATCAGAGCATTGTAGGATTTAACACTGGAAGGGTCTGGTGGATTCTAGGACCTGGATGCTCCTCAAGGGACATCATTAGAAACACAGGTGGTCTGCCCTGGACCTAAAGGTCAGAACTAGTGCGTGGGGCAAAGGGATCTTTATTTGAACAGAAATGATAATGCCATGCTTTGGAAATGACTGTATGACTGTCAGGAAGTCTGATGCCAGAGAGGGAAACTCAACTGCCCAAGTCAGACACTTTGTTCAGGGCAAAGCTGAGACCAGGTTGAAGTCTCCTCATCTAGGCTGCATCCTGGCTCTAAGACCTTAGGCTCTGAGTTCCCTATGTGTCCAGGTCAGGGTAAGGGGACTCGGGAGGGCCTCGTTGGTCTGGCAGGGACTGTGCTACTGCTCACATCTTCCTTCTGGCCCAGAAACTCCCTATGATGCAGCCTGGGCACTCCTGAGCCCATGTCCTCCTTGTGATTGTGAGATCTCATGGACGAAGATGATGAGCCACTTCCACCAGCCCCTTCCAGCCTTACAGGATGGTGGGAAAGCATTGAGTTCCAGTCTCTGCTTTATAATCCCCCATGAGACTAATCAAGTTGGTTCAGCTCTTTGGACTCAGGTCCTCTCTGTTCAAAGAGATAAGGCTGGACTCTCAGGTCATTTCCAGCTCACTATGCTACTAGATTTATAGCATCTCAGGGCTGAAAGGAATCGTGGACATCATGTAGTACAGTGCTTCTTGTCTGGTGCACCTGGGCAAATTGATTCCCTCAGCCCTTGAGGGCATGTGGGCCAGGCTTTGTAATAACCATGTCTTTTGGTTTCTACATTTGATGCTTTGACATGGGGCCCCACTGACCCTGGAGGGACTGCTCCTCCCAGGGCCAGACAGTTTCTGACAGCTGCCTTTCATATACACAAACCAACCCATTCAGAGACCACACTCACACTGGAGGCCACTATCCATCCATCCTGATCACCCAGGGTAGCTACCAGGTAAATGGGGACAGCACCTATGTGAGAGCCCAGAGTCTGCTGAAATTATTCACATGAGCCAATCCTAAACCTGCTACACTGTTTCATGTTCCTTCCCACGGAAATCACAATAAACGCTCCTGCTCACATTTTTTTCTCACTCTCTCTGCCTCCTGGCCCACCCTGGTACTACCCTATGGCACCCTGCATGGTGTGCTGGGACTCCTGTTGCAAAGGGTCCGTGAACGTAAACTTCTTCCTTCATGACAGTCATCTCTGTATCTGCATGTCTTACCATACCAGAATAAAACAAATCCCAAGTATCCTCAAAACAGGCTGGCCATAATTTGAACCTTTAGGTTTAAATGCATTCCCCTTTGGAGTTTCAAATCCCCATGTCTACTTTTTGTGTGCCCTGCAAATACTTCTATTGTCTATGTGCACTGCACATGAAGAAGGCTTAGAAGCTCCAATGTGCAGCACCTGCTGCCCCCTCAGCCTGGCAACTTACCACCTATGCATGGGCATTTCCACTTCCAAGGAGCTCTCCTTGGTGGAAAAGCCTGCTTTATACCCACCGCAAGCCTGCTTTCTCACTGCTGCTGGTCCCTGCTTGGACTTCTGCCCTCTGAGGACATGCAGGGTTGGTTCAATCCCTCCTTATTGCCATGTCTCCTCAGCTTTTTACAAGCAGCAGCTCTGGGTTCCCTTGAGGCTTTTCTTCTCCAACCTAAATACCTCTTGTTCAAGAGGCACATTTTTCACTATTCTGTGGCTCTAGAAGATTCCATCCCAAGTCTCTTCTCTCAGAGCCTCTCTGCTTCAAACCAGAAGGAGAAGAGAGGACACCCTCCCCTGAAAAGATGTCTGACCTGCATATGACCACTGCTAGTTTTTCATGAGAGTTTTAATGTAAAATCTCTATTTTTTTTTTAAATTAGTTTAGAGACAGAGTCTTGCTGTGTCACCCAGGCTAGAATGCAGTGGTGTGATCATAGTTCATTGTAACCTCCATCTTTTGGGCTCAAGTGATTCTCCTACCTCAGCCTTCCAGCTAGAACTACAGGTGTGTGCCACCATATCTGGCTCTGTTTTAAA
The DNA here is from genome assembly GCF_030222135.1 of Aotus nancymaae. NCBI lineage: Eukaryota > Metazoa > Chordata > Mammalia > Primates > Aotidae > Aotus > Aotus nancymaae. The sequence continues at coordinate 25,595,621 of NW_026988494.1, read as the reverse complement.
TGTTGGGAAGAACTTATACAATATAGAGGCAGGGAGGAGGGATGGGTCCTCTCCCAGCCACTTACCCAAGGCCAATTATCTCCAGCTGTTTAGCTCCTTTCTAATGGGAGGGCACAGAGTTTTCCCATCACTACCCAAGTCCCCCCACCCCAGGCAAAGAGCTATGCAAAGACTCTGATCATGGAGAACAATTTAGACAGTAACTTGCTAGAGAAGTCTGTGTGGGGACTAGGGAGTAAGATGTCTGATGTATGCTTTGAACACAGTCTCATGCCACCTCCCTGCTGTATGCCCAGAGAGAGAACACAGCATGCTGCTGCCATGGGCTCCCCACTGGGGCAGGGCCAGGGCCCTGACATTCGGGCCTGGGTCTTTTCTCCTAAAGCAGCAGCAGTGGTAACATGCATGAGTGAAGCCTGTCAGGCATGGCTAGTGAAGCCTAAGCCAATAAGACAGTGGGTTATGGGCTAAGGGAGCAGCTGTGACTTGGGTTCAACAGATACTTGCCTTGTGAGAAGGGATGCTTGACCTCTATGTGGCCACTTCTAGTCTTTCAAGAGAAGCTGGAAATTTAGACTTTGCATATGAATTCTCTAATCTTTAAATGCTAGTGCAGATTTACAAAACAGTATAAACTAACAAAACACATCCTTGGATTGGATCAAGTTCCAGGACTGCTAGTTTGCATCCTCTTTCTCAACCTCAGCTAGGGTTACCCTTCCCTCCAGGACAGGGTTGTTGCCAGCACAGCCCAGGTGTCCTCAGCTCTCCTCTAAGGCTGTCTCAGCTATAACGTCCTCTGACCATTGCTCCCTGTGGTGGTTAATTTTCTGTGTCAACTTGACTGGGCTACAGGGTACCCAGATAGTTGCTTGAGCATTATTCTGGGAGTCTGTGAGGGTGCTTTTGCATGAGATTAGCTTTTGAGTTGGTAGACTGAGTAAAGTGGATAGACTTCCCCAATGAGAACGGGCCTCATCCAATCACTGGAAGGCCTAAATAGAACAAAAGGCTGACACCTCCCCCACCTCCTGCTGAATAAGAGAGAATTCCTCCTGCCTGAGGGCCCTCCAAATGGGACACCAGCCTTCCTGCCTTCAGAATCAAACTGGAACACTGACTCTTCCCTGGGTCTTGAGCCTGCCGACTGTGGATCTTGGGACTAGCCAGTCTCTATACTCCTGTGTGCCAATTCTTTATAATAAATCTCTTTATAGACATCTCTACATCTTACTTGTTCTGTTTCTCTTGGTACCTTAGACTAATACACTCCCTTTGATTAAAAGACAGTTAACACCTTTGAGGAAGAAGCTGAACATTTTATCAAATGAAAGCTCCTCTTCTGGCTCACTGATCATTTATACCGTATTTCTAGTGTTGAATATAATAACAATAGCAACTACTATTTATCAAGCACTTTGTATGTATCAGGCATGGGGTTGAGCAATGCATATATGCTTTCTTATGCAATCCACACAACACCCCATTCCCCTTGCGGAACATATGAAGGTCCCTAGGTCAAGTGTCATATCCATCCTTTCCAAGCCATGTGCCTCTGCCTGGACCAGTGCCTGGCACAGATCAGGTGCTCAGTAGATTATTCCTGAAATCAAGAAATGAACTCTTCTTTAAAATAGATTATGTTGGCCGGGCACAGTGGCTCACACCTGTAATCTCAGCACTTTGAAAGGCCAAGATGGGCAGATCACCTGAGGTCAGGAGTTCAAGAACAGCCTGGCCAACATGGTGAAACCACATCTCTACTAAAAATAGAAAAATTAGCCGGGCATGGTGGTGTGTGCCTGTAATCTCGGCTACTCCAGAGGCTGAGGCAGGAGAATTACTTGAATTCAGGAGGTGGGGATTGCAGTGAGCCGAGCTTGTGCCACTACACTCCACCCTGGATGACAGAGTGAGATTCTGTTTCAAAATAAAATAAAATATAAAAATATATTCTGTTTATATTCCCATATTACAGATGAGAAAGTGGAATCTCAAGGACAATAAATAACCAGCCCAAGGTAACAGGGCTAAGAAATGGTAGAGCTGAGACATACCCCCAAGTCCCTTGAGTTCAAAACCCACATTCTACAACCAGTGTGCATGGAAGAGCCAGGCCCACCTCCAGTGCCTGACCTTGGCATTCAAAACTATAACTCTCTGAGCCGGCAGCAATGTCCTCCACGTAGCTTCCTCAACTCTCAGCAAGACCAAGCTACCCACAGGCTGACAGCTTTTCTCCTGGACAGTCCACCAGGGCTTAGAAAGACTAATTTGGTGCCAGGCGTGGTGATTTACACCTGTAATCCCAGCACTTTGGGAGGCTGAGGCAGGTGGATCACTTGAGGCCAGGAGTTAGAGACCAACCTGGCCAACATAGTAAAACCTGGTCTCTACTAAAAATACAAAAATTAGCTGGGTATGGTGGCAAGCACCTGTAGCCCCAGCTGCTTGGGAGGCTGAGGTGGGAGGATCATCTGAATCCGGGAGGTGGAGGCTGCAGTAAGCCAAGACTGTACCACTGCACTCCAGCGTGGAGTAATAACCTGGACTGCACTCCACTCAAAAAATAATAATAATAATAAATTAATTAAAAAGACTAACTTGAGAGTCTCACCACAGCTTCATCTTTAAAAATGAGAGAAAACCAAGAGAGGAAACCCACTAAAGTCAGATCACTCTCTTTTCAAAGAGTTGCTTTGAGGTAACAGGGGAATCTGATGCACAGGCTGAGAATTGAGACCACAGAGTAAGATGAGGCTGACCACACTTGGCCCTGGTAGGAGGTTGGGAGGCAACAAGTCCAATTTCCAGGAACTCCCTGTCCTTGAATTCCACTTTACTCTTGAGCCTCATGTGGGTGAAGCTACACAGCAGATCGGCAGATAGAAGATGAGTGGTGAGTGGACTTAGGCATATCTCACAAAAGGGAAATCATACCAACCACAGGTAAGAGACGAGAGAGGGAAAGGATGAAGGCCATCACAGAAAGGCTCTGGATAGACCACAGAGGAGGGGAGTGGCATGCATGGGCCTTCACACACTGTCAGACCTACTGGTTTACAAAAGAGTAAACTCATAACTTGGTCTCGAATGTGGCCACATACACCAGTCTTTTCATCTGCTCCTTCATGATTAAACCTTCCCACCTTCCGGTATCTGGAAAGCATCCCTGATTGCTTTGTTCTTCCTGGAAGCCATCTCAGACCATAAATATACTGGGCAGTACACATCTGCTTTGTCCAAGACAAACAATGGTCTGATTTCTCTTTCTGTTTCTTACAGCATCAAGCTCCCTTTCAGCGATTTCAATACAACACAGCTGTTCTGATAATGACATAGCCAGGTACAAGGAAAACTGCACAGTCAGAGTATTATGACTCTGAACTCCCAGGAACGCTGAGGCCCTGAACCCAACACATCCTCAGTGGGGCCTCAGTTGCCTCATTGAAGCAGAAGGCTGGACCAGCTGTGATCATCTCTGACTTAAGTTCTTTTTTCTGAGATGGAGTCTCACTCTGTCACTCAGGCTGGAATGCAATGGCACCATCTCAGCTCACTTGCAACCTCTGCCTCCTGGGCTCAAGCTATTCTCCTGCCTCGGCCTCCCTAGTAGTTAGGATTACAGGCACATGCCACCATGCTTGGCTAGTTTTTCTATATTTTTAGTAGAGCCTGGCTTTTGCCGTGTTGGCCAGGCTGGTCTTGAACTCCTACCCTCAGGTGATCTATCTGCTTTGGCCTCTCAAAGTGCTGGGATTACAGGCATGAGCTAACACTTAAGTTTTTTTTTTTTTTGAGATGGAGTCTTGCTCTGTCACCCAGGCTGGAGTGCAGTGGCATGATCTCTGCTCACTGCAGCCTCTGCCTCCTGGGTTCAAGCAATTCTCCTGCCTCAACCTCCCCAGTAGCTGAGATTACAGGTGCCCACCACCATATTGGGTTTAATTTTTATATTTCTAGTAGAGACGGGGTTTTACCATGTTGGTCAGGCTGGTCTTGAACTCCTGACCTCAGGTGATCTGCCCACCTCAGCCTCCCAAAGTGCTGGAATTACAGGCATGAGTCACCACACTCAGCCTTAAATTCTTAATGCATGAACTCCTGTGTCACTTGGCATTGAGTTTTTTGCAGATAGAAGCCCCTGAAGCCCCCAAGCGCAGCACAGGACCTGGTCATCGCAGGTTCCCCTACATGCTAGTGAAGGTAGAAGATGGTAGAAGGTGAGCTATAAGGCAGGGGTGTGAAGGAAGAGGTCTTAGGGCAAGGCCTTTAAGAAGAGGGAAGTGGAGGCTGGAAAACATGAGGAAGATGTAGGGTGTAAGGAAGAGATGTTACTCCATTCTGCTTTCAACCCAATATCACAGCTCTGTTTATTCTGAGAAGCAACCAGCTGCAGCTCCAAAATAGAGATGCTGAGAAACGCCTCTGATGACACAGACTGCTGCTGAGGGAACAAGGTTAGAACAGCCCTTTGCAAGGGCTGGAGTGAGAGAGGCCCAGAGAGGGGAGACACTCCTGGATCTCTTTCCACTTCCACCTGCCCCCGCTGCCTCCTTCCCAGCCCAAGGCAGCCCTAGTTCTTCTTTCCAGGGTCTCCAGGGCCTGGGCTGGCACATGACAGAGCAGAGTGTGGCCCTACCATTGCTCCAGGCCCCAGCAAGAGTGTCAGTGTTCCTTGACAGAAGCCCCACGGCCAAGTAGGACAGATGGCTTCCTTCTCCCTGGACCTGAATATCCTTTTCAAGCAACGTGGCTGGGAGCAGGAAAGAGAATGAGATAAGTGGATGGAACCACAGGGTTTGCTAAGTGTCTGTGTTAAGAGCTTGTGTGTGCTTGCACGTGTAAACATGAGAAAGATCACACCAAGTGGAGTTTATCAGGCAGGAAGCCTTGTTTCCAGGTTATTGCAATAGGGCAAGACTATTCCAATAGGGGAAGAAGACTGAACTCAATTCCGACCACAAAGGCTGCAGCTGGGGATTCACAGCCAGTGGATAGGGTGAGGGAGTCAGTGAAGGGATGAATACCAATGGGAACTTGGCTAGGTAGCAATGGTGGTGGGGTAGGGGGTGAGGGGGTGGTTACTGCTGGACTTTCTGGAGCTTAGCAGACCAAGGAGCAGGGCTGGTGGGGGCAAAAAGAGGACTCAGAGGCGGCTGCCTTAAGTTTGGTCAAGGAGGGCCCTTGTCAGTGGAAAGGAAGCAGAGAGAGCAGGATATCTGGGGACACAGCTGTTCCCCTCCCTCACCCATATGAGCATCAGCTCTGTCACCCACTCACTCCATGGCAGAGAGAAAGAATGGTCCTAGGCCACCTGGCATCTGCTAACAAGGGCAGTGTGGGTTTGGACCCATACAGGCCCATCCCATCCCCAAAGTCCACCAGCCTGGGCCTGACTCCACAGCACCCTATTCCCTGGGGCCTGCTTTGTCCCCTGGCTCTTCTGGAATCAAAGAGTCCCTGATACAGTTTAGATGCTTGTCCCTTCTGATTTTATGTTGAAATGTGATTCCCGGTGTTGGAGGTAGGGTCTGGTAGGAGGTGTTTGGGTCATGCGGGCGGATCCTTTATGAATGGTATGGTGCCTTCCCCATAAGTTTAATGAGTTCATGTGAGATCTGGTTATTTAAAAAAGAGGCTGGCACCTCCCCTGCTTCTGTCTTGCCATGGGAGACATCAGCTCCTCTTCCCTTCCGCCATGATTGGAAGCTTCCTGAGGCCTCACCAGAAGCCAGGTTGATACTGGTACCATCCTTGTACAGCCTGCAGAACCATGAGCCAATTAAGCCTCTTTTCTTTATGAATCACCCGGCCTTGGATATTCTGCTACAACAATGCAAACAAACTGATACAAACCCTGACAGGACTTTCCCCATCAAAGTCCACTGCATTTGTCAGGGACTGACCTGGGGTGACTGAGGGGAGAGGTCATCGTCCTGGGGGCCTGTCACTTTCCTCCCTGTTGAAATGGACACTTGGCTAAACATGGACAGGTGGGCAAGCCCAGACACCCCACACCTGGGCTGTTCAGTCGCTCACCACCCTCAGCAGGACCAAATGGACCCAGTCCAGGTGGACTTTCAGGACTTTTTGTTCAACAGCCTGGAATACCCTCCAGCTGTCACTGTGCCCACTGGAGGGTCTCTCAGGCAGGGCTGGGCTGCCCCCAAAGCCAGGATGGCCACTTGGCTCAGGCCTCACAGGACGAAGAGCCCTTGACATTATTTCCAAATGAGTCCATTCATTTAGGCAGTGTGTGTGTGGTGTGTGTGTGTGCGTGCCTGTGTGTTTAAAACTATTAATTGGTAAAAGTAAACATTTAAATGACATCATAATGTTTGCGGCCCTATTTGGCTATTTCTCTCTCTTCTTCTTTCTTAAACCAGAGATACTCCAAAAATGGAAGAGGCCCAGGCTTCTCTAGAACTCTAGAGACCATGGTCTCAGGCACCTTCTGCCTCCTCACATTGAGCATTCCAATGCCAGCCGAGCCACTCTGCCACCTCCTCCGCTGCATCCTCTTCTCAGTCCAATTCTGTGTCTGAGGCTGCAGCTCCTCCCTTCCCCTGCACCCTCTCCTGACCCAGCCCAGCACTGCCCTCTGCTCTCCACACACAGCCACAAACACCCCTTGATATGCTTGAGTGGGAGCCTTAGAGCTGGTCCTCTCCCAGCCTCTATTGTGTGTGCTCAGAAGTTTCCAACGAGACTTCCTGACTCCCTCTGGGGAAATGGGATGGGTGACAAGAAACCTGCATATTGTAAAGACTAACCTGCACAGGAACGCTGCTCAGGAAATACCTGCCTGGGAGCGAGAGGACAGGTGGCGAGAGGAAGAGGCTAGAAGTTGCTGCCATGCCCAGATGCCTGCTCAGCTTCTGCCTAGAACTGACTCCATAGGATTTTTGGCAGACCAAGATCTGGCTGGTGGAAACACTTCCTAAGATTAATTAGGCAAAGGCCAACACAGCACCACAAGAAACCTGGGCACCCAAATCTAGAAGCTGGATGTTGCCTGGATGATTGCTTTGTTTACATAGGAGACAACAAGATTAGCACAAAACCTCTGAAGACGGGAACTGGGGGGATTCGTCTAACGCCCTAAAAGTAGTAGACAGCCTCCCTGTGGGGGATGGAGAGATGGAGGGTGTGGGAGGTACTGGGGTGGATCCGTCCTCAGGGACAGTGAACTAATTCTAGGATCAGCAATGAAGTGAGATTTTCTAGTGACTTGTGCCACCCCAAGACCCAAGAGCCACGACGTGCTTCTCTGAGTTTCAGAACTTCTAGTCGATCATGGGAAGTAGCGCAGGTGGGTCCTTGTCCTATTTGACAAAGAAGCTTCTTTGAAGCATGGTATCAAGAAGAGGCAAGGCAGGCATGCCAGGGTTGGCTGCCAGAGGCCTCGTGTTTCTGGGCAGTGTCAACAGAAAAATAAAACATCAGGTATGATTAGTGCTTCTGTCTCAAATGCTTCTGTCAGGACTAAGTCTGAAGTCCATTGCTTTATTTCATAACTAAGGAGCAGTTTTACAGCCTTTGACAGGAAGGTAAATTACCAGCAATGGCTGGCTGGAACAGTCCTCACATCTAGGTCACCTCAGGCCCTCCTAGCTTTAAGGTGTGCGCATTTTGCCTTCTAGGAGGGAGCACAGGCTTCTACTAATAACCTTAAAAGGCAGCTCACACCTGTAATCCCAGCACTTGAGAAGTCGAGGCGGGTGGATCACCTGAGGTCGGGAGTTTGAGACCAGCCTGACCAACATGGAGAAACCCTGCCTCTACTAAAAATCCCCCCCACCCCAAAAAATAGCAGGACTATTAAAACAAAAATTAAAAAAAAAAATAGCCATACGTGGTGTCATATGCCTGTAATCCCAGTTACTCGGGAGGCTGAGGCAGGAGAATCACTTGAAACTGGGAGGCAGAGGTCGCAGTGAGCTGAGATTGTGCCATTGCACTCCAGCCTGGGCAACAAGAGTGAAACTCTGTCTCAAAATAAATATATAAATAAATAAAAATAAAATAATATCTTTGGGGTATTTTTAATGAGCTGGTGCAAATGATAACTCATTTAATCCTCAAAGAAGCTGGTACTATCATTCTCCTACCATGTTACATATAGGGAAACTGAGGCATAGGAGATGAAAGGAACTCTCTCAGTGCCACAGAGGTAGGAAATGGCAGGTCTGTTTCCTGTTTCTTTAACCAGTACACCACACTGTCTCTCAAGGAAACATAAAGGACTTTACCATATTGCAGAGGAAAGAAACCAAGGCTTGGGCAAGGTCCCTATCTTGCTAAATTCTTTCTTTTTCCACAGAAAGAGACCAAGATTAAGGTGTCATGGGTCTCCTGCCTTCCCTCTGGCTAGGGATGAACTTCAGGTTTGTGACTAAAATCAATTTAACAAACACTTTGTGTACCCACCCAGTGGGCAGAGAGAGTAAGTGGAAAAGGAGTAAGTAGTGATCCAGGGACGTATAGCCAAGTTGGGAAGACAGATATCGCCACTGAGTAACACCACATGACACAATGTGGTCATGGCAAAATAAGTGGACATGAAATGATGCCTGGGGAGCAGCATGAGTGAAGGAAGTTAATTTTACTTCATGGGAAAGGCAGGGTCTGAGTTGGACTTTCCAGGCTGGACAGGTTTGTAAACAAGAAGAGGTGGGTTGAAGGCTGTCAGCAAAACTTAACATGCATATGGGCAAATGGCAGGAAAGCCTGAGGCTTGCTGACGATGTCATCGGATGTGTCAAGGTTTACAGAGGTGACTCTGCCCACATGCACAGGACAGATTTGTAGGAGGAGACCCTGGGGCAGCAATCGAGTGGCCAGTGTATTGATCTGGGGAAGAATAAGTAGTGTTTTACTCAAGATGGGGCAATAAGAGGAAAAAGGAGTAGATGAAGGAAGATATCCCAAGGTGGAATCCACAAGAATTGATAGCCAGTTAGAAGAAGAGATGATGTTTCCTACAATCTTCTCCAGTCATCGGGACGTTGGTAACACCACTCATCAAGTCAGGATAAGAAGGTGGGGCTGGAAGGTTCTGGGATCATCCATATGCAGGTAGAGAAAGTGGGAAAGTCAATAATGCTTAACTGTAGCTCAAGAATGCATGGCGAAATTCTGCTCAGTCCCTGCAGTGCTGAGTGGCATGTCTCCCTGCCCCACATCTCCATCTCTCTACCTGTCTAAGGCTCCTCTTGGTAAAGCCTGCCTCAAGTTTCACCTCTGTCAATAAAAACCTCCACTTTTCTTCATGTTCTCTAGCAAGACAAACCATGTTCCCTTTTCAGCACATCTTGCTTATTGTAAAAGTGTAATGTTTATCCTTTGGGGCTACAGGTTTCTGGAAAGCTAGAAATAGCATGTTATGCACTTTTTTCCCAGTTGTATTCTAGGAACTGGAATTCATGGAGGAGGCCATCATTCACCCAGGAGTGTGGAATCCAACTGCCCTGGCTGAAGCCCCTCAGGTGCATTCTCTGAGCTGCCTGCGGTGCATCCCATGGAAGACATCCTACAGCCTCCGGTTGTAGTCGGTGGCACAGAGGGCAGAGCCGAGCACAAGCCACAGCTCGATCCCTTACTACTCATGCACAGACTCATTTCCAACTATCCTGAGCCCTGGCTTCTTTCTCTGTAAAATGGCGATGACGATGCAGCTGTTTTAGTGCTGTTGGGAGGACGCCCTGCCAGGTGTTCATATGTAGAATGTGTGGACAGCCCCGGGCCCTGGGACTCAGCTAGTACACAGGCTCTTAACCGGGGCAGCTGTTTGTGCGCATGCGTCAAGACAGGAGGCCAGGCCCTGGTCTAATCTTAGCCCTGCAGAGCCCTGGGTATTTCCTCACTTCCTCATCTACAGCACGTGGGGGAGTAATCGTGGCCCACAGGACTGGGGGTAGGGGAAGCGGCCGGTTAGAACTCAGATGAACACGTTCCAGGAATGCCAAGTGACTGTCACAGCTCAGTACATGGCAGGCATTTCTGGGGCTTCTGCCAATCAATAGTCACCATGCAGCCTACCCAGACAGGACATGGGTAAGCCCCTGAGCCTCTGCCTGGCTCAGGGGAGGAGGTTCATGATGAGAAAAAGGAGGACTTGCAAGAAGGGCAGGGTTAGACCCAAATCAGAATCACAGAGGCTTAGAGCAGCAAGAGCAGTCAGAGAGCCCATGTGGGCACTCCCTCTTGGCCACTTCCTGCTTAAATTCTTCTAGTGATGAGGAACTCACTACCTCAACATTTCTGCCACCTGTCCCACTGCTCAGAGCTCTAATGATTAGAAAGTCTTCCTTTATATTCATCCCAAATCTACTTTTCTGTAACTTCCTGGGCCTGCTCGTGGATATGCACAGAACAAAACCCCTCTCACTTCCACCTCCTGACCATTCACTAGTGGAAAACAGCTCCTCTGCTCTTCCAGGCCTTCTCTAGTCTAACCTGCCTCAGTTCCTCCAAACACTTCTCACAATACCTCATCTCTGGCTCTCCACTCTCCCTTGAAGCTTCCCAAAACCTGGTTAAAGAGGCGCCCTAAGAACTGGGCAGAAGACCACAGAGTGCCCTGACCTGACAGAGTGGACTGGCCCTTGTCCTGGTCTCTACTCCAATGAGGGTGTCCCTCTTTGTTGTAAAGACTTGGGAAGATGCTCCATAGAGATGACACTGTCACACCCACTGAACCTCATTTCCACCCAGCGGTTCTAGATTTCCCACGGGAGCCATTCCAGATTTCCCACGGGAGCCATTCCAGATTTCCTGTGGGAGCAATTCTAGATTTCATGTGGGAGCTGTTCTAGATTTCGCATGGGAGTGGTCCTGGATTTCCTGTGGGAGCAGCTGTGGATTTCCCATGGGAGCGGTTCTAGATTTCCCATGGGAGCAATTATAGATTTCATGTAGGAGGGGTTCTAGATTTCGCATGGTAACGGCTCTTTGCCTGCACCTGTCTCTCAGACACAGGCTCCTGAGGCTGGGTCCCTCCTGTCTCTACTGCTACAATGCGTGTTTAGCAAGGCCAGAGGGTCCCAGGAAAGCCTTGGTAGGGGGAAAAAAACACTGCTTGAGCCAAGGTGAATGTGGGGGTGGGGTGTTGCTTTGCCAAAGGCCCACAGGTGTTGGGAAGGAGGACAGGTACTGTCAGAGGAAAAGAGAACCCTGCTTCCCCCAGTCATCTCTCAGCAAAAACACAGCACCTCCCTCAGGTGAGAAAGTCATCCCGTGAGTAAGCCCCTAGGTCAATGATTGTAGAAACCCCTAGACCTTCTCCAACAGGCTACAAGAGTCACAGTGTGGGGGTGCCAACACTTAAAGTCTGGGTCTTACCAGCAGAAGGAAATGACACATACCTGCCAGGCGGACAGGGCCTGCCTGTGAGTCATGCCCAGGAAGTGGAGAGGGGAGGACAGGTCGGCCCAGGGGAGAGAGAAGGGGAGGCCCCGGAAAGTGCAGGCTCCTGGCACTGCCCTGAGGCTCTAACTTTTCAATCCAAGCCCTGCCTCCAGGATGAAGAACTGGGTCAGCAAAATGACAGGAGGCTCAGGGCCAGACCTGGATTAGAACAGGCCTGCACAGACAGGTCAGCAATTTGTGTCCATAAAAGGAAGTTCCAAGGGAAACGCGGCCTGCCCTTCTCACCCGCAGACCCAGCCAGGTTGGTTAGTAAACATTAGACAGGGCACGCTCGTTTGGCGCATCACCTTTCAACACGCAGAGTGCGCTTGCTTGGCACACAGGGCAGGGCTGACTGCAATGATGAATATGAGGATGAGAAAAATTCCTGAGGGAGGCTGCCTGCATCAGTGCGGTTATCAGTGAAGAGTAGTGTGTGGGTATGGAGGGCAGCAGCGGGTGCTGATAGACTCCACAGCCCAGTTCATCCACATGCAGAGGTCCCCAGGACTGTACTTCATTAAGAACACTAGAAAAGCAGGCAGTGGCCCTCAGCCACACCTGCCATCCCTGGTGAGACCACGTTGGATACCACAGATAGAAGGGTCCTCTAGCTCCCTTAGTATGACCTAACTTTACAGAGAAGGTGTCTGGAGCCCATGAGCACCCAACCTAAAGGTCCCTCCCTGAAGTCAGAGGGAGAGCTGGAGCCATTTGCTCTCTCCTTTAAAGAGCCAAACTGGGCCAGACGCGGCGGCTCATGCCTGTAATCCAGCACTTTGGGAGGCTAAAGTGGGAGCATCGCTTGAAGCCAGAAGTTCAAGACCAGCTGGGGCAAAAAAGTGAGACTCCATCTGTACAAAGAGTAAAATAAAAAATAAGCCAGGCATGGTGGTGTATAGCTGTGGCCCCACCTACTCAGGAGGCTAAGATGGGAGGATTACCTGAGCCCAAGAGTTTGAGGCTGCAGTGAGCTACGATTGCACCACTGTACTCCAGCCTGGACAACAGAGCAAGACTCTATATTAAATAAACAAAGAGAAATAAAAAGCTAACTCCAACTGGGCATGGTGTCTCATGCCTGTAATCCCAGCACTTTGGGAGGCCAAGGTGGGCGGATCACAGGTCAAGAGATCAAGACCATCCTGGCCAACATGGTGGAACCCCGTCTCTATTAAAAAAAAAAAAAAATTAGCTGGGCGTGGTGGCACATGCCTGTAGTCCCAGCTTCTCAGGAGGGTGAGGCAGGAGAATTGCTCGAACCTGGGAGGCAGAGGTTGCAATGAGCTGAGATCTTGCCACTGCACTCCAGCCTGGCGACAGAGCGCAACTCCATCTCAAAAAAAAAAAAAAAAAAAGCTAAATCCAGAGCTTAACAATGTGTAAGTATGGACACAGAGTGTGGAATAGACATTGGTGACTCAGGAGGGTGGGAAGGGGGTGAGGGATAAGAAATTACTTAATCGGTGCAACATACAGTATTCGGGTGATGGTTGCACTACAGGCCCAGACTTTACCACTATGCAATGTATCCATGTTATCCATGTAACAAAACCACACTCACTGGTACCCCCTAACTTTATACGAACAGAAGGCACAAATCCTACCCAACCTTCCCTATATTACTCCACTGACCATTTGAAAGACCAACATGTTTTATTTAGAGAACAGCTGGGGGCCCTTGCTGGATGTGGGAAGGAGAAGAAATCCCCACATCTAGACCCAGAGGGCAAGAGAAATATAGTTTTGGCTTTTTCTCCCCGTCTTGCTAGTGAAAAGGTCCCAGGTGCAATGTACCTCACAGAAGTCTTTCACATCCTTTTTTGAAAGTTCACAAAATATTCATGTCATTTGGTAGTTCACAGTGTTTTGAGGCATCGTGCCCAGGGAAATCGTGCCCTCTCACCCACCTCCACCCCTTTAGGATTGCATTGCCATAGGGTTCTGCCACTGGATCAGGAGCAAGCCAGCTCACAGGTCACACTGGCTCCCACGGCAGAGGAAGGGGGCTGGAGGGAGGGAGCGACCTGGGACAACCATAACTGAATGCTCTTGGGCTGTCCTCTGGCCTCTGTGACAGCTCCCTCCCTCCTCCCCTCCCTGATCCCTGCCTGGGCCAGGCCTCCTCTGAGCATCGGCCGCCTGCCATCATCATGCACTTCCTCCTCCTCAGCCAGCATCCTCCTTTCCAGCATCGCACCTTTCCATGGATTCCTCGGGCTGCCTGATTCTAGCCCATCTCCCATTCTGGATGCTAGGCTCTGGAAGGTCAGGGAGGACTGTGTCTCTTTATGCATCACCCTAGCCCTTGAATCTAGTTGATCCAGTGACATTTGCTGGCTGAATAAAGGACAGTGAGCTTTTGCCAATGTGAAAACATGGGGATGTATAATTTTTTAGTTACTGTAATAGATGGACCCTTTCCCCTTCAAATGCATGGCATGCTGAATAAACCATAACAAAACATGTTAATCACATCAAGTGCTAAAGAGGAAAATCTCAGGTGTTGGAAATATCCGGAAAAATCCAACGCAGTGTGTGGGCACTGAAGCTATGGAGGCCACCAGCACATCAGAGGATGTCGCCCAGGAGCTGGGGCCGGGAGTTTAATGTCCATGCAGGGTGATGTCTTCAGGTTCCAGACCCTTGTGAGGCAGGGATTAACACAGCAAATACCGTCCTGACTACCAGGTGGGTCAGGGCACTAGAAATGCTGTTCACTAGCCCTGGGCATGAAGAAACTTGACCTCTGTCTGGGTCCCAGGAAAGAAAGAAAGGGAGAGAGAAGGAGAGAAAGAGAAAGTAAAACCCAAAACTTGTGTCATGCTACTTACACGCAGTGGGAATTCTAATCCAAGAAATTAAAATAAAAACAAATCCAGAGATGGTGACAAATGATTCAGGCAGAGGAAAAAACAGAACTTTAGAAGACATTTCCACAAGCAAAAGCACAAATTTACCCTGCTCCTCCCACCTCAATTCACAGTGATGATCCGTACAACCAAACAACTCACCTTGAGAAAGCGGCGGCAGATGCACATTATAGATTAGAAAATCAAGAACTGAAGTAAATGGAGTAACTTAGGACAATAACAAGTGTATTTGCGAGGCCAGGTGCGGTGGCTCACGCCTGTAATCCCAGCACTTCGGGAGGCTGAGGCAGCCAGATCGCTTGAGATCAGGAGTTTGAGACCAGCCTGGCCAACATGGTGAAAGCCCTTCTCTACTAAAAACACAAAAAATTAACCGGGCATTGTGGTGTGCACCTGTAGTCCCAGCTACTTGGGAGGCTGTGGCAAGAGAATCATTTGAACCTGGGAGGTGGAGGTTGCAGTGAGCCAAGATCGCGCCACTGCAATCCAGCCTGAGTGACAGAGCAAGACTCCGTTTCAAAAATATATATATTTGCGATATCTAAATAGAAAAAAAAGGTGTACAAAGTCCAAGATAATAATCTTAATGACTAAAATGGTGAGGAGAGATGTTGAAAAGAAGGTAACACTATAATAGCACTGGATAATAGTTTGGAAGATGACAGTAGGAAGGGCAGAGTCAAAGTGTCATAAAATTCTTCCGATTTGGTGAGGAGGATAATGTTATTGATTAATGTTAGACTTTTAATTAAAGTATGTGTTAAAAAATAAGAAAAACCATAAAATAATAGAAATCTAATATATAACTCCTAAACCAATAGGCTGTAAGTGGATAAAATAATAAATACATAATCAATACAGTGAAAGCCAAGAGGTGAGAAAAGGCAAAGATGAAACATGGCTAAATAATGTAGTATACATACACTAAATATATTAGAAGTCTTAATAAATAAAGCAGCTTAAATTACCCGTTGAAAGACAAAGACTTTTAGACGTAATTTTTTTAAAATCCAGCTATTTGTAGTTTACAAGAAGCAAACCTAAAAACATTAAGACATCAAAAGTTAAAGAGACAGGAAAATATAAACCAGCTACTAAAGTTGATATTGATATATAAAATAGCAAACAAGATTTGAAGAAAAACATAAAAAATATTATGAGGAATCATGATGTTAAAAAGGAAAAATTTGCCAAGAAGTTTACAATCATAAGCTTATATGCACCAAAACACAGAGAATTACAAATAGAAAGCAAAAATGGACAGAAATGCAGAAAGAATTGCTTATCTTCTTCATGGTTTCATTTGGCCTGAGTGCTACAAAACTGTGCAGCAGTCAACTCAACTGAGGACGGCTCAACTCAGCTGAACCTACAATGCAGAGCGATGTCCACAGCCCTGTGCTGTCCTGGGGATTTAGATGGTTCTAAACAATCTACCGAGGAGGGGAGCAGAGAGTGAGTACAAAGAGAACTAATGGGAAAAAGGGAACATCTACATTTAAGGCATTGTGCTACAAACTAAGTAAACCTTCTTATGGAACCTCACAGAAATCCAATGAGGTTGGATTGGTTACTAGTAATTCCAATTACTACTAGTAACCCCAATTTACAGAGTAGAAACTAAGTTTCAAAGATATTAAGTAACTTTTCAGAGGTCACATGACTGAGGAGCAAGAGTCTGAATTCAAGTCATCTGATATAGTCTCCAGGAGGCCAGGAACCATATTTTCACTTTATATCCTTAGCGTGTAAAACCATGCCTGGCGCTGATTAGGCACTTGATAAATATCAGATGAATGAATGAATGAATGAATAGGATTGCATTGCCTATTCATTCATTGTATTGCCTATTCAAATGAATAGGATTGTAATTCCAAGCATGTGCATTTCCTACCATACCACAGCACCTACTCTGTTATCTCATTTACTCTTGGCTATCTATATCTTTATCTCAACTCAGATATCCTCTTCAAAAAAGACTCCTCTCTCCGCCTGACCCATTTCCCCTCCCTCATTCTGAGGCAGCAAAGGAGAGAGAAGAAAGCCTGGTCTCACAATAACAGAACCAATTTCCTTAAAAGCTGGTGGTTGGAAAATGATGCACCTCATAGTGGTTAAGGGAGAGGGCAGACATGGGGTAGCCCCCTGCACTGGAGATTTGCAAGGAAATGAATTTCCCATTCTCCTCTGCTGTCAGTTGCTGGTTACCTCGCTATCCTGTAAGGTCATGAGAAGACCCCTGGATATGTGAGGGCCATGAGGGATCAATATTTAAACACCAACTGAAGTGGCTCTGGAACCATTCAAGTGGTGAGAAAATTCTTGGGGACAGAAGAAGCATCAGAGGAATTTCAATCTGTCATTTTTTTTGTACTTTTTATTTTGAAATAATGATGGACTCGGAGGAAGTTGCACAAATAGCACACAGAGTCCTGAGTACCCTTGACTCATCTTCCCCTAATGGGGACACCTTGTAGAATAACATTAATATCAAAAG
This sequence comes from Aotus nancymaae, assembly GCF_030222135.1. NCBI lineage: Eukaryota > Metazoa > Chordata > Mammalia > Primates > Aotidae > Aotus > Aotus nancymaae. Next base: position 25,578,839 of record NW_026988494.1, on the reverse strand, counting down.
CAGGAAACTGACACTGACATAATACTGTGACTCAACTACAGACCTGATCTCATTTTCACTTTTTTTTTTAACATGGATTCATTCGTTTGTATGTGTGCGTGTGTGTAGTGTAGTTCTATACAATTTTTTTGTTTTTTGAGACAGAGTCTCACTCTGTCACCAGGCTGGAGTGCAGTGGTGTGATCTTGGCTCACTGCAACCTCCGCCTCCCAGGTTCAAGCAATTCTCTTGCTTCAGTCTCCCCAGTAGCTGGAACTACAGGCGTGTACCATAATGCCCGGCTGATTTTTGTATTTTTAGTAGAGATGGGGTTTCACCATGTTGACCAGGATGGTCTCGATCTCTTGACCTCGTCATCTACCCACCTTGGCCTCCCAAAGTGCTGGAATTACAGGCATGAGCCACCGTGCCCGGCAGTTCTATGCAACACACTCGTGTGACCATCACCACAATCAAGATACAGAACTGTTTCATCACCATGAAAAGACTTCCTTGGGTTACCCCTTTTAGACAAACTCACACCCCCACCCATCTTCACAACCCCTAGTTTGTTCTCCATCTCTACAGTTTTATCTTTTAAAGAATGTGATATCAATGGAATCATACAGTATGTGACTTTTTGAGATGAACATTTTTTTCATTCAGCATAATACCCTTGAGATCCATCCAGGTTGTTGCCCGTATCAATAGTTTGTTCATTTTCATTGCCAAGTAGTATTTCATGACTATACCAGTCTCCCAGTATATGACTATACCAGTCTCCCACTGAAGGACATTTGCGTTGGTTCCATTTTTCCGCTACTGACTGCAGCTCTTTGACAAGACGGCTACTCCTACTTCAAGATGCAGTTTCTTCAGAATTCCTGGTGAGCCTTGAGGATCTGTACTGCATTCCATGAATTAATTGGCTTTTCAGCTGTGGTTTGTTCTTACCAATCTTTCAAGTTTGAAGCAAAACACCAACTTTTCCGAAGTCCTTGTGTTGATAACCATCTCCCTGGCCAGACCCTTGCAGCTTCCTTATAATCCCACAGACGTCTTTGCCCTTAGCTCTGGCCCAGGGTGGAGCAGAGTCAGTGAGCATTTGTTGAATCAGTAGATCAACAGCAAAGCTGTCGTCATAGTCGTTTCCTATAATATAGGCCACTCCCATCTGTGATCACAACTCATTGCTGGAAGTCACATAGAGAGGGATTGTCATCACTAAGGGGCCATGTTTTCTTACTTGAACAATGTTGTAATTATAATATAGATACGACCACTGTGGCTGTGCACAGTGGCTCATGGCTGTAATCCCAGCACTTTGGGAGGCCAAGCCGGGTGGATCAACTGAGGTCAGGAATTCAAGACCAGCCTGGCCAACATGGCAAAACTCCATCTCCATTAAAAAAATACAAAAATTAGCCAGGCATGCTGGCGTGCGCCTGTAATCCCAGCTATTTGGGATTACAGTAGGCAGGGATTACAGGAGGCCAAGGCAGGACAATCGCTTTAACCCAGGAGGCGGAGGTTGCAGTGAGCCAAGGTCGAGCCATTGGACTCCAGCATGGAAGACAGAGTGAGACTCCGTCTCAAAAAATAAATAAATAAATAAATAAATAGGCTCACCAATAGGGCTCTCAGATGGTTCCAAGGTGTTACTATTCTAGAAAATAGTGGAACAAACTTCTTTTTAATTGTACTTCTACAGATCTGATTATTTCACTAGGAAAGAAGCCTAGAGCTAGAATTACTTAGTCAGAAGGAATACATTCTTCTATTTCCTAGTACACACTGCCAAGTTTCTTTCCAGAAAGGTAGCTGTACTCTGCTGTAACAAATTACCACCAATTTGGAGGCTTAAAACAACACTGATTTATCTTACCATTCTGGTGGTCAGAAGTCCTAAAACCTAGGTGCCAGCAGAGTTCACTTCTTTCAGGGTGCTAGGGGAGAATCCTCCTTCTTGTCTTTTCCAGCTCCTAGAGGTGATCACATTCTTTGGCTCGCGGTTCCTTCCTCCATCTTCAAAACCAGCAGCATAGTGCCTTCCGATCTCTCTCTTTTCTCTCTTTCTGACTTCTTCGTCTGTTGTTGCACAGCCTTCTCTTGCTCTGACCTTCCTGCCTCTCTCTCTTATTAAGGACCCTTGTGATAACTTTAGATCCAACCAGATACTCCAAGATTATCTCCCCATCTCACAATCCTTAACTTAGTTGCATCTGCAAAGTCTCTCTGCCACGTAAGGTGGCACAGGTGCAAGTTCTGGAATTAGGATGTGGACATCTTTGGGAAGCTGTTATTAGACAGCCTGCAGCAGAGTATTAGAGCTAATGCACCTTTTGAATGAGAGCGAAGTATATAGTCTGGAGAGTTAAGCAACAGAATCAGAAAGAGTCCTTTACTGTAAGAACATCAGTCCCTCAAGACTGAAGAGCAAGGTGGTTTCTCAGCTCTAGACATAAGCAGTATAATAAAATATCATCCTTTAAATTCAGAGATGATTCCATGGGAAGTCCATCCCTAACACTGACATTGGGTTCAAGCCCAGGAAAGACAGAACAAAGAGCAAACACATGAATTGGTTGGTGAGATCCTATAAGCAGGTCAATGAGACAAGGCAGGCAAGCTCAGTTACCTTTGTAGAGTAACAATCATCAAACAGCCCAGCGGTATGCAAATGATTTATTAACGTATACTTCACAGTCTCAAAGCTACCTGTTCTTTCTGCAAAGTTTTATTTTGTTCCCAGCAATAACATAATTACATGCTGCCAATTTTCAAGCACTTTTGATGTCACTATTTTCCTCTGTTTTCCAAGTTTAACAGTCCTCCCAACAGTCAACATACCTGCTGGCCACAAATCACAAACTGCTACCGAAAGAAGCTTGCACATAGACTGCTGGGGACCTCAATTGTTTCATCTGTCTGCCACGCCTCCTTTCCCTTGTGCTGCCAGTGGAGAGGGCTCATCAGAGAGCACCATCTCCTCTTCCTCCCTGTCCTGGCCTGGACCATTGGATGGAGCACATTAATCAAGAGGAAGCAAACAAAATACCCCACCCTTTTGGCTGTAGGAGTTAGTCCAGAAATGGACACATAATCTTAGCCAAAATAATCAGAGTCCTTCTTTAACATTTTTTAAACTTTAGCTTGGGGAAAAGGGCTTTCCTCTGGGTGATGGAGCTGTGGTTGGCAGCTCGGACACCACTAGCCACCAAGTTCCTTGCTTTGGGCACAAGTTGTTCTGAAAGAATTAAGCCAACATGTAGTGACAGCCAGAGATGTGTGAAAGAGAGAGAAGCAGAGGCAGGGGGGCAGACACAGAGACATCTAAGGTCCTGGATGAAGTCTTGGTTCCCATCACGCCTGAATTCAGCTGCTTCCTGGATCTTCCCTTAATCTGAGTATGTTAGCCAAAGTGAATCTTCTCTTTTGGGTTTCTATCATCTGCAACTAAGAGTGCTAGGACAATAAACAGGGGTGTGACGCCTGCCTTTCCCTACTTCATCTTCAATAGCAGGCCTATTTCTGCTGATGCTCTTTTTCCCCTGCTCTTGGGAAACGTCTTAAAAAGCCACCCATAGTCAGGAGTCAGGTCTAAGTGACTGATAAGGTTTATGGAGTTGGCACTCCAGACTATTCACCTTCATGCAGCTGAGCAGTGGAAATCATGCCTCCTGAGCAGCCTCCCATGCCTGGGATCAGCCCTACCTTAGTTGCCTCATCTGTTCACATGCTGTCTTGGTCCGGCCTTGGGCTGCCATTACTGGGTGGATACAGGGCTGTGCTGTGCTGACCACAGTATCAGAGAGTGTGTGTGTGTGTGTGTGTGTGTGAGTGTGAGAGAGAGAACGCACACATGAGTGAATGAGTTAGGAGCTGTGTTTACTCATACTCACAGGTGACTATGAGTAACATGTGAGGGCACAGTTAGGCCAAGCTGGACCTTTCCTATTCCATATGAAGAAAGGACAGGAAGGAAAAAACTCTACAGCAGATTGGTAAGCAATACACCCTGCATCTGAGATGTCCTAGCAAAAATAGCACTTTCTTGAACAAGGACTGCCATCTCCAAAGCTGACGGTGACTGGCCTGTGGTGGTATCTCCCTATCCACCCCCTACTGCCCTTGACTTGAGTATTGGAGAAAAACACAGCCCCCAACATTAACAGCCCAACTGATATGTAGCTCACGGCAAACTTACACAATAAATCTTCTGGGCCTCTTCTGTGGTGGATGCTAAATAAATATTTTTGGATTGCTAACTAAATATTTTTGCAATGAATCCCCTTTAATCCCAAGACTAGACGAGCAGTCCCGTGAAAATGTGGCTCTCCACTTCTCTATCTTTTAGGTGACTGTAGCCTGGGCTGGCATAGGGGAAGGAGACCCCCATACATCTTATTCAATCCTTCGTATCTGTTTTTGTTATGTAAAATGCTATGGTTCTTGTTCTAGAATCTATCCCCATGAAAATGAACTAATACATTACTATTGTTGCTGATAAAGACATAGCTGAGACTGGGGAATTTACAAAAGAAAGGTGTTTAATTGAACTTTCAGTTCCAGGTGGCTGGGGAAACCTTACAATTATGGTGGAAGGCAAGGAGGAGCAAGTCACGTATTTCATGGATGACAGCAGGCAACAAGAGCTTGTGCAAAGAGACTCCCGTTTCTCAAAACCATCAGATCTCATGAGACTTATGCACTATCATGATAACAGCATGGGAAAGACCTACCCCCATGATTCAATTACCTCCCACCAGGTCCCTCCCACATGTGAGAAGTCAAGATGAGATTTGGGTGGGGACACAGCCAACCCATATAAAATAATGTGCACCCAAATAAGTGAAAGCTCCTTTCTTGACTGATTCTACAGCAAAAAGAAGTTTACAAGTGTGGGCTGACTCTGATGACCGTCCCCCCTCCCCCCGAAGACATTAAGTAGATCGTGGTCTTGCTCCAACAAGCATTTAGAAGGGGTTGAGATGGTTGGGAGGCTTTTCCTGTCTTTTGCTTTTTTTTTTTGTAGGAACACATGTTGGCCTTTCCTTGGCCTTCCATGCGTCAGCCTACACTGGAGACTACGAATTCTATAGGTGAGTAGGTGGGTGAAAAAAGCACTTTGGCAGCTTACCAAGATACGTGCACAGCACTGCTTTAGAAAAAATAATGGGGTGAGGGGGAGCCAACAGCTTTAGGAATTGGTGAGCCCTTTGAAAGCTGGAAGAGTCAGGGACAGCACTGCTTGGAACAGCAGAAGGGTGCTGGTCAGCTGGGGAGAGGACAGGCAGCCCCCACCCTCAGCGGGGCCCCTGAGTCACCCATGATGGGCACAGCAGAGCCGCTGCTGTCAGCTCCCTGCCCAGAGGAAGTGAAGCCCAAACAGCAGACTGAGTCATATTTATTGAAGAGACCATGGGAACAAAAGCTGTAGACAGGAGCTTGTGCGGAGGATGGCATTCAAACTGCTTTTACCATCCCATTAGCAGTGTCTCTTTCCCTCGAGTGGATGGGCTACGTGGGAAGTGGGTTACGAAAATCAAACAAAGGTTCCATTTTCACATTTCCCTTCAACAGGCGGTTTTAACCCTGCATAACCAGGTATGTTTTGAGAGATCAGCTGACTGCTGACATTTTAGGTGTAACATTTCCTCACAGAATAAGTCTATGATTTATTCAAAAGATAATGTTGATGAAATTATCCTGCATGTTGTGAAATGTTGAAAATGGAAAGTTTTACATTGCAAAGACGAGTTGGAGGCATCAGTACACTTTTTTGGGGGTGGGGGATAAAGGATACTTTTGGAAACTCAGTTCTAGCCTCAGATGGAATCTAGTGGTACCAGTACAGGGATGGAAGGCAACAAATCCAGGTCTAGACAAACTCTTTTTCTGCAATGCTGTGGAACCTTAGGTAAGTGACTTTCATGTGTTCTTATTTTTGTGTTTTTATTTTAAAGGTAAATAAAACATTTCTACAATCCCAAATTAATCACTCTAACATCTTAGGGGCCATTTTCTTACTTGTGAATAAAAGGGTTGGACCAGGTGATTGTTATCAATCACCAACCATAACAATCATGAGTCCATGACTTTCTATTCTACGGGTCCAGGAAGAACATAGATTAAGTCCCACTACTCCTTCTGAAATATATATATTTCATTTTTAGAGACAGGGTCTCGCTCTGTCACCCAGGCTGGAGTGCAACGGTATAAGCATAGCCCATTGCAGTCTGGAACTCCTGGGTTCAAATGATCCTCCCATCTTAGCCTCATGAGTAACTGAGACTACAGACTACAGGTGTGCACCACTGTGAATGCTCCAAATATATATATATATATTTTTTGAGCACTGCACTTCGCCTAGGCTGAAGTGCAGTGGTGCGATCTGGGCTCACTACAACCTACACCTCCCAGGTTCAAACAATTGTCCTGCCTCAGCTTCCCAAGTGGCTGGAATTACAGGCATGTGCTATCAATGCCTGGCTAATTTTTGTATTTTCAGTAGAGACAGGGTTTTGCCATGTTGGCCAGACTCATCTTGAACTCCTGACCTCAGGTGATTTGCCTGCCTCTGACTCCCAAAGTGCTGGGATTACAGGCATGAGCTACCATGCCTGGCCCCAAATATCTCTATGTTTAAAAAGTTAGTTATAATTCTGGTTATAACTAATTGTGGTTAGTTATAACTGTGGTTAACCTATATTTTTAAAAAGTTAGTTATAACTGTGGTTAACAGTTGACACTTGAGTTATGTCCAACCTCTTGCAAGCATATTATGAAGCAGGAGTTCCCCACTTATTAGCAGGAGGCTCTGCTGATCTTTGCCCTAAAGTCATGTGACTGGAGAATGTGTAACATGCAAAGTCCCTGAGTGGGGTTGCACCCCTCTCCCCAAGGGCACTGAAATAGATCTTCCAGGCAAATCAAGAGCATTGAGAGCTCTGAATCTCCTCTCTTATCTGCTGAGATGCTCTGTTATTTGGAGATCCTATAATTGCCTGGGGAAAGTCTCTCAGAAGAGAATGCAAAAGTCTCTGTAATGTTTCCTCGTACTTGGCCAGACTCCCAACCTTCAGGGTTTCAATGACATCCAAATTCTATTTGTTTGTCCCTCTGTTATTTGACTTACCGTGACTTATGCTATGCATTTGTAAATCTCTTGCTTGATGTATCCTTCATTTGCAAATTCTACTCTCTTTTAGGCTGCTGCTAAACACACAACCACCATGGAAGTATCCATGACATCAACTTCAAACACCTACACCAGCGAGCGATTGCTTCCCCGTACCTCTATCATGCTTTGAGTATGCTCTGAGTCATTTGTTTTCTTTATTGAAAGAACAGAGCTATATACATTTCCAAGCTAGAATGAGAAGCCTGCAGAATGTTACTGGGCTGAGACCTTGACTGGATGATAATCACCTACCTCAGTCAAGAGGCCCCAGGGAACAGAGAGTGGAAGTATTGCTGCAATCTATCCTGACAACTTCAGGGCAAAGACTGCCTGTGAAGAAGTAGTCTGTCCCGTCTACGGTGGCCCCTGATGGGCAAGCAACCATCACCTCTCAGTTTGCCACAATGTTAGGATTTAAGAGGGTTTTGGACATTTTGGAATCTCATTTTACAGGTGCAAAAATGGGACCAGGTTTGCCCGAGAAAATTCTTCTAACATTTGTAAGACATCTTGAAACATGTACAGGATATTGACACATATTATCTCCTTTGAGCTTTATAGCAACTCTTTGCATGAGACATGCCAGATGCTCTTCACTCCATTTTACAGGGGAACGAAAGTAACCTCGGGGCTGTTGGGTGTGGAGACCGGGATCAGAGCTGAAGCCTTCACCCCTGCTTCACATTCCTGTCAATACCCTGTGCTGCCTTCTGAGAATCCACCTCCAAAACTGGCTTTAGCTTAGCTTGAGGTTTCTAAGAACAAAGAGGCAGAGATGGAAGGATAGTGAGAGGATACTTAACGGGTTCTCTAACTGTATGCCATGCAATTTATCACTGGGTTCTATTTGTACTTAGTGTAATTGTTATCCTAGCCCTGTGAGGCAAATATTCCAACCCCCTTAGAAAAGTAAGACGTAAAGAGGTTAAAGAAACTTAACCTAAGTCATACAGTTAAGACCAAAAAAAGGGTAAGGGAGGATCTGACATTGGAAACACACTTTTAGACTCTAGACTCTCTGGCCTTCTCTGTTGTTTTCTTGATGCAACATGCCACCCTGGAACCTTCAGTCAATTTCTAATCAGGACACCAACAGAGAGAAGGAGGCAGGCCCGCATCCCCTGTTTGGTGTCAGACCCAGTGGCCTGAGGCTGGGATGCACAGGAATGTGAGAGACAGGGATGAGGGAGGAACATGCCTGATTGGGTGTTGGAAAGACAGAGGCATGAGCACTGGGAGGACAGGTCAGCTGCAAGGTGGAGGTCAGCTGCAAGATGGAGGCCCGCGCAGTGCCAGGGCATGGAAGAACAGCCTCCAAATGGAACAGGCACTGAGGAATGGCTTGGGAGGTGGGGGGATATGGCTTGGTACAGGGCAGGGCTGCGTGGGAGCAGAGAGGATTCTGCAAGCTGCCCAGCCTGCATCACTGGCATCCTGAGAACAAGTGCAAGCAGAGAGATCCGGCCCTTCAAGAACCACCTACCCAGCCGCCCCCACAAAGATATTGCCCAATGCCAAATAAAAGCCAAGCAACAACCAATTTGGGCCCCCGGATGATGAGCCACTATCTCTGGAGCATAATGCTGGCCACCTCTGACAATTACCTTCCTCTAGCTGCAGAGAGAACCAGGGAACTGTTTGTATTGTCTGCAGTGCTTCACATACAGTACTGGGAGGTGCGATCACACTTCCCTTACCGGTTGCTAAGCATATCGTTACTAGGCGACCACATCAAGATGATGCACAAGGCTGGAGTTCCAGGAGGTGTGCATGCTGGAGGGTGTGCACGCCGGGAGGAGCTGGAAAGCAGAGTGGGGAGAAAAGGGGGTTCTGTTGATTTTACTTTGACTGAGGGGTCTTGGCAAGTGAAATTTAAGAGAGTCCTGATATGCAGAGGAAAGAAGGCAGAGATCACAGTACTCCCTCATAGCTGGAAACAAGCAAAGAAACATTTGAGTATTTGCAACATAGGAAAAGGGCCAGATTTGGCTCAAAGCTGCTCCTCAAGAACAGTATCTCAGAGTAGACAGACTTTACGCTTCCAGTTTCACTGGTTTTCAACTTCGGGGATATTTCTGTTTTCTTCCCATATGCTACTCAGTTCTCATTTTATATGGAGGTCGTTTTATTTATCTGGAGATAGTTTTATCTGAATTGAAAGGAAAAGCACCTTGGGTGTGTGAAACGTGAGGCCTCTCCAGGTCCACACTGCTAGGGTGTGATGCTGTTGAAGCTGCAGAATGGGCTGCTTCCGAGAGAAGGAGCTCCCCATCTCTGTGGGTGTTTAAACAGACCGGACACCTGCTTGGCATGAGAGCTTCTTGGAAAAGTGGCTTTGAAAGAGAAGCAGGAGAAGAAGGCAAGAGGTAGTGGGGCCAAATGCATGAGAAGTAAAGATGCAGTGATTGGAGAGACTAGGCAAAGTCATCTTGGCTAGACGACGGTAAGGTAGAAGGTTCTGGCTGAATTGTGTCCCACAAAATTCCTATGCTGAAGTCCTAACCCCAGTACTTCACAATGGGACTGTAGTTAGAGTGGGATCTTTAAAGTGGTGATTATGATAAAATGAGACCATCAGGGTGGGCCCTAATCCAGTATGGCTGGTGTCTTTCTAAGAAGAGATCACGACAGACACACACGGAGGGATGACCATGTGAGGACACAGGCAACAGACAGTATTTGCAAGCCAAAGAGAGATGCCTCAAAAGAAACCAGCCCTGCTGACACCTTGATGTTGGACGTCCAGCCTCCAGAACTGGGAGAAAATAAACGTCTGTTGTTGAAGTTGCCCAGTCTGCAGTACTTTCTGATGACAGTTAAGCAAAGTAACACAAGAATCGTCAGGCGCAGCGGCTCATGCCTGTAATCCCAGCATTTTGGGAGGCCGAGGCAGATGGATCTCAGCTTACTGCAACCTCTGTCTCCCAGATTCAAGCGATTCTCCTGCCTCAGCCTCCCAAGTAGTTAGGATTACAGGTGCATACCACCATGCTCGGCTAATTTTACTTTTAGTAGAGACAGGGTTTTACCATGTTGGCCAGGCTGGTTTCAAATTCCTGACCTCAAGTGATCCACCTGCTTTGGCCTCCCAAAGTGCTGGGATTATAGGCATGAGCCACTGTGTCCAGCCCAGCCATGACTTTTTAAGATGGCAACAGAGTCATTGATCCAGAAGTGGAGAGCCAGAAAGGCAGGACGTCTGAAAACCCACCTCATGCAAAGAAGAGAAGTGACTCTTGATGGTAAGCCTACACCAGGGAATAATGGGGTAGGTGGCTCCCTATCTTTGAGGGCTGTCAGATTACAAAACAGTCATCATTCTGGGCTATTGCCAAGAGCAGTTTAGCACCAAAGGGGTGTGAGTTTCAGAGAGTTTGGCTCAGTAAAACAAACAATCTTCCAGCCATGAGTTATCCAACAGTTGGAATGAAGTGTTGAGATGAAACATTCCCAACAGGTGCTCAAGGAAAAGATGACCTTTCTCCATGAGGAGGAGTTTGGGCTGGATGACTTTTAGTGATCTACCCAACTTATCCTCCAAATAATTCTTTGTTCAATGGGGATACTTCTGGTCCTTTGTGATGCTTCATTTTTCTGTGGTGAAAGGAGACTTCCCATCCTTTCTCCATCACTCATAGCAGCATGAAGATCAGAAAGCAACAGTTTTTGAGAGAGGTTCTGGCTCTGTTGCCCAGGCTGGAGTGCAGCGGCACAATCATGGCTCATGGCAGCCTCAACCTTCTGGGCTCAAGATATCCTCCCCCCTCAACCTCCTAAGTAGCTCAGACTACAGACATGTGCCACCACAGCAGGCTAATTTTTGTATTTTGTACTTTTTCACAGAGACAGGGTCTCATGGGTGTTGCCTAGGGTAGTCTAGAACTCCTGGTTCAAGTGATCCATCCACCTCAGCCTCCTAAGTGCTAGGATTACAGGCATGAGCCACAGCACCCCACAAAGAAAATACTTTTAAAGAAACAGTGAAAACATGGATTCACATAACCTCTTTTATGAGCTCTTCCCCATCTGCAAATGGAAAAACAGTAGCTCAGAGGGCAAACTACCTTGTAACACAGGCCATGTTCTTGAGCAACCAGACTTGTAGTTGAATCAGGTTTCCTTAGCTTCAATTCACAAGCAAGAGGGAATGAGGAACATTTGGGTAGGATAAACACTTCTTCTGGCAGACGGGTGAGACATGAATCCTTTTTGGGGTAGCAAGGAGTTTGGACACCTTTGGTCTGGTGTCTGAGACAGGCTCAGTCACTTTGTAGCCAGTGGTGTGAGCATCTCCTGCTCTTCTAAGTCCCTTACCGTGGCCCGGAGCCCTCGCTGTGGCCTCCAGGATCATGAGGTCCTGGTCTCCTCAATGGCAGCTGCTGGACCCAGGCCATCTATACACATTTTTACCTGACTCATCTTCCCATTCAGGTCATAGGTTTTGTTTTTCATGCCTGAAATCACCCATATGTCATAGAAGCTGCCTACCTCTCATGTCCTTTGATTAGAAAGTCAACATAGAAGTTCTACACAAAATGTTACTGGGTTCTATCATCAAAATGTCACATCTGCAGGTTAGGGAAGGCCAGCACTTCCCAGAATTCACAAACAGAATCATCCACACCGCACTCCCGGCTCAGCTTGCCTTTGCAGGGCAGTCAGGGGGCTTCTCCAACAGAGCCCTGCTCTCCAGGCCACGAAGCCCCTCACTCAGAGAAGCCCTGCCATTCCCCAGGGACAGACAGGTCCTCGCTGTGTCCCAGATGTCAACACAGGCAGCTCCACCCCAAGGATGTGGCATGTGTTTAAACACGTATAAAAGATGAAGAGGAATTGGAGGCAGAAGTCCTCCTAGGAAGAAAACTATTTGTTTAGAAACATGCCCCTGCTAAATCATTGCAGTTAGAAGATGAGGCCCCAGGAGGCTGGGGTGGTATAATTTGTTCATTGCTCTGGGAAAGGAGGGAGAAATAAAAGCAAGGAGGAGGCCAAAGAAGTAGTGGAATGGGAATGCCCTATGATCTGACCCTCTCCATAACACTTTTTTTTTGAGACAGTCTCACTGTCTCCCATTCTGCAGTGCAGTGGTGCCATCTCGACTCACTGCAACCTCCGGCTGAGTTCAAGCGATTCTCCTGCCTCAGCCTCCTGAGTAGCTGGGATTACAGGTGCCCACCACCATGGTTGGCTAATTTTTGTATTTTTAGTAGAGATGAGGTTTTGCCATGCTGGCCAGGCTGGCCTCAAACTCCTGGCCTCAAGTGATCCACCTGCCTTGGCCTCACAAAGTGCTAGGATTGCAGGCGTGAGCCACCACACCCAGCCTGTCTCCCTAATACTTATTCCTCCCTTCCTTTTCCTCCAGAAAAAATCGTAAGTGTTCTGTATGGTCTGAGACTTCTTGGGGTCATTGGTGAAGGGGCTGAGTTATATATCCTGGGGTGATGTGGCCAAATAAGACATGAGAGACAGGTGGCAGAAGCACAAAGAAGTGAGTTTACACCTGGTATAGACAGGCCAAGGGAGCCCAGGGCCGAGGGGCTCAAGTACCTGCCAAGTGCCATCGAATGGATGAGGGGTGGGGCCCTGGGTGACCTTAGTTACCCACATTTCTGTCTTCTAGTAATATATACCATTGATACAAGTAACAGCTACATGGATTGAATACTTATTACATGCAACACACCAGTGAATGCTAAATGCTTTATATACGTAAGTGTATGATCTCCTTCTTTGCAATATCCCTTAAGGAAAACACTGGGGTTCTCACCCTCCAGCATGCAGGAAAGTTGAGAATGAGAAGAATCTGAAGGTGCTGAGGTCATGTGGCTGGGAAGCAGAGGGGCCACACCTTCAGAAGCCCTTGGCTGCTAACCCTCAGAACCTGCCTTGCTGATAGAGCATGAAGAACTGTGTGCAAACTGGATGTTCCTCCTTCTCCACAGGGAGACGTATTGCTCCAAATTTAAAAGAGCAGTTCCAACCTCATGCTGGGGAAGGGAGGTCTGGGGGAGAGGAGGAGGAGAAGACACACAAATATATGGGCTGAGGTGCGTGCCATTTTCCTGAAGCATGAAATATGTACAGGCAGGAACTCAGTCTAGGAGTCTTTTCTCCAACGTTAGTACATTTTCCTTTAGTTACAGCACTCTGATGAAAAAAAAAATTTTTTTTTTAAGCAGAAAGGCCAGAAGGCAGGAGACATGGTAACGGTAAATGAATAAGGTAAAGGTTGAATGGGGTTGTCAAGAGAACCTCTGTGGCATTGAGCTGAGACTGGCTGAAGCAAGCTGGGCGTCCCCTCTAAGGTGATATGTCACTAGACGTAAACCAGCAGTAAAGGGCAGTCACTCCCAGGCAGGTATCTGGAACACTCCAGGTCCTTGGGGACGACATGGGGTCCCCAGGTCAGGGGACACCATATGCATGGGAAACACCAGTGGCTTCATTTCAAAGTCATTTGTGACTTTCACAACAAAGTAAAAGAGCAAGAAATTGAGGCAGGCTTGAGGGAGAGGAACCATGTTTGGAAATGGTTTGAGCGTGGAAGTGGGCAGCGGGAAGGCTTGGCTTTATGTCGATTGAGAGATCCAGAAGAAGGTGGATCTGGAAGATGTACAAGAACGAGCAAAAAAAAAAATAAAATAAAATAAAAATAAAAAAACAAAAAAGAAGGATCATAAAATGAAATTCCTGAGGCTGACTTGGATGTCAAAACCCGCACATTTTTTGCCTGAGAAGAACATTCTTCATACAGCTCTGGGGGTGGTAGTTCCCAAGTGATGCTGACTAGTAATCAAATTATTTTTGAGGCTGATGAGCACATCAGACCCTGGCACTCGGCCACATCAGCTCAGGGGTGGCTTCACAAACGCCTCCTCTTCCCCATCACCCAGGCCTTGGTTGGTACGTTTTGAGAGCTGGTGGCCAGCAAGGGCCCATGTAAACAGGCAGGACCTTGCTGGGCTAATGTGAACAGAAGGACCTGCAAAGGTCTTGGTTTGCTTTGGTTTTTCAGGCCCTTCTCACTGCAATTCAGCAAACATGGATGGAACATGTCTTTCATGTGACCCACTGACGGGGTACACAGGTGCCAGGACTCCATCCTCAGGACTCTAGTCTAAGTGGAGAAGGCACACATCCAATGAACGATAAAATCAGACAGAAGGAAAGTCCTAGCAGAGTCAGGAAGAAGACTGTGGGATCAGAGGAACACGGGCAGGATGAACCTGGGGCGCTGGGAGAAGGGCACGCAGAGATGGCATGGGTGGAGGGTTCAAGGAACCTGAGAGGTGGCAATTTAGGAAGCCCAGGAGAGGCAGTCTTGCCTTCCAGAACACCGGGAACAAAGACAAAATGCTGGGGAAGCCAACCAAGTAGCCAGGGCGCTGTGGGCAGATGAAAGGAAACACAGTCACTCTTTCAACCAAGGTGAGCACCAAAACTATTTTTGAAGCATGAAGAACAAAGCAGGCTAGGCTCAGTGACTTCTTGGGAGGCTGAAGTGGGAGGATCTCTTGAGCCTGAGAGGTCGAGACTGCAGTAAGCTATAATCACACTGTTACACTCCAGCCTGGGCCACAGAGTGAGACCCTGCTTTTCTCAAGAGAAAAAAAAGAAGACAGTAAGGCAAAACCCAAAGAGAAGAAGAAATGACTGCCTGGATCACAGCAGACAGGCACAGGAGTGACTCAGTATCTCACCTGTGGGGTAGGGGATTCTGAAACACACTCCTAAGGAACAGAATTCCAAAGGTGCTTGAGAGTACATCCCTGTGGGGGCCCTCCACTGTAGTGGTTCTCAAAGTGGGGTCCCCAGGCCAGCAGCATCCACATCACTTGCAACCCTGTGGGAAGTACAGTTCTTGCTCTCCCCAGATGCACTGCAGCAGAGACTGTGGAGGTGGAGCCCAGCTTAAAAGCCCTTCAGCCAGGTGGGGTGGATCATACCTGTGTAATCCCAGCACATTGGGAGGCTAAGACAGGAGGATCACTTGACCCCAAGAGTTTAAGACCAGCCTGGGCAACAGAGTAAGACTCCATCTCTACAAAAAATATTTAAAAATTAGCTGAGTGAGATGGCAGGTGCCTGTAGTCCCTCCTACTAGGGAGGCTGAGGTGGAAGGGATTCCTTGACCCTGGGAGGTAGAAGCTGCATTGAGGTATGACTGCACCATTGTACTGGAGCCTGGGCAACAGAGCAAGACCCCGTCAAAAACAAACAAACAAACACACACACACACACACACACACACAACAAAACCCACAGCCCTGCAGGTGATTCTGATGCCACGGACTCCACGCTGTGCTGAAGGACGGCACTGAGTTCAAGGACTGCCCACCTTGGTCATGATGCACTCCTCTCCTCGGAACAATCTCCACTGAAGTGGCCACATGCTGGGGCCAGGGAGCCCTCCACTCACTCAGCTCTTTTGGCAGTGGATGAGATTTTGTGTGTCTTGTTCTCATCTGAATTTCTCTGATGCCCCTCATTTCCATACGTATAGGAGACCATCCTTAAAACAAGCACTTTTTCCTCGGATTTTTCCCCGCAACTTCTCCGCATCTTAACATTTCCAGAGTGTGAGCTCCATATCCTGACATTCACCAGATTATGATTGGGAGACAAAGGGGCACAAGACAGTGACTGCCTTTCCTTCATCCCATTTAGCAAGGCATGTACTTGCGAAAAATAATTTTATCTCAAGAAAACATGTGCCAGGCATAAACGGATGGTACAGCCAAGAGCGCTGGGAGGAGGGGCACTGGGGGAGGTAGAACGTGAGGATGCCCTTCCCTCCACCATAGTGCCTTCTGGTCCTGAGCATCCCCTGTGTGCCATCATCCTATCCTGATGGAATAGCTGAGCCCAACTGTTGGGGCAAAAATAGCCACCAGGTCACCCCCTTGCTTTCCAGGTAGGTATCCCCTTTGTCTGTCTCTCTCTGCACCTCTCACTGACAGCTGGCTTGTTCTTGCCCACCTGGCCAAGCCCTGTCTGTTCTGTCTGCCACCCTCCCCACTGCACATATGCAAACAGCAGCAAGAGGCAGGAAGTGGGTTCTTCTTCCACCAGCCCTGCTGGTCAGTGGCCAGTGTGGGCAGCTTCAATGCCCGAGCAGCAGTCGGCAGCCTGGGCCATGCCCCTGGAGGGCTGGCACCTCCCACTTGCTGCACCAGCTCAGCTCTGCCTGTAGCCCTGGCCACTCCCTAGAAATGCCTGTCTGCCCATGCCCAGCCAAGGCTTCTCTGTGCTTGGTGCAAGAGCTCCTGCGGCCTGGGGCCAAAGTACTCTTTAAACAAAAATCTGACTCTCTTCCTTGCTTAAAAATTCCTGCAGCTGTCCATCCTATCTATCCTGTCACTAGAGATGTCCAATGCCAAGGCCCCAGGATCAAGGGTCTCTATAGCATCCCTGCCTGCTTTCCACCATGCTCCTGCTAGATCCAGCCACCCTGAGATGCTCCCAGCATCCCAAACAGGCCCCGTTTCTTCAGTGCCTGCTTATTTTTGCATATGTTGTGCTCTCAACCTGGAAAGCACCTCACCTCACCACCCTTTTTCTGCCTGGCACACTCCTGTCTACTCTTTAAAACCCTTCCCAGCACCACCTCACTATGAAGCACTTTGGGCCTCCCCTTGGTAAAGTTGGAAGCTCTGGCCTTCCTGCTTCCATGGCATCTGCTCCACTGTCATGCAGCATATCTGGTCTCGCTGTGGCTGCGTGCATTAGTTTTTCATCTTGAGAACAGTACCCCTTGTTTACCTCCGAAACCACTAGGGCCTTGCATGGTACCTCGCCCACAGCAGGTGCTATGTGATGTGGAGATGGGCTTTAGATTCACGATGTCAAAGCCACCAATTCTCCACTCTCAAGAAAAGGAAACATGGCTTCAAGGAAGCATACAGACTCGCTCCTTGCAGATGTTTACAGCCAAAAGGAAAACAGCTAGCTGCTACGACAGGTGAGACTCCATTGTGACCAAGAGGCACAGAATAAAGGACTAGTTGTCGCTGTCACTGCAAACAGTGGGATCCTGTCCAGGAATGGACTAAAATTCTATGGAAGGGATTTGGATGCTTCTCTGATAGATGCTGACCTAAACTCCTAATTCCGAACCTGCCAACCATCATTAGGAAGGAAGGAGTCCAGGCCATGTACATCCACACTGCTGTGTACTGTCTCTGGCCCCCTCACCCCCAACTCCAACCACACACTCTCCGGAGTCAACTACACCAAAGCCTGCCTGCTATGTCACCACCCTGCCAGTCTTTACAAAGCCCAGCATTGCCCCAACTTCTTCCCTTTCCAGGGTCTGGGGCTTTAAGGGTCATCTCTCAAGCTTCTGCCCATGTCACGCCACAGCTCCCTTTCTTATCTTCTTGCCTGATACTCTTCCACTTTTCTCTTACCCCAAACTCCAGAGTACCATTTGTCATCTCACACATTTTCTTAAGAAAGGACCAGAGGGAAAGGATGGGGAGGGGGCTGCGTCTCTGTGAAGTGTGGTGAATCGTCGTGAGTGTGGCCTCTGAGATGGATCAGACTGTCCCACCCCAGAGAAGATAGAAGGAGAGGCCTCCAGAGCTGCCCCACTGAACACCAGCAACCCAGAGCCTTTGTGCTGATGGAAAGAGCCATGGAGAGCTGGGCAGGGGGGAACCCAAGAAAATTCTTGTTATCCAATCACATGCCTAAAGGTCCCACTCTGGGGACTTACAACCCTGATCAAGACCTGCAATCACATCGCTTGATGTCTGAGCTTCTTAAATGCCTCCAGGTCCCTGCACAGCCTTAGTTTCTTCCAATCTAAAGAAGGATGATAAAGATATTCCAGGTGACAGAAAATATAGTGTCTTGTTTCCAATCTGTAACTGCAAACTTGTTTTTTAAACAATTTTGTATATGGTTCCATGAAATATAAAGACCAATGCTGATTTTCTACGTGGGGATTAGAAAAATTGGTGTGGTTGCTTGATAGGTTTACTTGCTTGCATTTCTTTTGTTCATTCATTCATGAGTCTAATTGTCCATCCATCCATCCACTTACTTTTAAATATCACATTTGCTTGAACAGAAGGTAAAGCTCTCTACCTTCCCAAATTATCTGTTGGAAAAGAGAAAGTTTATACACAAGCTCTTACAGAATCTTATCTTTCATATTATGGGTTGCTTTCTCAATTATCTTATTTTGAACAACAAGATACCATTTGAGAAAAATTATTAGCACTCCAATCAACGCTAGTTAGGGATGCTTACAAAGGTCACTTAAAAGAATAGGTTTTTGGCCAGGCATGGTGGCTCACAACTGTGGTCTCAGTACTTTAGGAGGCCAAGGCAAGTGGATCACGAGGTCAGGAGTTTGAGAACAGCCTGACCAACATCGTAAAATCCTATCTCTACTAAAAATACAAAAATTAGCCGGGCATGGTGGCATGCGCCTGTAATCCCAGCTACTCAGGAGGCTGAGGCAGAACTGCTTGAACCTGGGAGGTGGAGGCTGCAGTGAGCCAAGATGGTGCCACTGCACTGCAGCCTGGGTGACAGCGCAACACTCTGTCTCAAAAAAAAAAAGGGAATGGTTTTTATGAAAAGCAGCTACCATACTATAACATAGATTCAGCAATTTTTCTTTAAAAATTGTTATTTCTTTCTTTCCATAGGTTTTTGGGAAACAAGTGGTTATGGTTATATGAATAAGTTCTTTCGTGGTGATTTCTGAGATTTTGGTGCACCCATGCCACTTGAACAGTACACACTGTATCCAATTTGCAGTCTTTTACCCCTCACCCCCCACCCACCCTTTCCCTCGACTCCCCAAAGTCCACTGTATAATTCTACAATTCTTATGCCTGTACAACCTCATAGCTTGGCTCCCTCGGCAATTTTTCTTGAGGGCGTAACCTTAAGATTTCAAGTGCTAAATGTTGTAAACAAACCTTTAAAAGATCATTTTCTAAAAAGCAGCATACTAAGTGATTGTATTGTTGACATTAAAAAAAAATACTTTATAAAGGATTTGAACAGACATTTTTCCCAAGAAGACATAAAAATGGCCAAGAAGAACAGGAAAAGATGCTCACCGTCATTAATTATTAGGGAAATGCAACCAAAAACCACAGTAAGATACTACCTTATACCCACTGGGATGGCTAACATCAAAATTACAGACAACACAAGTGTTGGCAAGAATGTGGAGGTATTGGAACCGACAAGTACTGCTGACAAGAGTGAAAATGAGGCAGCTGCCGTGAAAAACCCATTCAGCAGTTCCTCGAAATGTTAAACATAGAGCTATCACAGGACCCAGCAACTCCGCTCTGAAGTCTAGCTCAGAGAAACGAAAACGTATGTCCACAAAAAACTTATGTATGAACGTTTACAGCAGCATTATTTACAATGGTCAAAAAGTGGAAACAACCCAAATGTTTATCAACTAATGAAGAGAAAAACAAAATACAGCATATCCATACAACAAAATTTTACTCATCAATAAATATCAATCAAAATGAAATGAAGTACTAATAGATGTTACAACACGGATGAAGTTTCAAAACATTATGCTAAGTGAAAGCAGCCAGTCACAAAAGGCCACGATGTTGTATGATTCCATTTATATGGAATGGCCAGAAAAAGCAGATTCATAAAAATAGAAAGATTAGTCTTGCCAGGGGACGGGGGAGTGGAGAACAGAGCATGACTGCTGATGGTACGGGGGTTTCTTTTTGGAGTGACGAGAATGTTCTGCAATTAGATAGCAGTGATGGTGGGGCCAGGCGCAGTGGCTCACGCCTGTAATCTCAGCACTTTGGGAGGCCAAGGCAGGCAGATCACTTGATGCCAGGAGTCTGAGACCAGCCTGGCCAACATGGTGAAACCCCGTCTCTACTAAAAATACAAAAACTATACAGGCATGATGGCAGGTGCCTGTAATCCCAGCTACTTGGGATGCTGAGGTGGGAGAATTGCTTGAACCCAGAAGGCAGAGGTGTCAGTGAGCTGAGATCATACCATTGCACTCCAGCCTGGGCAACAGAACAAGACTCTGTTGTAAAAAAAAATAAAATAAAAAGATAGCGGTGATGGTTGCACAACTCTGTGAATGTACTAAAAAACCACTGAATTGCACATTTTTAAAAGGTGAATTTTATGGTATGTGAATTCTATCTCAAAAAGTATTACTCATCAATAAATATCAATTAGCAATTATTAAAAAAATAAGCTGGGCCCGGTGTGGTGGCTCACACCTGTAATCCCAGCACTTTGGGAGGCTGAGGCAGGTGGCTCACCTGAGGTGAAACCCCGTCTCTACTAAAAGTACAAAAATTAGATGGGCATGGTGGCAGGCACCTGTAATCTCAGCTACTCAGGAGGTTGAGGCAGGAGAATTGCTGAAATCTGGGAGGCAGAGGTTGCTAAGAGCCAAGATTGCACCATTGTACTTTAGCCCAGGCGACAACAGCAAGACTCCGTCTCAAAAATAATAAAAAGAATAAAAAGAAAAATAAGCTGGCTGGTGAGGCTGAGGCAGAGGTTGCAGTAAGCTGAGATCATGCGACTGCACTCCATCCTGGGTGACAGAGTGAGACTGTCCCAAAAATAATAAGTAAATAAACTCCTTTTGGGTCAATATGAAACAGCCAACTCTCTTTAGACCGTAGGTACGATGATGCATGAGGAACAAGAAGAGCTGATGCAAAAAGGGTTCTGGTGACAAGAAGGACATTGATGTCAGAGATGGGAGTGAGCAGTTACAATGTTTCCTAAACTGGGAGAGTTGGGGAAAGCTTAAGTTAATGTATTAGGTTATTAGCATGTGATTGAAAATGTATTGCTAAAATAATCTATTCAACATTATCCTACAAAGTTTATATATGAAAACTAGCTTTTTAATTTTCTTTTCTAGCAGCCCTCCTTATTGGGAGAACAGAGCTGCCTTATGTCAGGCACATATTGTACATACCCAGTGCCAGCTGTGTGTCAGGCACCAGCCTGTGTCCTTGGGATAGAACAGTGACTCTCCGTACACATATGGTTCTGTCCTCAACAGGGCTTATAGCCTAGTTTGTCTGAATTAAAAAGGAGCTCAAGTTTGAGACCATTTTTATGAAAAGTGTGTAGAACGGATGATACCTTGTAAAAGATGTTCTTAATCTTTTGGGGTCACAGGTGCCCAATGAGCTTATGAAAGATAGCAATGAACTTTCTTTCACAAACATATGCATTTGCTCTGTGGTGAGAATGACATCTCTTCTTTCAAGGGGTTCAAGTCTATAGCCCTTCCCACCACACACACACACACACACACACACTTGTCATGCCCCAGGCTGGACTTCCAACTTTGAGATTGTTCTTTTCCAAATCCATTTGCACCTACAGCCATTCTCCAGCTCCCATGACACGTGCACAATGAGCACCTCACAAGCCTGAGACACAGAAAGAATTCCAGGTGACCTGGACCCCAGGAGATCAACGAAAGGTCTCAGGGGCCAGTGTGGAGGGGACTCAAGGGCCTGGTAGTTACTTTGTCTTCTCATTTCAACCCTGGATGGAAAGACTTTTACCTGGTTTACATTGGGCTTTTGCCCAAGATCTGCTTTGAAGAAAGCTTGCCAGTTGCTACAAAGTCCCCACACCTCCTGATTGCACATACAAATCCAAAACAGGAGGCTTCAACAGACTTACCCAGGGGACTTGCCCCAGAGCATGTGGTGAGATACAGAGGAGGCGGCGACTAGTCCAGGGCAGCTCCTGTGATCTCCTCCAGGGTGCCCCAGAGCATGAACACAGGCTGGGGCTGAGTGTTCGGTGTTGCGTGAAGAAAGCGTTTTTTTATACAGGGTCAAGTAAAGGGGGAAGAAGGCTCAGAGGCTGCACTGGTGACAGTACAGATAAATCAGCTGATTGTTGACCAAGTGTTTGCAAATCTCAAGCTTCCCGGGGCTAGAAATCTCAGAGTCCAGCAGCCACGGCAGGTGCTACGTCTGCGTAACTGGAGGTCAAAGTCCAAGTTACTAAAAACTGTCAATCTCTACCTTGTAAATCTCTCCTGTATTCCCGGAGCATTGCACCCTCTGCCAAGGCAGCCTAACTTCTTTCCTCCTCCCCGTCTTTCTCCTCTCATTCAACCTGGCACAGTTGTATTCAACAGCAGGAGGAAGAGAGAAAAGGGAAAGGCAAGACCCACAGGGATTAGAGAGTGTTAGGAGCGGTTTAGTAAAGAAATGATGGAGTTCCTGCCCTACATTGCTGACTCCCTCTCTCTGGGCTGTAGGAAATCTCCACCTTCAGGACAGGCAAGAAGGGCATCTCAACCACAGGGCAAGAATTCAAGAGGGTTGGGATGTGGCCCCTGTTCTAGTTGCAACTGGCTGTTGCGACACGCGCTGCGGGGAATGAGGAAGAGCTGTCTGGCTCACTCCCTGTGAGCCATTCGTGAGTGTGCAGAGAGGGAGGGATCCCTTCCACAGGCCCGGGGAAATGCAATTTTCTATCCTTAGAATTTGAGGGTGCAACAAAGAAGAACAAAATAAAAGGCATCTTCCTGCCCTGGAGGAATGTAGCATCAGGTTGAGGAAGAGATTCTGGGAGACCCTGGGATGCAAAGCAGCCCAGAGGCTGCTGTGGGGAGGTCAGACGTTCTCCAAATGGGTGGGTCACCAACTGAGCCTTACAGGAGAAAGCAGGATGGGCAAAGGGCATGGGGCTGGCATTCCAAACAGGACACAGGACTTAAGATTTGAGCAGAGGCTTGTCAGAGACTGGGGAGCACACCAGGCTGGCTGGAGCGAAGGGCTTCATTTAGAATTATGGGGAAAGTTCAGTTAGAAGGACAAACCAAGGTTGGATTATGGGGGAGGGGCACTAAATGGTAAATTTAAGGGGGCTGGATTTGCCTGGAGGCACTGGGGAGCTTCCAAGGGAACCAGAGATAGGACGAGGCTCTTGAGTAAAAATCTGAAGCAGTATTAGGTAATATGATTTGGGTCAGGGTAGGGGCCACAGAAACGGGAGGGAAGGAATGAGAGGCATGAAGCAATCTGCAGGATTGAGTGATGGGCAAGATATGAGCAGAGAAGAGTGGAGGTGTGGAAAAAGGGGAGGCAACAGCAAGGTTTCTGACCTGAGTGTGTAGGAGAGGAACAACGCCATGAACAGAAGAGGAGAGAAGCCAGGAGGAAGAGATGGTTTGGCGTGAGGAAAGGAGGAGTTTAGTTTCTGAGACACAGCATCTAAGAGGACAAGATCCTTAAGTGGGAATATCTTATAGACTCTTAGAAGTGAAGGGCTAGAGGGCAGGGGGCGGTTCCTGGGAGTCACTGCATCTGGGTGGTCACTGGAGACATGACGGGAAGGAGCCTGTGGATCTAAGTGCATATTCCTGATTTGATGCTTCAAGGGTTGCCAGACAGAATTGAGACAAACTGGCATTTCACGCACACCTAGCAGAGGGGAGCCCCAGGGGGAAGCAGCCGGGCTGAGAATCAAGAACAGGGAAGAAGGAGGTGAAGGAGAATGGTGGGTTCCTTATGGATGTTCTTGTAAGTCACACATCTCTCAAATCCATCCAAGAACCAATTTCATCTCAGAGGAAGCAGAAGCCTCCAGGGGATGCTTAGATGCTCCACAGGACCCCAAACATCTGACTTACACAATTTATTCAGATGTGTGAGGCCTGAACTATTACAAGAGTCTCGTATCTGCCCCACTGCGAGTTCAAGCTCTCTTCACTCCCATCCACTCTACACACCTGAATCTGACCCTGTCCCCTCCACCCAAGTCAGCCTGGTTGACAGCTCCCTGCTGCCTTCAGAATAAAGCCCCATGGCTGCCTGGGACTTCCAGAATAACTTCCAAACACTTTGGCCTCCCTGTCCAAACCTTATCTTTGTTCCCACACTCATCTCTGATTGCCTTTTGCCACTCTTGGCTCCACCCAAAATGAGTCACTCAAACCACGCCTCTCCATCTCTCTGCTGTTACTTATCCTCTTCTTTGACTACAGCCACCATCTCAAGTTCCCACAGTGTATCCTGCCTATCCTTTCAGAGCTTTGCCAAATGCCACCTCCTCCAGGAAGCATTCCCAGAGTCCACAGCCTGAAGGAATCTGTCCTGCAATCTCATAGCACTATGCCTCTTACATGGCACAACATTATTTACCTCTAAATAACTTACAGTTAAATAAGTATCTTACAGTTCTTTAACTTCATGTATTGCCTCCCCTACCAGACTATAAACTTCATGAGAACAGGTATAGTTCCTCAAATTTGGGGGAAGAAGGGGTAGTTCATGCCTGTAATCCCAATGCTCGGGGAGGCCAAAGCAGAATTGCTTGAGCTCAGGAGTTCAACACCAGCCTGGGCAACATAGCAAGACCTCACCTCTGCAAAAATATTAAAAATTAGCCGGGTGTGGTGGTATGTGCCTGTGGTCCCAACTACTCAGGAGGCTGAGGTCGGAGGATTGTTTGAGCCTGAGAGGTCAAGTTCGCAGTGAGGTGTGTTTGCACCACTGTACTCCAGCCTGAGCGACAGAGCAAGACTCTGTCTCAAAATAAAATAAAAAATTTGGCCGGGTGTGGTGGCTCACGCCTGTAATCCCAGCACTTTGGGAGGCCCAGGCAGGTAGATCATGAGGTCAGGAGTTCGAGACCAGCCTGGCCAACATGGTAAAACCTCGTCCCTACTAAAAATATAAAAATTAGTCAGGCGTGGTGGCATGCACCTGTAATTCCAGTTACTTGGGAGGCTGAGGCAGGAAAATCACTTGAACCTGGGAGGCGGAGGTTGCAGTGAAACAAGACTGTGCCACTGCATTCCAGCCTGGGCAACAGAGAGAGATTCCATCTCAAAAAAAAAAGGGGGCAACAAAAACTATACCCTGCGAGTAAGGGGGTGACGGGGAGACACATCAACAAGTACCGGGAACAAATTACAAATGAGCAAAGTAAGGCTCAGAGGGGTTCTGTCACTTGGCAGTGTCAGACAGGCAGAGCGTGACAGAGTCGAGACTCAAACCCACATCGTTCTGATCCCAAACTCATCATTTTTCCTGGGACGATGCCTGTGATGTATTATGGGGGATTTTCACACAGTCAGGTATTTCACTCCATGACCTTATCAGGGAAGCAGTACCAATTCCTCATTTTCAAATGAGAAAAAGGAGGCTTAAAGAGGAGAGAGACTTAGCCAATGTCCCCCAGTTAACAGGTGAGAGAATCTACACCAAAGCCCAGGCCTCCTGCCCTCTGCCTCTCTTTCCTCTTGCCCAGGCTGAAAAGCTGCCTGAGCTTTTGCCTGTAAGGAGCTGAGGGGTAGGATTGAAGCTTGTGGAGAGACACTTGCAGCTGCCTCAGCACTGGTGTCTGCCAGCACCAAACATCTGCTGAAGTAGTGGAGGGGATGTGAGTGGATGCTGCCGAGAGCCTCTGCGGGGGTGCGAAGCGCAGCAGCGTCAGATCTCTTGGAACCTGCCTGGGACCTGGGCGCGGGACGGTGTACACCCGAGCTGGGTGACAGGGGTTGGGTTTTGACTCCAAATACTCCCTAAGAACACAGAAAACAACTTGAGGTTCCCAGAGCTATGGGATGGACACAGTACATGTTAATTTAGAAACCAGAAAATGGGCCGGGTATGGTGGGTCACACCTGTAATCCTAGCAATTTGTGAGGCTGAGGGGAGTGGATCACCTGAGGGTCACGAGTTCGAGAGCAACCTGACCAATATGGTGATACCCTGTCTCTACTAAAAATAAAAAAAAAAATTAGCCAGGTGTGGTGGTGGACACCTGTAATCCCAGCTACTCTGGAGGCTGAGGCAGGAGAGTCTCTTGAACCCAGGAGGCGGAGGTTGTAGAAAGAAAGCCAGCTATGGTGGCATGCGCCTGTAGTCTCGGCTCATGACCCTGTGCCCGAGTGAGACTTCATCTCAAAAAAAAAAAAAAAAAAAGGAAGGAAAGAAGGAAAGAAGGAAAAAAAGAAAGACAGACCAGAAAAAGATGGTGCTCCAAGTGGCCAGGATCACCATAGGGGCCATTCTGCCATTCTGTCCCAGGTGAGATGGGAACCCCCAGAAGAGCAAAGCCCCAACTCAGGTCAGAATTCCCAGTAGACCCCCATCAATCATCCCCATGTGGACTGGTGGGACTGATTCAAGAAAGAAAAGACATGAAGAGAGGGGACTGCCCCCACAATTATTGGGAGAAATGGCCCAAATAAAGGAAGCCAAATACAGGAGATGGGAATTAAACCCAGTACTGGGTTCTAAACCCCAGGCGAGGTGGATTCTTTGAGCTCCCCGTCTCTAGTGAGTGATCTTACCAGATTCTGTGTGGGTGGATGTCAGAACATAAAAGGGAAGAGGGAGAAGCGGAGAGGGGAAGGTGTTAGTGAAGACAGCCAAGCTAGGAAAGGGGAAGGCTGGCCTCTCGCAGGTACTGGCCACTGCTGATCTTAGCTCTAGTCACAGTGACTGGCCGCCTTATAAGAGCAGCAACAACCTTCCCGCTGGGAAAAGGTCAGAGCCCGCAATGATGACCACGAAACTCAGAGCAGTGTCCACCCCTGCAGCCTGCCTGTAGCCTACCTGGAGGGTCTCCTGAAAATTAAACTCCACATTCACACCAGCCTGCCCGTTGCATCTAGGTGAAAAGTGCATCAGATATGCAGCCTCAAGTCTGCTCTCTTAATCAACTGTCACCACGAGTAATAATTATACCTTGAGAAACAGCAGAGTGACTCAAAAAGCTATCCCCTCCCCCTCTGCCGCCCCCTCGCACAGCTCGGAGCTTTGTACACAGTGTTAAGAGGCCTAGAAAGTGAAGCCACCATTTTCTCCTGCCTGTCAGCTCAATGAACGCTTTAAATGACCATCTGGACTTCAGTGCCCAATGGGCAGTCGTAGATAGTCTCTTCGCTGTCTAAAGAGTTAATTATGCCTAGCTGTTCCCAAAACAGTGAACTGAGAGTGAGTGTAGGCAGAAAGAAACATCACTGAATATGTGATGCCTGCTTGTGAGACAGTGCTCGGGGGAAGCTGCCTGATGCCTCGAAGAAGAGGGCCGATGAACTATGGAAAAATAAATGGTGCTGCCCCACCAGCTCAGATATGGCCATATGTGTAAAAACGCTGGAGAGCTCACACTTACTGGATGCGTATCATGTGCCTGTTAGGGGACTGAATGTTTTATTGTACTTCAATGCTATTATCAAGTGGGTGTACAAGACCATCTGGGATGCTGAAATATTGAAATAGTCCATCCTCGTTGGAAACATCCATGCCACAGTCCCCAAAGGCATGTTTCTTCCACCCCCAGACTCCCCAAGATGCACTGATGGGTTAGCCTGGCATGGAAGGGGGCCTCTCTGACCCTGCTCAGGGCAATGGTGGTGTCCGTTCTGTTTGATCTGTGCTCAGGCTTCAGTGGCTGTGAATATTTTAAATCTTTCTCTAATATATACTATCTCACGCCACCCTTACCCAAAGACCTGTTATTGTCTCCATCTTGCAGATAGGAAGCTAGGGCCAAATGACCTACCTAAGGTCACTCAGGGGGTCCCAAACCTGGTCTGGAACCCAGGCAGACTGACTCTGAGCCTGAGCTGTTGACCACCTGCTTGGAAAGACAAGGCTTAAAAGTGTTGCAGAGTCACCACTATCTCTGCTCTTTCTCCTTGACTCTGGAACTGACCCAAACTTTACAAGAAACTCTTCATCCTCAAGCCAGCAAAACATACCTTTATCACCACACTTTCATCCCCAAGCACATCGCAGCTATTTATCTCTACTCCATCCCCCCATGTGGCCATCTACCTCAGAGCCCCATTTACCTAAGAGGCCAGGGACACATGGTCCTGAGGCATATGGGTCCCGGGCAGGGGAAACTAGAGACTGAGTGGTCTACCATGCAGGGTAGCCCCAGAGTAGCCACCCTCCCCTACCAGTCCTTACCATCAGTTTCCTTAGTCCTAGCAAGATTTGTGGCACACAGAGCTATTGTTGTCACTATGGAGAGCTAAGTG
Organism: Aotus nancymaae; assembly: GCF_030222135.1. Classification (NCBI taxonomy): domain Eukaryota; kingdom Metazoa; phylum Chordata; class Mammalia; order Primates; family Aotidae; genus Aotus; species Aotus nancymaae. Next base: position 25,550,655 of record NW_026988494.1, on the reverse strand, counting down.
CCAAGGGACTTGGACTTTCTCCAGGGTCCTCTGCACAGTGAAACAACACTGGAACCACAATGCAAAGACTCAGGCTGATACAGGAGGGAGTTTGTGTCCCTAGCATGATGCTAGAAAGGTTGCACACACAGGCTCCTTCCTTGAAGATCTCTAAGTTGGACACTGCCTAGTCTAGAATGAATTGGGTCCATCCTGGCTAGAGTTATGAGGGGCAATGAAAGACCTGCTTGGTCCACAAACAGCACTCACGTCGAGGTTCACTCAGTGTGGAATGCTGTTTCCCTGAGAACCTGCATGGGCTCTATAGCCATACTCAGGGAATGACACCTGTCTTTTATGCAGGACTTATCATAACCTTGATCATGCAAATATGCAAGACACATGTCCAAGTGCAGGCTCATTTGAACGTTTCATCAATGGAATACCTCTATCCATCTCATGCCACAGGGTCTCTCTGAACACCACTTGGCAAACAATCCAAGGGCCTCGGGACGAAACGTTTATCACAGCGAGATGTGGAGACTTAGCCACTGGAAAGAAGGACCGTTTTTACCCTAGCAGTTCCCACAAGGGAAACACACTTTCCATTTCCTCTTTCTCTTAACCAATTCTTAACTTCCTCTAGGTTCCCTTTTAGGAGGACCCTAATTTGTTCTTACAAATGCTCCCACTGAAGGCAGAATCCAGTTCACAAGGTACCCTGACTTCCTCTGTCTCTTAGCATTACTTTTGTAATAAGGAACTCATCCTAAAACTGGGAATCACGACAGCCAGATTTCATGGCACATTTGTCTGCGCTGAATATTTTATGTGGCTTCTCTCCTTTAATTCATTCATATTTCCCTTCAGTTAATCTGCTTTGAGTCACTCTCGCTCTCTGCCCACCCATTATCCTTCCAGAAGAACGTTAGATATCCCCACCCCTTGAAGCAGGTCATATGGGAAGGGAATAGCAAAGTTAAAAACATAATGCAGACTCTATGCGCCCCCCACACCATCTGGGGGCTAACCCCACGTGTTCTCACTGGAAGCAGGAACCCCACCATGTAACTCCCCTGAGACCTCCGAGTGCTCACTTATGGAAGTAAATGAACCCAAGCGCTCCGTGGCTGTTGTTTCGCTCACCCCGTGAAGGTGCTGCAAAATACATACTGCATTTCCTTTAGCACTCACTAGGCAATTTACACACATTATCAGGGATCCTCCCAACCACCTGCTCACATACGCCTGCTCTCATTTGAGAAAAGACCATTCCGAGGGTCAGAGCAGCTTACCAGTCTACCTAGATTTGAACCCAGATCTGTCTGGATTTAATGCTGTTTCTTTCTGAGGTACCATACTTCTTCACCTGTATAGATGATCACTTCCTAACCAAGGAATTGATTTTTCTTTTTCTTTTTTAAATAACAGGGTCAATCAGTGAATGAGCTCAAAAATAAATCCAGGAGGAATGGCTACGAGATAAACCTGAGACTATTTTCAGAGTGCCTGGGCCGTTTCCAGCCCTTCCCAGCATTGTGCCAACCTCAGCTTCTCCTAGAGCAGAGTTTCCAGATAAATACAGGACACCGAGTTAAATGTGAATTTCAGAGAAACAGTGACTAATGTTTGAGTATAAGTATGTTCCACCTAGTTCATAGGATGGACATACTTGCATTGAAAAAAAAAATTGGTGCTTACCTGAAATTCAAATCTGAGTGTTCCGTGAGTTTATTGGCTAGATCTGGCAACCCCTTCCTGCTGGGAAGTCTCCTGCCTGGCTCCAGGTCCTAAGTGTTGCTCCCACAGAAGTTGCCATGGCAGCTGCACAGGCCTTCCAAAGCCTTCTAGAGCTGTCTCCACTCACCCCTGCTGCTTCCCCTCACCCCTGCAAGCTCCAGGCTCCCAACAAACCCAGCTACTTTCATTCTCCTGGATGCCTCTCGCTGCTTCCAGCCTCCTGCTGCTTTTAGCCTCTGATCTCTGCACCTGCTCTTCTTTCCTCTCTTCTCTTGCCTGGCTAATTCCTACTGATGCTTCAGTTCTCAACTTGGAGTCACTTCTGCCAGGAAGCCCTCCTGGCTATTGCTGATTGGTTCCCCCAACAGCCCTCTAACGCAGGGTTGGGTAGCACCCTGCACCTTCCCCCTGGTAGCCCTCCCTCCTCCACCCCCTACCCCACACTGCCCTGGGGAGCAGAGGCCATGCCACACTCACCCTGTCTCCACACCTTGCACCTGCACCTGGCTGCAGGTGGGAAGCCGGCGAGTGCCTCCTGAATGACTGACTGCAGACTGTCCCGCCAAAGCTGGGGCTCTCCAGCGTGACTACTTCCTTCCTCCCTTCTGCCTTTAGTCACTTTTTTATCAGTGTCTTCCTCCCCCTCCCCCAGAGTGGTTGTGAAAGATGGGGCCTCAAGTCAGCAGCAGCACTCAGGGTGAGCAGGGAACACCTCACGTGGAGGGACCTCCATGCACCCACTACCGGGTCACACTACGCGCACTGCCCCAGTGGGCCCAGGTCCAGCCACAGCCCAGCTTCCAAGTCCCTCCTGGCTAAAGCCACCTTTGGACACAGCTTTCTGCTCTTGTCCTCCCACTGGCCCCTTCAACTAGCCAACTTGGATTTTGCTCCCAGTTTGGGGTGTGGGGAGACACCGGTGTCTTTGGTTGAGGCTTAGGGCCAGTGGCAGGGCTTGCAGAACATCACCCATATGCCGCTCCACGCTCACCCACCCAAAGCGGTGCCCACGCGCAGCCTGACAGCAGGCAGAGGCAGCTCGGAACTTAACCCTTGAGCAGCACTCAGAAGGCGGCTTCTCAAGGAACCAGTGTGGCCAGTGTGAACTTCACACACCCGCGTGCGTGTGCGCGTGCACACACACACACACACACACACAGGAGCTCCCCTGTCCCCCAGAACAGCCCTGCTTTCCTCCAGTCAGGGCTTGATTCAAAAGATGCCCTCTCAGGGGGCAAGGAGTGGCTGCAGAGGAGTGGAGGTGAGCTGGGGGTTAGACCAGCACCCCAGGGGCTGCAGAAGGGCCCGGGAGGGAGCAGGGAGCGGGGCAAGAGCAGGCAGAGGTCTCAGGCAGGAGCTGAACCCCCTCACCCCGTGGCCCCTAACCTGATCTTTAGAGGCGGCAGCTTGGCTGTGCCCTCATACCGTCGCCCCCAGCCTCCCCTGTCTGAATATGTTGAGAGGACAAAGAGGGAGAAACACCCTATAGTGTCAAATTTACTCCAAAAATAGAACCCCTCTCTCCAAAGAAGGCTGGCGAGCTCCGGGCGTGTGCACAGCACCCGCGGCTCCCATTTCCTGGGTTTGTGGCTGTTTCTCCGGAACTCCCAGCTCAGGTGCCCGGGATCCCGGAATTGCCGTCTCCAACCCCTGCCACCCGTCAAGCCACCAACTTCTGCCGGGCACAGCCCTGGCTCACAGGACGGACTCACCTAGGGAGGCGCGGACTCTGGCGGTGACTGCTCCTCGGCCCCACCAGGTGAGCCGGGGCTGCGGCAACTACAGGTGAGTTCGGCCGGGCAGGTAGGTGTGCGGCGGCTCGGGCTCCGGAGGCTGTGGCTGAGTAAAAGGGCTGACAGGTTAGAGTTTCCCCCTCCTCCTCTGAGTTGTTAACCACACCCCTGCTGCTCTCCTCCCCACTTCCTTAAAGGGTGGGGTATGTTGTCTGTGTGTGCCGGCTCCAGCCTTTTACCATAAACTCTGAAATAGACGCTGCCTCCAATTCCCTGAGCGCCGGGCCAACCTGGGGGGCAATCTCTGCCCTCCCTGTCGGTCGCAAATGATATCCTTGGATTTATGTGCCCCTTGTAAGCAGCTGACTCCCCAGTTCCTAACACCCCTCCATCCTCCACCCACTCCACCTGCAGCCTTTTGGAGGCCAAAAGGTGTGTGTGAAGGGGGCGGGTGGGAAACCAGCTTCTCAGACTGGTTCTCCCCTGAGGCTCGGCAGTGGGAGATGTTACCTGCATGGTACTCTGAGTACCTGTGTCCTAATCTCTCCACCTCCTAAAGTGGCCCCAGTCCCTTTGCAGGTGTGAAAAATCAGGCCGGGCACAGTGGCTCATGCCTGTAATCCCAGCACTTTGGGAGGCTGAGGCAGGTAGATCATGAGGTCAAGAGATCGAGACCATCCTGGCCAACATGGTGAAACTCTGTCTCTACTAAAATTACAAAAATTAGCTGGGCATGATGGCATGCACCTGTAGTCCCAGCTACTCAGGGGGATGAGGCAGGATAATTGCTTGAACCCAGGAGGTAGAGACTGCAGTGAGTCGAGATCGTGCCACTGCACTCCAGTCTGGCGACAGAGTAAGACGGTGAAAAAAAAAAAATTCAACCACCACCAGGGATAACTGGCCCAAGTCCTTGAACACCGAAGACCAGGTCCCTGAGCTGTGAGCAAGCAGGGTCTGAGGACAGCACAAGAATAGAGATGCTGGACAGCCCCTTCCAGGGGCCCCGTCTCCACATCACTCCAGCTGGCTGCCCAGAGGCTGATCCCCTCTTTCCTCAGGCCAGCAGGGCAGCGAGATGGGGGCAGGCACTCAAGGGCACTTAGCAACACTTCCTCCCTATCCCTAGAAAGACTCCAGGCTTGCTTGAGTAGTAGGAGGAGGTGACCTGGCATAAGGTCACAAAGCTGGGGTGTACCCAGCATCACCCTCTACAAGGCCCTCTCCAGAGCCCCTGTCCCAGGCTTCTTTATTCTGTGTCCTGTGGAGGACTGGAACCTGATTCCCAGGGCTGCCCTGTTGCACAATTCTATAGGACAGTATTCACAACGTACTTCCTGAGAATGGCGCCCCCTGGAGTCATGCCAAGGAAGCAGTTTCCAAGATTGCATTTGATGTCTTCTCATTTCTGAAAAGAAATTGGAGACTTAGATTAATTAACAAATCCAGGAATTCAATGTTTCTCAAAGTATTATTGGTGGACTACCTATAGCTATAGGCAGGATGCCACTCTGGGTCCCCTGAAGATCAGACTCTCTACAGCTAGGGCCCACCTGCCCAGCATAGATCTTACAACTCATTGATTGGCACTCCCAGCCTCGACAGCTGGAGCCCCCTCCAACCCCTGACCCCTTCCCGTTCATACTATTCCAGATTTGTCACGTTCCCAGCACTCAGCATCTTGGAGGTAATCTTGGTGACTACACAGCGGTCAGGAGGTCAGAAGGTGGCCAAGTGGGAGATCATGGCCAGGGATGGGAGAGACAAGACAAGTCAGACAGGGGTAAACTGAAGTTAGCAGGGAAGGTGTGGGGATGAGGAGACCGGTAAGTGACTACATGGCAAGGACATGGTCAGAGGGTATCTAGCAGTAGGTGTCCCATCCGTATTCTTATGCTTGGGAATAAAGTGATAAAGCCCGAGTGGCACGAAAATTAGATACCTTGGTGAGTTACTGAGAGTCTGTGCTAGGGGGTGACAGTGGGAACTAAAAGCAAAGCCAATCAGGGCCTGATTAAGAAAAGGTGAGTTTGTGTGTAATGCCCCTGTGTGGCCACATGAATGAACTACAATTTTATCTTGCTGGGACCAATTGCGGGAAGGTGAGTTTTCAGAGATTAAGTTTTCAGAGGTTGAATTCTTCAGCACTTTTTAAAAAATCTCCAAAATCTACCTCATAGAATCATAAAATCATAGGCTTTTGAATGAAAAAAGACTGAGAAACTCTCTGGGGTGGCCAACTCTGTCGTCAGTTCTCCTTAGGTTCAGTCCAGTGTCATGCACAAGCAACTCAGGTCACACACTTCTGCCTGTTACTGCCTTTTAAAAACCCTATCAGAAATGCCGTCAGGAGCCCTCAAAGTCTACAGAAATCTTTAAAAGATGCTATTCATGGCGATGCTATCCATGTGGCATAGGTTGCAATAACGATCTCCCCCAATTGGAAAAGAAAAATATTTCCCTTCTGCCTACTTCTGCCTGTGTCTCAAACTGACCAAGTGCCCTAATTGTAGGGGGTTTTGCGAAGATGTGTATCTGAGTCAGCAGAAGGAGAAAACTGAGGAAAAAGGCCTTTGAGCAAATGTCCTTTCTAGCTGATAGACTTTTCCATTTAGATGTTCCACTCTTACCCCAAACTCAGGTCTATAATCCTGGCTCATCTTGCTCTTCAAACAAAGCCCATTCCAGCCCTCCTGTGAATGTCAACAAGACAGGAGTCACCTTTGACTCTCCCTCTCCCTCCTTACCCCACAGCCATACAAAATCTCCAAGTCCTAGTCCCAGCAAGCATTTTTCCCATTTCTCATTTTCTTTCCTGTCCTATTGCCTGCCCTAGTCCAGGTTCTCTTTTATAATGTTTGAACTCTTCTGAAGAGTCCAACACCCCCACCCTAGGAGTAGTTGGAACTGGAGATCACAAAGGTGGTTGAGCTGGTGATTAACTTTTGGGATGGCATTTGAAACCACAAGAATGAACAAGATTGTCTAAGGCAAGAGTCAGACAGAGCAGAGGACTTCAAGTCAAGCTCTTACCAGGAGCACATGAATGAAGACCCAAAGGTCAAGTGGGGTGGGCTGATGAATAAACTGGAAGTGAACACATGGACACAGCATGTGCTGGTTGAGTCCTGGGCTTGGCCGCCAAGGGGAATTGAGACTGGGGTGTTGAGGGGGAGGTGCTGTGGGTTGAAAGAGGACTGTTTCGTCATCTGTTTTAGATGATAGCCAGTGGGGCAGGTTTCAATGCTCATAGGAAAGGTCCAGTCAAGAGGGAAGAGGTTGTGACTTTGGACAAGTGAATCCATCTTTCTGAGCTTGTATTTCCTAATCTAGAAAAGTAGAAAAATAAGTATTATCTGCTCTACCTATTTCCCAGGGTATTGTGAAGTCTGAATTAAGTGATAGGTTTACACATGCTACAAAAAATTCTATGGCTATTATTTTTAGAAATTATAGCAATTAAACAATGTGACCTTCATGGGGAGATAGCACACACATATCTGACATATAAGTTATCAAGTGTTCACTCTGTGCCAAGAACTTTCATCTGTCATCCAGCTTGTCTTCACAACCATCTATGAAGTAGCTAGTCCTATTCCTGTTGTGCGGAAAGGAAAAGAAAGTTTAGAGAAGGTAAATAAATTCTTCACAGCCTCCCAGGTGGTAAAGAGCAGAACTAAATCAAAACCCATCATTGGCAGGGTTACAATATTATATAAATAGCATTTCTCCATTGTAAATAATGGAATTTAAATTACATCATGTAAATTTACTATTGTGTGAATAAATTTTATTAAAAAAATAGTATGGTTGTAAGTGTTCTAACAACAAAAAAAATGGGTAAATACAAAAATTAGCTGGGTGGGATGATGCATGCCTGTAGTCTCAGCTACTTGGTAGGACTGAGGCAGGAGAATCGCTTGAACCCAGGAGGCGGAAGTTGCAGTGAGCTGTGATTGTGCCACTGCACTCCAGCCTGGGCGGCAGAGATCCTATTTCAAAAAATGAAAAAAACAAAACAAAACAAAACAAAAAAAACAACAACAAAGGACAAAGAAAAATCTTAAGGGTACAGGTACCAAAAAAATGTGCTTCATCACCAAGGGACATCCATGTTTAACCAGGCATCACTATGTTTACCAAGCAGGCCACAGTTGAGGCCAAAATAAGTTGAGGGTATGGCTGGTATGGCTTGAATGGAACTCAAAACCATGCGCTCAACTTAAAAAGAACTTTCTCTTTTCTTCCTTTAATAATGGAATCCCTGACTTTCAGATGGTCACAGGCTGCCCAAAATAAAAACTACATTTCCCAGTCTCTCTTGCAGGTGCAACACTGTGATTAAGTTCTCCACATGGTTGAAGAGTAGAGGCCATGCATGTAACTTCAGAATCATGCCCTTCAAGGGAATGAGCACATCCTCCCATATTTTCTGCTCTATCTTTTCCATCTCCACCTGACAATGGAACGCAGAACAGCCATCCTGGTCTATGATGCAGAGAATCTGGGTAACTAATGCCATCCAGCCACCGTGCTTACCCTGGACACAGTCTGAACCTAGTTGAATTTTTACATGAGAAAGAAATTTGTTTGGGTTACTTCATTTTGGCTTTTCTGTTACTGTAGCCTGAACTGCATCTGTGACATGATGATATAATAAGAAATGTTTATTTGGTATCTGACTCTGCAAAGAACTTCTAAAACTTTTGGAATTTCTGGGGTGTTGTGTTTTGTGAGGCCAGGCGTGGTGACTCATGCCTGTAATCCAAACACTTTGGGAGGCTGAAGCAGGAGGATTGCTTGAGGCCAGGAGTTCAACATCAGCCCAGCCAACATGGCAAGACCTCATCTGTACAAAAAAATACAAAAATTAGCTGGGCATGGTGGTGTACACCTGTAGTTTAGCTTGGGAGGCTAAGGCAAGAGGATTGCTTGAGCCCAGGAGATTGAAGATGTAGTGAGCTATAAATGCACCAATGGATGACTCTAGCCTGGCCAACACAGTAAGACCCTGTCTCAAAAAAAAAAAAGTGCCTTTTTTATGCCAATGAAATATCTGGTGGCTGGACCCTTAGATAGCTTCAGGATGAGGGCTGGTCATCAGAAAGACTGAGGCATGATGAGAAGGCTGAACTTCCAGCTCTTCCCCGCAAACTTGGGGAAGGAAAGGAGCTGGAAGTTGAGTTGATCACATGGCCAGTACTGTCATCAGTACATCCCTAAAACCCAAAAGAACAGGGTTCAGAGCTGAGCTTGCAGAGGTTCCCATAGGGTGGCACTCGAAGGGAAGGCATCAAGCTCTACGCCCCTTCCCACAGACCTCATCCTGTACATCTCTTCTCTTTGGCTGCTCATCTGTATACTTTGCCATACCCTTTTAAATAAATGGACAAAAGAAAGACAAGTGTATCTCTGAGCTTTGTGAGCTACTCTAGCTGAGGAGGGGTTCATGGGAATCCTGATATATAGCCAGTCAGTCAGCAGCACAGGCCACAACCTGGGACTTGCGACTGGCATCTGAAGCCAAGGGGAGGACGGGGGAGAGGGAGGCAGTCTGAGGGACTGAGCCCTTAACGTGTGGGATCTGATGCTATCTCCAGGTAGATAGTGTCTGAATTGAGTTGAACTATGGGACACCCAATGTTGTGAGACTTTTCCTTAGTTTCGGTAAAGACACGGTCCTTGTCTGATGGCCATGAAAGATTAGGCTCACAGACAATTTGAAGGTGAGTAAGGCAGGGTTTTATTTAGTGAAAAGTTAAAAAAAAAAAAACATGGAAACAGAGACCCTTCGCAAAGCCAGAGTCCTTATGCACCTCCCACTTTGCAGTCTGAATCCCAGGTACTACCCAGGAAGAGGAGATGCCAGACTCCTCCCCACTGCAAACAGTAGGAACTCCTGTGGTTCCACCCCACTGCACACTCCTCCCAGTGCACAGGCCGGCTGGAGCTTCTCTGGGGACCCTTCCCACCTGGCTGTCTCACCACGTGGTGGTCAATGGTGCATCAGTTGTTGGTGGGGAGGAACTCCCACACATCTAGCATCAGACATGACTGATGCAGCAGAGTGTTGCATAAAAGTACAGAGAAATAAGCAGTTTTTATTTTCTTCAGAGCATCCTAGCTAATAAATCACCATTTAGTTTATTTTCTTTAAGACACAAGTTAAAGCAGAACTTCAATTTCCTCATCTATAAAATGGGATTGATTTACCTTATGGGATTGTTAGAAAAACTAGAAATAATACATGTGTATTTCCTTGCTATTGCTATAGCTAATAACTGGGCATTAATGGTTACTATGTCCCGTTGTAACTTTAAAAAATGGGTTCCTAAAAAAAATGATTGCTTTAACATATTCCACTTCCCCCATCCAAAAAAAAAAAAAAAATCTGTGGAAGGGAGAGAAGAAACAAAAATAGCAAAGTTGTTAATAATGCAAGCTGAATGATGGGTGTGTGGGGGTTAATTATACTGTTCTCTCTAAAATATTGAGTGCATTTGAAAATGCACATAATGAAAAAGTTAAAATAAATGAACAAAATAAGGTCTTTCCACAGAGAAAAAAAGGGCTCCTGGAAATAATCCAATGTGAATCTCTTTCGGAAGAATAAAAGCACAGTTAAACCATTAAAAAACTGATTTGGGTCCCAAAGAGGGAGGGAAGGACTGAAAACACAGAAGAGTGTTTCTAATTTTTCCATTAAAGAACAACATGCAAGGCCAGGCATGGTGGCTCACACCTGTAATCCCGGCACTTTGGCAGGCTGAGGTGGGTGGATCACTTGAGGTTAGGAGTTTGAGACCAGCCTGGCCAACATGGTGAAACCCCGTGTCTTCTAAAAATACAGAAATTACCCAGGTGTGATGGTGCATGCCTGTAATCCCAGCTACTCAGGTGGCTGAGGCAAAAGAATTGCTTGAACCCTCGAGGCAGAAGTTGCAGTGAGTCAAGGTCATGCCACTGCACTCCAGCCTGGGCAATGGAGCAAGACACTGTTTCCAAAAACAAAAAAACAAACAAAAACATGCAGAGAAAGCCTCAGTGCCACAAAGGACACATGGTTTCCACAACTGTTGGGCACACCTCAGGACTTCCGTAACTCCCTCCGCTGCAGGGCTGGCCTGCAGGGTGCTCCTAGAAAGAGTGGCTGCCTGGAAAAGGAGACTGCCCTGATGCCAGGCCGACTCTGAGTCAGCTCTATGACTTTGGTCTTCTCTGCTCTGAACCCCTAACCCCCACCTGTGCGTGGGCTCATCTGGTCCTGGACATCCCATGGATAAGTTCAGAAGCATTGAGTGACCACCCAAACCTTGCTTGCCAGTGATGAATTTCATAATTCTAATAATCATGGTGATCGGGTCCTAGCCTGCAGTGTGCGGGAAGCAAGCATCAGCTAGGAAGTGAAAGCAGATTGCTGCAGGCAAATGCATTGTTAGGAGCAAGAAGAACTTTTAGATAGGAAAAAAATGCCTAGCATGAGCAAGAGCCCTCAAAACACAGGCATCTGTGGCCATTTACAGGACAGAGACAAACCACCCTGCATACTTCATTAACTCCCATTACTTTATTAGCCAGCACAGTAGAGTATTATTGTCTACTTTGGTACATCATGAGGTATGATTTATATTACATTCTGCATGCTTTAGAGAAAAAAAGCACAAAGTATATTTCTGAAATATTCCCATCCAAAATGTTTCTAATAATTGAGTGCTTCAATGTAAATTTCAGAGACATGGAAAATCGGCTTTGATTGTGTTGTATCCAGTTGCCAAGTTGGCTGTCTTTTCCTGTACCACTCCAGTGTCTTTATAACGAATTGTAGCAATATGTGACTTCATGTGGATGATCTAAACAAGGGGTCGAAAACCCAAATGCCTACAAGGGCCAAGCAGGGAATGTGAGTGAAGCTGGCTGGATAGGAACTGTAGCAAATGGGAGAACAAATGTCCCTCCTATAGGGAGCAGCTGCTATTCAGCTCAAAAGTCTATTGCCATGTAGAAAAGTAAACTTAATGAAGCCAGATCCTTTTTTCAAAAAGCAAAGGCAGACAGTGAACTATCTGCAAAGGAAGAAATACAATCCCATTTACAATGACACTAGAAAGAATCAAATACTTGGAAATAAGCTTAACCAAGGAAGCAACGTCTTACATGCTGAAAACTACAAAACATTGCTGAAAGAAACAATAGAAGGCATAAGTAAATAGAAAAGACACCCTGTGTTCATGGATTGGAAGACATGATATCATCTAGGTCATTGCCTACCTCATGGAAAATGTTCCCTCTTTTATAATAAATAGCATAGCCCCTAATGTATCTCAGGGAATCTCCTTCAATCACATGAGTCAGTTAAATTCCGATTAGTTCAAGTCAATCATGATGGTCTTATTCCCCTTGCCAGTGATGAATTTAGAGGTGGACATGTGACCCACTTCTGGCCAAGAAGATGTGAAGGAAGTATTCTGGAAGGTTTTAGGAAAAGCTTCTTAGCTCTAAAAATGAGACATACAAGGGAGAAATGGCCTTATTTCATTTCTGGACATTGGTTCCTATTGAGATAAGATGCTGGAGTTGCCGCAGTCATTTTCCAACCAAAAGGAAGCCATAGGCTGACCAGAGGGAGAATAAGAATCTGGGGCCACTGACTTAACCAACAGTGGAGGCCTTTGGCCTCCAGATTTCCTGATATGTGAGATAATCCATCCCCCTTACTGCTTGAATCATTTCGTATTGCATTTTATCCATATGTAGCTTAAAAGATCATAAATGATACAGAGGAAAAAAGTATAGGTCAAATAAAAGATGTTTGCAGCCAAATGAGACTCATAGGCAAGCAGTTTACTAGCCTGAGTGTTACCCTAGTTACTTGCATTAAACACTATTTCTCACAGAAGTTCTCCCTGCATTATTCAGGTCAACTGAGAGTTCCCACCCTCCTTGTTTCTGTAGTTTAGGCCTCAGGAAAGGTCCAAACCATTATGGTGTTCCACCCCAAGCATCAGATTACAGTGATTTCCTCAAAGATTTACTTGGTAGCTCTGATGAACAAGGCCTATTATGTCTGTAGTGCTAGGCTGCCTGTTTCTGAAGATGCTGTTGCCAGCCCTGCAGCTGACTTTATTTAAGAACTGTTATCCTTATCCCTGTAGTATTTTTTATCTGAAATCTGCTTTGTCTGACATTAACATAGTCACACCAGCTTTCTTTTCATTAGCATTAGTGTGGTGTATCTTTTTCCATCCTTTCAGTTCGATCTGTATGCTTACATTTAAAGTAAGTTCCTTGTAGCCAGCATATAGTTGGGTCTTGCCTTTTTCTGTAAGCTAACAATCTCTGCCTTTATTTGTAGTAGCCAGTTTCTAGTTCACTGTTTCAAAAAGAGAAAAAAAAGGCAATTTCCTTCTTTACTCTCTGCACCTGGGAATTTATTTCCTTAAATATTTAAAAAGTTATTCCTTACATAAATTTACATGGTAATGGCAAGGGGTTTGGAAATCTGGCAGTGCTTGGCAGGGTATCTGGGACATGAGTTACAGAAAATCAGAGATTATGAGAACTTTTGAGAAAGCTTTTGCAGAAGATTAGCTAGCATTCAAAGGACCTGAACATCAATAAGGACCTCTGAATAAGGTCCTTTCTACTGAAAAGAGGAATAAAAATTGGTGGCAGATTGGTTCTAGTCACCCAGATTTATCTTTCCTGGTCTCTGGCTAAGTCTTAGTCACCCTTTTCTCTGATACGCAAAGAATAAAACAATTTCAGAGCATCTGAGTTGCTAAGAACTTGGAGCAATTAATTCCATCTTTTCTTTTATAATGGAGGAAAAGGAAGTTAGAAAAGTGAAATACTTTGTCCCAGGTCATGCCCCTGGGTAGTGGTGGACCTTGGAATAGAACCGAGTCCTTTCTGGATTTCCAGAAAGAGTGAAGAGCCTTATTGGTTTAATGTTAACCTTTGTATTGTAGTTTAAGAGATACACACATTAATTTCTACTCGTTTTTGATTTGTGGCCCCATTCAGAATATTAGGGAAAAAAACAACAAAATAAGGAAAATCAGGTAATAATAGAATGAAGCACATAGACAGCAATACACATGGATTCACAAGCAACTGGGACGCATAGATAAAAGAACACAATAAAAGAGAATGAGACAAGAGATAAGATTCTCTGGGTGGGTAGTGGTTGGTGGAGGGGAGCGGGGAGAGGGCTATCTGGAGTGTAGTGTTATTAGCCCCATCTTGTGGCCTTTTGGGATATTTCCCCTAAGGTTAATTTTTGAACCACTAACCAGAGCTGGAGACCCAACAACTTGCTGGGTGAATAGATCTAGGATTTTTACTCTCAAACTTTCTTGCAGCTGAGAATCACCTAGTGTGCACGTGAAAATGAAGATTCCTGGGCCTCACTCTCCACAAGAGAGGTGAGTAAATTAAAGTGGGCCCAGGAAACTGCTTTTAGAAAACTCCTCCCCAGGTAATTGCAGGAGAACCATCAACCGCATTTAAGAAACACTGAAGGCAATTAGAATTAGTGGTATTCATCCCTTGGCATTGTGAGGAAAGGACTATTCTGAGGAAACGTTAAGAACTTTGAAGGTCTGAGATTTTACCCAACTTGCAAGCTAATGTGTGGGCCAAGGGAAAACGCTCTTTTAAGTTTCACTGCAAATCACTGATAAGCAGCAGATTAAAAAGAAGAAAGGCAGCCAGGCACAGTGGCCCACGCCTATAATCCCAGCACTTTGGGAGGCCAAGGCAGGTGGATCACCTGAGGTCAGGAGTTTGAGACCAGCCTGGCCAACATGGTGAAACCCTGTCTGTATTAAAAATACAAAATTAGCCAGGTGTGGCATGTGCCTGTAGTCCCAGCTACTCTGGAGGCTGAGGTAGGATAATCGCTCGAACTGGGAGAAGGTTGCAATGAGCCGAGATCAGCCACTGCACTCCAGCCTGGGCAATAGAGCGAGACTCCATCTCAAAAAAAAAAAAAAAAAAAGAGAAAAGCATAGAAATTTATTTGATCATAGTTTTTTCTTTTGAGACAGGGTCTGCCTCTGTCACCCAGGCTGGAGTGCAGTGGTGCAATCTCGACTTACTGCCACCTGTGCTTCCCGGGTTCAAGCGATTCTCCCACCTCAGCCTCCCGAGTAGCCGAGGCTGTTAACAGTGGAGGGCGTCCAGATTCTTGGCATCTTGAACAAAGAATTCGAAAAAACGCACAAACTAAGCAGGGAAGGCATGAAGGGTTTTATAGAAAATGTTGAAAATGAAAGTACACTCTACAGTGTGGGAGCCAGCCTGAGCACAGGGCATCAAAGGCCGTGTTACAGAATCTTTGGGAGTTTAAATACCCTCTAGAGGGTTCCACTGGTTACTTGGGGTACGCCATATGTAAATGGAGAGGATGAAGTAAAGTTACAAAGTCATTTACTTGGTCTATGCCCTACAGCTGAAGTGTGAATTGGCCTAATGTTACCTGCAGAGATTATAGCTTGCAGTGAACTACGAGAATGGAGTATTCAGACAATCCAGCTGAGCGGGCCTAGGGGGTAACTCTTCTGAGAGTCCGCCCTAGCAACTGTCCACCAAGAATTTATCTATAGGGCTTGTATTAACTATAAACATCCACTAGACGGTCATTTGAGGTGGGTTGCTGAGGTACCTGTAACCCTGAACACACTCAAACTGCATTCTCAGGAGGTTGTTTTCAGCATTCCTTATCACATCACACACTCCAGTCCCTGTCCTGTTTTCTGGGTCAAGGAGCTTCATTCCCATGCACAAATAACATACATAGTGCCAGTATTTTTCCATACTTCGACCTCAAATGCCTTGTACATAAGCTTGACTATGTTGCCCTGCGCGCCCTACATTCCCTGCCTCCAGACTGTTTTCCTGCCTCAGACTACAGGCGCACACTACCACACCTGACTCATTGTTGTATTTTTTGCAGAGATGGGGTTTTGCTATGTTTCCCAGGCTGTTTTTGAACTTGTGAGCTCAAGCAATCTGCCTGCTTTGACCTCCAAAGGTGCTGGAATCACAGGCCTGATCCACCATACCTGGACTGATCCTAGTTTTATGTGACAAGGGAGCCTTCAGAATGAAGACCTTCAGAATCGCTTGAACCCGGGAGGTGGAGGTTGCAGTGAGCCTAGATCATGCCACTGCACTCCAGCATGGGCAATAGAGTGAGACCCCATCTCAAAAAAAAACTAAATGAGAGGAAATGGCTCCTTTTCATGCTTAGGTTCAATAAAGTATGGGTAGCTATGTAGAAATATGATTGGACTAAAGGTTATGAGCTAATGTTAATAAACTGAGTGGGGAATCTAGGCCTGCCTGTCTAGATTTCTCTTGCCCTCTATGAACATGTATTTCTTCCTTCTGGATATGTTATCAGTAGTTAGGCATGAGCAAGGCAGAAGAGCACTCTACCCTCCCCAACCCCCCTCAACCAAGAATGCCAGGTGATGCTTCTGCAGTTATCACACTGCCTTTCTAAAACAGATAATTTGGCAGCTGGGCCAGAGAGACAAATCCCTGATGGTCCACAGCTGTCACACTGAAGTGTTAATTGATTTTATTGATATTAAAGCAGATGCCAGGGACAGGGAATTTCCCAAACAGATGAAAACACCTGAGATTGGTAATCAGCTTCCAATAAAATTTCAGAAATTGGGTGAGTGAGCTTTAAGAGACAAAACGGTGGAGTATGACCTTCCAGGGACATTCCACTAGAAATGGGAAGAAAACCTCAAATGGGCATGTGTACAAATTCCCAAGCACACGGTGCATGCTCACCTTCCAAGCATAAGGAAGGCACCGTGCATTCGGGTAGCTCACCTTGAGGGAAGAATGAAGGGAGAGGGCATCAAGACCTTAGAAGTGGGCCAGTGTATAAAGTCCCAGGATCAGGGTTAAATGCCACGCTTGTCCCTCAAGTTGCCCACTTGGTTCTCTTCCAAATGTACTTTCCTTTTTTTTTCCTGCCCTAAAATGTTTTAATAAACTTCCACTCTTGGTCTGAAACTTGGCTCCATTTCTTTTTCTGCCTTATGCCCTGTATTAGTCCATTTTCACACTGCTGTAAATAACTGCCTTAGACTGACTGGGTAATTTATAAAGGAAAGAGGTTTAATTGACTCACAGTTCCGCATGGCTTGGGAGGCCTCAGGAAACTTACCATCATGGTGGAAAGTGAAGGAGAAGCAAGACACCTCCCTCACAAAGCAGCAGGAAAGAAAATGAACATGGGAGGGATTACCAAACACGTATAAGATCATCAGATCTCGTGAGAACTCACTCACGATCAAGAGAACAGCTTGGGGGAAACCACCACTGTGATTCAATTACCTCCACCTGGTCTCTCGCTTGGCACGTGGGAATTATGGGGATTACAATTCAAGATGAGATTTGGGGTGGGGACACAGAGAAACCATATCATGCCCCTTAGTCTAATTCTTTCTTCTGAGGAGGCAAGAATTGATGTTGCTGCAGACCCATACAGATTCACTGGTCGTATCTCAGACACCTTCTACCCCTAACAGATATGGGGCAGGACCCTCTCTGGAATTGGGCTCTTACGGCCTACAATCAAACAAGGTAGTGTTACATGCACTCTGAATTGAAGAGACCCACTAAACGGGCTTTATGTGAGCAGAATGGCTGTTTATTCACCCGGGTGCAGGCGGGCTGAGTCTGAAAAGAGTCAGCCGAGGGCAGTGGGATGGGAGTTGGTCTTATAGGTTTGGGGTAGGCAGTGGAAAGTACCAGAAGTTACATACAGTTCAGGGTGGTTTTTGAAAGCCAGCCTGGGGGGGTGGGGTTGGCGGGGGGTGTCACAAGGTCCAAGGTCCAGTGTCACAAAGAACGTGTGGGTCACGTGGGTCCCCATGTCTTGACTTAGGGTATGACCTATAGTGCAGCCAGTTCAAAAAACCTTGCATTCCTGTCTTTTTATATTAATAATATAAAGGAAAAAGCAAAAACTTTAAAACTGGGAGCAGTTAATATTTTGGGGGTGATACAAAGGGGTGACGGGTGACATTTCTCAGGGCTTCTTTGAGTGGGATTGGGGGCAGTGTGGAAGCCTAAAAATGGGGACGAATTTAGATTCCTGAGAGGTTTTGAGGCAAAGGTTGATACCGTGGGTTAGGAGAAGCATTTGCCACATTCACTGATTTGTTTTAGCCTGGGTACGGTTTTGCAGCAATTGATTGAGAGATTAGTTGGAAGAGGCAGGGTCTGAATAAGGGAAGGAGAAAAATGGGTTTAAGGGGGCCTGCCAATGGAAGGAGCCATGACACCCAGTTAGACAGTGGCCAGCTAGGTTCAGAATAATTGTTTGCCTGATTAGCGAGCTTTTGGGCCCTGTCTTCAAGTCTTTTGATGGCATTATATACAAGGCCGGATTGGTTTAGATAAAAGCAGCATTCTTCATTTAGGAACAGGCAGACTCCCCCTTTTTCAGCCGTTAGTAGATCGAGGGCTCGACGATTTTGCAGGACAACTGTAGCCAGAGAATTAACTTGGGTTTGAAGGACAGATAGTGTTTGAGTTATGTCTGTAACGCTGGCAGAGAAATCATTAGAGAGACTGCGGAATGTGGTAATAGGGGTAGTAAGACCTGCTATACCTGTTCCTATGGCGGCAGTGGATACCCCCAGTCCTACAAGTAAGGGGATTAATGGAATGACTCTTTTTTGCCATGTGGTGGTTACAAGAGGAACAGGGAGGGGTTCATTTCCATTGGCAAACTGGATTTTTAGATAAGGAATATTAAGGTACAGGTGCCCGCCCAGTTGGTAGGAAGGCAGATGTAGGTGGAAGAGCCACAGGGTAAGAAAAGCCCTTGGTTAAGGCAGAACTGGAAGTGTAGACTGAAAAGGTGAGAGAGTGTTTTAGGGGGGCTGGGATCTTGTACCCAGACACCAAGGGAACTGGCAAGGGCCGCAGCTGTTAAAAGTTGTAATATGGTTTGGTAGGATAATTGTGTGGAAGGAGAGATTTTGTTTTCATGGTGTATGAGAAAGCATTTGGTATCTATAAGTAAACATTCACTTTTATTAACAAAGCTAGGTATGAGCATACAGGTAGAGGGGTTTGGAGGAGAGTCTGATGAACAAAGGGAGGGCAGCCAAGGATGGAGTGAGAGACAGGGTAAATGCCAACCCAGGCAAAACTTTAAGTTTATTTGCCAATCTCGTGTAGGGGAAAATCCTCAGGCCTGATGTGTAGGAAAAGGAGGGGGTCTGAGAAAGCCCTGAGTAGTAGGAGAGTGACAGAACATTTTGATGTGATTGTTTTGAGGGTGGACTTCCATGGTGGAAAAGAAATGAGGGGTTCTGAAAGACGAGCCAGGGGCTTGTATCCTACGTGGAAATGGTTATGAAAGGACAAAAGGATAGAGTGAGCTTGTGAGGCAGGGAGGAGGAACCTTCTGTGGTGTAAGAACCATTCGCCTTGTGTAGGAAGCGACTGGTAAAGTGAATTTTCGGAGGAAGAATAGGTTGGGGAGATAGATGAGGAGGAAAAATACTGGCCTTGTTGGGGAGATACCGGGGTGTCTGCTGCTTCTCTGGCTGTTTTGTCACCTAAGGCATTTCCTTGGGCAATAGAATCTGATGGTTTTTGGTGTCCTCTGTAGTCAGTAACTCTAGCCTTGGCTGGAAGGAGAGTGGCCTTAAGGAGGGCCTTTATTAAGGGGGCATTGATAAAGAGGACTCCTGTGTGGTGAGAAAACCTTTTTCTGCCCTTATGACCACATGGTAGTGTAGGATGTTGAAGGTCTATTTAGAGTCAGTATAGATATTAATATGTAGTCCTTTGGCAAGAGTGAGAACACAGGTTAAGGCAATTAGTGTAGCTTGCTGAGAAGTGGTGGAGGAGGGGAGTGTGGCAGCCTCAATAATAGATGAGTGGGATACAAAGGCATAACTGGCTTCGGCCAGCTGACTGGGCTTTGAAGAACTGCCATTAATAACCATATGTGGTCTGGGTCTGGAATAGGAAAAAGAGAAATATGGGGAAATGGGGAGGATGCTATATGGATTAGTGAGATACAGTCATGGGGTTCAGGGTTTGTGTTGGGTATTAAGTGAGAGGCTGGGTTGAACTTAGGTCCAAGAACAATGGTAACTATGGGGGTTTTAATAAAGAGTGCATAAAGCTGGAGAAGGCGAGGGGCTGAAAGTAAGTGTGTGAGGTGAGAAGAGGAAACAAACTTTGGAGGATGTGAGAGCTACAGAGAGTAAGTGGAGCATAGCCTGTAATTTTAAGGGATTCTAGGAGTATTATAGCCACAGTAGCTGTGGCTCCTAAACATGACGGCCAGCCTAGGACTGTGAGGTCAAGCTGTTTAGACAAGAAGGTGACTGGTCATGGGCCTGGCTCTTGTGTAAGAACCCTGACTGAGCAGCCTTTCACTTGTGCCATGTGAAGGGAGCAGGGCTGGGAGCAGTTGGGGAGCGCTGGTGGAGGGGCTGTTTCTAAGGCCGCCTTTAGTGAATGAAAGGAAGATGGGGAAGGATTTGGGGTCTATAGGGTTAGCTAAGTTTCCTTTTGTAAGTTTATAAAGTGTTTGGTTAGGAGGGCAAACCTGCTATCCAGAGGCAAAATTATCCTACAACACCTAGGAAGGAGAGGAGCTGTTGTTTATGGATGGGGTTGGGGTTTGGGAAATTAACTGGATACAGTTGGCAGGAAGAGTACGTGTATGTTGGCAAAGGATTACACCGAGATAGGTAACAAATGAGGAAGAAATTTGGGCTTTAGAAAAAAGCGTTTTTGAGGTCAAGAACAGAATAGTGAGTTGTGGAAGGGGGTATGGAAGATAAGAGGGTACAGGGGTTTGGTACAACCGGGTGGATGGGAAGTACGAGCTGACTGATGAAGCGAAAGTCTTGGACTAGTCTGTAGGATTTGTCTGGTTTTTGGACAGGTAGGATAGGGGAATTGTAAGGAGAGTTTGTAGGAATTAAAGACCATGTTGTAATAGATGGGTGATAACAGGCTTTAGGCTTTGTAAAGCCTGTTGTGGGATGGGGTACTGGTGCTGGGTGGGGTAAGGGTGGTCAGGTTTTAATGGGATGGCAAGGGGTGAGTGAGGCAAGGAGTGAGTGAGTAATGGATGGGGAGGTGGTGTCCCACACCCTAGGTTTAAGGTACGGGGACATAAGGGGAGCTGTTGAGGGAGGTACGGGTTTGGGGAAGAGGGTGGCAATGAGGTGTGGCTGTAGCCCAGGAATAGTTAAGGAGGCAGACAATTTTCTTAGGATATCTCAGCCTAACAGGGGAACTGGACAAGTGGGGATGATTAGGAAAGAATGTGGAAAGGAGTGCTGGCCTAATTGACACCAGACTTCAGGAGTTTTGAAAGGCCTGGAAGCCTTGCGGTTGATTCCCATGACAGTTATGGAAGCCAAGCAGACAGGTCCTTGTAAAGAAGGCAGTATGGAGTGGGTGGCCCCATGTTGATTAAGAAGGGGATGGACTTACCCTTCACCATAAAAGTTACCTGAAGCTCAGCGTACGTGATGGTCCAGGGGACCTCCAAGATGTTCAGGAAGTGTCAGTTTTCACCTGCCAAGCCAAGGAGCAGCAACATGAGTAGGACAGTCTGATTTCCAGTGGGGGCTCCGCACAGATGGTGCAGGGCTTAGGACAAATCCCAGGCTGTGGGCATTCCTTGGCCCAGTGGCCAGTTTCTGACACTTGAAGCAAGGTCCAGGAGGGGCAGCCGGATGCTGCAGTCTGAGCACTTTGAAGTCCTTGTGAGCTGGTGGTGTGGCTGGGGTTTGTCTTACTGTGGAGTCAAGCAGCTATAGTTTTGAGATGTGCTGCCACTGGGCAGCTTCTTCCCTATTACTGAACACTTGGAAGGCGAAGTCGATTAATTCCTGTTGTGCGGTTTGAGGGTCAGATTTTAATTTCTGTAGCTTTTCTGTAATGTTAGGGGCTGATTGGGTGATAAAATGCATGTTAAGCATTTTTCAGGGGTGAGAGTTAAAGTATAGGACTGGGTTAGATATTGAAACTTTTATTTATTTTGATGAAAAGGAGCCTAATTGTTGGCTGATTTGGGAAAGGTTGGATAAAAAGGCACATGCACCCTAACTATGCCTTTGTCTTCAGCCACCTCTCGAAGGTGGAATTGTTGGGCAGGGGTGGAGGAGGTATCTGTGGGACTAAACTGTAAGCCGGACCAGGTATGAGATGGGAGGTGACAGGAGGGGCCTAAGGAGGTGGGTTGTGGGCAGAGAAAAAGGAGGGAGGATCTGGGAGGGGGTTAGGGCTTGGATTGGGGTCTGGTTCAGACAGGCGGGGAGAAGAAAGGTTGGAAGGGTCGATGGACAAGGAAGATTCTGAGTCACTGGTGGAGGCAGGAGGGGCGGATGGAGAGGAGAGAAGGAAAATATGGTACAGGTTATATTGAGAGCAGAGATTGGGGAGGGATTGGAGTGTAAAAAAAAAATGCCTGGATGTATGACACTTCAGACCATTTGCCCATTTGTCAACAAAAATTGTCTAGGTTTCACAGGATAGACAGGTTAAAAGTGCCTGTTTTCCAGTCATTTGTAACCATTGTCTAATTTGTATTGAGGCCAGGCTGTGTTACAGAAAAATATGAGACGTTTAGGTTTCAGACTGGGTGACAGAGAGGTTTTAGGTTTTTTAGGAGGCAGGCTACAGGCGAAGACAGAGGACTAGAGGGCAGAATATTGCCCCTGGTGAAGAAGATAAGTATTAAGGAAAGTATAGTAGCCATGAGCAGGAGTGAGCAGCTACCATGGTTAGTAGGTGTCCCTGACTGAATGGGCTGTAACGTTGGTGAGTGATTAGCCATGAGCAGGAGTGAGCAGCTACCATGGTTAGTAGGTGTCCCTGACTGAATGGGCTGTAACGTTGGTGAGTGATCAAGGCAGGTATCCCCACTATTGACCAGACACCAAGGGAAGACTGTCTTCCTGAGTCCATGACCGATGTTGGAGTTTTTGAGCAAGAGGGAGAGACTTGTCTCTCTGTCTCTACACAGATAAAGAGTGTCCCCTTTGTCTCTACTTAGGAGAAATAAAGGAAAAGAGAGAGAGAGGGAGAGACTTGTCTCCTTTTCTCTAATGGAAAAGAAAGAGAAAGAGGGAGAGGCTGCTTACCCAATCTGAAGGTGGCAAGAGGATTGTTGGGCTGGTCTGATGCATTGAGGTCGCAGGTGGCTCTCTTCACAGAGGGAGAGTGGGGACAGGGGGTCAGTCACCCAAAGGACTACCCCTGTCCTGGCTTTTGGCACCAAATGTTACATGTACTGTGAATGAAGAGACCCCTAAACAGGCTTTGTGTGAGCAACATGGCTGTTTATTCACCTGGGTGTGGGTGGGCTGAGTCTGGAAAGAAAGTCAGTGGAGGGCAGTGGGATAGGAGTTGGTTTTATAGGTTTGGGGTAGGCACTAGAAAGTTATAGAAGTTACAGTTCAGGGCGGCTCTTGCAAGCCAGGTTGGGGAGTGTTGCTGGGGGAGGGGTGTACAAGGTACAAGGTCCAGTGTCACAAATTTGGTTTATCAGTTAAGCCAGAACAATGGTGGAATGTCACAAGGTCGATTAATCAGGCACTACAGGAGCTAGCTATCTTACTTCAGACTCTCTGGCTCCAGGAGGGCATCTAGAGGTGTACGTGGGGATCACATTGGCTGCTATGACTCAACTTAGGGTATGGCTTATGGTGCAGCCAGTTCAAAGAACTTTTCAGGTAGGTCAGATAATTTCTTTATGGCCAGTTTTTCCACAGAAAGGCAGAGAGAAAGAGTAATATTTTAAGGTTTCAAGACTGGCTTTAGGAGAAAGGGGTTCTGGTTTCTATGACTTGCCTTGGGGAAAAGGAATTCTAGTTTCTATGGCTATCCTTGAGGGACTGAGAGATAGGAGAGCAGGAGGTCTGAGAAAAACTTCTGCTTCTGAGGCCATCATTTTGGGGTACAGTTTTCTGAGTTTCAATACTAACTGGCATGCCCAAATTTCATGAATACTGGTAAAAGATATGAGACTCCTGGGTCCGAGACAAAGGACAATACTAACAGCAGTACTAGTCACAGTATTGTCATTGAGTAAGTTTCTGAGCCCTAATTCTTGCAAGACTATGTGACAAAGGCCAGAGCAGGCTGCATTATAAGAGAGGGACCCCAAGTTTAAGAAACTCAAATCTCTTATAATTGGAAGTAAGTCTGCCAGATCTTTGCTTGGAGAGACAAGAATTCTGCCTTGCAGGGCTATTCAATGCAGAAACATCCTTGAAAAGATAGTCGGAAAAAGGCAGTTAGAGCCTCTGCTCTCTTAAGACATGCAGGAACATGACACAAGTGAATTGTCTTCCAACAGAACAGGAATGAAAGTGCATCATATGAAAAGTAGTCTGCATCTGAAGGCTGTAAAGTAATCAAACCAAAGCAGAAATGAGGATTTGGAGGAGCCATCCAGGCCTGCTATACCAGGCAAGAATTGAGCATAGACTCTAGTTATCTCAGCTAAACTTTGCAAGAGTCTTCAATGTCACTGTTTTAATGGGGACTTGCCCATTAAAACAGTGCTTGTCATGAGCACTTTCCACATTTATTTCATTTTAATCTTCACATTTCATGGAGATAGAGATATTACAGCCATTTTACCCATGAGTAAATAGACTTGGAAAGATGATGACTTGTTCACTTTTTCAACAACAGGACAAAAATCAGGTTTTCTCAGTGCTCTTCTGCCGCCTCACCTCTCGTTTCTCCCTACCGCAGGGGGCTGGAAGAAGACTGGCCAAAGTAAGTAAACGACTAATGCAAGAGTGGCACAGGTCCTCAAAAAGGCGCTGCAAACCCTAAGTGGTGACTGCACTCACGGTGCTTTGAGACCCAGCCACTACATCGGAAGCAGAAAGTCGGGATCTCTGGTTTCTCCTACCCGTAGGCCTGAGGTTCCCTGAGATTGGTTAAGGAAGGAGCACCTTTTCCCATTTCCAGCCGGAAGTAGGTTTCCAATGACACGGAAGCCCTATCGGGCCGCCCAGGAGACCCTTCCGTGCTACCGACCCGCCCGGACCTTAGCAGGCGGGGACTGCGGGCACAAGGCCTGCCCCGCTCTCCCAGGATTTCCCAGGCATAACGGAAGTGGGTGGGGCTTCCCCCGAGCACCATCCCCGCATGATTGGCCAGCAAGGCTGTCTCTCAGCGTTCTAGGGGGAGGGGCTGGGCGATACTTAGAACTAGGGCCGCGGGCACGGGCAGCCAGTCGGGTGGGAGGCGCTGTAGCAAAAGTTCTGGGCACTGGTGCCGGTGGCTCGTGCTATGGAGCCGAGCCCCGACGTGTCCCCTGGGCCTTCCCGCTCCTTCAAGGAGGAGTTGCTCTGCGCTGTCTGTTACGACCCCTTCCGCGATGCCGTAACTCTGCGCTGCGGCCACAACTTCTGCCGCGGGTGCGTGAGCCGCTGCTGGGAGGTGCAGGTGTCGCCCACCTGCCCGGTGTGCAAGGACCGCGCCTCGCCCGCCGACCTGCGCACCAACCACACCCTCAACAACCTGGTGGAGAAGCTGCTGCAGGAGGAGGCCGAGGGCGCGCGCTGGACCGGCTACCGCTTCCAGCGCGTCTGCCGCCTGCACCGTGGCCAGTTCAGCCTCTTCTGCCTCGAGGACAAGGAGCTGCTGTGCTGCTCCTGTCAGGCCGACCCCCGGCACCAGGGGCACCGCCTGCAGCCAGTGAAGGACACTGCCCACGACTTTCGGGTAAGAGCGGCGGTGTGGACAAGGCGGCCGAGCCGAGACTGGAACCCGGAACCCCTTGGCTCTACGGCTCCCGCCCCTCCTGCCTGTCAGAGCCCAGTGTGACTGTTCTCGCTCTAGCAAGCAGGACCCCATCTCTCCGACCGAGGTTCCCTACAGGGAGGGGCTGGCTTCTTTATCAAGGTGGGCCCAGGGGCCCATGGTGGAAGAAGGGAGAATGCAAACAGGGTGGAAGAAGGGAGAATGCAAACAGAAAGTGAGAGCTGGGGTTACGGGATGTTCCCAAGACAGCGCCACCCACTTCTGAAGGGCCCAGGCCATGCACCCCTTGTGCCAACCGGGTGTGGTCCAGGTCCCTTTAAGTAACATGGATGTGAGTGCAGCCCACGAGGCCTTTAGCTTGGCACCCTCAGTTTAGAAGTGGAGGAGGAGCCCCAGACTTGGCCAGGGATGTGGAGCCTTAAGATTTTCCCCAAACCAGTCACCTACTTGCCAAGCTGACCCCACGGTTTGTATTATCTGTGGTGAGAGGCCTCTGGCCCTGGCTGGCTGGCTTATTCTGGTTTATCACCCAGCATCTCCATGCCTAGTGTTCTAGTGGCTATAAATAAACCCAGAAACAACTTACAGGGCAAAACTAACATGGAGAATTCTCTGGTATAGGAAGGAAAAATGAACAGAAGATAGGGGTTAGCCTAACTCAGCATTCTCCGAAACGTTTGTTCTTAGCCCATAGGAAGCAATGCATTTTCTCTTGTGACCCAGAACATAAGTGTCAGTTGGAACAAAAGTTTTCTGAACATGTCCATTGTACTCTGGCATTTTGTTACTTTACCTTTTTTTTTTTTTTTTTTGAGACCTCTGTCACCCAGGCTGGAGTTCAGTGGTGTGATCTCAGTTCACTACAACTTCTTCCCCGCCAGGTTCAAGCGATTCTGGTGCCTCAGCCTCCCGAGTAGCTGAGATTACAGGAATGTACCAGCATGCCCGGAGTAGCTGAGATTACAGGCATGTACCAGCACGCTCAGAGTAGCTGAGATTGCAGGCATGTACCAGCATGCCTGGAGTAGCTGAGATTACAGGCATGTACCAGCATGCCTGGAGTAGCTGAGATTACAGGCATGTACCAGCATGCCCAGCTAATTTTGTTTTTAAAATTTCTAGTAAAGAGGAGGTGTCACCATGTTGGCCAGGCTGGTCTAGAACTCCTGGCCTCAAGTGATCGGCCCGCTCTCTGCCTCCCAAACTGCTGGGATTACAGGCATGAGCCACTCCACCCAGACTGTTACTTTACTTTTAAAAATTACCCAGAATGTGAAACATTGAATTTATTTCATCACCAGTTAATGCATGAACACTGGGTAGCTGGTCCGAAGCTGCATGAACTGGAAAGGAGGAGCCGCTGGAGTCCCCAGCACCTGGTCTCTGGGCTCCTCTGTGGCCCTGCCTTCTTTTTTTTTGAGATGGAGTCTCACTCTGTCACCCAGGCTGGAGTGCAATGGCGAGATCTCAGCTCCCGGCAACCTCCACCTCCCAGGTTCAAGTGATTCTCCTGCCTTAGACTCCCAAGTAGCTAGCATTACAGGCACCCGCCACTACACCTGGCTAATGTTTTTGTATTTTTAGTAGAGGCGGTTTTCACCATGTTGGTCAGGCTGGTCTCAAACTCCTGACCTCAGATGATCCACCCGCCTTGGCTTCCAAAGTGCTGGGATTACAGATCTGAGCCACTGTGCCCGGCCCTGCCTTCCTTTTTTTTTTTTAACAATACTTTTTGTTAAATACAGAAGTCTGTTACCGCTCCATACACATTTAACAAAGTTTAAGTGAAGAGTACACATGTCTGAATGAGTAACCCTATTCTGTCAAGTTTTTTGCTTAACATGGGTCCATGTCAAATGCTTTTTCTGTTTCCAGTGGCAGAAGTGGCAGATCCTGATTTGGGATAGCTGGAGTAAGTGCTGGCCAGCCTGGGGGCTGGGGCCCAGGAAAAGGAGGGATCATGGTTCAAGTCATGACTAATTCCTATAGGGTTGGCTGAGGTGCCAATCAGGAGATGGGCAGGGGTCAAGGCTGAGAACACCCAGGCAGAGCCCCCAGGTTGGGGTCAAGCCAGGATTCAAGAGCAGAGAGCCACACACCAGCAGATGCCAGGGATACTGCAGGAGATAAGATAGACAAATTCCAGCCTCAGGGAGCTTCCAGCAGAGACCCGAGGGAAGAGGAGGTCTTAGCCAGGTGAAAGGGTATTTCAGGTAGAGGCAGCAGCATTTGGAAGGGTCCGGAAGTGGGAAAGCCTGACTTTCCAGGCCCTGAGGGAATTTCAGGGTGGTTGGAATGAAGATGGAAGTGCAGGAGGATCCAGGAGGCCTGTAGCTCCCTCTTGCTGTGAACAGCAGCTGGGGGTTTTAGCAAAAGAATAGTGGTATCAGATCAGTGGACACCCAGGATGATGTCAGAGGGGCTGAGTAGTCTAGTCCCAAAAGGATCTGAGGAGAATGAGCTGGTCAGCCTGATGCAGGGTGCAAATCACTCATATACTGGACAAATGGGTATTGATGGCTGTTGCATGCCATGGCCTCTTCCTAGCTTCGTGGAATTCTCATTTGAGCAGGGGGTGTAGACAGTCTATAGACAAGATGTAGTTCTGTGTGATTCGAGGTAGGTGGTTGTGGGGGAGCAGTATGGGAAGGTTCCCCCACCACTAGGTGCGAAGGGGCTAGGTGAGAAGCTGTGTGCCTCGCAGAGGGAGTTTTCCATTGTGTGCTGTGGGGAGCCCTGAAAGATTCTGAACAGGGGAGTTTGTGATGAGGTGTGTGCCTTAGACCAAGATTACTTTGGCAACTGTGTGAGAAACAGCAAAAATCAGAGTCATTCCAGCTAACACTTTCAGTGCTCACTGTGTGCTAGATGCCTTCAAGTGTTCACACCTCAACAAATTTAATGTTTAGAAAACCTTATCGCCGGGCGCGGTGGCTCACGCCTGTAATCCCAGCACTTTGGGAGGCCAAGGCGGGTGGATCACGAGGTCAAGAGATCGAGACCATCCTGGTCAACGTGGTGAAACCCCGTCCCGTCTCTACTAAAAATACAAAAAATTAGCCGGGCATGGTGGCGCATGCCTGTAATCCCAGCTACTCAGGAGGCTGAGGTAGGAGAATTGCCTGAACCTAGGAGGCGGAGGTTGCGGTGAGCCCAGATCGCGCCATTGCACTCCAGCCTGGGTAACAAGAGCGAAACTCCGTCTCAAAAAAAAAAAAAAAAAAAAAAAAAAAAGAAAACCTTATCATCAGGTCCTTTGTGAGTTTCCTGTTACTGCTGTAATACGTGGCCACAAATATGGTGATTTAAAATAGCACAGATTTGTTCTTTTACGGTTGTGGAAGTCAGAAGTCCTAAAATCAAGGTGTCTGTAAGGCTGCATTCCTTTTGGAGGCTCCAAGGGAGAATTTATTCCCTTGCCTGCTCCGGCTCTCAGAGGCTCCTGCCTCTGGCTCTCAGGTGCAGCATTCCATTCTGCGTCTGTTGTCACTTTGCCTTCTTTGACCAGTTCTACTACCTCCACTTCCCTCTCATGAGGACCCTGTGATGACATTGGGCCCACCCAGGTAATCCAGGATAACCTCCCCACGGCAAGATCCTTAATTTAATCCGCACAGTCCCTTTGCCATACAAAGTAACATATTCACAGGTTCTGGGGATTAGAATGGGGACATCTTTTGGCAGAGATAATTATTCAGCTTGCTACAGGTAGGTACTATTATCCCCATTTTATAGACAACGATGGAATCGTAGAGAGGGTAAGAAACTTGTCCAAAGCCACAGAGCAAGTAGTTTTAAAGGTCACCTGGAGCCTTGTTCAGTCCGCACTCTGGTCCTGGACTTTAAGAGAGAGGCTTCTCTCATCCCAGACGTGTGTGGGCAGCTGACTGTGTGTTAGGGGTTTGTGTGGCTGTTGACCACTTTCAGGGCTGGCAGAAGGTACTGGTTGAGTGCCTCCTGTGTGCTAGTACAGTGTGTCCAGGACAGGACAGTCCTAGACCTTGCCTTTGCCGGCATGGTTGTATCATCTCACTAATAGTTACATAGTTTCAGCTCGATGTTCCTGTGAAGGACAGTACAGAATTTGGTGCGAGATTGTCAGGGGAGGCCGCTCTTGTTTGGTGGGGCATGGGAAGGAGTCTCCAAGGAAGTGATTTCGCTGAGATGAGTTGATCGAGGGGTGGCCAGCAGTGAGGGGGGTACAGCGTGGGGGTGTGCAGTGACGGAGAGACGTTTCACATGGGGACGAGAGAGTGCAGGACAGATCCCGCAGGACACTGAGGGCCATGTTCAGGAGCTGAGATTTTGTCGTAAGTGCAGTGGCACACGATGGAAGGACTGATGAGATTTGGGATCCTGGCATCTTGCTTACACCAGAGCTCTAGCAAGGAACAGTGCTTAAAAGGACCTTCAGAAATCCTAGTACAGCATTTATCAAACTTGAACAAGTATGCATTCTTATTAAAGGAAAAAATAATCCAGCAGTGACAGTTAAATTATTTTCATATTTACATGCATACAAATGCAAAACTGGTATAAATAGCACTTGCTCACACCACATATAAGCGATAAAACCAAAAGAAGTGAACAGATTGGATACAAAACTTAATAACATTCCTCTCAGAATATTAATTCTAAAGTTTTATTTTGCTGAAACGAAATCTCTACTCCTGGCCAAGATACTTCTGATTCTCCCATTACTCTGTTCCAAGTGATTACTTAATCCACCCAAATTTCTCTGAAAAGCTCTAGAGCTTTCTTGTGATGGGATTGGCTTTCATTTGGGTCCAGCACCTTCTTTACCTGCTATGTGTATTTCTCTTCTTACCAGGACAAGACAAAGAAAGTTGTATGACTTGATATCAAGTAAGCTGTAAAGCAAATACGAACGCTGGATGGGCGCGGTGGCTTACGCCTGTAATCCCAGCACTTTGCGAGACCAAGGCAGGTGGATCACAAGGTCAGGAGTTCAAGACCAGCCTGGCCAGCATGGTGAAACCCTGTCTCTACTAAAAATACAAACATTAATCAGGCATGGTGGCATGTGCTTGTAATCCCAGGTACTTGGGAGGCTAAGGCAGGAGAATTGCCTGAACCCAAGAGGCGGAGGTTGCAGTGAGCTGGGTCGTGCCACTGCCCTCCAACATGGGTGACAGAGCAAAACTCCATCTCAAAAAGTAAAAAGAGAAAATACAAATGCTGGTGCTGAAGTTGTAGGAACTGAAAGCGTGTGTCAGCACCGTTTATGCCGTGACTTGGAGTAGCATTGTCTTAGTATTGTTTTAGGTTGCTATTAACAAAAACATCCCCAGACACAGACCCACAGGGGACTTGTGAGGAAGTGGTTATATCTCAGTAATGAGAAGTGGATTAAGGCCACTGTGTCTCATACCTGTAATCCCAGTGCTTGGAGAGGCTGAAGCAAGAGGATCGCTTGAGGCCAGGAGTTCAAGATCCTGCACCAAAGCAAAAAAAAAAAAAAAAAAAAAATTAGCCAGCATGGTGGCACACACCTGTAGTTTCAGCCACTTGAGGGGAGTGGGGAGATTGGGGACACTCAGGGCTGAGATGGGAGGACACTCAGGGCTAAGATGGGAGGATTGCTTGAGGCCAGGCATTCGAGGCTGCAGTGAGCTATGACTGGGCCACTGCACTCCAGCCTGGGCAACAGAGATCCTGTCTCTTACATAAATAGATAAAGTACTAGGATAAGAACACAGGTTTCCTCCCTCCCAGTCCAGAGCTCTCAGGCTCTGTGCTGAGCTGCCTTGTCCAGACCCTTGTCTTATCCATCTCGCAGGACTGGCATGATGGCCATTTTTTGCCAGCAGACTCTCCCTGGTCCCAGCTCCAGTCCTCTCTCCCACTTTGGGGTCAACATCTTAGAGTCCCTCTGGCTGGATCTAACCTAAAGGTACTCTCGATACCTCTTAAGCCACATTCCAGGTGATCCGCCCGCCTCAGCCTCTGAAAGTGCCACCATGCCCGGCCTCAAATTATTATTTTTTTCTTAAGAAAAAACTTGAGAAGCTTTCTGAGAATGTAGATCAAAAGGATAAAGAGGGAGAGAAAATGATAGACCTCAGTCAGATACAAGAGGTAGGAATCCAACCTAAAACGCTGTAGCGGTTCTTCAAGGAGTCAAAGAACAACAGAAACAATAATTAAAGTTTAAGAAATGAAAACTACTAAACGAAAAATATTTGTGGCTGCTGATTAAAGTATTCCACATGATCCAGGCAGTGTTAGAATGTCAGGGTGTGGGAGGGGTGTGGAGGGAGGGGCGTGTTGAGGTTAAGGCCTCATGGGAGGTAACTGAACCCCATGGGAAATGACTGGCTTTATCCCCATTGTCAGTCACCACACATTAGCGATTGCAGACCCATCCGGTTTAGGAAATTGCAGAAGGAACCTGTGACCACACTGTCTGCAGTTGTCCACACAGCTCAGTGATTCAGAGCCAGCACGGACCAGCTTTAGGCTCGCCTGGGACACTCTTCTAACCTGTGTGGTGAGCAACATGAGAGAGAGCAGGTCGCTTCTCCTCAGCCCCATCTCCCAGTCTGTACCAGGCTGGGCTAGAGGATGTCTGAGGGCCCTTTATCTCACAGACGTACGTCTGATTCAGGATCAGGACCATACTTACCATCTGTCTGTGACCACGGCACATGGCATGGGTGGGGTTCGGCAAATGCAGCTGAGTTACACTATGTGGAAGTGGAGTTGCAGTTGGAAATGTGATGTGTCTGCCCTCCCTGTCTGGCTTCCAGCCCTAACCTGCCTTCCTGCCTCCTTCTCATTCCCACATCAGGCCAAGTGCAGGAACATGGAGCACGCGCTGCGGGAGAAGGCCAAGGCCTTCTGGGCCATGCGGCGCTCCTACGAGGCCATCGCCAAGCATAATCAGGTAAGTGAACGATGGGGCTGAGTGGGGAGATTGGGGACACTCAGGGCAGCTGGGGAGGAGCGAACATGCGTCGGCCCTGGCTTTGGTTCGCATAAGCTGCCAGGTAGAGGTGGCCTGCCTTACCTCAGATGATCCTGTGCAGCCACATCTTGGACACTGACCGTAGCTCCTCTGCCTTGGCCTTTCTAAAGACCCAGGCATGGTCATGCCAGCAGCCACAGGAGTGACTTAAAAAGCTACCAACACCATCTGTGCTATGGCATGTGCATCGTACTACCACCACCTGGGTGTTCAGTGATGACCTGGGATTCATTAATTTCTTGTTTTCTCTCAGTTCCCACATGCACTCCATCATCAGTCCTATTCCCCCATCTCCAAAATATGTTATTTCTGTCGAACTCCCCACCTCCTGGTCCAGGTCACCGTCCTATCTCACTGGGCCTCCTGCCTGGACCTCATGCTTCCATTCTTGTACATTCGGCTTTCCACAGACTGGGGCAATCGTGTAGAAAAAGACACCAGCCCTGCTCCTTCTCTGCTTAAAACTGCCAGTGGCTTCCGGTCACCCTCAGTACCACCCAGATTCCTTACCATGGTCTCCAAGGCCGTCGCCTGACCCTGCCTGTCCTCAACCTCATTTGCTTCTCTGCCTCACCTTCTTTCTGTCCCTTAGGCAAACTAAGTCTTCTCCCCAGAATGCACACCCAGCATCTTTGCCATTAAAATCTCAGCTCAGATGTTCCCTTCAAGAAGCTATTCCTGATCACCCTCCTCTTTTACTCGATGGCATACTTCTTGGTTTATGTTCTTGATGACACTCCATTACCTGTAATTACCTTTGGTTTTCTATTTGCTTTTTATCCCCTCCCATCAGAATATAATGAAAACAGGGCACACTATTGCCAATTATCTAGAGGAGTCCTTGGCACACAATAGGTGACCAATAAAAATGTTTGTTGATTGAATGAGTGAAATGGGTAAGTGACCAATAACTGTTAATCAAATGAATGAATGGGCTCCCTCTGTCCCCGCTCTGGTTGTCCTACCTGGCACCCTTTCTTCTTCTGGGTCCTGTGTGGATTGGCAACCTTGTTTCTGACTGTTGATCTCGGCTCTGGTCTTTCACTTTCTGAGGTGGGTGCTTCTAGTATTTACCACTCTGTTAGACTCATCCTAGCCACAGCTGAGCCACACCTGGTCCGGGTTGCTGGATGCTGTCCTCAGGAGCCTGTAGTCCCCTCCATCATATGTCCATGGCTGAGATTTAGGCCCAGGAAAGAGCCTCATCAACATCCGGGCCTAGAGTTTACCCTGAGCCACAGAGCTGGTGGAACAAAGTGGAAGAAAGGATTATGGGACACTCTGGGCACCAGGGCAGCAACCGCAAAGCAGACCCATTTCCAAAACTAAGCCCAGTTCTCCCAGCAATCCCTCAACCCCCTCTAAGCTAATCCCCTCCTCTGTGAAAAGAGGGCAATTTCCTCTTACTAGGATTTTTAAAAAACATTCCAATGAGATAATGCATGTCAGTGCCCAACGGAGAGAAGTCATTAACATTTCTGGTGTCTAATAGACCCACAAACTGGTGGGAGAGAGTTTTCACTTTTTCAGTGGATTATTTTGTCATCATAGGTCAGAGCCACAAATATATGTTGAATTCCAACTCCAAATAGAGATTGCAAACCTGCCGTTGCTGGAGTTTGTTGAGTTGTTTTCCAGTAGTCATCATGGAGTTTGTAACTTTATCATTGTTGGCTTACTTGGTTTCCCTTTGTGGCTAAAGCCATGTGACTGGCTTGCCTCGTACAGGACTGGGTTGGGGATGCTTAGGGAGCATCTGTCTGTCCAAGTGGCAGCACTGCCTGCCCATCCCAGGGAGTGTAGGAGTCCCAAGCTTTTTGCCAAGGCTGAGGGTAAGAGGTCACATGGGAAGCCCTTAAGATTCCAGCCTGATTAATGCTTTTCCTGTTAAATTCAGTTAATCAGATTGATGGAAAAGTGAAAGTTCTGGTGCTTATTCCTTTATACTGAGGCTGTCATTGCCACGGTGAGTGGGCAGGAGTTGATCTTGCACCTGCTGGTTTTTTCTGCCACGCTCTGTTCTTGATCTTTCTGTGCGATAAGAATTATCAGGGAGAGGGAGAGCATCAGGATAAATAGCTAATGCATGTGGGGCTTAATACCTAGGTGATGGGTTGATCTGTACAGCAAACCACCATGGTGCACATTTACTTATGTAACAAACCTGCACATCCTGCACATGTATCCTGGAACTTAAATTTTTTTAAAAAGAGAATTACACTGGATTCTACTCTCTCCTGCGCAGACATTATCAGTCTTTTCAGCCCGATAGATTAACCATGCTGTTTGTTCCTCATTTGCATTTCTTTGATTATTGGTAACTTTGTACGTGTTTTCACAAGTATAATAGTCATTTATGTTTCTTCTGTGAATGCTAATTCACATTCCTTTTTTCCCTTGAAATATTTGTCTTTTAGAGGATTTGTAAGAGTGCTCTGTATGTTAAGAATAGTATCGATTTCTCATAAATGTTGCAAATATATTTCCTAGTTTCTCATTTCTTTTTCAGTGGATCATTTTGACTTTTGGAGGGCCATTTTCACTTTTTCAGTGAATCCTTTTGTCATCATATTTTCAGAGCTGTAAACGTACAAACAATCCCTGGCTTATGAGTTTTGGTTTTACCGTGGTGCAAAAGCAATACACATTCAGTAGAAACTATACTTTGAGTACATATACAACCATTCTGTTTTTCCCCTTTAGTCCAGTATTCAATAAATTACATGAGACACGCAATGCTTTATTATAACATGGGCTTTGTGTTGGATGATTCTGCCCAACTGTAGGGTAATGTAAGTGTCCTGGGCACATTTAAGGTAGCCTAGGCTAAGCTATGATTTTTCAATAGGTTAGGTGAATTCATTGCTTTTTTGATTTAACGGTCTTTCAACTTATGATGGGTTTATTGGGATATAACCCCATATTAAGTTGAGGAGCATCTATATTTAACTTTCAGTCCAAAGATGAGATTCCTAACCTGCTATTGCCACAGCACACATTTTGAATTGTTTTTCTAACAGCTGTCATGGAATTGAATTTTTGTCTTCAACTCTATGAATAGTCTCTTATCATACACACTTCTTATTTTTCTGTGTATTCAGTTATCTTAGTCTCTCTTCAAGGCTTCTCAATTTCATACTTTGCTAAGGAATGCCTTTCTTATTCTAAGCAGAGAAATAGTTATTTGCTTTTTCTTTAAGTACGTTTATGGTTTTATCTTTCTTTTTTAACAAACTTTTTGTGGTTAAGATTTAGAGTATGTATGGTTATTTTAATGATTTTTTTAAAATGAATACTTCCTACTGCTCTTTCGGTGAAGCCTCTGGATCAGACAAATTTTAAGTCCTAAGATTGGAAGGCAAATACTTTTTTAAAAAATCATCGCTATTTGCAGCCATTTATTTCCATGATTCAGGACTTCCCTGGTTATGGTGCAACCTA
The DNA here is from genome assembly GCF_030222135.1 of Aotus nancymaae. Taxonomy (NCBI): domain Eukaryota; kingdom Metazoa; phylum Chordata; class Mammalia; order Primates; family Aotidae; genus Aotus; species Aotus nancymaae. The sequence goes on along the minus strand of NW_026988494.1, from coordinate 25,514,976 downwards.
AAGAAGGAACTGAACGTTGTATGTAGGTGAGATGATAGTACTACAGTTGACATCTAGAAGCAGTTATTTTATTTTTAAAAACCCTGTCAAAACAACCTATTATTAGGTTGCTGGACTTTGCCATTTGAAATCTGAACTTAGAAATGTGTGCTAATAAACTATTATGTTGGTATTTTATCTATAGGGGTTCTGTACATGATTTCTTTGAACATAAAATTCCTTTGTAAAAATGGGAAAGTTGCTGGGCTTTGGAGGTTCCCTCGACATCTGACCCCTGACTCCCTCTGCTCTCTGCTGTAGGTGGAGGCTGCGTGGCTGGAAGGCCGGATCCGGCAGGAGTTTGATAAGCTTCGTGAGTTCTTGAGAGTGGAGGAGCAGGGCATTCTGGATGCCATGACCGAGGAGACAAGGCAGAAGCAGCTTCTGGCCGAGGAGAAGATGAAGCAGCTCACAGAAGAGACAGAGGCGCTAGCACATGAGATCGAGCGGCTGCAGATGGAGATGAAGGAGGATGATGTTACTTTTCTCATGGTAAGGAGCTCAGCATCTGGATTCAGTGACAGGGCCAAATGTTTTGGGACCAGCTGGGAGTCACAGCCTACCAGCCCTGGCCAACCTCATGTTCCTGGGGCTTCCTGGATACTGGCCTGGAGGAGCTCACAAGTGACCTGCTATGCTCATGTCATGAAGCTCAAAAGACTTGGGGCAGAGTTCCTTGAAAGCCTCTTATTTCTTCCTCTCTCTTCTTTTAAGACAGGGTCTTGCTCTGTCACCCAGGCTGGAGTACAGTGGGTGATTATAGCTCAATGTAACCTCAGACTCTTTGTCTCGAGTGAACCTCCCTCCTTAGCCTCCTGAGTAGCTGGGACTACAGGCACGAGCCACCATGCCTGGCTGATTTTTTTCATTTTTTAAGAGTCAGGTGGGAGTGAGGGGAGGTCTCACTGTGTTGCCCAAGCTGGTCTTGAATTCCTGGCCTCAGGTGATGCTCCCACCTTGGCCTCCTGGGTGGTTGCACTACTGGTGCACCACTGTGCTCAGCTCCTGCCTCTTCTTTCTTCCTTTATCTTGCTCCCTCTCTTACTCTCATTTTTTTTTCTGTTTCTACCTTTTAATAAAATGAATTCTTTTAAAATAATTCAATTGTTTAAATTGTTTTATTTAAATATGATGCCTTGGCATTCTGTCTTCTTTTTTTTTTTTTTTTTTTGAGACGGAGTTTCGCTCTTGTTACCCAGGCTGAGGTGCAATGGCACAATCTCGGCTCACTGAAACCTCCACCTCCTGGGTTCAGGCAATTCTCCTGCCTCAGCCTCCTGAGTAGCTGGGATTACAGGCACGCACCACCATGGCCAGCTAATTTTTTGTATTTTTAGTAGAGACGGGGTTTCACCATGTTGACCATGATGGTCTCGATCTCTTGACCTCGTGATCCACCCGCCTCAGCCTCCCAAAGTGCTGGGATTACAGGCATGAGCCACCGCGCCCGGCCCTGTCTTCTTAAGGATGATTCTATTCTCTCTTTAAAAAAAGTATTGTTCATTTTTTTTCCTTTTATTGATTTATGTCCTCCTCATGAGCCATTGGTCCTTACAAATTTCCTACAGGGAAATTTCTGGGCTTGAAAGCTGGTCTGTAAACTGGCCAGGGTGGCGAGGTGTCTCCTGTACCTGGGAAACAGCTGGCTGCTCTGGAAGAGGGGTCGCTGTAGAGTGGAGTGGGTGGTGGCAGGCAGGTGTCATCTCCTGGGTGGGACCTTTAGGAGTTCTCCACCTCACTTAAGGCCTTGAACCATGAAGTCTCCTGTCGCCAAAATGTCCTTGATTATAAAATCATTCTGTGTTCAGAGCTGTCTCTGAAAAAAAAAATGAAGAAAAAAAATAAGAAAATCATTTTGTGGGATCTAAAAGATGTGTTTCTCACGGATTCTGTTTAGGGAATTGGGAGTGTTGTCTTGCCCGGTACCCAGAGTGCTTTCAGGAATGACTTGGTTTGTGTCTCTTTTTTATTTTTTACTGTTTATTGTGATATAATTTACATGCTAAGCAATTCAGTCATTTAAAAATGCCACTCAGTGATTTTTAGTATATACTGAGTTATACAACCATCATGACAATTTTAGAACATTCCATGCCTCCAAAAGCAGCCCTGCTTTAGCTGTCATTCCACAGTTCCTCCTCCCAACCCCTGGCAACCACTAAGCTACATACCATTTGTATAGATTTACCTATTCTAGACATTTAAAATGCATGGAATTATATAATATGTAACCTTTCATGACTGCCTTCTTTCACTCAGCATATTTTGAAACTTCATTCATGTCGTATGTAGCATCTATCAGTACTTCATTCCTTTTTATGGCTGAATAATACTCCATTGCATAGACATACAATTATGCATTGCTTAATGATGGGGATATGTTCTGAGAAATGTCTTGTTAGGCAATTTTTTCATTATGCAAATGTCATAGAGTATGTTTACACAAACCTGCATGGTGTAGCCTACTACACACCCAGGTTATATGGAATAGCCTCTTGCTCCTAGGCTACAGACCTGTACAGCATGTTGCTGTACTGAATACTGTAGGCAACAGGAACCAACTGTGAAGTATTTGCATATCCAAACATAGAAAAGGTACAGTAAAAATATAGTCTTACACTCACATGGGACCATAGTCATATATGCGGTTCCTTGTTGACTGAAACGTTGTTATGTTGCACATGGCTATATTGTTATGTTGCACATGGCTAACAACAATTTATTTATTGATTTTTCAGTTGGTCATTGCTGTGGTTTGGTGCTTTGAATATGTTCCTCAAATGTATGTGCTGTAAACTTAATTCCCAATACAACAGTGTTGGGAGTTGGAGCCTAATAATAGGTGATTGGGTCATGAGAGCCCTCATGAATGGGTTAATGTTGTTACTGGCAGAGTGGGTTAGTTGTGGAGAGAATGGGCTTGTCTTGGAATGAGTTTGGGCTCTCCTTGCTCTCTTGCTTTTGGTCTTATGTGTGGTCTCTTGCCCTTCCTCCTTCTGCCATGGGATGGCACAGCATGAAGGCTCTCATCAGATGCTGGTGCCATGCTCTTGGACTTCCCAGCTTCAGAACCACGAGTCAAACAAACCATTGTTTAGAAATTACCCAGTCTGTGGTATTTTGTTACAGCAACACAAAATGAACTAAGACAGTGGTCATTTGGATTGTTTCTGTTTTGCCTATTATGAATAATAAGGCTATAATCATTCAGGTAGCAATTTTTATGTGGACATGTTTTTATTTTTCTTGGAAATACATCTGGGAGTAGATTTCCTGGATCTTATGGTAACTCTAGGTTTAACTATTGGAAGAACTGCCAGGCCATTGTCCAGAGCAACTGTATCATTTTATATTCTCATCAGGAGTGTATGAGGATTCCAGTTTCTCCACATCTTTGCCAAAATTTATTTTTTAAAAATTATAACCAGGCAAGGCATGGTGACTCATGCCTGTAATCCCAGCACTTTGGGAGGCCGAGGTGGGTGGATCATGAGTTCAGGAGATCGAGACCATTCTGGCTACCACAGTGAAACGCCATCTCTACTAAAAATACAAAAAAATTAGCCGGGCATGGTAGCTTGTGCCTGTAATCCCAGCTACTCGGGAGGTTGAGGCAGGAGAATCACTTGAACCTGGGAGGCAGAAGTTGCAGTGAGCTGAGATCGTGCCACTGCACTCCATCCTGGGCAACAGAGCGAGACTCCATCTCAAAAAAAAAAAAAAAGAAAAAATTATAACCATCCTGTGGGTGTGAAGTGGTATCTCATTTGTGTATTGCATGTCATCATTTTCCTGATGGCTAATGACTTGGAACATCTTTTCATGGGCTTTTGGATCATTAGTCGATCTTCCTTGGACAAATGTCTATTCCGATTCTTTGCCCATTTTTAACTTGGGTTGTCTTTTTATTGCTGAGTTGTAAGAGTTCTTTATATATTCTAGACACAAGTCCTTTGTCCGTTTTAGCTCTACAGGTAGGTCTTTGATGCATTTTGAGTTATTTTTTGTATATGGTGTAGTAAGGGTTGCTCCAACTTCATTTTTTTTTTTTTTTTTTTTTTGCATGTCAATATCTAGTTGTCCCAGTACTATTTGTTGGAAAGACTATTTATTCCTCCATTAAATTGTCTTGGCACTCTTGTAAATAACTGATTGATGGTAAATATGAGGTTTATTTCTAGACTTTCATTTCTATTCCATTGATCTCAATGCCTTTACTGATATTAGTACCATACTTTCTTGATTACTGTTGATTTGTATTAACTCTTGAAATGGGGATTATGAGTCTTCCAATGTTGTTCTTTTATTCAAGATTGTTTTAGCTATTCTGGTTCCCTCAAAATTCCATGTGAATTTTAGGATCAGTTTTTTAGTTTCTACAAAGAAGCCAGCTAGAATAAGGGATCACACTGAATCAGTAGATTAATTTACGGAGTGTCTTTGTATGTTTTTTGTTGCTGTAACAGAACATCACAGACTGGGTAAATTATAAACAATACAAGTTTATTCAGATCATTGTTCTGGGTGAGGCCAGGAAATCCAGGAGCATGGCGGCTCTGGCATTTGGTGTGGGTCATCTCATGGCAGAAGGAGGAAGTGAGTGTGCAAGACCAGAGTAGTCACTCATTGCTTGATAGCAGCCTAGGCTCATGATAACGAAACCACTTCACAGTAATGACATTCAGCCATTGGTGAGGGCTCTGCCCTCATGATCCAGTCACCTCTTTTTAGGACCTACCTCCCAACACTGTCACGTTGGGGATTCAGCGAACTTTTGGATAATATGCTCAGATCATAGCAGGGATGTTACTGTTAACATCTTGACAATATTAAGACTTATGATCTATGGAATGCATGACTCCTTTTGAGGTCAAAAACGTATAGATTTCCTCTACATTTGTGTCTCTGTGTTTTTTTTGTTTTTTTCTTTCAGAAACATAAGGGCCGAAAACGCCGGTAAGTTGCCAAAGCTGTTGGAGGGGAGGGGAAAGAGCGGGCAGAAACACAAGGGGTGCAAACTCCAGCGGCCCCGGGCCAGGCAGGGAACAGCCAGCTGGGTGCATCAGCCCACATGAGCTACTGTGCCCTGGTTTTAGAGGGCGTGGTGGGCAATGGGCAGGTGGAGAGAGGCCTCTCAAAGCATCCAATTCCAGTTGGCTCTGGGGCAGTGTTGTTCTTCTGAGTGTGGAGGATCCCCACCCACCATGCAGGGAAGGAGAGCACCATCCTGCACGTGGCTCAAATTCCCAGTGGGACAGCCAGTGTCAGGTCAGCCCCCTCGCTCTCAGAGCCTTAGGTCACAATGGTTTGTGTTGATGGTTGTTGGGTTCACAGGAATGAATGAGGAGGAACTGTGTCTTAGTCTGAGTTTTCTAAAGATGGAAGAGAGTGCTTTTGGTGGGTGTGAGTTCCCTGTGCCCACTTCCCTTTGGCGGTGTGCAAGCAAGGGCCAGAGGACACCTGGGAACTGTTGGACTAGAGCATCCCTAGTGTCTGCACGGGGACCCAGACATCCCATGAGCAGGATGTGTAAGTGTGATTTCTGCCTGCAAGGACGGCAGCCATGTTGGAGATCTCCCGTTTGGAGTTCTAGCTGGGGCAGATGAGCCCTTGGCCTGAATTCTGAAGGAGGCAGCGGCCCATTAGCCTTGGCCCATCTCCCATCATGGCCCAGTCCAGTCTTGTCTTGGGGAAGGTGGCCAGGAAACTTGGCTGAGGGAAGGGAACAAGTCCTGTTGCTGGTTTCCAGTGAGCCCAGTTTGGCCCAGGATGCATGGTGCTGGCTCTGCCCACCATACCCCATTGTGCTTTTCCAGACTCTTCTGCACCATGGAGCCCGAGCCAGTCCAGCCTGGCATGCTTATCGATGTCTGCAAGTACCTGGGCTCTCTGCAGTACCGAGTCTGGAAGAAGATGCTTGGATCTGTGGAATCTGGTGAGCGGGGGTGCGGGCAGGTGTCCCAAGCAGGGTGGAAGCCCTCATGTTAGCAAAGAGCCGCCAGGGCTGGTCTCTGCAGGGCCCACCTCCCACCTCCTCAGAGCTCCCCTCCTCTCTCAGGTGATCCCTCTGCTAGTCCCTTGCTGGCAGGTTCCCGTGCCCTGGTCTTCTCTACTCTGCCCAACACCTCCAACCCTCCCGGCAGAATGCCTTCCTCTCAGGGCCCTGACACTCGGTCCCCTCTTCAGAGAGGGAAGCTGGCTTGTCTATTCAGAACTGTATTTTGTATGATAAAAGACCTCTTCCATCCAGGATCTCCTCTTCCAAGGCGAGTAGAGCCACAGGAGCTGCTGTGTCCTGGTTTTACAGGGAGGAATATCATTGACCTGGGGAATGGTCCATGCTGTCCTAACATCCCTGGGTTGTGTGACTGTTACAAGTCTCTGCCTGTATGAGTTCCTGTGGCTGCCATAATGAAGGACCACAAACTGGGTGGCTTAAAATGACAGAAATTGACTCTCTTACAGTTCTGGAGGCTAGAAATCCAAAATCCAGATGTTGGCAGGGCCAGGCCCCTTCTGAAACCTGTAGAGGAGAATCTTCACTCCTTCATAGGAGAGGTATTAGTTGGTCGCCCACCATACCCGGCCTCTTTCTCCTCTTTTTATAAGGACATGGCTGATATTGGATAGGGGACTGTCCTCCAGTTTTCATCTTTACTAATACATCTACAACCACCCCATTCTTAAATGAGGTCACACTTTGAGGTACCAGGGGTTGGGACTGCCACATATCTTCTGGGCACACAGCCAAACCCCTGCCACCGCTCCAGCCCTGGGCCGCCCCCTGCATGGACTGGGGCCAGGTGGGACACAGTGGTTGGTTTGTGGGGCTGGAGATGTCCACGTTGGCATAACAGCCTCAGGATTGCTGATTCCCCATTTCCGCCTCTGTTTCCAGTGCCCTTTACCTTTGACCCCAACACCGCAGCCGGCTGGCTCTCCGTGTCCGAGGACCTTACCAGCGTCACCAACCACGGCTACCGCGTGCAGGTGGAGAACCCGGAGCGCTTCTCCTCGGCACCCTGCCTGCTGGGTGCCCGCGTCTTCTCGCGGGGCTCGCACGCCTGGGAGGTGGCCCTGGGGGGGCTGCAGAGCTGGCGGGTGGGGGTGGTGCGTGTGCGCCAAGACTCAGGCGCCGAGGGTCACTCGCACAGCTGCTACCATGACACACGCTCGGGCTTCTGGTATGTGTGCCGCACGCAGGGCGTGGAGGGGGACCACTGCGTGACCTCGGACCCAGCCACGGCGCCCCTGGTCCTGGCCATCCCACGCCGCCTGCGTGTGGAGCTGGAGTGTGAGGAGGGTGAGCTGTCTTTCTATGATGCGGAGCGCCACTGCCACCTATACACCTTCCACGCCCGCTTTGGGGAGGTGCGGCCCTACTTCTACTTGGGGGGTGCACGGGGAGCCGGTCCCCCTGAGCCTTTGCGCATCTGCCCTCTGCACATCAGCATCAAGGAAGAACTGGATGGCTGAGCTGGCCTGAGCCTGCTGGCGGCTACCCAGGTCTTGTGCCAGTGCACTGTTTTCTTTCTGCCCCCTTCCTAATGCCACACTGCCTGGGCGCCACTGTGCCCCGCCTCCTTGCCAGGCTCTTCCTTTTGTCCCGTCTGGTCCTTTTCTGTGACTCCAGGCCACGCCTCTCTCCATGTTTGGTCCCTTCTCTGCCCACGGTCAGGAGCCATCGGGTGGCACCTCACTGGCCAGGCTCTCCCGAGTCGTGGCACCTCCACAATGTGAATTTTCTGAATCCTCATTCCAGGACTTCTGGGAATAATGTTTACTTCTAGAATGGGCCAGTTTTAAACCATCTCATCCAGGTGTGGAAAAGCCAGTGCTGAGGAGAGGACTGCCCTGGAAAGGAGAGTTTGTTACTCATGGTTCTGGGAGGAGGGGCCACATAGGAAAGCCCCAGAGTGTGTCAGAAGGTGGAAGGAGGGAGCGGAACGTGTGTACAAGAGACTTCACTGTGGTTTTCTCAGGAAGCAATGGGCAAGGCAGAGTAGGCAGGGAAGACAGGTTTAGGGGTAGCTGGCTTGAGTAATTCAGTGGCTCTCGGCATAGGGGTTGCCTTCTTTGTCTGATACCTCGCCCCGGGATAATCAGGACGGGAATGTTAGTGTAGGGTGTGACAGCCCGGGAGAGCCACACGAAGGAGGCAGCTGGTGCTATTGCTCCTGATTCGATGGTTTCCATAGGAAAGGCTGCTCTCAGCCTGAGGCTTGCTGTCTCTAGGGACTGGGGGATTGGCTAGCCTGGGAGGAGCAGTCTGTCCATGTCAGTGAGGCCCGCATGCCAGAGCATCAAGAGTACAGGAAACAAAGTTACTGCAGGGCCTCTGTGTGGCTGAATCCCTTGTCTCCATCAGATCAGCTCTGATTGATCTATTTATACCTGCTCGGTTTCCTCTGAACGCAGGCTTCCAAAGCACCTTCAACACAATGTTTTTAAAATTGTGGTTTGGCCTGTTCCCTTGCCGGGCCCCAGTTTCCCCACCTGGAAATGAGATAGGACTGGATGAGGACATCTTGCTGTAGTTGCTGTGGAGGAAGTTCCTCTGGTTACTTCTCATCAGCATTTGCAAAAAGGAAAGAATAAGGGGACCCTTTTCAGTTGGGATGAAAGGAGAGGGGTGGCACCGTGGACGTGGCCCTAGATGCTGCGGGAGAGGGAAGAGGAGGCTGGGCCTTGCTGCCTTCTTGTCTCTGCTGACTTCAGCCAGCTCATGCTCACTCTGCCACTTGTGATTTCATCCCAAATTTCTTCCTCCGCCTGCCACCCTCTTGTCTCTGCTGACTTCAGCCAGCTCATGCTCGCTCTGCGGCTTGCGACTGCATCCCAGATTTCTTCCTCCGCCGTGCCTGCAGACTTTCCTGGGCTTGTTTTTTCTCCTACATCTCTCAAGAGAGTTTTTAATCATCAACTCACTGTGTCCCAGGAAGTGGCATCATAATAGGATTTTTTTTTTTTTCCTAAAAGCAGTGTTAAAATCGGGGTCACATTCCTGACCAAGGACTCTGCATCCCACCTCCTGCCCATTCCAGTTCACAAAAACTGACATTTTAAAAAATCATGACTCACACCTGTCAATTGGTTATCAATGTGTTGTGTACACTGGTTACATAAAACAACTTAGGGCTACAAGGAGGGCCCAGGCAGGAGATGCCAGTGTGTGAAGGGGCTGGGTTGGGCGTGGTGATAATGTTGGAAAATCAGTGCATACACCTGGTTGGAGGATGCTCAGCCTCAGAAAAGCTCCAAGCCCTTTGGGAGCCAATGCATCCGAGAGTGTGACTCTCTCTATAAAGTATTTATCCCACCCATCAATATAATTTTGATATAATAAACTTGACCTGAAATTATTTCATTAGTTATATTAAACTTTTAAAAATGTTTTTTTATTTTCACCTTGCATACTGGAAGAGTTTTTGTTTTTAGACAGGATAATTTGAGCAGGCTAGGCCTCTTGAAAAAAACAAAAACCAAAAATGATATTTGAGCTAAGACTCTTTTTCTTTTGGCATTTCCTTTTCAGTGTTATAAGCAACATTCAACCATGTTGTAGCATGTGTGCAACTTAATTTTTTTGTCGGCTAATATTCCATTGTATGGGATGACAGTACTGCATTTTATTTATCATGCATCGATTGGCAGCCATTTGGGTTGTTCCTACTTCTTGACTATTACACATAATGCTGCTAGAAACATTTATGTACAAGTTTTTGCGTGGACGTACGTTTTCATTTCTCTTTGGTATATGCCTCGGAACGGATTTGCTGGATCACGTGGAAACTGTGTAACCCTTGAGGGACTCCCAGGCTGTTTTCCAATGTGGCGACACAATTTTATATCCAACAGGGTATGAGGGTTCTGATTACTCCACATCCTTCAGTGCTTTTTATTATCCGTCTTTTAACTTAGCCCTCCTAGCAGGGGTGATGTGTTACCTCATTGTGATTTTGGTTTGTATTTCCCTGATGGCGAATGATATGAGCATCTTTTCATGCGCTTCTTGGCCATTTGTATATCTTCTTAAGACAACAATGTTTAAATCACTTGCTCATTTTTTAATCGAGTTATTTGCCTTTTTATTATTGAGTTGTAAGAATCCTTTTATAGCCGAGCACAAGTCCCTTTATCAGGTATATGATTATAAAATTTTCTCTGTGAGCTGTTTCATTTCCTTGATGATGTCCTTTGAAATACTAAAGCTTTAAATTTTGATGATGTCCAGTTTTTATTTATTTTTTCTTTTGTTGTGTATGTGTATCCTGGAAATCTCACTTTTGATACTGCCCTTAGGTGCATATATTGTTAAGTTCTGGGTTTTGGCTCAGGGATGGGGCAGTTGCTTTGTCGGCCGGAAGCCCTAGTCCAAGAGTTCATGAATTCTCCCCTGAAGCCCTGTCCTGCCCTTGCCTTCCACTCACCCCCATCATTCTCCTCCTGATGACTGTGTCCAGACGCAAGGCAGCAGCGCCCTGGGAAGCCCCCCATTCTCCAGTTTCTCCCACTTTTGCATCATCCCACATGCACCATTGTCCATGTTCCCATCACCCAGAGGGATCCCACTTCCAACCCGCCCCAGTGCCTTTCTCCATGGCAGCTCTCAGGGTGTGTTGTCACCGGGCTCTCCCTTTATACTCAGTGTATCCTCAGTGCTGTCACATGGCTCCAGCCAGACCAGGCTCCTGTTACTCTTGAAACAGGCCGCCTGCCCTCGCCAGGGTCCCATCATCACTGGAATATTCTGACCTCAGTTGCTCTGGCTCTCCTGGTCATATTGGCTCTGCCACTTACACGGTGTCTCCTGGGGACACTCTGCCTGCCTGAGCTTATTTCCTCGTCTGTAGGAATGGGGCCCCTCCCCACCTCCTGAAGGTCTGAGCAACGTGAGCACTTCCTAAAGCAGAGTCTCAGAGCATGCTAGAGCCTCAGTGACCTCCAGGCTCCCAGTCACATCCACGTCAGCCACCACGTATCAGTTGGTCAGAATGAGGTACACAGGAGCCATGTCCTGTTTTGCTTCCACTTGCTTGTGGGGAATGAAATTTCTCCCAACAAAATTTGATTGCTCAATATCACAATAGTGGACGTCTATCGTGATCCTCATGAGTGATGCAGTGGCAGGAGTTTTCCCAGCTCCTCAGAGAGACATTCAGAAGCCCTCCCCAGCTGGCTCCTGCCACCATGGTCACCACTGTTTACACAGACCCTGGCCAGCCTTGCTGGGCTCGGGGGCCCATTGTTCCTCCTGCCTGCAGTACCTGCTGCCCTCCCTTCATTGTCTCTCAGTCCCCCTTCTCAGCTCCGCGGTGCCTTCCCAGACCTACGCGGGGCTCCCTGGGCTGCCACTGCATGCTGTCCGTTCTGCCAGAAGAGTACCTCAGTGTCGTTTCTGCTTGGAGACTTGGGAGTGCAGGAAGCATGCCATCTTCCTCTTTCAGGTCCCAAATCTGTGGATGCTGCGGGACCATGATAAATGATAATCCCAGCACTTTGGGAGGCCGAGGTGGGCGGATCACCTGAGGTCAGGAGTGAACCTGACCAACATGGAGAAACCTCATCTCTACTAAAAAAGACACAATTAGCCAGGCATGGTGGCGCATGCCTGTAATCCCAGCTACACAGGAGGCTAAGGCAGGAGAATCACTTGGACCCAGAAGGGTGAGGTTGCAATGAGCCGAGATTGTGCCACTGCACTCCAGCCCAGGCAACAAGACCGAAACTCCGTCTCAAAATAAATAAATGATTGTTGAGTGCGTATATGGTTAGAGACGTGCACTGTGGGGCAGGAAAGCTGCTGCCCTTGAAAGTATCACAGACCAATTGGTGGCATTTTGGTAAGGAGAAAGTGGCATGAAGCCCATAGTCCAGGTTCCCGGATCCAGATGTAAGCCCTGCGACTTCTAGGCTGCGTGAACCTTTCTACCCTATGCTCACTCATGTAGAATGAAGATGACAATATCTACCTTAGGCTCTTGTGGGGATTCGATGAGGAAAAGGATAGTAAAAATGCCAAGTATTGTGTCCTAAACCTAGGATAGGATTAACACTTGTTGGCTAATTTTTCAGATGGGATATTCTGAGTGTTGAAATTGTGATTCCCAGTAATGACAAATCCCAAAGGAAAGTGAGAGATTGACAAATAGAAATTACCCATATTGGGAGTGCTCTGATTTCTTCAGATTTTTAACAAGAATGTTTGCATAAAACTCATGTTCATGGCTGGGCACAGTGGCTCACGCCTGTAATCCTAGCACTTTGGGAGGCTGAGGCAGATGGATTTCCCGAGTTCAGGAGTTCGAGACCAGACTAGGAAACATGGTGAAACCCTGTCTCTACTAAAATACAAAAAAATTAGCCAGATTTGGTGGCATGCGTCTGTAACCCCAGCTACTTGGGAGGCTAAGGCAGGAGAATTGCTTGAACCCGGGAGGTAGAGGTTGCAGTGAGCCAAGATCGCGTCATTGCACTCCAGCCTGGGCAAAAAGAGTGAGACTCCATCTCAATCAATCAATCAATCAGTAACTCATGTTAATGAAAAACTCAGTAATATGAGAAAATGGTTATGTTCTAAGAACCAAGAAAAATAGAATTCAAAGTAATAAGTACAGACATGCAACATACTCACAACAAGACAAGCAGGAGGCTGTCTGTAATTTGTGTTGTTTGATTAGATAATCCATTTTCATGGCTGTAAATTCCAAAAGTACAAAATGTTCTAGAATAGTCTGTTTCCTTCTTCTGCCCAAACACTCAGCAACTGCCCCGGTAGGCAATATATATTACTAGTTTTTTTCAGTCTTCCCAGAGATGTTTTATGCATAGCACATGTTCTGTTGATGGGTGTATTCTGTTCACCCCTATACATTATAATTTAGAGCAGACAATTCTAGCTCATCCCTAAGCAACCCAACCAAGAGGTGAAAACCCAAAAGATGTTATTAAAATCCTTTTCTCTCCTCGAGGGGGAGGTTTGTACTTATGTTTTCATGCAGTCTGTTCAGTTTACAGATTTCACTTTTTGTTTGTGTTAAATATTTCACCTTAAGGTTTTAAATAAAGAGAAACAGCAAAGCTGCTGAAACCTTAAACCTGAGACCTCAATATATACTTTTTTTTTTTTTTTGAGACGGAGTCTTACTCTATTGCCCAGGCTGAAGTGCAGTGTTGCAGTCTTGGCTCACTGCAACCTCCACCTCCTGGATTCAAGCAATTCTCCTGCCGCAGCCTCCTGAGTAGCTGGGATTACAGGCGTGTGCCACTATTCTTGGCTAATTTTTTTATTTTTAGTATAGATGGGGTTTCACCTGGCTGGTCTCAAATCCCTGACCTCAGGTAATCCAGCCACCTTGGCTTCCCAAAGTGTTGGGATTACAGGCATGAGCTACCGTGTCTGGCCTCAGTATACATTTTTAAAATCTCAGTTCTTGGAAAGGTTTCTAGTGGTTAAGAGGCTGAGATATGGGATTGGACAATCTGGGCCTAATCTCTGACTCAGCCACTGTGTGACCTTGGGGGAGTTACTTCACCTCTCTGTGCCTTAGTTTCATAGTGAGGAAAATGAAGATAGAGTTCCTACCTCGTAGGGTGCATATGAGATTAAATGAGCAAATGTGTGAAACACTTAAAAGAGGGTCTAGCACAGTTGAGAGTTTACTGTTGTCTTACCTGGCTCTGCTATTTAAATAGTTGCAAGACTAATCTAGCCATTGAACTGCTTTTTGGTACTGTGAAACTTGGGCATTTCCAATTCTAGCATCCTATTTATGTCACTAGCAAAAGCCTATGTCTTGTGCACAGTAGGGACTGCTGACTAAGGGTGCTTCTGCTGGCCAATATTCCAGAACCTGGGACTGGGAACAGAAACTTTGTCTCATGTTTTGACCCTAGGGAAAAAAAAAGGCTAATGAGTCATAATGTTTTAGGCATAAGAAAGGTTATTCTGGAAAGGAACAGATCCTTAAAAAAAGTTCATAAAATTAGTAATTGATTATGCACAATGAAATCATGTTCCAGAAATGACAGATATGTTTGTATGTATGAGATTAAAGATGATGACAAATACTGACTCATGTCCACTGTGAAGGTGACCTTAACTTCCACGAGCAGTGGAGCCATTTGGGCTGGACAAAGATGATTGTTAGCGATGTGAGATGTTGGGCTTACAGCATCTCCCTTCCAGATTTCAAAAAGAAAATGCAGCTTCTTACACTGGCCTGTGCTACTCACTCCTTCCCCCAGCCCTGACTGGAGGACCGGACAAATGCCTTCAGGAACTACCAAGCAAGTACTGAGGTCTTACGGCCCAGGGCAGGAGGAAGCGCCCCTCCTCTGGGGCGCTGTTTGTCCTTATATGTGGGTGTCACCTGGGTGGGATTCTTCTGCCAGGGAACAGGCTGAGGAAGATGGGAGATTCTGGTTTCTATGGATACTGGGCTAGCTGGGATTTACATAACATAGTTCAGAGAACAGACAGTCTGGGAACAGTGTGGACCCAGGAGGAACATAAAGAACAGGGGTTCTCTGGATAGGCAGCAGTGTGGAGCCCTGAGGATGGAGGGAGGTGGTGTGTGAACAGCGCCCCAACCAGGGCATGGCATATACTTAGGACTCAACACATATTGGTGCTCTTTACTCTCCACCCCCTCTTAAGTTGGCTATGGGTGTGCAAAACCTCCCTTGGTTACTTACAAGGCATCTCATGTAGGCTCTATTTTAATGCCTACTACTGGAGCACCATGTGAGATAGGCTCAAAAAAGAAGTCAAGGGGCTTGTTCAATGTCACAGGACTAATCAGTGACAAAGCTGAACCTCAGACCCTAGTCTCCTGGTGTTACTGTACCTAGATCTCAAAACATCTGGGTTTGCAGCAGTAAATTTGGTCTAATTCAGGCAGTTCAGTTTATGAGGGCCTGAACTAAGATGGGGGTATGGGGGTAAGGCAGGGGGTGTGGGGAGAAGTGGGCAATTTGAAATACTGGAGGAGGTTGGGTTACCAAGCAGACCGTGGATAGACTGAACTGGGTAGAGAAATGAGGCTGCCGGGCTTCCGGCCTGAATGACTGGTGCTGGTCACTAGGGCATGGTGAGGTCAGTGCTGTGTTTGGGGACATGCTGTGGGGAAAGCACAGGGAAGGCCATTAGAGAGCTCTGGAGTCCAGGATCTGCATGGGAGATACGGAGTCATGGGGCACCGGCACATTTTAGAGAGGGGGCGCTGAGGATTCAGGTTGAAGACTTATGAGGGGCTGGGTGTGGTGGCTCATGCCTGTAATACCAGCACTTTGGAGGCTGAAGTGGGTTAGAGGAGTTAGAGACCAGTCTAGCCAATATGGTGAAACCCCATCTCTACTAAAAATACAAAAAAAAAAAAAAAAAAATTAGCCAGGCATGGTGGTGCACACCTGTAATCCCAGTGACTCAGGAGGCTGAGGCAGAAGAATCTCTTGAACCCGGGAGGCAGAGGTTGCAGCGAGCTGCGATCATGCCACTGCACTCCAGCCTGGGTGACAGAGTGAGACTCTGTCTCAAAAAAAAAAAAAAAAAAAAAGACTTATATGGAGTGAATAGAGGCAGAAGTGGAACCAGAGGAAGGCAGCATGACAGACGCCAATATAAATACATTGAACAGCGATGCCAGAAGACTCTGAATTCAGGTAAAATGGGGCTGGAAAGTAATACACCAACTCCAGTTTAGGGTGGCATACAGCCTGCAGCCCCCAGTGTGGCTTTCTTCAGTACCAGGGAAGACAGAAGCAAAGACGAAAACACGGACAACCAACAAAAAGTGAAATTGGGGAGGATTTCCCCTGAGTCTGAAGCCTGTGGAACCTGAGTTCCAGCAGCCAGCTAGACACATTGAAGGCTGCTTTGTCCCTTCCTCCCTCTCCCCTGTCTACACACTGAGGATCAGACACCACTGAGGTTGGACCTTTGGGGTCAAAGAGGTGGTCTGGGTGCTGTGTTTTGTGCTCCCAGACTACTACTTGCAGCATGCCTTTTTGCTCTCTGAGAGCCTGGTCTCAGCTGTAGGAATTAAGGGAGGACGCCCACTCTGGGGCTCCAGGGGCATCTGCACCATGTGACAGGGGAGCTTACTGAGATTGACATTTGTTGAGTGAATGCCTAAACACTTGAATCAAGGCCAAGGAGAAAGTGAATTTGGGGAATGTGTAAGGGAAATAAATCAAGCCAAAGGGAAAAGTCAAGCTGGGAACTGCTTAGGACCAACCTGCCTCCCATTCTATTCAAAATCACCCCTGCTCACTGAGATAAATGCATATCTGATTACCTTCTTTGGAGAGGCTAATCAGTAACTCAGAAGGATGCAATCGTTTGTCGCTCATCTCCCGGTGACCTGGAAGCCCCCTGCCTGCTTGAGTTGTCCCGCCTTTCCAGATGGAACCTGTGTACATTTTACATATATTGATTGATGACTCATGTCTCCCTAAAATGTATGAAACCAAGCCGTGCCCCGACCACCTTGGGCACACGTCGTCAGGACCTCTTGAGGCTGTGTCACGGGCACACGTCCTTAACCTTGGTGGCAAAGTAAACTTTTTAAATTAACAGACCTGTCTCTGATATTCGGGGTTCACAGAAATAAAAATTGAGTTTGTGAGATCTAGCCATTCTCCTGAGCCTCAGGGCATCATTTTAATTAAGGGAGTTTCCTGATGTGTCCTAACTCTCTACTGTTCTCCAGCTGCTTTTTGAAGTGACCAGGAATACTGTTTTCTTCTGCCCTTCATCCTACAGTACCCATCCTAGCGACTGCAAGCTCCAGGAAGCAATTGGCCAGACAGGAGGGGGAACTGGTGGCAACGTGGTGCATCCTGGGAGGTGGAATTCCTACAGAACAGTGCGGCAGGCATAGGAAGCACCTTTTCCAGTGTGCATGTGGGTTTGTAGTTTATTGTTGGGTGTTTTTGTCAGTCCTCATTTTCATACTTTCAGGAGAGGTGTAGGCATAGAAGATTTCACCTCCAGACAGCAGAGCCACCCCACTTTGATGCTGAGAGACACTGGGAAGGTGCTGGGAGCTGGGTCACCCCAAACGCTCTACGTTGTATCTGTCTCATCTCCTGTGTGGGTCTTATGTGGAGCTGAGGGAATCTAGGATTTAGATTTCACCTCCTTTGGTGTTCAGTCTATTAATTAAAAACAACAGGCTGGGCGCAGGCTCACGCCTGTAATCCCAACACCTTGGGAGGCCAAGGAGGGAGGATCACTTCAGCCCAGGCATTTCAGACCAGCCTGGGCAACAAGTGAGCCCCCATCTCTCCAAAAATTTTTTTTAAAAATTAGCTGGGTATGGTGATGTGTGTCTGTAGTCCCAGCTACACGAGAGGCTGAGGTGGAAGGATCTCTTGAGACCAGGAGTTCGAAGCTGCAGTGAACTGTAAGTACATCACTAGACTCCAGCCTGGGCAACAGAATGAGACTGTGTCTCTAATACAAGTAAATAAAATAAAAACAACATGGGGGCATGACAAAATACCACAGAACAAAGAGGAGGAATTATCCTGAAGATTCTGTGGAAGAAAATATCTCCTTAAAAGGCTATCTACAGCACCTGGAAGGAAGTTTTGGCATTCTTAATAAGGAGTCATCTCTTTAAGCAGGAGCAGAGGGAGGAAGAGGAGAGGAGGCTGAGTATGAGAAGGGAGCGAATGAGATAGAGCAAAACTGCAAGGAAACTGAGAAGATCACGGCAGACTTGAAGCTCATGGAAGAGACTGTCCAGAACAGAGCTGTGACCAAGAGAGA
Source organism: Aotus nancymaae (assembly GCF_030222135.1). Classification (NCBI taxonomy): domain Eukaryota; kingdom Metazoa; phylum Chordata; class Mammalia; order Primates; family Aotidae; genus Aotus; species Aotus nancymaae. Next base: position 25,497,161 of record NW_026988494.1, on the reverse strand, counting down.
AAAATGGAGTAGGCAATGCGGAAGACAAATTTAAGAAACATTGCCAGAAGACAGGGAGAGGGGAAAAAGAAGAGGAGGGGAGAGGGAAGACAAAGGGGAAGAGCGGGGAAGGGAAGGATTAAAGTCTAACAAAAATTATAGGAGAAAAATAAGAACAAATTAAAACTGAAATGACTGATAGAACTGAAGATTGGAAGTTCTTGTCACATTCCAAACAAATTCATGGCAAATACTTTGGATTATAGGAAACAAATTCTACCAACATCCAGGACAACAAAGCAAAACAATGCAACAAAAACCTAGCAATAACCAAGGAATAAAAATCAGTCTGGTTTGCCAAAAGACAAATAATGCAAAAATGTGTACAGAATTTTAAGCAAGATTATGAATCATCTGGAATTTTATATCCAGACAAGTTGTGCAAAGGTAAAATAAATGACACTTTCAAAATGCAAGAATTCAGAAAATGTGCCATCAATGAACCCCACTTGGAATAATTTGATTGAATATGTGTTATGTTGCAAATGTCAAAAGTTGTTCTTGGAGATATATAATGTTAAATAGAATTTAATAACAGTGATCTTATTATACAACTCCAGATTATAGTAACCAAACCCAGAAAATTTGGAGGCAAGGGAAGTAAAGTTTCTTCAATCCCCATATGGAGGAAAAGGGATGGAAAAGAACAGAATTATTATTATTATTATTATTGGGACAGAGTGGAGTTTCACTCTTGCAAGATTCTTTGAACTGACTGCACCATAGACTACACTATAGTCAAGCCATGGTGACCCCTGGGACCTACACATACACACCTCCAGATGGCCTCCTGGATCCAGAAAGTGTAAGGTAACAGAAAAACCGAAAAGGAGAATAATAGCTAGCTCCTGCAGTGCCTGATTAACCAACCTTGTGACATGCCACCATTGTTCCTACCTCAACTGGTAAGTCAACCTTGTGACACTGGACCCTGTGGCCTGATTAACTGACCTTATGACATTCTACCACTGTTCCTGCCTCAACTGATAGGTTAACCTTGTGACACTAGACACTGTGACAGCACCCCCCTCCCGTGCCCCCACTTGCAAAAAACTGCTCTAAACTGTAACTTTCCGTTACCTACCCCAACCTATAAAACCACTCCTGTCCCACCACCCTCAGCTGACTGTCTTTTTAGACTCAGCCCACTCACACCTGAGTGAATAAACAGCCTTGTTGCTTACACAAAGCCTGTTTAAGTGGTCTCTTCGTTCAGAGCACACTTAACAGCTCTGTTGCCAGGCTGGAGTGTAGTGGTGCAATCTTGGCTCACCGCAACCTCTCCCTCCAAGGTTCAAGCAAATTCTGTGTCTCAGCCTCCTAAGTAGCTGGGATTACAGGCGCCCGCCAGCGTGCCTGGCTAATTTTTTTGTATTTTTAGTAGAGATGAGGTTTCACCATCTTGTCCAGGCTGGTCTTGAACTCTTGACCTCATGATCCACCTGCCTCAGCCTCTCAAAGTCAGGATTACAGGCGTGAGCCACCACCTCCGGCCCAGAATTCTGTTTAAAAATACTGTTTTATTCTGTATTTCTGATAGAGACAAGTATATGTTGAAAGGGTGCCTTCAGGGACACTAAAACACTAGGAGACTTTTAAAATAGCACACATTTCTTCCAAAACATGAAAACATACAGTAGGAAAAAACCTAGTCTATGGAGGAAGAATGACAACAAACAAAATAAAGAGGATAAAAGAAAATGACATCATTGCTGTGCCAGCAGATGCAAATTATCTAAATATTATTAAAACAAAGATTGTCAAATTAAAAAAACCCTATAATCAGCTGCTGATAAAAATATCTCAAACTAAATGACCAACTGAATCACAGTACCAAGGAGTCTGGTTTCTAACAAAACAGATCCAAACAGAAAGAAAACAGGATGGTGATAATTTCAGGCAGGAATTCAAAGGAAAAGGGCAAAGGAGATATAAAGAGATATTTTTTTCCTGAAAAAAAAAAAGCCATCAAGTATGTACGGCAAGTTCTTTTGACATACACTGAAAGTTTGGTGGTGTAATGATTACCTAGAAACTCAAGAGAACTGACATAATAATAATAGACTTGGTGAAGTAAATTCAAATGACATTAATTTATAAATATGAACACTCTTGATATTAGCAATATCCATAAAGAAAACATACTGGAAATAAGACTCCATTCATAATAGCAACTGAAATATAAAACTACCTTGAATTAAAGTTTAAAACAGAATTATAAAACTTTACTGAAATCTAAAAAACTGATTAGAATAAGCAGTCATAACTCAAAATACCTAGAGGTCTGGTTTTGAAATTAGACAAAGTGATTTTTATTTAATTTGGAATAACAAGAAAAATGTTAAGCAAAATATTTTTAGGAAGAAAACAAAATGATAATTTCACTAAGATTTATCTTAAGGAAATATTCAGATATTGGGACAAGAAAATATGTACAAAAGATCCATCGTTGTTTATCATGGAATTATTTAAAATAGAAAATAGTTGAACACAATCTATCCAACGGTAGGGGAAGAGTTCAATACGTTTTTCCATATGCTGGAATGCTGCGAAGCCTCTTAAATAAAAAACAAGAGTATTTGAAGACATGAGGAAATGCTTATCTGACTAAAGCCAAACGTAAAACTAGAGTCAGTGCGATGCCAAATTTGAAAATCTAATGTATTTTAGATATTGTTAGCCGTGGATATCTTCGGATGCTCTTTACACGTTTGTTGACCCCCTACCCGCCCCCAACTCCTCCTTCTCTGTTTTCTAGAATAAGAGTGACATCGCGGTATGGAAACAGCCCGTCCATTAGATTTGGCTTAGTAGGTGCTTCTTGGTGCCCTTGACACAGGGTTTTCTTTCTTTCTTTCTTTTTTATTATTATACTTTAAGTTCTGGGTTTTCTTTTAAGGGCTGCGAGGCTATGAGGAAGCCTGAACACCAGCGAGAGGGGACGTAACCCCTGGGCTGGGTCCCCAGAGAGATGAAAAGCAAAATATGGGGACAAAGGAAAGCCTCCGCCTAGACTCATTAGCAGGACGCAGTACCCTGCTGAGAAACGAGCGGTGAAGGCCCCCGGAGAGAAACTGGTGACGCCCTGGAAGAGAGAGGCTAGGGGAGGAACTAGAGTGAGAAGCGGCCCTCGCTTGGCGCAGCCCAGGCACAGCCCAGGCACAGCCCAGGAGGTCCGGGGCTGCAGGGCGGGCGCTGGCGGGGCTGAGTAGGCCCGGTTTAGAGCGGCAACTACTACTACCCAGCGTGTAGGAGGCTCATTAAGGCATCCGGGGCTTAAGAAAGTTCGTCGGCAGGGGCGCTGCTATTGGCTCCCGCTACTGGCATGATGTCACTGTCATCCAATCTGAATTCAGTTGCTCCTCCCAGTCTAATGAGTTAATTAGGAGTTAATTAACTCTCCCTAAGCCATAGGGGCAACAAAAACAACCCTCCTCAACTCTTTTTAGTTATGCTTTGCCAGATAGAGGAGTAAGAAGGTGGAAATGGAAATAAACTGAGTAAGAGCAGACAGGGGCAGGTTTTGTAGATATAGGTGTATATACACACACACATACATGTGTGTATATGTGCACATAGATGCATATATATACACCTTAAATCTATGTAAAGATATACTATTTATGGTGTATATATAAATATATATTTACATATTTACCATCTAAGCATTTACATATAATTTATATAAATATATATTTACATATATAATATATAACAATTTATATATAATTTATGTACATTTAACTATAAAGGTATAGCTAAATGTACATACTTACAAATATACATACTTATATAGTTAAATATACATACCAATATATAAAATATATACTATATACCATATGTACACCATATATAAATACCATATATTTATGCATAAAGTAACGCATGTTCATTCAGAAATATATATAAAAAATCATCCAGAATTCCACCCTCCAGAGTTGTTAATATTATTAAACATTTTTATGCACTTTTTTTATATCTTTAAATTAAAAAGTATGAGATTTGTACAGAAATTAGATCACATTACATTTTTGTAGCCCTTTTTATTCACTTACTGTGAAAAGTTTTCTTTGGTATTAAATATCTTCAATTGTATAGAATTTAGTGGCTGCAAAACTTTTCAACTAAATAGACATTCCATAAGTGTACCATTTTCCTTTATGGAATGTTACTGGCTCCAATGATTTGTGCTGAATATATCATAATTCATTTTTAAAATTCCCAGGACAGGGCTGGGCACGGTGGCTCACACCTGTAATCCCAGCACTTTGGGAGGCTGAGGCAGGTGGATCACTTGAGGTCAGGAGTTCGAGATCAACCTGGCCAAGATGGCAAAATCCCTTCTCTACTAAAAATACAGAAATTAGCTGGGTGTGGTGGCGCGTGCCTGTAATCCCAGTTCCTCGGGAGGCTGAGGCAGGAGAATCACATGAACCTGGGAAGTAGAGGTTGCAGTGAGTTGAGACTGCACTACTGCACTCCAGCCAGGGTGACAAAGCAAGACTCTGTCTCAAAAAGAAAAATAATTCCCAGGTCACTATTATAAGCAATACTGCAATGGACACACTTCCACACTTGGATATACATTCTATTTTAGGACTCCTATGCAATTAGGATAAATTCCTAGAAAGAAAACTCCTATATCAAAGATGAAAATAAATGTTAGGCCCTTCTGTTCAAGATGCTGGACTGGACTCAGGCCTCCCTCCTCTTTCTGAGACATCATAACAATGTTGGTAAAGTTATAAACCCACAAAAACAAAGTCAATGGACCATGACAGGGAAGAAATTTGACAATGTCTTTTTCTGATTCTGGTCCATTTTCATAATATCTGTATCAACAGAGACCCAAAATGAAATAGATCCTCAGCACTGTAGCCTCCTCTACAGAATCCTGTATAACCTCCCTCAGAGTCCATGAAGGTGGATCTTCAATTACAGTGGTCTGGGTTCTAACAGCTCATCTGGGGGACAGGTGTTCAAAACTGGAAATGCATTGCCCAGAAAGTAGTAAATTTGCTTCTATGTTACTGTGGAATGACCATCTCTAGCTTCTGTGGATTTTTTTTTTTTTTTGAGACAGAGTCTTGCTCTGTTGCCCAGGCAGTGGCGCGATGTCGGCTCACTGCAACCTCCACCTCCTGGGTTCAAGTGATTCTCCCTGCCTCAGCCTCCCAAGGTGCTGGGATTACAGGTACCTGCTACCACACCCAGCTAATTTTTGTATTTTTAGTAGAGACGGGGTTTTGCCACGTTGGCCGGGCTGGCATCGACAGCTTTGTCCCCCAGGGTACTCTTCTTTGTTTCCTTCTTCCTGGGATGTTTCCTACATTCTGGGCTCATAACCCTGCTGGATTAATCCCTGATACCTACACTGAACATGGGTTTCTGTTGAAATGCTCCTCCCAGTCCAAGAGAAAAAAACGAATCAAGCAGAGACAATGCACTGTCTTTCTTCTTTCTTTTCTCTGGACTTTTGAAGAGCTAGGAAATTCCCATATTTCACTGTTTGAGCCTCTGCCAGGCACTGAGATACATGCAGAGGATAAGAGGATAACAGGGCATGGTCCTCGAACCTGAGAAGCTCATAGTCTAATGGGAGTAAAATATATTGTGCAAATGCAGGGACAACATTTAGCTCAAGAACTGAAAGGAGCAGAGGGGTGGGGTGGGGAAGGCAGAGGCTTCCTGTGAGGAGGAAGGCAGGATGAGCAGAGGAGAAGGAGCATGGTTAGCGTATGCCTTATCTAGACTGTACACTCCTTGAAGGCTGGCACAGAACCGTGGATTTTATTTTCATAATATCAACCGACGTAAAGTATTTACTCCTGGACCCAGTGCACCATAGAATCGTGCAGTCAGAAGACTCTAGTTCATCATTTGCCCCCACCATGTAGCCGCGTGACCTTGGCCAACTTAGTTACTCTCCCCGAGGCTCGGCTTTGTCATCTGTAAACTGCTAATAGTCATTCCCACCAGATCGGTTTATTGTGGAAAATCTATGTCAAGAACTTAGCAGAAGACCTGGCCTATGCAAGAATCAGTGGCTAGCAGCTGTTTTTATTCTTTCAGGCTAAGATTCCAAGAAGACAGCGCCCACCACTCCCACAGTCTAAAGTGAAGAGTGGGACCCCAAAGCAGGAAGTGCAAGGAGGGCCCACAGCCTGTTTTGCAAACCTCAGTGGACTTCTCTCCAGCAGCCTATAAGAAATTGGAAAACCAAAGGCAGAGCTGAGGTTATGGGGCAGATTTCTTTCTTTTTCTTTCTTTCTTTCTTTTTTTTTTTTTTGGAAATGGAATCTTACTCTATCTCCTAGGCTGGAGTGCAGTGGTGCGATCTTGGCTGACTGCAACCTCTACCTACTGGGTTCAAGTGATTCTCCTAACCTCAGCCTCCCGAGTAGCTAGGATTACAGGCAAGTGCCACCACACCCAGCTAATTTTTGTATTTTTAGTAGAGACGGGGTTTTGCCATGTTGGCCAGGCTGGTCTCAAACTCCTGACCTTGTGATTTGCCCACTACGGCCTCCCAATGTGCTGGGATTACAGGTGTGAGCCAGTGCGCCCAGAGAGGGTGGATTTCTTTGATGGGTATTGTTGGCATGCTGTGATCCCACCCTTCTTCCCAATGTCACCATTCCAATTCCTTTCCACCCCAAGCCCAAGCTTCCACAACCATGGAGAATGAAGGACATGTCTTTCTCTTCCTCCAACATGAATGAACTACTGGGAATACTTGCTATCCACAGTGGGCCACCATCCGACCATTGACTGAGCAATTCAACAGGGAGCATTCACGCTTGGCTGACAGCTCTGATGGCAGAGGAAAGGGAGGCTGCTGCCTCAGGGACAGTCTGCAAGCTTTGTCAGAACAAAGGGTATGTGACAGTGCCCTGAGTACCAGATGTGGCTTGTGTGTAATCCCAGCACTTTGGGAGGTTGAGGTGGGAGGATCACTTGAGCCCAGGAGTTCAAGGCTGCAGTGAGTGATGATCACACCACTGCACTCTAGCCTGGGTGACAATGCAAGACCCTGTCTCTAAAAAAATTTAAGTAAATAAAAATAAGAAATGGGTGGCAGGTGGAGGGAGGCTCTTTGAAGGACTCTCCAAAGTACTATAAGGAGAAAAGTAAGCTCTAAACACCTGTAAGGCCCAGAGAACACCAAAGTCATCATCATGACTATCACAGCCTTGGATGACCTTTCTTTCCCTCACTATCCTCCCTATTCCCTGTATCCCCAGTCTGGCAAATGGGGCAGGAGGGGCAGAAAAGGAGCTGGCCCCAGCCCCAAACATGCCCAGGCTAGACGGGGGCCAGAGTGGTAACATCAAAGTTGGAAGTCTCCATGGGACATATTGATCATTGAACTAAGCTGTCGTGAAAAAGAGGATATTCTATTATCTGAGTCAAACAGGAAGAGTCAGGAAGGCCAGGCATGGTGACTCACCCCTGTAGTCCCAACATTTTGGGAGACCAAGGCAGGAGGATTGCTTTAACCCAGGAATTGAAGAACCCAGGAGTTGAAGACTAGGCTAGGCAACTAAGCAGGATGCTGTGTCTTAAAAAAATACAAAAATCAGATGGGGATGGTGTTGTGCACCTGTGGTCCCAGCTACTCGGGAGGCCGAGGCAGGGGGCTTGCTTGAGCCCAGGAGGTTGAGGCTGCAATGACTGTGATCCTGCCACTGCACTCCAGCCTAGGCAACAGAGCAAGAGACCCTGTCTCAAAAAAAAAAAAAAAAAAAAGAAAAGAAAAGAAAAGAAATTGCTGTGCTTGAATTTGGTGTATTATATCTGAAACTAGTTTTGAACCCATTGAGCAGAATGAGTCTGACCCTAAACTACAAAGGAAAAGGCATGAGAGTCACAGTGGCATTTTATTAGCAGCTGCGGAGGGATTATATGCATTTTCTTCTATTCTACCCCCTTTTAAAATCTACTTTATGATTTTCCAAGTCCCTACTGTCCTTAAATCGAAATTCCAGGGGGCTGGGGTAGGGGGGCCAGTTGGCCCCTTCCTTATCAATCAATCGCTCTGTGCTTCCAAGTGCGGCAGGGAGGGAATGTGCAGGGTGACTCCAGAGCTGATTCCAGGTCCCTGGTTCCAGCACCTCTGGCACACAAAAGCATGCAGCAGACAGAACTGGACAGCTGGGAAAGAGGCAGCCCCTACCCTCCCCTCGCAGTCTCTAGCCCTTTTGACAATCCGTGTTGAAAGACTCATTTGTTCACACCCTGCTCTGACATCTCCAGGGGTGTTTAGCTCCTGGGGATTCTGCAGTGGGGAGAGGCAGCTCTAGTGCTAGAGGTCAGGATACTCATAAATCGTTTTCCCATCTCCGGCTTGCCTAACACAATTAAAGTGTTCCACCACTGGCAAGGAACTTATGTTCAGACATTTTTATAGTGAGCACAGTATTACTCTTTGCTTGCTAGTTGCTGACCCTGATGGAGCACACATGTGGGGTGGTTGCTGGGCTCTCCATTACCATTCCCCCAGAACAGGACCCCTACCCCATGCAGATTTGCACAATGCAGTCCACCCCCTGGTCAAAATCCTTGGTGAAGACTCACACACCTGACCTAAAGTGAGCCAGATGGATTCTGTTGCCTGGACATTCTGAAATCAGGATGGAGCAAGGGCTAGTCTGATTCTCTGTCATCCCAGGAAACATGGGATGGCCACTGCTTGGAAGCAGAGAGGGAGTCTGTCATGGAGATGGGAGATGCAGATGCAGAATAAGGTGGGGGCGGGAGAAAGAGATGTTATAAGTAGAATTTTCGATACCGCAAAAGAAGTAGCACTCAAATATAAATTTCCTCAGCAAGACAATTTACTTCTATAGAACGGTGTGGCTCACAGATGGAACAATGGTGAGCACACGCCTGGACAAGGAGGGGAAGGGGAACTTATGCCTAACGTAGGTCACCCCTACTGCTGTGTCATTCTCCTATTGGCTAGGGTTAGACCACACAGTCTAGTCTAATTCAGATTGGCTATTTTATTTTATTTTTTTTTTTTTGAGACGGAGTTTCGCTCTTGTTACCCAGGCTGGAATGCAATGGCGTGATCTCGGCTCACCGCAACCTCTACCTCCTGGGTTCAGGCAATTCTCCTGCCTCAGCCTCCTGAGTAGCTGGGATTACAGGCACATGCCACCGTGCCCAGCTAATTTTTTTGTATTTTTAGTAGAGATGGGGTTTCATCATGTTGACTGGGATGGTCTCGATCTCTTGACCTCGTGATCCACCTGCCTCGGCCTCCCAAAGTGCTGGGATTACGGGTGTGAGCCACTGCACCTGGCATAGATTGGCTATTTTAAAGGGAGCAGGGATATGAGCGGGAGTATTGGGGTGGGTAGTTTGTCGGGAAGGACGATTATGAGCAGGTCAGAACAAGTAAGCAGAGGTCAAAGTAGGTGACCAGAGCAGGTGACCCGGATGAGTCAGGACGGTGTAGGGGACTGGGGGAAACAGATGTGAACTACTGATTAAAACTGGTGGAAAAGGTTGTTTACTGAAACTACAAGGAAGTACAACTTTAAAATAGAGAATTAAAGAATAAGAGAGCTGAACATAATGACATACTGATTCTTTGAAGAGAAACTAGATATAGTTCATTATATCTAACAGAAAAAGAGAGAAAGAGGGAGTCAGAGAGAGAGAGAGAGAGAGAGAGAGAGAGACTTCCCAGGTGCTGCTGCTGCTATTGATTCCTGGTTCCAGCCAGCTGTTCTTTTTGTGTTGGTTTCTTTGTGATATCTTTCTAAACGTGAATGAATTTCCTGTTTTTGCTTATGGTAATTTGGAGTAGATGCCTGTTAATTTGCAGCCAAATGAACTCTGAATAAGATGCAACCTGGCACTAGGAAATGAAACGCCCACAACCACATAACTGACCCGTCTAAGGGCGTGGAGACAATAAGATCCCATCTTCTGGGCTGGGGGAAGCTGGCTGGCTGTGAGTGAAGTACAGATGGAAAAAGCTGGTGAAATCGGTGTTGCTGGTTTTTGGAACTTGGACAGATTTTCTACTGAGACTGAGGCTTAAGGGGATTGTAAAGCCACATTGAAGGATGTCAGGCCATGCTGGTGACTCTCTGGGATTTCAGTAATGGGCATGGGTTAAGTCCGCGGCTGTCAGGCTTAAAGTGGATGGGGAAAACAAGCAAATGAGGTCGATTATGCAACCCTGCTCCTGAAGTCATTTCTGCTCATAGTATAGGATCTGAGACCACTTGGAGTCAATTCTCGAAGTTAATCACAGGACTCACAGAGCTGCAGCACTTACACTCTGCAGCAACCTACATGCAGAACTAAATTTGGTGCACCAATTATGAAACAGTGAGGTTCTGGCAGTTGGAATAAGGACATTCAGGAAAGGCCAGAGGAGCTGGGAAACCCTGATTCTTCCAAACTTCTTCTAGTCCATTCTTCTAAGCTTCTTCCAGTCCATTCTTCTGCACCCTCTTGCTGAACAAGGTGGGGGTGCCTCCCACTGTGAAGCACCCTTCCGGGCCAGGTTTGGGATGATCTACAAGCTAACAAGGTGAAAGGTGACTTTCTCAACTTTGCTTCACACCCTAAGGCAAAATCCATTAAGCAGAGAACCCAGCCCTCGGGCTTTCTTCTAAGAAACTGCAGCCCCACAGGCAGGGCCCAGCTCTGCTGTGCAGCTTCACAAGCTGTCTAGAAACAGCTTTCAGCAAACAGAATCTCCCTAAATTAAATCGACGGGCTGCCAGTTAAGGTTTTATAGGTGCTGTGCTGCCAAAAAAAACCTCAAGCCTGGAGAACAAGGTCTTTAGATCGACACAAACCAATCAAACACAGGGTGTCTTTATCCCTCAGGCAAGCTGCAGGCTCAGCCCGGAGGCTGCCAGCTGCCTTCAGAAGGCATCACATGACCACAACCAGTTTCTTCTCAGGGTCCTTCCGAGGTGGGCCTGGAGGACCCTGGACAAGGTCAATATCCCTGTGGACAGAGCCTAAAGTGCTCTACTGGCTCACCAAGGAACTCACTCAGGTGACAGCTGGAATCACCATGCAGGGGCCGGCCACAAGCTACGTCACGTGTCCTGTGGGTGGCAGTTCATACTTTACACTGTAACAGCCTGACCTTCCTGCCCAATGCACAAACAGAACCAGTTCCTGGACTCCATGGAGTTGAATTGACATGAGTCCTGCCACGCCATGGTGGAGATAGAGTTACCACTCACATCAATCTTCCTGATCATTTAGAGGCTGTTTTTTTTTCTTTTTTTTTTTTTCTCTTTTTTTGAGACTTTGAGAAGGCTCTTGTTTGCCCAGGCTGGAGTGCAATGGCTTGATCTCGGCTAACCGCAACCTCTGCCTCCCAGTTCAAGCGATTCTCCTGCCTCAGCCTCCCGAGTAGCTGGGATTACAGGCATGCACCACCAAGCCTGAATCACTTTTTGTATTTTTAGAAATGGGGTTTCACCATTTTGGTCAGGCTGGTCTTGAACTCCTGACCTCAGGTGAACTGCCCGCCTCGGCCTCCCAAAGTGCTGGAATTATAGGCGTGAGCCACCGTGCCTGGCCAGGCTAGGGTTTATCAAAGACAGTTTGAAGGAAGGGGTGGAGAGGGCTAGGCAATGGGTGCTTGCTGCTGATTGGTTGGGGTACAATCATGGGGCGTGGGAAATGGGCCTCCTGCACTCTGAGTTGCTTCTGGGTGCAGACACAGGAGCAGTAGGAGGGCCCAGGTGGAACCACTGGTCATCAAACGTGCAAAAAACCTGGAGAGATACCTCAAACGGCCAGTCTTAGATATCTCAAACAGTTCTCCAAAAGTGATGTTATTTGCAGGAGTGACTGGGGACGTTGCATATTGTGTGACCTCTGAAATAATGGCTGGCAGTCGATTATGTCTGCGCCTTAGCAGAATTCAGCCTCCTCTCCTCTTCCTAGCCTGGTGATCTCTCATTAGCTTTACAAAGGCAGTTAAGTTTTGGGGAAGGGCTATGATTATTTATTATTGATTGATTTTTTTTGTTTTTGAAACAGACTTTCGATTTGTTGCCCAGGCTGGAGTGCAGTGGCACGATCTCGGCTCACTGCAACCTCTGCCTCCTGGGTTCCAGCAATTCTTGTGCCTCAGGCTCCTGAACAGCTGGACTTACAGGTGCCCACCACCACACCTGGCTGTTTTTTTTGTTTGTTTTTGTACTTTAGTAGAGAAGGGATTTCACCATGTTGCCCAGACTGGTCTAGAACTCCTGACCTCAGGCAATCCGCCAGTCTCGGCCTCCCAAAGTGCTAGGATCACAGGCGTGAGCCACCGCAACCAGCCTATTTATTGATTATTATTTAAACTATAAATTAAATCTCTCCTAAAGTTAGCTTGTCCTAAGCCCGGTAACAATTAAGAGCAGCCTGAGGGCCAAAGGCAAGATGGGGTTTGGCTAGATCAGATCTCTCCCACTGCTATAATTTTCTCACTGATACAATTTTTGGAAAGGTGGTTTCAACACCAGTAGCCTGCCCAGGGGCTGCTGTCTTGAGGGCCCTTCCTTCTTCGTGTTTAAGTGGGAAAGCTTTATGGCTACTGGCCAGCCTTTCTCCCAGTGTTTTATATCAGGTGGGCTAATGATGGTAGGTTTTTGTCATTTGCTTTATAGACCCATCCATCTGGGACTGATCTGGAGGAGAAAGGGGCATTGCCTGGGATCAGGACACCATCTCTGTGTGGAAAGGAGGAGGTGACCATATTCCTGGAGGCGGTTACCTCTGTACTGTGCGACCCCAATGCCATGGGAAGAGGCATGTACTCCAGGCTCAGCCAGGGTTATTGGATTTTGCTTTCCTGAGAGTTTTGAATTAAATCTAAGAGAGAGCTAATGCGTTTCTCTGTGTGCACCAACTACATTGAACACTGCCCTTCACACCCTAAAGCGAAATCCATTAAGCAGAGAACTCAGGCCCAGCCCTTGGGCTTCCTTCTAAGAAAATGCAGCCCCACAGGCAGGGCCCAGCTCGGCTGCTCAGCTTCGCAAGCTGTCTAAAAACAGCTTTCAGCAAACAGAGTCTTCCTAAATTAAATCGATGGGCTGCCAGTTAGGGTTTTATAGATGCTGTGCTGCCAAAAAACCCTCAAGCCTGGAGAATAGGGTCTTTAGATCGACACAAACCAACCACACACAGAGCACACATGCTAGCACCACCAAAAAGCGCTGGCATTCTCCATGGCTGTGAGGCAGCCACACGCATGAGCATCAAAGAAGTTGGTCTGCAAAGATGAATGATGCAGCTTTGCAGAGATAGGAGAGAGATGCAGATAAAGAGGAAGAGAGAGAGGGAGAGAGAGAGAAAGAGGGAGAGAGAGAAAGAGAGGGGGGAGAGAGAAAGGGGGGAGAGAGAAAGAAGGAGAGAAAGGGAGAGAAAGAAAGAAGCAGAGAGAGGAAGAGAGAGAGGGAGAGAGAGAGAAAGGAGCAAGAGAGAGGAAGAGAGAGAGAAAGGGAGAGGGAGAGAGAGAGAAAGAGAGAGGGAGAGAGAAAGGAGCAAGAGAGAAAGAGGGAGAGAAAAAGAGACAAAGAGAGAGAGAAAGAAAGGAAGGGAGAGAGGAAGAGAGAACAAATGAGGGGGAGAGAGAAAGAACTGATTCGTGATTGCTTTCCTGACTCTTCTTTTTTGGGAGGAACCCTCTGTTTTGGGTTCCATAAAGTATTCCCAACTCCCCTTTTCTTTTTTCTTTTTTTTTTGAGATGGAGTTTCGCTCTTGTTACCCAGGCTGGAGTGCAATGGCGCGATCTCGGCTCACCGCAACCTCCGCCTCCTGGGTTCAGGCAATTCTCTTGCCTCAGCCTCCTGAGTAGCTGGGATTACAGGCATGCGTCACCATGACCAGCTAATTTTTTGTATATTTAGTAGAGACAGGGTTTCACCATGTTGACCAGGATGATCTCGATCTCTTGACCTCGTGATCCACCTGTCTCGGCCTCCCAAAGTGCTGGGATTACAGGCGTGAGCCACCGCGCCCGGCCAACTCCCCTTTTCTTTTCTGGTAACTGTTTATTTTGAAATAATTACAGATTCAGAAGAAGTTGCAAAGATAGTAGGGAGAGGTCCCACGTACCCTTTATCAGTTCCTCCTGTGGTTACACGTTACGTAAGTGTAGTACAGCATCAAACCAGGGAATGGGTGCAATGTGTGCCTGTAGTTTTATGTCATTTTATCCCATGTGTAGACTGGTGTACCTACCACCACAATCAAGATGCACAACTGCTCCATCCCACAAACATTTTATTTTTGCTGCCCCTTTTAGTCACCCTTCCTTCATTCCACCACTCCTAGCTCCTGGCAGCTACCAGTCTGTTCTCTACCTCTATAATCTTTTCCTTTTGTGTAGCAATGGTTCATGTCTTTTTATTACCAAATTAGTATTCCATGGTACAGATGAACCACAGTTTGTTTATCCATTCACCTATTGAGGGACATGTTGATCGTTTCCGGTTTGGGTGTTTATGAATAAAACTGTGATGAATATTTATGTACAGATTTTTGTGTGAATATCTTTCCATTTCTCTTGGAATCATGTTCAGGAGTGCAGTCGCTTGGTGATCTGGCAAGTATATGTTTAGTTAAGAAACCGCCAAGTGACTTTCCAGAATAGGTGTACCATCTTCTGTTGCTGCCAGCAATGCATGACCCATCTAGTTTCTGTGCATTCTCACCAGCATTTGGTACTGTCACTGTTCTATTTTATTTTTTTAATAGATAGAGATGGGGTCTCACTATGTTGCCCAGTCTGGTTTTGAACTCCTGGGATGAAACGACCCACCTGTCTAGGCCTCCTAAAGTGCTGGGATGACAGGTGTGAACCACCACACCCTACTGTTTTTTTGTTCTGTTTTGTTATTTGTTTTTTTGAGACTGAGTCTTGCTCTCTTTCCCAGGCTGGAGTACAGTGGTGTCATCTCGGCTTACTGCAACCTTCACCTCCCAGGTTCAAGCAATTCTCCTTCCTCAGCCTCCCAAGTGGCTGAGGTTATAGGCACGTGCCACCAGATCTGGCTAATTTTTGTATTTTTAGTAGGGAGGGGGTTTCACCATGTTAGCCAGGATGGTCTCAATCTCCTGACCTCGTGATCTGCCCGTCTTGCTCTCCCAAAGTGCTAGAATTACAGGCATGAACCACTGCGCCCAGCCATTCTATAGTTTTTAAAAACCACATCGGTGTGAGTGGAACAGATATGCATGTATGGATTAGATATTCTGAATTCCCATGTGAAACTAGGTCCACTTTTTCTGAGGGTTAGGAAGAGATCTCAGGCTCCCTGAGGGTCCCCAGGGTGAATTCCCAGCTGGTTCTAAGGTAGAACTACCTCTGAGAAGATCAGGGGCCCCCTCCTTTGTGCCCGAGAGGCTGTGAGTGTGAGTTATTGTATGGTGAGTCAAGTCACTGAGTAGCGGCTGCCCTGGGATTCCTGGGCAAGGATATAGGAATTGGGTCCGCATGGTGCAGCCAGGCAGTGCGTGGGGATTCAGGGAGTGGCCACACACACCCCGGCCCAGTAATGTTGCTGTAGTACAACTTGAGCTGCGAGAGGTGACGTCTGCAGAGGTGATGTTGCTGATCTGTGTGTGTGCGTCCCATGCCCTTTTGACTCAAGTCCAGCATTTGGGAGGACTGATCACAAGCAAAGGGTCTGACCCAAAGTTGGCTTGGCAGGGCTAGGGCCAGGCCACCTTTCTCAGTGCGGCTCACAGGGGCTTTGAATATTGTGGTGTGAGGAACACAGCGCCCACCTCGTCTTCCCTCCACCTGCTCCCTGATCGCCATCCCATCCTTCTGAGCCTCCTAGTTTTGACCTTGCTGATTTCTTTTCTGATTTTGGTCTCTCCTTACTCTTTGTCCTATGGACTTGATGTTTGGTACATTTTCTTACCATCACTGTGTCTCTTGTTTCATCAATAAATTGCTTTAAGCCATCTCAGGGAAGCCCCAGGGAGGTCTTTGGGACCGTGGGCTCCACTCTGCTTACCTTACTAACTCTCTTGCCAATCAATATCTCCAGCATCCCGTCCCCCAGAGTTCAAATCTAGGCCTTGCTACATAACAGGTAGGCTGTTTGAAGTTACCTTTCCTATCAGAGTCTGTTTCTTTCTCTTCTTTTTTTGGGGGGGACAAAGTTTCACTCTTTTTGCCCAGGCTGGAGTGTAGTGGTGTGATCTTGGCTCATCGAAACCTCCGTCTCCTGGGTTCAAGTGATTCTCCTGCCTCAGCCTCCCGAGTAGCTGAGATTACAGGCATGTGCCACCATACCTGGCTATTTTGTATTTTTAGCAGAGAACGGGTTTCTCCATGTTGATCAGGGTGGTCTCGAACTTCTGACCTCATGATCTGTCTGCCTTGGGCTCCCAAAGTGCTGGGATTACAGGCGTGAGCCACCACGCCTGGCGGAGTCTGTTTCTTTTATAAATAGGGTGGGTAATCCCTTTCTCACAGGGCACTTGTAAGATGTACTCTGTGTGTGTGTGTGTGTGTGTGTGTGTGTGTGTGTGTGTGTGTGTATCACAGCCTAGTACTCAAATGGAAGCTAGGTAATTCTAGAAATAAAGCAGCCCTTCCCATGACCCTTCTCCCCTATGTTGGTCTCTGTTGTCAGGCAGTGATGTCCTGTCTCTTTCTCCCCCACCCTCTCCTCCAGCCCCACCCTCCTTCACAGTTGGTGAGGGGGACTCAGATTGAATTTGCTCCTCCCCTAGCAGCAGAGGATCTCTGATTGGCTGCCGTCACCATGGCAACCCACTGCCTCCTCTCCCCATCCCTCACTTTCCAGAGCCAGCTGATTTGTGGAGTTCCAGACTTCTCAGGGTTGGGAGGGAAGATACTGGGGGAGGAGAGAGAGACCCCTTCACAGCCAGGACAGCTATGCATTTGAGGTTTGCTTGGACTCCGAATTCCAGCCTGGCATACAGTGTGGCCTCTACTGTCCCCACACATTGAGAGAATGACTTTCTGATATTCTTAGTTATCCTGATTCCCTCTGAAATGGCTCAGCTTGGTGGCTGATGGTCCTGGGTTAGTGGCATGTGGCATGAATGATGAGTGTGTTGTTCAATGACACTCACTGAATGTCGAACAGTACGGTGTTTGTCCTGCCATCCTTGCAGGCCTGCTGAGGGGATTATGCCATAGATTCAGCACAGGTGTGCTTTGAAAACCTCAAAGGCTGTCCAGGGTCAGTCCTCATTCTGGTTACCCCTTGGCCAGGGCCTCGCAGCCTAACCCCTCCAGATGTGAAGTGGGGGCTTAGAGATATGTGTCTACATGGGTCTCCTGGGGATCCCAACGAGGTGCTGTGGTGAGAAGCCAGCCTGCAGGTCCTGGCAGTGGGGTGCAGGTCAGGGGCTCATGCCGGGACTTGAGAATCTACTTACTCTCCAGCACAGTCTTCAGGGTGAACACGCAACACCCATGCATTAACTATGATTTTCAGATGCTTGTTGATGCTATTGTAGTTTAAAAATAATAACTTCAAAGCATGGACTGAATTCAAGGCAACTTTTGTCATTATTCGTGTTCTTAGTCAATAGGGGCATGGTGGTAGAGGGTGAATAAACCCTCCTAAAAAGGGAAACGTGCCAGTTGTGGTGGTTCATGCCTGGAATCCCAGCACTTTGGGAGGCCAAGGCAGTTGGATCACTTGAGCCAAGGACTTTGAGACCAGCCTGGGCAACATGGTGAAAACCAATTCTACAAAAAATTAGTTGGGTGTGGTGCCGCATTCCTGTAGTCTAGCTACTGGGGAGGCTGAGGTGGGAGGATCACTTGAGCCTGATCGCATGAGCCTACAGGCTCATGCCTATAATCTAGCTACCAGGGAGGCAGAGGTTGCAGTGAGCCATGATCACATCACTGCACTCCAGCCTCAGTGACAAAGCAAGACTTTGTTAAAAAAAAAAAAGGTGGGGAGCAACGTGTTGGAATTCTCACACATGATACAACATGGCTGCTCCTTGAAGACATTATGCCAAGTGAATGAAGCCAGACACAAAAGGAGAATACTATTTGATTTCACTGATACGAGGTGCCTAAAATAGGCAAATTCACAAAGACAGAAAGTAGATTGGGGTTAGCTGCAAAGGGGAGTTACTACTTACTGGTTACATATGAATATTGGGGAAGATGCAAAAGTTCTGGAGATGGAAAGTGGTGATGGCTACATAACAGTGTGTGTGCACATAAGGCCAGCAAGCTGTACCTCACTGTGAGGGCCAGGCACAGTGGCTCACTCCTGTAATCCCAGAACTTTGGGAGGCTGAGGCAGGCGGATAACCTGAAGTCAGGAGTTCAAGACCAGCCTGGCCAACATGGTGAAACCCCGCCTCTGCCAAAATTACAAAAATTAGGCATGGTGGCAGGTGCATGTAATCCCAGCTACTCAGGAGGCTGAGGCAGGGGAATCACTCGAACCTGGGAGGTGGAGGTTGCAGTGAGCCGAGATTGCACCATTGTACTCCAGCCTGGGCAACAAGAGTGAAACTCCATCTCAAAAAAAAAAAAAAAAAAAAAAAAAAGGTTAAAATGGTGAGTGTTATGTTGCACATATTTGGCCACATAAAATTGCCCCTGCCCTCCAAGAAGAACAAATGAGGCAAGGCTGGGTGGTGGAATGTGGGGATGGTGGACACGTCTTGGGAGGCTTTAATCTGGAGAGGTGTTCTGGAGGAGGGTGTCTCACTCCACGACTGCCTGGTTCCTCTCCTGCCTCATCTGCCCTCTCCAGCTCACTGGCTGAGGGCAACAGCCTGTGAAGGTTACATTAGTGGCTCCCCCATTCCCTGAGGGAAGTACAGAAGCCGCCATCACTGACCCATCACCTCCTCTCAAGATTCCACCTTATGGGAATGTAAACTAGTACAACTACTATGGAAAACAGCATGGAAATTCCTTAAAAAACTAAAAGTAGATCTACCATTTGGTCCAGCAATCCCACTCCTGGGTATCTACCCAGAGGAAAAGAAGTTATTATTCGAAAAAGATACTTGTACATGCATGTTTATAGCAGCATGATTCGCAATTGCAAAAATATGGAACCAGCCTAAATGCCCAGCAATTAACAAGTGGATAAAGAAAATGTAGTATATATATATATATATATATATACACACACCATGGAATACTACTCAGCCATAAAAAGGAATGAAATAGGCCGGGCTTGGTGGCTCATGCCTGCAATCTCAGCATTTCGGGAGGCCGAGGCAGGTGGATCATGAGGTCAGAAGATGGAGACCATCCTGGCTAACATGGTGAAACCCCATCTCTACTAAAAATACAAAAAATTAGCTGAGTGTGGTGGCACTCGCCTGTAGTCCCAGCTACTCGGGAGGCTGAAGCAGGATAATTACTTGAACCTGAGAGGCAGAGGTTGCAGTGAGCCGAGATAGCACCACTGCATTCCAGTCTGGGTGACAGAGCAAGACCTCGTCTCAAAAAAAAAAAAAAAAAAAAAAATGAACGAAATATTGGCATTTGCAGCAACCTGGATGGAATTGGAGACCATTTTTCTAAGTGAAGCAACTCAGGAATGGAAAACCAAACATCGTA
Organism: Aotus nancymaae; assembly: GCF_030222135.1. Taxonomy (NCBI): domain Eukaryota; kingdom Metazoa; phylum Chordata; class Mammalia; order Primates; family Aotidae; genus Aotus; species Aotus nancymaae. The sequence continues at coordinate 25,477,545 of NW_026988494.1, read as the reverse complement.
TGTTCTCACTCATAAGTGGGAGCTAAGCTATGAGCGTACAAAGGCATCAGAATGACACAGTGGACTTTGGGGAGTTGGGGGAAAGAGTGGGAGGAGAGTGAGGGATAAAAGGCTACACAATGGGGACAGGGTACACTGCTCAGGTGATGGGTGCACCAACATCTCAGAAATCACAACTAACGAACTTATTCATGTAACCAAACACCACCTGCTTCCCAAAAACCTATTGAAAATTTTAAAAAATCCACCATATTTAGGAATCACCAGTGTAATGATCCCTCCATCTTGCTACCTGTGGCTCCCTCTGGAAGGCCCAGGTGGGCTGGATGGGAGGGGCAGTGAGGACCCACTAGTGTTGGCCAAACGCCACAGCACAGATGTGGCTGATACCTTTGCAAAGGTGGCCAGAGGGAAGCCTTACTCTCCAGATACTCCAGTGCAGGGCTCTTATCAGCTCCCAAGCCTGGGGTTTTTGCAGCCCCCCGCAACCCTACGTCTTCTGAATCATCGTTCAAACCCACCAGCCTTTCTGACAGGGCTGGAAACAGGCACCAAGCCCTCCAGGAAGCTATTTTTAGGGTTCATCTGTTCTTTTTTATTTCTTCCCTGGATTCCGTATTCTCTCACACCCAGATTTAAAAGACCTAAAGATTCTGGAAATCATTCATTATCCCCCCAGCTCACAAGCTGTACCTTACCCCCAACCTTTCCTGTACCACTCCCTCTTTCTTCCTCTCCACCCTCACCCTCTGGTTCTCCAGCTCCACAGGCAGCAGAGAAAGCAAGCTCTTTGTCTGACATCATCTTCCACTCCCTGGCCTACTAAGAGTTACTCACTCAGGCAATCCCTGCTCCACCAGAGGAGACTGTCCAATTGCCAAGCAACCCACTGCTGGCCAATCACAGAGCTTGGAGGTGATGTCATGGCGAGAGCGAGCAGTGGTGCTGATGTTGAGAGAAGCCCAGGGTACCACTAATTGAGGGAGTGAGGAAGAGAGCAGCTCGCTTCTAACTGGACTGCACGTAAGTAAAAATAAAATGCAACTAATTCGAGGCTTTTCAGGGAAAAGAAAAAACAAGACAGCAGCCACAGTGGGGAGAAGCGAGGGGTCTAACACCTATTGTATTGCCTTTGGTTTTACTCAATAAATTAAACTTTGTCAGATCTTGGGGTAAATAGGGTGAGGCAAAAAGAATGGCGCTCGGCCAAGGGGTGAAGGTGGACTCCGTGTGTCATTTTTATTCCGGAGCTCAGGAGAGGCAGGATGAGTGGGAATTTTCAGATGCCATCGTGAGTTATTTCTGCATAAAAGTGTTTTGTTGCTTACGGAGAAAGGTTTTGTGTGGAGTCTGACTGCCCCTACAGCTGGCTGTGACCTGAAGATCCCTTTCAAGTGGGATGCTCTCCTGTATTTTTACCTTTTCTTCCTCAGACACAGCTTTTCTTGTCTCCCATTCCCATTTTTATCACCCATCTTTTCCTTTGCCTCTATTTATGCATGGGTTACTTTCTTCTCTTGGTTCTAAGGATGCAATGAGATCATCACCTCCTCCTGGCCCCGCCCCGCCCTGAGGTCAGCCTGATCCTACCTGGCCAGAGGTGGCTGGCTTCAAAGCTGAAAACTGCAGACACCCAGAACTGCCACACCCTGGTCCTTGACTGGGGCTCTGGCCAGCCCCGCTCCTCATTCAGCCTACCATCCTTGCCAGGAGTTTAGGTATCATTCATTTCTTATCCTGGGACCCAGGATTTTGATATCAAGTGACCAGCTGTCCCCACGTGGCAGTGCTGCCTTTGTTTTATTTCTCCCAGGAAGACACAATCAGGTGTGGTAGAGTCTTGTCCTGAACATGGGCCAGTCTCCAGAATGCTGTGTGTGTGTGTGTGTGTGTGTGTGTATGGGGGTGGGAGGGAGAGGTCAGGAATGTTCAGGCACCCTTGTCTGAATACCCCGGGAAGGTATACCCCTGTATCAAGACCAAGAGAATACAAGGTGGGGATGGCCAGAGGTGGCCTGCTGAGGCTCAAGGGGTGGGTGGGAGGTTGAGAGGGACTATGGGGGAATCTGTCTCAACCTGAGGCTGAGCCCCCCGCCTCCCAGCGGGAGGAAACCTCTCCCACAGGCGGGTGCTAGGAGAATGAGATCATCCTTCAGATGAGGATATAATCATAGTGCTGGAACGGTGAGAAGGCAGAGGGGAAAAGGTCTGATCAGCAGCTTCACAGAAGGAAGCCAGAGTCTCCCAGCAATGCTGCCCCAGTCTCTGGCTCATTCCAATGAACTGGTGAAAACACAGCTCATTTCTAGGAGCTGTGTTTTCACCCCTCTTGGAAACCATGGAGCACCTGTCAGCTTGCCCCAGCCCTCCTGGCATTCCCAGCTCCACCCAGGCCACTCCTGGAAAAGCTCTGGAGTAAGCAGGATCTGCAAACGCTAGATGAGTCTACCATAGAGCATGCTGCCCTGTAGGGAGTGAGTTCCCCATCACTGAAGGTATTCAAGCAGAAGTTGGATGGCCACCCAGCAGGGAGGCTTTGGAGGAGATTTTTACATTATGTTAGGGATTGGTCTAGGTTAGTGTTTTAACTGCAGGTTGAGACCCATTAGTATACTGTGAAATCACTTTATGGATTGTAAATGGTATTTTGTTAATTTTGTTTATTTAATAAAATGAAATAAGATAGAGTAGGAAAAAATGAGAGCACATCTCATATAGTGGGATAAATAATGCTTCCTATGCTGTCTTTAGTTATGTATCAGTTATGTGTATATTTGTGTGTACAAATGTACATATATGTCTGTATTCATAATCATATATGTCTGTATCTGTCCATATCATGACATATACATAACGGATCATGATATAAAATGTAGCACTTTTGTGAGTTTCACTCAAAAATGTTTGAGAAACATTAGGCCAAGTGACCTCTAATCACCTCTCCTAATTCTAAGACTACAAGCCTATGGAAAACTAATAGATATTCAAACTTTTTTAAAAAATTTTAATTGTGGTAAATGCATATAACATAAAATTGGCCATTCTAACTGTTTTTAAGTGTACACATCAGTGGTATTAAGATGCACATTGTTATGTATCCAATCTTCAGAACTCTTTTCATCTTGCAAAACTGAAAATCCATACCCATTAAACACTAACTCCCCATTCTTCCTTGCCCCAGCCCCTGGAAAAGCCCATTCTACATTCTGTCTCTATAAATTTAACTTCTCTAGATTCCTCAGATAATGGAATCATACAGTACTTGTCTTTTGTGATTGGCTTATTTCACCTTCCTCAAGGTTCATCCATGTTGCACACTCTGTGTCCCTATTCCCAGGTAAAAAATACGTTCCTTTAAATTGCGATCAAATCCAAATATTGTTTTTTATGGGAAGCTGTCCTTCTTTAGTGAGTTACTTCATTCTAAAGGACCTATCAAAGATGGAGAAGTTTGGTCTAATATTGTCCATACTGGTCAGGTTGTCGAATAGAGCTGGAGGGGTGGTGGAAGTGTCTTGCATTTTTGCTTGGATGGGTGCTTAATAGCTAGATTTCACTTTGGTTCAATAAAAGAAACCCAAGGGCCAAGTGGCTATCTTCTTTCATTGGACTAGGCCATTTTAACCCCATTTTTCCTGTAGGGGGATGTGGACTGATTGATAACTTTTAAAATAGAGCAACAAAGATTGACAAGCTGAGGTTCAGGGAATAAGGTAGCTGAACAGGAAAAAGGAACAAGGGGCAAAGAAATGAAAAAGATAAGAGAGAGATAAAGAAAGGAGACTAGTGTCTACATTAAACCAACTATATAGAAGGAATGGAAAAATTCAGATCCTTTGTGTTCTTGCTTTTAAATAATAAGATATTTAATTATTAAGATCATAATTAAAGAAAGGCTTAATTTTTCAAGAACCCCTAAGATTGTCTCCTCTGCTCCCTTTGATATCTTTAAATTATTTCATACTTACCTGGAGATTCTCATTTGGAAACACACAATTCTCAGAGATTTTGAAGACACAGATGGGGAGAAATGAAACTGCTTTTGTTGGGGGAGGAATAGAAAGTTTGGGGAATTATAAAACATGTAAAGTGTAATTTTTATAATGTCACTTAGGGAACCAAACCGGTTTTTTTGTTTGCTTTTGTTTTGTTTTTTGAAATGGAGTTTTGCTCTTGTTGCCCAGGCTAGAGTGTAGTGGTATGATCTTGGCTCACTGCAACCTCCACCTCCCAGGTTTGAATGATTCTCCTGCCTAAGTCTCCTAAGCAGCTGGGATTACAGGTGCCTGCCGCTATGCCTGGCTAATTTTTGGTATTTTTAGTGGAGACAGGGTTTCACCATGTTGGCCACGCTGGTCTTGAACTGCTGACCTCAGATGATCTGCCAGCCTCGGCCTTTCAAAGTGCTGGCGTGAGCCACTGCACCCCGCCCAAACTGTTTTTTTTTTTTTTTAAGCTTGAGAAATAATGCATCATGTGTAATTTGGTTTGCTTATTAAATTAGCATTTGCTATACTTAGAGATGTGACAGCCTGGAAAAGGTTGCTTTTTCTGTTTTTCTTTAGGGAGGGATGGATACTAAAAATTCTTCCCTGCCATTTAAAAAATTGTTTCATTTTTCTTTTCAGAGTTTTACATCTCTAGTCCCTCTAAGAAGACACATGAATACACACACACCTGCCCCCTTCCTACCTACATATGCATGCACACACATGAAGCCCCACATCTGAATACTCCCACCCCACCCCCTACACACACATATGAGTGCTCCTACTCCATTCCCTACACACACAGAGGCATACCTATCCTTCCCCACTGAAGCCCAAAGTTTACTGGCCTTTTCTATCAATTCAAACTGAGAGCTTCTTGTCCACTCCCTTAGGGACCTGCTGTCAGAGGCGGGTGGTGGGAGGCAGGAGAACAGAACAGATCAGAAAGGGCGGGAACCTGGGGCTGGTTGGCCTGCTTCATGATGGGCTTTAGCCAACTCAAGATTTTGGATAACCAACTGGAGAATGTGAATCTAGAAAAAGGAGCTGAGTGTGGATCTAGGATGAAAGACCCAGTTGGGGAGGAGTGGGCAGAGTGTAGAGTGTCAGTGGACCATGTGGGAGTCTGTGCTTAAGCAGCCAGACCAGAGGGAGAAAAGTTCACACTGAGTATCTGGAAAGCACTGGATAGGGGATAGCACCTTTCAGGCAGGCTCTGTCTGCCCACAACACAAACACAATTCAACTATTGATCCTGGATGGGGCTGTCTAGCATCTGCATCTACCATAAACCAGATGCCTAAGGAAGGACTTAAGAAACATACCATGGGCCGGGCATGTTGGCTCACACCTGTAATCCCAACACTTTGGGAGGCTGAGGCGGGCAGATCAATAGTCAAGAGTTCAAGACCACCCTGGCCAACATGGTGAAATTCCAACTCTACTGCAAATACAAAAATCATCTGGGCCTGGTGGCACATGCCAGTAATCCCAGCTCCTCAGGAGGCTGAGGCAGGATAATTGCTTGAACCTGGGAGGCAGAGATTGCAGTGAGCCGAGATATTGCACCACTGGACTCCAGCCTGGGTGACAGAGGGAGACTCCATCTCAAAACAAAAACAAAATACAAAACCAACAACAACAAAAAACATACCATGAGCTTTTCTGAAAAACAATTACTCCAAGAAGTACTCTAGTTAATCAAAAAGAAATCAAATTAAAGAAATCAAATACAAAAAACACATGGTAACAATGATGGTCATGAACAAAGAAAACACCAGAATTTAGACTCATTGTCTAGTTATAGTTGGCATACTTATAAAGCTAAATGCAAATGCCAAATATCTTGAGGCTAGGGTATGTGTTTGTAAGAACATCACTGTATCCCTAGCGCCTGGCATAGTGTACATAGTGGATCCTCAATAAATATTTGTTGAATGAATAATGTAAGAAAGAACCCAGTACGATAATCCAGAACTGAAAATCCAGATAATTCTGACAAAACCAGAAGGTTTGTAGAGAGAGGTTTGTTCTAAACCTCTCATCTCACGCAAATAAACTCATTAGATACTCTTTTATTCTTAAGGTAGTGAAATATAAACATAAAAGATTTAACATAAAGCTAAAATTAAAAGTAATATGCAACATTTACAAAGCACTGGAGAATGAAAGTGTAAAGAAAACAAGAGCGGTATTGCAAAAGATAAGGAATTTCTTTCAGTGTATTTGAATGTGGGCCAGAAGCTTGGTGCATTTTAACGGAGAATCTCTGAGGCAATGCCTAAGCTGAAGGATAGATATAATGATGAGAATTTTAAGCATGGAATGCACCCATAGAAGGGAGGCTAATATAGGGTATTTGCCTGGCCTTTCAATCACATGCCGCCAGCAATCACCCATTGCACTTACGTCTAGGGTGGCCTTGGATATGAGGACATAGCATGGAGCTTTATCAGAAATTGCATGGGCTTCAATATAAGATTTCGATTCAAATCCCATCTTTATCACTTTCTACTTGTAGGACTCTGGGCAAATTAAGTCACTTACCTAAACTGATGATCTGTTAAGTGGGTATAGACTTTGGTGTCGGGAATGAAATGATAAAATGTGTATGCCCTGGCCGGGAGTGGTGGCTCACGCCTATAATCCTAGCACTTTGGGAGACTGAGGCCAGAGGATCACTTGAGTGCAGGAGCTTGAGACCAGACTGGGCAACACAGTGAGACCCCATCTCTATCTTAAAAAAAATGTTTTTAATGTAGATTCCCTGATTACAATTATGTAAAAATAATAGACAGAGGGAAAAAACCCTAGAAGAAAATGCCAATAGCATAAAGTAGCAAGACTACAGGATTTTTCTTTTTTTCTGTCATATAGAATTTCTAAAATATAATGTGACTATGTCTGTAATTAAAGCATTATTTATAAGATGCACATCTGCCTATAGATGTAATCGTAAAGCACTATACACTATTCAATTCACATTATTGTTATTGGGAGTAAGATGAAAAGGGCTTGCCTTATGTGTTGACACTTTCATGTGCTTTTGACCCGGGACCTCATATGGCACATGGGTCACATGCCTCACATGTTCTCCAGCAACCCTGAATGGAAGTCCATGCCCCTAAGCTTGACTTCTGTCATGCTGATTATTCTGCATATATATATATATATATATACACACACACACACACACACATATACATATATACACACACACACTCATATCTATCTATCTATCTATCTATCTATCTATCTATCTATCTATCTATATATCGAGAGAGACAGAGAGAGAAAGAGAGACAAAGTGTCACTCTGTCAGCCAGGCTGAAGTGCAGTGGCATGATCTTGGCTCACTGCAACCTCCGCCTCCCAGGTTCAAGCCATTCTCCTGCCCAGCCTCCTGGGTAGCTGGCTGGGACTATAGGCACCCAACACCACGCCCAGATAATTTTTGTATTTTTAATAGAGATGGGGTTTCACCATGTTGGCCAGGCTGGTCTTGTGATCTGCCTGCCTTAGCCTCCCAAAGTGTTGGGATTACAGGCGTGAGCCACCATGCCCGGCCTCTTCTGCATATATTAAATTGGAAATAAAAATAATCCAGAAAATCCCATCATTGTGGATTATTTGGGACTGTCAGTTTTCCAGCTTAATTTTCCTTCTCTGACTTGCCTCTCAACATAGCTGTTAGTGCTAAGAAGGACTCCTTGGACTCAGGCCTTCAGAGTTCTGCTTTTATCATAGGTGCTTATTTCCTAGAAGCCTAAGCCTATTGGGCACCTTCTGGGAGCTGCCCTTGTCCAGTCCCCATCATCTCTTCCTCTTGGTGTTCTTGGAAGCAAGAGCCTGAGGGGTGATTAAACAGTGCCATTTTCCTCAGAGCCAGTGAATCACACACTGTTCTGTTTTGCCCAGTTTCCCTCCATATGTCTCACTGGTTCATTTTTGGTCCACGCTCTAATTCCCCACTGCTTCTCCATTTATGGCATGGTCCGCAGTATTGCAGAAGACCATTCAGAGGCCTGCAGAGCATCTGCAGGGTGTCCAAAGGCGCCAGTGGCTCTAGATACCTGTCCAGGGGCTTGTTTCACTTTCCCACCAACAAAAACTCCTGTGGTTATTTTAGGATCTAGCAGAGGGCTTGGCACAGAATTAAATACTCAATAAATATTGTAGAAAGAATGAAAACCACATTCATGAAAAAATAATTTATCTCCTTTTGATTTAAAACCCAAAGAAGACACATGGCTGCCAATCAGAGCCTTTTGATCAACGTGAAATAACCAGGGCCACTGTTCTGAGCTAACATAATTCCATCCCAAAGCAAATAAATGTGGTATTTACATAGCTTATGCAGCTAATTTTGGGTAAATACATAACCTCAACTGGATTTTTAAGAAGACTGGTAATAGGGCACGGACTTAAAGAACCACCTTCCTGTACTGCTTGTGGTTAGAGGACCTTAATCAGAATTCATTGCTCCCACACCCATGGAATTATTCTTCCTGATTCTTGGCCAGAGTTCCTAGATTTGTCTTCTGAAACCTTTGCCAGGGACAGCTCTATTCAAGCCATTGGGATATGCATTACCTGCATATCCCTCAAAAATAGTCCACGTGGAATTTGACATATCCTGCAAGCATTCTCGGGGCATTTCTTACAGTGGCCAACAAAATCCTTGCTCACGCTGTCATACTGGCAGTCAGAGGCATTAAGAGGTCAGGCATGCACCCAGGAGGTAGCCATGTGTTGTCTGAGAGCTTGGTGCTCTTCTATCTGCCCCCTGGACATCAGCTGCGTTACGGAAAGCCTGGGAGTGTCAGTTGCATAAAACTGCCCTGCTGGGGCCTCCCTTTTGTGTATCTGTCTTCTCATTCAAAGCTGCTCTAGTGACCATGTGGGCTGTCCCCTCTCATCCCAGATGATGTTTGGGGACAGAGAAGGAAGAAATATAAGAGAGAAAGGCATTGACACTGGAATCCATCCTATCTCTGCCAGCAACTCTCTGTGTGACCTCAGAATCTTTAGTCCCCAGGAAGGAGGCCATTGGCATTTTGGAAGGGACAGTTGTTTATTGTGTGGAACTGATGTGTACATCGTGAGACATTCAGACTCCCCAGGCCCTGCCCATTAAATGCCTGTAGCATCCCCAGTCTCAGGACTGTTGAAAAGTCCCACGTATTTCTTGGGAGTGAGACTGTGCTGAGTTGAGAACCTGTTCTCTCCATCTTTGACATTCAAATGTTCTGGGTGAAATTGAGGGCTCTGATCTCTTCACTGTAAACATCCTTTTCTCCCCACTGTCCCACCATGAGATCCCTCCTCAGTCAACAGCCTACAACTTCATTCTCAGCCACATCTGCCTCCAACCCAAACTTACTCATTTCATGTTTCCTTATGGCTGTCTCTCTGCTTGGTGGGGTTATCACCACTAATTTATTTCTTAACAATTATGCTAGGGGTTCAAGCCATAAACAAAAAGCTCTGATTGCTTGCTTTTCTGTACAGACTCTTAGATGCTGGTGCTGGGGGAAATTCATGGATCAGTTTGTAAATGGAAAAATAGTGCTGGGTGAGATGTGAAAACTTCAGAGTGCAACTCAATCCAGCAGGTTCCCCACACTTTGCACCGAGACTGCTACTCGGCTTCCAGCCTTTCCCTCCTAATTTTTCCCCAAACGAATGCTACCAGATGAATCTTTTTACACTAGCAGCAGAACCTAGAGACAGAGACAGGCTTTTGAATGAAACACAAGAGGACGTAAATCCCAGCTCTGCCCCTACCTACATGTGCGACGGTATAGTTTACTTAACTGCTGAGATTCAATGACTTCATTCTCAAATAACCTCATAGAAAAAATGAGATAACAGCTGTGCTTTTCCTGCCCAAGAATGGTAGTTTTTATTATTGCTATTATTATCAGCATCAATGTTCCCTTCTCCCCTCATTCAAAAGAAGTCAGTGGCTTCCTACTGGGTAGGAGATGAAGCACAATGTCCTTCATTGGTCTGGAGGTCTCCCTGATCTTCCAGTTCCTCTTCTAGCGTTCTGTCCCAGTGCACCCTGCCTGCAGCCCAATGAGCCTCCTGGGTTCCTGAGTAAACCCTGTCCACATTCCCGGCACACAGTCAGGTTCAAAGTCATTGCAAGGTGACAAGCACTGCAGAACCTCAACTGCATAGTAACCCCATCACAACCTGGGATGCAGTCACACTAGAACCTTTGCCATCCGAAGCTTGAGTCCTCTCTCTACCTGCTCCACTGGATCAATCCCGGCCAGTACAGGGGCTTAGCTGCCCAGGGAGGCCTTGCCTCTTGACCAACCAGTTTGTGCTTGAGAGTGACCACCAGACAGGAGCTGGAGGCCGCCGTCCTGAGCTCTAGCTGTGGTTCTGGATATTGGCTGAATGACTGCCAATCATTGGCAGTCATGGGGGTCTCCTTTGATCTTTGCTGCCGCTGGGTGCAGTGAATTTCCTGGTCTTCTTTAGGGGCAATTGAAGGGCTAGGGTTGGCTTTCACCTAACAGAAAACACATAAGGGGCCTCTGAGGGGTGGGGATGGAGGTTTGCCTCTGCACTGGGTTTTGCCTTATGTTGCTCTGCTGGCTGACATCTTGGATAGAATCTCCCATTGAGGACTTGCACTTCTGGCCTCATGCCTCCTATGGCCTCTATTGTGTCTTCATCTTCACCATGCCCACCTGAATCCCTGGCACTCTGTGTGCTCTGACCTTGGGCATAACACCCTTACTGTCCTCCTTTGACAGTCCCATGGGAGGCTTAGTGGCCCTTGCTCCATTGCAGGCTGTATTTTGCTGTGGCATGATAACATGACCATCGCCATTTAACAGACCCCACAAGACAACCTAGAATCGCAAAACCAGGCCAGGTGCTGGGCAGGCACATGCAACCGGCCCCACTGGGCACAGATGCTGCAGGTTATTAGGGACAAAGTCGGGTTTCCTGCCATGGCTGGCACCACCCAGTGGCAAAGACTCCTTGCATCACTGTGCCCTCTGAAAGAGTCTTCCTGCCCTCTGCTTCCCACCTTCTTATCTTCTGAGTCTTTTCTCAGAATGTTCCCTGGGCAGCAATACCTTTTCGATCTTAAATGCAAAAGAAATGATGTGACTGTTGGCATGAGGATTTACAGGGTCCCCTGGACCCACAGGCACACATAATATAGATCATCTTTCTTTCTTTCTTTCTTTTTTTTTTTTTGAGACAAAGTCTTGCTCTCTCACCCAGGCTGGAGTTCAGTGGCGTGATCTTGGCTCACTGCAACCCTCACCTTCCAGGCTCAAGTGATTATCCTGCCTCAGCTTCCCTAGTAGTTGAGACTACAGGCACGTGCCACCATGCCTGACTAAGTTTTATATTTTTAGTCGAGATGGGGTTTCACCATATTGGCCAGGCTGGTCTCGAACTCTTGACCTCAAAGTGATCTGCCCACCTCAGTCTCCCAAAGGGCTGGGATTACAGGCATGAGCCACCACGTCCGACCACATAGATCATCTTGAAGAAAAAATCAGCCCATGTATCAATACTGGTACCTGGGGTGAAAGAACTGGGGGTTTCAGCCCTGGCTCTGTCACTTCCTGAGGGCATTAGTTTCCCAGGGGCTGCTGTATCACATGACCGTTAACTGGGAGGCTGGAAGTTCAAAACGGAGGTGTCAGTGGACTGAACTCTGCTGAAGACTCCAGGGGAGGATCCTTCCTTGCCTCCTGCAGCTTCTGGCAGCCCCAGACATTCCTTGGCTTGTGGCTAATTTACTCCCATCTCTACCTCCATCTGCACATGGTCTTCTCTTTTCTCTGTGTCTCTCTTATCAGGACACTTGCCATTGAGTTTAAGGCTTTCTCAGGCAAGCAGGAATGATCTCTGCTTGAGATCCTTCATTACATCTGCAAAAGCCCTTTTTTCCCCAAATAAGCTCTCATTCACAGGTTGTAGGGGTGAGGGGTTAGGGGTTAGGATGAGGATGTATGTATGTATGTAGGGGACATTATTTAACTGACTATACTGAATGGCCTTGAAAAGGCACGTAGCTTCTCTGAGCCTCAATTTCATTCTCTATAAAATGGGGATAGTAATTCCCACCTTACGAGGCTATGATGAAAATGAAAGTGAGTTTGTCACGTAGCAGCTGCTCGGTAAGCACGTTTTTAACACGCAGGCCCCAACCTGTAACATGGAGAGGTCTCCGGTGCAACTCCCTTGACCGTGCCCATGCCTACCTCTGCCCACCTCTACATCTCCTGTTTCCTGCCCTGGTCTTCCTTCTCTGGCTTTCTGACCTTCTCTGTTCCTGAAACTCCTGGCCCATTTCCTTCCATGTGGAAAGCGCTTACTACATATTTTAAAGTTAACTCATATCCCCAGGCCTTGCTGGCTTTCTGTGAGTCTTCAGGACCATGGAGGAAGCATTAGTGAGCATCTAGTTCTTCCACTGGTTACAATGGAAGAGCTTACAAGTTGAGAGACCTGGAGACTAGACCCAGCTCTGCACCCTTAGAACTGTGTGACCTCAGGCAAGCGTCTTAACTTCCCTGAAGCCCAGGTTCTTCATCTGAAAGCAAAGCTGACGATGCCTGTCTTGTCAGCCTAGGCCAGCTTCATGCAAAGTCTGACCGGGAAAATGTGGTGGGTGTCGGGTGCTCCATGAGCACAGGGTCCTATCATCATTTGTAGCTCAGGCTGGGGGCACATTCCCTGACTCCAACTGCCTCCTACTCAGTCTGCCTTCTTTCTCAGGCATCCCTCTCTGCCTCCCCTCCACCTATTCAGGCTTCTGCTTCTGATCCTTTCCCCAGGTAGAAGTCCAAGGCCACTGCCTCTCTGGCAAGGCTGACTCACTCTGCAAGTGACTTGTCAGTCAGTCTGGCCATGAGCAGAGACTGTGGGATGGGGTCTCATGACCAGGGAAGTCGCATGCAGGCACCAGGCCTGCCTCTCTGTTCAGGGACTCACTGGTACCATCAGGACCAGCTTAGCTCTGCAGAGAGAAGACCCATTGTGCTGCAATGTGACAGAGGCCTCTGGCTCCAAAGCACAACAAGAAGAACGAGGAGAACAAAGCACTTTAAGTCCAGCTGGACCTCAGTTCAAAGGGGCAATCTAACTTCCTAGCAGCATCACCCTGAGCAGGCACAGAAACCCTCTGAGCCTCATTTTCCCCATCTGCACATGGAAGCAACAGTCCTTACTTGTGGGGCCAGAGTTAACGGCTCTGAGGCAGGTGTGTGGCACCTGATACTGCCCTGATGCAAAAGACACAGCCAAGGAGACTAACATTTATTCAGTGCTTCTCGTCTACTGGATGCTATCCATGGGCTTTTCTCATTTAATTTGCACAGCTCAGTGCAGGAGTAAGATGGAGAAAGAGAATAGAGGAGCTAGTAAGAGAGGTGATGCTTGTATTTGACCCACAGTGGACTAGCCCTAAAGCCGGAACTGAGTTGACTGCTCCCATTGGCTCCTCCTGCCAGTCCCCAGCCAGCAGGGAAAGGCAAGGGGCTTGAAGTGGGTCTCAGAGTCTCTTTGGCTGGCGAGGATGTGGGCAATGAGTCTGCTGGCTTTTGCCACCTTCTCCTGGCACAGTGACCACAGAGAGTGGCCAAGGATCAAATGGTCCTGAAGACTGGCACTCACTGCTGACTGCTCCTCACTGTTGGTAGTAGCCTTCATGGGCTCCCATCACCTCCACCCAGATCTGCTCCTTCCCTGCCTCTCCTGTGTCATCCTCTCTTCCCACTTTCTGATCTAGCGTCAACCAGCTCGACCTGATTCCATGGACACTGAGTGGTGTTCTCACCCTGACCCTTGCCCGTGATGTTCCCTTGCAGAATACCCTCCTGCCAGCTCCTGCTCGATTCTAACTCATCCTTCAAGGCACCACTCAGGTGCTACCAACACCAGGACCCCTGCTGGACTCCCTGGCTCATGCTAGGGGTGTGGAGTCCCATCTCTGTGCCCCACGGCAATTCCGCATGCTGATTTCTGGCAGTGTGCTGGCCCTGTGATGAGATATGATTTCTTAATGCTTTTTTTTCCTGTGTCTCGGATTGTCTTAACTAGGGCCAAGCACAGCTTAGGTCAGTCATCTTGGGAAAGGGAAGGTGAAAGGCATCTGAAAAGGCCTATTAACATCCTATGCCCAATTCCCTTTCATCCCATATCAGAAGTGGCCCAAAGAGTTCTGGGGCATGTGAGGGGAGAAGTTCAGGACACACAGTTATTTTATGAACTCCTCCCAGCTGATTCTGCCAGAGGATTTGTCTCTCACCCTAACCTTTGAATTGGGCCAGGTTCCTAGCTATGGAGGGAGACAGATGAGCACCCCTTGACCTATATGTTTTTGGGAAACTCATGTTTGCACACACTGGGGGCCTTGAGACTGGAAGGCCAGTTAGGAAGTATCATGACTACATGGAATCTGAGCTTGATTAGCGTGATGTGAGAGGGAGGTCTGGGTGGGGGACCCTCAGGGAGAGTTGGTGGGGAGAGGGCCTGGAGGAAGAGCAAATGAGGTACCCCCGAGATCCCCTCCCCAGTGTATAAAGACCTTCCTTATGAGAATAACCTGTCTCACCCATCGATGGTAAAATCCTGTCCTTTCCTTTTCTCAGGCTGGTGACAGCGTCCTGAGCTGGTAACAGACCCACTCTGTGACTTTCAGCTAGATTCAGCCACCAGATCCCAGAAACATGACCCTTGCTGGTAGGTACAAAAATCATGTGTGATGGGGCATAGGCTATTCCCCCCGCCCCGACCCAACATGTTCTCACAGAAGCAGGGAAACACACCTTGGGCAGAAAGCAAGGGGGGCGGGGCAGGCAGTGACAGGAGGCACACCACTGCCTGTCACCACAGGCGACAAGTTGAGCAAGCGGTGGGGGTGCATCACAGCTGATATTTTCCTCCTTTTGCTCATCTGTATATGTGGTATTTTTTTAAAGTTTTTATAATGACTATATATTATTTTTGCAGTTACATGTATTTTCAAATTTATAAAAGGAAGCCAGGTGCAGTGGCATATGCCTATAGTCCCCGATATCAGGAGGCTGAGGCACGACGATCGCTTGAGCCCAGGAGTTTGAGTCCATCCTGGGCAACATATTGAGACCCTCATCTCAACAAAAAATTTTACAAGGAAATGAGGATGGGGGAGCACCAGCACTGGGCTGGGGGTCAGCTAAGGGCTGCAGCCTGAGCAACCAGACACACAGGCTCCAATACGGTGGGAGGAGGGACTGTTGGGAGCCAGGGCAGTTCTGACCCCTGACATCCCAAACACAGACAGACAGGGTGGTGGGGATATGATCTGGCTTTCTGGGACACCAGCAACCCCCTGGCTCTGGACACTGTGTTGGAAAGGTCAGAGAAGGCTCATAGCCTGACCTTATGAGGGGCAGAACGGAGGGATGGTGGTGAGGATGGCCCCCTCCTATCCAGCTCCTTAACTCTGCAGGCCAGAGCTGCAAAGTATTGGGAGTAGAATGGAGTGTGGGTCTCCTATATCCTGGAGCAAAAGAATCAGAATGTATTGGGGCAGATGTTGGGAGAGAGAGCGCTGAAGCACTGGTGCTTGGGACCTTTCCATGAAGGCATTTGCTTTATGGTCTGGAAGGGGAGGAGACATACTGGGGAGAAGGATCTGGTGCTCTGGAAGGCTCAGGTTTCCATAGGAGACAGGAGTGGGTTCAAATCCCACACAGGCATCCTGAACAACGCTGCTCAGGGCAAAGGGCCCAGATGCCCAGCCTCGGCGTGGGTCTGCGTGGGAGTGCCTTTGTGGAACCCTGGGCTGCTCAGAGCCCCAGACCCACGGGGACACTGGCTTCTGAGGCTGGGAGAGGCACCATCCTCACCTGCCTGGTGTTTCCACAGCCTACAAAGAGAAGATGAAGGAGCTCCCACTGGTGTCCTTGTTCTGCTCCTGCTTCCTGGCTGATCCCCTGAATAAGTCGTCTTACAAATATGAAGGTCAGTGAAGGCTCAGCCAGGAAAGTGAGGGGCAGGGAAGGGGCCCCTGTGTCCTGTTCTCATGGGTCCTGCACCCCGACCGCAGTTCAATGAAACTCTCTTCCCAAGACACAGTTTCATTCCCAGAGCCGATGAAATCCCAGCGGCTGAGCCTGAGGGTCTGAGCTGCAGCGGTGCAGCCTGGGCACTAGGAGAGCCCATGAGGGTCTGCGTCAGGCTTCCCAAGAGTTCACTTGATCTTAGTGTCACCTCTGTGCATGCATCCAACAAATCGAGGCTCGGGGGGGATACAAAAGTGAGCCAGACAGAGATTCTGCCCATGGGGAACATAACCAGAGGAGAAGATGAGATGATGTGTGTCAGTTTCCAGGCCAACAGGTCTCCTCTGGGAAGGGTAGAGAATGCTCTGGGAGAGTCCAGAAGTAGGAGGAGGAGGCTCTGTGACAGCTGTGCTGTGTGGGGCTTGTAGCTGGAACAGCCCCAAGACACCAGTAGGGAGCACTGGGTGGCCATGTCCTCACCACGGGTGCTCGGGGACCAGGTCACCTCCTAACGTCCTGGTTAGAAGCAGGGATGGGTTTGGTCTGGCACCAAAAAGCAGGCGTGCTTGGATGACCTGAGGTTGTTTTTTCTGTCTAGGCTGGTGTGGGAGACAGTGTAGGAGGAAGGATGAAAGCCAGCGGAAAGACAGTGCTGACTGGAGAGAAAGAAGAGCGCAGGGTAGGAGGGAGGCAGCGGAGGGGGTCCGCAGGCCGAGCGTCAGATGGCAGTGGCCGGGGGTGGGCGGGGGCCAACACACCCCTGCCTGTCACCACAGATGACAAATTGAGCAGCTCAGCAGTCAGAGGAGGCTGGTGGGGGAAGCAAAGGCAAAAGCAGCCAGTGTCGTAGGAAATCACATTGCCTGGGGCCTCTACTCCTGGGGGCTGAAGCCTCACTGTGGCTACAAACTCCTTCAGCACGTCAGAGCGCATCACCCCTAGGTGCCTGGGTGCAGGACTGAGCTGGACCCTAGTATCCAGCTTGCAAGGGGCCCCAGCTCTCCCACTGCTGTCTGCATGCGCTGAGTGCTTGCTGGGTGCCCATGCATTCTTCAGGACGTGAGCAGCCCCTTCTCTGCCCTCTGTAGCAGACACAGTGGACCTGAACTGGTGCGTCATTTCCGACATGGAAGTCATTGAGCTGAACAAATGCACCTCAGGCCAGTCCTTCGAAGTCATCCTGAAACCACCCTCCTTTGATGGGGTGCCCGAGTTCAATGCCTCCCTGCCCAGGCGGCGAGACCCATCCCTGGAAGAGATCCAGAAGAAACTAGAAGCAGCTGAGGAGCGAAGGAAGGTAAATGTGGTCCTTTCCTTCTTTCCTCCCTCTCAGCATAAAGGGGGAGGGAGGTGGAGAACACAGGTGGTGGACCTGAGCTGGGGTAAGCTCATCACTCTGCAAAATGTAGGGAGCATCTCACTAGTGTGCGGTGGAGAATGAGGCACCGTTGAGGGAAACAAAGAGCCAAACGCCCCCGGCCTCGAGGAGCTCACCGTTTGGTTAAGGGGATAGGACACTGCACTATGTTCCTTCAACAGGTGGCCTTATAATGCACAGTGGCAAAAATAGAACTTCGACAAATGCTGAGGATTTACGGAAAGGCTAGAGAATTAAGGAAAGAGCTCCTTCCTTGGAGGAGGGAGAGATCATGGTGTGGGGCATCTCCAGGCCCGGATGCCTTCTGTGCCTTCTATGGATTCTCGTGGCTTGATTCTGATGCCATCTTCTAAGTGAAATTTTTTTTCATCTTTCAAGAAGAATTCCTTCAGTGCATCCTGTCTCTACCTTAGGGCATATGTCCACGCTAGTCTGGGTTTTAGTGATTTGTAAGTGTTCATCTCCATGAGACTTTTTTTGTTAGACCAGTGCCTGGTACATAGTATGAGATCATTTAGTGTTTGTGAATGAATAAATGAATGAATGAATGAATGATGGCAATGAGTAAAAGGGCCCTGAAGGTATTTAGGAAAAGGCTGGTAAAAAAAAAAAAAAAATCAAAGAATGTGGAAGGCTCTGAAGGGGTGGAAAAATATAGGAAGTGTCTTTGCTTCCTGCTAATGGGCTGGGGACCAGGACCAGGGAGGTGAAGGTTCTGGGTGTGCAGCTTTGCAACCATGATGGTGAAATTAACCCTGGCGCACTCACTGAGAAGGACCACCTTCTGCCTTTATGCTTCCCCAGTACCAGGAAGCAGAGCTCCTGAAGCACCTAGCAGAGAAACGGGAACATGAGAGAGAGGTGATCCAAAAAGCCATTGAGGAAAACAACAACTTCATCAAGATGGCTAAGGAGAAACTGGCCCAGAAGATGGAATCCAACAAGGAGAATCGGGAGGCCCACCTCGCCGCCATGTTGGAACGGCTGCAAGAGAAGGTTAGTGGTCCCTGGCTAGAGAGGAGGCTCCTGGGTCATGCTGTTTTCCTTCTGCAGCAAGTACACGGGGACCTACTGATCATCTCAGGGAGGAAGCAGCCTCGGGCAGGAATCGGGATCTTTCTCTTAGGCAGGATCCTTAGAGAGTTCCGAAGGGATGATCCAGGAAGCCAGAGGCAAGAAACGAACCAGAATCAGGGTTTCCTTGGGGGCTTTTCTGCACAGCTACACAATTTAAAATTCTTTGTTGTCTTAGGGAGAGTATATATCTGATTTTCTAGAAGAAGCCTGTCTGATACAAAGGAGTAGAGATAGACAAGCAGTTGTACATTCCTAGCTTCATCACTGAATGGACTGATTTGATGGAAGGAAAGATGCTTTCTTGAGCTCTTGGCTCTAAGTCATGGGTATGATGAGCTGAGTTTCCCATCGAGCAGGAAACATGATTCTCTCTAAACCTCTTGACACAGACCCAGTGAGTCATAGGTCTTTCCAATATGTTGCCTTTTGTCAATAAATGAAACAGTGTCACCTAAATAGGAGAACCATGAGGCCGGGGTTGGTTCTGTGTGTCAGCAGAATACCGGCCCGTTCTGCTGAGAACACGCTGGCCTCATTTCCTGAGTCTCAAGGCCGCCCCAGTTTCTCCTGCAGCTCCTGGGAGAGCTCCAGCTCTGTGTTTTATTTCCAGGAACCGCCTGCTGCGCGGTGACTCCCGGGACCTGATCGGTGGCCTCGTCCCATGGTGAGCAGCGTGGTCCCCGCGCCTTCCTGCCCATCCACCTAGAGTCTCAGGCCCTTGGCAACAGGTCCTAGAAAGATCTGGTTTCTTCACAAGGGATCTGAATGTTGCATAGGCCCTAGAACTGGCCGGCATGCAGCAGACCCTGTGCTCTGATGCACCAGCCTGCAAGGCTCGGCAGGGCCTCTACCAAGCATCATATGGGAGGGAGGTGATCTGGGTCAGCCCTCAAGCTTCCCCAGTTATGGAGGGATGACTTGGAGCAAACTCTTAACAAAAACCTGGGGTTGGGCTAAGAGGGGGCATGGCCCTGAGCCAGACCCAAAAGAAATCACTGAGGCTCCACCCAGGATATAGCACTTGAGAGACTCTGCAAAACACTTTCATCATGCCACTGTCCTCACAAGTTCCTGAAGCAAGCTGGACAGGTGTTATGCTTATTTTGCAGATAAGAAAAACATGTCCACAAAGGTCAAATGACTTGCCCAGGGTCATGAAACCAACAAGCAGTGGAGCTAGGACTAGCACCCAGCTCTTTGGCTCCAAGACCAAGTGGTTCAAGGAGACCAGCCTGTGATTGTCCTGCCAGCCTTTTGTCATCAAGAGAGACTTCGGAGGCCAAGGAAAGGGAGTGCAGAACCTAGGGCTCTGCCCCATCTGCTCACCCAAGAATGGCGGTAGATTCAGAAGCAGAGAGATTGGAAAGGTCCATATAGTAGAATGATAGCTGTGGAGGTGGGGGAGACTCAAAGAGGTGTGACATCAGAGCAGACATCTGAGGGGGTGGCATCCTTCTGGGACCTTGGTCCCTACTCTCCTTTACCCACTGGTGGAGGCAGGAGGTTGGGTGAGAGTTGGGTATATGTTTTCTGCCCTGTCCACCTGTGCACTAGGCCATGGACACCTTCCACAATGCCTGCTGTGCCAGTGTTTGTGTGGGTCATGGACCCCATGTGTCAGACTCGCTTGGTATAAAATTCAAAAATACACATACTTGGATCCTTCCCCAGAACACCGACCCCGGCTGTCTAGGGATGGTGCTTCCTCGGTCACGCTGATATGTACCAAAGTTTTGGACTGTGTATACCACTCCTCACTTCTAGGCCACGGAAAGTTCTATAGTGTCTGCAGGAACCAATTTTTAGTTTATAATTTATCCTGAAAACCTGGGCTGCCTCAGTGGGTCTACTCTGGGCTGATTCTGTCATCTGGATGTGACAGTGCCAGGCTCTGGGAGGGACAACATTTGTTGAGTGCTTGCCATGTGTAAGGCACCATAGTAGAAACTGGGAAATAATAGCAAGAAGAGAAAGATGTGGTTGCTACCCTAGGAAAGTCACCATCTAATAGAGAACCCAGCAGTATGAACAGTGACCAGGTGAACGCTAAACATCTCAGAACCTGAGGGGAGTAAGAGCCTCCTGTCTATGCCCTTTTCTTTAAAGATCAGAGAACTGAGGCCTAGTTGGAGAAGTGAGCCAGCCAAGATACTTCTGCAGTTGGGCCTTGGAAGGCAGATACCATCTTCTGGCTGCACTACCCTGTGAAATAAAAGAAGTTTCTCTTACGATAGGTGTAAGAAAGTCCACTTTTTGGAGTTGGGCAACATTTTCAAAATTCTTCTGTTGATTTGTACTTTAAGAGTCCACACCCGGCCACAGTGGCTCACACCTGTAATCCCAGCACTTTGGGAGACAGAGGTGGGAGGATCATTTGAGACCAAGAGTTAGAGACCAGCCTGGGCAACATAGCAAGACCCCATCTCTATTTTTGTTTAAATAATAACAAAGTAAAACCAAAGTGTCCTCATCTTTCACCAACAGGGTTAAGGCAATTCTAGCAAAGGAGATGGATGAGAACTAGAAGCAGCAGGCAGGTGCATGTGATTTGTAGGAGATGCGTGCAGTGAGGCCTGTCTGTTCCGCCTGCTCCTCTGGCACAAACTACCCCCCAGCAGTTCCTTATATGAAGTCAAGCCATACGATTTAAGCCAAACCACAGAACAGCCAGGTGAGGGAGGGAGAGGCTAGGAGGGGGGCCCAGGGTCACTGTAAGGTGGGCCCCTGCCACAGGTTGGGACCCACAAGCCCTTGAGCTCCCCAGGGCCACACCAGTAGGCTCGCCCCTGCCTCCTGCCAGCCTCACCTGCCACCTTCTGCCCCTCTCAGGATGCCTTTGCAGACACAGCTCTTCACTGCCCGTGGTGGCCACTCTTTGCTTTTGGTTCTCTTGCACTTTGGCCTCCCTTTTTGTCCCCGGAAGCCTTGTGTGACCTGCCCTTTTCCTTCCCTCCCTTCCCAGGACAAGCACGCCGAGGAGGTGCGGAAAAACAAGGAGCTGAAGGAAGAGGCCTCTAGGTAAAGCCCAGAGGCCAAAGAAGTTGCCAGGTCAGCCGGACAGCTCCAGCAGCTCCACGTTCCAGGCAGCCTCGCCCGCCGGCTGCACTCCCAGCACTGGGGTTTGGGGGGAGGGGGGTGGCCAAGGGGCGTTTCCTCTGCTTTTGGTGTTTGTACATGTTAAGAATTGACCAGTGAAGCCATCCTATTTGTTTCTGGGTAACAGTGATGGGGTGGGAGAGGGGAGAGGAGAGAGTTTGGGAAAGGGAGATGTAGAAGAACTCAAGGACGCTGCAACCCTGCCCAGCGCAGATCTGATTTTCACATCTCTATCTGGACATGGAGCCTCCAGACACTGTGTTGAGGGAGATGGAGACCAGAACAGTAGAACTTCAGGATGAAGGACAGAGTCCTGGGTGGGGCGGCGGCTGCAGGGCCCTCTGTAGGGCCCAGCCAGAGGGGGTGTGAGGACCAGAGGTGTTGCTTCCGCCCTGCAGCAGGTGGGATGAGGTCTGTGTGTGTGTGTGTGTGAACCATCATTTTTTGATCATCATGACCAATGAAACCTTGACTCCAAGTGTCCAGTTCTTTATTTCCTGAATGTGTCCTCTGGGTCATTTAAAAAGTTCTCAAAATCTGGCTTTCATCCATCTGATGGCAGATGCCCTTTTGCTTTCTTAATTTTGCCATTCGAGCATCTGGGGACTGGGTGAGGTAGGTTAAATCATGCCAGCCTTTGGCATAATTGAAAGATTATCTCTTCTGTTCTTTAAAATCCCCTCTGTGGGCTAATCTTTATTGGAGAGCATGCACTAAATTGATGAGAAGAGAAACTCAATCTTCCTTTCAATGAACTGACATCCTAATATGGTCCCCAAGATGCACTGTAAGAAGGAAGTTGTCTTAGTCACAACCGTTCAGACTGCTATAACAAAATACCTTAGACTAGGTAATTGATAACAGACATTGATTGCTCACAGTTTTGGAGTCTGGGAAGTCCAATATCAAGGCACCAGCAGATTCAGTGTCTAATGAGGACTTTTCCTCTGCTTCAATGATGATGCCTTTTTGCTGTGTCCTCACATGGCAGAAGGGAAGGGCAAAAGGGCTTCCTCAAGCCTCTTCTTTAAGGCACAAATCTCATTCGTGAGGGTGGAGTCCTCATGACCTCACCCTTTAAGTCCCTATCTCTTAATTCTATAGTGTTGGGATTAGGGTTCAACCTATGAATGTGGGGGAGACAGCAACATTCAAACCATAGAAGTCCTGCATGCTTTGGGTGTTTGAGATTCTAGGTGGATTAGAAAATGTGAGCAAGGAAATAAAGTGTTTGCTAGTAGAAGGCAAAGGAGACAGCCAGACCCAGCAGTCTTGGTCTCCAGGACACTGAACTATGGCTGGAAAAGAAGCTCCCCTCCTCCCTTCCCCTACAAATATGAGTGCAGGGGCTGCCTGTGTTAACCAGGTCCCAGGGCTTCTTCCCACTCTGCCCTGCACACTGTGTAGTTTTGTATAGCTTTGCAAATAAACCCTTTGGTCTAGCCCTTTTTTTCTGCTCACAGGTGGTACTGTAATTTAGTTTTATTTTAAAATAAGATAACAGGAGGGATCAAAGATGATGATGATGATGGTGATGATGATGACGATGATGGTGGCAGCTAGCTTAGGCGGCACTTACTAGATGCTCTGCACTTTTCTGGACTTTTACATCTATATCATCTCACTTATCTTCACACCACCTGTAGGATGTATGTACTCTTATCATTCCATTTCGCAGACAAAAAAAACTGAGGTCTAGAAAGGGTAAGTAACTTGGCAAGATCACACAGGTAGTAAATAGGAGAACAGGGATTTGAATTGGGTGATGTGCTCCCAGAGTCCATATTCTTAGCCATTGCAGTGTGCTGCTTCTTGACACCTCCAAACTAGGATGTGAGTCCCAGAATAGGGTTTCTCAAGCTGTGAGTGGTGACTCATTGGATCTT
Organism: Aotus nancymaae; assembly: GCF_030222135.1. Lineage (NCBI taxonomy): Eukaryota > Metazoa > Chordata > Mammalia > Primates > Aotidae > Aotus > Aotus nancymaae. Next base: position 25,454,084 of record NW_026988494.1, on the reverse strand, counting down.
GAGATCAACTTAGTGGATCCCACCCAAACTTTCTCTCTTTTCTTTTTTAAATGGACTAGAATAGAAAAACAAAACAGCAGAATGCACGGCAGGCGATAATGGAAGCATAATTTCATGGAAATGGTGTTTCAGTTTTATATTTTGTGTATGTATGTGTTGGTCACAGCATAAAATGCATTTCTCATGGAAGGGTGGCAGTCAACACCCTTTGAAGGTTACTGCCTTAGTATCAACACGGAGACAGAGCCAGGACATCCAGGCTGCAGCCCTGGAGGCTTTACAAGCTGCTGTGGTAAGACAGGCTGTGGCCTCTCCATCAAGAATCAGCTTTTTCCCCAACAAACAGAGACAAGAGCATGGATGGCCTCAAGAGTCTATTTTCACAAATTTACCCCATGGCATCTCCATTTCCCCACTGGAATACCCAGGGCCAGGAGGAAGCCTTGTTCCCAGCACTCTCTCATCCATCTCCTGCCCTTGGTCATTCATTCTCTGAGAAACCACAATGACGCTCCCATCCTTTGCACTAACACTTCCCTTGCTTGGCTTGCTCTTTGCTGCCTCGTTGATTTAATTACTACTCATTCTTTTTAACTCAGCCCAGATACAAAGTTTCCTGACTCTGTCAGTGTTTCTATATTTCTTATATGCTTAGATTATGGTGTAATTGTTTATGTACCTATCACTTTCATCTCTTAGATTTGATGTCCCTTGAAAACAGAAACCAGGTTTATTAATCTTCATGTCCAGGCCGTGACTACTCCAGAATGACCATATAGGATGGGATTAGGAGCAGCATTTCTGTTGAAAGAGAGGTTGGGGAACTTATCTGGAAGCTCCATTTGTGAGCACTTTACTGTAGCGCTGAATGTAAAACAGAATGGAGATGGCTGATGAAGATTACACAGGAGACTAAAATCCACCTCCAAGGCTGCCCCAGAACCTGAATAATCCCAGCTCCTTACACTAAAAACTGAAAACTCTAATTATGTGCTCAGGATGGGACTAGCTTTCAAGTATTAAAAACCAATTTTTGCACTGAAAGAGTTTACAAATCAGTGGAGATACACATGAAACTACCAAAGCCATGGCTCTTAAAATTTCAGTTTATGCCAGAATCCCTCTGAGAGCTTTAGTTAAAGTGTAGATTTCTTTGCTTTGATGTTTGGAAATGGAAATAATCACCCAGAGTTATGGTATCCTTTAAAAGTGTTACCCTGGACCCTACATTTTAGCAAGTCATTCCCCAGGTTTGTTTTCTTTAAGATTTAATAAGATTTAACCTCATTTTCTATTATTTTTGGTCATTGGCAGAATTTATATCAAGCTGGCATATGCCAGGGTGGACAAACTTGTGGTGTACAGCTATTGTTGGTCCTGATTCATCCAATGTCCCTTCTGCTTGGCTGGTGACCTTGCCATTCCAGCTGTGCAGCCCCTCCCCTGAGAGTCTCTGTGCCTCCCCACAATCCAGAAAGACTACAGGATTCAAGCTTGGTGCCACAGGACCCTCAAACCCTCACTTCATGATTGCCATAGCACAGTGGGTTCTTCTTGCCTGCTTCATATATAAAGTCAATACACTGAGACAGCAGGCATGTTGCAGCAGAGAAAGGATTTAATTATCGCAAGGCAGCCCAGAAGGAGGATGGGGGGTATTTCTCAAATTCACCTCCCCAAGAACTTGGAGGCTAGGTTTTTTTTTTTAAGGATAATTCAGTGGGCAGGGGCTAGGGAATGGATGCTGCAGACTGGATGGGGGGTGAAATCACAGGAGTGTTGGAACTGTCTTTACCCACTGAGTCAGTTTCTGGGTGGGGGTCACAGGCCCTGTTGAGTCAGCTCTTTGGTACGAGTCTCAGGTTCAGGTCTGGGTGGTGTTAGCTGGTCTGCCTGAATGCAAAAGTCTGGAAAACATTTTTCAAGACCAGTCTTAGGTTTTACAACAGTGATGTTAACTATAGGAGCAAGTGTGGGCAGTCACGAATCCTGTGACCTCCACCTTCATGACTTCAGAGCAGTAAGCAAGCCAGGGAACAATGGCTGGCTGTCACTTCGCTATGCAGAGTTCAGGCTCCTGTCATGATTCTAATTTTGTGGCCCTTCAATAGTTTCACAAAGGCTTTTTTGGTCCTGAACAAGGAGGGGGTTAGTTTCGGGAAGGAACTATTATCATTCTTGCTTTAAAAGTTAAATTATAAACTAAATACTTCCCATAGTTAGCTTGGCCTATACCCAGGGCCATTAGCTTGTGGAGTCAGAAGCAAAATGGAGTTAGCGATGTCTCTCACTGCCATGATCTTTGCAAAGGCAGTTTCACTATGGCTGGTATCCATTCCAATTGGTTGTTAAAGATCTTATTTATTAATTAACATTGGCAGATTAAGTTATATATATGTATTGTGTATGACATGATGTTTTGACACAGATATACATGGTGGAATGACTAAATCTAACCACAGGTTTTTGGAGGCCCATCATGACCACAGTTGGATGAGTCCTGTACAATTAAGAACTAAGCCTGAGGCCGTGTCTCCAAGGGCGAGGGGAGGAACAGGTCACTGTCGGCTGAAATCCTTGGAGAAGCCTTAGTGGAGTAGGCAGAACTTAGCTGGGCCTTGGAGGATGAGCAGACTTTGAAAAGGCACAGAAGGAGAGGCAGGGCTGGAGATGCAAGGGTGGACCCTGGAATGGGCATCAGGGCAGTGGCTGCAGCCACAGGAGTGAGTGAACTCATCATCCAGGAAGAATGTATATGAAAGGGCCCTTGTATTTCCTTGATGATGCAGCAGGATGAGGAAATGGGGACAAGAAAGGGCAAGATAAGAGAAGCAACAGTGAAAACAACATCAGTAAGGAAGATGAAAACAAAGGCAAAAAGTTATAGCTGATAAGCCAAGACAAGATAAAGTGGAATACTAAAAAAATTTACCCAAATCAAAACAAGACAGGAGAAACAGTGAAGTAAAATGAAACAAAGAACAACTGGAACAAACAGAAAATTACAATATGGTATATTTAAATCTAACAATATTGATAATTACACTAAGTTTAAGTTGTCTAAACACTCCAATGAAAAAGGTATAGACTGTCACACTGGTGAAAAAAGCAAGACTCAGTTATCTGCTGGACAAGAGTTACCCGTTACATATAAATACAAAGACTGGTTAAAAGGAAAACAATGAATAAAGATATATTATGCAAGCAGTAATCAAAGAAACTTGTAGTGGCAATATCCATATAAGACAAAGTAGAGTTCAGAACATGGACTATTACCAGAGATAACAAGGGACAATTTATAGTGATAAAGGAATTGATTCATTAAGATATCATGACAATTCTAAGAGCATGTGCATCTAATAACAGAGTTTCCATATACTGTACATGAGGCAAAATCCGATAGAACTGAAAGGAGAAATAATTTACCAACCTGACCCACAAGAACACCACACCCAACAACAGCAGAATATGCAACCTTTTTTAAGTGCACATGGAACATTCAACAGGATAGATCATATTCAGGCCTATAAAATAAGTATAAAAAACTTAAGAAGGTGGAAATCACACACATTGAGTTCTCATACCATGATGGAATTTAACTAGAATTCATAACAGAAAGATACCTGGAAAATGCCAGGTATTTGGAATTAAGCAACACACTCTAAATAACTCATGGGTGAAAGCATATATCACAAGGAAAATTATAAATATTCTAAACTAGGTCGGGCGTGGTGGCTCATGCCTGTAATACCAACACTTTGGGAGACTGAAGCGGGCAGATCACAAGATCAGAAGCTTAAGACCAGCCTGACCAACATGGTGAAACCCTGTCACTACTAAAAATACAAAAATTAGCTGACGTGGTGGTGCACATCTGTAATCCCAGCTATTCAGGAGGCTGAGGCAGGATCGCTTGAACCCGTGAGGTGGAGGTTGTAGTGAGCTGAGATTGCATCACTACTCTCTAGCCTGGGCAACAGAACAAGACACTGTCTCAAAAAAAAAAAATTCTAAACTAAATGGAAACAAAAATAAAATATATCAAAATTTATAGGATGCAGTTAAAGAAATTCTTAGAGGGTAATTTAGAACTTTAAATGCCAAAATAGAAGAAAAGGAAGATTTTAAATCAATAATCTGAGTTTCCACCTTAAGAGTTTAGAAAAGGAACTGCAAGCTTGGGCACAGTAGCTCATGCCTGTAATCCCAGCACTCTGGGAGGCTGAGGCAGGTGGATTACCCTGAGGTCAGGAATTCGAGATCAGCCTGACCAATATGGTGAAACCCAGTCTCTATTAAAAATACAAAAATTAGCCAGGTGTGGTTATTCAACTGGTTGAATCTGGGAGGTGGAGGTTGCAATGAAATGAGATCACGGCACTGCACTCCAGCCTGGGTGGGGACAGAGTGAAACTCCGTCTCAAAAAAAAAAAAAGGAAAAGGAGCAACAAGTTAAACCCGAAGGAGAAGGAAGAAAACCATAAAGAGCAGAAATCAATGAAATTAGATTCAGAAAGACAACAGAAAAAAATTAATGAAAACAAAAACTGTTTCATTGAGAAGATTAATAAAATTGAGAGAATTCTGGTAGGCTGATTATGTTAACAACAGTGAAGACACAAATTACCAGTATAAGAAATGAAAGAGGAAATATGACCACAGACATTATGAAAAGGACAATAAGGGAGTATTATGATGAACTGATGCTAATACATAATAGATGAAATGGACAAATTCCTTGGAAAGACACAAACTACAAAAACTTTCAAAAAAGCAAGTTCATATAGAAAAATGAAATCTACTTATTGGATTCTTTTGGATTTTCAGTAAGGTCATCCATAAATAGTATTATCGTTTCTTCCTTTCCAAATTTTAATTCCTCACCTTTCATTTCTTTTAGTACAATATAGCACTAATTCGAAGAAAAGAAGATGGGCAGATATAATATGCTTTACTCAATAGCTGTGTTTATCCTGGTAAGCAAAATTCCCTTGAAAAGAAGCACTCTCAGCCAAAATAAAATCAGAATGTAAAGCTTATTTTTTCTCATTGGAGAGTCTGAAATCTGAAAATTTTCCTTGGACTATAATTTTTTAATCAGAATTCTGAGAAACTGAGAAACTTTTGAGTAGCACATGTATTAATAAGGAATAAATACAGCTTCAGCTCGACTCTGAGAATACTAGCCCCTGGGAGTGATTGATAGAGAACTAGAAATCTACCAAACACGTGTACAAATGCATCCACGCACACACACTTGAGTGCACACACACATGCACACTGTTCAGCTACAGGAAATCATCCCTTCTTATTCTACTTCCAAAGTCTTATTCTACTTCCAAAGTCTTATTCTACTTCCAAACATAAAAGTGTCTTGCTGATGGGAGGCTTGCTCCAAGCTGAAACCATGCTGATGCCTGATCAAGTAGTTCCTGGGTATTCTGGTTTCTGGTCTTGTTTTAGCTCTAAGAGTCTGTTAAAAATCTGAGGGTCAATGTCCTTTACAGCCATAGCAAAGAATTATGGGTCAAGAGCTTATAGCTACACAATACAGTATCCCTGAAATGTACAAATCCAATATTGGGGTCACCAGGAAGCCTGCAGAGGTAGGTAAAGGGCATTCATCTTCCTACTTTCTATAAAGATAGAATGTATTCCACTGTCAATCATTTGATTTATCTTAGTTGCAAGCAAATGCCCACAAGCATTTTAACTATACCAACTCACAAATCTGGAGACTCAAGACTATGCCATATTAAGAATGCTAAATATTCAAAACTTAAGGAGAAATACAACATAAGTGGAAGTACTAAAGCATAAAATATTTCATAGGGTGATTTCTCTCTTGCTCTCCTTTTAATAGGGCATAGACCTTGAAAGATATCCACAGGACTCCTGGAAATTTTTGGAAAATCCTCCCATCCTATTTTTCTACTACTCTTTCCTTACAGAGTGTATACCCAGAAGTGGGATTGCTGGATCATATAGTAATCCTATTTCTAATTTTTTGAGGAACTGTCATATTGTTTTCCACAGTGATTGTAAAAATGCACATAGATTAAAAACAAAACAAAGGCTTCTAGGAATTCCCTTGCTTATAGATGGCTAGCTTCATCTACACCCCATACCCAAAGGATCTGCTTTCAATATTTTTTACCATTAAATTCACCTTGATGGGAGAGTTTGGGAAGTGCTGATGTGGCAAGTAAGACAGGAAGCATCCAGCATGGGAGAAAGGTGCAGCCTGGAAGACCAAGTCAGCTTAGTCCTTCCATGTTCCTCTGCCTGCTTTTATTCTCGCTGCACTGGCAGCTGATTAGATGGTGCCCACTCAGATTGAGGGTGTGTCTGTCTTTCCCATTCCACTGACTCAAATGTTAATCTCCTTTGCCAACACCCTCACAGACACACCCAGGATCAATACTTTGCATCCTTCAATCCAATCAAGTTGACACTCAGCTATCACAGATGTGATCCCATGAGTGTTAGGAAGGATTGAAAGCAGGGGAGCAGCACACCTATAGCTGGTGGGCATTCTGATGGCAGCGAGGAAGGGCTGTGACCAGAAGCAGGAAGCCTAGGCAGGGGAGGTGCAGCAGACCAGGTAGGTGAGGACCTGAACAAACACTCTGATAATGATGGAGCAACCAGAAGGATTGGAACAGGAAGAAGCAAAAGAATTTGGTGATTGAATGGAGAGATTTCCAGGCTTCTGACTTGACCTGCGAGGCAAATGATGATGCTATCCTCAGGATGAGAATATGGGAGGAGGGGAAAGTGCTGGAGGAAGTATTCAGTTGCGGGCACAGTGAATCTAAGATGTGATTTCCTTAGGTAATATAACTAGGTCGAGTTCTTGATTACAATTAAGTTACATAACTTACTCAAGAGTTGTTTTTCATTAACACCATCAAGGGAGTAATGGAGCTCTATGTTTAACACTCAAAGCTGGGAGAACAATCTGCTAAAAGTAGACACGTGCAATCTCAGAAGCAGTGACTGCAATAATATCCTTACACATGATCCAGTTAAATTTATGTCCCAGCTATAAATACATATGAAAGTATATGCTTGAAGATGAAGTAACTAATGAATGCTAAATGTATTGCACCTTAATTTGCCTTAAGCATAACTTCAAATGATTGCAAGTCATGGAGGTTGCAGGAAGTCTGGTTCACGAGCCTGTGTTTAATTTGCATAATGAAACTGTAAAGATTAAAGACTCCACACTTCCCAGCCTCCGCTGCTGCGAGGTATTGTCATTTTACTGGTTTCTGAGCTGGAAGTGGAAATGGTATATACAACTTTCAGGAAGTGTTTTTAATGTGACATTTTCTTTTCCCTCTCTTCTGCTGGACTGAATGTTGATGTGATGGAGTCATGGATCCAGAGGTGAAGATGGGAGGAGAGGCATGTATGGAGATACGAGGCAGAGGAAGCCTGGATCTCTAACTCCAAGGAATCCAAATTCCCTTCAGACTTGCAACCTCCACTTTTACAACAGAGAAAGAAACTTTTTTGAGAATTTCTTTTCTGTCAGTTACAATTGGATCTAGTCCTATTGGGTATAGTTTTGTTTTGTTTTTTTCCTCATTAGCGAAAATCACATAAAATTCTTGCCCATCCCATGTCCTGAGATTGTAATAATGCATCAAAAGCTCTGGGATGATGGATACTGGGGAAAAAAAAAAATCTACCGTCCTGAAGATTATATGGCATGGCTTGTTTTACTGTGCTTCCCAGATACTGCATTTTTTACAGATTGAAGGTTTGTGGCAACTCCATGTCGAGCAAGTCTGTTGACACCATTTTGTTCCAACAGCATGTGCTCACTTTGTGCCTCTGCGTCACATTTTGGTAATTTTCTCAATATTGCAAACATTTTCATTATTATTATATCTGTTACAGTAATCTGTGATCAGCGATTTTTTAATGTCACTACCGTAATTGTTTACGAGTGTCACAAACTGCGCTCATATGAGATGGTGAACTTATGGATAAACATTATGTGTTCTGACTGCTCCATCAACTGGCCTTTCCCCTGTCTGTGTCCCTCTCCTTGGACCTCCCTATTCCCTGAGACATAAGAATTTGAAATTAGGTCAATTAATAATCCTATAATGGCTTCTAAGTGTTCAAGGGGAAGAAAGATTGCATGCCTCTCACTTTAAATCAAAAGCTAGAAATAATTAAGCTTGGTGAAGAAGGCATGTTGAAAGCTGAGACAGGCCAAAAGCTGGCCGTCTTTTGCCAGTTAGCCAAGTTGTAAACGCAAATAAAAAATTCTTGAATGAAATGAAAAGTACTACTCCAGTGAACAGAAAAATGATAAGAAATCAAACGGCGTTATTGTTAGTATTCACCATAGAGGGACCCACCATTCTAGATGCCATGAAGAACATTTGCTATTCATGGGAGGTCGTCAAAATGTATATTTTTTAAATTTTATTTTATTTTATTTTTTTGGCAATCAGCTTCTTGAACCAGAATAGGTTCAGAGAGACTCCCTAAGGAGGTCAAGATATTAACATTAACAGGAGTTTGAAAGAAGTTGCTTTCAACCCTCAAGAACGACTTTAGGGGTTCAAGACTTCAGTGGATGAAGGAACTTCAGATGTGGTAGAAAAAGCTAGAGAATTAGAATTGGAAGTGGAGCCTGCAGATGTGACTGAACTGCTGCAATCTCATGATAAAACGTGAGCTAATGAGTAGTTGCTTCTTATGAATGAGCAAAGAAAGTGGTTTCTTGAGATGGAATGTATTCCTGGTGAAGGTGCTGTGAACAGCGCCGAAATGACAGCAAAGGATTTAGGATGTTCCGTAAACTTAGTTGATAAAGCAGCACCACGGTGTGAGAGAATTGACTCCAATTTTTAAGGAAGTCAAACATTTTCCTGTGGGTTAAATGCCATAAAAGTGCATCACAGGCTACAGAGAAATCTTTCATGGAAGAGCCAATCAATGTGTCAAACTTCATTTTGGTCTTATTTTAAGATATTGACACAGTGATTTCTTAACTGCCCCAGCCTTCAGCAACCACCACTCTGATCAGTCAGCAGCCATCCATATCAAGGCAAGACCCTTTACCAGTAAAAACATTCCAACTCACTGAAGGCCCAGATGATCATTAGCATTTTTAGCAATAGAGTATTTTTCAGATAAGAGATGTACATTGATTTTTTTTAGACATAATGCTACTGCACACTTACTAGACTCAGTGTAGTGCAAACATAACTTTTATATGCACTGGGAAACCAAAACATTCATGTGACTCACTTTATTGTGACATTTGCTTTATTGTGGTCACCGGGGACTAAACCTGCAATATCTCTGAGCAATATGCCTGTGCTCTACTGGGGAAGACAAGACAATGGGTGATAGGCTCCATTACTTGCTTTTTTCAGAAGGCACAAAAGAGGGAATGATTAGTCTTGCCTGTGTGAGGGTGACATTCAAGCTGAAATTTCAGGTTTTTTAAGTTTTTTAGATGAAGTCTTGCTCTATTGCCCAGGCTGGTGTGCAATGGCATGATCTTTGCTCACTTTAACTTCCACCTCCCAGGTTTAAGCAATTCTCCTGCCTCAGCCTCCCGAGTAGATGGGACTAGAGGTGTATACCACCACATCCAGCTAATTTTTGTATTTTTAGTAGAGACGGGGTTTCACCATGTTGGCCAGGATGGTCTCAATCTCCTGACCTCATGATCCACCCACCTTGGCATCTCAAAGTGCTGGGATTAAGGCATCAGCCACTGTGCCTGGCCAATCCTTAGCATTTTTATGCTACCATCGGGTAGAGAAATGTGTGGGAGAAGGTATCTCAAGGGGCTTATGCATGGGTAAAGGCAATGGTATGCACAATTTCCATGTAGCGTTCCCTGGAAGGCTGTTGTGTTCAGGAAACAGTACATTACCCAGAGTGGCCAGAAGACCATATACAATGGAGTTGGTAGAAGAGGAGCCTGGAATGAATGGACCATTGGGAAGGACACTGAATGTCAGACTGAGAAATTTGGACTTAATCTACAGGTAATTAAAATGATTTGCAAATGATTTACAAAGACAAGAAATCTGTTCACAGCCTGTCATTGAAATGATCACACATTTTTATAGTCAGAACTTCACAGTTTGTTGCCAGCAGAGTAGTGAAGGGCATCTTTATAGAAATACATTATAATTGCAAGGGTTTTTTTTCCCCCAGAAGACTCAAAGTATTTTATGGGTAGGATGCAAGTGGAAGCAAGAGAGAGACGGAAACAGAAAGAAACAGACGGAAGGACACAGAGACAGAGAGAATGTGTATGCATGTTTAATAGCAGCTCCAGATGGCAGATAAGGGTGAGAAGAAAGCCTGAAGACTAATATCAGATAAGATTTCAAAGGAATAAAAGGGAAAATAAAAATGAATTTTGAAAAGTTTAAGGGCTGTGGAACATTTTTGCTTAGGGAAGGAGAAAACTGTCTCTGAATTTATTTGTAACGAGACCTTCACACTTTCTCCCTTGGTCTGTTATGTGACTTCTCTATGGGTTAATGGCAACATGTATTTAATGTCTTCTTGATTGAATTCCTAGTGATATTATTTGAGTGGAATTATTTTAATTTGAGACTTACTCTTTATAAATACCAAAGGAATATTTTACGATCTTAATATTGTGTTTCATACTGGAAGCAGGAGAAGAAAACAAACCTGAAGTTTCCACTATGTGCCTATTATGTGGCTGGCATGTAGCCTATATTACCTCATTCAGTTTAATCATCATGAAACCCTAGGAGGTTGGCATTATTGCACTCACTTTAAAGAGCTGCTGAAGATCTCAGAGACTGAGTATAGTCACCAGATTTTTCCAAGTGGAAGAACCAAGATTTAAATTCTAATCAGCTTGACTCTAGAACCCAAGATCTTTCCAAAACACCAAGAACTTTCAGGCTGCGGTTTCCAGACTGAGAGAACCTGTGCATGTCGTGCACACTCAATGAGGTGAACTGAGATGTGCTTCGAATACCCAAAGGAGATGCTTTTAGGAACTTTAAGATTAGGTATATGAGTCATTGCAGGCTAAGTTTCGCATGGGAAGAAAGTAGAGCTTTCATACGTCTCTTCTTGGTAATTTTATTTGGATTCCTTGAATCTATAAAGAAGAGAGTCTTCTGAAGCCACTTGAAATGCCCTGCCCTCAATGATACAGACAGAATAACTGAGCAATGCTAAGCTCCTTTAAAAGTCACTACATCTCTTCACATATAAACCACATGCTTCAGTGAAAGGTCAGGAGTAAAAGACCCTTACCCATATGGAAAGCTTTAAGAACACAGGAACACCTTGCTATCAGGCTATTTTTAGTTAGTTTCAGAAGTCTTGAATATCTCAAATAAAACAGGGTATTAATCTTTTTTAATTTCTAAAATTTAAGAAATAAACCACATTCATGGTAATGTGAACACTCATAGTAATGTGCACTTAATTTTCTTACCTTATTTTTCTTTGGTTATTTCAGGGAATTGTTAGGTACTTGGAGGTAGAAATATAGTACTATGAGTATAAAGGTTGGTTGTCAGGTTATGGGACTCTAGAGAATATAGAAACTGATTGGAATAGAAAACGATTGGAAAATGGAACATCTTGTATTGCCCTACAGTCTGGATTCAAGAGTTCACACATTCCTGCATTTATCTCACCAATCCTAGCTTTCAATATTCCTTTTTGCAAAGCTTTTTTTCCTACAGCATAATCTGCTTTCAGTCTGTCTCTCATGAATTACATATTCCAAAATTTTCATCTGTCCTTGTGCTTGGAGTATGCTCCTCTTTCATCCACCTCTATATTCCCTGCTTTTCTTTCATAGAACACCTCAAATCTCATCTCCACTGTCAAGCTTTTGTAGTTTTAAAGTCTGCCCTTCCCTTGAAATTTAGAATTCTCCTGCTTTGTGTTGTTTTTAATCTCTTAATTTATTTGCCTCTAATTAAATTATTTGAGAGCAATATTGTGGTTTATTCTTTTTATAGCATCCAGTATTCATTGGGTGCTGAATAAATGCTCATTGATGAATGACAGGTCCTCGGAAAGCCTAGATAATGCCCCTGGGAAAGATTCTTTTTTCAACTGCATAGAAGGTAAAAGGAAGTGCAGTAGAACTACTGAAGACCTCTACCTCTTCAGTAAATGACCTCTTCTAACCCAGCTGTCTTCTCAATCCTCTTATTCCTGATCTCTCCTATCCTAACTCCTGGCAGTCATCCGTATGCTCACACATTGCTAACGATCGTCTTTCTCCTGATGCTGCTCTTTCAGATCCCAGTGACTCTTGACACTGGATTTCTACTGTGTCCTTACCTTCCAACCTGGTATGTCATGGACTTAATCTTTGAAATACCTGTACATGCAGCTTCTCTGATTGTCAAAAGGACAAACATTTTTAATGCCTGCATCTTTTCTGGAAAATGGAGATACTAATACTTCACAGAGGCATGAAAATGTACTGATGCTGTCTGTAATGCTTTATTATAGTGCAAGAAACACAGTAAAAACACGTCAGATGTTAGTGTTAGTTAGGTATTATTATGAGCTTTTTTATATTCCTACGCTTCTTCCCACCTGGAATTACTTATGCTAAACCTTGTAATTATTTCTGGCCTCTTTTTTCTTTACTTAGCCTGGATCTAAAGAAGGAAGTATTATAGTACTTTAAAAATCTCTCTCAGTTGTCTTCTCATTGCATATTTTCTAATAAGTCTGCTGTTAGTCTTACTCTGTTTCTTTGTGTGCAATGTGCCTTTCTTCTCTGGCTGCTTTCAAAATTTTTCCTTTATGTTTGGTTTTTGGCAGATGTGTCAAAGTGTGTGGGGAGTTTCTGGCAAGAGGAATTATTTATCAGCTTTGGGTTCTCTGAGCTTCCTGGATCTGCAGATTGAGGTTTTCCTTTTTTTAAAAAAATTTTAAAAACAAAAATTTTATTGGGAGGCCGAGGCGGGTGGATCACGAGGTCAAGAGATCGAGACCATCCTGGTCAACATGGTGAAACCCCGTCTCTACTAATACAAAAAATTAGCTGGGCACGGTGGCGCGTGTCTGTAATCCCAGCTACTCAGGAGGCTGAGGCAGGAGAATTGCCTGAACCCAGGAGGCGGAGGTTGCGGTGAGCCAAGATTGCACCATTGCACTCCAGCCTGGGTAACAAGAGTGAAACTCCGTCTCAAAACAAACAAACAAACAAACAAACAAACAAAAATTTTAAAAACAAAAAAAATTTTAAAAAACAAAAAATTTCAGTTAATTATCTTTTTACTTAGTATACTGCCTACAAGAAACACACTTTAAAAAGACACAAAAAAGTTTAAAGTAAAAGGGTGAAAAAGACATATCACAATAGTGCAAATCTAAATAAAGCTGGACTGGCTCTCATAGGTAGTATGGAGCTGAGTCTGACTTTTTTTACCCAATTTGATTATCTCTGTCTTTTAATTAGGAGTGTATAGATGATTTTGTATTTCAATAACAGATTTATTGAGTATAATTGGCATACAATAAAACTGCACATATCTAAAGTGTATAATTTGATGAGTTTCGACATGTATGTACATGTATAAATTTATATCCATCATTTCCCAAAGTTTCCTGTGGTCCTTTATACTCCTTTCTTCCCATCAATCTCCTCCCTCCCCATCCCCAGGCAAGCACTGATCTTTCTGTAACTAGACGTTAGCTTGAATTTTCTAGACTTAATAGGAATCATATAGTATGCACTCTTTATTTCGTCTGGCTTCTTTCATTAAGCATAATTATTTTGTTTCACACATGTTGTTTCATATGTGAATAGTTCATTGCTTTATTTTACTGTCTTTATTTATTACTAAGTAATATTTAATTAAATTGATTTACCAAAGTTTGTTTACTGGTTAATGAATATTTGGCTTGGTTCCAGTTTTGGGAAATAAAAATAAGCTGCTATGAGCATTCATGGACAAGTCTTTGTGTGGACATATGCTTCCTTATCTCTTGGTTGTATACCCAAGAATGGCATAGCTAAGCCATATGGTTAGGCATATGTTTCACTTCTTAAGAAAGTGTTCAACTGTTTTCTAAAGTTGTTATAACATTTTACACTACCAGTAGCAATGTAATGGTAATGTAAATGGTAAGCGCCAGTTTATCTGCACCCTCACTGGCACTTGGTATGGTTAGTCCTTTTCATTTCAGCCATTCTAATAAGGTATATAATGGTATCTTATTGTTGCTTTTAATTTGCATTCTCCTAATCATTAATCATGTTGAGCATCTCTTCATGTGCTCTCTTCTCAATTCCATTTCTTCTTTGGTGAAATCTGTTTACATCTTGTGCCCATTTTAAAATTGGATTGTTTTCTTATTATTGAATTTTTAGCATTCTCAGTATATTCTGGATACAAGTCAACTAGTACATTTTTTTGTGTGTATATTTTCTCTCAGTCTGTGGCTTGTTTTTCCATTTCCTTGACGGTTTCTTTTGAAATTTTTAATTTCAATGAAGTCTAATCAGTTTTTTTTTCTCTCGTAGATGGTGCTTTAGTGTCATAGCTAAGATATTTTCACCTAATTGGAGGTCACAAATATTTTTCTCTGATGTTGTCTTCTAGACATTTTATAGTTTTAGGTTTAAATTAAGGTCAATGGTCCATTTTAATTTTTTGTATGTAATCTGAGTATAGATTATGTTCATTTTTTGTATATAGATATAGAATTGTTCCAGCACCTTTTGTGAAAAGACTATCCTTTCTTCACTTATATTTATACCTTTTATAATTGTCTCACAGTTCTTGGATATTCTGTGTTTTTAATATATACTTTTTAATCTTTGCATTCAGTTTTAGAAGTTTCTATTGGACTTTCTTCAAACTCACTGATGTTTTTCCCTTTGCAGTGATTAGTCAATTTATGAGCACATGAAAGGCATTCTTAATTTCTGTTACAGCATTTTTTTTATCTCTAGCATTTTCTTATAATTATTTGTTAGATTTTTCAATTTCTCTGATTACATTGCCCATCTTTTCTTGTATCTTTCCCACCTTCTCCATTAGAACACTTAGTATATTAGCCATAGTTGTTTTAAATTCCTGTTCTAACAATTCCAATATATCTGCCACATTTGAATCTGGTTATGATGCTTGCTCTGTCTTCAGAATGTGTTTTTTGAAATGTAGCATACTTTGTCATGATACTTTGTCATGATTGTAGTATACTTTGCTTGATATGATTTAGATGGGTAAAACAAACTGTGGTAAACAAGCTTTTAATGTGAGACTTTACTGTTTAGGAATTATACGATGTTTACTATTTGTTATAGTTGTAGGTGTCAGAGGCTAAATTCTTTTGGTGCTGTTGTTTTCTCTCCCCTGCTGTCTTTAGGATTCCCTAGAGACTTCTTCTTAAATGAGGTCTGAGATATGCATTTCTTCCAGTTGTAGTCCCCTGTTATTAAAAAGAAGCTCCACTGATGTAGTGGTGAGGTGTGGAGGAAAGAGAAGTGCTTGTTGTCTTATGGTTAGAATTCAGTCATTTAGTAAACCTATGCCCTGGGCTGTGACCTACACAAGTGCTTCTCAGTCCTCTCCTCCTTAGGTGAGACAATAAGGCTAGAGGGGTCTAGACTTTGGTATTTTCCTTTCCCCAGATTGGTTAGGCTTCAGTAAAACCCCAGTCAGTTAGGATCTGGTAAAATAGTTTGAGAGCAGGACTTGTTATGAAGAACAGAATTATCTGGGCAGACTTCAAAATTGCTATTTTTCCTTTCCCCTGCTGGAAGCAAGAAGGGATTTTTCTCTGACCTTCACTATGAGAAGCTGGTAGAGATCCTGGAGGAAAAGTTCACAAAATACAGGGGCTCCACTAAGACTGGCCTCCCCTGGAGTTTTAAACCCTAAGACTTGTTCTTGCTGAGCCCCCAGCAACCTTTCAGCTACAGTTTAGATTTTACTGCTCCAGTAGTGATTCCTACAGAGGTTTCTGCTCTGTTAACTTGTGATTCTCCATATCAGTCTGTTTCTTTAATTTTGGGGGCAGTGGTTTGCCCCATGACCTCAATTCTTTCTGATGGATCTATGAAGAGTTGCTGATTTTCAGTTTGTTCAGTGTATTTTTTTTCCTTTTTTTTTCTTGTTGTTGTTATGAGCATAGGCAACAACTTTCAGTTCTTTATATGTTGAACCAGAAACTGGGAGTCTGTCCTGACTAGCTGTTTGGCAGTTGCATTGTGGCTTAATATAATAAACAGTTCAGTTTGTTTGAGTTCAATGGGCTCTGGCTATAAAAATATCCCGCTTGGGTTTCATAACAAAGAGATCTAGGCTATTTTAATTTCCATACTTTACAGAGTTGTATGTGGGCATCAGATAAAATAATTTGTTTAACAGTATTTTCTAAGATTTTTTTGTAAGTATTTTTCTAAGATATTTTCTGAAATTTTTGTTTAAAAGTATTTTCTAGGTTACTTTCTTTCCTTTCTTTTTGCTTCCTTCCTTCTTTCCTTCCTTCCTTCCCTCCCTCTCTTCCTTCCTCCCTTTAAAAGTTAATGTTATGAAATACAAAATAGATACTGAAGTAGGATTTTAAATTAATGTCTATGCTTTTATCTAAAATTTTTTTTTCAAATTTAAAAATTGCATAGAACACAGCTCAAAATGTCATTTGCCCCAGTTTAAAAATAATAGAGAAACAAAAAAGTTAATTTTGTCTACTAATTTTATATAATATATAATGTAAAACACATATATGATGTATGTATGTATATATTTATTTTATTTTACTTTAAGTTCTGGGATACATGTGCAGAATGTGCAGGTTTGTTACATAGGTATACATGTGCCATGGTGGTTTGCTGCACCTGTCAACCCATCATCTAGGTTTTAAGCCCTGCATACATTAGGTATTTTTCCTAATGCTCTCTCTCCCCTTGCTTCCCACCCTGTGACAGGCCCTGGTGTGTGATGTTCTCCTCCCAGTGGCCATGTGTGGAACAGATATTTCAAATATACAATTTGTGTTAATCCTCCTAAAAATAAAAGGAGGTAGACATATTTCCACTTTATTACTAGTGAGAAAACTGGAGGTAACTTGCTCAGGGGTGTGCAGAAGTACACAGGGTGGCCATTCATTAAATGCTTATCAGATTCTAACGTTGCTCTTTTAGCTGCACAAAACTGCCAAGCTCTGGTGTCATTGCCATACAGTGGGCTCAATAAAATCTACCTATTTCCCTGCTCATTGAAGGGAAGATACAAAATTAAAACTCAGGTCCCCGTCTAGAAACAAGAAGCATACATGCAGTCTAGTTGGGAGCGAGCCCCAAACTCTGAATTCTATGAATGCTGCAACTGGATGCTTGAGAGAAATGTTTCTTGCTCCCTGGTTACAAGCATATATCCAGTATAAGCAATTATTTCTTCAGGCAAATCTGATATATGAAAATCCCCATTTGCAGAAAAGACAGATTAGAGGATATTTTCTTTGCCCACCAATTTCTTTGAATCACAGATTCCATTGCCTTAAAATGTAACACAATGGAAACAAATCATTCCATAACTCATTTAGCAGCACCAGGACTTTTGCTCACAACAATTCTCCAAAATATTTTGCTCTCTGTTGATATATTAA
Organism: Aotus nancymaae; assembly: GCF_030222135.1. Taxonomy (NCBI): domain Eukaryota; kingdom Metazoa; phylum Chordata; class Mammalia; order Primates; family Aotidae; genus Aotus; species Aotus nancymaae. The sequence continues at coordinate 25,436,456 of NW_026988494.1, read as the reverse complement.
CAAAAAAATTCTGACTTCAGTGAGGATGGAGTAGCATTTTTATACTAAGTTAGTTACTGTATTAAGGCACAATACTGGGTATCAGCATGAACTCTCACAAGAAATATGAGTGCAGTATGATAGTTCTCATTTTATAGATGAGCAACCCAGGACTCAGGGAATTTTAGGTAATTCACAGAAGTTATATAGCCTAAAGTAAGAAGAACAGGCATCCCTCAGTATCCATGGGGGATTGGTTCCAGCATCCCTGAGGATACCAAAACCCAAGGATGCTCAAGTCCCTGATAGAAAATGGCACAGCATTTGCATGTAAACTGTGCAAGGCCAGGTGCAGTGGCTCACACCTATAATCCCAGCACTTTGGGAGGCCGGGACAAGCAGATTACTTGAGGTCAGGAGTTCAAGACCAGCCTGGCCAACATGGCGAAACCCCATCTCTATTAAAAATGAGCCAGGTCTGGTGGCATGCACCTGTAATCCCAGCTACTTGGGAGGGTGAGGCAGGAGAATCACTTGAACCCAGGAGGCAGAGGTTGCAGTGAGCTAAGATGTTGCCATTGCATTCCAGCCTGGGGGACAGAGACTCCTTCTCAAAAAAAAAAAAAAAAAAAAAAACAAAAACAAAACTATGCACATTCTCCAATATACTTTAAATCATTTCTAGATTATGTATGATACCTAATACCATGTAAACGCTATGTAAGTAGTTGTGAGACTGTGTTGTTTAGGGAATAATGACAAGAGAAAAATCTGTACACATTCCATATAGATGCAATCATCCTTTTTAGAGTATATATTTTTGATTCACCATTGAATTCATGGATACAGAATCTGTGGATGCGGAGGGCTGGCTGTAATTGCTAGTTTTAAGGAACAGCTACTCTGCCCTAGGGACTCAGGAAATTTTGAGAGAAATGTTTTCTGCCAAATGAAGGGTATGGCAGCTCTAGGCACTGTCCTAAGCACATTACAGGTTAACTCATGAAAGCCTCCGAACAGCTCTTCAGGCAAACACTGGTAATAGCCTCACTTTACAGATAAGGAAACTAAGGTAGAATGTTTAGTAACTTTCCTTTGATCCCAGAAGTAGTAAGTGGTGGCTGCCAGTTTTAAATTTGGGCAATGTGGTCAAAGTCCATACTCATAATTATATGTTTCCTGAATGGGTGTGTTAAATAAGAGCACTGTGCAACCACTAATTTTAAAGCATATTTACTTTAATAGACCCCCAGATTTTGTTGTTCTGCGCAACACTGAGAGGAAATCCAAACAACCAACAAAGACCCTATGTATTTTGATAGCAAGAGGTAAACTAGCTGGAGCAAATGTACCCTAAGCTAGAAAGGTGGGCTACAAGCATCTCAGATACAAAATTCACAGGTGATTTGTTTTTCTCATTCTGAGGAAAGTAGTTCCAAACGTGGTGTGAAGAGCTTAATAAGATCATTAAAAATCTGCATTAAAAAAAATTCTGTTCTGCCTTCTTGACCACATTGGCTTCCATTTGGGTTGGTTACCTCATGATCCTAAAGAGGCTGCTGTTGTTGTTTCAACAATTATATCCTCACACAACTGCATCCACAAGCAGGATGGAGTCTCTCCTGCCCACCTCTTATTCTTTGGGAAGGAAACCCAGATCTATAGACTTCTTTTCACATCTTTTGGCCTCATGTGGTCATGTTCTATGTTCCTGTTGCCAGGCTGGTGGAGGATAGGGAAGACTTCCTCCAAAAAGGCCAGGCTGCAGTGGTGGGCTGATGTGTCACATCTATTCTAACACTGCTGCTCACCCCTCGGCATTCTGTGCTGATTACAACACATGGCACAGGCAAAGCTTAAACCAGCAAAAGGTTTTGCAATGTCTCCAAAGGGCTATAGTCCCTGGAGAGAAGTTCTCTTAGATTTGTGGCATTCCAGGTCAAAGGTTTGGTAGGTGGCTAAAAGAGAAGACCAAAGAGCTGTTTAGCGGGTTGGGGAAGAGAAGGAGGAGATGGGTAGAGAAAAACAGGTGGTGGATTTTTATCTGACATGGATTAGGCTGGAGATGGCAAGATCCTCTCATTTCTTATGCCAGCTTCAATCACTGGAGCTAACCGTAGGCTCTGGGACCTTGTTTGGGGAAGAATTCTGGTAGAGGGAATGTTGACACTTTTAGTCTCTGTATTGAGAAGGAAGTAGGGGGTTAGGCTGTCGGTAAGGAAGATGCACGGAACAGCTATTGGATAGGAAGCCAATATAATATCTCCCCGACCCAGAAAGCTTCCAGGTGTCATATTCAAGACTAGACTATGACTGAACCGATCCCTGCTAATTGGCATTCTGAAGCAGTTATTATTCTAGATATTGCTGATTAAATGGGTAGCCCAGAATGTTCATCATTCTTCAATCAAAACTATAGTGGCATTATATCCTGTTGTGTTCTTGACAAATCTATTGACTTAAGGTTTCCTTCATTTGATCACAGACCTTTGGGCTGGACAATCCCTTAGAGACCATTAGTCCATGCCCTTCATTTGGCAGACAAGGACATTTATGCCTAGAGAGAGAACGTGACTCTTCCAAGATCATACAGATCACACAGAGGCAAGGGCAACATTTCAGTTCAGATCTCTTAATTCAAAAGTGATTTCAGATTGCCCAGACTGCACCTGTAAAGAGCAAAGCAGGCGACTTAAACCATGAGGAAATACCTTGGACATGGTGGATCAAAAGGATGGAAGGAGCTCGATGTCTGGTAACTGTAGGCTCCGACATCCTCCTCTCTTCAACAGAGCCACTCAGGAGCAGCCTCTGCAACTTGCTCTTCCACTGCTCCCCCTCCCATAATTGCTGGCATGTAACCTCTAATAATTCAGGTGTCTGCCTGATGACGTATTGATGAAAAGCCAAAGATGTCCAGCAAAACTTAGATCCTTCTGTGCTTATGCAAATGATATCACTAACTGCCAGGAGCTTACCAGGGAAAAATTGCATGGGGGGTGGGGAGAGTATCTCAGAATAAAGGGCAACCAAACAATATTTTGAGTGCCTGTTCTAGACATTGTGCTAGGTGCTGAGAGCCAATGCTGAGTAAATATAGTTGTGACCTTTGTTCATGGAGCAAAGAGACTGGCGGCAAGACAGACAAAATACCTGCAAAATTAGGCTGGAATAAAAGTAATACATTCTCTGTAGGGAAGGACGTGGCGCTAGGAGGATGTGCACCTGGGAGACCCGACCTAGTCTGGGAGGGTAGGAAAGGCTTCCTCCAAAAAGGCCAGGCTCCAATGGGGGTCTGATGTGTCACATCTGTTCTAACACACCTGCTCACCCCTTGTTATTGGAAGCGGAGCTTAAACCGACAAAGGACTTTGCTTTGTGTCCAGAGGGCAGTAATCACTAGAAAGGAGGTCTTTAAGATTTGTGGCATTCCAGGTCAAAGGTTTGGGTAAATGGTTAAAAGAGAAGATCAAAGAGGTGTTTAGTGAACTGGGGAAGGAAAGGAAGAGATGAGTAGAAAAAAATAGGTGGTGTATTTTTATCTGACATGGATTGGTTTGGAGATGGCAAAATATTTTTATTTCTTATGCCGACTTCAATCACTGGGAGCTAACCAGAGGCTTTGGGAAGCTCCAGTGACTGAAGTTTGGGGAAGAATTCTGAGACCTCATCTGGACTCAGTGCAAAAGAGCCCTGTGACTGATGGGGGCTGTCTGACGTGAGTACCCTAAGCTAGAAAGCGGGAGAAGGAAGTGGTGAAACACTTCCCGTGTATTTGACATTTCTGACATGGGCAAAACCGTATCAACAAAACTTAGTATTGCTGAAAAAAGATGGGTTTTGGACATGCATTATATCTTAGCTCTAAAAATGTGCAACGGTGTGATATTGTGCAAATTAAAATCTCTGAGCTTTACTCTTCTGTAACGTGGAAATACTATCTCAATGCATTTTTGCTATATCTTGTGCTGACAGGACCAGATTGAAGGCAGGCACTGAGGGTTGACTTGAAGCTCCCTTCCCAAGAAAAGTTGCACAACCTCAACTCAAGAGAGAAGAGGGGATTCTAGAAGAACCCCACAGATATAGCCTGTATTCATTTTCTTTTGCTGCTGGAACTCAGCAGCTTAAAGCTCTACCCATTTATCAGCTTGTGGTTCTGTGGGTAAGGATTCTGGCATAGGCTCTGCTGGGTCTCTCAGGGTCTCATGACATGGAAACCAAGGGGTTGGCTAGGCTAGACCCCTATCTGGAGGTTATGGGAACAGTCCAGTTCCAAACTCATTCAGGTTGGCAGATGCCAGTTTCTCCTGGGTATAGATCTGAGGTCCTCAGTTCCTTACAGGCTGCAGCTGGGACCTGCTCTGTGCAGCTGGAGGTCACTAACATTCCTGCTCATGTGGGCTCTGCATTTCCAAGCCAGCAAGGACCCATCTAATCCTTATGCTTCAAATCCTCTGATTGATTCTCCCTTCTGCTTTAAAAGGCTCATGTCCTTAAATCCGTTCCACCTGGATAATCTCTGTGGGGCCACTCTAAGGACATGGGATAGCTTCAGGTCAACTGACTTGGGAGTTCAATGACACCTGCAAAATGTCTTCACAGCAGCAGTTAGACTGGTGTTGGTTGAAGAACCCCATTCCCATGGCATGGGAATCTTGAGGGGCATCTTTAGGGCTCTGCATACCACACACCCTAACTTGAAGAGTCAGGAGAGAAAGGTGATGGTAGGTTCAGGAACACAAGGAAACACATGCTCCTTGAAATTCCTCCTGCCAGTGAGGAGCAACTTTATCTGAAAGTGATGGGAGGAGCTGGAGGTCAGCGTTCTGAAGGGCTGTTTCAGGTAGAAAGCCAAAGTGGCCCTAGGGGCTCTCCCTCCACTGCCCTAGGAGAACAGTGGTTCCAGAAACAAAGCCAGGAAAAAAGTCAGGCACAGCCGCCTGGGAACCTTGTAGTGAGGTCAAACCAAAGACAAGATGTGATAGGGAAAACTTCAGTAAAATATGCAGAAGAGACTGCACAGGGGTAGATTTTGCCTCCTGGGGCTCCCCAGGGATTTTTCTTTTCAGTCACCTCAGCTGCTGTGTCACTGAATGGGAAGATAGATGATTACCAGCCAGTCCTTTAGCTTATGTTCTGTGATAAGAACTCCACAGAAACTAGAGAGACACAAAATGGGCCCAAAGAGACTCACTGATGCCAGGGTCATGCAGAATTGCCCTTGTTGAGGGACGTGTCAACAGGGAAAATGCGACCTGAGACTGAAAAGAGACAAAAGCACAAAACAAGGCTTTCGTAGTACTCAGTTGCATAGGAATACTTGGTATTGCTTTGAGAAATATTTATTAGCATAGAAAAGCGAAATACATTTAAAATAGCATCTGCTTTGTCTGAATAAAATTCCAGAAGCTATGGACCAAATTAATGATAAAAGATTACAAAATAAACTTATGTGAAATGGGCTGAGAAGAGAAAGAAAAAAATATAAAGAGATCCCTATGTTGTTGGGAAGTATTTCAGGAAAATAAAATGTGTACCAGAATTGAGACATGCATTAGAGTTGGTTATATATAGATTTATATTTTTATAAGTAAGTAAGTAAATAAATAAACTCACCATGAATAAAGTATTAAAGTCAAGGTGGAAAATTCTCCCAGAATGCAGAGGAAAAAAGGCAAATGAAAACATTTAAAATGAACAAGACATAAACAGAATGTATGATGTATTAATAAGTATTCTTTTGGTATGGATGATAGAAACTCATCTATCAAATCAAATGAATTTAAATATTAGAGGGATTTTGTGGGGTCACATAACTAGGAGGGCCCAGAGTACTTTGACTTCAAGGTTTTCACTAGACTGCTGTTTCATAATTGGCTATCTTAAACTATTTTTTATGTTTATATTGATCAACTTTTATCCCTTATGGCATGGAGCGAAACATTCATTTTTAAGGATGTATTTATCTGCTTTATTTACTCATTATTCATTGAGTACTAAGGTAGATAAAGTGGAGCCCATTAAAGACAGATTAAAGATGCTCTCAGTGGACGGGTATTTATTTTCCAGATCAAATGCATTTCTGTTTTTTAAATTTAATTCAATTTTATCTTAAGTTCTTGGATGCATGTACAGGATGTGCAGATTTGTTACATAGATTAACGTGTGCCATGGTGACTTGCTGCACCTTTTAACCCATCACCTAGGTATGAAGCCCCAAATGCATTAGCTATTTATCCTGATGCTCTCCGTCCCCTCTCCCTCAAATCCATTTCCTAAAGACCAATTTATGCTTCTATTTCTACTTTCTCCTTCCTATTTTTCCGTCTTGGCATTCTATTATGTATTGAGAATTTGCCACCAGGCTTGGGAATTGTTTTCCTTTGAGATAAGGATGGACGTTTATTTCTGTGCAAATTCTGTGTACTCACGCTGTTTCTGAGAATGGGGAGGATTTGTGCAGCAAGGAAGCCTTAGTATTCTGAGTGCCTGGCATTGCCCCTCAGGGAGGTCTGGGAGCTTGCAGGAGAGAGTTATGCCCACCAGGTGGTGCTCTGGCTGTTTTCTTTCTGGGAGCTCAGGCAATAGTTCTGCAAAAATGTATAGTTTCACAGGAGAGGCTGTTACCACTGGTAATTGGGATAGAGTTGCTATGGTGATGAGAGGGTGTTGGGATGTTTATGGCTTTGGAAGAGCCAATGCCTGTGAGCTATCAGATTATATCCTTTGATAATAATGGTTGGCATAGCAAGGTCATGAAAATTCGCCAAGACTGTGCAAACTGCAGCGGTCGCTATTCTTTGTATGTTCTTCCATGATTTATGAGCTGTAACTGGAGTGTTGAGAGTGACAGAAAGTACTTCTTTTAACATGCTTATCTTATTCCACAGTGGATTTTTGCCATTTTCTGTATATGTTTTATCTCCATCATCAGCGTTTCTCAATGTGGTTTTCATAAAAATGCTCCACGAAGAAAGATTCCATTGGTCCAACAAGTGTGGGAAAGATTGCCTGTTAATGCTCTTGGAGATTCATCATGTACAGCGGCATATTAAAATATACTAGAAGTCCTGTGATTTCCAAAATTCACAGGACAATTGAACCCTTCCAATGGAATAGTCGCTAACACATAGGGAATCTATCTTCATTTTCTTCCTTTACTAAGGTTAATAAATATTACATTAAATATGGATTCAATTGTAATTTAATATGTTCATGTAGGTTTCCCCAACAAGGTGTTGAGTTCTTTTCTTTTTCTTTCTTTTTTTTTTGAGACAGAGTCTCGCTCTGTCACCCAGGCTGGAGTGGAGTGGTGTGATCTCGGCTCACTGCAACCTCCACCTCCTGGATTCAAGCAATTCTCCTGCCCCAGCCTCCCGAGTAGCTGAGATTACAGGCCCCTGCCACCATGCCCAGGTGATTTTTGTATTTTTAGTAGAGACGAGGATTTCGCCATGTTGGCCAGGCTGGTCTTGAATGCCTGCTCTCAGGTGGTCTGCCTGCCTTGGCCTCCCAAAGTGCTGGGATTATAGGCGTGAGCCACGGTGCCCGGCCATAAGCCACCATGCCTGCCCGAGTTCTTTTAATTTGGCACTAACCTAGCAAAAGCTTACTGCATAATGGAGGCTCAATAAACATTAATTGTTGTTTTGGGGCATCTAATAAATATTTTCCAATTGAATTATCTATTCGTGAATACCACTGATTGCAATTATTCCTATAAATGACCTTTAATGATAGATTTTAGTGGACAAATGAATTCAGCATCCAAAACACGACTAACAACATTAGTAATAAGTCATTCATACCATAGCACGGGGTTATTACCATATTCTTAAAAGATTGAAACACTCACTTTTCTACTCTCCATTAATTTTCTATTTCATCACATTTTCCCTGATGTTTTTAGATCAATATGTTGCTAGCCATTTATCAGAAAAACACATTTCTTCCTAAGAATAATCAATCTATGATTGATGATAAAATGTAACCCATAAAAATTCCACGAAAATACAAGAACACTGAGTATTTGCTCATATATGCCTTGTCTCCCCAGGGAGTCATCCTCACTAAAGGCTTACTGTGTGCCTGTCACCATGTCTGCTGCATCTTTTTGGGAAAGTGTCACTTAGGTCTGAACCTCCTCCTGCTGGACAAAGAAGAACAACAGTATGGCACCCGAGGGGGATGCTCCTTATCAAAGCCTGTGACAGGGCACTAAACGGAAGGCATCTGACTCCTTTCCTCTGGGTAACATGATGCTATTTCCATTGAGGAGCATCTTCAAATATGGAAGCCTCTGCTTGATTTTGGATTTAAACAGATCTAGGCTCAAAAATGTTTTCCTACAACTTACAAGTTGCACGAGATGAGGGAAGATACGTCTGAGTCTTCATTTTCTCATTTCTGATATGGGGATGATAAAAGTCACCGAATGGGCTACTTTGAGAACCAGGTGTAATAATGTATGAAATAAAACAGCAAAGTGCCTGATATGCAGCCAGGTGCTCAATAAATATTACTTCTCCATTTACCTGCTTTTCCCATTGTTTGCCTTTTCCCCAATGTCACAGCAACAAAAAAAACAATTGAATTCTAGGGTGCAGGGTGGGGAGAAAATAACAGGGAAAGACACCAACATCTAGAGTGGGATTTAAACATCTTCACTTTTAAATTTATACTCTTTCCAAGCTCCACTTGTGAATCTGGAACTGACAAATCCTCCTACTTATCCTTCTCTGCTTTATATTTTTTTATTTCCAGCACACATAAGCATTGGTATTTTAGGCTCACACACTATATAAATCTAGCAAAGGTGTTTTGGCTGGCAGTGTTCCTAGTGGCATAGGTGGAGGCTTACATCACTGTAAAATAGAAACTTTCACAATTTTACCTCGTTGTTCATACTCAATGGCCATTTTTTGTTAGGTGACTAAGGTTTGCATTCGCCTGTTTTTCTGAGTTCACTTCTCTTGTCCAATTCCTTAGGATCCATTGGCTCAGCTACCATCTTGTCTTTCTCCTATAACACGGGCTGACTTTTTCCTTGGTGCTTATCTATCCACATTTTTTAAGCTCTTGAGTTGATGCTAAATTCAGATTCCTTTTGATCAAGCCTCCAAGTTATTTAATCCAAAAGTGGACAATCAACTTCTACTGAGGATATTTTAGTTACAAATTAATATTTGTCCTAGATTTCATTGGTAATCAACTCATTATTCATTTTCAAACCTAGTAGATCAGTGTAATGACTTTAATTAGCAGCCTAAATAAGAATCAATGATCCCCACATTCAACTATTCCAATAGATTATTTGACTGGAGGGAGGGCTGCATAATGATACATTTTTTTTTCAAAGTCATTAATTCTTAGTTTTACAATACACTATCTTATAGACATATATTTTGGCTTTTATGCTAATAATCCCCATTATAAATCAGGCAGACTATATCTGAGATCTTTTTCAGTTAGCTGTCTCAAGTTCACAAACAAATTTACTGCAGTTTGAAAGAATTTGAGGATAAAGTTTATAAAGCAGTTTCATGTATGCAGATTGATAGTATTCAGTTGCGAGTTACCTTAATATTTCTTTGTGAATTTTAGGCCTATTTTAATTTCATTTCCTAATTAGATGGGTTATGGGAACCAGATCTCGTTTAGTAACATGGTGCCCAGCTCATGTTGCTGCACTTGCAGGGAATGGCAATTGAATGAACCACGTGTCCATCTGTTACATGTTCAAGTTCGCTTTTACTTTCCAGTCCAAGACTGGGGAACTTCTGGTTCCTTTGGTCCCTGGGGAAGAAAAGGCCTTTCTTTTTATAAGTAGCTTATTCCTTCATTTGCTTCAAAACAATGACACAATCCCAAACTCAGTGCTACTTGGAGTCTGCTTACCCTGAGTACAACGGTAAGATAATTTTTTTTTTTTGAGACAGTCTCTCTCTCTATTGCCCAGGCTGGAGTGGAGTGCAGTGGAATGATCTTGGCTCACTGCAACTTCTGCCTCCTGGGTTCATGCGGTCCTCCTGCCTCAGCCTCCTCAGTAACTGGGACTAGAAGCATACACCACAATCCCTGGATAATTCTTGTACTGTTAGATGGAGGTTTCCCTATGTTGGCCAGGCTGGTCTCAAATTCCTGACTTCAACTGATCCACCTGCCTTGGCCTCCTAAAGTGTTGAGATTACAGGCATGAGCCACTGCACCTGGCCGAGAAATATTTTTTAAAAGACATACAAGGGTTGACAGAATTTACCCCATGCAATGCCTAAACTGGGAACCAGGGCCATTTCTTCAACACATAAATTTATTCGCAGAGATACACGGCCTTTTAGGCATTTATGAAAGCATTTATTAGTAAGTTTAAACACATTAAATATAACTTTTTGGCTCTGTATTTCTTACTTTGTGAATTATCTGCTAACATCCCTTACTTATTTGTTCTATTGGAATGTTTACCTTTTTCTTATTAATTTACACTTGCTCTTCATATCAGGATGATATTTAACTTTCAAATTAGTTTGGGACATATTTCTCCCAATTAGTCATATTTATTTATTTTTGTTTTGTTGTTTTCTGTTACACTGATTTATTTAGTTAAATTTTATTTAGTTAAATCTAGTATTTTTCCTTTAAGACCTCTGCTTTTGTTTAGAAAGTTTTCCCTGACTACACAGTTATATAAATGTTTATCTGTTGTTTCTTCTGATACTCTTGGATTTTATTTCCTTCCCTACGTTTAACTACTCCATCTGGAAATCATTTAGATGTATGGATTGAGGTAAGATTCTAATTTAGATTATTACAAACCAGTTATTTGACACTATTTTTGCATAATCCATCTTTTTTCCGCATTTAATGTTCTGAACTTTGTGTTTGTGTGTATACACATTTAGTTTTATTGTCACAAAGCAACTTGTACACTTTTAACGTTTAAAACTGAGCATCATCTTTCCTTTCCAGTGAAACAAAAAGAAAATTTAAAAATAAACAGGAACAAAATTACAATCGAGAATGGCAATTCCAAATAAGATTCTACAGGTTCTGCTGATTCTCCCACTGAGTGGTAGGGCTCAAGTCATCATTAGGAGAGAATTTATTTTAAAAGTGTCATCTTAAACTGCAAGGATATCTGTCAAATACCACAATTAAACATGCCAAAGAAGCAGCCATGTTGTCAAATGGCCACTTAACCCACCCAAACATCTCAAACCCAGCCTTTGCTGATCTTCTATAACCCCATTTTTTAAAGTTCTTTTTTTCTTTTTTTTTTTTTAAACAAAAGAAAGCAGACAGACATATGTTGGTAAATGCTAACTGTCCGTATTCACACAGAGACACAGTATACTCTCTGAGCCCAATATACAGGGAAAGGAGAAAAAAATCTAGAATTCTATGCACTTCTTCTTTTTTCCCACAGAACTCAGTGCTCTTGATTCCATACAGTTTTTGTTCAGACAGGAAAGGATAAAAATGAATTTTGAGCAGAAAGGGGTAAAGACTCTTTTCCCATTGTATTCTGCTCAAGGTATTTCCCCCCAAATAAGTTGAGAACCATGGTGTAGTGAAAAGAGACCTCAAGAACAGGGAAACTGAGCACTAGAGGGGGGTTAAAAAAAAAAAAAAGACTGCAACTTGCTCCCAGGGACTGGAGAAAATTTAAAAAAAGGAAGACTGGAACCCATCAGTGTTCTATTAGTCATCTTCTCCTTCATCCTCCTCTCCTTCCTCTTCACCTTCATTCTCATCCCCTTCTTCATCAATCTTCTAATCCTTCCTCCTCCTCCTCCTCATCATCATTTTCTTCTTCTTCTTCTTCTCCTCCTCCTTCTTCGTCATCCATGTGGGAACCAAGTAGTACTGTAATGAGTTTGGCCAACTATCACCTTTGATGACCTCTCCTAACTCATCAGCACCTGCATCAGAATGCTCAGTAAACCAGGTAAAGAAGCTCTCTGGTTCCTCATGCTGCCTTTTCCTGCTGGCTTTATTCTGCATTTGACTTGAACATTTTGTCAGATCCTTTCCAGATTTCCATTTGATTTCGGGGAGCTTTCAAGATGGATCACCACTGTCATTCAGATGGAATTCTTTGGAGAGAACTTTATTTTCAAAGTAAGGATTTTCATCAGAATTAAAATCTATTCTGTAACTTGATTTAATATCTTCAGATTCTGTCACGTCAACTCTGGTCCTCCTCCCCAAGTAGTACAGACACTTGTGGATGGTTGACAAATGTTTTACCCCAAAATTTGGGATTTTGGTGATTGATTCTGACATTTTCTGAAAAACTGGTGGAGTTTGTTATATTTCTGTTCTACTTTCAAAATCTCCTCACTGGCTTGTGCATTAAGTCTGTCTATTTCACTTTGTACTTCATCAATGTGTTCAATTGCTCCTTGCTGTTCTTTTTCTCCCTGCTTCGGGAAGTCTGCAGAGGCTGATGTCTCCTCTGGTCCCAGAGCAGGAGGTAGTCTTCTGTTTAGAAAGACTACTTTCTTTCTAAACATTCCCACTCTTCTTCTGAGGTGGGAATGGAGACTGGCGTTTGGGGGCCATGCTGCTATGGAGGTCCAAGAACCAGATCACGAGTCTCCTCGATCATTCGGAAGCAGGCAGAACATTCTGAATGTTCTGAACTTCTTTAACACATAATACATCCTTGTGCATATATTATAGTTCTGCGATTTTCTTTTCTGTTGCAGTAATCTATATCTTCATACCTGTTCCATTTTTTTAATATATATACTTTTATGCTTTAAAATCAAATAGAACAACTCTTTTAAAATAATTTTTATTTTGGCTCAAATTTATCATGGCCAAGCATGAAGTTATCAATCCAGAAGAAAAGATAAACTTTAGAAACAATTTTCTAGGTGGTTTCCAAATTGTATTGCATATTTTATTGGAATTGGCTAATGCAAACTGAGGAGGACTGAAATTTTGTCTCATTAAATATTTTCTTGTAGGAATAGAATGGCTCTTTTCAACAATTATTTAAGTCTCCTTTTTGACCCTCAACTGCTGTGTTCTGAACCTACCAGTGTCCAAGCTGAGGCCAGGCTTGCTACAGGTGCTCCGGGCCATGATAGAGCAAGCAGGGATTCTAAAGTAGTCCAGGTTCTGAGATGCCTGAGACTCCTCTGGTGGGTGCTCTCCTTCCCTTGAGGATTCTCATCAGCCTTGCCCCGACTATCTTATAGCTGCATTATAGTCTAAGGCTCATTCTGCTCCAATTTCCTTCCTTTCTCCCTTCACCCTCCCTCCCTCTCTTTTACCCTCCCTTTTTTCTTCCTTCTTTACTTTCCCCCTCCCTCTCTCTTTCCCTCCCTCCCTCCCTCTCTTCCTTCCTTCCTTCTTTCCTTCTTTCCTTCCTCCTTCCTTCTTCCCTTCCTTCCCTTTCTTTCTTCTCCACAGGAGTCAACTCTGCCCCTCCATGTGATGACTTTCCTTGACTCCTTCAACAACCTTCTCTCAACCTTTCACAGGTATTCTCCCTCAATAAATCCCTTGTATATTTAATCCCACCTGCAGTTTCACTGGGCTATTGAAAACCAAGTGAGAAAACAAGTGTCTGCTGATAGAAAGCTCCAGGCTTTCTCCTGAGTTCCACCTTCCCTCTCATTCTGGGATCTGTGCGCCTGCATCAGGCACCCAGTGACACATTTAGGATTTTAGGTTAGGAATTGGTGCTGATTGAAAGCCTTCAGTAAAAGTTAACAAATGAAAGCATTTTTTGGAGAGACCAGCTCCCAATATATCAATGTGGGTTTAATATCTCTCAAAGTGATAGAGTGGTCGCTGAAAAAGAAAGAGAGAAAAGGAAAAAGTTTTCCTTAGAGCTGGGCCCAGGGGAGACACCACATAATGCTGCTCCATGGACGTCTGACATTCCCCTGAAAACCTCAGGTTTTTATTATGCTCTTTAAATAGGGGAGGGGGAGCGAGGTTACACAAAGTTTCAGTGATACTTATACAAAAAGAATACATTTGCAAAAACTGCTGCACAAAAATCACAGCGTGGTATTATAAAAGCAGAACAATGTAAAGATAACTTTCTGTGTGTCAGCATAGAAATCATACACCTTAGCAAGAATAGAGGTTAAACATAAACTTATGATTATCAGCAAGAACATATTAGGCTCACAACTGCAGGAGGAACAGGATCTGACACAGGACAACCAGCCTGACCACAAAAACTGCAAGAGGACGGGCCTGGAGGAGCAGTGGGATAAGAAAGACTTTTACATCCTTTTCTCCACCACAGAGACAGATGTCCCTCATGCATCCATTTATAGGCTCTCCATAAGGGTTGCATCCCCTTTCCAGGGCCCTAATCAATATGCCTTTCCTGGGAAAGGAATCTGGGTAATAAGCCTCTCCATTACACATCCGCTTATAGGCTCTCTGCAATAAGAAGCCCATTACGTGCTGTCATCTCTCTATAGCAGTCAAGCTGTGTGGTTAGTCCCTTTCACAGAGTTCCTGTTTATACCAGAACAGCTTAGGAGAGCCAAAGTTACAAGTTACATCTCAGCAAAGCCAAAGTTACAAGTTACAGCTTCAGCTTTTCATGTTATTCTGCATTTTCTCAAATATAATTGATATAGTAAGTAACAAGCATCACAAAACAAGTAACTTATTTCGGGGAAACCAAATTCTAAGAGAATGTACAGGTTAAAAATCAACAACAATTTCTTCTTGTTATTTCAAATAGCTCGGGTTTTGCCAATTCTTCGAGAAACATGGGGTTGTTCAGTCACCACCAAGAGGCCCACAGTGTTCTCAGCAAGCATTGAGTATTGTATTTTATTGTAATGTTTAATTTTTCTATATAGATATATCCACTTTCCCTTTCCTACATTATACAACTGTGAATTTTTTGCTTTTACTTTTCCTCTTGAGTAGACTAGCCAGAAATTTTTCCATGTTATATTCTTTTTCAAAGAACTAACACTTGTACATATTTATAAATGTATTTATTTCAAGTCATCAATCTAATAATTTTAAAAAACATGTATTTAAATATTAAAAAATTAAAATTTATCAGTGTCATGTCACTTTATTGAAGTTTGTTTGGGTTTCACTTTCTAACTTCCTGAATTGAATGTTTAGTTCTTTTATTTTCATTCTTATTGGTTTAGGAATGAAAAATGTCAAGGCATTCAATTTTCCTATAACTTTGGTGGAAATTCCCCCATTTTGATATGTCCTGTTCTCATGGCTTCATTTTGTAAATAACTGGCAATTGCAGTTTTGATGTACTCTTTGATCTAGTAATTATTCGTGAGAGGTTATTTCTACTTATTCATTGGTTATTAATTTCTATTTTTATTACAATAATTTTACAAACATATCCTGTACAAACTCTCCTTGAAAAACATATTGAAATTATTTTGTGGCCTAATATATGACGAGTTAATGTAAATGTTCTATGTTTGTTTAATAATATACATGTATGATTTAAAGTTTGATACATAGTATAGCTATTGAGTCAACCTTAATTGTGTTACTTAGGCTCTGTAATCTTTTTAAGTTTCTATTTTTTCTGTGCTATTTTAAATTCCTCCTTATTACTGCTTTTTATAAATTTATCTTTCTATTTCTAATACAATATAACTTATTCATTCCACCATTCAAGACTCTTATTTTTTTTTTCTTTGAGACAGAGTCTCGCTCTGTCATCCAAGCTGGAATACAGTGGCGCGATCTCAGCTCACTGCAACATCCGCCTTCTGGGTTCAAGCAATTCTCCTGCCTCAGCCTCCTGAGTAGCTGGGACTACAGGCTCATGCCACCACACCCAGCTAATTTTTTGTATTTTTAGTAGAGGCAGGGTTTCACTGTGTTAGCCAGGGTGGTCTCAATCTCCTGACCTCATGATCTGCCCGTCTCGGCCTCCCAAAGTGCTGGGATTACAGGCATGAGTCCCCTTACCCGGCAAGACTCTTTATTGAGTACCCATTATGTGCTAGGAACTCTACTAGTTCTTAGTCTAGTCATAAAATAGATAAATAATCCCTGGGACTTTTCATTCCACTGGAGTTAGACAGACAATAAATAATATAAATAGGTAAAACAACTTGTATGCTAGGTGGAGATAAGGATTATAAAGAATAATAAAACAGGGAAGGAGGATGGGTTGTTGTTGTCAGGGGAAGGGAGTTGGAACTTTAGGGTGGTCAGTGAAGACGTCACTATCAGACCATAGCTGAACAAAGATCTGAGGAGGTGAAGGAATCAGCCCGTAGCTCTTTGAGGCTAGAGCAACCCATGCTAAAGGAACAGCAAGGGCAAAGGCCCTGAGGCAGGAGCACTCACGGTGGGTTCACAAGAAGCAAACCAGTGTGCTTGGAGCAGAGGCAGCTAGAGAAAGAGCAGCGGGAGATGAGAGAGCCAGCACATAACATTCATGACATCTGTTCATTGTGAATTATACCTTTAACCAGTTTAAAGTGGCTTTCTTGGCTTATTTCATATTATTTGCATTAAACTCAACTACGATATTAATAACATAACCTTCGTGGGTTTTTTTTTTAGCTTATCTTGTGCAAATGATATTTATGCAGTCCATAACTATTAAATATTTTATGTCATTATCTTTTAAATATATCTCTTAAAAACATGATAGGCCTAGGCGGGCAGATCACCTGAGGTCAGGAGTTCGAGACCAGCCTGGCCAACATGGCGAAA
The DNA here is from genome assembly GCF_030222135.1 of Aotus nancymaae. Taxonomy (NCBI): domain Eukaryota; kingdom Metazoa; phylum Chordata; class Mammalia; order Primates; family Aotidae; genus Aotus; species Aotus nancymaae. The sequence goes on along the minus strand of NW_026988494.1, from coordinate 25,419,779 downwards.
TCCCATCTCTACTGAAAGTACAAAAATTAGCCAGGCATGGTGGCGGGCACCTGTAATCCCAGTTACTCAGGAGGCTGAGGCAGGAGAATCGCTTGAACCCGGGGGCAAGATTGCAGTGAGCCAAGATTTTGTCACTGCACTCCAGCCTGGGCAACAAGAGTGAGACTCCATTGCAAAACAAAAGAAAACAAAACAAAGAAGCAAAAACACAAGAGCGAGACTCCATCTCAAAAACAAAACAAACAAAACAAACAAAAAACCATGATTTTATTTTTGATAGAATTTAGCTGTTTACTTTTAATTTCTCCCAATGTTTTGTTAATTGGCAGAGGTGAGTAAAATGGTATCTTTTGGGCACCACACCCCTCTAAAACAAGGAATTAAGTTCAATTATATTCTCACCTCTCTCCTAATACTATAAATAAGCATATGAATAGGGATTTTATATTTAGATGATATTATGTATGTATATCTATATATCTTATGATTATAGTTGTTATTAGATCAGAAATGACTTTCACTTTTGTGCCACCCTGGGCCCTTGTATCTTGATGGTGCCTGTGACCTTTTCCAGCATGGCCCAGACTCGGTGACATACACAATACACTTCTTTTCTTCTCTTCCCATTCACTCCTCTGATGGCTCTGTTCTCAATGATATCCCCCCACCACTTACTCTAACATATCAAATTAGAATCAGGATGTATTGGCTCAATTTATCAAATGAATTATTATGCATTCCCAAAATTAGTAGGTTTCCAGAAGTTTCAAAGTCAGATCTATCTGACTTTGTGGTCTAGTTTGAATGGCCATTTCTACTCTTGGAGAATTTGCCTAATCTCACATTTTAAAACTCACTCGTTATACTGAATGAATGCTGATCAGGCCACCCTTGTATAGCCTTGCTGCAATTATTACTTTTCCAAAACTATCTGGTTTACTCATCATTCTACACATTCACCATTCCCTAGTTATGTAGACAGGAAGGAATATGTATATGTGTGTGTGTATATATAATATTATACAACTGTTATATATATACACACACACATATATGCATACCTCTTGTTGCCAAACACACACACACACAGACACACACACACACACACACACTACATATATAATATAGGCTTGATAGAAAAAACATTGCCAGGCACAGGGACTCATGCCTGTAATCCCAACATGTTGGGAGGCTGAGGAAGAAGGATTGCTTGAGCCCAAGAGTTTGAGACCAACCTGGGCATCATAGTGAGACCCTGTCTCTACAAAAAGTTAAAAAAATTAGCTGGGCATCATTGTGTATACCTGTAGTCCCAGCTGCTAGGGAGGCTAAGGTGGGAGGATCACTGGGCAGCAGAAGTTGAAGGTTGCAGTGAATTATGATCACACCATTGCACTACAGCCCAGGTGACAGAGCAAGACGCTGTCTCGAAAAAACCCGAGTATTAATATCCATCTACAGAGAAATATATGGCTATACTCTACAGAGAGTTTGAACTTGATAGAGATAAACAACTGTATATATAAAATGCCATCTCATGGAGCTTATAATTTAGTTGGGGAAATAAGATATAAAAAATTAAAAAGGTTAGAAGCTACCAGATGAAGTTTAAAACAATAATATGTCAGACAACACAAGGCAATGCCTAGTATAAAGATCATAAAATTTAGTGTGAAACAAACATAGGTTCGAGTCTTGGCTCTGTCGTTAACTGTGTAATCTTAGATGTGTTATGTAATATTTCTAAAATTTAATTTCCTCAAATTATTGTTTTGGTAATAGTAATATTTCCTTCACAGAGCTGCGATGAGGATGAAATTTAATGGTGGGCATCATATACTGCTGACATGGCAGTTTTTGGCAGTGGCGGTGCACTTCGTAAAAACCTATCTTTTTGCCCTTATTGGGCAACATAGTGACAAAACTTGAGAATGGAAATAGTTTGTAGGTGAATTACATAGTCTAGGGTATAACATGATTTGGGGGTTAATTTAAGTGAAACGATAATTATAATCTTTTAAAAGAGCTTCTGGAAAATGAAAATGTCAACAGACAGTTCACAGAAGAGGAAATGAACATAGTGTTTAACATATGGCCAAAAATGCTCAGCTTTGTTCATTGGCAAGCTGTAGGAAATGGGCAGTCTAACACATTGCTGACGGAAAGTCAGAATGGCGTAACGTTTGCAGAGATGAATTTGGCAGCATATAACAAAGTACCATAGTCACTGATCATTTGACCCTGCAATTCCAGTTCTAAGACTCTGTTCCAAAGACATTATGGGAAAAGCTATCAAATAACTAACATTCAATTGTATACTACAACAATTGTGACACCAGGAAAAATGTAGCATTAAGGACTTGATAAAGGATCGCACATTCATAAAGTGGAAAACTACCCAGTTTTAGGTGAATGGGAAAATGCGTGGGGTAGATTTGGAGATGAAACGTCTCTGAATATATGTTTGGTTATAGAATTTTGGCCTCAAAAACCTATTAATGTATTATGTACTTAAAACATATATCTAAAAAAACAAACCAAAGTGCACAGTAATAACTAGTTTTTAAATAAATCACAGATAGAAAAGAATTATTTCAGTTTTAGTATTTTCAACAGTATTTTGACTGTGCATTTTTAGTGAAATATATAGTAAGAAAACATAAAGAACCAAAATTATTCTAAGTCCCATTCTGTAGTTTGTTAGGGGTAACATTGGAATTCTGATTTTGAATCTGCATATTATAAGATACTACAAATAAATAATTATGTTAAGAATGGTTGAAAGCCATAATTTCAGTGTAAAAATGGAAGTACAAGTGAAAAATTAGATAAGGTAAATCAAGCGCTTATAATACCTGAATAGGAAATATTAGTATGAACCTTTAACATTTTTATTTCAAAATTCCATATTTTCTAGATTTGTCCATTGAAAATGCTAAAAAGAAATGACAGCCCATAATTAATGGGTACATGCCATTGACCGAGACTGTGATCTGAAATATACTGAAGAACAGCAAGCACCTGGAGAATAACTGAATGCGGTTGTGAGGAAGGAAATATATATTATGACCCTGGAATGTTCCATTGAGGCTAAAAGTAAGCTATAAAAGATGCATACAGAAAACATGGAGGCCAAAAAGAAGGGGCTCCCATTGGCCAAAGGTGAGATATTTGAATATTGAAAAGAATAATGAGTGCAATTGTTTGAAACATATTTACTGTATAAAAAGCCAGGAGTTTAAAATGATACTAAAACACAAAGCTCATTGAACACCACTGGAAGGACTAAAGCAAAAGCAACTGATCTCAAAAGCCAGGAACCTAAAAGTAAAGAATTAAACATATATTTTATCTTTTCTTGTGACCTATATTTCAGAGTTATCATGAAGCCGTAGATGATGAAAGAGTCCATTATTACAGAAGAGCTCCAGCGAAAGCTGTGAAGGCAGTTAGGAAATGAAGAATCACCATTTTGCAACAGTTAATGATCACCAATAGATGAAGCACTAGGTGAAAGGTTGATGAGAAGCTTTATGATGGGGGAGGAGAGGAGATCAGACTGCCACCTTCAGAATTCATCGATCCGTCATGCATCACTAACCATGGGATGTCTAGAGATTGTATACCTCCTGGTGTGATGTGATATGAAGCTCACAGCACTACTGATGAAGGATTCCTACAAAAAAATAATTGAACCTAAATCTAATAAAACTTGCAGGGTTAACTACCATTTACAGGAAACAAAGAGAAGATGGAAAAACAAGCAAACACCACAAGGAAACAAATACAGAGTATGAAGCATTTTATATGCAGTTAACAGTTTCTGCAACATGTCAATGACCAACACAGAAAAAACTAAGAAAGTAAAACTCCAGATTAAAAGAGACTTTAGACATAACAACCAAAGGTAATGGACCTTGTTTGGATTCCAGTTAGAATGAATCAAATGTAAATGACATTTTTGAGACAACTGGGAACATTTTTTATGAACTGGGTATTATATGAAACAAAAGAATAACTGTTAACTTTATTACATGTGATAATGGCATCATGGCTATATAAGTAATGTTTTTAGAAATGCCTGTTGAATTATGTACAGTGAAATGACCTGATGTCTGCAATTTGCTTTAAAATACTTCACTGGAGAAGAAAAAAGAAAGCAAAAAAGAAATAACTGAAGCAAATGAGGACAAAATTTTAATAACTGTTGATCTAGGTAAAGAATACATGAAGGTTCTTTATTTTCTTAACTTCTGTTAAAAGAGAAATTTAGGCATGTTAAAATCTCAATGAGTTTATTTGGGTATTCAGTGATTCATGAATCAGGCAGCGCCAGACCCCAAGTTGTTTAGTGTTCCACTGTAGGGGTATGAAGGGGGAACTTTTATAGGGTGTTCCTGGAAGCAAGATGAAGGAAATGTTTGATTAGCTAAAGTGGAATGTACCTAATTAGAGGTTAGTTAGAGGTTCTTGATTGGTAAAGTCTCTATCTAGTTAGAGGTGAGTTGGCAGTTTCTGATTAGTTAAGCTCAAGTTTCCTTTCAGTGTTTACATTGATTTGGGTTTTGGTGTGCTTATGTGGGAACTCAAGGTGCTGGAGCTGTCTTAGCCTAATGCCCCACTCCTCAATTAATCATTTCAATACTTCTAAGTATGTCTGAAAATATGCCTAATACAATTTTAAAACCAAAAGTTATTTAGAAAATAAAGTATTAAAACAACTTCTGGGGAAGGCATCAAAGACTCATTTGAAAACCATTTTGAGACACTGGTCTTAGGAGAAAGGGAAAAGATTAGAAATAGTCTCACTTAGGTGCAGACTATTATTTGGAATTTTGCTGGTAACTTCCCGAATGGAAGTACTAGCACCTTTGGTAGATGTTGCATCTCGCTCCTTATATTAAGAATAAATGCATTTTGTTTTGTTTTTTTGTTCTTTTTTTTTTTTTTTTCTTAGAAAAAGAAGTGCAGGGAATGAAATTTTCACACTATAGCTTCTGGGAGGGAGTGCTCAAGGTTTCTCTGTCCATTATTCTTGTACCAGGAAGGATTTGGTGGTACTAGTCAACTATCTGGGAACATGTGCTTATTATGAACTTTCCAGGAGAGGAGTCAAGTGGTTAAGTGTTCTTTCTTCTATATGGCTTGCTTTCTTGGTTCTTAGAATCTCGTTGCCCATTTAGATTGCTATTTCTAGTTTTGGGATTTGTTTCATATGGCTAGGGAAATAGGAAAACATTTCATTTCCTCCATTTAAGCCACGTTGGTAGCCAAGGTGGGATATAGGCGAAGGAGCATGGGCCTTTATATGAAAGGGGCATAGACCAGCCTTTCATATAGACCAGTGATTTTCAAAATGTAGCTCACAGAACCTTTATGGTGTGGGGACTTCCCCAAACCCTTTCAGAATAATCTGTTAAATAAAACTATTTTCAGTATGTACTAAAGAATTTTTTTATCTTGTCCAATGTGTTGACATATGCACTGACTGGATTTGTTGCCAATGATGAAATTCAAATTATCAAGAGAATATTAGACATTAGAAAAATGGAATTTTGAAAACCTTACATCCATCACTGTTAGCTTGACAGCTGCCCAACTTTAAAGGCATTTCTGATGAGACCAGAAGTGATAATAACAAATGTGATTTTTTGTTACTGTAATATGAAAATGTGTCAACATTTGGAAGACATGCATAATTTAGTGAATCAATATTTTCCAAACAACTACTGTGATGTTCTGAAATCAAGTATGAGTAAAAGATCTATGCAAAATGCAAGACAGACCAGGTATTTTAAGCCACATTAATGAACAAAAAGTTAATTCACACAAATTTATATCGTTCTTTGCCTTAAATTGCTATTTGTTGAACTTTTGTGTAGCATTAATTATATCCAGAATTATCTAAAAGAGATATGTATGAACTTCTTTCTTTTCCAATTAAATATTTGATCTTTTTCATATAGCTTAACTAAAACAACATATTGCAACAGATTGAATGCAGAAGCAAATATGAGATTCTAGTTGTTTTCCAGCCAGACATTAGAAAGATTTGCAAAAATGTAAAACAATGCCATTGTTCTAATTATTTTTGTTTTACAATCTGTTCTCATATTTGATAAAAATGTGTTATATATGTTTATATATGTGATAGTTTATGGTTATTTGTAAATGAATCACTAAATATTTAAAAATTTTCTCACTTCTAATTTCTAGTATGGTAAATATTGACAAATACAGCTCACATAAACAAAAGCTTTTGGGAGCTGTGAATCAATTTTAAGAACGTAGAGAGGACGTGAGACCAAAAAGTTTTATGAGCCACCAATCTAGGTTATGGATACTGGATGGGACCTGTTCACCATGGCTTGGGACTGATCCTTGGGTTTTGCCCCAAAGCTCTAACTAAGAATAGAGGATTTCTTTGCTTGTAATGTCCCCTGTGTGGGTAACCACGTGTCAATAAATGCCAATTCAAAGACTTCGAAATAGTTCATGACTTTTCAGGACCGTCCCTTGATTCAAGAGACATGGTCTTGAATTCAGAAGCATCTGTTTAGAAGCACCAGGTAAACCAAAACTTTCCACAACTGTGCAGGAGTTTAGCTGGGGCTCAATCCTTTGATGTTTATATAACCAGGGTTTTGGTTAATTCCCTTATGGGCCCCTGAATCAAAGTACCTGAAATGAAATATATTTGCAGGCTGAAGATGGTTTCTTCTCATGAAGAGCTGGAATTAGGACTAAATTTGATATGTGAAACTGGTTTGAAACGTTTAATTAATGCCTCTAATTGTTTTAACAAATTTAACAAAGGGTAACCTTTGTTGCTATGCAAGTGCCTTTCAAAAGTCAGATGGCAAGTTCTGAATTTAGACTTGACCCCCTATCTTGGCTTCATGATCTGTCAAGGGTTCATGAAATCTACTCCCTCGAAATCCAGAGGCCACTTAAGCTTCCAAAGCACAATATCCACGGCACTTCCTGACTTGCTTTTCCGTAGTCTCCCTCGTTGGGGTGAAGTTTGCAAAACAAATATTTTCAGTTTGCCCTGTCACATGATAGCCCCCAAAGGGAAGCATAATGTATCTTCAGAGGACTGGAAAAAAAGCAGTCATTCCTGCCCTGCCATAGATCATACGAAGGTGGACTCCTTGCTGGGAAGGACTGAGGCACTCCTGGCGTAGGGTGGGAGCTCTCTGCAGGCTGTGCTGGTTTAAACTGCCCTCCTTTTTGGGTGGTTTCTTCTTTGACTTGCAACATCTCCCCTGCTTGCAGTTGCTGAAGCTTTCCCGAGAATGTTCATGATGGTGTTTTCTGGGCTTACCCTGAGTCCAGAGAGGCAGTAGTGTCTCCAAACTCTCATCTTGGGCAAGGGGCTCTGTGGAGTCCCTCTGGGTCCTTCAGGTCCCCAAGTAACAGCTGGGTCATTCCTGGAGATCCCGGGCCGATGAAGAGGGAGCTCGAGGGATGAATTGCCTAGGCTTTTGACAGATCCTATGAGCACCACACACGCAGCCCCCTAGCTTGGTGCCAGTGTGCCTATGTGTGGAAGGCTGAATCATTCAGATCTAGCCCCAGATCATGGTGTAATAGAAAAAGTATTAAAGTGAGAGGCTAGGGTCTATTCTCACTTCTGCTGTAACAGCTGAATGACTTTGGGCAACTCCTACCACCTCTCCAAGCACATTTTCTCATCTGCATATGGGTGAATTGGGATCACATCACTAAAATCCCTTCTGGCTTGGGTATTCATGAGACCATTTCCCAGCTACAATGGGGAATGCCCTCAAGAGAACAAATAAGCACAAGAAATCACTTTTATGGCTTCCTCCAATAGCCCTAGTCCTGGTGTGTTTTCCTATGAGGAAGGAAAAGCCATCACTCCAAGCAGCCCCAGCATGGGTATCTAGTGGACAATGTGTTGGAGTATATATGGAGAGCAGTTGGTAGCAGATTTACCTGGTGGAATAACAAGGCTCCAGGGCTTTCTGTGCTTTGTGAGTAGACACTATCTACCATCCCCATTTTACAGACTGAAAAAGTGAGGCACAGACAGGTTAAGTGGCTTCTCCCACTTTACACAATGAGCAACTGGCAAAGCTAAAATTCAGAGTCAACCAGTTTAGCTTCTGAGTCTAAACTCTTAACCACAACTACCCCAATCTCCCGTTTCTCATCTGTCTTCTCAAGTCACCCCTGCTTTGGGTGAATGTTCAGAATCTCCTAGGCCTGACCTTCGTACATGGGGGTGATGTTTGAATGTCTTCCCAAACTGGAACCCCATTACTGGCCTTTGCCCTCCTCATGTCACAGCCCACAGGTGACAAATGTTCTGCCAACACATGTATCTACACATCATGTGTTGCTCAGGTCTTTCGTCATTTAGGATAAGCATTCGCCACTGGCTTACATGTAGGGAAAGCTTTGACTCTATCCTTAACCCCACCCGACTTATAGCATTCAATTTTGGACAGAATGGGGTTATCTCTTTCAAACAAAACATTTGTGTGTGTGTGTGTGTGTGCGCGCGCATGTGTGTGTGTGATGAAAAAATGTATCTCCAAAGCCTAGGAGGATGGTAATCAGCATGTACTGACATTAGAGGGCTGTGATTAATATATTATGTCCTATGAGCTGGCTGCCATTCCAACAGGCCAGTATAATAATAACACAGTCATACTCAGGTAGTTTCTGTCTGTCACTCACTAGGTCATCAAATAATTCATTGGTCTGACTTCTCTTATCCCACTTTTGACTATTTTTGTTACATAAGTATTGATGATGGTGAGCTGAGATCATTCCTTCTAATCCTTCACTCCCCTCCTCTGGCTGTGTGGTTGTCAATATATTTTCTCTCAATTAGATTGCTCTTTATTGAAGACCCATGGAAGCACCATGTCACAGACAGTCTGTCAAAAATCATTTCCTATCTAGATTATGGGTTTGAAAACACCCCCACTTCAGAGATTAAAATGTTTTTGACATTTTTGGAAATGAAAGTGCCCTCAGAAACATTAATGTGAGATTGTTCCCGATGTCACAATGCCAGTGCATTGGAAGAATACATTTTGAAAGAAAATTAATTTTGAAAATGTCACAATGCATTTTTGAAAGAACCATGTAGGACAGTTTAAAGGAAGGTTCGTTTTATTTTTCCTGATTGTAGACTTTCCTGTAATTCACAGAAAAAGGAGTGGAGAAGACTTTTGGTTTCGTTGTTGCATGAGTACCTGATGACAAGAGCCTTGGGAATCCCCAGTGTGCTCGTTCATCACCTCATTCAGCATTATTATTTTTTTAATTTCTTTTTCTTTTTTTCTTTGAGATGGAGTCTCACTCTGTCACCCAGGCTGGAGTGGAGTGGCACAATCTCAGCTCACCACAACTTCCACCTCCCAAGTTCAAGTGATTGTCCTGCTGCAGTCTCCCCAGTAGCTGGGACTACAGGTGTGTGCCATCACACCTGGCTAATTTTTGTATTTTTAGTAGAAATGGGGTTTCACCATGTTGGCCAGGCTGGTCTCAAACTTCTGACCTCAGGTGATCCACCCACTTCGGCCTCCCAAAGTGCTGGGATTACAGGCATGAGCCACCACACCCGGCCTCAGCATTATTCTTTTCCAGTGATTTTCAATAGGGGAAATACGTTCTCTCCATCAGGGCGAATTTGGAAATTTCTGTGATGTTTTAGTGGTTTGTCACAATGATGGAAGAAGTGCTACTGGCATTTAGAGCTGGGGTGGGTGGTTGTGGAATCAGTTCTGTAATGTCTCAGAAAGTCTTTTTTTTTAAAGCTTGAGAGATAATCAACATTACATACAATTCACACTCTTAAAGTGTGCAATTCAATGGTTTTTAGTTGTGTGGCCAATTAATTTTAGAAGGTTTTCAGTATCCCATGAAGAATCACCATTATTACGCCCCATTTCTAAGCTCATCTCCAGCTCTAGGCAACCACAAATCTACTGCATTTTTCTATAGATTTCTCTTTTTGTACATTTCACATAAGTGGAGTCATACAATATGTGGTCTTTTGTGACTGGCTTCTTTCACTTAGTGTAATGTTTTCAAAGTTCATCCATGTTATAGCATACATCAGAATTGTATTTCTTTTTATTGCAGAATAGTATTCAATCGCATGGATATACCACATATGATTTTTTATCCAACTTTCAGTTAATGGATGTTGGGATAGTTTCCATTTTTTGACTCTCTTGAATGGCATGTATGTTATAAACATGCACATGTGGTTTTTGTGTAGACACATAGTTTCATTTATCATGATTATAGTCCTGTGAGGAGAATTGCTAGGTCATATGGTAACTATATGTTTACCATTTTGAGGAACTTTCAGGCTGTTTTCTAAAGCAGCTTCAGTGTTTTACATGCCCACCCGCAGTCCACCAGGGTTCCGATTTCTCCAAATTCTCACTGACGCTTGTTACTGTGTTTCTTTTACTATAGTCATCCTGGTGGATGTAAAGTGATATCTCACTGTGGTTTTGATTTGAATTTCCCAGATGGCTCATGATCTTGAATGTCTTTTCATGTGAAAATTGTCCATTTGTGTATATTCTTTAAAGAAACATCTATTTAGGTCTTTTGTCCATTTCTAAATTTGGGTTACTTGCCTTTTTGTTATTAAATAGTAAGACACCTTTATACATTCTAGCTACAAGTCCCTTACCAGATATACAGTTTATAAAAATTTTCTCTCATTGTGTGTTTTTTTTTTACTTTATGTTAACCTTTGAAATATAAAAGTTTTTAATTTTGACGATAGGAAGGCAATCTGAATAATACATTCTCCCCATAGAATGCCAATAGCATAAGCACTACCAAAGGAGAGGCTAAAGGTAGATGATTTATGTTAGTTTAAAACCAATGGTTTTGATGCTTACTGAATTCTGTACATCCACAATAGTTTATTTCACCTTTTCCTTTTTAAAAATATAACTAGAGATCCAAGATGGCCGCTTAGGAGGAACTCGGGAATGCAGCTCCGAGAGAAAGCACAGAGGGTGAGTGGACGCCGTATTTCCAGACTGATTTTTACTGCCCACAGACCAGGAGATTCACACGCAGAGAAGCCACACGGGTCGCCAGCGCCGCTGGCGCCGCTGGCTTGAACGGCGCAGCCGCTGGGCCGGCACCCTGAGGCAACGGCTCACTGTACAAAGTGAGAGAGTCTGAGTCCCCTATAAGCCAGCAAGGGGAGCTGAAACGGGGAGCCAGGCCAGCGCCACGAATCTCAGAGCCGCGGCTTTAGCCAACGCAGCGGCTCCGGAGGCAGATCAGATGAGACGGTGTCCCCTCTTACCCAGCAAGAAGACCTGAAACACAACTGAAACCGGGACGGTCCAGCTCTGTGGAGGAGGGGCGTTCTCCATAGGCACCCTGCTGTTCTCTACCAAGGCAATCCGCCACTACAGAGACTCCGTCACTACAGGGGCGGGCCAACATATCGGAAGCAGTTCTAACTACACCCAGAAGTTCACACGGAAGCTGGGTGGAGCCCACAGCAGCTTAGCGAAGCCTCTGCAACCTGAGTGTGACTAGGCTGCCACCTTGTGGGCAGGGAAAACAGCAACCGCACAGGGGAACATCATAAAACCGTAACTCCCTGGGACAGAACACCTGGGGGGAAGAGCAGGGGGTTTATGAGTTCTGCCACAGCAGACTTAAAATTACCAAAATCAGAAAGACAACAACTACAAAGTCAACAGGTGGATAAATCCACAAAGATGGGAAGAAACCAGCGCAAAAAGGATGAAAACACCCAAAACCAGAACACTTCTCCTCCTACAAGGGATCACAACTCCTCACCAGCAAGGGAACAAGACTGGATGGAGAATGAGTGTGATGAAATGACAGAATCAGCTTTCAGAAAGTGGATAATAAGAAACTTCCGTGAGCTAAAAGAACATGTTCTAACCCAATGCAAAGAAACTAAGAACCTTGAAAAAAGACTTGACGAAATGCTAACAAGAATGGATAACTTAGAGAGGAATATGAGTGAATTGATGGAGCTGAAAAACACAACACGAGAACTTCGTGAAGCATGCACAAGTTTCAACAGCCGAATTGACCAAGCAGAAGAAAGGATATCAGAGGTCGAAGATCAACTCAATGAAATAAAACGAGAAGGCAAGATTAGAGAAAACAGGGTAAAAAGGAATGAACAAAGTCAACAAGAAATATGGGACTATGTGAAAAGACCTAATCTACGTTTGATAGGTGTACCTGAATGTGACGAAGAGAATGCATCCAAGTTGGAAAATACTCTTCAGGACATTATCCAGGAAAACTTCCCCAACCTAACAAGGCAGGCCGAGATTCAAGTCCAGGAAATACAGAGAACACCACAAAGATACTCCTCTAGAAGAGCAACCCCAAGACACATAATCATCAGATTCACCAGGGTTGAAATGAAGGAGAAAATACTAAGGGCAGCCAGAGAGAAAGGTCGGGTTACCCACAAAGGGAAGCCCATCAGACTCACAGCAGATCTCTCAGCAGAAACCCTACAGGCCAGAAGAGAGTGGGGGCCGATATTCAACATCCTTAAGGAAAAGAACTTTCAACCCAGAATTTCGTATCCAGCCAAACTAAGCTTCATAAGTGAAGGAAAAATAAAATCCTTTGTGAACAAGCAAGAACTCAGAGAGTTCATCACCACCAGACCAGCTCTACAAGAGCTCCTGAAGGAGGCACTACACATAGAAAAGAACAACCAGTACCAGCCACTCCAAAAACACACGAAAAGGTAAAGAGCATCAACACAATGAAGAATCTGCATCAACCAAAGGGCAAAACAGCCACCTAGCACCAAAATGACAGGATTGAATTCACACATAACAATATTAACCCTAAATGTAAACGGACTAAATGCCCCAATCAAAAGACACAGACTGGCAAATTGGATAAAAAGCCAAAACCCATCAGTGTGCTGTATCCAGGAAACCCATCTCGCATGCAAGGATACACAAAGGCTCAAAATAAAGGGATGGAGGAAGATTTACCAAGCAAATGGAGAGCAAAAAAAAGCAGGAGTTGCAATTCTCATCTCTGATAAAATAGACTTTAAAGCAACAAAGATCAAAAGAGACAAAGAAGGACATTACATAATGGTAAAAGGATCAATGCAGCAAGAAGAGCTAACGATCCTAAATATATATGCACCTAATACAGGAGCACCCAGATACATAAGGCAAGTTCTTAAAGACTTACAAAGAGACTTAGACTCCCACACAATAATAGTGGGAGACTTCAACACACCATTGTCAATATTAGACAGATCAACGAGACAGAAAATTAACAAGGATATCCAGGACTTGAACTCAGACCTGGAACAAGCAAATCTAATAGACATTTACAGAACTCTCCACCCCAAATCCACAGAATATACATTCTTCTCAGCACCACATCACACCTACTCTAAAATTGACCACATAATTGGAAGTAAATCACTCCTCAGCAAATGCAAAAGAACGGAAACCATAACAAACAGTCTCTCAGACCACAGTGCAATCAAGTTAGAACTCAGAATTCAGAAACCAACCCAGAACCGCACAGCCTCATGGAAAATGAACAACTTTCTCCTGAATGTTGACTGGATAAACAATGAAATGAAGGCAGAAATAAAGACGTTCTTCGAAACCAACGAGAATGAAGACACCACATACCAGAATCTCTGGGACACATTTAAAGCAGTCTCTAGAGGAAAATATATAGCAATAAGTGCCCACATGAGAAGAAAGGAGAGATCTAAAATTGACACCCTATCGTCAAAATTGAAAGAGCTAGAGGAGCAAGATCAAAAAAACTCAAAACCTAGCAGAAGACAGGAAATAACTAAGATCAAAGCAGAATTGAAGGAGATAGAGACACGAAAAACCCTTCAAAAAATCAATAAATCCAGGAGCTGGTTTTTTGAAAAGATCAACAAAATAGACAGACCACTAGCCAGACTAATAAAAAAGAAAAGAGAGAATAACCAAATAGATGCAATAAAAAATGACAAAGGGGATATCACCACAGATTCCACAGAAATTCAAACCATCATCAGAGATTATTACAAACAACTCTATGCACATAAATTAGAAAACCTGGAGGAAATGGATAAATTCCTGGACAGCTGCCTCCTGCCAAGCCTAAACCAGGAAGAAGTCGAAACCCTGAATAGACCAATAACAAGGTCTGAAGTCGAGGCAGCAATTAAGAGCCTACCACCCAAAAAAAGCCCAGGTCCAGATGGGTTCACAGCCGAATTCTACCAGACATACAAAGAGGAACTGATACCATTCATACTGAAACTATTCCAAATAATCCAAAAAGAGGGAATCCTTCCCAAATCATTTTATGAGACCAACATCATCCTAATACCAAAACCTGGCAGAGACTCAACAAGAAAAGAAAACTACAGGCCAATATCCATGATGAACATAGATGCAAAAATCTTCAATAAAATACTGGCAAGCCGATTACAACAGCACATCAAAAAGCTTATCCACCATGATCAAGTAGGATTCATCCCGGGGATGCAAGGCTGGTTCAATATACGCAAGTCTATAAATGTAATTCACCACATAAACAGAACCAAAGACAAAAACCACATGATTATCTCAATTGATGCAGAGAAGGCCTTCGACAAAATTCAACAGCCCTTTATGCTAAAAACCCTCAATAAACTAGGTATCGATGGAACGTATCTCAAAATAATAAAAGCTATTTACGACAAACCGACAGCCAATATCATACTGAACGGGCAAAAACTGGAAGCATTCCCTTTGAAATCTGGCACTAGACAAGGATGCCCTCTCTCACCACTCCTATTCAATATAGTACTGGAAGTTCTAGCCAGAGCAATCAGGCAAGAAAAAGAAATAAAGGGTATTCAATTAGGAAAGGAGGAAGTCAAATTGTCTCTATTTGCAGACGACATGATTGTATATCTAGAAGACCCCCTCATCTCAGCCCAAAAGCTCCTGAAACTGATAAGCAACTTCAGCAAAGTCTCAGGATACAAAATCAATGTGCAAAAATCACAAGCGTTCCTATACACCAATAACAGACTTAAAGAGAGTCAAATCAAGAACGAACTGCCATTCACAATTGCTACAAAGAGAATAAAATACCTAGGAATACAACTAACAAGGAATGTAAAGGACCTCTTCAAGGAGAACTACAAATCACTGCTCAACGAAATAAGAGAGGACACAAACAGATGGAGAAACATTCCATGTTCATGGTTAGGAAGAATTAATATCGTGAAAATGGCCATACTGCCCAAAGTAATATACAGATTCAGTGCTATCCCCATCAAGCTACCAATGACCTTCTTCATAGAACTGGAAAAAACCACCTTAAACTTCATATGGAACCAAAAGAGAGCCCGCATAGCCAAGTCAATTCTAAGCAAAAAGAACAAAGCAGGAGGCATCACACTACCAGACATCAAACTCTACTACAAGGCTACAGTAATCAAAACAGCATGGTACTGGTACCAAAACAGAGATATAGACCAATGGAACAGAACAGAGGGGTCGGAGACAACACAACATATCTACAACCACCTGATCTTTGACAAACCTGATAAAAACAAGCAATGGGGAAAGGATTCCCTGTTCAATAAGTGGTGTTGGGAAAACTGGCTAGCCATATGCAGAAAGCAGAAACTGGACCCCTTCCTGACACCTTACACTAAAATTGACTCCAGATGGATTAAAGACTTAAACATAAGACCTAACACCATAAAAACACTAGAAGGAAACCTAGGCAAAACCATTCAGGACATAGGCGTAGGCAAGGACTTCATGACCAAAACACCAAAAGCATTGGCAACAAAAGCCAAAATAGACAAATGGGACCTAATCAAACTCCACAGCTTCTGCACAGCAAAAGAAACAGTCAATAGAGTGAATCGGCAACCAACAGAATGGGAAAAAATTTTTGCAGCCTACCCGTCTGACAAAGGGCTGATATCCAGAATTTACAACGAGCTAAAAAAGATTTACAAGAAAAAAACAAACAAGCCCATTCAAAAGTGGGCGAAGGATATGAACAGATACTTTACAAAAGAAGACATACATGAGGCCAACAAGCATATGAAAAAATGCTCATCATCACTGGCCATTAGAGAAATGCAAATCAAAACTACATTGAGATACCATCTCACACCAGTTAGAATGGCAATCATTAAAAAATCTGGAGACAACAGATGCTGGAGAGGATGTGGAGAAATAGGAACACTTTTACACTGTTGGTGGGAGTGTAAATTAGTTCAACCATTGTGGAAAACAGTGTGGCGATTCCTCAAGGACCTAGAAATAGAAATTCCATTTGACCCAGCAATCCCATTACTGGGCATATATCCAAAGGATTATAAATCGTTCTACTATAAGGACACATGCACACGAATGTTCATTGCAGCACAGTTTACAATAGCAAAGACCTGGAACCAACTCAAATGCCCATCGATGATAGACTGGACAGGAAAAATGTGGCACATATACACCATGGAATATTATGCAGCCATTAAAAACGAGGAGTTCGCGTCCATTGTAGGGACATGGATGAACCTGGAAACCATCATTCTCAGCAAACTGACACAAGAACACAAAATCAAACACCACATGTTCTCACTCATAGGCGGGTGTTGAACAAGGAGAACATATGGACACAGGGAGGGGAGCACTATACATGGGGGTCTGTTGTGGGGGAGTGGGGGGGACAGCGGGGGGGTGGGGAATTGGGGAGGGATAGCATGGGGAGAAATGCCAGATATGGGTGAAGGGGAGGAAGGCAGCAAATCACACTGCCACGTATGCACCTAAGCAACAACCTTGCATGTTTTTCACATGTACCCCAAAACCTAAAATGCAATAAAAAAAAAAAAAAAAATATATATATATATATAACTAATATTTGGAGTGAGACTTTTCTACTAAAATATTTTGTTTATATTGCTCATCAGAGAATAGCTCAGATTTAAGTGAACTTTTTTTTTTTTGTCTCCTTGCCATATTTTATTTCTTACTAAACCTCAGGCTTGAAATGGATGAGACTGATGTTTAGCTGGGAAGTATTACATTATGATTATCTCCTAGCATTTTTTGAACATATTGTGTGCTTGGCTATGTATGTGCCAAAGTCCAGAGACATGAAGAAAACATGGTATTTAGAGGAAATAACAAGAAATTCAACATTCCTAAGCATTGCCCATTTGAGTAGTGGGGGCAGGTAGTAAAACTAAAACTGAGGTCTGAGTAGGGGAGGAGAGGAAAAGCTATGAGAAGAGAAAAGGGAAAGTAAAAGAGAATAAGAATGAACAGAGAAGAAGAAAATAAGGAAATGAGAGAAAGAAGAAATGGTAGAATTGGAAGAAACAGAAAAATAGAAAAAGGAAGATCTCTCAGGCATGGTCTAGGGGCATCTTGGGCACCTTCCTCAATCTCTGCCCACTGCCTACCTTCCCATTGCTGGGAGAGGATCTGCAGCACCCTGTGTAAATCTCTAGCTGGCATTTACCATCCCGCATGATATAGTGAGGATGCTGTATTCGTCCATTTTCACACTGCTGATAAAGACATACCTGAGACTGGGTAATTTATAAAGAAAAACAGGTTTAATGGACTCACAGTTCCATGTGACTCGGAAAGCCTCACAATCATGGCAGAAGGTGGAAGGTACGTCTTACATGGTGGCAGAGAGGAAAGAATGAGAACCAAGGGAAAGGGGTTTCCCCTTACAAAACCATCATATCTGGTGAGATTTATTCACTACCAGGAGAACAATATGGGGGAAACTGCTCCTGTGATTCAATTACCTCCCACTGGGTCCCTCCCAAACACGTGGGAATTATGGCAGCTACAACTCAAGATGAGATATGGGTGGGGACACAGCCAAACCATATCAGATGCCACTCTTCTCCCTTTAATATGTATTGGAAAGCACAGAGTGTGGCTTTTATATCTGTTCTCAGCCCTAACGTGGGCACAGCAGACCTGAGGCATTATAGGTTTACGAGCTACTGCAGCCCATGAGCTGTTGTATGACTTGTAACTGCCCTGAGGAATCTGGATCCTGTGTGAGGCACCGCTGCCTTTCAAGAGCTGAGTTGATCGCTCAGGACGCAGCCACATCCTGGCATGGATTTGTTCTCTCCCAGTTATGGTTGCACTTTACATGGAAAGTGTTAGAGTAGAACTGTAAAAACTGAGCTTATTTGAAAGTCAAGAGTCTATTAAATGTGTTTAAAGGGAGAAAAAGAGGCAGGTGGGCGAAATAGAAAACCATTTACAATTTCCTTGTGTGTAACTCAATCACAGTTTGCATGAGTGTAATCAGACCGTAAGTTAGTGACCTCTGGTCAACACAATGAACTAACTAAAAAATAAAAAGGAAAGAATGAGAGGACTTGTTCCTTAACACCTTTATCTGCGTCCCAAGTTTCAAACCACTGTTACGGGCCACCTGAGACCCCTGATGGGTTTGTAATTACCTTGCGAAGTCTTCAAAGTCTTTTAGACACTTCTTACTGTGAAATGATGATGTCAAAATAAATCCAGGAACTATAATCCCGCAGGAACAGAGTCCTGGGAAAGATGTTGACATCTCCGTTTCAAAGAAAGTAAGAATGTGGGAAGTCCATCCATGGAAATGTTCCCACAAGAGATTAGTCACTGGATATGCATTTCTTGTTTTGTTATTTGTACCAATGTTTCCCATCAATAAAAAATGTAACTGCTTCTGTTATATTTCTGTTATTGTTGCTACTTTCAGATACCATTTCCTACAAAGGAACCTAATTTAGATAAAGCCAGGTGAGGCATGAATCCTCTGTCCAGGCAGGCCAGCATAGAGGATGTGGGAAGTGACAGCTCGGTCGTCACCTAGTGGAGCTTAATTATCGCCATTTATGCACATGCTGTGTGAGCTGCCCAATCAGCTTCGGGCAAGGACTTGTCACAACTCCATGTCTAGATTCTTCTCCATCTACACAGCAAGAAGCTGTTATCATCCCTTGCAGAGGGCCTCTTACTGGTTGCTTGTGTCCCTGCTTCATTGCCCTGTTGACTGTAAGACTGTGGATCAATGTTTGGAATCACCGCTCCATTAACATAGTGGCTTAGAAGTCAATCAAGAGCATATTTTCAATTTAATTACACCTGCCCTTGCTCAATGTGTAAGAAGGGTGGTGAGTTAGTTTTTTCCTCTCTAGCAAAGACTTTTTTATGAAAATGGCACTGGTGTCATGGTATGTATGTGTATATGTGTATATAAATGTGTGTGTATACGTGTGTGTGCGTGTGTGTCAGGGTTTTCCAGAGAACAGAACTCTCTCTCTCTCTCTCCCCCTGTCATACTGATGCAAAAAAGTAAACACCATATATATATATATATATATATATATATGGACATCCATCATACATACATATATATGTGTATATATATATAATCTCAGCCAGCAAGTCATGCTTCCATTATTATTTCAACTTATTACTTTGCTTATTTAAGCCCAGGTGGAAGGAAAAACACAACAGAGAGCTCAAAACAACCAAGATCCCACAATGCAAGGCATTTCACAGCTTTCCACCATATGGGAAATGTGGGCAGTGAGCTGGACAGTCTTACATGAAAAGAGCAGGTCCTTGTGAATGGGCTGGGGTCCCTCTTAGATGTTCTATCTCTGCATCCGTAAAAACATTTCAATTGTCAAAAGAATATAAGTGTGATACCTTATACTAATATAGGCACACAATACACGATTTCTCTTTTATCTTTTATAGGATTACTATGTTAAACTCCAAGTTATTTTCCTGTCACTTGAGAAACAGTGGCACAGCTAGGGATTTCAGTGCCCTGGCTAATTTAACTAGTATTCCATAACTTGTAGCTCTTAACTTCGAGTCTTTTACTCCCTTCACCCACAAGCTGTTGCAGTAAAAAGCACATAATATTAGGCACTTAACTCATGGCAATTTAATTGTCCACTGTGGAGGGAAACCAGCATTGGTAATTTCCATTGTCATGCTCTTCTGTGAACTGATGCCCACCACACCTCCCTTGGCAAATGTGCAACAAGAGACGTAATCTACTCTTCTCTAAAGGGTCTCAGTTCCTATTTGTCTCCTGTAGCATCGATGTGATTTTAGTGTTTAGATGTACATTTTAAAATATGATATTACCTCTAAAGCCAGGTGTGGTGGCTCATACCTGTAATTCCAGCACTTTGTGGGGCTGTGATGGGAAGATAACTTGAGCCCAGGAGTTTGAGACCAGCCTGGGCGACATGACAAAACCCTATCTCTACAAAAACTATAAAAAGTTAGGAGGGCATGGTGGCATATGCCTGTAGTCTCAGATACTTGTAAGGCTAAGGTGGGAGGATCACCAGAGCCTGGTGGGGGAAGGAGGTTGAGACTGCAGTGAGCCATGATCTTGTCACTGCACTCCAGCCTGGGTGACAGAGTGAGACCCCTTCTCAATAACTAACTAACTGAAAGATAATATAACCTTTAAATAGAAACCAAGTACTTTACAACTTAAGTTCTATTGTTGGGAGAAAAACGGACTTTTTTGGACCTATGACAAGTTGGAAAATCAGTCTCCTACCTGGTTATGCTTACTTTCCTTTTTACCTACTTAAGGGATCTTCAAGAATATTTTTCTACAACCTACCAGCCTACATGTCTTTTTTTGCTGTAGACTTAGGAACTTGATCTTATGTAACATGTGACTGTGGCAAGGACAATTGAGCCAAGATTCTGTCGTTCCTCGCTTTCAGTCATGCCCATAACTTTATCAGATAACAAATCTTGATATAATTTTTTTTTTTTCTGAGTGAGCTCTGTCACTCAGGTTGGAATGCAGTGGTGCAATCTTGGCTCATTGCAACCTCCACCTCCCGTGTTCAAGCGATTCTCCTGCCTCAGCCTCTTGAATAGCTGAGACTTCAGGTGCATGCCACCATGCCCAGCTAACTTTTTGTATTTTAGTAAAGATGGGATTTCACCATGTTGGCCAGGATGGTCTCAGTCTCCTGATCTTGTGATTCGCCTGCCTCTGCCTCTCAAAGTGCTGAAATTACAGGTGTGATCCACCACACCCAGCCCTGTTTTTCATACATAATGACCAGCACTCAAAACAAAAAATTAACCTGGCACGCCAAGACACAGAACAATATATTAGAAAAAAAAAGGAGAGAAAAGGCAATATGTAAGAAAAGGCCCATAGGTAATCTAGCTATTGGGATGATCAGATGTAGATTTTAAAATAATCATAATTAATATGTTAAAGGAAAAGATGACATGATGGAAAATTTCACCACAGACCTTGAACCTATAAAAGAATCTAGAACTTAAAAGTACTATAACTAAAATTAGAAATTCGATTGTGGGTTTAAAAGCAGATTCAACTTCACTGAAAAGAGAATAGAGGAACGGTCAATAGAAAACATACAGATTGAAACTCTGAGAAAGTCCAAAGGTTGTAAAATAGAAAAAGGGTGTAAGAGACACAGGGGACCTGGAGAAAGTGCTTGTGTGAGTGTAATACCAGGTGGAGAGAGAGAACACAGGGCGGAAACAATATCTGAAGACGAATTAGCTGAGATATTCCCCAAATTGATGACAGACTGAAGTCACAGATTCGATGAGTGCAACAAACCCAAAGAGGTATGACAGAGGAAATCCAGACCTAGCCCCCAAGCAGTAAAACGGTTAAAGTCCAGAGACAGAGAAAATCTTAACAGGACATAGAGAAAAAATTGATCTAAAACCTCAAAGTGCAGCACTCAACACCAGCAACTCAGGCCAGGACACCAAGGAACAATATTTTAAGCATTGAAAGAAGACACTGCCTATGCAGAATTATATCCAGTTAAAATGCTTTTCAAAATGAAGAAAAAAATATAGAAGACATTCCAGATGAACAAAAACTAAGAGCATTTGTCACTAACAGCTGTACATGGAAAGAAAAACTAAAGGTTGTCTTCATGCTTTCCAGGTAGGCAGTGTGGAAATTTAGGACAATATAAAGAACAATAAAATATGTAAGTATAGATACATGAGTATTTGCCATATAAGACACTGACAACAATATCTTGTGGGACTTAAATACATGCAGAATAAAAACACATTATGAATAGCACAAAGACTTTAGGTGGTGGTAAATAGAGTTCTATGATCCTTTAATTTTGAGAGGTGATAAATGCATGAATTTATATTATAATATACTAAGTCAGAGATGTATGTCATAACCTCTAGGGTACAGATTAAAATAATATATAATTAATAAGTGAATGGAGAAAAAGAATAAAAATAATTAATCAAAAAAGGATAAGAAAGAAATGAAAAACAAGGAAACAAAGGAAAAATGAGAACAAAATAAGATGATAGATTTTACTCCAAATATTAATTACCCTTAATTTAACTGGCACAATACTCTCATTAGAGATACACGAGAATTAAAGATTGTCAGACTGGGTTTTAAAAACTATCTAAATGCTGCTTACAAGAAGCTCTCTTTAAATATGAGAATATGGAAGGCAAGGAAGTTCAAAGTGATGGTAAGAAAGATTCAAATGATAGGTTATAGAATTTAAGCAAAATGAAGGGATTAAACACAAAAATGTACAAATAGGGAGGAAATGGGTCAGATGTTCTGTCTTGGCTACACATTAAAATTATCTGGTACAGTTTTTGTTGGTTCGTTTGTTTTTAAGAAAACTTATTTTGAGATAATTGTAGAGTCATATGCAGTTATAAGAAATAATACAGAGAGTTCTTGCGTACCCTTTACCCAATTTCCCTAATAGTAAAAATCTTACAACATTGATGTTGCACAGAACATTTCCATCAGCTCAAGAATCCCTCAAGCTGTCCTTTTATGGCCATACTCATTTCCTTCCTGCCCCCATGTTCTCTTTAACCCTGAGCAATCTGTTCTCCATTTCTACAATTTGTCATTTCGACAATCCATGTAAATAGAATCATATAGCGTGCAATTTTTTTTACTGGTTTTTGCACTCTGTGTAATTCTGGGAGACTCATCCGATTTGTTGTGTCTGTCTACAGTAGTTCCTTCTATTGCTAAGTGGTAGTCCCTATGGGTGTGCCACAGCTTTTTAAACTGTTCACCCACTAAGCGACATCTTGGTTGTTTCCAGTTCTTGGTTATTAAGAATAAAACTGTTAAAAATATTTGTGTATAAGCTTTTTTTTGTGTGTGAACAAGACTTTTTATTTTTTGGGAGAAAATGGAAGAGTACAACTGCTTAGTTATATGGTATTTGCATGTATTTAAATAAATTGTCAAATTGTTTTCCAGTGTTGCTGTATCATTTTATATTCCCATAATACATTAAGAAACATATTCCCAATGTTGCTTACATTTCTCTACATCCTAGAAACTAATTATCATAGACTAATGAATTGGTGCTCTAATGGGCCAATCTTGGGTTGTGTATGTGCATGCCCCTGGAAGGCGAATTTCAGTTCCATCCCAGTGACATGGCCTAAGTCTCCTCAATATAAAAATAACAGCTATAAAAACTCATATTTTTTTTTTGAGATGGAGTCTCACTCTGTTGCCAGTCTGAAGTGCAGTGGTGCGATCTCGGCTCACTGCAAGCTCCACCTCCCGGGTTCAAGCAGTTCTCCTGCCTCAGCCTCTAAAGTAGCTGGGACTACAGATGACTGCCACCACACCTGGCTAATTTTTTGTATTTTAGTAGAGACAGGGTTTCACCATGTTAGCCAGGATGGTCGATCTCCTGGCCTTGTATCCACCCGCCTTGGCCTCCCAAAGTGCTGGGATTACAGGCATGAGCCACCACATGTTGCCAAAAGCTCATACTTGATTCCCTGCAAGATACCTGGCAGTGTTTTAAGCATGTGTAGGTGACATGGTTTGGCTGTGTGTCCCTACCCAAATCTCATCTCGAACTGTAATCCCCACATGTCGAGGGAGGGCATGGTGGGAGGTGATTGGATCATCGGGGAAGTTTCCCCCATGATGTTCTTGTGATAGTGAGTGAGTTCCCATGAGACCTGATGGTTTAAAAGTGTTGCACTACCCCTGCCCTTGCCATCTTGTGAAGAAGGTGCATGCTTCTCCTTCTTCTTCAGCCATGATTGTAAGTTTCCTGAGGCCTCCCCAGCCATGCAGAACTGTGAGTCAACCCTCTTTTCCTGATAAATTACCCAGCCTCAGGCGGTTATTTATAGCAGTGTAAAAACAGACTAATGCAATAGAATTGCTCCTTTCATCTTCTCAACAATATAGGTGCTATGGCTCCATGGTAGAGATGAAGCACCTGAAGCCCCAAGATTAACTAACTTGCCTAAAGTTGCACTTTAGTACTGGCAGACAAGATTCCAATTCAGCTAGCCCAGCTTCAGAACTGATGTTCTTCTCCACTCCACCATGCTTCCCCCAAACTAGGAAGAAAGGTGGCTGGGCAGGTAAAATTAATAAACTCATAAGAAGGTCCTTCTTATTCGGGGGTTGTCCTCCCCTTGTCAACTATTTTTATTTTTCCTTTGAAACATGTTTCTTTTGAGCATTTCTTCATCCCTCCACCCGTTAGAATTTCACATAATCTCCCTGCATGAACCTAGAAACGCTGTTGCCCTCACTCTCCCAGGAATGGGGGTGGGAAAGCAGATGCTGACACAAGACGGATTTCCTACCCCTTATTAGCTCACTCTTATAAAGAAAAAAGAGGACACTTTGGGAGGCTGAGGCAGGAAGACTGCTTGTGGCCAGGAATTCTAGACCAGCCTGGGCATAGCGAGACATCATCTCTACAAAATAAATAAAAATAAATCAGGCAGCCATGGTGGCACACACCTGTAGTCCAAGCTACTCAAGAGGTTAACATGGGATTGCTTGAGCCCAGGAGTTTGAGGCTGCAGTGAGCTATAATTGTGTCACTGTATTCCAGCCTGGGAGACAGAGAGAGACCTTGTCTCTAAAAATAAAAAAAAAAGAAGTAGTAGTAGGAGGAGACCTCAGAGCAGAGGGCAAGCTCTCCAGTCTCTCTGGATTAATATAGCCTCTTGGATTTCAGTGAGGATGAATATTCTCTTCCAATGGGATAGCAGCTGTCTAGCACGGTGACTGCTCTCTCACTCCCAGCGTGTGCTCGCTCAGGCTGGGATGGAATGGCATTATTTTCTGCTTGACTTTCAGGTGCCCCATGTACAGCACACTGTCAACACCTTGGAGGGCTGACACAAGCTTTCTGCATTCACTCCATTGACTTTGCTTAGCTTGGGTGCCAGCACAATTCAATTCCAAAAGCAACATCAAGCATTCACCAAGCATGGCCTGGAATCGATTTGAATGTTTAAATTTTCCAAAAATCTATAAAGACACTCACCTTCACATAAAAGTAACAAAACTCCCTTCCGGGAGCTATATAGAGGGGGGCCTGGATAAAGGAAGAAAGGGGTCCAGAATGATCTTCAATCTTCTCAGAACTTCCTTACAGGGGCATTAGAGATGGGAGGAGGCTCTAAGAGAGGAGGAAGGTGATGGACAGATAAGGGTGGGAAAAAAGGAATGCTAGAGAAGAGAATTCAAGTAGGGCATGGTTGGCTGAAGAGAGACAGGGAAGTTCCACTAATTCTGATCTTTTTTTCCTCTCCTTTCACTGTGAAACCTCATCACAGGCACTTTTCCTGAGCTGATAATTTGGACATAAATTCAAACCCATGATCTGACAGCAGAATGGGATATTTGAGCTTGGGTTTCTTTTGGAAATAGAGGGTAGGTATATGGTTGACATGCTCATGACCCTCCATTCATGTTTTCTTTACTCTCTTCTTATGACGGACAGTGTGTAAATTATTTGTTTGTCACTACAGATACAGCTAAAATGTGCCCACTGGTGAGGTTTTGATAGAAAGAGGTTTTTCACACCTTACAAGACAGGCTGAAGTAGCATTTCATTATCACATCACAGATCCATCTAACTGTTCTTTATTATAACTCTGAAGCATCATTTCAGTGACTAAAACACATGCTCATTAGATTTCAATCCCATCGTAAATGATTCTAGCCAATATTCAGCACTATTCCTTTTTTATTCTCTTGGCAGTATTTTTTTGAAGGAAGAACCCAAAGAATCAATTGACTCCACAAAAAGCATTGTCAGAGCACAATGATTTTTTTTACCTCCTGCAATTAAGTTAAAGTTAACTCTTTCCTGAATATAAACCATTTAAAAAGTATGCTGCATCTAGGCTGAAGATCGGAAATAATGTAGGAGGCAGGACTTGACTCCAGAGGTTTGTCTTGGACACCAGACCAGACTGAGGACTAGCTAAAAGAGGGCCAGGGCAAAGCAGCTTGCAATCAGACATGCCCATCAGTGTGCCATGTCAATTTATCATTGTCAGGGCAACACTGGGGCATTACAGCCCCTTTGTATGGCAATGGCCCAATGACCCAAAAGTTATTACCCCTTCCTTAGACATTTCTGCGTAAAGTACTCTTTTGTCTGCATGCAATTAAAAGTCAGCATAAATATGAATGCAAAAGTGCCCTGAGCTGCTACTCCCTGCCTATGTCTGGTAGCCCTGCTCTGCAGGAGCAGTGGTCAAGCTGTAATACTTCAATAAGACTGTTTTCTTCTGCCTCTGGTTTGCCCTTGAATTCTTTCCCGGGCCAAGTCAGGAACCCAGTGGACTAAGCTCCACTTTGGGGATTGCCTGCCCTGCATCAGAAATATCTGATGGAAGTGGGACTCTATTCTTATTTTTTAAAAAAATATTTATTCATTTTTATCAAAGGAATACATATACAACTTTTGAAAGCTGAGTAGTAGCAAAATGTTTATAATGACAAAGAACAGCCTCCTAAGCCTTTCTTTCCCATCCTAGATATCTACTTCCTAGAGGCAACCACTATATATCCCTTTTCTCTTGCTATTTAGTTTGATTAATCTAAATAGACACTTAAATTACTATTTCTTGACTTTTCAGTTTTCTGTCATCAAAATGATCTGGTGACTTCTTATGATGGAAACCAAGGATTTCATATTTTTACTCCACCTCACATACACACATGCACAGATACCTCACAGCAGAATCCTAGCACATTTCTGTTTAGATCAAGACTTGGTGTACGCAATATTGTAAAAATGTAAATATTGCTCCCTGATGAGTCAAGTAGGGTATTTCGTTCACATTTCTGTGTCAATTTGTTATTTCCCAAAGCAGATTTCCTTGAATTATTTTTTCTTGGCTTTGTTAGAATTTCTTGATGTTTGTATATCCTCCATTAACAATGCAAAATACTACTTGATCCAATTTTTCACACAATCTCACCAGTTCCCACCCATCCCCTTCATTTTTTGCCTTCTGATGACATCCCTTCTGGAACACTCTGCCTGACTTTCTTTCTTTCCTTCCTTCCTCCCTCTCTTCTTCCTTCCTTCCTTCTCTTCTTCTCTCCCTCTCTCCCTCTCTCTCTCTCTCTTTCTCTCTTTCTTTCGACAGAGTTTCACTCTTGTTGCCCAGACTGGAGTGCAATGGCTCAATCGGCTCACTGCAACCTCCGTCTCCCAGGTTCAAGCAATTCTCCTGTCTCAACTTTCTGAGTAGCTGGGATTACAGGAATGTACCACTACGCCTGGCTAATTTTGTATTTTTAGTACAGATAGTGTTTCTCCATGTTGGTCAGGCTGGTCTCGAACTCCCGAACTCAGGTGATCCAACCACCTCAGCCTCCCAAAGTTCTGGGATTACACGCATGAGCCACCACACCCGGCTTCTGCCTTCATTTCTAATGTGGACTAACTTTGCTCTCTTGACCACTTCCCACTTGTAGTTCTGGGACCTCCCTTTACAATTCATCTGCATTGCTCTTCCTCTGCATTGGATCACCTATTTTATGTGTTCCTTGGCTTATCTTGGTTTAAGGTGATACTAACTGCTATTTAATATAACAAATATATCTCAAAATGTATTGGCCGAATGCAGTAGAAATTTATTCCCATCTAACAGTCTGATGCAAGAGTTGAGTGTGTCTTCCATAGAGTGGCTGAGGTACAGCAACTCTTTTCATCTTGTGGTTCTGCTATCCTTTAGAGTCTTGATGTATTTTGCTTCTAGCTTGTAGAAAGAGAAGACAGGATTATATCTGGGAGGATTTTATTCCACTGGCTAGAACTCAATCTCACGGCAGCTTCCAACAGCAAGTAAGGCAGAGAAATTTAGTCTCTGTGCCCAGAAAAAAGAAGTGGTGGTAAAGAGACACTATTTGAGGACACATTAACAGAGAATTTTCTAGAATTGAAGAAATACATGAATCTTCAAGTTGACAATATTATTTTGAATTCTGAATCCTTTGTAACACAAATGAAAATAAATTCATGTTTAGGCTCATTACAATGAAAATGAAAGTCATTATGGTATTGGTTTATTACTCACAGCCCCCTTCTCTTTTGTCTCCATAATTGATTTTGATTCATCATTCAGGTGGCTGCAATATATTTTTAAGTCATTTTCCCTTTGAAGACTGGTGTATCTTACATGATTTGATATCCGAACGTGGCAGTGGCCTTCACATATCTGGATCCTTTTTGTTCTCAAAATTGTGGACCAGTGTTTCTCTAAAGGAGGCAAATCACCCATTCCCCATACTCCAGAGGAATATTTGACCAAGTCTGAAGACATTTTTGGTTGTCACAGCTGTCGGGCGGTAGGGGGTGCTGTTGACCTCTAGTGGGTAGAGGCCAGGGATGATGCTGACCAATACCCTAAGATGCACAGGGTAACCCCCGACAGGCCCCAAGGTCAACAGTGCCGAGATTAAGGAACCCTGTCCTAGACATCGCCTCATTGTTTTTGTTGTTTTAAGATAGTGAAATGTGTGGCATGTCTGACATCAATCACATTTTTTTAAATTTGTGAGATTAAAAAACATTTATAATTAAAATATAACAGAATTTTATAGTGTGAAGTCTAAGTGTAGTTTTTTAACTTAGCAATTCAACTTTGTTTTTGGCCCAGGGGAATTTTTAGTAGTTTGTGTCCTGCTACTGATGAAGAGGCTGGCTGGATGGGATCCTGTAAGTGATCTGACTCCTAACTTTGCCTACGACACACTCATTTAACTGCACACCAGTCCTGCTTGCTACCAGAATTAGATCCTTAGTTTGTGTAACACATATATATAATATTTATCCAATGCCTAGTATACCAGGTACAGACTAGACTTGGGATGCAGAAAAGAGCAAAACAAAACAAAATCCTTACTTAACTTAGTTTCTATTTTTGGGGAAAAATGTGCCTGATTATGTGACTACTCTTTTCTGTGCCAACCTCTGAAGTTGGGGTGATACCCCACAGCTTTTACTGCATTTGGTGCAGACATTTTCATCTCTCTGCTAGCTCCAAGCTGTTGAGGTCTTAGCATGCTTTGCCAAAGTAAATAGTGAGTAAAAATCAACAAAGATAGAAAAAGAAGCATTATCAGCAATTATATGTCTGCAGCTGGGCTGGGGCTAAGTAGATTAGGGTGAAGGTTAGGATTCTAGTGGAGACAAGTCTATATCCTGTCCCCAGTGGTAATACGTTTATCAGGGTCTTGTTCAACAGCTTGCAAGCTGATGATAAGCTCCCAAGAGTATTGTAGTTTCACAGTTTAAGATCCAGCTGTATGGTTTCAGTTTGCTTAGCTCAGCATACAACAGGGAGACAGCATGCAAGTCTGCACACAGTCCCCTGATCTAAGAAGCCACCAAGGGCATGTTCCAGGCACTCCATCCTTTTATTCCCAGATATTTATTGCCACCCATGATCATCTTCTTTTAGGAACTAGGCAACAGCAGTTCTAGTTAGCCTAAGAGGACTTCTTTAAATATGTTTAGCCTAATAGAATATGTATGTAACATATTCAACATATTTATATTCGAATGACAGATTTTCTGGGTTTTATAATCTGAGCTTATCTTCTCTGTCAGCACTCCCCAACCTTTCTGGCACCAGGGACTGTTTTCATGGAGGACAATTTTTTCCACAACTGGGGGGATTGGGTAGGGGGTTGCTTTGGGGATGATTCAAGCACATTACATTTACTTGCACTTTATTTCTATTATTATTACATTGCAATATATAATGAAATAATTATACAGCTCACCATAATGTAGAATCAGTGGGAGCCCTGAGCTTGTTTTCCTGTAACTAGATAGTCCCATCTGGGGGTGATGGAGACAGTGACAGATCATCAGGCATTAAATTCTCAAAAGGAGCCCCAACCCAGATCCCTTACATGTGCAGTTCACAATAGGATTCATGCTCCTGTAAGAATCTAATGCTGCTGCTGATCTGACAGGAAGCACAGCCCATGAGTGATGGGGAGGAGCTGTAAAAACAGATGAAAGTGCTCACTTGCCCACTGCTCACCTTCTGCCATGTGGCCCAGGGGTTGGGGACCTCTGTTCTACGTGAATTTCTACTCCACTCTATGTAGACTTCTGCAGTTGCTACTGAATAATCCACCTATCTCAGCTGAATTTCTCTCTTGATTATGCAGCTGCCCTCCTAAGGCAAAAAAACTAACTTCATTAAAAACAAAAAAGCATCTCTCTGGAAGTCGTATGGCAATTCAAACTCTATAATGATGCTTAGCCTAGGCCTTGTGAATCTTAGAGGCTCCTAAACTTGTCTTTGCCTCTCTAGACCACATACTGTGTCTTGATGAAGTCCTAGGACAATACTTTGAATTCAGCATGAAAAATGGAATCTCTTGCTTTCAAAAATAACAGCAAAAATACAAGCTGGTGATGTCATTTGTTCATATGGCTCAGGAAAACGTCTTATAATGTTAATATGGGAGTCTTTTATGATGAGAACAGGCCTTGGAAGGAGGCAAATCAGTTAACACAGCAAGAAAATTTAACTCGCGCTAAAGACACAGATGTTGTCACACTTTCCTTCTTCCCAAACTAGATCCAAGGACCAGACCTTACTAATCTCCTCGCACAGCTAGCAGGAGCTTCATCCAGAGTAGACTTCTGGGATAAGACACGAGAAGGCGAAAAGGTAAGCATTGTATTTAGGACTTTTGCATCTATCAATATAAGTGGGATTTGTGTATAATTTACTTTTCTATTCTTGTCTAGTTTTGACATAGTACTAGCCTTATAAATTAGCTCATAAAATTAGTTGGGTGGATGTTTATCTTTTCCTTGTCTCTGAAACAGTTTAATAAGTGATGGGTTATTTATTTGCTCTTTGAAGGTTAGAAAAAATAATTTACAAAACCATCTGGGCCTGGTGTCTTGTGGGTGGCTGGGTGTGGGGGAAGATTTTAAGCACTGATTGAATTTTTTAAATGATTGTTGAGTTACTCAGGTCTTTTTATCCATCATGGAGTGAATTTGAGAAATTTTTATATTTCCAAAGAAAATCCATTTCATCTAATTTTTAATATTTCTTGGTAGAGATTTACTCACAGTGTCTGCAATTATGGTTTCTTTTCCATTATATATATATATATATATATATATATATATAGTGCCTTTTCATTTTATATATATACATGTGTGT
This sequence comes from Aotus nancymaae, assembly GCF_030222135.1. Classification (NCBI taxonomy): domain Eukaryota; kingdom Metazoa; phylum Chordata; class Mammalia; order Primates; family Aotidae; genus Aotus; species Aotus nancymaae. Next base: position 25,388,211 of record NW_026988494.1, on the reverse strand, counting down.
GTGTGTGTGTGTGTGTGTGTGTGTGTGTGTGTGTGTATGGTGCCTTTTCTCTGTTTGATTTTTGAATCTTTTCTGGGTTTCTGTCACATCAGGTGGGTCCCCACCTGGGTGTGGGATGAATTCCACAGCATAGCTAGAAGACAGGGGTTCAAGAATAGATCTCACTGGAAAGACTTAAGAGGCCAAGGTTAAGTAAGGGGAGAGAACCTTGGGCTACCACCACCACCTCCACCCTTGCATCACCCACAGGGAGGCCTGCAGGACAAGCTGCAGCTGACCCGAAGTGAGGGTCTCCTCTCCAGTGGGGGGATCCCTTCCGGTTGTGGCTTCCCCTTTTGCTGGGTAAGAGCATGAAAGCAGATTCTCTGTGGAGAAGTAAACAGAATACTAGGGGCCAGGATGTTTGGCAAGCTCTCTCTAGGGTTGTTGGCAATGTTAGCACTGGCACCTGGGGATCTTATTGGCCTGCCCATTGGCGACCATGAGTAAGCCATTATTTCCTAGGGAAGATGAGTTCAGGTGCATTCCTCTTGCTGAAAGGAAAGGGAGAAAGATGCCATTTCATTTCAATGAGTGCATTTCCAGATAGCTCCGAGTCAGCACTCAGATCTCTTCATCTGCCTGATCGCTCCATTCCTGCTTGAGGTGCCTGACAGTCTCCCGCCTGGATTTCAATTATGTTGATGCTTCCTTGCAATTGGGTCGGATTTTGTTATGTGTGTATCAAGGTTATGTACATAATCACAAAAGCTCATGATTATCTTTTTTGATGGTTTGTCCCTCTTGTTATTATGTAGTACCCCTCTTTACCACTATTAATATTTGGGGAGGGAAATTTGTTTAAAAAAACTATTTTCAGTTTTACATTTATAAAAAAATTGCAATAATAGTACAGAGTTCCCATATATATACTCTACACCCAGCTTCCCCTATTAATAACATTTCACATTAGTATCAGACATTTGTTACAGTTAATAGACAAATATTGATTAATTAGTATTAACTGAAGTTCATACTCTTATATTTTACTCAGATTTTCTTAATTTTCCCCCATGTCCTATTTCGGTTCCAGGATCACATCCAAGATGCCATGTTGCATGTGGTTTTTGTCTTTTTAGGCTCCTCTTGGCTGTGACAGTCTTTAAGACTTTCTTTGTTTTCGATGACCTTGATGGTTTTGAGGAATGGTCGTCAGTATTTTGCAGAAGGTCCCTCAATTGAGATTTGTCTGATGTTTGTCTCATGCTTAGACTGGGGATACAGGCTTGCGGGAGGAAGACCACAGAGGTAAAACACCATTCTCATCACATGATGTCAAGGGAACATACTATCAATGTGACTTATCCCTGTTGTTGGTGTTGAGCTTGATTACCTGACTGAAGTAGTGGTTTTCAGGTTTTCTTTCTAGTAAGTTACTCATTTCTTTCCCCTTTCCATCACCATACTCTTTGGAAAAAAGTCATTATGCACAGTCCACACGTAAGGAGTGGAGGGTTATACCTCACCTCCTCAAGGGGATAGTATCTACCTAAATTCTTTGGAATACTTTTGCACAAATTTGTCTATTATCTTTTTTCCCTTGTTTATTTCTCTATTTATTTATTTCTTCAATTATTCCATTGATTTATATCCATGTGGACTCATGAATATTTATTTTACCCTTCTGAATTATAATCTAATACTATTCCATGTACTTTGTTTCTCGAATTGTTCCAGCTTTGGCCACTGGGAGCTCTTCCCATTGGCTTCTGTGTGTCCCTTTGCTGTGCCTCCCTTACTGCAGTTTTCTATTTTTGTTTGAGCACTTCTTTACTTTCAGACATCATAAGATGCTCCAGGCTTATCTGTATATTATGTTTCCTGCCCTAGTCCTAGAAGCAGCCATTTCCTCTAAGGATGCCCAGTTTTGTTTATGGAGGATAATCTCAGAAACCAAAATAGGGATACTAGACTCAGGTGGCATTGCTTCTGGCCCTTTCAGCTGACAGAGCAAGGAAATACAGTATATGTGTATTTACTAGCTCATACATATGTATATATGAGCCAGTAGATTATATGAACACGAGTACTTGGACATAAATGTTCACAGTAGCTTCATTCAATCACAATAGTTAAAAACTTGTAACGAACCAAATATTCCTCAACAGGTGTCAAATAAACAGGTGTTAAGTAAAATAAAGATTAGTAAATTGTAGTATATCTGTATAATGGAATAGTAGTCAGGTTCATATGAGATAAGATTCAAAAGATTAACTAGACAACCTGATCATACAGCTCATTTTCAGCTAATGTGAGACCACTGTCTTCTACTTTTAGCAAGACAGGAAGCAATTGGAGTATTTTTGAGCAGAATGAAAAAAGATTTGGCATATTTTAACAATCTCACTCTGGCTATTGTGCCTAGAATAAACTAAAGGAGGGTAAAAGCGGAAACAGGAGAATAATTAGGAAGTTTTTATAATAATCCAGGCAAGTAAGAAGAATGGCTTGGGTCAAGGTAAAAGCAGCAGTGGTGGTAAAAATTGGTCAGTTTTTTGATATAATTTGGAGATAGGACCAAAGGCTTGCTGGTGGGTTGAAAAGGGAACTGAGAGAAAGAAAGGAAGCAAGGATAACTCCAAGTTGTTTTGTTCATTTTTCTTGAGCAAAGAATTTATGAAATTTATGAGATGTGGAAAGCTGCTGGAATGGTAGGTTGAAGGGAGAAGATTAAATTTAATTTTGTGCATATTAAATTGAGATGCTTAGTAGACAAGCTTGTGAGAGATTAATGAAGCAATTGAAGTTTAGGAAGAAGGCTGGACTGAGGATATAAATTTTAAAGTTCTCAATACATAGGTGGCATTTCAAGTTATAAGACTGGATGAAATCATCAAAATGGTGATTCCACAACATTAAGTTCCACAACATTAAGAGGTCGGGAAGGCGAGGAGTACCCAGAAAACTAGACTGAGAAGGCGCAAGTATTGAAATAGGAGGAAAACCAGGTGAGTGTGTTGTCTCGGAAGCCTGGTGAATAAATGTTTCAAGTAAGGTGCAAAATGAGAATTGATCTCTGAATGTAGCAATATGAAGGCCACTGGTGACTTTATAAGAGCAATTTTGATAAAGCTGGGTCAGGAGGCATGTGCAAAAATTGGATTGGAATAGTTTTGAGAATGGAGAGATGAGAACTGGGAGACAGCAATCACTATCAAGGACTCAAGCTCCAAGGGAAGGGGCTAAGTAGGGTGGTACCCAAAGAGCACGGGGAGGTCAAACTATGGTGGTCGGTAAGCTAGAAAAACAGAGTGTTTGGAGAAGACCTAGTAGAGAGGGAAGGATTCAATATAGAATGGGAAAGAATAGTGTATAAGAGAGAGGAAACTATTGCTGGAGAGGTGTCCTGGAGGAGGCCAAGGGATGATCACAGGTTGGTCCCAGCTAGGACCTTGCCTAGGACCATAAAGTTGGTTCTAACTAGTAGCAGATAGGGCACCTGCAGTTTGATCCCATTTGTCAGAAAACCCACATCATGAAGGCAGTAATCTACTCACAGGAACTTCAGAACCTTAATTTGGAAAACCAGAACTTAGAGAAGTTAAGTGGCTTGTTTATATTTAACCCATAATTTTTACAGCTGCCTTTTTTCCATGGCTTTTTCTTTTAATTTTCAATAGCTTCTATAACAGAGTCTACAGAAAAACTGATTTAAGAAACAATAATTAGCACAATGAATTCCTTGCTCTTAGGAACTTTACTAGGGTAATAAATGAAAAAAGCTTCATGTTGTTCCCACTCTGTAATTGAGGAAATACAATTTCCCCCTCAAACCTGTGAGCTGTTTTTCACTGAGAACAATTGGAAAGGCTTTTTTTCTTAAAGTTCTCTAGAGAAAAATCAAAGGAAGACTAGAAAGCTACAAAGATGGTCTTGCATTAGAAGCCCAAGTACATCCAAACTTCTTTTTTTTTTTTTTTTTTTTTTTGAGACGGAGTTTCGCTCTTGTTACCCAGGCTGGAGTGCAATGGCGCGATCTCGGCTCACCGCAACCTCCGCCTCCTGGGTTCAGGCAATTCTCCTGACCTCGTGATCCACCCGCCTCGGCCTCCCAAAGTGCTGGGATTACAGGTGTGAGCCACTGCGCCCGGCCCCAAACTTCTTATAGAGAGCTAAAAACTTCAGAGCCCGCTTGGTTTCAACTCGGAACAACCTGTAACACCATCACGTCTTATCCCCCATGATATTGTCTCTTATTGGAGCTAAACTCAGTGGCAGGATAGACATCTCTTGGAGTTAATTAAGTAGGAACTTTAAGGGGACTGACTGCTCTTCCCTGCTGGACACGAACGTGAACCTGTACAAACAACTCAGTCCTTTTCTCCCCATCTTGATTCCATTTGTCAAGATGTTGAGTCTTGTAAAAGGTCAAGGAAGACTCTGAGAACTTAGGTTCTGCCAATCAAGCTGGCCTGGGAGAGACTTGTTCTCTCAGTAGTTAGAGGAGTTAGAGTTAAATAACAGGACTACACTGTACATGGAAGTGGACATTTCCACTCTCTTCTGATAGATGACTTTTTTCTCATTCTGTCCTCTTCTCTCTTTTCCTGAGGACCCAGCTTGGTAATAAGATAGGCCCTGGGGTCCCTTGTTGGTGGCCCTCAACACCTTTGGGAGGTCAAGCATGCTTACTCTAGAGCCCGATAGAGGACATACAGAGTTGGACACTTAGCTTAGTTCTGCCAGAGGCTTGGTAGAGTATGAATTTCCCTTTCCATCTTGAATTCCTTCTGCCCTGCATGGTATCCTCTAGACAGTACGGACCTAGGGGAGGAGAAAACTATTACAGTCTTAAGTGAAAAATGTAAAAGAATTTCTAAGGGCTGGGCGCGGTGGCTCACGCCTGTAATCCCAGCACTTTGGTAGGCCGAGGCGGGTGGATCACGAGGTCAAGAGATCAAGACCATCCTGGTCAACATGGTGAAACCCCATCTCTACTAAGAAATACAAAAATTAGCTGGGCACGGTAGCATGTGCCTGTAATCCCAGCTACTCAGGAGGCTGAGGCAGGAGAAATGCTTGAACCCAGGAGGCGGAGTTTGTGGTGAGCCAAGATCACGCCATTGCACTCCAGCCTGGGTAACAAGAGCGAAACTCTGTCTAAAAAAAAAAAAGAAAGAAAGAATTTCTAAGTCACATGTGTGTTCCAACCCAGTTCACAAGTTAAGAAGACTCATAAATTTTAGGGACCTATAGTAAACCTCTCTTGTTTTACCTGTCAAAATCCCACTTTCTTATGCAACAATGATACTCTTCTTTTGGGAGCTGCATCTCCTTTCTCTCCCATCCCTTCCCTCTCCTTCTCTCAACTCATGTGGGATAGTCTCATTCTTACATGACTCTGCTTACCTGCCCATTGTCAATGAGGCCAAGAAGGAGCATTTGATCCTTGCTGATTAATCACAGCCCCTTCCTGGAATTTTGTCTTGTGACTAAAACCTGTTCATCTCCAGTTCTGACAGCAAAAATTCTAGGAAACATCCTTGTTTCTTCCTTTTCACTCATCCTACATTCAATTCACCAGGAAGTCCCATCAAACCCATCTCTGAAAACTATCCTTTTTTCATCTTGATTATCATCTTGGTTAAGACACCATTATCTCTTCTCGATATGATCTGGGCCCTTCCTAACTGCCTTCCTTACCTTAACTCTTGTCCCATTAACTTCTGTGCTCCACACAACAGCCAGAGTGGTATTTTTACAATGGAAATATAATCATGTCATTCTTCTGCTTAAAACCTGAATAGGCATCAGTGTTCATAGCACCACTATTCACAGTAGCCAAAAGGCGGAAACAGTTCAAATGTCTACCAGTGGATGAATGGATAAACCAGATGTGGCATATCCATACAATAGAATATTGTTCAGCCATAAAAAAATGAAGTACCAATACATGCTATAATCTTAACGAACTTCACAAGCATTGTGCTGGCTGGGGCCTGTGGCTCCCACCTGTAATCCCAGCACCTTGAAAGGATTGCTTGAGTTCAGGAGTTTGAGACTAAACTGAGAAACATAGCAAAACCCCAACTCTACAATTTATTTATAAAAAATTAGTCAGACATGATGATGCATTCCCATAGTTCTAGCTACTTGGGAGGCTGATGGGGGAGGATTGCTTGAGTACAGGAGTTTGAGGCTGCAGTAAGCTGTGATCATGCCACTGTGTTCTAGTCTGGGCAAAAGAGCAAGACCTCATCTCAAAAAGAAAAAAAGAAAAGCATTGCCCTAAGTCAAAGAAGCCAGGCTCAAAAGGTCACATATAATTCTGTCTATGCAAAATATCCAGAATAGATAAATCCATAGAGACAGGAAGCAAACTGATAATTTTTAGGGGTTGGAGTAGGGGAGAAGGGTAATGATTGCTTTAATGGGTACAGGGCTTTCTTTTGGGTGAAGAAATATTTTGGAACTTGATTAGAGGTGGTGGTTGCATTATAAATGTATCAAAAGCTACTGAATTCCTGAATTGTAGACTTCAAAATAATAAATTGTATGTTATGTGAATTTCACTTCAATTAAGAAATCTCAGTGTCTCCTACAGTGTTTAGAAGAAAAATCCAGCCCTACCTATGTCTCCAAGCCTACCTGGTACACCTCCCTTGCTCACAACAATCCAGTCACTCTGTGTACCTTGCTGTTCCTATTTGCTGCCTTATGTCATAGCTTGCCCTGCACCTTTTCTTCTTCAAATCTCAGCTTAAACAGGACCTGACAAAGAGGCCTTCTTGTTCAGCCTATGTGTAACAGGTATCACCTCACCCAATTTCTATCACATAGTCTTTTTTATTTTCTTTATGGCACTTATCACAGCCTATAGTTACCTGTTTTCTTATTTGTTTAAAGTTTGTCACCTCAAATAGGGTGCATGATCTTGATAGCAAGACCTTTTCTATCTCGTCTATTTAATCTTTTATTCCGAGTACAATTTGAAACAAAATAAATTTTCAGTGTGGTTTGCTTAAGAAATGAAAGACAGCACTGTTGTGGCTCTGCCCTATGTATGAGGAAGACACTAGTGCACTTCAAAGAAAGGTTTGAAGGACGTGCAAGAGGAAACAGAGTCAGGAATCAGGAGCAGCATTCTGGGACAGTGGTTCCCATTGAGGCTTGGGGCTGGCTGTAACCTTGCCCTTCTTGGGTGGGAACAGCTGCTCCCTCTTTGAATTATGTGATCCAATCATCTCTTATTTTGCCTAAACTACTGTCAAAGATAAAGAAAGTTGGACATTAAAGGCAGTAAAAATAGACTGTATTCAGTAAACTACAGCAGTGGTGGAAAGAACTGAGATCTATTTGGATTTGCACAGAGGTGACTAGGTAATGTAAAGGGAGAATCTATGCCATGCTGTATCTGTACCACGTTTTCTTTATCCAGTCCACCATCGACGGACATCTAGGCTGATTCCACGTCTCTGCTATTGTGAACAGTGCTGCCAAGAACATACATGTGCATATGTCTCTTTGGTAGAGCTATTTATTTTTCCCTTGGGTATATACCCAGTAATGAGATTGCTGGGTTGAATTGTAGTTCTGTCTTAGGTTCTTTGAGAAAATTCTCTAAACTGTTTTCCACAGTGATTGAACTAATTTATATCCTATTAGCAGTGTATAAAAAAGAACAAAATTATGTGCTTTGCAGCAACATGGATGCAGCTGGAGGCCATTAGTGCAGGAAGAGAAAACCAAAGACCACGTGTTCTCACTTCTAAATGGGAGCTAAACGCTGAGCACACATTAACATGAAGATGAGAACAACAGATACGGGGCTACTGGAAGTGGGAGGGAGGGAGAGGGGCGAAGGTTGAAAAACCAACTATAGAGTACTATGCACAGCTCCTGAGTGATGGGATCATTTGTATACCAAACTTCAGCAATGAAAAACTTACTCATGTAACAAACCTGCTCATGTACCCCTGAACCAAAAATAAAAGTTGAAAAAATAAAATAAAATAAAGAGAAAACGAGGGAGTAGTGAGAGGGAGTGAGGAGACTTGAGCAGAGTCAGGGAAGTAAAAAATTACAAAAAAAAAAAGGTTGCTCAGTATAAACACAATTAGGCCATATGTGTCTGTGAGCTGGCACTTATGGAAGTCAGGCATCTTCCTCCCATAGATATGAGACTGGGACACAGAGACCCTGTCTTTTTATTTATTTATTTTTTTTGAGTCAGTGTCTGGCTCTGTTGCCTAGGTTGGAGTGCAGTGGCTCAATCTTGGCTCACTGCAGTCACTGCAACCTCTGCCTCCTGGGCTCAAGCCATCCTCCCACCTCAGCCTCCTCAGTAGCTAGGACTACCAGCACATGCCACCAGCCCAGCTAATTTTTGTATTTTTTTTGTAGAGACATGATTTTGCCATGTTGCCCAAGGTGGTCTCAAACTCCAGAGCTCAATCAGTCCACCTTTCTCGGCCTCCCAAAGTGCTGCCATTACAGGCAGAGCCACCGTGCCTGGCCGGCTCTGTCTTTCCTGATGGTTACATTCCAAAGGAATGTTCTTAAGGTCCTTAAGGTCCCATATGTGGTCACCGAGAGGCAGTTGTATAAAGCAGACATCTGCATCGATCACATTGAGGCACTGGAAGGAGGCAGAGAAATGGAAACTGTCAAGGTGACTAAGCCTTCCTTCTGGTATGAGAAAGTCCAACTTATATTCAAAATGGAAGCCAAGGCAACATAAAATCATAGTATTTCACTATAGGCCCACACTCCACCCCTGGTCTGCTGTTTTGTTGCCCAGCATGAGGTGTCTTTAACGGAGAACAAACCATCTCTTCTGTAATCTGGCATGATTAACAGTCTCTGTTCCTTCCTGTGTCCCTGGTGTTTCTTGTAACATTGGATTGATCATTAAGTGTTCCCCTTGGGAGCTCAGCAGCAGGACATCCTGCAAAACTGGATGATAAGAGACTACAATCATAAAACCTAATTTTTTTTTTTATCTGTAAGTGAACCAAGAGAGGGATTATCTCTTAAATAAAATATTCATAAATTTTTTCCCTTTTTTTATGGAGTCTGCCTGAGATGGAAGCAAAGACATCCTCATGCAACGAGTACCCCTCTGATAGTGGTATCATTATTGCCATTCTGTGAAGGCATTTTGAAGCCTCACATGTCATGAATTGTGCTGAGAACTTTACCAGTTGGTTACACAGATAGTTCAACCATGGGACTATAATCCTTAATCTTTTTTAGAGATGGGCCCTTTTGAAAATCTGATGAAAGCTGTGGACCTTCAGAGCTTATGCTCACAAATGTAAGTTTTTGCATATCATTGCATAGATCCTCTGAAGCTAGAGAAACCCTGCTTTGGAAACTTACAATGCAGTTGACATTCATTGATACTCTCTGATCATCCACCCTCTGAAATACAATGCACTGGCCATTTAGACTGAAATAGGGATGGAAAAACCAGGGCTTCTGTCTCAGGAGCTTACAGTTTTAGGGAAGAAGTAAACACACTCTGAGAATAGGGCAAAATTAGTAAGTCCCAGAAGAGAAATATTTAAAATGCTTTAATGTTGTGTAGTGGCTTATTTTTTGAAACATTTAAAGAAATATCCTAAATTTTATATTATTTTATTCTCAAAATAACACCTTTTTTTTTTTTTTTTGAGGTGGAGTTTCGCTCTTGTTACCCAGGCTGGAGTGCAATGGCGCGATCTCGGCTCACCGCAACCTCCGCCTCCTGGGTTCAGGCAATTCTCCTGCCTCAGCCTCCTGAGTAGCTGGGATTACAGGCATGCACCACCATGCCCAGCTAATTTTTTATATTAGTAGAGACGGGGTTTCACCATGTTGACCAGGATGGTCTCGATCTCTTGACCTCGTGATCCACCCGCCTCGGCCTCCCAAAGTGCTGGGATTACAGGCTTGAGCCACCGCGCCTGGCCTTCAAAATAACACCTTTAAAGAACAAAGACAAGGAAGAGAATGGGCATGGGGAAGATAATTAATATTTAAGGAGTATCTATTTCATCAGGCACCCTGTGAGGAGTTTTAATTACACAACAGATTATTTAATACTCAAACATTTCTATGAGATTGATATTTCCCCCCAGATTATTTATTTCTGCCTTTACAAATAAGGAAGCCGTGGCACAAATAATTATGTAATTTGTTAAGATCATACAGTGGTGGACCAGGGCTTAGAATAAGGATTATCTGTCTCTGAAGTTCATTCTATTTCTAGTAGGTAAGGAGTAAATTATTATAGTATTCGGAAACTAAAAAAACCAAGATACAGAAATACTGAGTAGTTTGGCTAACACTCACTTCTACGAATTGTTCTCCAAGTTTTCACATACAGAATACATGTTTTTTTTGTCCTCACGATTCCTAAAACCTGTGTACATAGCTTTTTTTCTAGTAAACTACTTTTTGGAGTGGTGTTAGGTTCACAGCAAAATTGAGCAGTGGGTACAGAGAGTTCCTGTATACCCTCTACATGCACAGCCTCTCCCACTATCAACATCCCCCACCAGAGGGGTTTGTTGCAAGTGATGAACCTATATTGACACATCATCATCACCCCAGAGTCCATGGTTTACATTAGGGTTCAAGCTTGGTGTTGTGCATTCTGTGGGTTTGGACAAATATATAATGACATGTGTTCATCATTATAGAAGCATCCAGAGTAACTTCATTGCCCAAAAACTTCTCTGTGCTCCACCTAGTCATCCCTTCATCCCCTCCCTCCCCACAACCCCTGGCAACCACTGATCTTTTACTGTCTCCAGTTTTTTGCCTTTTCCAGAATATGATCTATGCAGTTGATATCATTCAGTATGTAGCCCTTTTGGAATGGCTTCTTTTACTTAATTATGTGCAGTTACATTTTCCTCAGGTCTTTTCAAGTCTCGATTACAAAGTTGGTGTTAATTCCTGCAATATGAGATAAATAACCTTGGTTAATATGTGTCTTCCCCTATTAGAGTTTTTTAAGGGTAGAGATGTCTCATTTTTATGATTTGGGATTTTTGTTCAGTTCCTGGCATGCATTAGTAAGCAGTTAACATTAGATAGATGAATTAATAAATGAATAAGTGGATGGATAGATAGATGGATGAATGGATGGATGGATGGATGGATAGATGGAGTTACACAACTAGGCTGTGAGTTAAAAGCCAGATTTCTTACTGCCACACTCAGGATCCTTAATATAGACAAGCCTGCTGGATGGTCTGCAAAAAGACAGGGCCCAGGAAGATTACTAACATTCAAGGTACTTTGGAATTTTAAAATTTTAAGAAGCAAAAAGAGAAACACAAGAAAGACAACTTGCAGACTACCAAGCCCAATGTAAATTTTTGTACACCCTTATACTTACAAATGCTTTAGAATTTTAGGGTATGTGTTTGTGTGTGTGTGTGTGTGTGTGTGTTTAAATTACAACTTTCCTCCCAATGTAACTTTTTGTGCACCCTTATACTTACAAATGCTTTAGAATTTTAGGGTATGTGTTTGTGTGTGTGTGTGTGTATATGTGTGTGTGTGTTTAAATTACAACTTTCCCTTTACCTCTTCCACCAGGAAATAAAAACTTTAATTATAAAAACTAAACACATTAGGTTTTCTAACACTGAAAATACAGCCAACATACCCATGGCCCTCAGGTGGTGCCTGAGACACCATATGTCTCATATGCATGAGACCTGAAGGACAGTAGGGACATTGCACAAGCACACAGAAATGCAACAGAAGCTCTGTGTTTTAAACAGCTGATCCGTAGACCCCACAGATAGGAACCTGGTCTGACTTGACGTCAATGTCTTCTTGGAACGCAACATAATACCACACAAGTAGGAGCTGATAAATAAATATTTCATGAGTTATAATTAAATGTGAGATCAGTGAACATGGCAATCTTATAGTTGTGAGAGGTATGTGGCATAGTAGAAGTGGCCCTGGCCCGGGGCACCTGTGCTCACTGTTACTTGCTGCCGCTCCATCAACCTCCATCATCCATGCCTTGCCCTGCACTGGCTTCCATGGAAGTGCTTTCTTGCTTTTGGCTTTTGATGGGTCTGCTCAATGGGGAACAATGGCAAGACGTCAGAGGGAGGGAGGCAAAGAGAGGCCAGGGCACTGAAACCCCAGGCTTCCTCCCTGTGGTGTCTCCAGAGTTGGCTGTGTCTCTCAAAAATCAGAGCTTCTGTCACTTCAATACCCTTTCTGTCACTATTTCAGGCCCAGGGATGGAGAAGTTGATACTATCCCAAGAGTAGTGCACTATCCCGTGGTTTCTCTATAAATGCTCATGCGTTTGTAAATAGATCCTCGAGGGGCCAGCTATGTGGCTCATAGCTGTAATCCCAGCACTTTGGAAGGCTGAGGTAGGAGGATCGCTTGAGCCCAGGGGTTTGAGACCAGCCTGGGCAACATAGTGAGATCCCATCTCTAAAAAAAAAAAAAGATAAATAAAATAAAATGAATTAGCTGGGCATGGTAGCACATGCATCTGTAGTCCCAGCTACTCAGAAGGCAGAGGCAGGAGGATCACTTGAGCCCAGGAGGTTGAGGGAGCTATGATCGCACCGCTGCATTCCAACCTGGGCCACAGAATGAGACTTTGTCTTACACACACAAAAGTCTCTTCATGAAAGCCTTTTCAAATTGCCTAATTTGGACATTGCCACCTTTCCTTTTCCTACACTGGGCTGGACAGATACACCTATTATCAGGGTCAATTTGGCTTTGTATAACAGAGACCTGCTCAACTATGTTCAAGAAAGGAAAGCAAGGCATGGGATGATGCATTTATAAGGCTGCAGGATAACTTCTGTAAGTAAAGCCTCTCTCACTAGGGGATGGAACTGGAACTGGAGGGTCACTGAGAAGCAAAAAAGCCATGATCTCTGCCCCTATGGGTCCAAATGGGTCTTTTCCAGCTGCTTCCCTCTGAGTGTCCTCTGTCTCTCCCTTCCTCTACCCCCCGCCACTCAATACAGTCCTCATGTCAGGCTTTCTATGCTTCTCTGTGCACCTGCTGGAAGATGGTCCCTACTTAATCACCAGTTTACATGTCCTCAATTCAAATGACTCACTCAGGTTCACTATGGCTCTTAAATCTTAGAAGAACAATTGGGTTTCCCCAGATAGGGTCAGCATTCCATGCTTAAGTGGCTATGGCCAGGGGAATCCATGTCATGTAGTGCAAACATGGGTACGCTGAGTGTGGGGTAAGTGGCCCATAGAGAAGAGAAAGCTGGGCTGGATACACCCTGTAGAAGGTGTCTGCTAGAAAAGAGATGAGATAGCTCATTCTGAGCTCATGCACGCACAATCTCATGATCATATTCACTCATAGCTGAATTAGGGAAGACCATGATTCATACAGCAAAGAATTACATTGTGCTGGTGTGAGATCAAAGAAGAGTTCCTTTTATTTATCCATCTAGAAGGAAATCTTGTAAGGTAATGTAACAATGTATAAGTTCCTCCTCTGCTGAAATACATGTATTTTAGAAATAATATAAATATTTATATTTAATTCAATTTACTTAAGATATATGTGTACATAAAATGGCTCTAAAATAATCCTTATAGTCACGTTGCTTGTACACATTTGATTACAGAATACATTCTTAGTGGAAGAAGGTGGAGCTATGCTAAAAATTCCTAGTAAGCCCATTGTTTGTGTTCCATCTCATTTAACTCTTACTCACTGGTTGAAATGGTTATAAGTGATTAAATTCTCTGTGATTTGTGATTGAATAATTATTTCAATCTTTTATTGATTTTTATTACCAGGAGTAAATTTTAGTAAGAGAGAAAGCAAGAGATTAATTAAGAAGTTTTAAGTACTGTGCCTATACAGTATATAGGAGAAGGATACAATAAAAATCTTTGTTAGGAGCATACAACAATCAGGATGATCAAACACGAATTCAAAATGATGGTCAAATGACTTTGCAGTAATACTTCTATTTTAATAATTTATTAATTTATTAAATTTGGCTGATGTCATTGTGTTCATGAAAGATCAAGCATGTACCACTATTTACTTTATTTCAGCCCAAATTATTAAGTTGCCACAGAATGCTTCTAACACATGTTTTGAGGGGAAAAAAAGTGAAACCCATTACTTTAGGATTTCCTCAGCCTGTTCTATTTGAGATCTGGAATTGAATGGTCCACAAATCTGCCTCTTTTGTAGAATTCAGATCTTTATCTGACTTCTTGTTCTCTTATTTTTCTCTGCTCATGTTTGTTTCTTTCTATTTCTTTCCTTTGGCTTTCTTCTTTCATATAGCAAGAATTCTTTCATTACAAAACTCAGTTATTAAGTGTGCAATTATTGAGAAAGAGAACTAATTAGCTGTTGAAAAATACATTTTCCTGGAGAAGGTAATAAAGGATGAGAAAGGAAATATTCTTGTAGGAGAGCTTTGCAGGAGTTCTGGTGCAACTGCCATTATTGAAAATACCATTTTCAGTGGATCTGCCTGAATATTACTAATTGATGCAATAAGCATTTAATTTTGGCTGCTTTTTGAGAAGAAGATGGCAAAAAATACAATGATGCATATTAAGAACTTAGAAAACCAAATACACTTTACAGTATATCACATATTTTATGGCAAATAAAATTTGTTAAGATACCTGTTGCCTAGGAGCAGAAACTTATTAGAATTGTAATAAAACCTCCAGCAAATCAGCATCCTCTGCATTCCCTGCAGGGAGCATAACAATTTTCACATTAATTAGGAATTAGAGAATGAGGGAAGGAACTGATGAGCAAGAAGTCACCAGAGTCTCATGTTAGTGGCAGAGGACTCCACTGCATCAGTCACTCGGTCTTTATCATGGCTGATCTAAATAGCCACTGGTGTAACTTCTGATATAAATTAAAGTATATAATGCAGAAATGACAGTAAAGTGATGGTTCTCTCACACATGTCATGTTCTTATGGTATTTTTCAGGTTATAGGTCCTCAGAGCATTGGACCCTGGTGCCAATTTCCTGGATACCAAGGCCAAGTGACAGTTGTGGGAAGGGTCCTTCTTTCTAGTTCTGCCATTAACCTACTGTGATTATTTAGAATCCATCTAGTGGGATGACCCTTCAAATGGCTTTGGCTATGGCAAAGAGATCTCCCCTAAAGCTGTTTTTATTTTTTTAAAGACTGTTCGCATGTGCTATTCTGTTGTGAAAGAAGAAAGTAGGCAGAATGGTTTGTGCTTCTATATATGGTTGAGCTAAATTAAAGATAAGTTGGGTTTTTTTTTTTTCCCATTCTAGTCAGCAGTTCCCTTATAGAATGAAATGCTGTGTTTTCTTTTGAGACTTGCTCTGCCTTCTGCTCTATGTCCGACTGAACGGGTTAACTTTTAAGACCTCAGTCTTCTAATCTTTCTAATGAGGAAGTTAGTCCCTTCACTCACTCATTCAACAGACGTAAATTGAATCTTGACTGTATGCCAGGCATGGTGTCGCACATTGGTTTCCAAATTCTTCACTGTAGAGATTCCCCCTTAGAATATTTTCTCCTTTCGGTCCTTTTATTTTTAAAGATATGATCTACTAAATGGACTGTGTGTGTTAAGTAATATGATTTTTAATCTTCAAAAACAGAAGACATTTAGAATTGACTATCACAGCTTCTGATTAGCTAGTGATAATGGTGCCAGTCAAACAAAGAAAGCTCACTGCTGGGGTTAGCTTTTAGAGCTGTACTGCCAGTAAATGTGCTGTTTCTATTAGGGATCTAAAAAAATTGAAATAATTGTAAACTTTAATCAACTTGTTAAAAAGAGTCATCTGCATATAGGTGCATTATCCTATCTGTTCTTTCATGCTTAATTCATGATTCCTGAACCCCTCTAAGACCACTTCTGGCATAAAGAGGAGACAGGTAATTTCAGTTGTATTATCAATGGGATTAATATTTCTAGGAAGTCTCATTTTCATGGGTCTTATTCATTGTTTTTCTAAAATATTAAAAATGGTTCAGAGATGCTAATTACTACCTATGAAGTTGCTTAGAAATCCAGGAACTTCAAGGTAGGATGGGTGAGATGGTCTTTGTTCTAAATCACTATAGCCTGATAATTCCAAGGATAAATAAACAAAATAATATCACTGAGTATGGAGTTTTTGGTTCTGAATTTGTTAGCAGATGCTCAGCAAAGCAAGAGATCATCTCACATCCACTGTGTAGATGCCTATAGAAAATTATTTATCCTTCCAGGAAATAAACACCCTTGACATCTTCTCAATGAGCCATGCCCTCTTTTGATCATGGGCCAAATAGTTTGAGAGATCAGCTCACTAGTTAAATCACTGGTTGAGATGGAAAAACGTGCATTTGAAAATAATAAATTAACAGTAGAAGGCCAGGGAAAATTATGTTCTCAAAACATGCTTGAACCTCTAGATTCAACTTAATTTAGAGTTCACTGTTCTCTTCTTCTCACGCCATCCCATCCTTCCACCCCAAAGCGGATAATTTACATTTCCATTTATTCAGTGACCTTCTGAGAACAAGTAACATTTGGCTGATGATTGGAAAATATTCATCATGGACATAATGTGTGTGAGAAGCACTTCAGGGCACTAAGAAAGAGGGCTTCTACATATTTCTTCATTTAGAATTTGATTTAATTTAACATTTTTTGAAGACTTTTTATGGGCCAGGAGTTGTGGAGCATAACTTATTTGTCGTTTCCCCTGTCCTTAAGGAGTATTCAGTGAAATGGAGACATGATAACATGACACATGGAATGGACAGTCATGCCATTATTGTAGATAAGACCATGTAGGAAAGAGACCCTCATATTTTCTCCTGAAGGTAATCCCTGCTCAGTGTCTGACATAGATGCTCAAGGCCAGCCATTTTCAGGAGGGGTGCAGTTGATATCAGTGGTGCTACTTTGAGGCTACAGAAGAGCAACATTTAAGTTAGGTCTGGAAACAAGGTAGAATTAGGCAGGAAAGGTTAAAGAAGATTTAGGCAAGAGAAGTAGCTAGAATATATTTCTGTCAAATGAATTTATTAAATGTGGTAGGTGGCATAATGGCCTCCCAAAGTTATCCCATGTCCGAATCCCTGGATCCCGTGAACATGCACTGTAGCATAGCAAAAGGGACTTTTCGGATGTTGTATCCTAAGATCACGGACCTTAAGATCTGTAATCTTAGGATATGACATCCTGGATTATCGTCTCAGTGGGCCCAATATAATTACCCTTAAAAACAGAAACTTCTCCAGCTGGAATAGAGGGCTATGAAAGAAGCGGAAGTAGAAGTGGAGGTTTGGAGACCCTAGAAGCATAAGAAGGGGATTCTTCCACTACTGCTGGCTTTGAGAAAGGCAGGAGGGAACCATAAGCCAAGGAATGTGGACAGCCTCTTAAAGCTGAGAACCATCCCCAACAGGCAAAGAAACCGGGAGTTATCCCACAATTGCACAGAACCAAATTCTGCTGACAACCTGAATGAGCACGAAGCAGATTCTTCCTCAGGACTCCAGCAAGGAGCAAAGAACACAGACCTTCTGATATTTCGATTTGAGCTCCCTGAAACCCCTGTCGAACTTCTAACCTACATAAACTGTGAAACAATAAAATGTGTATTGTTTTAAGGTGCTAAATTTGCTGTAATGTGTTAAGGCAGCAATGAAAAACACTTCTAAAATTAAATTCAGAGGTTAATAATTTGCCACCTTGTCATCCATGTTATATAAAGTCTCCAAAAATCAATTTATTTTATCATGCCTAAGTTGATTATTAATCTTCCTGGATTAAGGACACTTGTACATGAAGGGCATACTTTGCCATGCCAACTACTTGGGACCATCCTCCCAAATACATTTGACTTGTCTTCTCAGCCAGCTGAGGCTGCATGCAATCAGAAATTTTGATTCATTCACAAGACATGAAGTTATAAACCCTTAGAACACCTTCCCTATGACCCAGGCGTATAATCTGAACTCCTTTTATTTGCCATGCGGCATCTGGGGATTTCAAGTTCCTACTTTGTAAATAGGATTGATTTCACAACTGAAGTCTCTAGAGTTCAAGATAAGCTCTTGCCTAATTAACCTTTATCTCCAAATTGGAGCTGATGAAGCTCTAAACAGCCAGCCCAGTTACTTCACCTCATAGATTAGACTCAGCCAATCAATATGCTCCTTCTTTCTGAGCTCTTTCCAGATTCTTCCTATCTTGCAGGAGCACAACACTCATATTTAAATGACATTGAATTGTAGCCTGCATATCTGTCAAGGTTAGGGTACTCTGCAGTTGCAGGACTAACAGCACACTGGTGACATAAATCAGCACTTTCACACATTAGCACAGCTTTGCAGCTTCCTACAATTATTACCATTTGTGACTTTTTAAAACAACCATGGAATACTGATGCCCCAGAGAAAATATTATGTTTCACAAGAAAATTGAAATAGCAAAAGAGTAATATATGTCTTATTTTCTTAATATAAGAAGCATTTTACAATTTGAAAAATACAAATACAAATATAAATGCACCTGCAACACTTAAGCTTTTATTTCAATACAAAACAAACTCGGGGTCTTTCTATAAAATACTTGCACTTAGCAAGATTTAACCAGTTCCTTGTTGAAGCGGTAGTAGTCAGTGCTGTAGAAAATACAAGTCAAAGAAAAAGTCACAGCACACAAATAATTTAAGACCTAGAGAAATACATAAGGGAAACATGCTCAAAACAACTAGAAAAGATGGGAAAACTTACTTTAGAAATTATTGTAGAAATACACCTAGGTGTGAAAGGAGAGCAAAAGAAGTAAGAATTTGTGCCAAAACAGGATTAGTTAAGGGAAGAAGGAACATCTTGATGATTTATAAAGGTTTTAATGGATATAAAATAATATAGAAATTTTTCTGGAAATACATACACTTGGTAAAGATATTTCATATTTTTTATTTTTTTGAGATAGAACGTCACTATGTTGCCCAGGCTGGAGTGCAGCGGTGTGATCTCGGCTCACTGCAACCTCTGCCTCCTGGGTTCAAGCAATTCTCCTGCCTCAGCCTCTTGAATAGTTGAAATTACCAGCACCTGCCACCATGAGACATGACTAATTTATTTTTATTTTTAGTAGAGATGGCGTTTCACCATGTTAGCCAAGCTGGTTTCAAACTCCTGACCTCAAGTGATCCGCACACCTCAGCCTCCCAAAGAGCTAGGATTACAGGTGTGAGCCACCGTGCCTCGTCAGTAATATTTTGTACTTCAGAATCCACTATTATTTTGTCAGGCAGGTATCTTGAAAAAAATATAATGTTGTTTGGAACAGTTCAGATCCATCTAGTTCACAGCTTCATTCTTGTCAAAATGTCAATACCTCATAAATAGAATGCATCATGAGTATGTGCTAATTTGGTTAATAAACACAGGAAGTGCACAGGTGCATATAGTGGAAAACAAACGCAGACCTTGAAGAATAAGACGTGAGGAATAAAAAAAATAAATTTGATAAATCTTGTGTGAAATTTGGCACTTTAGTTAGCAACATACTTCCAGGAGCCTAAAGCTTGAAAGAAAGCACATTTAGGCAAGCCAAAAAAAAAAAAAAGAATCCTTAAAACTAAGTGATATAGAATAGGATACCTAGAACAATAAATGATCCCATGTTTTGAAAAACTGCTCTTTTTAGAAGTACAAAATCAGTAGAGAAGTGCTTTTATATTTATATTCACATTTGGTTTAAAATGACAAAGTTTAATCCTCCAAAATTTTAGGTAAAGTGGCCATTAGTCAATTTGATCATTAAGGGAATTAAATCTTAGGGAAATTTGTTTTATGTTTAATGGTTGTGTTACCACTCCAGACAGAAAGACGAGCATTTGTGAGCATCAGAAGAGGGGCAATGCTCTCAGGGGACAGAAAGGAAACCAGCCTTGTTAGAAACTAAGGTATTTGACTACGGGATTTGAAGAATGGGTGAGGGAAATTGTCTGTGTGTGTGTGTGTGTGTGTGTGTGTGTGAATAAATTGATGAAGGACTTTTCTAAAAATAGGCAAATGTGATGATAGTAACAGAATACACTTTGATCTCTCTCAATTCAAAATCACATAGTGTTTATATGTCACTTAGTCATATAGTGTTTATAAGAAATCACCCTAAGGACTTCAAGGGCATGACTTATTTTATTTTTTATATATATTTTTATATATTTTTTAATTAATTAATTAATTTATTTATTGAGACAGAGTCTTTGTCGCCCAGGCTAGAGTGCAATGGTGTAATCTTGGCTCACTGCAACCTCCGCCTCCGGGATTTAAGTGATTCTCTTGCCTCAGCCTCCCGAGTAGCTGGGATTACAGGCCCATACCACCACATCCAACTAATTATTGTATTTTTAGTAGAGGCAGGGTTTCTCCATGTTGGCCAGGCTGATCTCGAACTCCTGACCTCAGGTGATCTGCCTGCCTCAGCCTCCCAAAGTGTTGGGATTACAGGCGTGAGCCACTGCACCCGGCTAAGAGCATAATTTAGAATATCCTGTTTGGAGGATGTTTAGTTGACACTGAATTGAAGAAGCATTTGGCCATGTTGCAAGACTGAAATATTGTACTGTACTCATCAGTCCTAGCTCATACGTTTGTAAAATGAGCCCCTTGACCTTCATCTTTTTCATTATTTAGGCTCAGAGGATTTAGGCTTTCCATTAGTGAGACAAGTTCCAAATCAAACAAGCACTCTTGTTGTGAACACTTAAAACCTATGTTTTAAAAATGTGCAAGCAATACATGTTAAATAATGAAAAATGAGAAAATCTGGAGAGGCATAAAGAAGAAAGTACAAATCATTAGTTATTGAACTTTCAGAGATGAATGTTGTTTTAGTTTTCATCCTTCCAATCTTTCCTCTTTGTATATATTTAACTAGTATATAGAGGAAAGGCGTCTCATCTCAGTGACTGGATAAACAGAAAGCTACTCAGTAAGTTTAGCTGGGGTCTCTCAACACTGTTTCTTGTTTTTTAATACCATCTTAGACAGATTCCACAATTTTCTGGTGAAAATGGATTTTTCAACACTGTGTCTGAGATAAAATGTTACTCTCAAATCTGATCCAAAACATTCTTCTTGTCTCTCAGTATAGATCCAGACTCATGGCTTAAGGGACATGACATCCTTTTTCCCTTCTAAGACCTTTTCTTCTATAGTCTTGGGGCAGTGGGATTGACTATAGGCTGATTCTGCCTGCCAGTAGCAAGCGCTATGGAAAGGTCTGGCTCTACTTGTAGGGGCTCTTTCCAGAATACTGCAGACTTAGCATCCCTTTGTCTTTGGCCTTGTCCTCAGCAACCATTCTGGGCAACTGAAGTCTTGCTCAGTGGTCAATTACAGGGATATATTTATGTTTTGTTACAAAATTTGCACTCATATACATGGCACTTTATGCTTTGCTGTTTTTTA
This sequence comes from Aotus nancymaae, assembly GCF_030222135.1. Taxonomy (NCBI): domain Eukaryota; kingdom Metazoa; phylum Chordata; class Mammalia; order Primates; family Aotidae; genus Aotus; species Aotus nancymaae. Next base: position 25,366,765 of record NW_026988494.1, on the reverse strand, counting down.
CTTAAAAGAAATATGTGACCAAGACAATGCAGACACCCCATTCCTATTCCTCTTTCTAAGTACCACTGAAAACACTGAACATGATATATAAAACAACAAGGCTCTGAAAGGTGGAGAGAACACAGACCAGCTGGGTACCTGGATGCCCAAAGCCTGCTATCTCTAGACAAAAGACCAGAAAAGAGGTAGCAGAACCAAAAACCCTTTCAACAATAACTATACTACCACAGTCAAACACTGTGGAAAAGCCATAGCCACACACACCTCTGTGAAGAAAGACCAAGTAGAGAGAACAGAATTCCACTATGGCCTGCTGTAATGAGGCACCCCTCTTCTCTTCTCCTCTTTGGGATGGTGTCAGTGGAGGCTTGCTGGATAGCCTGAAATCGCACCCCTGCCTAGTAATGACAAGGCAATCTACCTCTCGGGGAGTCAAAAGTGGTTGAATAGGGAACCTGGAATTTCACTTCCATCTGGCATCAGTGAGGTGGCACTCGACTTCCTCCACCAGCTGGATGCGAGAGAAAACGTGCTGAAAGAGAAGATCTAAATAATATGTAGCCCTAAATGCCCAGATACAATGGAAAGAACCAAAAAATCTCAACTTGAAAGAGAAACTCACCATAGAAAGAACCAGAAAAACCTCAACTTGAAAGAGAAAGAACGATCAATGGATGACCATAATGAAATGACACAAACGGTGGAATTATCTGACAAGTATTTTAAAGAAGCCATCACGAAAATGCTTCAATAAGCAATTACAAACATGCTTGAAACAAATAAAAAGCAGAAAGTCTCAGCCAAAAACATAGAAAGCCTCAGCAAAGAAATAGAAGCTATCAAGAGGAACCAAATGGAAATCTTTTAACTGAAAAAAACAATAAATGAAATAAAAATCTCAATGAATGGGCTCAATCGAAGAACAGAAGAAAGGAGGAAATAGTTGGTGAATGTTAAGATAGAACAGTAGGAATTAAACAATATGAACAACAGAGAAAAAACTAAAAATTGAATAAAACTAGAGTGAACTGTGAGTCTATAACAAAAAAAATTAGTTTCATTAGAGTTCTAGAAGAAAAGGAGAAAGCGAGAAGGATGGAAGTAGTATTAAAAGAAATAGTGGAAACAAAACAAACAAAAAAAGAAAAGAAAAAAGAAAAAAAAAACAGAAAAAAAAAAAAGAAATAGTGGATGAAAGTTTCCCAAATTTGGAAAAGCAAATCCCGGCAATTCCCCAAAATCGAAGCTAAGCAAATCCCCTCAAAATAAATCCAAACAAATGTATGCTAAAGCACATCATAAACTTATGAAAACCAAAGACAAACAAAAAGCACAAATGCAGGAGCATCTGTCTATAGGGGAAAAAACAACTCAAAGGGCTGTGGATTTCTCACTAGAAACCAGACTCCAGAAGAAAGGGGTACATCATTTTTCAAATGCTGAAAGGTAGGAACTGTAAACCTAGACTTCTATACTAAGCAAATAATTTTCAATCATGAAGAGGAAATAAAGGCATCTTCAGATGAAGAAAAACGAAGATAATTTGTTTCTAGCAGACCTACTCTAAAGAATGGCTGAAAAAAGTTCTTGAAACAGAAAGGAAATGATAAAGAAGGGGTCTTGGAATATCACTAAGAAAGAACAAGAAAAACAAAAGCAAAAATGTAGGTAATAGAGTTTCCTTCTCCTCCTCAGTTTTCTAAATTGACCATTGAAATGAAGCATAACATTGTCTGATGTGGTTCTCAATCCAGTAAAGGAAATATTTAAGACAAGGGTACCATAAACAGCACAGGGTAAAGAGATGTAAAAAGATGTAACATTTCTACACTTCCCTTAAACTAGCAAATTGTCCACACCAGTAGAGTGTGATACATTTAATATATATAATGTAGTACCTAGAGTAACCACCAAAAATCTATACAAAGAGATACACTCAAAAAACTATAGTTAAATAAAAATAAAATTCCAAAAATATTCAACACCAGAAGGGAGAAAAAAATAAAAGCAAGAAATGAAAAACCAAGAGAACAAACAGAAAGCAAAACAAAAAGAGGTGAAAGAATTGAACAGGTAACTCACCAAAGAAGATATGTGGAGAGAAAACAGAAATATGAGACAATGTTCCACATCAATTTTTGCAGGAAAACACAAATTAAAATGACAGTGTGACACAGCTACCTACCTATTAGAATGGATAAAATTTAAAAAGACTGACTATACCAAATGTTGGTGAGGAAGCAGAGAAAATAGAACTCTCAGATACTGCTGGTGGGAATGTAAAATGGTACAACCACTTTGGAAAAGAATTTGGCAGTTTCTTAAGTTAAATAGAAACCTAATTTATGATGCAGCAATTCCAACTTAATGTATATTTATTCAAGAGAAATGAAAGCATATGTCCATACAAAGACATGTATATGAGTATTCATAGTAGCCTTAGATGTAGTACTGCAAACCTGAAAATAACCCAATTTTCCAACCACACGTGATAGATAAAAAGTTGTGGTACATTTACACAATGGAATATTATTCAAAAATCAAAAGAAAGGAACAAGTGATATACAATAATGTGGATGAATCTGAAAATAATCATGCTGCATAAAAGAAGTCAAATGAGAAAAGCATATATGCAGCATGATCCCGAATATATACATTTCTGGAAAGTGCAAACTAATTTACATTTACAGAAAGCTTATCAGTGATTGCAGTGGAATGGTGAGGGCTATGTAAGAGTGGCACAAGAATTTTTTTGGGGGGGCAATTGATATACTCATTATTTTGATCATGGTGATGGCTTCATGGGTGTATATATATGTCAAAATGTTTCAAATTATATTATTTAATATGTGCAGTTTATTATATGCAAATTAAACCTCAATAAAGGTAGTATTAAAAAAGAATGTTATCAACACCTTACCATGTCACTAAATCCCCTTTTATAACAGTTTTAAATAACTAACTGGTACTCATTATATAGAAGCACTATAGTTTAATAATTTATCTATAATTGGACTTTAAACTTGCTCCTAGAAACATGTGTAGTGAATGTGAAATACACTCTAAAGCCTCCAGTTTGGAAAATTTTATTTTTTTTCATGACCATTTAATTCTAATTGTGATTCTGCATTTAGACGGGTAAGAAATTGAGTTTTTTTCTTACTAGGTTCTCCCAGAGTGAATACTTTATGTCTGGAAAATGAGAGAAGCTCAATGATTTGATTAGTTTACACCAATGTTTAACGTTGCACATGGACATTTCATTACTTCCAATAGTAAATTTATTGTCTACATATAGGAAAATGGATAAGAATCCATTTCTATTTATTAATAAATAGTAAATACATTCCACATGACTTTCTTAATAACATTTTCTTCTCTCTAACTTACTTTATTGCAAGAATACAGTACATAATACATGTAACATACAAAATTGTGCTAATCAACTGTTTATGTTATAAGTAAGGCATTTAAAAGGTCAGCAGTAAGCTATTAGTAATGAAATTTTGGGGGAGTCAAAACCTTTATGAGGATTTTCAACTATGTGGTTGTCAGAGCCCCTAATCCCCGTTCAAATGTCAACTGCACAACCAAAATATTATCTTGCAACATGCCATCAATATGAAATACTTTAATTAGGTATTTTACATTCTTATTTTTTTTAAGTCTTCAAAATCTGGAGTGTATGTTATGCTTACAGCAGAACTCAATTTGAACTAGTCACATTTCAAATGCTCAGTAATCACAGGTGGCCAGTGACTTCCATAATGGACAGAGCAGCCCCAAATGCTGCTGTTCTCAGACCTCCTTCTCCAGGGTCACAGCAAAATCTTTTACGAAAATTAAGATGACCAGAGCCTACTTACAGTTTCTACTTTCCAAACCTGTCCAGTGAAAATCATATTTCATTATGGTTTTAGTTTCTATTTCTTTAATCATTGGTGAAAGTGGACATTTTCTCATTTTTGTTGATCTTTTGTATTCAATCCACGTGAAATGACTGTCACTTGCTTATTTTTCTATTGGGGCATTCATCTTTTCTTTTTTGATTTGTGAGACTCTCTATATTAATCTTTTTAAACTGAATATTGTAAATATATTCCTAGTATTATTTTACCTCTTAATTTTCTTTATTGCACTTTTGCTAAAGTGAAGTTTTAAATTTGTATCTATCTAAATCTTTTAATCATTTGTTTACAGTTTTTGCCTTTGGCTTTCTCACCTGAAGATTATGAAAATATTCATCTAAATTTCTGAATAGTTCTTTTATATTTATTTAACTTTTCATAATTGACTCTTTAGTTTTTGGAAATTTATTGTGGTAAGTTGATGTAAAATACAAATCTGTATTTTAAAAATAACTATTGATCAAGATCTGTTTATTTAGTCATTCATCCTTATGCCACTGACCTGAAGTCTACATTTATCATGTGCTCTATATGTTGGGGTCTATTTCCAGGATTTTTTTTCTGTTTCTTTAATTTGTCTGTCTAGTCTAGTGAGAGAAACCCATTATTTTCATCACCATAGATTTTAAATATGTCTATACATCTGCTAGTGTAAGTTCTCTTTCATCATTCTCTTTCCCTGATGGTTTCTTGTTATTTTTTTCCATTTATATTTACAAATTAATTCTAGAATCCCTTTGAAAATTTGATTAGCATTTATAAGTTAATTTCAAAAGAATTTTTATCTTTCAAATACTGGATGCTCCCATGCAGGAGCGTAATCCCTCTATTTCTTTCTCTCTCTCTCACTTTCTCCTCTCTCTTTCTCTCTTCCTCTCTCTCTCCTCCTCCTCCTCTTCTTTCTGAATGCTGGTACAGCATATTTCTTGTTCAATTTACTCTTGTCTACTTTATACATAGAATTGCCCTTGTGAATGATACCCCTTTCTTTATATCTTTTATCTGGTAAGTATTATACTAGGAAAATTTTTTGTACATTTATTTGTAATTGCCAACTATTAAATTTTGGTTTAAGTTTTTATACCTTTTTAGTAGATTCCTTTGGAAGTTCTGGGTTAACAATATTGTTATTTGTAGTTCATAATAATTGCCTTCTCCAAAGAGCTTTTTTTTTTTTTTTTTGAGATGGAGTTTTGCTCTTGTTGCCCAGGCTGGAGTGCAATGGTGCAATCTCGGCTCACCACAACCTCCACCTCCTGGGTTCAAGTGATTCTCCTGCCTCAGCCTCCTGAATAGCTGGGATTACAGGCATGCATCATCATGCCCAACTAATTTTGTATTTCTAGTAGAGACAGGGTTTCTTCCATGCTGCTCAGGTTGGTCTCGAACTCCCAGCCTCAGGTGATCTGCTCGCGTTGGCCTCCCAAAGTGCTGGGATTACAGGCGTGAGCCACCGTGGCTGGCCAAGTTTATTCTTTTATATGTTTGTCTCCTCAGTGCAATGAGGAGAATTTCCAGAACAATGATAAATAATGGAAGTTGTGATGCTCTTGTTGCTTAATGGTTTGTTTAGTTGGGGATGTTTCCAGGGGCATATGTTAGCCTGCCTTGAGGTGTCTTCTCCTGTCCCTACCATTGTCTCCCACTCCTCCATCATTGCCCCCACACCATCATCTCCTGCCCCTCCATGTGTCCTGCAGCTGAAATGACTGATCCAGGCTCTAGTGCTTTCTTTTTCTTTAAGCTTGTTGTTCTTTTTGAGACAGAGCCTCACTCTGACACACAGGCTGTAGTGAAGTGGTGATCATGACTCACTTGCAGCCTTGACTTTCCAGGCTTAGATGATTCTCCCGCCTCAGTTCCCTGAGTAGCTGGGACTATAGGCATGCACCACCACGCCTGGCTAATTTTTGTAGAGACAGCTCTCACTATGTTTCCCAGGCTGGTCTCAAACTTCTGGACTCAAGGGCTCCTCCTTCTTTGGCCTCCCAAAGTCTGGGATTGTAGGTGTGAGCCTCCATGCCTGGCCTCCAGTTATTTTAAATTTCTATTCCTTGTTCCTCTCTCTATGCATTGCAGGGCGCTCGTCTTCCTTTATGGAAAGGGCCTGTCTTATTAAAGAGACTTAAGGAATGCTCAACCACAGTGCATCTTCATTTGTAGGTTGTAGCATCACCAGCAATTCCACCCTGGGCTTGCAGAAAGAACCCTGCCCCCCAGGCACTCCTGCTCTGTGGCAGCCTACGGAGTGAGATGACATGAAGGGCAAAGCTGTCAGATTTCCAGTGGTCATCAGAATGACCACTCCATTTTGCCCTCTAACATGCAGCTTTCAAAAGCTAGGTTTCTTGAGGTCTAATTTACCAATCATAAATTCACTCATTTCAGCATATAGTTCTATGAATTTTGGCAAACACATAGTTATGAAACCACTACCATAATCGAAACAAGCATTTTGATGGTTTTTTAAAATTTACATAATAACTGTCCCAGAGCTTTGCTTTGTCTTCACAAAGAAAATGTCAAGTTGTGGCTGGGCCCAGTGGCTTACGCCTGTAATCCCAACATTTCAGGAGGCCAAGGTGGGTGGATCACCTGAGGTCAGGAGTTTGAGGCCAGCCTTGCCAATGTGGTGAAACCCCATCTCTACTGAAAATACAAAAATTAGCTGGGTGTGGTGGTGGGTGTCTGTAATCCCAGCTACTCAGGAGGCTCAGGCAGGAGAATCACTTGAACCTGGCAGGTAGAGCTAACAGTGAGCCGAGATGGTGCCATTGCGCTCCAGCCTAGACGCCAAAAGCAAAACTCTATCTAAAAGAAGAAAACATCAGGTTGCAAAATTTGAACAAATATATTTTCTGCCTATCCAAATTCACATGTATACAGGATCTATTAATAAGACCGTGAAAGAACAAAGATGTAGTTATCTGCCTTTCCACCGAGAGACGCATGGCCAAGTTTATAACAGAAATGAGCCAGCAGCCACTTGAAAATTCAACAGAATGAGTTTTCGAGTTGGAAATAGAAGCAGAGTAGAAGCATATGCATCCACATCAGGCGTGGGGTTACATTGCCTACATATATGTTTCCAACCTCAAGATAACTGCCTTCAGTCACAAAGGAGCAAGTCTAGCTTTCTTCCTTACAGCTTCCTACCTGTGTCTCTGTTCAGTGGTCTCAGACCACTAGACAATTGTCTTATAGCCCAGAACATGACGTAGTAGGGACAGCATCTTACCTATCCTCTCAGGCAGAAGGACTTTTGCTATTAAAATACAATCCCTTTGCTTAGCAACTGTCTCTAGATCTCTTGAGGCTTGCTATCCAAGTTCCAGTTTGAATCTAAGGTGTAGCTTATCCAAGGCCATCAGGCAGCATAATGATGATAAATAGTCACTGGAGTCACTTCAGACAATTCTATGATGACTCAAATAGTAAACCTATGATCAGTTTAGAACTTATCACAAACTGCATTGGGCTGAAATCCCAGACATCTGATATACCTGGGAGAACAACAGAAAAGGTCTCCCCTTCCCCTTCTCCAGGCTCTAGTAGTTCAGGGGTTAACAACATGACAACAGGTTGTTGAACCTCTCTTTCGATTCATTTCCATATCTGGAATATGCAATGATAAAAATAATACCTACAGCCATAGACTTGTTGCATAGAATAAAAAGATAATATGTGAGAAAGTGAAAAATAGTGCTGGCAGTCAGGCTGTGATGGTCCCAACAGAATGTAAACATACTCCCAAAAGACAAGCAAAGCTCAGAAAAAGCCATTCCAGGATCATGAGTAAACGAGCCAGAGATAAGGACACTCTACAACCACGAAATGACTAAACAGCCCCCGCTTCCAATTTATGTATCGGTTACTGCTTGTTTACTTGTTTGTTTCTTAAAGTAAAAATCTTCATTGCTATTTGAGAGGAAAATGTCATGGAATGTATTTATTCTTGCCTTGAATCATAGTTTCATAATGCACCAAGCAATGTGTGTTCCTGCTATTTCTTTATCAATGCCAACTTGTTCTCATCCTCTTGCCTCCAGGTAAATGTGAAGATGACCCATCAACAAACTGTTTTTATTTCTAGACAAAATCCAATCCAGAACCAGCCCCCACCGCCTTAAACTCTCATTAGATTCACCCAGAATGCACCGAAATCTAGAAGAAGCCCCACTCTCTTACTGAGATGCCCAACGTTTACTATGGGGTGCATTTCCCCTTGTGGAAGAAAGCTAAACAAACTTACCTTTTCCGTAGTGAGCAAAGTGTGTTATTTGTGCAGTGCCTTTTTGGCTTCTCAGAATCTGTTTTATTTCTAATAACACATTTAATTTGGCAGACTCTTATTGTCAGCTAGCCAGCACCTCTATCTCATTAGGCTTTCTCAATCCCCAAATAGAGCTATTTGGGGAATTTCCATAGTAAGCTAAAGAGACTTCTAGTTCTAAATGGTGCCTGGCTAACAGCCTTAAAGCAGCCTTTCCAAACCCCTTGCTGAGATGTCCACAAAGCCAAAGCAAAGCTAGTTACAAACGAAGACTGACAACTCAATGCCAGAATCTTGGAAGAAGTGACAATAATTATAAAGCAGATGGAGCCAGGCTTAGAATAACCCACCATGCTTTTACTTACGGCACACTACCCAGGATTGGCTCACAAATTAGATACCATCTGCACCTCCCTAACAAATGTTCTCTGACTCATGAACCAGGCTCAGAGGAACCATAAAATAGGCAGACAGGTGTTCTCTATCCCATGTAGGTTTCTTTGGAAATTACCCGAGTTTCATGGTCCTGTTCTCATCTCCACCTGTCTGCAACCGACCACCTTTCTATATTCAAGCAGAGATGGAAAATTTCAAAAAACACTGGAGAAGACAAGGGAGGAGGCGAGGAGATGGTGAAGGAGGTGACAGACTGGGGACGTTGTGCCAAGGGAATAACTGAGGAATCAGAAAGGGTCTTAGCAACAGTGCATTCTGGGGTTGCAGTTTTCATGCATTACATTTGCTGTATACAAGAACATCCATGGGGGCACAGGCAGAGAATATTAGAACTTATATTTCTATTTAGTTTTTGTTTAAAATTTTTAAATAAATTAAGTTCATTCAAAACAATAAACCCATATTGTTTTCATTAACTGATATGCCATGTGTAATGAACAAGATAAATAATGGGGAAACTAGATGAGGGACGTATGAGAACTCTCCTGTGTCTTCTCAATTTTTCCATAAATCTAAAACTGTTCTGAAGATAAACATCTGTCAAAATACTTGAAAATAAACTAAGATTTATTAATATTTAACATGCAATAATACTTGCACCCTAATTTGTGCTATATATCAGATGATCATTGTCTCTTCTCATAAATGAGGGAAAAGTAGAAATTCAACAGCATGGAAAATTGACAGAGGCACCTTCACTACGTTGCTTATTTCTAGCATTTGGCAATATTTTGTGACTTATGCATGCTTAATTAAATATGCGGATTGCAACATCTGGTTTTATGTAAGCTAATATTCCCAAAATGATAAATGAATTGAAAAGACTCCTACAAAGAAAACATGGGTTACATGTAATACTAGTAATGTTAGTATAAACAAATAGCAAGAAAATAGCAAACATGATTCCTGGTTTGGCTCTTTCTTTTAGTCGCATAAGTAAAAACAGTGATTCAAGAAAACCATTCAAAATATTATTAATGACAAATTTTGCTCATTATTACCTAAAACATTGCAAACGATGAAACTTTTTCTACATGTTTATTATAGCTTTCATATTAGCTAATTAAATATAAAACTACCATCATTAGCAAGAGATTTAAAAACTTTGTCTAAACCAAGACATGATGACAAACTTCTACATCTTTCTTGATGATGTTTAAAGTCCTGCCTTATGCAATGCAGAACATCATTAAAGTATACTAAGCATGTTTGCACATACTTAGCATCTGTTTTTGAGGTTTCTGACTTAATAAACACAGCCTTATGTCTTACAAATGGCCAACAGAAATATTTTTAAAAGCTCAACATCACTAATCATCAGAAAAGCACAAATCAAAATCACAATGAGACACTTTACCCCAGTAAAAATGGCTATTACCAAAAATACAAAAAATAACAAATGCTGGAAAGGATACAGAGAGAAGAAAAACTCTTATCCACTGTTCGTGGGAATGTAGATTAGTACAGTCATTATTAAAAACAGTATGGAGGTTTCTCAAAAAACTAAAAATAGAACTATCATATGATCCAGCAATTCCAATGCTGGATATTTTTCCAAAAAAAAGAAAAGTATATCAAAGGGATACCTGCACACCCCCTGCCCACACACACCACCTTGTTTACTGCAGCACTATTCACAATAGCCAAGATATGGAATTAACCTAAGTGTCCACCAGTGGATGAATGGATAAGGAAAATGTGGAACATATACATAATGGAATATATTCAGCCTTAAAAAAGAATGAAATCCCATCATTTCTGGCAACATGGACGGAACTGGAGGTCATTATGTTAAGTGAAATAAGCCATGCACAGAAAGACAAATAGCACATGTTCTCAATCAAATGAGTGAGCTAAAACAACTTACCTTACGGAGGTAGAGAGTAGAATGGTAGTTACCAGTGCCTGTGAAGGGTAAAGGAGAGGGAATAAAGAAAGATTAATAGAAATTAAATATACAGTTGGATAGGAGGAATAAGTTCTAATGTTCAATAGTACAGTAGGGCAACTATAGCCAACAATAATTTATTTCAAAATAGCTAGAAGAAAAGATATGAAATGTTCATAAAAGTAATGATAAATGTTTGAAGTGATGGCTATTCTAATTATCCTGATTTGATTGTTATTCATTACACATTGTATATACATGTATCAAAACATCACCTATACTCCATAAATATGTACATATCAATAAAATAGAAAAAGAAATAATCAAAAGCTAAATCTAAGTATATTTGATATGATTTCGCCGTGTCCCCACGCAAATCTCATCTTGAATTGTAGTTCCCACAATCCCCATGTGTGATAGGAGGGACTTGGTAATCATGGAGGAGGTTGCCTTCATGCTGTTCTCATGATAGTGAGTGAGATCTCACGAGATCTGATGGGTTTGTAAGGGGCGTTTCCCTCTTTAGCTCAGCATTTCTCCTTACTGCTGCATTGATTGTAAGTTTCCTGAGCTTTCCAAGCCATGCTGAACTGTGAGTGAATTAAATCTCTTTCCTTTATAAATTACCCAATCTCAGGTATGTCTTTATCAGCAGCATGATAACGGACGAATACAATTCTTATTTTTTTAAAAAGTCACATGCCATTGAGGAGACAATATGCCATTGTTTTTCCTGCTATAATTAAAATAGCTGTACAAACTAATATATGACAAACTAAAACGTGTTTATTGGGTAGGACATACTGGTGTAAATACACCAGTTTTACCAAGTATTTGAAGAAATGTATCAGGATTAAGTACAAATTTTAGAAAGCTTGCTATGCTATTTTATCATAAATTGTAGAATCTTATAGGTTCTGTTTTCATAATGAAATACAGAAAGAAATATTTCTTGCTGTACTTCACTGAAGAAGGATATTCTGATGATGATGTATTTTTGGGATTACATTTTTAAATAACCAAATGTTGGATGGGGAAATTATGCAAGTGTTACCACTGATGGAATGTCTTCTGAGACGCTGGTAAAGAAATAATTCTGGAGGAAACTTACAAGGCTGGCATCTCCCTGCAAATTTATTCACTGTGTCATTTATAAGCAAGCTCTTGAGGCAGAGAAATAGATGCTGAACATGTGTAAAGGGCTATAGCAGTTCTTCAAATCGATTTCATTTACATGTACATTTATAAAAACATGACTTTCAAAACAGAATGCTTTTAACGAGATGGGTTGTGATGGTGCAAGTCTTTGGCATCACACAGTTGGTGATCATTAATGGCAAAGTACCCAAATAACTGCATGTAGAAATGAGGCGTTCATTTTTCCCTTCTCAAGTACTCGTGTTGATCTTTTCTGTTTTCTACCTAGCAGATCTTTTTTAGGAAATGGATAATCTGTCCCTTAGGGGCAAAGTTGGTATTTAAAACTTACAGAATATAGCTGTTTTCTGAAAGAACAGCGTGGTGGAGAATGCATTTTTAAACATTTTAAATTTAAAAAAAAAATAATAAAATGTACCATCTTAATAATTTTTAAGTGTACAGTTCAGTAATGTGAAGTGTATTCACATTGTTGTGCAATAGATCTTTGAATACAGATATTTAGCAGTTACTGCTTTGCTTTTGTTCTACTTTGGCATTTTTCAGGTTTTTTTTCAATTTCTATGTATTTTTTCCAATTATTATGTATTGTCTTATAATATCACAAAGTCAAATTATCTTTAAAAATGTATTTGGCAAATCATTGGCACTCTACAAAAGGGAGATCTTTCAAATATAAATGAAAAAGAAAAAAGGCAAACCAAAGCCCTCCTCTGACAATTGGAATAAATAAAACCACAGCAAGCAATATCCACGAGAGAGCTCAGCACTTTCCTGGGGTTGGTTGTAAGTGAACTAGAATTTTTCAGTGGTTGTTTCTTCCTCGGTTATACTGGACCCCTGTGTGTAAGAGCACGAATTTGAAGTCATTCTTCAGTTATGGGATCTGAGGCTGGATTCCATTTGCTCTGCTGAAGCTGAGAGCTTCAGCTGATGAGCAATTGGAGGGGAACTGGAACCCTATGAAGTAGGCAGCCCCACAAAACCATGGCAGTCTCAAGGTCAGCATGAGGTTCTCAGTCAGAAAGAACTTGGATATTGCTGGCCTAAAATATGAAACTGTACAGAAGAGTTTGGTAATGCAGTGAGCTGCCAGCTTCCCCATCCAGAGAAAGCACAGCAGGCAACTGGAAGGGGTGCAGCAGGGCTAGCAAGCAGCGGGAGAGGACCACCCGAGACCGCCATCATGCCTGCATGCGCTCCCAACCAGGGGCAGACTGGTCCTGTGGAGTCAAGAGTCCTGGCAAGACTCATGTCCCCTCAGGAGGGGACATTTCCTACCAGTCCTTCCCTGGAGTTTGAGTCCAATTAGAATGCAGGAAATACTGAATTTCCCAAGCCGTTCCATTTTACCAACAATTTCTTTTTCACCTTTCCATTGGAAAGAGTTGATAACGAATCTCTTCAGAAGGAGAGAACATTGGTGCTGTGAGTTTGAATCTCGCAGTTAACACTTATTAGCCACTCTTGGCCTCAATATCCTCATGTTATAACATACATCATAATAAAATATGTAATACATAGTAATATATATTATTAAATCACATTAGTCATTAAATATCTGTATTTAGACATCTGTTGCACAACAGATTCACGCACATTAATTGTATGTGAATACAATTAATGCTACTAAATACTTAGAAGCAAGTATGAGCCAGGCACACACCCTAAAAGATGCCCATTAACAGTGTGGGAGAGAGGATAGATAGAGCAGATAAAACAAGAATCTCAAAGCCAGCCAGATGCCTCTGAGACTCACACTGAACATCACTTCAATGCAGCTTCTCTTGAGGCAGGAAGCTAATACCAGTTCCTACCTCGAATTCCTTTCTTGCTCTAGCATAATTCCCTCTCTACATGCTTTAATTTTCTGCAGAGATGGTGAACTCCCACAAAGCAGAAACTATTCTCTCTCTATTTGTCTCCACAATGACACTCCTTTTCCAGTGCCTAGCACAGGATATTCTGCATAAATGTTTGTGGAATTCATGTGAAAGAGTAGGAAGTGAAAAAGTAAGTAAGAGGAGTAAAGGCTGTAAGGAATTTCTAAATGGAGAAATTTCTTATAGGAACGCACCTCTTTAGAAGAACACTGGTTGGTGCTGTTTGAAGAACTAATCTGACTCTGTTTAAAACAAGAGTTCCTGTGTTGCCTAGCTTTGCTGGCATTCCTTCTGAAGGCTTTTAAGCAGGATGCACATTGCAAGTACATGAGGGTTTTGAGCCTTACTTGCTGTTTTTCAAACGACTTGACCCTGACCTTCCAGGGCATGCTGATGGCTCCAAGGCTGCCTGGGAATGTGATTAGGTTGAGTGTCTGATTAGACTGGACTGTCTTTCCCATTGGTGGTTAGGTACCCTGGATACTTAGTGGGCTACAGAGCAAGGAAAACTAAAAGTGTCCCCAGTGAGTGACAGAGAAATCTTGAGAACTCAGTGGAATTTTCAGGTTCCATTGATATTGTTTTTTAGATTTTGATGTTATTTTCTCAGATGATTACAGTGGCTTGGCAGAGAGTCACATAACCAAGAATGATCATCAGGGAAATGGCTTCTGTAAAATGCTGGTGGGGATAAGGGGAGGGACCATGGTAACTTTCATGAACAGTCTTAGGAAGAGAATCCAGGAAACCAAGAGACTTGTACCTCATTTGGAATCTACCAGTCAGCTGTGGCATTTTGTATGAGTCTTCTAAGTAAACTTAGCACTACACTCTAATATTAAGGGTAAAACCAGGGAAAGAAGTTGCCTCATGACCATAGAACAAGTAAGTTGTTGCAATTTATTTTTGAAACGCATGCATCCATCTCAATGCCACATTCTTCTTCCCAATTCCCTCAGGTCTCTCTCTGTGTATCCTCACAATGTGTCTTCCCACCACATGCTCTGATCTAGTGGACTTAAGTTCCCGTCATGGAAGTCCACCCAGACTAGCTCGTTTTTAATGTTTCTCATGATCGAAAATTATCTCTTGTGCCTGATTTAGCCCTCATGAAATCCTCTGCTACCTCAACTTACCTTATTTTAGGTACTAGAAGTTATTAAGTATACATAAACGAATTCACTGTAAGGCATGCAGGACTGGTAGGCAGTTATCCATGCTCTCACACTCTTTGCTATGAGAATACATGGAAACTTCAAGGAATCTCGACTGACATTTTCACTCCATCTTCACCTGGAGTGAAAATGTCAGTCAAGATGGAGTGAAAATGTCAGTCACTACATTTAAGAGTTCTTTGGAATAAGGATCTTTCCTGTGCCCCTTCAATTTTTATCATGGAGACAATCACCAATTCTGTCTCTACATATCCTTGACTCAGATGAAGACTCAAAATCAGCTTCATATCAAAAGTGCAATTTTTCTTTGGCTTCAGTAATAACCTCTAAAATATTATGGATCTCACTCGTTAGTTACCACTATTTTCTTCTTTCAAAACTGATATTCAGTAATCAAACCACTGCACATTCAAGTATTCATTCCCCTGGAAATACTACCTGCTCCTGCAAATGAGGCTGCAGTGATCTGTTCTTTAAATAAACCTAAATCTGGCAAATGGTAATCTTCTTGTGAATTGGCCAATTCATTTCCAGTTTTAAGTGCACTATTCATTCACCACGCTATCCCACTCAACTACATGCTGTTCATTTATTCAAAGGATGTGTTTTCAACTCGATTCTGCCCTCTCGACATTTGGCACATTAGTACATTCTCTCAGTAAGCTTTATAGGTGCCACAGATGCATTTTTTTTCTGTGTAAAGAGATAATTGCCTTTCAGTAATCTTGGTACATTCTTTCCGTTTCTTCACATACAATGTTAATAATTAGTCTCTCTGAGAATGGATTGAGTTAGGCGCTGAGGAGTCAGAAAGAGCTTATAATGTTTAAATTTCACTAGACCTCTATAATATCTTTGCTAGACTCCCAGAGCCTAGCCAGTTTTATTCACAAACTCTTCAGAGTCCTGATGCCCTAGAGAGATGTTTTTTATAGCCATCCCCAACAAATTAAACAATTATTATTCACTCCTGCTTTTTCTGTCAAGGTGCATAGCAAATGTTTTATAGCTGATATTTTAATAAGGTTGATCCACAGTCGTGAGGTGGCATGCCATCCACAGAATACTTTTCTGTTTAGCTATTTATTTGCTAGAGAGGCCATTGACTGCATTCACTCAGACATATTTCAAGAAGACTTTTCAGCTGTAAAGATGGAAGGCAGCTTTTTTTCCTGGAAGACGGTACTAGCGGAGCTCCAGTGGGAAACACTGATGGGGCCTAAATGGCATTTTCTGATTATTGATTTGATGTGAACACCTGGGCCATGTCTACAAGACATCAAAATAGGTTATAATTGGTTTCTGAAGCACAGCATGGGTCTGGTAAATTAATGCATGTCTTTAGGTTCATTAACTCGTTCCTTCTGTATGAATTAAATTTTATTATTAGCATTGCCCTGGTATGGAAATGTTATCTTAAATCCATATAGAATTTAATGTTTTGAATAACATAACAGGTTCTCTGTTCTGATCTCTATTACTGCAATGTTGCTAGGTGACAATATATGATTTTGTGAATTCTTTGTTCATATGCAATAACGTGGTAGACACATGTAACAACTTTTGGAAATCTTAGAATTATATCATTCAGAATGTAGGAGAAAATTAATCCAATAATTATTTTGCCTCCTAAAAACAAGCCAAATTTGACAACTCTAAACATGTAAGGAGCTAGATCCTGTGCTAAGTTCTTTATAGGTACTACTTCATTTAATATCACTGTCTTATGAGGAAAGTGATCATTTTATCCTTCATTTTGGAGAGTGAGACATTGAAGCACAGAGAGATTAAATGGCTTGCCAAAGAAACAAGCTGTGGAGCCCCGGTTCGAGCAGAGATTTCAGATTGAGAACCTAGGCTCCTAATCATGACACTGCCTGGACTATGCATGAGAGAGGTGCGTAATTATCAGGACATGGAGCCTAAGAAAACACACCAGATGTGAGGAAAGGATCCAAGATGTCTTTAAAAACAACAAGGTAAAGAGACTATGGTATACCCAGACAATGGGATATTATTCAAGACCAAAAAGAAAGGAGATACCAAGCCATGAAAAGACGTGCATTCTAATTCATATTTAATTTATATGATTGTTTCACATGCATCAACTTTGTCTCCCAATTTTATTATCAACTCGTTAAAGCAAGGATCATTTATTTTACTATAGCTGCACAACGATGTGATTTGGTGATTATTAGATTTACAGCTACCAAAATACTTTTGGATAAATCTGCTTTGGATTGTTTACTATGGTGATTCAGAGTAAAGAAATACCATATTTTTTCTAAAATTTAACATAAATTTAATTGGTAACTACCATGTACCAGGCAATGTTGGAATTGTTGAGCACACAAAAATTAAAAACAGAATTCCTGCCCTTAAAGAATTTATGGTCTACAGGCGAGATTTTGTATAAAACTAACAACTACCAGGCAACATTATTTATTCATCCAACAAAGATTTACTGAGTGTCTACTATGCACCAGCCACTGTTCTAGGAATTAGGGAACCATCAGTGAACAAAGCCAAGATCCTGCCCTCATGGATTAACATGCTAGTAGAGTGAGAATTTCAAAAAGCAAATAAGCAAATTAATTCTAATATGACAGACTGGTGATAAATATGAAAAATAAAGCAATATAAGGGATAGATAATGATGGCGAGGGTACTACTTTAGGTCAGATGATCAGGGAAGACCTCAACATCTTCCTAAACACCATGGAATGATATTTGAGCAGAAATCTGAATAAAGTGAGGGAGAAAACCGTGCAGAATCCAGAGGAAGAGTGTTTAGGCAATGGGAACAGCAAGTGCCAAAGATCTCAGCCAAGTGCATGCTTGGCATATTCGGTTAACACTAGGAAGGCATGGGGTCTATAGTAAAGTGAAGTATATGGAAAATTTGGTGAAGAGGAATCAAAAGCTTGAGGATGTAGGCCAAGAAAAGGGCTTTGCATTTTATTCTAAATGTTTTGGGAACTTACCAAAGGACTTAGTTTAGGGGTGTGCTCTATCTTATGTTGGCTATATGGACAATAGGCAATAGAGGACAAAAGTAGAGACAGAGAGGTAACTCAGAAGATTCAGAAGTCCAGACTGATGATGATGGTGACTTGGATTATGGTGTTAGCAGTGGGAAGTTAAAATGTCCAAATTCTAGTCCTGTTTTAAAGATAAAACCAATGGGATTTAGGATAAATTGGATGAGTAGACTGATAGAGAAAAATTAAGAATAAATATCAAGAACGTGCCATGACATATAAATACTTTGAATGTTAAGCCAGAAAAATTTAGAAATTGCTTCTCCATGAGAGTATTTATAAGTGTGTTTTGTGTTTATTTTCCTCAAAAAGCAAAATAAAGCCTAAAGGTGTTTTCCATCAGCAACATAAGTATAAATAAAACATTTTTTACTCTTCAAATCTCATTTTTAAACTATTTCTTAACCTGGGTTAAACAACCTTAGCTATTTGGTCAAAATGTAGTCTTAATGATAAATTATCACATCTATTTTCTGGTAATGTGGTAAATCAGATAGCCCAAATATATTCCCAGTATAAAACATCTAGAAATTATACTAGATATAACAAAAATAATTTTTATTGCAAACCTGCAGGAAGAATAGGAATGTCCAGCAGCCAAAATGAAGAGGAACTGAAACTAGAATAATGAGTTTGAGCTAACAGTGCAGAACTATAGGCATGTTGGCAACATGGTAAACAAGAAAATGGGATTTTAATAGAAAGGAACAGGAAATATGTGATTGGGTCTTCATGAGGAGGTTATAACCTTCAGTAGATGTGTTAAATAGAAAAAAAAACACCCTATATATAGGCATAAAGAGATGATAAATAAACTTTTCATCTATGACTAATTTGTGGTGTAGAAAAAGCTCTCCCACAGACATGTAACTATAGTCTTAGCCTCTTACAAGTTTAGGAAGGAGTCAATTTGCAATTCCTGCTCAGTTTGAGAAACTCCAAGCTAGTAATAGCAAGGTCCATCATTTTTACTACCCTTTGGGTTTTTAAATGGTAGGCACGATGTTCAGTACAGAGTGATACCACATCTTCCCAGGTCAACAAGTTTCCGACAATGAAAAACTAACTGATGATAAACTCACAATCCAAAACTATGAAACACTAATAAATAACCCACCATGAACAAAAGCAGAGGAAACAGTCCCCTTTGGGAACTGAGGTACAAAGAACTTGAAATAATAGAATCATCAGAAAATGACTATAAAACAAAAATGTTTAAAATAAATAAACACTGAAATTTAAAAATAAAAAGCATGAGTAAAGATTGAGGCACTATGCAATAATGACCAGAAGATTTGAAAAATGACCAAATAGAATTTCCAGAAATAAAAATGAAAACTACAATAAATGAATATAATATTGAATAATTGGTTTAAACATTATATTAGGTACAGCTGATACGATTAATAAATGAAAAGAGAGATCTGACCTATTATCTGATGACAGCAGAGAAGGATAAAAATAAGAAAAAGAATTAAGAGAATTTAAAATACATGAAGATGAAATCAACCTAAATGCCCATCAATGATAGACTTGATAAAGAAAATGTGGTACATGGCTGGGCATGGTATCACATACCCGGAATCCCAGCACTTTGGGAGGCCAAGGTGGGTGGATCACTTGAGGTCAGAAGTTCGAGATCAGCCTGGCTAACAAGGAGAAACCTTGTCTCTACTAAAAATATTAAAATTAGCTGGGCATGGTGGCATGAGCCTGTAGTCCCACCTACTCAGGAGGCTCAGGCAGGAGAATCATTTGAACCCATGAGGCAGAGGCTGCAGTGAGCTGAGAAATCACAACATTGTGCTCTAGCCTGGGCGACAGAGCGAAATTTCATCTCAAGAAATAAAAAAAGAGAAAGAAACTGTGGTACGTATACACCATGGAATACTATGCAGCTATACAAAGGAATGAGATAATATCCTTTGGAGGGACATGGATAGAGTTGGAAGTCATCATCCTCAGCAAACTAATGCAGGAACAGAAAACCAAGCACCACATGTTCTCACTTATAAGTGGGAGATAAATGATGAGAACACATGGACACATATGGGGAAAAACAACACTGGGTTCTCTTGCAGAGAGAGCCTGGGGGTGGGAGAGCCTCAGGAAGAACAGCTAATGGATGCTGGACTTAACACCTAGGTGATGAGATGATCTGTGCAGCAAACCACCATGGCATATGTTTACCGAGGTAACAAACCTGCACACCCCGCACATATACCTCTGAACTTAAAAGGTGAAGAAAATTAAACTAAATTAAATACATGAAGAGATACTCCATTGCATTCTGTCAAATAGGATGCAGCATAATTATTTATACAGATCACTATGATGAACAGTTAGATTGCTATGATGGTCTGTTAGGATTCTCAGAGAACCTTTGAAAATTCTTACACGTGTGTGTGTGTGTGTGTGTGTGTGTGTGTCTGAGTGTATAGCTATGGTGTGAATAATTGTGTTCCCCAAATTCATATGTAAAATCCTGATCACATGTGAAGGCATTAGGAGATACGACCTTTGTGGAGTGATTAGGTCATGAGGGCAGTCCTTATAAATGGGATGAGTAGATTAGTACCCTTATAAAATAGCCCCAGAGAGCAGCCCTGCCCCTTCCACTATGTGAGGACACAGCAAGAAGGTACTGTCTATGACAAAGCAGGCCCTCATCAGACACCAATCCGCCAGTGCCTTGACCTTGGACTTTCCAGCCTCCAGAAAAGTGAGAAATAAATGTTTGCTATTTATAATCTACCCAGTCTATGACATTTCATTAGAGGAGCCCAGACAGATCAAGACAGATATATAAAGGGAGATTTGTTATAGGAATTAGATCACATGATTATGAAAGCCAAGAATTCCTACAATCTTCTGTCTGCAAGATGAAGAACAAGAGAAGCCAGTAGTGTAATTCTGCCCATGTCCAAAGGCCTGGGAATCAGAGAGTGGTAGTATAAGTCTAGGTCTGCGTTCAAAAACCTGAGAACCAGGAGCATGGATGTCCAAGGGCAGGAGAACGTGGATTTCACAGCTTAAGCACAGAGAATAAGCTAGCCCTTTCTCCAACTTCTTGTTCTATGCAGACCCTCAATGAATTGAATGATGCCCACCTTTACTGGGGAGAACCATCACCTTTACTCAGTTCACCATTGCAAATCCTGATCTTTTCTGGAAACATCCTCATGGACACACTCACAAATATGGTTTTACCAGGCATCTATGTGTCCTATTGAAGTGGTGTTGTTCTTCTGGAGTAATACTCATGGTTTATTGTCCCATGCCAAGGACATCAAGGACATGGACACACAAGGAATAAGGTTGAGAACAGAGGTTTAGTAGGTGAAAGAAAGAGAAAAGCTCTCTCCTGCAGAGAGAGGGGGATCCTGAGTGAGTCCTCCGGCCCACTGTTAAGTGCAGGCTAACATGTACAGTACCACAAGTTAGCAAGTTAACCATGAACCAGGTACACCTTTAAGGATCTTTTGAGTTCTTTATCTTCTTTAATTCCTGCAACACCCTTCATAATAGGATATTAGATGAGAATGCTATGTCTCAAGACAGTTTGGGTTATGTGATTTAAATTCAGAATAGCTCACCCTTAGTTCTCTTCAATATCCACAGCTACCTTTCCTCTTTGACTCACCTCTCTAATACTTTTTATTTTAGTCAGCATTAATGTGCCAAGCTCTTTTTAGTCTGGCTCAGGTTTTTCACTGGAAAAGGCCTAAAAATTTAGGAGACTAGGAAGGGTGATAACACTGAGCAGTTTTAAAAGGAAAAGTGATACTGTCTGGTTCTGTGGCTCCACCCAAATCTCACCTTGAATTGTAATAATCCCCAAGTGTGAAGGGCAGGGCCAGCTGAAAATAACTCAATCGTGGGCACAGTCTCCCTGATACTGTTCTTGTGATAGTAAGTTGTCACAAGATCTGATGGTTTTACAAGCATCTAGCATTTTTCCTGTTGGCACTTCTTCTCTTGCCTGCTGCCATGTGTAAGCCATGCCTTCCACCTTCCGCCATGATTCTGAGGCCTTCCCAGCCATATGGAACTATGAGTTCATTAAACCTCTTTTTTTTTTTTATAAATAAATTACCCAGTCTTGAGTATGTCTTTATTAGCAGCATGAGAACACACTAATACAGAAGGACTATCACAAATACAGAATATAAGAAGTGACGTTAGAATGATCTCGTAACACTACTATTTTATTTTTGCCTCTGATATCAGATGTTTGGGTAACCACTTCTCTGGAGAGAAACAGAATATATGAACATATTTTATCTCCAGTATCTGAGTATTAGATTTTTTTTTAGCTGTCAGTTTTCTACCCATTTCCAAACTCTCATTCCTGTTCTTTTGAGACCACCAAGACAGCAAATTCTTTTGGCACAAAATTTCTACGGATTCCAAGAAAGAGTGGAATCACTCGTTGGCTCTATGTCATTTTGAGACAGGAAACAACTAATTGTTCTTGGTCTATTCTTAATTATGCATCTAAAGCATGAACCCCAAAATATGTTTCACAGCTAGGGTGAGCATATGTCCTGATTCATTCAGGAGAATCCTAGTTTGGCTGAATTTTATAGTAGTATGCTAATGGAGACTTGCCTTAATGAACTTCAATTATTTAAAAATACAAGACCTTTCCTCCATTTCACAGGCAAATAACTCTCAATTCCAACTCTGAATCCCTAGAGATACTGTCTTGATTGATTTGGGGTAGGATGTCATCATCGCAATTAAAAAAAAGTTTCATAAAATTTTAATGTAATTAGAATGACCCTACCAATAATTCCATCTACCTAACAACACTCAATAATGTCAGAACACTCCTCCTGTGCACATATTCACAGATAGGGTTTGAATTCTTTCCATTTAGGGCAACAATGCCTTACAAATAAAAATATTGTCTTGATATAATCATGATTTTTAGTTACTTCCTTTTTATTTATAAATTGTTTAACTCCAATATTAGTAATTTACTTTATTATTTTTACTTTGGTTATCCCTATGATGCCTAGCGATGTTAATTTACACTTATAATTTGACTCAAACTTTCCCAATAACCAGATGTTCAGACTGCAAGACATTGATACCAACATACCCTAAAGGTATGCATAAAACAGGATTTAGATTAAATGATTCACTTTGTAGTCAACATTTACTGAGCACATATTATGGTGCAGTCACTTTGCAAGGTGTTAAGATAGAGGTACATGCAGTACATTTTCTGCACTTTTGGAGGGGAAGACAGATATGTGGACAATTCAGAGCAATAAAGTGCTGTAGACTTTACCATAAATGTAGGTACACTGTGCCAAGAGAATGGTGAGAGGTCTGTCAGGAAATGCCTGGCAAAGCTTCATGGATGAGGAAACACTGGCTGAACCCTGAATGCTGTCCAGCTGGACATGGGATAAGAGAAGGTCAGGGCAGAGTACAGAGAAAAAAAATATGGGCCAAGGGAACCATGTGAGCAAAGGCACTGAGGTCAGACACAAGACTGGCTTGGGATTACTAAGGATTGCATGTGTCCTTTCCAAAATTCAAGTATTGAAATTTAATGGCCAATGTGATGGTATTAAGAGGTGAGGCCTTGAAGATGTGATTAGACCATGATGGATCCTCTCTCTTGAATGGAATTAAGATCCTTATAAAAGAGACTTCATGTAGTATTTGGCTCTTTTGCATTTTCATTTTTCACAGGTGAAAACACAGCATTCCTTCTCTCTAAAAGATGTAGCATTCAAGGCACCATCTTGGAAACAGAGAGCAGCCTTCACAAAACATCAAGCCTGCCAGGACCTTGATCTTGGACTTCCTAGTTTCCAGAACTGTGAGAAATAAATTTCTGTGTTTTATAAATTACCAAGTCTTAGGTGTTCTGTTATAGAAGCACAAACAGACTAAGATAGAAATTGGTACCAAGATTGAAATGTTGGTATAAAGAAAACCTAAAAACATGGAAGCAGCTTTGGAGCTGGGCAATGGGTAGAGGGTGGAACTGTTTTCGAGTGAAGCAGTATTTTAATTCAGATTCTTTACGATTCCAAAGCCTCTCCCCAGATACTTCTGCTAGAAAACACTCTGAGGACAGACATTAATATTTAAGAAATACATTTTCATTATCTATTTACATTCCTAATGTGACAGAAAGCAGAACTGAAGGATAAGAAAAACAAAACAAAACAAGAGTTTCTTGCTCTGCTGAGCAGATCAACAACACATTTTTGTTTTGTTTTGTTATTTGAGCTGGCTTTTGCCAGGCAATAGAATTGTTAATTCACTTTATTGAGGTATAGTTGATGTACAGTAGGACTGCACATGTTTAATGTATACAATTTGACAATTTGATAAGTTTGACATATCAAACTTGTATGATGCCACAGTCAAGGTGGTTATGTCCATCACCTTCAGGAGTTTCCTTGTGTCTCTTTCTGGGCTTTTGTTTGTTTGTTGTCATCTTCTTTGATTTTTTGAGATAAT
Source organism: Aotus nancymaae (assembly GCF_030222135.1). Taxonomy (NCBI): domain Eukaryota; kingdom Metazoa; phylum Chordata; class Mammalia; order Primates; family Aotidae; genus Aotus; species Aotus nancymaae. Next base: position 25,342,494 of record NW_026988494.1, on the reverse strand, counting down.
AACCCTAAGATGTACCTTCTTAACAAATTTTGAAGTGTGCAATGCTGGATTGTTTCCCACAGGCATAATGTCATACAGCAGGTTGCTAGAACTTTTTTATCTTGCACAACTGAGACATTTTGCCCATTGACTAACATCTCTCCACTTCCCCCTCTCTCCAGCTCCTGGCAATCACCACCCTATTCTCTGCTTCTATGAGTTTGAACCTTTTAGTTTTTACATATAAGTAGAACCATTCCAAATTTGTCCTTATTCTGGCTTATTTCACTGAGTATGCCCTCCATATTTTAATAGTTGCTTCAAAGTCCCAAATTCCTGGATGTGCCTTTGCAGGTGGCCACAAGGAGGTGCCCAAGAGCAGCATGCCTGTTGTCCCAGGAATTTTAATCTCTGGCATTACAAAATAAAACATCATTGAGTTGCTGTTTGTTTCAAGTTGGTATCTGGGACTTTCCATGGACTAGCAGTTCTTAAATTGCTGGGTCATTAGTGTAACATTAGGAGTTAAAGGTTCAGGAATGGGGAATTTTAAGAGGATGGCATATAAGTGAAGAGGCCAGCACAGTATCTAGGACACAGCAGGACCTACATACATGTATGCTTTCCTTTTCTTCTTCCTTTTTCTTCCTTGCCCCTCTCTACCTTCACCCCCCTATTTCTCACTCACTCTCTTTTCCTATCATTTATTTTCATTGAGTCAATAAATCTCCTAGGAATCAAATTACAGAAATTTCAGAGTAAAGGAAATTCCACCAACCAAGAACTAAACCGTGCTCCATGCCTCTGTGGAAGCACACACATAGCCCAGACAAGGCTTTTTAGGAAGCTTGTGGCACATCCCGAAGGAAGAAGAAGTGGACTTCAGTGTTAGATTTCAGTTCAAATCCCAGCCCAACACAAAATCATCAGCTGTGTGGCAGAGGCACTTTCGCACACCCTCCCTGAGCTTCAGTCTCCTTTTTCACAAAGCTAGGGCAATCCCTGCCTCTAGGAGGACTGCAAGAATTGCATGAGGAAACATGGGAAAGCATCACCAATAGTCCCTTGCGTCTTGTAAGCATGGATAAACTCTCTAGTTAAAACAAAAATTTAAAACAAAAGCCCTCCACTGGCCTTTATTGGGGATGCTTAGGTTGAGAAACAAAAACTTAACCTCTTAATAATGCTCAACTCTAGAAGATCTACGTTTCCTTGAGGAATGGCCCAGTCTGCACAGTATGCCTTGCTCTGTGGGGCAGGCCCCTCAGGCTCAGAGAGAACAAGTCCCATGGGGCTCAGAGAGGGAGAGGGGAGAGGGCGCACATCAACTCTGTTTACCTTTGGGGCCGCAGACTTGCCACTGCTTCCCATGGAAATTCACTTACAAGAAAATCTTCTGGTTGGACTGATTGGGCATAAGGGGTTTAACTTAATATACATATGTAGAACGTATGTGTGCATGTGTGCCAGGGTAGGGGACAGGTCAGGGACCTCTTTGCCTATTATATAAATCATGAACCATAAATAAGTAATTTAACAGAATCCTCCCCCAAATCATGCCCTTCTAAACCTGTGTGTGTGTGCATGCAAAAACATGTAAGAGATGAAGAAGATGATAATTCCAGCATCAGGGTAGCCAGAACAGAAAACATGCAAAGTTTATTGATGATCTTGGGGGGATAATAAGTTTGGTTCATGCCTAATGCCTACATAGAAGGAATGAGGAGTTAGTGCTTAATGGATACAGAGTTTCAGTTAGGAAGGATGATAAAAGTTCTAGAGGTAGAAGGATGATAAAAGTTTTGTGCTGATGGCTGCACAAAAACGTGAATCTTTTATTTGATATATATTTTAACATTTTCTTTAAGTCTATTACAAAAAAAAAAAAAAAAAGAATTGGTCTAGCCTAAGCTATGCTTAATAGCTTGGCTGGGTGACTATGTTTAATCGTCCTTGTCACACGGTCTTTGATGGAGCCAGGATTTCCTGCAAAAATACGAAGAGCTACACTTGGCAATACAGACCTGGGAGTCAGCTCCCTAAGGGTTACCTCACTACAGCCTGCAGGCCAGCAGATTTCCACAGCAGAAGGAGATGCTGCTATGACAAGCCAGACTTGTTCCCAGCTGGGACTCATACCAGCCATATCCTTTGCCTGGAATGCTCTTCCCTCAGGTCTAGGGATCAACTTCTGTGGCTAAATCAGTTCTCAGATTAAATGTCACCTCCTTATACTGCGTTTCCGTGATTGTCCATTCTACAGCGGTCCAATGCAGCCTCTCCATCACACTCCTCTTTTATTTTCTTTAGAACATTTACCATGTCCTGAAATTGTCTTGTTTATTTGCTTAGTGCTTATGTCCCCTTCACTAGAATTTAAGCTCAATGAGAACAGCAACTTTGTTTTTTCATTTGTCTCATTAGCTCCTGGCACAGTGTCTGCAGTAATAGAACAATAGGAACTCAACAAATATTTGCAGAATGTTAAAGGAAGATACTACGCTTTCTTGCACCATAAGACCGAAGTGCTCTGCTTAACTTTTAACGAGGAAATGGTAGCCACTTAAAAAAAAAAAAGCAACAGAAAAAGCAACTGAATAAAAGCATATGCTTTTAAAATCTTGCTTTTGTGTTAAATTTTTGCAAAGGAGACATAATTAAAGTGTTTCAGTCTCCCCCTGGACCTCTGACAGCAAAATTAGCATGAAGGAGAACAGTACATAATAGAAAGTGAAGGTAAGCATTAAAGTGTTGTTTGTCTCATGCAAATTGCGCGGTCTAATTCTGATTCATGATGGAGGGGGAAAAAACCCCTCTCTTTTCCTGAAGTCTTAGAATTGATCAGTGTCATTTGAAATGCTTCAGAAATGCCTTAACTTTGGGTGCGGACTTTATATAAAGGAGTATTTATTGGACACTTCTGAAATGCTGTCAACTACCCTAGGCACTGGGGTAACAATGATAAGAAGACCAAGTCCTTTCTCTCCCCTCACAAGGAGTTCACAGTTTAAAGGGTGGTAGAGATAAGCAACACAACTGTGTGAGAAGCAGTATAAATATGGGGTGTCACAAAAGCCCAGGGGATGTGCTGGTGACTTTGCAGTAACAAAGTTGAGGAAAATTTAAGTCTTCAAAGATGTGCCTTAATAGCAACAGCAGCTGATGGATAGATAAGAAACGTGCAGAAGTGAAGTTTAACAATGGACTTTGAGCAGGTGTGATGAGTCAGTCAATCACCATGCTTTCATGGAGTTCTGCCCCCATACCAGAACTCTCCTGAGTGCTATGTGTTCATCCCTCAAGACACTCAAAGCTCATCATTCTGCTGGGTCAGTGAAGGCATCCAAAATGCACATAAGATTGCCCTCTTCCTTCAGTGGGTTTTGGATCTCAGTAATCCACAAGAAGAGTGTCTGTCGGCACTGGCAAAGCAATTGGGGTCTTATTTTACTCCACTGGCAGGCAGATCTTCTAACCAGACTCTCAAAGAAGGTTGAAATGGGAAATGAGTCTGTCATATAAGGGGATGGTCTGTCAAAGACCATCCCCAGGCTTTGCGAATTGACTCCATCCTTTGAGAAAATGTGTGTCCTCACTCCTGTTGCTGTTGCAGCAGATAGCTTCCCTTCTGAAAAGCCATTCATCTCTCTCTGTTTTGTATGCATCTCCCGGATCGGGCCCAAGTTCTGCTGAGATGGGTGGAGTAATTTGATTTATGACAGCAGAGAAATAGGCTTTCAGTTATTTTTTGAGTCAGAGACATCTTAGAACTCCAAAATAAATGGTGACAGGAAGTACAGCCCATGCCAAATGCCCTGCGTTGTGTTGAGTTAGGGTGTCAGATTTAAAGAGAATGTTGATAGCATTTGCTCATTAAGAAGTTTGCTACTTCCTTGCTCAGGAAGGCATGAGATTGAATCCTCTAAAATGTTTATCCTCTTCTCTGTTTTTGGTTTATTTCCTCAAACCTGGCTTCTTCTTGAATTTCTTCTTCCTGTCACTACGGTTTCGGTTCAAGTGATTTCAGGGAAAATGGCGTAGCTGGAATAATGCTGCAGTTGCTAGCTCTGCACAGCCTGGCTGGTGATCACTGCAGCTCTTCCTAGTGGTGCCTGGATGGGTGTGTGTGTGTTGGGGGGATGATGGTGAAAGCAAGGCCACTGACACTCCTAATAGGGATGGAGGAATCAGACAGCTGAGCTGATTGGAAGATCCCAGCTGGCACACTGACATCACACATACACCTGGCAGTGAGTACACACCATCCCTGCCTCTGTAAGTCCCTGGAAGGCTATCTGATTGTATTTCATCCAATAACCCAAAGACAGAGCTCCATATTCCTGGAGTTAGCAGTCCCAGAAATGAAAACCAACATTTCCTGTGTACTTACAGGCAGAAAACATTAAGAATGCCTTATCCTGACAAGCAGAAAATATCAATGAATTCAGTGAGAGTTTAAATATAGTGCCTAACCTTATTAAGAAGAGATTGGAGATATTTGGGCCATGTCATCAAAGCTTTTAAATCAACATTATGGGAAGTAACTCCCACAGATCTTGCCAAAGACAGATATATGGGTTGCAGTTTTGATATACAAAATGGAATTTGGGAATGTACTTATGTCTAAAGGGTCCCAGAATGTTTTTTTTAAGTTAGAGTGAATTATTACACATATTTAAATGGAAAGATGAAGACAACAGCAGTGGAAACTAACAGTAAAGAACCACCCCTTTTCCCTTCCATATACACCTTGCTTCAACTACCACCATCACCATCACAACCACGGATAACTGGCACCATCTTGGACCCAACACTAGGAAGTCTATTTACAGACATGATCTCATTTAACCATTACAGAAAAACGTACCAAGAAAATATTCTTGTCATTTCCATTCTACAGATGGAAAAAGTTGAGTTTTCGAAAGGTTGTAAAGTGACCCATGGTCCCATAGTTGGTAAATCGCAGAGTCTGTCTTAACAAGCTGTGTGATTTCAAAGACCTTGCTCTCTGACATAATACAGCTTTCTCTGAATGAGAAGTCGGATGTTCCACTTTCCCTCCATTAAGTATTTCCCAGGCTTTGGTTTGACCTCTCATCGGGATCATGCATTTCCAGCTTTCAACTAATGGTTTATTCTTATATGTGTCATCCGGCCTTTCTTAAAACATAAACCCATGCACAAAACAAATGCCACTAATCAAAAACCAGATCAAGATAGCATCTTTAAGTTTTGCCCTTAAAAAAAATTCCTTCCAAAATAATGATACATTACACTGTTTGGTGTAATGCTAACGTCCTTCCCTTTAGTTATTTGCTTGAGTGATTCACTCTTCTCTGTTCCTGTCCTTTCTGTAAAGCCTGATGAAGTTGACTTGAAACCTGGCAATTTGGAGGCTTTTTCGCTTCTTCCTTAGGAACAGCTGGCAGTGATTTATTTCCTACCTGTAAGCTGTATAGACCAGGCTTCTTCCTTGAAGCCTTAGGAGCAAGTAGTCGGTCTTGACTTAGGCCGAGATATGTTTTCCTAATTTGTTGATGAACTCAGTCAGTTTTCTGCTGACCTCTGGCTCTTTCCGGCCAGAATTATCTGCATTGGGGTTTACTAGATGCTTCCATTGGGCCTTGTTTATCCAGATTAAATTGTAAATGCTGCTGCACCTCTGTTCTTCCCTCTAGATTATGATTCCATGGCAAGGGCAAATTTGTAGTCACTTTTGTGGTTCTGGTGCCTGGGGTGGGCCAGGCATGGTGAATAGGACTGCTCTATTAAAGTGGAGGAAAGAAGGAAGGAAGGAGGGAGGGAGGGAGAGAAGAAGGGAGGGAAGGCAGGCAGGTGGGTGGGCAGGCAAAGGGAGAGAGGAAGGAAAGAAGGAAGATGGGGAAGGAGGAAGAAAGGAAGACATAGAGTTATTATTGTCATTGAGTTTCTCGTTGTATGATTTACTTCCTGGTGAAGTTACTTGAAGCAGAGAGAGGATGGAGATGAAGAGACTGAAATTATCCACCTGACCTCTTGGACTTCTCCAAAAAATGGGATTTAATGGGAAGACCACCAATTCAGAAACTAGATTGTTGGGGTTCAGAATTTCAAGTCTGTGACTCACTACTTGGATGACTATGGGCAACTTTCTTAACCTCTGTGTTCCTCAGTTCCCTCCTCTGTAAAAGTAGAGAAAATGAAAGTATCTATTCCATAGGAGTTTACTGAGGAATATGTGAGTAAATATAAAGACTGGGAGAAGTGCCAACACATAGAAAGAACGAGTTTACAATTGTTGCTGTTATGAGAAAGCATTTAGCTGTAAAAATATAGGGATTTGTCCCCAAGAAAAACATTCATTCATTTGTTCTCTAAACATTCTTCAGATGCCTAATTTCTGCCATGCATTGTGCTAGGTGTCAGGGAAGAGGCCTAATCAAGATAGGGATGCTATAAAGTTTATATCATTTCTACAAAGGAAAAGATCAGAGCGTTTGGAGGGGGAAGAAGGTGGAGGTGGGACAGGGGAGGTTGCCTACTCTGGGGGCTGGGGAGAGAAGTCTGCTTTGGGGTCAGCCAGTGAGCAGAGCAGATCTGGTGATACTCCTGGCTTCCAGGCCCACATGTGCTGCCTAGACCTGGCCAACTCTTTCATTTCTGCTCCAGAGCCACTGAGAGCACTTCAGAAATCAGCAGCTCTGAACACGGGGAGGTGGTGATTTTGGACATCAAGACCAGACCTTCCTGAATGCCTGTTGCAAACAGCACAGTGCAGAAGTCCTCCAAGGCAGCTCCGTTGGTGGGAGATATGAGCAGGCATGAAACAGGTCAAAGTCAGGAGCACCAGCAGGGCGTCTCACTGGAGATGAGAGAGGATGAAGCCCTGCGTTGGTTGGGGAAGGCTTGGAGCTGATTCCATTTGGACATCCATGTTGCATGCACTTGGAGCCTGCTGATGTCCAAGGTCATTTGGGTTACACAAATAAATAAGGATTGTGCAAGGTTTTCTGTTTACTGTGACCATTTTCATAAAAACTTCAATTTCTTCCATCTGTGCCTAAAATCTATAGAGACTTAAAGTATAAACCAGTCTCTTGGGCCCTTCCCCATTTGTTTTTTACTTGGAGTGTGTAACTCTGATAATTACCTTTTTATTCTCAGTATATTATTAAGAATTGATTTCTGTGTTTTTCATTTTTAGCATGCATTTTGTGTTTCTGGCCTAAAATTGCTATGATACTATATATTTCTTGAGAAGGATTCATTTTTAAATCTTTTTAGCCTCTGGAAATATGAGACCTCTTTGGTATTTTGAGATCTTTGTATGAACAAGATGTCAAATTCTTGATTTCCTTATATTATTGAAGGCCTGGGAATGGCTGCTTTTGTGAGCAATAATAAAGATCTGGTTTTCTTTAAGAAGGAAAGACAGACAATGATAAGAACCAGAAATTATCCGTATATATTTTTACATGAGACTTCTGTTTTCTTCCATATTTGAAATTTACCAGATACTCTCTGCAAGAATGGGCTCTATTTAAGAGAATAGGGCTGATGGACTTGGAGAGATAATATTACCTTATTTATAGAAGTCAGCTCTGATTGTATCAATTTTACTGACAAGTGTGTGTATATATATATTTAATAATGTTTCATATAATATATATTATTGCAGGAAGAAAATTTTCTAATTTTATTTACTATGAAGATTATTGTATACTATACAGTGTATAATAAAATATAGTATATTATATTATAATAAACATTTTTATAGTTTACTATATTATTCACTATACATAGTATATAAAAATTGGCTATATCTGTTATTTATTATATATAAGACTATCATAATATTTAATATATATAATACTTATTTCATATTCAATAAAATGGGGGGGGTTATTCCTGGAAAAGAAAATTTAAACCACTAGCCAGATACTCTGAATAATTAGTGACTTCCCTCTTGCCTTTAATCCCAAACAGTTAATATGTATGTTCATGTGAAAATGGCCAAGTCATGTACTATAAATATAGGCAAGTAATATGACTTGTGCAAAAGACGTATTTAAAGAATACTGTTTCTGGAGTGATACAAGCTGATGTAAGCATAGTTAACGTTGAGGGTTGCCTTCAAATACCAGGTGACAATGACCTGACCATGCCCTCCCGCCTTCTCACCCCGGATGGCCACTGGCTGGTAACCTGCTCTTCCCATGAGCTCTTCTGCCTCTTGCCAGCTGCCCCTGATGGGAGGATCCTGGAGGATCCCCTGCCCCCAAGCAGCTCCGCTACGAAGCCAACATGTAGAAAGATCAGAAATGACCTCATATGACAATGGCTTGGACACAGCACAATCTTTCAAGGTGGATGGCAGGTGTGTCTCTTTTTTTTTTTTTTTTTTTTTTTTAAGACTGAGTCTCACTCTGTCACCTGGGCTTGAGTGAAGTGGCTCGATTTCGGCTCACTGCAACCTCTGCCTCCTGGTTCTAGTGATTCTCCTGCTTCAGCCTCCCAAGTAGCGGGGATTACAGGCACATGCCACCATGCCAGGCTAATTTTTTCTATTTTTTTTTTTTTTTTTTTTTTTAGTAGAGATGGGGTTTCACCATGTTGGCCAGGCTGGTCTTGAATTCCTGACCTCGTGATTTGCCCGCCTCGGCCTGGGATAACAGGCGAGAGCCACTGTGCCCGGCTGGCAGGTGTGTCTTCGATGTAAACATTCCTGTTCCCTCTGACTAGGTGTGTCTTCCTTGTGTCCTAGCCCTGTGTCAGGTTGCTTTTATTTTTCTCATGGCACTTAGGATTGGTGAGCTTTTGGAGAGCAGAAAACTAATTATCTTTTAAAAGTCCTTCCTCACCACCTTCCCCCCATGCCCTGCCAAGTAATAAAAAAGTGATATTGAATGAATTCATGGAGAAGAATGGAACAAAATGTCAAGTGGGATCTGTGGGTTTTTTTTTTCTGTTTTGTTTTGTTTTTTAATCATGCATTACCTGAGCACCACATTGGTGGAAAAAAAAAATGTTTTCTTCTGTGTCTTTGTCAAATGGACAAGTCACAGTACTGGGAACTGATTTTGTAATTTGATGCTGATTTTTCTCTCTGAATATTGTCATTGACGTTAATTCTTCTTCCTCCTCCTCCTCCTCCTCTACATCCTTGTTCTTCCTTCTCTCTCGCTCTCTCTGTCTCTTTTTCTCTCCCTCCCTCTCGGGTTGCCAGATAAAATTCAGGACCCTCAATTACATTTTAATTTCAGATAAGCAATGAATAATTTCTTAGTAAAAGAATGTACCAAATATTGCACAGGACATTTGTATACTAAAAATTATCCCTTGTTTAATAAAAATTAAATTTAACTTTGTATTCTTTATTTTTAGTTGCTAAATCTGGCAACCCTACCTCTTTCAACTTTTTTCAGTACCTTAAAGAATAGAAAAAAAAAAAACTGATGCTATAGAAACCTCCTAGCCTTTGACCCTATGATCAAAGCCCCAAATCTACCATATTCTTAAAAGTTCCTGAGAAAAGAAGGCACACATTGTAAATAAAACTGGACAATGGAATCAGAGGTCATCTACTTCTAACATCAGGAACATAGCACACACACACACCCCACGCTATTTTTTTTTTTAAAGGGGGAATTACACAGCTGAAGGAGAAGCAAGGTATCATTAACTTTCCTGTGAAGGACTATGTGGCACCTAGTTTAGAAAAATAGTAAGAGAAATTCAATAGGGAGGCATTTTTCTTGCAGTTGATAATTTTTGTCAGGCACACTGTGGATGGCACCCAGGAGAATTTGGAAGACTTAGAGTTACTGTACAAGGGCCATCTTGAGGATGGTCTTTAACTTTTCTTCCTGTGTTTCTATTGCAAGGACAGCCTCATCTTTTTAAAATATTTTTAATTCTTTTAATTTTCAGAGACAGGGTCTTGAAAGGCTGGAGTACAGTGATCATAGCTCACTGTAACCTTGAACTCCTTGGCTCAAGTGATTCTCCCACCTTAGCCTCCCAAGTAGCTTAGACTACAGGTGTGCACCATCACACCCAACTTAAATAATTCTCTTTTGTAGACACAGGCTCTCGCTATATTGCCCAGGCTGGTCTCAAACCCCCCTGGCCTCAGGAGATCCTCCGGTCTCCACCTCCCAAAGTGCTGGAATTACAAGTGTGAGCCACCATACTGGCCAGCCTTATCTTAATATGAGAAAAACTGAAACTATAACAGTGCCATGTTTTCATATTTGTTATGCTGGTTTTTGAAAGGCGTGCATTTCTAGAATGCTCTCACTTTAAGCAGATAGAGAACAACATTTAAGCTGTTCATCCAGCAAAGAGAACAGAAAGGAGACTTTGCTGGAGCCAAAAGCCCAGAGTTCCAGCTCAGCAGTGCTGCTAACTGGTTGTGGGATCTCAAATGTACCAGGCAGCGTCTCTGATCCCTACAAGGGAGTCAGCATGAAATCTCTCAGATCTTTTCTTGTTCGCAGTCCTATGATTTCCAGAACGATTCAGAAACATTCACAGCACGTCTCCTTCATGAAAGTCTCCCTGCCACAATGCTGGGGTTCCTGGCTTTTTTCCTATCTCATTCTATGTCTCTCCCCTTTGCTCTGCATATTCAACAGTAGGGAAAAGTTCTGTGGAAAGCCCCTGAAATAGCAACAGCCGAGGAGCCGACATGGAGTCCGCTCGGCTCCACTGGGCCCAGACCCTGCCAAATACTTGTCATCAAGTCACCAGTCATACATGGGAAGGGACCAGTGCTCAGCGGCTGTGGCTTAGACTTGTGACTGGTGCTATTAGCCTCCCCAGAGAACCAGTGCCAAGGAGGAAGTTCCTCAGAGAGCCCCTAGGAAACCAAAATACCAGCTAAAGCAAAAAGGCTGGCCTGGCCAGCAGCTGATTAACCACTTGTGTCCTGGCTGGGGTGCGTGTGGAAGGGTGTGTGGCGGTGCCCTCTCCATCCTGATTCCCAGAGCTCCCATGGCAACTCTGAGGGGTCTTTGAAAGAACCCATAGCCTGGAAAATTTTATCAATTTTGTGCCGAGAATCAGTCTTGGGCATCACCCCAAATTTACAAGGTGGCAGAATTCTGGACCTTGAACATTGACTGCTGGTGCCCAGAGGCGAACTTTTGATGAAAACCCTGTGATAGGCTTTACATTTTGAACCTTGAAATCACTGTACTGAACATGGAATAATTGAACCTTTAGTAGAGGACTTGCTCAAGAAGAAAGTGGTTTCTGGTTATTGGTATCTAGGAATAGGAGTTGTTCGTGGTAACCATTTCCAGCTTTGTCAATCAAGAAACCCCTAGAAATAAAGGAGGTTCTCCCTCTGTATGATGGTGGTTTGTAACTTTTTTGAATCCAGTTTAGTAAAAGTCCTAACAAGGACAATTATTCTTTGAAATACAGAATTATATATTACCCTGAATTCAATGTATTGCTTCTCTTAAAACTAATCTTACATACACTTTTTTCTAACACTAAAATCTGGGATGTAAATATGTTCTGAAATATGGGCTGCAGTTTCCATGAAGAGATAAAAAATTCACATCTTCAAAGATATGCCATCTGCAATAAAAACCACAAGGTCGCTGGACTTAGGAATGCAATGCTACTGCAATTTCAGTTAAAGGAGGAAAATAATACAGCTCTTCTTTTTCATGGTGCTTGCAGTTTACAGAGGGCTCTTCCTTCTGTTTATTTTAAGTCTGCTAACATATCTAAAAACCTATGATCTTCCAGACTTGCAACAGGCATTGAAAATATGAAGGTGTCTAAGAAAACTCATCAAAGTGGGTTACTGTCCTGCAGGATGGGCAATAGACAGAACAGGTCATTAAAATACAGTGCCTTAGAAGAAAAGTAGGTGTGCTGTGCCGAGAAAAAAGCAAGAAGAACTCCTAATCTAGGTGGGGTGGAGCTAAGACTTTCTGAGGAGATGATTCTATTGAGAAATTATAATAATCCTAATATTCCCTATTTGTTTGTTTATTTTTTAAGGGAGGGTCTCACTCTGTTGCTTGGACTAGAGTGCAGTAGTGCCATCACGGCTCACTGCAGATTCAACCTCCCAGACTCAAGTGATCCTGCCACCTCAGCCTCCCAAGTAGCTGGGACTACAGGTGTGCACCTTCACATCCATATAATTTTTTGATGTTTTATTGAGACAAGGTCTCGCTATGTGACCCAAGCTGGTCTCAAACTCCTGAGCTCAAGCGATCCTTCCACCTCAGCCTGCTAAAGTGCTGGGATTACAGGCATGAGCCAGCACGCCCAGCTATAATTCTAATATTTTTATTTAAAACAAAAGAAAACCAAAGTTGAGAAATTCACCGGAGTATTTCTTACAAAGAGCGGAGGCAACACTTGAATCCATATCAACGACAAGTCCCTGCTCTTTCCACCATATTGGTAACAAATGTTTTTTGCTTTTACTGTTTCTAAAAAAATTTACTAATTCAATCAATTCAATCACTTTTTAAAAAGTGGGAATGCATTTCTTTTCTCCTAAGCTTCTGTTCCATAAGCATCCTCATCTTGACAGCATACTCCAGATTTAAATATCTTACACATCAAGAAACTTTATAGTTGGAACATCTAACAATGTTAGCTTTTTTTCCTATATTCCATCAGCATATAAAATCCTGGAGTTTTTTTTTTCCTCTGGAAACAGCAGACTTGAATCTGAAAATTAGAAGTGACTTAATACTAAAGCCAGGCCTTTGAGGAATCAGGGTGTGGATTGCACAAAGCGAGTAAGATCTCTGCTAAATGTTGAGGTCAATACATTATTCCAGAAGTCAGAATCTTCAGAAAATTCTTCAAGTTGGAAAGTAAGACTAAATAAAAGGACGTTAGTGAGTTGTATAATCTTAATTCTCTCGCCCATGCACATGAGTGTGGAAGGTGGGGAAAAGTAGAGAAATTCCTCTCATACATTAATGAGGCAGGAGATGAATGAGAAGGATTCCAGATAAAAGCCCAGAAACTGTATGAGTGTCTGGAGCCAGATCGTATCATACCTAGAGTACTGAGCATGGAGTAAGGCTTGTAAGAAATGAGAAACTTGTACCACATGTAGGCTAGCGTTTTCCAGATAGTGGCTTGTAAATATTGCTGCTCCAAAATCCACAAGGGAAACAGGGTGTAAATTGCAAACAAGAGGCAGAATTTAAGCATGAATGGTGATTTGAGCACCCATGTTGGAAATACACTACAATCTTGGGTGAATTTCTATTGGATGTACAGTAGCAGGGTCCAAACTGAAGAAAGACACTCTCAGTGACTGTGGAAACGATCAGTGTCACAGAAAGGGGCAGATTGGTATCTACTGTCTAGTACTTTTAACCAGTATCCCTTCGATTACCAACAAGATTACACTTTTTTATGTTTTAATTAATATTTCATATTTATTATGCTTTTTTATAAATAGCTTATTCATTTCGTCAATTTTTATATTGGGAGTGCTTAGCTTTTTTGTCTAATATGAAATCTGAAGAGTTTTTGTTTTTTATTTTTAAACAAAAGTTATTTACCCACTTGCTTGTTAAAACATAGCAAAACAATTTTTCCTAGGGGATATAGTATTCTATTTTACATATGGTTAAATACATGCCTCAACACCATTTATGGACTAATTCATGCTTTTCCAAACCATTTCAATTACTACAATGTCATTAAAAGAAGAGACTTCCTACTTCTTTTTAATTTTTCATAAACGTCATGCTTAGTTTTCTAAGTAAGTTTTTTTTTTTTTTTTTTTGAGACGGAGTTTCGCTCTTGTTACCCAGGCTGGAGTGCAATGGCGCGATCTCGGCTCACCGCAACCTCCGCCTCCTGGGTTCAGGCAATTCTCCTGCCTCAGCCTCCTGAGTAGCTGGGATTACAGGCATGCGCCACCATGCCCAGCTAATTTTTTGTATTTTTAGTAGAGACGGGGTTTCACCATGTTGACCAGGATGGTCTCGATCTCTCGACCTCGTGATCCACCCGCCTCGGCCTCCCAAAGTGCTGGGATTACAGGCGTGAGCCACCGCGCCCGGCCCTAAGTAAGTTTTAAATATTTTCTAAGCAGTCAAATTTGATTGGGGCAGTATTTATGAGTTAATTTGGGACAATTATCTCCATTCTATTTTGACTCTTTATATAAAAATATTCAATATTTATATTATATTATTTTATTTTTATAGTCTGACAGTTTTATATATTGTACATTTTTTGTTGCTTGTTTCTGGGAATATATTTTTCATACTATTAAAAATGTCTATAATACATATAAACAGTAGTTTGGATAAATGAAAAATTCTAGGTTAGAAATTATTTTCTTCAACATTTCAAAATATATAACTCTGAGAATTTCTGGCCATTCATTGTTTCAGCTGAGATGACTCATGTGAATCTATTTTTTTTTCCTTCATAGATAAGCTTCTCTTTTTATTAGAAGCTCTTAGAATTTTCTCTTTCATTCTCTCTTCTTAAATTTCACTATAATGTTCTAGATATGGGTTCCTCTTAAATGTTTTGCCCATTTTTGCGACTTTATAAGCTGAGACTTTTGTCTTTCTTAAATTATGACACATCCTTGATTATTATTTCTTTAACTATTTCTTTCTTCCTAGTTTTCTTTTTCTCTTTTTCTGATACTCCAATTACGTGGAGATTGATAGCTCTGCTTCTAATCTCCAAATCTTCTAACTTTTGTGCTATATTTCCCATATCCTTACTCCTTCCCAGTACTTTCTGGGAGATTTTTTTTTCACTTAATAGTATGCATTTAAGTTTCCTGGTTTTTCTTTTCATAGATTGACAGATCATTTTTTTATTGCTCAATAACATTCTATTGTATGGACATACCACAGTATATTCATTCATTCACCTATTGGAAGGCATTCTGCTTTGGTTGCTTATGCTTTTGAGGTCTTACTCAAGAAATCATTGTTCAGACCAATGTCCTGAAGCACCGGGAAAACATTTTCCCAATGTTTTCTTTTAGTGGTTTCATAGTTTCAGGTCTTACATTTAAAGCATTAATCCATTTTGATTTTATTTTTATATATGGTAAGAAATAGGGGTCCAGTTTCATCCTTCTGCATATGGATATCTGGTTTTTCCCGAGCCATTTAGTTAAGAGACTGTCCTTTCCCCATTGTATGTTCTTGGTGCCTTTGTCAAAAATGAGTTGATTATAAATACATGGATTTATTTATTGGTTCTCTATTCTGTTCCATTGGTCTATGTGTCTGTTTTTATGTCAGTACCATGATGTTTTGGTTATTAAAGCTTTATAGTGTGTGTGTGTCTGTGTGTTTAGAGATGGAGTCTTGGCCTGTCATCCAGGCTGGAGTACAGTGGCATGATCATTGCTCACTGCAGTCCTGAATTCCTGGGCTCAAGTTTTTCTCCCAACTCAGCCTCCCAAGTAGCTGGGACTATAGGACCAAGCCACCACACCTAGATTGTAGTATAATTTGAGGTCAGGTAATATTGATGAATATGAAAGATCAGTAGTATTTTGAATATAAAAATCTGTAGCATTTTTATATGCCAAGAGCAAACAAGAACAGCCTCCAGCTTTGTTCTTTCTGCTCAGGATTTCTTTGGTTATTCAGGATCTTTTGTGGCTCCATATGAATTTTAGGATTGTTTGTTCTATTTCTGTGATAAATGTCACTGGTATTTTGATAGGGATTGCATCGAATCTGTAGATTGCTTTGAGTAGTATTGACATTTTAACAGTATTGATTCTTCCAGTCCATGGACATGGGATATCTTTGCATTTTTCATGTGTCCTCTTCAATTTCTTTCATCAACATTTTATAGTTTTCCTTGTAAAGATCTTTCTTCACTTCTTTAGCTAAGTCTTCTCCTAAGTATTTTTTTTCTATAGCTATTGTAAATAGGATTGCTTTCTTGATTTTGTTTTCAGATTGTTTGCTGTTGGCATATTAAAATGCTACTCATTTCTGTATGTTGATTTTATATCTTGCAAGTTCACTGAATTCATTTATCAGTTCTAATAGTTTTTTGGTGGAGTCTTTAAGTTTTCCTAAGTGTAAGATTATACTGTCTACAAAGAAAGACAATTTCACCTCTTCCTTAAAAGCTTCTGCACAGCAAAGAAATCAATCAGCAAAGCAAAGAGACAACCTACAGAATGGGAGAATATTTGCACACTATTTAACTGACAAGGGATTGGTAACTAGAATAATAAGAAACTTGAACAACTCAATAGCAAAAATACAAATAATTCAATTAAAAAATGGCAAAAGATTTGAAAAGATATTTCTAAAAAGAAGACATACAAATGGCCAACAGGTATATGAAAAAATGCCCTAAATCACTAATCTTCAGGGAAATGCAAATCAAAACCACAAATAAATATCACTAACCTAAGTTAAAATGGCTATTACCAAAAAGACAGAAAACAACAAATGCTAATGAGGATGTAGAGAAAGGGGAATATTCATATATTGTTGGCAGAAATGTAAATTAGTACAGCCACTATGGTATGGAGGTTTCTCCAAAACAAAAACTAGAACTACCAGGTAAATCAGCAATTACACCATTGGGTATACATCCAAAAGAAAGGAAATCAGTATATTGAAGAGGTATCTGAACTCCCATGTTTATTTCAGCACTTTTCACAATAGTCATGATATGAAATCAACCTAAGGGTCCATCAGAGATGATGAGATAAAGAAAATATGATATATGCATACAACAAAATATTATTCCACCATAAAATAATAAAATCCTGTACTTCGAAAAACATAGATCAAACTAAATTAGGACATTATGTTAAGTGAAATAAGCCAGGCACACAAAGATAAATGTCACATGTTCTCACTCATACGTGGGAACTAAAACATTGATCTCAGGAAGGTAGTGAAAAGAATGGCTGTTACCAGAGGCTGAGAAGCATAGTGGGAAGAGAGACATAATCAGTATAAAATTACAGGGAGATAGGAGGAATAAATTCTAGTGTCCTATAGCACAGTAGGACAATTGTAGTTAACAATAATCTATTGTGTGTTTTTAAATAATTATAAGTAAATTTGGTACATTCCCAACACAAAGCAATGATATATATTTGAGGCAATAGATATCCCATTACCCAGATTTGATAGTTAGACATTGTGTGTATATTTCAAAATATTACATGTATCCCATAAATATGTACAAGTATTACATCTTCATACAAATTCAAAATAAAAAATAATTTTAAAGGCACTCTGCTTACTTCTAACTCTTGGCAATTATGAATAAAAGCTATTATAAATATTGTGCACAGGTCTTTGTGAAAACAAAAGTTTTCAACTTATTTGGTTAAATATCAAGGAGCACAATTGCTGGACCATATGGTAAGACTATGTTTAGCTTTGTAAGAAACTCCCAAATTGTCTTTCAAAGCAACTGTACTATTTTCTATTTTCCTCAGCAATGACTAAGAGTTCCTATTGCTCCACATCCTCATCAGCATTGGGTGTTGTCAGTGTTTTGGGTTTTAGCCATTCTAACAGACATGCAGTGGTATATCATCATTTTAATTTGCAATTTTCTATTGACAAATGCTATCGAATAGCTTTTCACATGCTTTAGCTGCCATTTATATATACTATATGGTTATGTGTCTGTTCTGATCATTTGGCCATTTTAAAATTGGGTTGTTTTCTTATGTTGAGTTTTGAGAGCTGTTTCGTTTTTACATATTTTGGATACAATTCATTTATCAGATATGTGTTTTGCAAATATTTTCTCCCAGCCTCTGGCTTGTAGCTTTTCATTCTTTTAACAGTGCCTTTTGCAGAGCAGAAGTTTTCATTTTAAAATGAGGTCCAAATCATCAATTTTTCTTTCATAGATTGTGCTTGTGCTGTTTCTTATATAAATGAGCTAAAGATGGCCACTGTTTATTGGATTTAAATACCCCCAAGTTGTTACTTCTTCATATCAGGCTAGAATTTTTAGCTGAAACCCCATAGGCACTAAGCTCAAACTCTTACACTTCCATTTGCTTTAAATATAGCCAAAATAAACATATTTCAAAAAGTCTGTCTACTTTGCATGCCCTGTAAAACTGTGTTCAACATCTGCTAATCATAAATGAGAACTACTTTGTACGTATAAAACACTATAAACCACTGCTTCTTTTTGGAACTCTCTTACTCAAAACTCCCCACCTTGTTGATACAGGACATCACCTAGAAACATATCTTCCTCTTAAATATCCCCTTTTTCCTCCAGGAAGTTCCTTGCCCTATTCCCCTTCTGGATGGTGCCCTTTTTAATAGTCTTTGTCTTCTTCGAAAGGTGTCTTGCTGGGAGGAACTTCTCCTCCCATGCAATTCTGTCTAAGAGCCGCTCAGTAAAGCTTGTTGCATGTTACTGCTTCTCATGATCCTGTCTCTTCCTCAATCAACAGTCAAATTCTTGAACTCACTGCAGTGTTTATATAAAAACTCATTGCCAAACCCAAGGTCACTTAGATTGTCTTCCATGTTATCTTCTAGAAGTTTATAGGTTTTCATTTTACATTTAGGTATATAATCTATCATTTAAGTTAATTTTGTGAAAGTTGTAGGGTCCGTATCTAGATTTGTGGTTTGTTTCTTTGTTTTTGCATGTGGCTGTCCAGTTGTTCTAGCATTATTTGTTGAAAATACCACTCTTTCTCCATTGAATTACCTTTGCTCCTTTATCAAAGACCAGTTGACTATATTTGTGTGGGTTTATTTCTGGATTCTCTCCTCTGCTTCACTGATCTCTTAGTCTATGCTTTCACTAATACTACACTGTCTTGATTATTATAGCTTTATAGTAAGTTTTGAAGTCCAGTAGTGTCAGTCCTCTGATTTTGTTCTTTTTCAGTATTGGGTTGGTTTTTCTGTCTTTTGCTTTTCCATTAAAACTTTAGTATCAGTTTGTTGATATCCACAAAATAACTTGTTTGGATTGCAGTATACATTTTTTTTTTTTTAAATACTATCTGGCTACTTTGCCCAGGCTGGACTGTAATAGGTATTCACAGATGCAGTCTTAGCTCATTGCAGCCTCAAACTCCTGGGCTCAAGCAATCCTCCTGCCTCAGTCTCCAGAGTAGCTGGGACCACAGGTACACACAACCACGTCCAGTTTTCAGTACACTTTTATCAGCATCATCTTTCATCGCATTCTTCACCAGTCCATCACTGTTCTAGTTAGATCTAGCAGTTTCCTAGTTAATTGTCTTAGGTTTTTCTGTCTCCTCCTTTCTCATATTAATAACTCTCATTTCAGTTTCCTTGTATTGGCTAGCCTGTTTGGAACAATATTAAATAAAAATTGTATTTGTAGGCATCCTTATCTTGTTTCTCTAATCAATAATAATAGGGATATGTTTATTATTTCACCTGTAGGCTTGACATTGCAAATCTATTATCCTGTATTGTCAGTAACTTTCTCTCTGTGCTATCCTGAACACTTTTTTATAATCTAATAAATGTTCCTTTTATCAAGTATGCTTTTTGCATCCCTCAAAATGACTACTTGATTTATCTATCTTGTCATATTAATATAATCATATATATCAAGTTATTACTTAAACTTGAACTCTCCTGGAATTCCTAGTTTAAGTTTTTCCTCAATTTATGTGGAGAACTATTTATTTTAATAAACTCAGGCTTTAAGTTGTTAATGTCTTCTTTAATATTTTTGCACTTATATTCATAAATGAGATTGGCTATAGTTTTATTTTTTTTTTAATCTTTGTCTTCACTATACTGTCAAGCAGTCTAAATAACGTAAGAATTATCTTTCCCTGACAGTTTGAAAAATGTTATCTATAAACCTGTCTGGATCTGCTGCTTTCACAGGGAGTTATTCTTTGATAAAACTCTTGCAATTTATTCTTCGATGAATGTCCAGTCAGGCTTTTACAAAATGTGTTTGTATTCAACTTTGGGCATTTGTATTTCCTGAGAAAATTACCTATTTCAGTGATATTTTTAATACTGAAGCTGTATGTAAAATTATCTCATAGTTTAGAAAATATTCCCTTTTTAACTTTCTATTGCTGTGATATTCCCTTTTTTAACTTTCTATTGCTTTTTGTATTCCCTTATTTAACTTTCTATTGCTGTGATTTGTCTCTTTTCTTGATTAGATCTCCCAAGAACCAGGTTTTGAATTTGCTTTATTTCAAATTATGTTTTCTATTTTTTAAAAGTTTACATTAATTATTATCAGTGTTTTCTCCTGCTTCACCAGATTCCTATTTTATTTACTTCAACTTCTTGAGTTGAATGCCCAGTTAACTTGCATTTATTAATTCAGGTTTAATAAGAAAAGCAGAAAAAGCTGTCAAGTTTTTTCTTAATACAACTTATCCACAGCATTTAATTTTTCATATATGATATTCTCATTGTGATTTTTTCCATAATATGTAAGAAGGGGGGTATTATGTGTAGAAAAATGAGAATAAAAATCAAGCTAGAAAAAGAATCACCTGTAATTCCACCAGATGAAACATGTTATGTAGTTTTGACAACAATTTTTTTTTTTTTTTTGAGACGGAGTCTCGCTGTTGTTACCCAGGCTGGAGTGCAATGGCGCGATCTCGGCTCACCGCAACCTCCGCCTCCTGGGTTCAGGCAATTCTCCTGCCTCAGCCTCCTGAGTAGCTGGGATTACAGGCACGTGCCACCGTGCCCAGCTAATTTTTTTGTATTAATAGAGACGGGGTTTCACAATGTTGACCAGGATGGTCTCGATCTCTCGACCTCGTGATCCACCCGCCTCGGCCTCCCAAAGTGCTGGGATTACAGGCTTGAGCCACCGCGCCCGGCCAACAATTTTTTTTTTTAATTTTATATTTCAAAACCCATAATGAAGAGGACTTAAAGTGAAAACTGGGAAACATATCTGTAATATTTATGAGAGACATTAGTATCTTTAATATAAAAACATTTTCTGTAATGCTTTGAGAAAGAAAGAGTGGAAGGCTCCAATGGTAGAGCAGACACACAAAAAGCCCAAAAGCATATTAAAAAAAAAAATCAGCTTCACTTTGCAAACAAATAAATGTGAACTAAAGACATGGTGAGAACCTTGTTTTACTTTTAAATTAGCAAAGGTTTTCTTCTTTAGTTGTAAGTTCAAGGTTGGCACAATTTTAAGAAAACAGGCTCTCTCACTATCTTTGCGTAACATCAAAAGGAAGTAATGAAAGTCATAAAAATGGTATATAAGAAAGTAACTATATATGCCAAAGATTTAGCTAAAAGGTATTTACTACAGCTAAAAATAATAAATAACCTGAATGTGAAATAAATGGGGATCGGCTGATTTAATTATGCTAAAGTAAATTAATGGGTTAGACAGCTATTACAATATACAGCAGAAAATATTTATGGGAAAGGAAAGGACATAATGATGTATTGATATCTAAAAAGGCAGGTTAAAAATGTATTTATTGTATAATCTCATTTTGGAAATACAAAATAGATATGTGACCTATTTGAATTTGAAAAAGCTTATGCATACATATATTATGAATAGTTTTCTCCTCCTCCTTCTCCTTCCAACACTTCATCCTCTTTCTTCGCTTGTTATAAAGTTGGGGAAGAAGCAAAAACTAGGACACATAAAAATTGCCAGTAATGCCTTCAGGAAAATGCTTTCACAAATATTCCAGGCTTTTTCACATAACATCATTGAATCTTCAGACTTGGCTATTAGAAGGTCACCATGGTTATTGCTCCCAGAGACATTTCAGAAGAGTGGAGAGAGTAGAAGTCTGTTGGGAGTGAGTGGAGGTCTGAACACACAAGGGTGTACAGATCCAAGAGCAGATGACTGTTTGGAAAGTTAAAAAGGAAGCATGAAGACACAAGGGACAGAACCATTGGTGGAGAGGACCTCCTTCAGGGCAGAAATAAAACTCCTTTGTCATCTAGTGCAATTTGGGGCACACTAAATGTTGAATTTGTTTAAATTTAATTCACAAACACCTCTTTCCTTTTTTTTAATTTTTTTATTTTTGAGACAGAGTCTCACTCTGTTGCCCAGGCTGGAGTGCAGTGGCGCGATCTCTGCTCACTGAAAACTCCGCCTCCTGGATTCCAGTGATTCTGCTGCCTCAGCCTCTCGAGTAGCGGGATTATAGGCGCGTGCCCCAACACCCAGCTATTTTTTTGCATTTTTAGTAGAGGCAGGGTTTTGCCATGTTACCCAGGCTGGTATCAAACACCTTCGCGCAGGCAGTCTGCCGACCTCGGTCTCCCAAAGTGCTGGGATTACAGGTGTGAACCACTGCGCCTGACACAAACACCTCTTTCTAAAGACTTAAGCTAGCTGATGGCAGACGACCTTTTTATTTTCTTTATATTCCCCCAAAATATTTACCACATTTTAATAAGCATTTTATTTATTTATTCATTTGTTTGTTTATTTACTTATTTGTTGCCCCGGCTGGAGTGCAGTGGCGCTAACTTGGCTCACTGCAACCTCTACCTCCTAGGTTCAAGCGATTCTCCTGCCTCAGTCTCCCAAGCAGCTGGGATTACAGGCACACGCCACCACGCCCAGCTAATTTTTTGTATTTATAGTGGAGACGGGGTTTCACCATGTTGACCAGGATGATCTCGATCTCTTGACCTTGTGACCTGCCCACCTCAGCCTCCCAAAGTGCTGGGATTACAGGCGTGAGCAACCGAGCCCAGCCAGCACTTTTATTTTTAATTGAAATTTTTGTTGGGATAATTGTAGATCACCTGAATTGGAATAAATCATACAAAAATCACACTTTATCCAGTTTTCTGCAATAGTAACCTTTTGTAAAACAAAATAACATCACCACCACGATATTGACTTTGACACAATTTACTGATCTTCTTCAGGTTTCCCTAGTTTAACTTGCACTTATTTGTGCATGTGTATTCATCTATACAGTTTTACCATAAATTCAGTTTTGTGTATTCACAACCACAGTCAAAATACTAAACTATCACCAAAAGGATTCCTCACGCTGCTTTTTTTTTTTTTTTAGCAACACTCGCCTCCCTTCTGCCACCACCCACTCCTCGTCCCATATGCTTAGAAACCATTCTCCCTATCTAAAAAGTTATCATTTCAAAAATGTTGTATAAATGGAATCATACAGTAATTTACCTTTTTGGATAGGCTTTCCCTTGGCATAATACCCTGGAGATTTTTTAGGTGGCCATGTGTTTCAATAGTTCATTCTGTTTATTGTTGAGTAGTATCTTATGGTTTGGATATACCACAGTGTTGGGTATTTTTATCTTAACAGTTATTTGCTCAAGTACATCTGGACTGATTCCAGCTTTTGGCGATCACGAATAAGCTGCTATGAATATTTATGTACAGATTTTGTGTAAACATATATTTTCATTTCTCTGGGATAAATGTCCCAAGTCTGCCATTGCTGTGTAATATGGTAATTTCATTTTCAGTCTTGTAAGAAACTGCCAAACTGTTTTCTAGAGTTACTGTGCCATTTTTACATAATACATTCTCATCAGCAGTGTATAACTGATCCATCTTTTCCACATTCTTACCAGCATTTGATGTCATTATTCTTTTATTCAAACCTTTCTGCTAAGTACATAATGACACCTAGTTACAGTCTAAGGTTGCATTTCCTTGGTGAGAAGTGATGTTGAATATTATGTTATGTGCCTATTTGCCATCTGTATATCCTCTTTAGTGTTCACGTGCTTTTGCCCACTTTCCAATTGGATGAATTTTTCTTTTTACTGTTGGTTTTGAAAGTTTTAGAAATATATTCTAAAATTGGTCCTTTTTTCGAATCATTTGCAAATATTTTCTCCTAGGATGTAGCTAGTCTTTTTGCTGTCTTCACATGAGCTTTTACATAGCAAGTTGAATTCTGATTAAGTCCAATTTATCAATGTTTTATGGATCGTGCTTTTTGTGTCAAGTCTGAGGCTTTTTGGTTAATTGTAGGTCCTCGCTTCCATTTTTGTTCCCAAGAGCTTTAAAATTGTACATTTTATATTTTGACCCCGATTCATTTTGAGTGAATATTTGTATAATGTGAGAGGTTAAGGCTGAGGTTCATGCTGTTTGCCTGTGAATGGTCAGTTGTTCCAATGCCATCTGTTGAAAAAGCTATCCTTTCTCCATTGAACTGCTTTAGATTTATGTCAAAAATTAGGTGAGCATGTCTGTAGGAATCTGGATTCTGATTTTTTTTTTCCATTGATCTAGTGCCTGCTCCTTTGCCAATACCATAGTGTCTTGATTGTCTTGATTACTCTAGCCATACAGTCACATCTTAATAATCAGTAGAGTAATTCCTGTATTTTATTCTTGTTTGTTAGGATTACTTTAGCTATTCTAGGGTCTCAGACTTTTCATATAGATTCTAGAGACCAATACATAAACTTTACAAAATCCCACTAACTACATAAACTTTGGTGGGATTTTGATACAAATTGCATTTAGCATATAGACAATTTGGCCAGAATGACATCTTTACTATGTTGAGTCTTAAACTCAGTATGTTTTTCTGTTTAGCGCTTTGACTTCTTTCATTTAGTCTTTAATTTTTGGCAATTTAACTATGATGTAGCATGGTGTCTCCTTGCATTTGCCATCCTTGATGTCCTATGGGTTTCCTGGATCTGGCTTTCTATTGTCTTCCTGAGACTTCAGAAGTGTTCTGTTTTATTTCCTTGAATATGTCTTATGTCCCTTTCTCTTTCTTTTCCTTCTGGCACACAAATAATGCATAAATTGTTCTGCTTAATGGTCTCCCATTGGTCTCTTAATCTATAATTACCCCTTTTTATTCTTTTTTGTTTTTGCTCGTCAGATTGAATGATTTCCAGTGATCTGTCTTGAAGTTCACAATTTTCTCCCCTGATTGTCTTAGTTTGTTATTAAACCCTGCTATTGAATATTTTAGTTCAGTTATAGCATTTTTCAGATCTATGATTTCCATGTGATACTTTTTTATAGTATATCTTTGTTGAAGTTCTCAGCTTGGTCTTGGATTGCTGTTTTGACATCTGTGAGCATTCTTATGACCATTATTTTGAATTTTCTGTCAGGTAAATCACAAAACTCCACTTCATTCAGGTATGTTTCTGGAGATTTATTTTGTTATTGTTTGTTTGTTTTGTTCCTATTTCTTTCTTTTCCTTGATTTTCAGTATTGGTTTTTGTACATTAGGTAGAAACCTACTTTTTAGTTGACCGGAATTGCATAGAAGGTTTTTACCAGTCCATTTGACTTCAGATTTTAAGGTGCCCCTCTTATTTCTGTGTTTGTTCAGATGGCTGTGTCTATACCAGAGGTCTATGACATCTTATCAATACTAGAAGTCTTATTATGATGTTTTTGCCAAACACTTAGAAATTGATTTCTAAAAAGGTTTTACAAATGTAGTGAGTTATTTTCTGTATTTTATCACACTAAATAATCACCAAATAATCTGAGAAATAAGCATAGTGTTCAGAAAAGAATCTCTTTTAATGTGCTGAATCTTTTATAGATTTAGGCACATTTATGGCAAACCATCTATGCTGTATCAGTCTTCCTTCACTCCCTCCAGCCCCCAACTGAGATTTACAATTGGAATTAATTGTGAATGACTTTGTCTCATGACTATAACATATTCCAAGCTAGAGGTTTCAGGAACAAAGCATCTCCATCTGTCTTTGTCTTCAGCCCTCACGTGAGGATCCCATATATTAGCTTTTTTTATTAATTTTTTATATGGAGAAGTGACTCAACATGTACCAGACAGCCAAATAAATTACTGATCATCTCCTTCTTTGCACAGTTTCATATTATCAAAAACTATATGCATATATGAGTTAAATGATTCAGTAATGTTAAAAAAATAATATCTAGAAGTATCTCACCACTTAAAACATACATGCACAAGTACACATATCCAATCTTGTTGGCTTTTGTTTCAATATAATTCTATTTTTGATATTCCTTCAATTATAATTTAGCTTACATTGTTATGGTGATATATAAATATATTTGTGCATAGACTATTTGAATATTTTATGATTACATTAACTAAAAATGTTTATAGCACTTTTGCATGAATAATTTTGTTCTATTTCTTTCTCAATTTTGCTTTAAAAAGTATCTTCATTTTGCAGATGTGCAAACTGAACAGAGGATTAGAACTTATTTTTTTCTAAAATCTAACAGCTAACTTCTAGCAGCACTGAGACCAGAATATAGATCTTCTGACTCCAGGCTCTTTGCAGTAAACATCAATCCCTCTGTGGCTAACGTCCAAACACAAGATGAAAGAAAACGTGGAGTAGAATACAAAAGGAATTATTTCATGCAGCATTCAGAGGTGTTATTCATATCCAGGAAACACTTTTAATTACCAATCTGGTGTTAATTTACTTATCTGTGTCTCGTCTGTGACTAAACATTCTCCAGCCCAGGCTGATTAATTCTGACATGAATCAGATGTTTTCATTATTAGCTAAAATTTATGCTTTAGCCATACCTATGCAGGCAGTCTCCTACCCACATATCTCATTTAGGGAGACAGTTTATTTGTAGTTAACTTTTAAAAATTGAGATTCATAGAATTACAACGTATAAATTGCCAAACATGTATAAAATTCTTATTATATAGAAAATAATATTAGCTTCGTTATATGCCAATTAATCTGACTTTCATTCAGAATCTTGTGCAGAAGAGATTGAATTGAGAACTTAATTTTTTATACATTCACAGATTGAACCAGAGAATGTGGCTCTATTTTATATTAACAAAATAATTTTCTTTGTTTATTCAATAAGCAGTACTCATTGTGTTATTTTTTAAAAATGGTCTATGCATAAGGTTTTAAAGCAGTCGAGTTTATTTATTTCTTTTCCCCTGATGTATTATTATTATTATTATTATTTTTTTGCCTGGTGCTTTAGAAAATATATGACCTAGAAAGCAGCCTAATTCTTGTCACAGCTGCAACCTTACTGATGCAGAAAATTTGGCACGTATATAAAATGAAGCTGTCTCTAATGCTTTGTCTGCCCTTCTAGAATCTCCTTTGTTTAATCACTATGATTGGAGCCTCAAAAAGGGCCTGCCTTCAGGAATAAGTGGATTGGAATGAGAGGATGCTGATGTGTGAATAAAACGGTGATATAAAAGAAAATGGATAGCTCTCCCGCTCTGACTGAAGTCTGTGGAGGTTGTTCTGCCTGTCACTGATAGCTGTATGAGTCAGTCTCCAATTTGGGAATTACAATCCTGACCCGCCCCCAGACCAGGATTGCCCCTGCTACACGTTTCCATGGTGCCAAACTTCCCTGTCCTAGCACATGATTGCAATTGCTTCTGTTCTCCCTGATAGATGTGCAGGGTTGGGGATAATGCTTGCCTTCCCATAGTCACATCAATATCTCACACACAGCTGGCATGTGGCGAGCCCTTCATAAATGTTTGTTCAATTAAAGAATAAAGACAGTTTAAAATTTGAGCTCATTTCTGACTTTTTAATAGCTTTATCAAGGTATAAATTGACAGAAAGAAAAAGCTGGCATGTATTTCATGTGTGCAATTTGATGAGCTTGGGTATAGTATATACCCGTGATATCATCACAATCAAACTGATAAACATATCCATCACCTCCAAAAGTTTCCTCTGCCCCCTGCTTTTTGTGGCAAGAGTACCACAAAAAATTTAAAGCCGAACTTGTGAGCCTTCATTGTTCCATCTTCCAAAGCTATTAGGTCGGTGCAAAAGTAATCACCGTTTTGGCCATTACTTTAATTACTTTACATTAATGGCAAAAACGGCGATTACTTTTGTACCGACCTAATACTTGCTATCATCTCTTCTTGTCTATTTTCCATCCCTCTTATTGTTGTACAAACTTAAATCACACTTAAAAAAAATAAAATAAATGGGAAATAAAAAGAAAAAAGGATGAATTCAGGGAAAATATATTTATATTCCCATCATTTACCAGGTGACTTTTTTTGTTTGAAACAGAGTTTCGCTCTTGTCAACCAGGCTGGAGTTCAACGGCACGATCTAGGCTCACTGCAACCTCCACCTCCCATATTCAAGCTATTCTTCAGCCTCAGCCTCCCAAGCTCTCTTCAGCAGAACAATCAATCCAGTCTATGGCTGACTTCATTCAGGTAGACCTACATTTTTCCATTTACCGGGGACTTATGGGGCTTTTTTTTTTTTTTAATAACCATATAGTCAGTTTTACCAACAAGGCATCACCTCTTGTAATCCTTAGGCACAACCCAAAACATAAGTTGCACTGGCCAACTGGATTCTTCCAGTCTCATCCTCTCCCCTGAGATATTCCTACCTCTCCTTTTACTATTAGGTCCTCCAGAGTCCCCATGCTATGAAAAACACAATCCCTACAATCTCACCCTGAACATCTCCATTTGTATACACAACAGACATCTCAAACTTAACATACTGAAACCGAAATTCCCTTTTTTTTTTTGATTCAGGTTCTCACTCTGTCATCCAGGCTGGAGTGCAGTGGCACAATCTCGGCTCACTGCAGCATCCACTTCCCTGTTTCAAGTGATTCTCCTGCCTCAGTCACTTCAGTAGCTGGGATTACAGGCATGCACCACCATGCCCGGCTAATTTTTGTATTTTTAGGAGAGATGGAGTCTTGTCATGTTGACCAGGCTGGTGTCGGACTCCTCAGCTATCTGCCCTCCTTGGTCTCAAAAAGTGCTGGGATTATAGGCATGAGCCACTGCGCTGCCCTAGAATTCTTTATTCTGTTCCAATCCTTTCCCCAATCTATTCCTGCTTCACTTGGCTTCCTATTCTTGAAAAGTTACACCATTCTTCCAGCTGTTCAGGCCAAAATCTTTGAAGTCATCCATGCTTTCTTTCTCCTCCTCTAACCCACATCTAAGTCATCAGCAAGTCCTGTTGACATTACCTTGAAAAATACAGCTCAAATTGAACTGTTCTCATCACCTACACAACTACCCAGAGGAAGCTGCAGTATGTTCTCCTAACTCAGCCCTGCCTTTTCTTTTCTTGTTCACCCATGCTCTATTCTGTTCCCAGCTACTCAAATGATCTTTTTAAAACAAAATTCAGAGCATCATATTCTTCTGTTTTAAACCCTCCACAGCTTTCCATTTCACAATTAAACATTTTTAAACCCTTACCTTGACATATAAAGCCTGTCTAATCTGATTCTCAGCTTTTTTTCTGACATCTGTGTGATGATAAATGATTAACACCTAGCTCTCCACATGTCATCCTGGCATGAATGTTGGTTGATATTTTCATATACGTTAACAAGTAAGACAAGAGTAAGAGAACAAAGACTGTGTTGGAATTTCACCCATGTGTCGACAACATGAAGATCTTCTTTGCCAAATTGGATAACAGTTTTTGAATACTGAAAGGATAGTTCCTCAATTTTTTGTGTAATTCAAATATAACATGAAACACTTCTACGTTTAATCTGAATTACTAACATTTTCTCCACCTATTTCGTAAGTCTAGACAATCAACAAAAATTAAGGTAAGCCTTGATTTGTAGCATTTGCCCATTTCCATCATGTAATTCTCCCACAATGGCTGATTTCAAGCTAACAAGTCAACACCACTGAACTTGGAGCTGAGAAGAGATGCAAAGGAGGGCAGCATTCCATGGTAATTCCACCTTACAGACACTCAGATAGGCACAAACTCAAGAGCATAGATAACAATAAAAACGTAGCAAACTAATTAGGAAGTGATGAGTTTTAGTTTTAATATGATACGTTCAGTTGAAAGCTTATATGATTTAATGTTTAAAAATGGCTGTGTTTAGCAACTGGTTGGCAAAATTCCTGAAACTTAACAATTTGCTCTGCAAACCAGTGTAGGCTGGCTCCTACATAGCACTTACCACCGTTCACTCTGCCTCTGCTACCCTGGCCTCTTTGCTGTGCTTTGAACACACAGCACTTTCCCAACTCAGGGAGTTTGCACTTTCTCTTCCCCATGCCTAGAATGCTCTACCTGCATGCCTCGCTCCTGTACTTCATACCTTTCACATCTTTCTCTGTTCAAGTATCACCTCCTCAGTAAGGTCATCGCCAACCACCTTGACGCCCCATCACTCACTATCCCCTTCCCATGCTTCTACTGTTTCTCCTAGCACTGATTACTCCACAACATTCTATTATTTACTTGTTTAAATGTTTATTCTCCTATTACACCAAACTAGAAGCACCATAAGATTAGGGAACTATTCTTCACTGCAACCCTAATGCCTAAAAGAGTTTTTAGCCTACCACAGAGGTTCAACAGCTATCTGTCAAATGTTTTGGGACCAACTCAGTATTTTATCTATCTATCTATCTATCTATCTATCTATTTTTTTTTTTTTGAGACAAAGTCTCACTCTTGTCACCCAGGCTAGAGTGCAATGGTGCGATCTCAGCTCGCTGCAACCTCTGCCTCCCTGGTTCAAGCGATTATCCTGACTCAGCCTCCCGAGTAGCTGGGACTACAGGTACCTGTCACCAAGTCCAGCTAATTTTTGTATTTTTAGTAGAGACAGGGTTTCACCATCTTGGCCAGGCTGGTCTCGAACTCCTGACCTCATGATACATCCGCCTCAGCTTCCCAAAGTGCTGGGATTACAGGTGTGAGCCACCGCACCCAGCCTTATTTATGTATTTATTTATTTATTTTTGAGACAGAGTCTTGCTCTGTCATCCAGGCTGGAGTGCAGTGGCATGATCTTGGCTCACTGCAACCTTCAACTCCCAGGTTCTAGCGATTCTCATGCCTCAACCTCCTGAGTAGCTGAGACCACAGGCATGCAC
Source organism: Aotus nancymaae (assembly GCF_030222135.1). Taxonomy (NCBI): domain Eukaryota; kingdom Metazoa; phylum Chordata; class Mammalia; order Primates; family Aotidae; genus Aotus; species Aotus nancymaae. Next base: position 25,311,685 of record NW_026988494.1, on the reverse strand, counting down.
TAACATGCCCGGCTAATTTTTGTATTTTTTAGTAGAGACGTGGTTTCACCATGTTGCCCAGGCTGGTCTCAAATGCATGGCCTCGAGTGATCTGCTCACCTTGGCCTCCCAAAGTGCTGGGATTACAGGCGTGAGCCACTGTGCCTGGCTTGGACTCAGTATTTCTTTCTCTTCCATGGCTTAACTGAAATCTACCCTAGAGACTCTCACAGGTGGGATGCTATTCTTTGTCACAAAAAACACCTGCACCAGAACCACCTAGAGTGATAGAAATAAAAGTGCTTCAAGGTTGGGAGATGGAGATAGTATTCTCCTCCCTTTCCCAAGTCTCTTCTGAACTCCTTCTTTGAGAGTCAGGCCATTTCTCTCTGCCCCCCACCACCAGGGCCCACCACTCCTTGTTTCCATGGGTCTCCTAGTCACTATCCCTCAGTCACCGAAGGCTTTGCCTCCATATCTATATGGATATCAACTTTTAAAAATAACAACCTCTAAGTTCCCTGGGATAGTACAAGCATCTAACTTAATGTCTAGTATATATTAAGCGCTTGATAGATGTTCCTTAAGTAATTGAATTAATGACTTGTGACCAGTTTTCATCTTGGGAGTGAGCCAGTTATTCATGGATTAGACCAGGAGACCTTCTGGTGATTATACCAGCTAAGAATTATCATCTGAACTGTGTAAGAGTAGGAAACAGACACATTTACCTGCCAGAGGCATTTACCTGACACATGGTTAAGCAAAGTTTGTGTCTTTATATGATTTGCAAGATTTTCAACCTAATATAAACTAAACACTCAAATAAATGCGATAGTTCAATTCTGATTTTCCTGGTCCCTGACTTTGTGTTTGTTTTCATGGTGCCAATGAAAAATGCAATCTAAGTCAGTTTCCCAATATCCTTCTTTTTCATTCTGAAACTTGTCACACAATGATGAAGAGTCACTTTGGGATTCTGGTTTCATGCCTCTGACCTGGCATTTTTGGTTTGTTTCTTTTTTTCCCAAATTCAAATAGTCTCACTTGGCATTTGGAAGACTGACCCAACTGTCTCAGCATTCCCTAGGCAATAAAGATGTAAGTTAATTAAAAAACCCAAACAGAGCTGGTCTCCAAAAAAACAGAGTACCTAAGAATGCCAACAGGCAGTCATTTATGTTTTATTACTACAGAGCTTTGCAAAATGTTCATCATTTTAATGCATTGAGTTACACAGTCACTAACACCTCCCAGAAAAAACACCTAGGGTAATGCCTGGCAAATAGAAGGCTTTTACTAATTTTGTTTGTTTGTTTAGGTGGTAAACATACATTTGTAAAGCATTCTGCTCAACAGGAGCTGCACTGAAGACATAGAAAATGTGCTTTAATATCTTCAGTTGTAACAAAACAAAAATAGAAACCTCCAAATACGAAAACCTATAAAAAGATGTGGAGCATCTTAGGGAGTATATGGACATTCTCAATCGAAAGTAGAGAAAATTAATTTGCATAGTTAGCAAGGAAAATTTTGGATGGGATGAAAGAGATCTTGCCCAGAGAGAAAATGAACAAAATCAGAGGAGTCTCACCTTTTTGTGGTGATAGGAGAAACACACTCCTCCTCAGAACAGAGGTGAGCACCAGGCTCTGTGGATGTCTTTTGGTGCCAGAGCAGCACAGAGGAGACCAGGAATGCTGGGGTTGGACAGATGAGGGGAAGGCAGGGTGGGTCCATAGTGCATCTCCTGTGAAACCAGCCACAGCTTGAGGCTATGCCAGTCAACTGCCCGAATCAGTCTGGGATGGTTTTGCTGGCCAGAGGACGTCAACAGGTGAGAAGGCAGCCTGCAGTGAAGGAGCAGTGGCCCAGCCTAAAGGCAAAAAGAGACTCGACTCACTCACGTGCAACCTCTAGGAAAGACAGGCCATGAGATAATGAGTCATATTCACAGGGAATGGCCACAAAGAAGACACGAACTGGGAGGCTGGGTGAGTGGTAAGTTAGCAATCAATAGTGGGAAGGTAATTTCCCAAGTCTCCACGGGTGCGTGACATAAGATGGAATGACTTGGGTATTGCCTTAGTCAGCTCCTCCTGCCATAACAAAATACCATAGACTGGGTGAGTTAAACAATAGACATTTATTTCTCATAGTTTTGGAGGCTAAAAGTCCAAGACCAAGATGCCAATAGATTTGGTTCCTGGTAAGGGCTCTTTCCCTGATTTGCAGATAGCTGACTTCTTGTTATGGGTGCCGTGGGCTCACATGGCAGAGAGAAAGCTCTGGTATCTTTTCCTCCTTTTATAAGGGGGTCCCACCTTCATGAATTCATCTAAACCTAATCACCTTCCAAAGGCCCCACCTCCAAATACCATCACATTGGGGGTTAGGGTTTCAACATATAAATTTTGGGGGGGACATAAACATTCAGGTCATAGCTGGGATTAAAGGAAGGAATCTGAATTCCCCTAGGTGAGTGATATGGTTTGGCTGTGTCCCCACCCAAATCTCATCTTGAATTGTAGCTCCCATAATTCCCATGTTATGGGAGGGGCCTGGTGGGAGATAATTGAATCATGGGGCAGTTTCCCCCATACTGTTCTTGTGGTGTTGCATAAGTTTCACGAGATCTGATGGCTTTATAAGGGGAAACCCCTTTCACTTGGCTCACATTCTCTCTAGCTGCCACCATGTAAGAAGTGTCTTTCGCCTTCAGCCTTGATTGTGAGGCCTCCCCAGCCATGCGAAACTGTGAATCCATTAAATTTCTTTTTCTTTATAAATTATCCAGTCTCAGGTATGTCTTTATCAGCAGCACAAAAACAGACTAGTACAGTGAGGGTTCAGAGAAAGGAGTATTCTAACTTCCTAAATGACATGTCCTAGAGTCCTCTTGATATTCCCTGTGGAGAGCTCCAGGTGTCAGCTAATGTGCATGTACCCCTTTGACCCACATGTCCCCTTCAACTGAAGGCAAAGCACTGAATCCACCAGGATAGCTTGGCGCTGAAGAGGGGTGGTGTTGGAGTGGATATTCATTCATGCATCCTCCATTGATTATGTGCCACTTATGTGTATTAGTCTGTTCTTGCACTGCTCTAAAGAAGTACCTGAGACTGAGTAATTTGTAAAGCAAAGAGGTTTAATTGGCTCATGGTACAGGCTTTACAGGCAGCATGACTGGGGAAGCCTCAGGAAACTTATAATCATGGTGGAAGGTGAAGGGGAAGCAGACACATCTTCACACAGCCAGAGCAGGAGGAAGAGTTGGGGACACTTTTAAACAACCAGATCTTCTGAGAACTCTGTCATGAGAACAGCACCAAAGGGATGGTGCTAAACCATTTACGAAGGATCCACCCCCATGATCCAATTACCTCCTAGCAGGCCTCACCTTTAACATTGAGAATTGCAATTGAACATGAGATTTGGGCAGAGACACAGATCCAAGCCATATCAGTACTCTTCAAGCTTATGGAGACACAGATGCAAACAAGAAAGGCCTACTTCCTGCTCTCATGAAGCTTACACTCTAGAGAAGGAAAAGAAAATAGGTAAGTAAATTTATGTACGAACAAATGTTGAGGAGCAAACTGGATGACCTGAGAGAGAGATTGGGTCAGAGTTGGGGATGGACTTTAAATTAGTGGTGAAGGACAGACTCAGAGGAGGTGGTGCTTGAACTGAACCTACATGACAGAAGGATTCAGGTGGGTCAAGACTTGGAGGCAGAGGGCACAAAGCATTCTGTAGCAGGGCAAGTAAAAGGTTTTGAGAAACAAAGAGAAGGTTAGTTTGGCTGGAGCCCAGTGCATGAGGGTAGAAGCCAGGTCAAGTAGGGCCTTTAAATCCACTCATTTCTCACCATCTGCTATGAACCGAATGTGTGTCTCCCCAGAATTCCTATGTTGAAGCCCTAATTTCTAATGTAATGGTATTTGGAGATGAGGCCATTAGAAAGTAATTGGAGTTAGATGAAGTCATGAAAATAGGGGTCTCATGATGGAATTAGTGCCCTTATAAGAAGAGATGCCAGTTAACTGAAGCTCTCTCTCTTCACCATGTAAGGACATAGAGCAATGGAGGCTGTCTGCAAGCCAGGAAGAGAGTCCTCACCAGACACTGAATCTGCCAGTTCCTTAATCTTGGACTTCCCAGCCTCCAGAATTGTTAGAAATTGATGTCTATGGTCTAAACCATTCAGTCTGTGCTATGTTGTTATGGCAACCTGGGCCAACTAAAATACCATCTGAGTAACCTTGGGCAAATCAGAGGCTAAGCCTTGGTTGTCTCATTTGGAAAAAGGAAATGTATGTGTTCACATCATAGTTTATTGGCATAATTAAATGAAATTATGCATTTGAGGTGTTGAATTCAATACCTGGGGTATACTAAATACTCAAAAATTCTGATATTATTAACAAATTCTGCAGGAATAAATGTCATTGGTGACAACAATTGCTGAAACTTTCTGAGGAGTTGTTTTGTTGTGTGTTAGCAAAACCATTCCTGGCGGTATCCCACAGAGCAGAGGGGAAGATGTTGCATGAGTCATGAGGTCACTGAGATGCAGACCACACTGTGGCTATGGCAATGGGTCTGCACATGAAGTGCCAAGAATTACTCTGGAAAGGGAACAAATCGAATGATGATTTATTAAAAATGATTGCATGAGAAAATTGTCTGAAAAAAAAGAAAAAAGGTCAGAAAAAAAGATTTGTATGCTTTTCATTGCCTTTTACTGATTTGAATCTGACACTCAATCACAAGAAGTGGTAATTGCCGTTCTGTTTGTTTCACTTAATCAGTGATTTCAGTTTTCACCTAGTGGAAGAAAAATAGAAGCTCCTAGCATTATATGGGGAGAGGTAAGCACTCTAGGAACAAAGACATCACTTAGCAACAGAATTTCTGCATATACTCGTGGATTCTCCTTTTTATAGTTTGTAGTCCTGTATTTTAAGGGATAAATAATCATGACAATATTTCTAGCATAATATACTCTGCTGTTTAGAGATTCATCCAAAAAAAAATCCTTTATGGGCTCTGCAGCATACCCAGCACTATATGAGAGGCAATCAGGCTCACAGTGAGGTCATTGTCCTCGGGTAACAGCTGCAGAGGGGCTTCTCATAGCAGCACCAGGAGATGCAACTCCATCCTTATCCAGGGCTAAGCACTGGCCACTCAAGATAGCAAGATAGCAAGTCAAGACTCACAGGTTTCCTGAAAACCACCCATGCACATTCTTACCATTGATATGGCGGGCAAATTATCCAGACTGACTCTCTTGCTGAAAACAAAGAAAAACCCTGGCTAGCATGAGAGCAATGCCTCTTCTGGTAGCATTGATGCCCTAGCAAGAAAGAGGCTGTGATCTAAAATGTAAGTAAAGGTAGCTACTTAGATAGGCACACAGAGGACTGAGATGACCTTGGCTTCAAGGGGATTTGCGGAACAAGATGACCTTGGGATTTGATTTTCATGGACACACAGGCATGGGAGACTGGGACAAAATCCTTCAGTCATAAAACTGGGATCTCAAAGGACACATCAGTGATGTGAAGATGAACCAGAGGTAAGTCCATCAATATGAAGACATAGAGGCAGTCCAGGGTGGAATATGGCTCAGATTTACGGACTGTCCAAGTTCCTTTATCTGGCTGTTCTGCCATCACTAGAATGGCACTTTTTGCACATTCCAGGATGTCACCACAAACATATTAAAACGCAAGCAGGGGGATGAAGAAAGGAAAGGGTCCACTCTTTAAGAACAAGACTAAGAGCTTGCACACCTCACTTTCACTCACATTCCATTAGCTAGAGCTTAGCGCAGAGTGCAGAGAAATGCAGCTTTCTTCTGGAGGGCCATAGACCTTACTAAAAATTAGGGCTTTTACTTCTTTTTTAAAGAACGTTAAGTGTGCATATTGGAAAATACCTCTCTTAGATATATCATGAGCCAAAATAAATTCCAATAAATTAAAATTCTGCTGTAGATAGGCGCACGGTGTCTCACGCCTGTAATCCCAGCACTTTGGGAGGCCAAGGCAGGCAGATCACTTGAGGTCAGGAGTTTGAGACCAGCCTGGCCAACATGGAGAAACCCCATCTCTACTAAAAATTCAAAATTAGCCAGGCATGGTGGCAGGCGCATGTAATCCCAGATACTCGGGAGGCTGAGGCAGGAGAATGCCTGGAATCCAGGAGGTGGAGATTGCAGTGATCCAAGATCATGCCACTGCACTCCAGCCTGGGTGACAGAGCAAGACTTAGTGTCAAAAAACAAAAAAGAAAAGAAAAAGCTGACTGGAGCCAAAATAATGCTGTTCATGAGACCCCTGAGACTTAGGAAAGGACTGAGGTGTGTGTTTACTATACTTGGGAAGGAAAAACACACATTTAACAGCAATAGATACTATTTGCTGGTTATCAGAAGAAGGAACATGCTATTCTTAGGCATGCTAGTTATTTGCACATGAAATCACATATGATAAAAGATGAGGATGTAAGAGTAGCCTCTATTTCTTAAGTATTTCCGTTATTGAAGAATCGTGGTGTTGTGGAACCTTTAAAGAGGTGGTCATTTAAAATAATTTCTCTTTACCATAGAGAAGTCTTTTACATATACCCACACTCATGTAGGTATGCCATAGTGTTTTAGTGGTTGGATATCAGACTTACTTTGCAAATCTAGATTTCCTGGCACTGCTCTTAAAATAAGTTTGCTTTTCCCCAACACAGCCCACTCATGGCGTCTGCTGGATGCCTGAATGAAGTTAGATGCCACTAACACAGTAAATTGTGTTAGTCATACTGAGTACAGTCAGTCCCCAAGTTTTATATCCCTGACTCACTTATTCCTGCACTGAGCCTCTGAGGGAAGAACAGAGGGGCCCTTCCAGGTAAATGTACATGCCCTTTACTTAGACTCCTACCTGAACCTGGGATCTGATCTGTTGCTCTTGTGAATCTGGCTGAATAGTGTGAAAGTCATGGCTTTTGCTACTCCCTAGAGACAAGGAAGGTCTAAACAAATGTCGAACTAGCCCTGTCTTCTGTTCTCTCATCCCACCTGGTCTAGCTGGTCCTCCGCATCATCCTCACAAAAGATGGGGACAGCTAAGAGCTGGTGAGCCCTTGACCAGAGTGTGCTAAGGGCACCCCTTCATGCTCCCATCCCCAAGCCTCATAGTAGGGCTCCTTGGCTGTCAAAGAATGAAAGTCCCAAACAAAGGACACTCAAAGCTCCATTTCACCACATCTGCCTCATGAAAGAAAAAAAAAATCACATCAGATAATAAAACCAAGAGTTGAAAGCGAATTACAATCTCCTTTGCCCCTCTACCAAAACTTTGATGCCTTCTAGTACCTGGGTCATATGGTGTATCTTTGAGGTTTCTATTCTGTTCTAAACGTGTGTTACTGCCTTTTTTTGAAGAGTTGAGCTTCTTCTAGAACAGAAATGTTTAACTCATTTCCAGCCTGGATCCCATGTGGGAATCTGACATAACCATGAACTCTTTCCTGCAAAAAAAAAAGCAGACACACACACAAACACACACATTTTTAATGCACTTCTAGAGGTTCCACAGGTTCCCTGAAAACCACCCATGAACATTCTGTTATAATACTCACCTTATAGTCAGGGTGTATGTGTTAAGAGTCTTGATCAAGCCACTGAACAAGTTGTAATTGGATGAATCAATTAATCTCTCTTGATTTTATTTTCAATCTCTGTCAAACATACAGGGATGGCCTTGGCCTTTTCCTCTTTTATGTTTGTGGCCATATAATTATTTCCTCCTCCTCCTCTTTTTTCTTTCTTCTTCTTGTTCTTCTTCTTTTCTTTTCTGTCGAAGAGGTTACTGCTTTGAAACAAGAAACAGAGAGATTAGAAATTTCTTCTTTAAACAACTACTTTGGAGAAAATTGGTTAGAACCGGTTGGAGTGGCCCATGCCCTCCACTAATGCTGGAGGAGAATGTGACGGACAGATGGATAATTTTGGGTGGTGGCTGACGGCAGATAATTCTCAGCAGGCATAAACCCACCAGCAACATCTCCTCAGAAAATCACCCAATGTTAGGCATAAACACAGGGCTGGGTTCTCTTGATTTTTTCCATCGTAGTGACAAGGAGACCAAGCAATCTACATCATTTTAATTTATTAAAGGGCCCCAGGGGAAGGAGTTGGTCTTGCTGACTGCACTGCAGGATGGCGTAATGGCCAAGCCCCTCCAGCAGTTGGCTGTGATCCGTATTGACTTGGTAATAATCTGCTGCATGCAGCTGGCTGGCATAGATTAGAATGGCGAACTTGGACTGATTAATCAAGGAGAGGGACACGCGCCACCCTATCAGAGAGTCCTTCGGGACTGCCAGAGTCACATCTGTCATCCTGATTCCTGTTGTGCCCAGGGCTGCTTTACTTGAGGTTAGTTTATGTGTCCAAGGTGGCGTTTGACACAGCTGGAGAGACCTTATCCCACTGCTACAGACCTGCATTTTTCCATAAAGCACCTGACTGATTTATGTATTCCAAGAATCTGGGATTTGTGTTCTCTTCACTCATTTTGCCACAGAAAACGAATGTGAATAAATGAGCTGGGTCCTCCCGCCTGGAGTTTATCTGGCTTGCGTATTGGCATGTACAGAGAAATTAGTTCACATTTTAAAAATGCTAATTCTCACAGTACTCATGGACTCTGTGTTGATGAAGGCCATGAAAATTGACCAGTCAGCTAGCCAGATAGCAAAAAAGATTATGAAGAGGCTCAAATATAGAAAAGAGAATAGAATAATAATCCACAGAGTACAAATCCAATATGTGAAGATATCACGTGAAAAGTTGCTGAAATTCACAAGTGGTAAGAGAAATGCAAATTAAAAGAATCTTAAGATATCACCTTATACCCATCAGACCGGCAACATAACATCAAAAAGTGTTATAATATCTATTGCTGGTGAGAATTTGGACAAAAGAATGTATCTTCCTCATGCCATTGCAGATGCAGTGTTACAGTCTTTTTGGAAAGTAATCAGGCTCCTGCTTATTCCAATTATAATTACCTATAAACTTTGATCCAGCAGCCCTGCTTTGGGGGTTTATTTCATACAAACATAATATATGAGAATGCTTATTGCATGGTAGTGATGAAAAACTGGAAACAATGTTAATCTATCGGTAAAAAAAATAACTGAAAAGAAGACTACACAGCACGGGTGAGATATATTGCAGTTGATAAAAAGAAGGACTTGGAACAGTACCAGTTAATTTGGAGATAATTCCACTTATTGATGAGAGAAAGGTAAACAGTCAGTAAAGTGTGTATAGTCTAATTCCATTTTTCTGTAAAGTAAATGATGACAAGCACCTTACATATGTCTCTGTGTGGGTGTGTATATGCCACTATATACTTAAGTGTGCATGGGGGGAAAAAACTATGGATAGAATCACATTTGTTATAAAAATGCTCTAAAAAGCTTATTTGGTATAATCGTATTAATGGATTTATGCAAAGGTTCTTCTATGTGTACACATATGAAAGTATTTATGCTAAAGTACTTACAGGTTTAAACATGTAACTTAAAAATTTATAAGAATGACAGGGACATGAAGAACATTCCTATTGCAAATGTCTCAAGGAAAACCACATTTAATAATAAAATACAATGACCAATTTGAGTATGAGCTCTCCTGAAAGCAGAGAGAAGCCAGGAAACCCAGGAGGTTCTGGGACATTTGCTGACATATTCAAATCTGATCACATTACCTCCCTCAGTTGATATCTTCATTGGCTCTTCATTATTCAAAAGAAAGAGTTCAGGTTTCTTAATATCACATATCACTTGGACTAAGTTGCTGGTCTTACTTTCCACCCTCATCTCCCAACATACCATATTTCTCACTGTTCCCTGAACAGATTTTACTCTCATAACTCTTCCCTCCTTCCCAACATGAAAAAACCCTGTGACCCTCAAAAGTCATACGAAATGCCCCCATCTCTACGAAGTTACCCATGGGTTCCAGGCCTTATACTACTTGCACTTTAAATGCTGCTAACATTTTAGAGTCTCTCTATTCTTTTAAGGGATAAGTCCATGAACAGTAGATATGCACTGCACAGATCCACTTATATGCAGCTTTGTTTTCAACCAAACATAGATGGAAAATATCCAATTGGAGGAATGTGAAATCTGCATATGCAGATGGCCGACCTCTCCTGTACATGGGTTCTGCAGGGCCTAGTGTAGAACTTGGTATGTGCAGATTTGAGCACACAAGGACAGTCCCAGAACCAGTACCCCACATATACGGACAGACGACTGCAATACATTTTTAATGCTTTGGAAAAATACATAGGCCAATAGTGATAAACACTGTTAATCTTTTGCCTGGTATCTTTTTTATTAACCCATACATAGGCTTCTCAGAAAATGGGATCATGTTCTAAGACCCCCAGGGATATCTGAAATCTTGGATAGTACCAAACTCCATATATAATATGTACAAGTTAGTTTTTCCTTCTACACAATTTCACAGATAGAACATTTGCTCTTGCTAGAGAACAAATATTAGATCTTACAACCTCCGTTTACAATTTTTTTCTTTCTTTACGAAGTAGAGAGCTTTTACCTTTTCACTTAAAGGAAGCACTTTATGGCTTCTCTTTGACATATCTCAATTGCCAGCATCACTAGTCTTGCACTTTGTGGCCATTATTAAGTACAATAAGAGTGCCTTGAAAACAAACTCTGTGATACCTTGACAGTCAATCTGATAACCTACACCACTGCTAAGTGACTAATGGGCATGCATTGTAGACAGTGTGGTCACACTGGACAAAGGGATGATTCACTTCCTGGGTAAGAGGAGGCAGCATGGCCGAGATGTCATTTTGCTACTCAGAATAGCTAGTAATTTATAACTTAGGAATTGTTTATATCTGGAATTTTCCATTTGATATGGACTGACATTGACTTAGGGTAACTGAAACCACCAAAATAAAAACTCTGGATAAGGGAGGACTACTGTATACATATATCTTTGTAATTTTTTCACTCAATTACATACATTGAACATATTTCTTTACATCAGATATTTCTTTACAGAATATTTAATGACTATACAGCATTCCATTGTAGAGGTAAATTAACTCTACATAAAACATAAAATGATAAAATTACTCCACTAACCTTTTATTATTGAATTTTTAACAATCTCTGGTTGTTCCTGATTATTATTAATATACGCAATAATGTGGCTATTGTTGCCCTTAAATGTTTGTATACATCTTTATTTCCTTTCTTAAAATAAGTAACTAGAAGTGGAAGTCCTAGCACAACAAGCCTGATTATTATAATATTTTTAATATTTATATACGAGAAGGTTAATTTCCCACATCCTTGCATAAGCTTTTGCCAGTAGTTCACAGTTTTATTTTTTATAGCAGAATTTTTTGTTTTTTTCTTTGTGACAGGATCTCACTCTGTTGCCCAGGCTGGAGAGCAGTGGATGATCTCAGCTCACTGCAACCTCCACCTCCCGGGTTCAAGCCATTCTTGTGCCTCAGCCTCCCCAGTAGCTGGGACTATAGGTGCGCACCAACATATCTGGTTAATCTTTGCCATTTTTCATAGAGATAATTTTGCCATGTTGGCTAGGCTGCTCTCGAACTCCCGGCCTCAAGTGATCCACCTACCTTGGCCTTTCAAAGTGCTGGGATTATAGGTATGAGTCACCACGCCCAGCTACAGCAGAATTTTAATTTATTGGAATTTATTTGGGCTCATGATGTGTCTGAGAGAGGCCCCAGTCAACTTTTTAAAAGTGATCACATCTTAAAAGGTTATTCATTCATTCAACAAATACTTACAAATGGTCCTTTTTGTGAAAGGCTCTGTTCTAAGAGCTAGCGATATAGAAAACTAAAACTCCATTGTATTAGTCCACTGTTACACTGCTATAAAGATACTACCTGAGACTGGGTAATTTATAAACAAAAGAGATTTAATTGACTCACAGTTTCGCATGGCTGGGAAGGCCCTGGGAAACTTACAATCATGGCAGAAGGCAAAGGAGGACCAGGCACCTCTTCACAAGGTGGCAGGAGAGAAAACAAGCAAGAGAGGAGCTACCAAACACGTATAAAACCATCAGATCTTGTGAGAACTCACTCACTATCATGAAAACAGCATGGGAGAAATCACTCCCAAGATCCAATCCCCTCCTTCCTTTGACACATGGGGATTACAACTCAAGGTGAGATTTGGGTGGGGTTGCAGAGTCAAAGCGTACTATCTACCTTTACAGAACTTGCGTTTAAATGGAAGAAAATAAGCAAATGAATAAAAACAATTAATTGTGTGGTCAGGCACAGTGGCTCGCACCAGTAATCCCAGCACTTTGGGAGGCCAAGGCAGACAGATCACTTGAGCTCAGGAGTTTGAGACCAGCCTGGGCAACATGGCGAAACTCTGTTTCTACAAATAGAAAAATACAAAAACTAACCAGGTGTTGTGGCATGTGCCTGTAGTCTTGGCTACTTGGGAGACTGAAGTAGAAAGGTTACTTGAGCCCAGGAGGTTGAGGCTGCAGTGTTCTGTGATTGCTCACTGTCCAGCTTGGGCAACAGAGCAAAAACCTGTCTCCAAACAAACAAACAAAAAACGAATTACGTTAGACGGTGATAACTACTATGAGAAAAAGCAGAGAAGCGAGATGGGGTGGCAGAGTGGGGGAAGGACATCTTGGGTGTGCTTCAAAGAAACGGCCAAAGCAAGGGGGAGCTCAGTGAGAATTTTAGGGTTAAAGAAGTTTAGGCAGAAAAAGTGCAAAAGCACAGTCCCTGGGGAAGGAGCAACTTGGAGGTCTGTGTGACTGAAGCGGAGTGCCCAGGGGTCAAGGGGAAACCATGGGCCACAGTCAGACACCCAGGAGTAGAATCCGACTCTGATGCTTTATTTGATGTTTTTTTCAAAGAATGTAAACATGAGAAAAGGTAGTTTCTGGGAGAAGATGTTCTACTGTGATGTTTTCATAATGTTTGTTCCAATCCTTGTTTCTTTCAATCCTTGTTTAGTTCTGTAGCTGTCTTCCCTCTTGGGATATGGCTTAAGACAACAACCTTCAAACTCTACACTCAGGGAAGATGCAACAGAGGCACCTCTGTTAACGAAGCAGACCCAGAAGGCCTGTGCTGGGAGAGAAATGCCAGCTGTCAGCCTGCTGCCAAGTCATTGAGGGAAAGGCTCTGGGACCACGGTGGTCACTGGTTCCATGCATAGCACAGATCAGACCCTGTCTGCCATCCTGAGCAGGGCCTGGTGTCTGGTGCTTCCTGTCTGCTGCCCCTGCCCACACCTGGTGACCACAAACACACAGAACACCAGCCCCCATCACAGCTTCTGAGCTTCTTCACAAAGCCATGGTAGAGATCCAGTGAGACTTGCTGCCCACATTCCTCCAAATCCACATTGCCTCCCTCATGCCCTCATGAAGTAGGAGACCTGCCAGGCTTGTTTTCTAGTCCGGATAGGATGAAGTGAAGAAACTGATGGGAACCAGCAGATGGTGAGGAAAGCAATCCCTAGCTGCACTCATTTCTCATTAGCATAAGACACTCCCACCAGCGCCATGACAGTTTACAAATGCTGTGGCAACGACTGGGAAGTTACCACCCTTTCTGTGGCAATGACCCAGAAGTTACTACCCTTTTCCTAGAAAGTTCTACATAAACTTCCCCTCAATTTACATTAACCTGCCCCTTTATTTGCATGCAACTGAAAGTGGGCATAAATATAATTACTCTGCCTGTATTACCTATGAGTTAGCCCTGCTCTGCAAGGAGCAGGAGCATTCCATAAAAGATTACTGTAGGCAGGCCCAGTGTTTCATGCCTGTAAATCCAGCACTTCCGGAGGCCGAGCAGGGTCAATCGCTTGAGGTCAGAAGTTTGAGACAGGCCTGGCCAACATAGTGAAACCCCATCTTGTAAAAATACAAAAATTAGCTGGGTGTGGTAGTGCATGCCTGTAATCCTAGCTACTCAGGAGGCTGAGGCCAGAGGATCACTCGAACCTGGGAGGTGGAGGAGATCATGCCACTGTGCTCCAGCCTATGTGATGGAGCAAGATTGTCTTAAAAAAAAAAAAAAAAGGATTGCTGTCTAACACTCATGGCTTATCCTTCAGTTCTTTCCTGGGCAAAGCCAAGAACCCTCCCTGACTAAGCCACAATCTGGGGGCTACTCTATCCTGCATCACTTGCAGGCCTCCTTTACTGGCTAAATATGAGCTCATATCTAAATGAGCTGGTAGCTAAATCTGTGCTGCTAGCCCCTGGGACAGTTACCTGGTTGAATTCCTCAGTGTGCATCAGATCACACTGGCTCTTCCTCCTAATTCCAAGCCATCCACTTCACTCCCTCTCCCTTGCCACAAATCTTGCTCCACCCAGCCATTGCCATCCTTGGCAATATGACCAAGTGGCCTCCAGCTAATCTGCTCAATCCATTCTCTGCAAGGCAGCCAGGGGATCTTTCTGAAAGGCAAATCTGATCATATCACCCTTCTACATCATTTAGGATAAAATCCAAAATTCTTCATGTGGTTGGCAAGGGCCTGTGTGATTTTTTTCTCACCTACTTCTTAACTTAATATGCCTTACCTCTCTTCCTGGTTTTCTAAGCTCCAGCAGTTTTGTCTTTTTCTTTTCTTTTCTTTTTTAGCTGTCAGACATGCCAAGTTCTTTCCCGCCTCCCAGGTTTCATATGCATATCCTCTACCCAAAACACGCTTCCTGCTGCCCACCTCCCCTCCATAACTCCCACACAGATGTATGGTCTCAATCAACGTGGCTCTTCCCTAGAAAAACCCTCCCTCAAACTTGCATCAGTTAGATACCCCTATATGGCTTCTTGGCACCCTGTGCTTTTATTTTATGATACTTAGCAAAATGGTCATTGGGTTACTATGCATCTGTTTTTTACATCTACATCACAAATTCCATGAGTGCAAAGACGCTCTCATTCTTTCCTTTCACCATGTGTTCCCGACACCTAACACAATGCCTGGCACATAGTAAGTTGTCAATAAATACGTGCAAAGTGGTTTAAGGGGCTGAAAATCTGTAGGTGGGGTGAATGAATGCACAAAGCTACATACTTTAAATTTACCCCTAACATGAACACACAGTCAAGGCCCTCTCCAAAACTGAAAGACAATTTTAATGAGTTTGAAAATATCAAACTGTGTCTGAAGTTGAATTTTCTCTTAGTATATTTTTCTCTGCAGCAAAATAAAGGGCGTTGAAAAAAGTATAGCTTTTCCACAATGTGTGTATAATTCTCTAAGTGATAAAAAATTATAGCTATAGACTTAGAAAGCAATATTTTATTGTGGGATATTATTTATATAGTGCTCTAAATAAGACATTTTACCTCTTTAAGACCATTTGCAAAGGTTGCAAATATCTAATGGAAGCTTGAAACACTGGCAGTTGTTTCATTAGTCACTTAAAACATTCTAGTCAGCCTAAATGCCAGTTGCTTTGTCCAATAAACAAGAAAGTAATGTCTCTTCCTACTGGAAATCAAGGCTACAAATTTTAAAATTATTTCACAGTGTGTGGACAGCCAAGTTATGCTGCAGATATATGACTATGAAGACACAGGGTGCCTTAAACTAATTCTCAAAACAAAGCACATTAAATTAGTTCTGGATCTTTCTTGTTCAGTTTTGCTCCTGGCTCTTATCTCAAGCCTTAAAAGGCATTATCCCACACTGCTTGGATATTATGAAACCATTCCGTGAAACTGCAGGCCTTCTTTATGGTGGATGAGCTCAATGAAAGGTAAGTGGATTTACTTTGCATTTAAGTAAATAACATGCCAAGTGGTATATTAGTTTGTTTTCACACTGCTGATAAAGACATAGCCAAAACTGGGAAGAAAAAGAGTTTTAATGGACTTACAGTTCCACATGGCTGGGGAGACCTCACAATCATGGTGGAAGGAAAGGAAGAGCAAGTCACATCTTACATGGGTGATAGCAGGAAAAGAAAGAGCTTGCACAAGGAAACTCTTCTTTAAAAAAAAAATCAGATCTCATGAGACTAACTGACTATCAGGAGAACAGCAGAGGAAAGACCTGCCCCAATAATTCAATTACCTCCCACGGGTCCCTCCCACAAACATGGGAATTCAAGAAGTGATTTTGGTGGGGCCATAGATGAACCATATCAAGTGGCCTTCTGTGAATCAAAATGTGATTCCTCCAGTGACTCTGATCTTTTTCCAAAAATGAATAGGTTTAATGAGATTTCAGTCAGACCATTGCCAAACTCTCAAATATAGCATCTATTCTAGCCCTTATATTAGTGTGTCTGCATCCTCCCCTTTCTTTCGCTGTAATTTTGTATTTTTTCCTTTATTAAGTGTTATATTTATATCTTTGGCTTAAAAATTCTTAAGGTCTTTTTTTTGGAAAAAAGTTTAAAATAATCAATGTAATATATTAAAATTTTTATCTTATTATTACTTTTTTCTTTTGGGGGGACAGGGTCTTGCCCTATTGCCCAGGCTGGAGTGCAATAGTGCAACATAATCTTTGCTTTGGAGTGAGCCAGCAAACCGAAAAAAACATGTAAGGGAATCCTCTGGGAAACAATCAAGTATGTATTAAAAAGCCTAAAATATAAAAGACATGTTAGTAGGAAGAGTAAAAGAAGCTTCGGAAGAAAATACAATAAATGAAGAGGAGGCCAGGCATGGTGGCTCACACCTGTAATCCCAGCACTTTGGGAGGCGGAAGCAGGAGGATCAGTGAGCCCATGAGTTCGACACCAGCCTCGGTAACATCCAAAACCCCATCTCCACAAAAAATACAAAAATTAGTTAGGCATGGTGGTGTATGCCTGTAGTGCCAGCTATTTGAGAGGCTGAGGCGGGAGAGTCACTTGAGCCCAGGAACTCAAGGCTGCAGTGAGCCATGATCATTCCTCTGTACTCCAGCCTGGGTGACAGGGCAAGACCCTGTCTTAAATAAACAAGTGAATTGATAGACAAATAAATAAATGAATAAAGGGGAGAAAATATTTAAAGAAATAAAGATTGAGAATGTTTTATTATAAAAGAAAGATCATGGAATGTGAAAGTAAGAGAATAGATAAGAAAAACCCACACTTTTACTAAATTTAAGACCATCAAAGTAAAAGAAGTGCTTCCTGAGAAAAAGAAACAAAAATCAAATTGATGTTAGACTTTGCACCAACGATATTGGATGACACTAGGCTAATATTTTTTAACATGCTAAAGGAAAAAGTAAAATTTAACCTAGAATATTTTCATCCAGTTGAGCTATTAAGTGCAATAAAAACATTCTCAAGTATACAATTGCCTCAGAAGGATGAACACAGAGACTGTCTTTGAAATCACTCTTGGAGGAAATATTCCAGCAAACAAGAATGCACCCAGGAGGCACAAAGAAATCTACTGTACAGAGGAAGTAAAGATGAGTAAATAACCAAAGACTATTTGTGGTTTTCTAAATGAGTATTGGCATACCAGAGGAAGGCCAAGGTAGAATAATTTGGATAAGAAGTGAAAATGACTAGCATGATGGGAATCAGCAATGTTGCGTTTCTGTACTTTCGAAATACTTTCGTATTTTTCGTCATGATGCTAGCTTCATGGTTCCCAAAACTTGAGTGGATTAGATTGACTTGAAAGTGAGAATTCAATGGACAGGTGGATGGAACAAAAGGGAAGAACAATGTGGGCTGGTGGCTGTAATTTAGTTTTAAAATCCATAACATTTTGATAATTTGTAGATTTGTAAATCTAGAGAATAACCTTATGCTTTGGCAAAAAAAAAAAAAAAAAAAAAAAAAAAAAACCATCATGTTAGGGGCCATGGTAGCTGGAATTAACATCAGCTATAGATGTCTGACTTACTTTTTCCCTTATCTAAATTCTGAGCATAGTAAGTGCTGAGGAAACCTCACAGTATTTCATCTTAACCCATTAGTATAAAGATTTGCATTGCAGAGTTATCAATTTCCTCCGTGAGGATCATTCCTTAAATCATTGTAAGCTATCACTACACATGTTAATCAGATTTAATCAGGTTTCAAACACAAGACATCAGTCCTAAGGTGAAAATGTCACACAGGCAGGGTCACCATAATGTGATTTCATCCTTCATTTTTAAATTTTACAAGATAGGGGTACCATTGGATATTTTTCTTCAAGCCAGAAAAATAATACATTTGTGCTATGTACTTATAATAAGCTTTCTGATGCCACAGAGAAATGCAAAAATGTAGTTTTAGTCCACAGCACTGAAACAGAATATTTACATTATCTATATGAGAGTTCATTTTTTAACTTGCAAAATATTTTGAGGTTCAACCCCACACTTAAATTCTATTATCTATCATTTTAGACTAGTTTATTACCTAAAAAATTAACCCATACTTAATGCAGAATATCTAGAAAATACAAGAGTAGAAAAAGGCAAAAGTTAATGCTAACCATTCAACATTTTTCTTCATTCCCTTGAATTTTTCATTAGCACTGTCATTGAAAGCAATATTAAGTAGTATACAAAATAGAGCTGAGATTCAGATTCTCTTCAGCAAGTTTCCAGCCCAACACCTACTTTTGGGATTTTGGATGTGCCATCTGACTTCTCTAAGTCTTGGAGAGTTTATCTTTCAGAGGGTGATGATTATAATGTTACTTGCCTCATTAAATTGATGTGTGGATGAAGTGAGAAGAGGCAGTGAAGCATTTAACTTCTGGTGCTCAGAAAATGTTCAGTTAATGCTTAATAACATTAATACGATTATTATTTAGAATCTTGATAAAAGTAAGAATTCCTGGCGATTGTGCCTCGTAGCCCAAATTTCTCCTGAATCTTCTCACTAAACCTAAGTCAGTGATTATGACCAAGTTTGTAGTGAAAGACATTGTTGACATTAAAAGTATTATTTTTTGTTTTCTATTTCAAAGTAGAAATTTCTATATATCAACTTTGAAGACTACCAGAGTAGAAGTACCTGAAACTGCATTTTAGGTCATTTAAGTAGAATATTCTTTTTTTTTTTTTTTTTTTTTGAGACGGAGTTTCACTCTTATTACCCAGGCTGGAGTGCAATGGCGTGATCTCGGCTCACTGCAACCTCCGCCTCCCGGGTTCAGGCAATTCTCCTACCTCAGCCTCCTGAGTAGCTGGGATTACAGGCACGCACCACCGTGCCCAGCTAATTTTTTGTATTTTTAGTAGAGACGGGGTTTCACCATGTTGACCAGGATGGTCTCGATCTCTTGACCTCGTGATCCGCCCGCCTCGGCCTCCCAAAGTGCTGGGATTACAGGCATGAGCCACCGGAATATTCTCTTTTTTTAAAAAAAAATTGAGATGTGATTAATGCACAATGAAAAGTACAGGTTTTAGGTGTTCAGTCATTCAAAGAGTTTTGACAATTGTGTGTATCCAAGTAACAAGATATAGAACACTTCTATCCCCCATAAAAAATTTGCCTCGTGTTTCCTTCAGTCTACTCTACACTGCTGAGCATTCATTGTGCAAGTGTCAACCACTGCCTGTGTTCAATCTATATGCCTTAGTTTTGTCTATATTTGGATTTCATATACATGGCTTTAGATAGTATATACTCTTTTGTGTATCTGGCTTCTTTTGCTTAGCATAATGCATTTGAGATTCATCAAATCTCAAAATTAGATGTATCATCCATGATACTTTCAATTATTCAAAGTTTAGCTCGCAGAGGGAACAGGGTCAAAAATGCACATGATATAGATTGGAAAGACCTGAGTTGAAATTCTGACTCTCTTTAGTTGCGCAACTTGAACAAATATTGTTATCTCAGTACTGGTTATTTGGACAAATCACTCTAAACCTGAAGTTTCTTCACTTAAAATGAAATACTCACTTCATAAGGTTGTTGTCAAAATTAAGATAAAATGAGTGAAAACAAGGCACTAGACACACAACAGTTGTTCTGAAAAACGTTTGTTCAATATGAATATAGCAGGCCAGTCAAAGATATTGACTAAATTACATCTCCTTAACGATGAACCACAGCAGAGATAAAAAGACACAGAAACTGGTTTTCTCCATAAATAAGGTTTATGACATAAACCTTATTTTCTCCCCTGGAATATGGTTTTGAAGTTTTAAAGAGATTATGTATAAGAATATATAATCTCCGAATTAAGACAACCAACCAACCAATTAAACAGATAAAACCAGAGGCAAGGATAGGGCTGGGATTCCTGTGTGTTTCATTGTGGGAATCCTGACCATTTCCATTTGTTTTTCTTCAGGAAGGATGGAATTAATTTTAGAGGTTTAAAGATTAATTAATTCCTGTTAAATTAAAATATCATGGTGTTCTTCGGCAAGATGTTATGACTCAAACAAAAATCTTTTTCAAGAGAATAAAGCAGAACCAGTTTATCTAATGGTGTTAAAACAAAACTATACACAAAGAAACATCATTTTTCTGCCTACTTCAATCAACTAACAGAAATTCTTATACACATCAATAATTTTACAGTGTGGGGCAATTAAATAATTTAACAATCATTTCTCATTATTTGTGCTGTTCTTTAAGAAATATAGGGCTTATCCTGGAAGACTCCATCTCCACAAAAAATTTAAAAATTAGCTAAGCATGAGGGTGCATGCCTGTAGACCCAGGTACTCAGGAGGCTAAAGTAGGGGGATCACTTGAGCCCAGAAGGCAAAGTTTGCAGTGAGCTGAGATCACGCCACTGCACTCCAACGTGCATGACAGAGTGAGACCCTGTCTCAAAAAAAAAAAAAAAATTGGGGCTTTGAACCACTGTAAAAGCTACTTTGGGAATGAAAGCAGTCTTTGAATACATTGAACATTTAGACACCTTAGTGTATATGGAGATTTTGTTACCATCTGGTTTGATGTGACAGCTGCAGGTACCATTTATCTGAGACATTTCTCCATTGATTATGCTTGGACTTGGCAGCTTGTAGTGAAAAATAAAATCGTCTTTCTTCTTGTGAATTTTACATGAACAGAAGCAGATAATACAAATCAGCTGCTTTCCCAATATTGCCAAATAGTGTTGACCTTATAGAAATCTAATTATAACTTACCTTTAAAACCATAATGAACCTATTAGGAGGCTGTAGCATAGATAAAGACATGAAAGTAATATCTCTCAAATAAGATGGGCAAAGTTAAGGAAAATAAATATGCCCATGATTAAAATAATACTTTCGTCTCTTCAGTTTTTAGATTTCATATATATTTTTCATTTATCTATAAAATACTTCTATAATATAGGTAGAGTTTAAATTGTGGTTTACACTATATGAAGAAACTTGGACTAAGAGTTTTAGGATGACTAATATTAGAAGAAATGATTATTTTTCTCAGATGTTACCACTACCTCAAATTTGTATGGCCCCTTATTGTGTATGAAACACTTAGACAGATGTTACCAGCTAAGGCAGAAACACAAACCAGTCTCATCCAAAAATAAGGGAATTCATTAATTCCCATAACTGGAAAAACCAGATGACAGAATCCCGACTGAATCCGATTCCATGTAGCCTAGGTATTTTGCTTCTTTTATTTGGCTTAGCCCCCCTGTTCTGGGTTCTCATTTCCTCCCTTCTTTGCAATTGGGCTTCCTATATGGCTGGAAAGGTATCACTTCCCTCCAGTACCCAGATTGCAAATGCCAGGGCAATCTTCCTCATTTGCTCCAGCTGAAAACTCCCAAGGCCCAGTTTGGGTCACATGACAATTCTAGAACCATTTTCTGAGACTTGAGGTGTAGGAAGTGCCAACTGGCTCATGTAGGCCCAACTGTCCCAATGTGCTAGTGGGGGACAGTGCACATGACTGGCCACATGTGTTGGAAGAGGATAATAACCTCAAGAAAATATTGAGGGTTGGCTGGGCACGGCAGCTCACACCTGCAATCCCAGCACTTTGGAAAGTTGAGGCAGGTGGATCACTTGAGGTCAGGAGCTCGAGACCAGCCTGGACAACATGGTGAAACCATGCCTCTACTAAAAATGAAAAAATTAGCTGGGCGTGGTGACACATGCCTGTAGTCCCAGCTACTCTGGAGGCTGAGGCAGGAGAATCACTTGAACCTGAGAAGCAGAGGTTGCCGTGAGCTGAGATTGCACCACTGCACTCCAGCCTGGGCGACAGACTGAGTAAGACTCTGTCTCAAAAAATAAAAATAAAAAAATAAAGAAAGAAAATATTAAGGGTTATCTTGGCAAATAATAAAGATTTCCTGTATATTAACACAGAAATAAAGACTGCTCAATGGGCCAGGTTAGAACATCTAGAAATAGAAGCATGTATAAATCAAGATTTATTATACAATTTTTCTGGAAATTCAGATAAGTGGGAGAAAGGATGAACTATTTAATAGGAAATGTGAAAACTGCATTGATGATGTAAAAACCTTAACCTGTGGGATCCAACACTATCTCCGCATAGATAGTGTCAGAATTGAGTTACATGTTAGGATGTCGAGCCTGGAGTCTGCTGGAGAATTAATTGTTCCATATGTGGAGAAAACCACACACATCTAGTCACAGAGCAGTCTTGTATTAAATGTTGAAGAGAACAGAAGAAAAAAATCAGCCACTTTGTTTTTGTTTTTGCTTTGCCCCATCTCCTATACCAACCTTGTTCATTTTCAAGCCTGAAATTTTTGAACCTCAGTTTCTTTTTGTCCAAAATGACACTCAATATACAGTATGAAAAAATTAATACCACCTGCAAATGTTAACTGTGGGCATTTCTTCTGTATGGTTGAAAAGTGAATTGCTTTCATTTGTTTCTCTGTTTTTTATAAACTCTATAACTCATGCATGTTAGTTTTGAAACAATCACAAAAATGGAAGTAATCTTAAAAATCTATTAAAAATGCAAAGAACTCTGCAAAAGGAAGAGACTACGGGAAAGAACCAACATGGAAAATTGTAGTTAACTCTGGAAGGTGAATATTTTTTTTAGTTGATCTCAGACATTTCCACCCCTTCCTGAGACTCCCCAGGAGGCCCTGAGTTAACACTGCCCTGTGCTAAAGCTTGCAGAGTGATAGAGCAGATGCCCTTTGGTGGGCAGAGCTCTGGCTGCCCACAGCTCTGCCTGTTCACTGAGGTCTGAGAATGGTGACCCCGAGGCTCTACCTGCTGTTTCATCAGCCTTTCCTGGTGGCTGCAACAACTGGAAGATGAACTTTTTACTTTTTTTTTTGTATTTTCAAATTAATTTATCTTCTAATCACCTTTTCCTTTCATCCTTGCCATCTGTTCCTCTTCCAAGGTAAGGCAGGAAATTCAAATATGAAGAAATGGGAACTATCGTCTTTTCTGGGAGGGGGATTCTGTTCCACCTTCTTTCGTGTTACATCAAGGATCACAAAGTCAGTGATGGGCTGGGCACACTGTCTCATAGCTGTAATCCCCCCATTTCAGGAGGCTGAGGTGCAACAATCTGTAAAGGCCAGGAGTTCAAGACCAGCCAGAGCAACACAGCAAGACAAAAAATTAAAAAATTAGCCAGACATGCTGACCAGGTGCCTATAGTCCCAGCTACTCAGGAGGATGAGGTCAGAGGATCACTTGAACCCAGGAGTTCAAGATGGCACTCCAGCCTCAGTGACACAGTGAGACCCTGTCTCAAAAAAAACAAAAAATAAAAAAAGGCAGTGATTACTGACAACTGCTCTTTTTTTTTTAATCGAAATATTGGACATGCCATTTGGTTATGTTGTCTGAAACAGTGTGGTTGGGCATCATGTTTAAACGTAAGACTTGCCAGAAATAAAAAATGAATTATCTCAGCAGTCAAGTCAAGTCTCCTGTGCTTTCTGCCTGGCGTGCACATGCCTGATGTTCAGAATCAGGCTGTACAGCCACAGAGCTGAGATTTTTTTTGTCCATTTTCTCATTACTCCTGTAAAGCAAAAAGAATCCAGATACTTCATGGCTTCCTTTGTTTCCAAAACAAGCAAGGAAGAGAATTTATCTTTTGCAATTGTAATATTAAAGTGTGCCTGTCAGCCTAATATTCCATCAGATAGATTTTCTTCTGTAAGATCATCAGCTTTCACTTATTGACAGAGGATTAATTTTAACCTAATCTTCTTGAAGGAAATCTTAAAAGTCATTCATAAAAAATACAAAGAAATATCTACGTGTATGGAGTATTTAGATGGCAACACACGAATAAAGAAAGAATTTATTGTACTCTAAGTCTCTTTGTTTTCTTGTTGCTAAAGAAAATAAGCAGGTTTAAGGCCAATGTAAGCTCTATCTTATTACTTTAAAAATGTCCTTTTGGTTCTTATGATAAGAACCACAAGTTTTCACCCATTTCTTATTTTATGTTGAATTTCTCTTCACTGTTTCAGCCCACTGAAGTAGATGACAGCTTAAAGAAAACCAAAATAGATCCAAACAACATCCAGCAGCAACCTGTATCAAGTTTATTAGCATCTTTCTCTTGGCTAGCCTTGCCTTATCTCTTGTAATCTGTAAGTGGGCCAAAGGAC
This sequence comes from Aotus nancymaae, assembly GCF_030222135.1. Classification (NCBI taxonomy): domain Eukaryota; kingdom Metazoa; phylum Chordata; class Mammalia; order Primates; family Aotidae; genus Aotus; species Aotus nancymaae. The sequence goes on along the minus strand of NW_026988494.1, from coordinate 25,287,101 downwards.
CCTATAGAACAAACAGGCATTACCCCGTGGTATGTGTAAGAGTGATCTGCATTTATACAGATGATCTACCACTCCCCAAAGATGGGCTGAGAGTCTGGGTTAAAGGATTTTCCTAGCCTGACCTGTCAAGATTGCTTCATAGTTGATGACTTTTGGCCCTGATGACTCCACCAGCTCTCACTTCTCTGACACAAGAACAGCCTTCTAAAATATTATTTTTGACATAGTTTGACTTTTTAAAGGAATCATAGGACCTCAGGGTAAAGAGCATAAGCTTTGGGGTTAGACAAACATTATGAACTCGACTTTTGTTGAATGCAATGGAATGAATGAATGGATGAATGAATGAACAAAGAGACTGGACTCAGAATTTCAGTTCTGCCACATGCAGCTCTGGAAAGTTAGGATAATTACTTATCTCTCATGGTTTTCATATTTATTAAACTGTTGGAGGATTAAATGAGATAAAAGTGTATAAAGCACTTGATAAACTATATATAAATGTTCAATAATTGCCCCGCTTTGAAATGATGGCCCTATTTCCTTCAGGCTTCATAAACACAAGAAACAGTAGTCACTATGCCTTGCAATGTCAGCCAACATGCAATAATTTCTTCCCTGGCTGATGCCTTTTTCTTTCAGACTTGTGGCAAATGTTCTCAGGGGTGTGGCACTGTGATTGTTACAACATCAAAATGACACCAGTAAGGGGAAAACTTTTTCTTTCAGAACAAAAGGCGAGTTTCACTAAAGTTGAAGTTGCAGATCAAGTCCAACAAAGGAGGGTTATTTGTTGTGTCCCACATGCAGAGCCTAGGAAAGAAATCTAGGACTTGGAAAATAGGAAACATGTTAGTTCACCTTGTTTTTGCTTTGAAACTGTTGCTTATGGCGTTTGCATAGACTGTAACAAGCATCGCTTTTATTTACCTTGAAAAAGAGGGTTTATTTGCCTCTAGAAAGATTATTCACATTAGAATGTCTGACCCCATTAAGCTCAAGAAAATCTGGAAATTCTACAGAAACCTGTTTTCCTCTGTGTGCTGCTCCCTTCCCCCATTTTGTGGCTTAGACAATCTGAGGCCATGGTCAAGACTGAACATTCATTTGAAGTGTAACCCACTGGACAGCTCGATCCTATTTTGAATTCATAGCCTGTTGTACTGCAGCAAGCAGCAAGCTCATGTTTGGGAGAGGAAATGAACAAACACAAATAACCTGGCTTCCTTCTGAGCTGAAGAGTTGAACAAGGCAAGTAGCTCAGCCAGCTCAGCTTGAGTCTGTAGCAGCACAGGGACATGGCTTCCACTCTTCACATGGCAGTGTATTTATGAGACTGGAAAACTGATTAAATGATGTCTGCAGTGCATAGGGAAAGAGAACGTAGCAATCCATTTCTCAAAGATTGGCAGTTCCACAGACTTAAAGAAATTTCTAAGAGCATTAAAAAAAAAAAAAGCAAGAAAGAAAGAAAAGAAAAGGCAGGACACAGTGGCTCACACCTGTAATCCCAGCACTTTGGGAGGCCAAGGTGAGCAGATCACTTGAGGTCAGGAGTTTGGCCAACTCCTGGCAAACAACCTGGCCAACATGGTGAAATCCTGTCTCTTCTAACAATACAAAAATTAGCTGGGCATGGTGGTGAACGCCTGTAATCTCATCTACTTGGGAAGCTGAGGCACGAGAATCCCTTGAACCTGGGAGGTGGAGGTTGCAGTGATTCGAGATCATGACACTGCATTCCAGCCTGGGCAATCGAGTGAGACTCTGTCTCAAAACAAAAACAAAAGCAAAAAATGAAAACAACGACAACAACAAAATCAATGAATCCATGCTAGAATTTTGCTGCTGTGTCTGAGGCTGGGGAGTATCTGTTCTGTTTGTTTTTTCTCAATATTTGTAATTTGCATGATATGTGAAGAAAGGCAATGCAACATAATTGGAGGCAGATATTTTAGGAGTCAAAACAGAATCACGCAGAGGTCCCAAACTCAGATGTATACAGGGCCAAGCAGATGACCCAATTATGTGACTCAGACTAAGTTTGTGCTTTTCTGTTGGTTTCACAATGGCACCTGAAGTCCTATTCTTTGACAAAAATCACATTCTGTTTGAATATACATATAAAAATATTTACTTCCACTAAATATGTATCCTCCATTTTGTTTGAAACTTATGGCTATTATAGGTTCTCTTGAATTTTCTAACTTTTTGATAGAGCCATAGACCTAATAGTGACATAATTTCTTTTTATTTGTTTGTTAATTTTTTTTTTTGAGACGGGGTTTTACTATGTTGCCTAGGCTGGTCTCGAACTCCTGGACTCCAGCAATTCTCCCACCTTGGCCTCCCAAAGTGTTGGAATTACAGACTTGAGCCACCGCCCTTGGCCTGCCTCTGATTTTTGTTATAAGAAATACAGCAGCCCGACCCGGCTGCCAGACCAGGAGCGCACCGCTGTAACTCAATCCTGCTCCTCTGGGTTGAAACCCAGGCGCCGCCAAGATGCCGGCTTACCAGTCTTCTCTCATGGATCCTGACACTAAACTCATTGGAAACATGGCACTGTTACCTATCAGAAGTCAATTCAAAGGACCTGCCCCCAGAGAGACAAAAGATACAGATAATGTGGATGAAGCCATCTATTACTTCAAGGCCAATGTCTTCTTCAAAAACTATGAAATTAAGAAGGAAGCTGATAGGACCTTGATATATATAACTCTCTACATTTCTGAGTGTCTGAAGAAACTCCAAAAGTGCAATCCAAAAGCCAAGGTGAGAAAGAAATGAATACACTGGGAATCACTAATTTTCCCATTCCTGGAGAGCCTGTTTTTCCACTTAATGCGATTTATGCCAAACCTGCAAACAAACAGGAAGAGGAAGGGATGAGAGCCTATTTACAACAGCTAAGGCAAGAGACTGGACTGAGACTTTGTGAGAAAGTTTTCGACGCTCAGAATGATAAATTCAGCAAGTGGTGGACTTGCTTTGTGAAGAGACAGTTCACAAACAAGAGTCTTTCAGGACCTGGACAGTGAAGGGACCTCAGGCAGCCACCCTCTCCAGAACCCTGGGCAGCATTTTCTGGCAAGATATACACAATCTTTTGCCATAGCAACTGGAGGGACATGCCTTGTGGTATAGAATACATTGTGTTCCTCCCATTCCAAATCCATATATTGAAGCCCTAACTCCCAATGTGACTGTATTTGGAGATAGGTTAAATGAGTTCATAAAGGTGAAGCCTTACTCTGATAAGATGGGTAACCTTATAAAATGAGACACTAGATAACTCACTCTCTCTCTGTCTCTCTCTGTCTCCCTTTCTATCTTTGAGAGTGCATAAAGGAGACATCATATGAGAACACAGCAAGGTGATGGCCACCTACAAGCCAAGATAAGAGGCTTCAGAATAAAACCTACCTTGCCAGAACCTCGACTTGGACTTTCTAGCCTCCAAAACTGTGAGAAATAAATGTCTGTTGTTTAAGCCACCCAGTGTGTGATATTTTGTTATGGCAGCCTGAGCCGACTAACATAGCTTGTCAAAAGTGGGCAGCTACTTCTCAGTCCCAGACATTACCAGGCAGAAACGAAAGCTCCAGGATCGCTAGAATTTCACTGTTATCAGAAAGCAGAAACCCAAACCTTGATGTGAAAAATTTCCTGGATTGTTAATGTTATTAACTAATAAAATTCAAACACTGTGAACATGTGAAATGATATCTATAAAGTTCTTCACTGCAACATTATTTGTAAAATTAAAACATTAGAAATAGCCCAAGTGTGCATCAATCAAAGACTAGTTAAATCAATGCTGAAACATTCACGAATGGAATCTGAACTGTTGTATCCTTTATTAACACACATTTTGCAATGCCCCTTTGCAATGAAATTTATAAATAATGTAATTGATGCCCAGACATAATTTTTAAAAATTAAGTGTCCCAACCATAATATAAAAATATAATTTATAATTAATTATAAAACGTTATTTTCATGTGTAAATGTTCAGACCCAACTGCAATGGATGATACAATAGCATAGTCCAGGAAACCATCCATAGAACCTCTGTGACTATAGCAGCTACACAGATCAATGCATACTGTTGCATCCACGGAAGTTGAAAAGAAAGCTTAATGCTTTCCTCGCTCAGTTTCTATAACCAACAAATTCATTCACATGTATACATAAAATATATTTTATCCTTTTAGGTAAACTAAAATCAAGGCTTGGATAATTATAAAAAGTCCTGAGAAGGTCCAGTAGAGCATTTAAAAAAGTTGTAGAGTATGTAGTTTTCTCTTAGCCTGGGAGAAAGCTTCCCCAGGTCGTATGTTGCAGCATGTCGCAGGTCCCCACTAAGTGCTGGTGCTACCCCCAACCTCTATGATAACCGAAAAGGTCTCCACAAATTTCCAACACACTTTCTGGGGAGGGGGACAGTTTTTCTTTATTGAGTCCTATAGGCTGAATGTTGGATGTTTGTGCTCCACCCGCCCCCCCCCCCCCCAATTCATATGTTGAAGCCCTAATCCCCAATGTGATAATATCTGCAGGTGGGGCCTTTGGGAGACAGTTAAGTCACAGGATAGAGCCTGTCATCAGTGTTCTAAGAAGAAACATGAGAGTTCTCTTCCTTTCTCTCTGCCATGTGAAATTTCAACAAGAAGGTGGCCATTTGCAAACCAGGAAGAGAACCATTACCAGACACTGAATCTCTAGATACCTTAACCTTGGACTTCCCAGTCTTGAGAACTGTGAAAAATAAGTTTGCTATTTAAACCTCTCAGTTTGAAGTATTTTGTCATAGTAGCTGGAACTGACTAGGACATTGAGAATCATGGGACTGGATTATTTCTCCTGTCTCTTTCCATTCTTTAACGTGTACAGAAATGACTTCAATGCATAGGTAACTGAGGTACATGTTCATAGTCAACTCAGGGCTGCCTGCCTACGGAATAACCTCATTAGAGAAGCCAAGATCATGCAAGATTCCTGTTCTCTGAAGAAAAGACAGAACACGTGGGAAAGAGGATATAAAATCAGTCACGGAGGTGGCAGGTGTGAACCTAGGCCCTGCTGCTAATGGGAAAAGGCTGCCAGGTTGTCTTACAAAGTGTCTGCAGAAGCTCTAAGCTTGCCCGAGGCAGACAACACGCACCTCCCGAGGATCAGCTACAGGATTCTGAGAGTAAAAAGTTAACGAGCCCAAAGCCTGTGAAGATCCTCATAGTGTTAGACTAAGGACACAGGCCAATGCCAAAGGGAACAAGAAAAAAACTAGTTTAGGGTGGAGTGGGGAGTACCCCACTTTCATCAGCTTCTTTGTAAAAAAAAAAAAAAACAGCATCAATATAACTTTAAAATGTAAGGTTTAACAATGATTTCATTCTGCCTCTTTTTAGCAAGTATTTCTGTAATCCAGAGTCTCTAATTATTGGTTGCTTTCAAGAAAACAACAGAAAGTTTTAGGTTTGATGACTGAGGCCACAACTGGATTAACCCATCTTGAGATTACCGTTTGCATCCACCTGTTCGTTCCATTGTGTGTGTAATGGTTAATGTGCTTTAAAAATACATCACCCAAATTCCGTGTTCCCTACAGGGTGTTACTACACACATAATCTCAGAACACCTGCTTCTACACACATAATCTTCTCCACCACCTGCTCATCCACCGCTTCTGTTTCTCCTCAGAAGACAGGGCAGCGCTCCTCCCTCTTTGAAGTTTATCCCAAATTTTTCATCAGCTTCTCTACTTGGAATCTATAAATGGAGTCACGACTCTGTGGAGTGGATGTAAGTGAAGGACCATCTTCAAAAACCAGTGAGAAGGGTCCTGATACAGAGAGGTTATAAATAGAAGAAAGAGATCTAACCTTCAGTGTGAAGATTCTGAAAAGGGGCAGGAGAATCTCCTTAAGTGAGAATGATCCAGCCTCTCTCTTTTTTTTTTTTTTTTTTTTTTTAAGAAGGGATCTCACTCTGTTTCCCAGGCTGGAGTGCAGTGGTGTAATCATGGCTTATTGCAGCCTTGACCTCCTGGGCTCAAGGGAGCCTCCTGCCTCAGCCTCCTGAGTAGTTGGGACCACAGGTGTGTGCCACCACATCTGACTAATTTATTTTTTGTAGACATAGAGTCTTCTTACATTACCCAGACTGGTCTCGAACTCCTGAGCTCCTAACCCAGTGATCCTCCTATCCCAGCCTCCCAAAGTGTTGGGATTACAGGTGTGATACCACCACACCTGACCAGGCCTCCTCCTCTACTTCCCCTTCCCTCTTCCCTACCTTCTCTTCCTCCACTTCTCTTTATCCTTCCTTCCCACTACTCTCACTTCAAGGTCCAAGCATGTAGAATATTTGGAACTTTGTTGGCCATGCCTACCTTGCATTTTTAGTTTGCAGCAATTTCAAGAGTGCTTTTAACCTGTTTTGGAATGATGTTAGGCTAGATTGGAGTCATTAATAAAACATTATATAGCTCTCATGAAATAATTGGGAATATAATACTCTCCCTAAAAAGGATGGAATAATTTCATTATTGACTCATAATGTCCAGGCTTTTGTAACAAAACCACAAGCAAGGTCAAATATGAAGCACAGAGGAGCTCTTTCCATTCCTTCACTTGTCCTACACCACCCTATACCTGGGTACCAGAGACAAGTGACTTCTGAGTAGATATGATGAAATCAGTCTTTCATAATTCCCACAGAAGTCTGTCTGCCATCAGCATTCATCTTGAGGTGGCATCAGTGAGGAAGGTCGGGTCTTACAGAGTCTGAGATGATCAGACACATGCATTGATCCAGCCTCAGCTGCCTGCCACAAGGCAGGAGCTTCGTGCTCTGATATAGAAGTATCCAGCTTGCTTGGTCACTGTATCAATCTTCAGATCCAAGTTTATCTAATGAAAGCCTCTGCTACGCAGTTATTACAAAGAGACCTCTGGATTTTATGTTAGTCTGACAGTGATGTCCCAGGCTTCAGATGCACTTGCCAAGGAGTTACCTGGGGTGGCTGTGGCCACCTTCCCTGGATGGCCACACCCAGCTTATCAACCAGGAATAAAGATCTCTTGCCTCAGAGGATGGTGCTATTTTATAAAACGATCTGCTCTCATTTACATCTTTAATTTATCTTCTTTGGGGTAAATCAATTTTCAATTAAATGCAACCAAGCCATAATAGATAATAAAAAATGTGAGGTAGTATGGGTATTGCCAAGAACGTAAAGCTTCCTTTACTAGACAGTGGGTGCCTCAGGACACAGACCATGCCTTAGCCTTGTACTCTGACCTCCTGGCATAGCGCTGGGTGCATCCAGCAGAGACCTCGTAAATATAACTTGAACTGAACAAAGACAAATTCCTCCTAGCCATCGTCTTTAGACAACTCATTATCTAGTACGGACGTATAAAGCAGTTGCACAGATTTATCACAAATCAAGGCAGAATGTATTAAGCCCACCATAGAGAGACAGAGAAGGTTTAGGAAGGACAAGAATATGGCAACTGCATATTTTAGGGGTTAATTTTTAAAAACTTCATGGAGGAGACAGTAACTAAGGTGGTTCAGATACAATAGGGACATGGTGGAGGGATGAAAGAAGGGAGGTAAAAAGTGGGACATTGGAGATGGAGGGAATGACATGAAAGACGATGCCAAGGCTTTGGGGGATGTGGGAATCAGTATCCATGTGAGGGCAGCCAGTGTCTTAGTTTGCTCAGGCTGCTGTGCAAAGTGTCATAGGCTGAGTGGTTTAAACCAACGGTCCCCATCCAACCTTTTTGACACCAGCGACGGGTTTCATGGAAGACAATTTTTCCACAGATGGCGGGGTGTGGGGGCAGTGTAGGGGAGGAATGATGGTTTCAAGATGAAACTGTTCCACCTCGGATCATCAGCCATTAGTTAGATTCTCATAAGGAGCATGCAGCCTAGATCCCTTGTATGCACAGTTCACAGTAGCATTTGTGCTTCTGTGAGAATCTAACACTGCTGCTGATCTGACAGCAGGCGGAGCTCAGGCCATAACCCTTGCTGATCGGCAGTCACTCACCTAACAGGCCACAGAGCAATACAGGTCCATGATCTGGGGATTGGGGACCCCCTGGTTTAAACAACAGAAATTTATGTTCGCACTGTTCTGGCGGCTGGAAGTCTGAGATCAAGGTGTCAGCAGGATAGGTTTCTTCTAAGCCTCTCTCCTTGGCTTGTGGATGGCCACCTTCTCCCTGCGTCCTCACATGGTCTGCCCTTTGTGCATGACTGCATCCTAATCTCTTCTCCTTATAAGACACCAGTCCTTTTGGATTAGGGCCCATCCCAGTGACCTAATTTTACTGTCATTAGCTCTCTAAAGATCCTGTCAAAGTTCAACTTAATCACATTACAAGTTCCTGGGGGTTAGAAAGTTAACACACAAATTTTGAGGAAAGATAGTTCAGCCCACAGTAGGCAGCGTCACCCAGTCATTATGCGCACAGGCTCTGGAGTTCAAATCCTCACTCTGGCACTTATTAACTAGGCAGCTATGATTAAATTACATAACTTTTACTGGGCCTCAGTTTTCTCAACTGTGAAGTGGGATAACAATAGTGACCTTCTCCATAAGGATATTGCAAGGATTAAATGTGTTCCTATATATACCTGGCACTTAGTAAGTCCTCAGTAAATGTTACCTATTAATAGGACCACAACAAAAACTTAAACACTGGATAAAAATGCTCAGAGGCTGCTTTTGAAGTTCAACCATTCCACTATGTACGAGTATGATCTTGGGAAATTTATTCAGTCCATGAAATATTTAGTGTGTACTATGTTACTATCAGCTAACCTCTCTGGGGTTTAGCATTTTCCTGTTTTAAACAAGAGGTTTGACAAGATTGCTTTTGGAGTCCTTTTCAGTTCTGGCATTCTGAGAGTGTGTTCATCACACATGGATTGAAATGTGAGCTCACTATGCAGGACAGAAAGAAAACAAAGATGGAAAGAAAGGGGGATAGCAAGTTGTTGGGGGCTCTGAGTGCTGGGGTGAGTTGGTATTCCAGGGAATGGCAAGCTCTTGTAGAGTTCTGAACAGACAAAAAACCTAATAGGTTTCCAATTCAGGGTAAAGATTTCAGGAATACAAAATTATTAAGGCCACCTATATCACTTTATTGCAGCAAACCATGCATTCCTATATAAATGACTTAACCCAAGGAGGAAATACTTTACAATTTGTGGTGTCAAAAAAAAATCACCGTTGACCAGGCATGGTGGCTCATGCCTGTAATCCCAGCACTTTGGGAGGCTGAGGTAGGTAGATCACCTGAGGTTGGGAGTTCGAGACTAGCCTAACCAACATGGAGAAACCCTGTCTCTACTAAAAATACAAAATTATCCAGGTATGGTAGCACCTGCCTGTAATCCCATCTATGGGGGAGTCTGAGGCAGAAGAATCGCTTGAACCTGGGAGGCAGAGGTTGTGGTAAGCCAAGATCGAGCCATTGCACTCCAGCCTGGGCAACAGGAGTGAAACTCTGTCTCAAAAAAAAAAAATCACTGTTAAATAAGTAATTTTTAAAACCCTAATGTTTATCGTTTCACTGACAATGAAGAAATTAAACTTCTTGAGTTGATGCAGGGGCAGGGTCAGATCAGAGCCCAGACCCAGATGGGGATCCCCCACCTGGGTGGCCGTCCAGCAGCACCTTGGGAAAAAAGTGTCAAACAGTTTGAAAACCAGCATTGCAATCATTATTCAGAAACATCTTATTTTACAGCTACATTAATTCAACAAATATTTACAGAGTACCAACCATCTGCCAGGAACTGTGATAAACTCTTCTAGAGCTTTACATTTTAATTAGGTGAGAGACAGAAAAAGAGCAAATAAATACATCAGCAAGATAGTTGCAAAATATGATATATGCCTTAAAAGATGTGAATAGGCATGGAGGGTAACCTGGGTGTGAGCCAATTTAGATTGGGCAATAGGAGATGGCATTTGGGGCAGGTAATATTTGGAGCTGGCTCTTTGCAGTGGGCACTGGTTAAAGTCCACAGCTGCCTTCATATTTGTAAAGTATTCATAATACCTTTCAAATCCCTATCTAAAGTTTGCAGAATTTCTCACCTTGTGCCCTCACCCACAGTCAAAGGAACACCTTGCTCTCCTAGACTCATTGAGAGTAGAGTGCAGGCATGTGACATAAACTCTGCCAATCCAGTGCACCCACTGGAGACTGCAGCTCAGAAAAGAGTGATGTGAAGGGGGCGATGCCCTCAAAGCATTTCAGGAAGGCTAGTGGGTCTTGGCTGAGACATAACAGTAAGAGGTCCCAGTGGTGGCACCACCTCCCCCAGCATCATGGTGCAGGCCATGACACAGTGCATGGCAGCACCTGTCAAATTTCCCCTGGAGCAAGCTGTCTATGTCATTGTTTAAGCTGCTCCCTGGCCCATCTGCAGCCTCCAGGAGCCTCTCATATGATTTAATAAATTAGTTTGCTGCTTGAACTAGCTCCAGTGAGTCCTGCTCTTTGCAACTTAGAACCCCAATGGGTGTAGTAATTGATTCTAGAAGTGTCTGCTGTCAAGAAGCCTTCAAATAAATGGAATGCAAAGATGATAAGGTAAGCTGCCTGCATCTGAGCTGAAGAGCTTAAAGAAAGAAAACAATTTCCCAAGTCTTTATTTGTTAGCCCAAGGCATGGTCAGAAAACCAGGGACTTTCTTTGATTTCTACGGCTCTGATGAAAGAATCACTTATCTTTACAGCAGACAGAGGGCTGCTGTAGCCAAAAATCAAAGTCAAGGTTTGAGTCTGAGGGCTGCCAAAATTCAGAGTCAGAGGAATTCACAGTATTACCTGATTTAATCGGTGGATATTAAGGCATCAAAGAGGAATGACTATAATCTTGAATATGGGAATTGGAACCAAAGATCTGAGGGCCATATACTCCTAACCCTCAAAGACCTGAGCTCCCTGAATAATGGGAAACACCCCTCCTTCCCAATCTGATGATCTTCTTCCTGTCTTGCTTAAAGACCTCTTAATGGCTCCATTCATAGCATTAACCTCTTAAAAAGTACCCCAGGCCTTTTTCCCACCACTCCCCAAAATTGTCTCTAACCTGTAACTAGATGCAGAGCCTTGAGAGCCCTGGGATACAAAAAACAAACTGTACCTAGGAAGAGGTTTACACACCAATGATTTGTAAGAATTGCCCATTAACAGAAACTTTAAAAGATGTATGTTTCACACATACTTTTAAAGGATAGTAAAGTCTCTAGGGGAAAAAAAATATAACGGATGGTTCTCTAAAGTCCCATTAAGTCTATGTAACTAAGAAAGCTTTAGTACTGCCTACAGAGGGACAGGTCCCGGGGTGGCCTTGGCTGGCCCAGCTCTTCACCCTCTTGCTTGCAATGTAACATCCTGAGATAAGGAGGAAATATCCAGAACATCCCAGGCTGCATCTTCCTTCTTACCAGACTAAGATGTTCTGCAGTACTTAGGCTTAGCAATCCGAGTTGCACCCAGGGTATAAAACCCAGAATGAAGTACTTTCAGGGTCCCTCAGCTGCAGTGGAACATGGAACACAGGCAGATGAGATTCCATCTGCATCGTACCGCTTTCCTTAGCGCTGAAAGGCTGGCTCACTGAGGACCCGAGGCTTGTGTTTATCCTTGTGCCTACATGTGGTAATAAAGTTGCTTTGCCTCACTCGTGCCAGTGTCTTGTCCTACCTGAGCATCTGCACTGGCCAACAGGGCCCAGCACAAGCCCCAAATGGCAATTTACAGATTCTGAGGGAGTTGGGCTAGTGAGGGCTGGACACAGTTTTGGATTAGGCTAAATATTTCCCTAGGCATGCTCTTTAAAGGTAGTCTAGGTTAAATGAGTTAGCTTGACCACCCTGAAGTGCCTCTAGCAACTTGCTCTTTTGACAGAAGGAAACTGAACTCAGTGGTGGCCTTCTCTAAGAGAAATTGATATGCAGAAATTCCTCAGTCTAATGAGCAGGAAAGATACCAAAGTCCTAGAGAGATAAGAATGTAGAAGACTGGACTGTGAACTCTTCACTAATCCTATCTCCCAGTGAACCTGGAAGACATGGCTCCTGCCAGGATGTAGATAACTGCATATGGGAGAGGAGTATCAACATCTATAAAAATCTCTGTAGCTGGCTTTCTTTAGGCTGGTAATGTGAGTGGAAGATGCTACCACTGACGTGGTCTTTCTAGATGTCAAATAGCAGCATCCAACTGTCAGAGATAAGATGGGTAAGGACCAAATATTAGGCAGCTGGACCACAGTGGGAAGAACATGCTTCAACCAACAGGGATCTTTGCTACTTGTTAGGGGATAGTAAAGTCTCTGGACACAAAATTCATCGATAGTTTACAAATGTCCTATTAGATCTGTGTAATAGAAAAGTTCAGGATGGATAAACAAAGGTCTGGTTTTAGCATCAAATAGAGAGTAACAGCCTCTTACCCAATTCCTGCATTTGAATCAGCTCAGAAACTCATAGCCCTTTGAATGAAGAGGCAGTTGGAGTCCTGACAACATCACAAGTACATGTGGTCACTGTTCTTCCCACCCTTTCCCCAAAGAGACCTGAGCCCTTTTACTAGGGAGCCCATACAATAATAAAGGAAAACACCTGGTTGTTTTAGAGATTATTGAATACTGGTGCAACAAGTCTGGGAACTCATGACATCACTACACTCTACCAACTTTGCTATGGAGGCTATCTGAGAAATGTCGTTTTGCCTGGAGTCTACTTTATGTGGAGAGTAGAACTCCAAGGCTGTCCTTCCTGGATCCTGTGTGCATGACTAGAGAGAAGTGCCTGGCTCACTGATCCACTGAGTAAGGCCTATTATGATAGAAATAGCCAAATAAGAACCCGTGGAACTCTTATTTTCCTCCAAAATCGTAAATATAAAGTTTCTTTGCAAATGGGTAAAGTTGTCAAGATCAATGTTACCATCAAAGACTTGAAAGTTGCAAGGATGGTGCTTGGTGTCATATTTACATCTAAACTCACCAACTGACCTGTGAAGAATATGGAAGTATCTTAGAAGATGACAGATTACGGCAAGGTAAATCAGGTGATAGCAGCAATTGTAGCTCCTAACGATTGTACACAGCTACTCATAAGCTTTTTAATTTTTGTCTTTGTTTTTTCAATACCAATATGCAGAGAACCCAGAAAAAGCTTGTTCTTACAAGAAAAAAATCAGGAATCCACGATTACTTTTTGATGTCTGTTAGGGCAATTTTCAGTTCTGTATCACAATACAAATTCTAGGAGCCTTGACCATTTCGCCACCATGCCTGAACATCACCCTGGCCTTCTGTGACAGGGATGTCATGATGACGGAACCTGAGAGCAGAAAGGAGCAGGTACTAACATGTCTCTTAAAGATGTGTATAGCTGAGGATGAAAAACATAACAATGTTATGGCTTTGCAATGCAATGGAGTCTTTTATTTTATTTTTTGAAGTGGAGTCTCACTCTGGTGAAGTCTTTTTAAAATAATTTTTACTTTTATTTTAGATATGGGGGGTACATGTGCAGGTTTGTTACATGGGTATATCACATGGTGCTGAGGTTTAGGAGGCAAATAATCTCATCACCCAGGTAGTGGGCATAGTACCTAACAGGTAGTTATTAAACTCTTCTTCCTCTCCCTCCCTCCTGCCTCTAGTAGTCTCCATTGTCTATTGTTCCCATCTTTATGTCCATGAGAATGCAGTGTTTAGCTCCCACTTAAAAGTAAGAATGTGCAAAATTTGGTTTTCTGTTCCATGCAGTGATGTCTTGCAGTGTGTCCAGTGGTTAAGGGCACATTACAAATGACATGTGTAACAATATATTTCCCCTTTTCCAAGGCCATCCTGACCACCATTGCCCAGGGACCAACTTGTCAGTACCAGTAGCCAATCCTGATTGGCACATCATACCTTCAGAGGAGTGATCCTCCACCTGGTGGCAGGTTAAGTATATCATACCCCTTCTATGATGGAGGGGACTGTGATTTTCCCTTACTGGACTAGACACATATCCTGGATGCATATTTGCCTTCACTGCACATAATGCTCCTGCCACTAGTAACATAAGGATTTACTGAATACCTTGATCACCATCATGGCATTTCACAAAACACTGTTTTGAAAAAGGAAGATATTTTATAGCAAAGAAGTAACACAATAGCCTTACATTCATGAGATTTCCTGGTCTTCTCATTTACCAAAATCAGCTTACTCTAGAGTAGAGTTGAATGGTCTCAGATAATACTTGACTCACATAATACAGATAATACATTGTAATGCTGAGACAGTTTTCTATAGAATACAGTATATATTTTGAACAAGAAATCTATAGGATATTATTTTTCTGATAGCCAAAATACTTGGATCTAGTAGACCCCAAATTAAAGATAAAATGGCATTTCTTGTTATGATCTCAATAAATCACTTGCAAAATATTTTCTCCTCATACCCTAAGAGTCTTTGTCTCCAAGAGAAGAATATTCCTTTTGGGGCCACACATATTTCCATTCAACAAGGGGTTAAACTGGTCATTTGAGACTACTCAAGAAACAAGAAACTTTTTGGGAAAAGGGGATATTAGATGTTGGCAAGAGTGATTGGTCATCATTGTGAAGGAAAATCAGATTATTATTACATAATGGGAGCAAACTATCATTTTCCTCGCATTCATACGACTGTCTTTCATTATTATTACTATAAGAAATCTAAAGCACCTCCATTAGTAAAATTCAACATAAGACCTTAGCAGACTCATACACAAAGGACTCTCAAGGATTCAGATTTTGGGGGAATAAACATTAAGTCATTTCTCAACATAAAGAACACTAAGCAGATGAAATGTTTGCTGAGTGCAGAGTACAGTCCTGTGTCACTTAATGATGGGGACACATGATGAGAAACCCATCATTAGGCAATTTTATCACTGTGTGAACATCATGGAGTGTACTTAACAAACCTAGGTGGTATAGCCTACTACTCACCAAGGCTCCATGATATAGTCTACTGCTTCTAGGCTATAAACCTGTATAGCATGTCACTGTACTGAATACTGTAGGCAACTGTAATACAATGGGAAGTATTTGTGTATCTAACCACAGTAAAAATACAATACAAAAGATAAAACATGGTACACCTGTCTAGGGAACTTGGTATGAACAGAGCTTGCAGGACTGGAAGCTACTCTAGGGGGACAGTGGGTGAGAGGTGAATGAATGTAAAGGCCTAGGGCATAACTGTACACTACTATAGATTTTATAAACACTGTACACTTAGGTTACACTACATTTCTAAAGATATTTTTATATTTTTAGAGAGATATATATGAGTAAATTTCCATTCCACAGGCTTTTAGCCCAAGACTAAGTTTAATCTACACAAAGCACAGAACACAGGCAGGAGCTCATGTGGAAAAAACTATATTCTTTCTGTCCTGTCAACCAAAAAAGAGAAAATATAAAATTGTGAAAGCTGAAGAGAGTTGGGGAATCCTGTAGGGGAACAAGCCAGACAGGGGATCCCCAATCTCTCTCTGCCAAATCTCTGACTAACCCCTGAAGCATATATGTGTGGAAGAGATGCAAAGAATCCCAACTGAGGAAGGTCTAAAGATTGTCTGAATTTATGAAAGACAGATTTGTGTAGACATAGATGCTAAACAAATACTAAGCAAAACAAAATACAAAGAAGTCCATGTTAAAGAACATCATATAATCGGATTGTTGAAAGACAAAGGAATAAATCTTGATATATTACAAACAAAGGACCAATGATTCAATTAGTGGCTGATTTATAAAAAAAATCATAAGGCTGGAAGACAGTGGATCAACATTTTTAAAGTGGAGAATAAAAAAGTTAAAAACTGCAACCCAGAATTCTATATCCAGTGAAAATATCATCAAGAATGAAAGTGAAGAAGGTCATTGGTAGTTTGATGGGGATAGTGTTGAATCTATAAATTACTTTGGGCAGTATGGCCATTTTCACAATATTGACTCTTCCTAACTATGAGCATGGAATGTTTTTCCATCTGTTTGTGTCTTCTCTTATTTCCTTGAGCAGTGGTTTGTAGTTCTCCTTGAAGAAGTCCTTCACATCCTTTGCTAGTTGTATTCCTAGGTATTTATTCTCTTTGCAGCAATTGTGAATGGGAGTTCGCTCTTGATTTGACTCTCTGTTTGTCTGTTATTGGTGTATAGGAATGCTTGTGATTTCTGCACATTGATTTTGTATCCTGAGACTTTGCTGAAGATGCTTATCAGTTTCAGGAGATTTGGGGCTGAGATGATGGGGTCTTCTAAATACACAATCATGTCATCTGCAAATAGAGACAATTTGACTTCCTCATTTCCTAACTGAATACCCTTTAATTGTTTTTCTTGCCTGATTATTCTGGCTAGAACTTCCAATACTATGTTGAATAGGAGTTGTGAGAGAGGGCATCCTTGTCTAGTGCCAGATTTCAAAGGGAATGTTTCCAGTTTTTGCCCATTCAGTATGATATTGGCTGTAGGTTTGTCATAAATAGCTTTTATTATTTTGAGAGACGTTCCATCTTTACCTAGTTTATTGAGAGTTTTTAGCATAAAGGGCTGTTGAATTTTGTTGAAGGCCTTCTCTGCATCTATGGAGATAATCATGTGATTTTTGTCTTTGGTTCTATTTATATGATGGATTACGTTTACAGACTTGTGTATGTTGAACCAGCCTTGCATCCCTGGGATGAAGCCTACTTGGTTGTGATGGATAATCTTTTTAATGTACTGTTGCAATCAGTTTGCCAGTATTTTATTGAAGATTTTTGCATCTATGTTCCTCATGGAGATGGACCTGAAGTTTTCTTTTTTTGTTGAGTCTCTGTCTGGTTTTAGTCTCAGGATGATGTTGGTCTCATAAAATGAGTTGGGGAGGATTCCCTCTTTTTGTGTTGTTTGGAATTGTTTCAGAAGGAATGGTACCAGCTCCTCTTTGTACATCTGGTAGAATTAGGCTGTGAACCTATTTGGACCTGGACTTTTTTGGTTGGTAGGCTATTAATTGCAGCCTCTACTTCAGCCCTTGTTATTGGTCTATTCAGGGTTTCAACTTCTTCCTGGTTTAGTCTTGGGAGGGTGCAAGTGTCCAGGAATGTATCCATTTTTCCAGTTTACTGATTTATGTACATAGAGTTGTTTGTAGTAATTTCTGATGGTAGTTTGTATTTCTTGGGATTGGTGGTGATATCCCCTTTATCATTTTTTCTTATATCTACTTGAATCTTCTCTTTTTTTTTTTTTTCCATTAATCTGGCTAGCAGTCTGTCTATTTTGTTGATCTTTTCAAACACCAGCTCCTGAATTTATTGATTTTTTGAAGGGCGTTTTTACTGAGAAAAAAACACTTTAAACTTCATATAAAACCAAAAGAGAGCCCGCATAGCCAAGACAATCCCAAGCAAAAAGAACAAAACGGGAGGCATCATGCTGCTGGACCTCAAACTATACCACAAGGTGACAGTAATAAAAACAGCATGGTACTGGTATCAAAACAGAGGCATAGACCAATGGAACAGAACAGAGGCCTTGGAAGCAACACCGCACGTCTACAACCATCTGATCTTTGACAAACCTGACAAAAACAAGCAATGAGGAAAGGATCCCCTGTTTAATAAATGATGTTGGGAAAATGGGTAAGCATTGTGCAGAAAGCAGAAACTAGACCCCTTCCTGACACCTTACACTAAAATTAACTCCAGATGGATTAAGGATTTACACATAAGACCTAACACAATAAAACCCTAGAAGAAAACCTAGGCAAAACCATTCAGGACATAGGCATAGGCAAGGACTTCATGACTAAAACACTGAAAGCATTGGCAACAAAAGCCAAAATAGACAAATGGGATCTAATTAAACTTCAGAGCTTCTGTACAGCAAAAGCAACAATCATTAGCGTGAACTGGCAACCAACAGAATGGGAAAATATTTTTGCAATCTACCCATCTGACAAAGGGCTAATAACCAGAATCTACAAAGAACTAAAACAGATTTACAAAAAAAAAAAAAAAAAAAAAAAACAAGCAAACCCATTCAAAAGTGGGGAAAGGATATGAACAGACACTTTGCAAAAGAAGACATATATCAAGCCAACAAACATATGAAAAAAATGCTCACCATCACTGGTCATTAGAGAAAGGCAAATCAAAACCCCATTGAGCTACCATCTTATGCCAGTTAGAATGGTGATCATTAAAAAACCTGGAGACAACAGATGCTGAAGAGGATGTGGAGAAATAGGAACACTTTTACACTGTTGGTGGGAGTGTAAATTAGTTCAACCATTGTGGAAGACAGTGTGGCCATTCCTCAAGGATCTAGAAATAGAAATTCCATTTGACCGAGCAATCTCATTACTGGATATATGCCCAACGGACTATAAATCGTTCTGTTATAAAGACACATGCATACATATGCTCATCGAGGTACTGTTTACAATAGCAAAGACCTGGAACCAACCCAACTGTCCATCAATGATAGACTGTACAAAGAAAATGTGGCACATATACACCATGGAATACTATGCAGCCATAAAAAAAAATGAGTTCGTGTCCTTTGTAGGGACATGGATGAATCTGGAAACCATTATTCTCAGCAAACTGACACAAGAACAGAAAATCAAACACCATATGCTTTCACTCATAGGCGGGTGTTGAACAATGAGAGCACGTGGACACAGGGAAGGGAGCATCACACACTGGGGTCTATTGTGGGGGCTACAGGAGGGACAGTGGGGGGAAGGGAGAGGGATAACATGATCTGCCTGCCTCGGCCTCCCAAAGTGCTGGGATTATAGGCATGAGCCACCATGCCCGGCTGCAATTTACTTTTTGAGAAATCCAGGGCATTTGGAATAATCATGTGATTATTCCACAGTCTCATATATATTCATATATTATTATTTTGCAAAAATGCTACACATCTAAAAAATCTTTGCAAGACAACTGTGAAAGCTATCAGAAATCACTATATTACAAAGGTAAACAAGACAAAATAAAACCAAGCAACTCTCTCCTTGACTGTGGCTGAATCTCAGGAATGACATGCATTCTAAATGTTGTTATAATCTTCATGTATACATAAGGATTAAAAGTTATTAAAGTTTTGGATGAATGGTGAAATCTGATGTCTTTTGTTTGTTACATAAATTTCTTAAATATCATACACTCTCCTTAGTGAACATAAAAGTTACATGGATCTTTGCAGATTAAACTAATTACAAATGCAAAATAAATGAGTTTCACAAGTCAGTTGAAATAGCATTACCAAGGAATGATTTATTATTTTTATTACAGACCCATTTAAGTTGCAGTGTCAAAGAAATGAAAGGATGATGACTCCAGTAAACACACTTTCACTTGTATTGTTGATGTGACGTGATGGTAGAACACAAAAGCCATAGTGTTTTCTGGGCCAGAAAGACTTGTCAATTGAAGTATTAATCCAGGAAACTGATAAAGCACTTCACACCTGCTCATCCTGAAAATAGATCTAAACACAATATTTTAGGTGAGGCCGTGGTGAAGTGAGGAAATCTTAACTTGAAGAAGCTGGAACCTTTCTAAATACTGAATTTACTGTCTCACAAAAACCTTTTCTCAACATATTCTAGAAAGTTGCCAAACTCAGGAAGCGTCACTCTACTGGAGAGGCTTAAGTAAAGTCACGTGTTCCAAATAGTCAAGCTGGTTTGTGGAGTAGAATAGAGGAAAAACTGGAAGTGATTTTTTTTTTTTTTTTTGTCTAATGACACGTTCTGGAATAGTTGACATTGCTTTTAACATTTTGAAGCAAGTCATCAAGCAATTGACAGCGTCCTTATTCCCCTTCAGTATGCAACTGTTGAAACTACAGACATATTTTTATGCAATCACCTCCTTTTTTATATTCACTATTTACATGCTAATGCCATCAAAAAATCTTATTATGTGAGCTCCTTTTGAAATAACAAAGATTGCCAATGTTTTGGAGATGGTAAATAGTTTATTTTGCCAAACCACTTTCACTGAAAGTAATGACTTCCCACTCTGCACAGATGGAGCCCCTCTGATGCTTGTGAGACATCTGGTTTTTGCTACTTTAAGGAAAAAGGATGCTCTACACATCTTCATCATGCGCAGACATGCCAAACTCTTTCAATATTCCCCAAAGAAGTTTGGTTCAACAGCCATGAAGTCACAAGCTTCCTCAGAATTGATCATGCTTCCTTGGTTACGAACTACTGAAACTGAATCTGAAGCTTAGCAAGAAGGCAGTCCATTGGGAGGTATCAGAAGGCTGGAGAAACAGGCTTGAGCAGGACTAAAGGGAGGGGATGGGTCAAGTTCCTGGCCTAGGAACGGCCTATGAGTGGTGTCCAAGCCACCAGGCTCTGGACTCAGCTGCAACTGCCAGAAATAATCCCTTGCTGACTCTGATTTTTTTGTTGCTACTTCAAGAATATTTGTTTGTCACCCCTAAGTCAGTTTCTGCTCTAACTATCAAATGATGAAGAGAAAGAATAACAGCCTCCCTTCAGTTTCCCTGGGTGAGAGAACAGGTTTAATTTTCTAAAATTTACGCAGCTGACCAGAGGTGATTACAGTATAAACCTAATCTTGAGTTCTTCGCTATTGAAATTTACAATGCTATCATATTACCATTTGGACACTTTTCAGATAAGAGCCTAACACGATGGATTCATGTATACGTCGCTGCCCCATATTGATCAATTAAAAATAACTGCCAGTAGAATGTATGTGTGTGTGTACACTGTGTGTGTATGTGTTGTGTGTGTGAACTTTCATGACAAATTTCAAAAGAACTGTTGTTCACATAGCAATTTTCCTAGCCTTACCCATAAGCAGAAATAATAATTGATTTTAGCCAAGTTATCATCTACCCCAGTGAATGTGAGCATGTGCTGTATTTTGAAATGCAGTATTTTTGTTTCTTCTTTACAAGGCCAGTGAAGTCATGTTCCTAAAGGAAAAACAAAAACAAACTCTTTTTTGAGAGAGATGATAGAGAGGATAATTGGCTACAGAAAGAAACCACACAGACAAATTTCTACTTCAATCAGTAAACTAATTAAATCAAAAATTTTTGAAGACTCATGTGTTTTCAAGTCATAGCTGGATAACTTGTCAACAATGTTTAATTCCAGGACAGTGAAGCCAGGTCTTCAGTGTTTTGAGGGAAAAAAAATGACAACCTAAGAATTATCAATGTAAAGTTAGATTACAAAATGAAGGACCTCTAATGATTGTGTTATTGATGAAGAGATGCTGGTCAAGATGTGTGGGAGGGGAGATATTAAGAGACGGAATGTGGGGAGTATGTGATAGGAGAGTGAAGAGGAGAGGTTGTATCAAACTGGGAGTGAGAGGTTGTTGAGCCTTGATAGCTCCCATTCCCACATAAGCCTCCTCAGATCCTTGATAAACAGTGGGCTTTGGGGAGCTGTCACAACTAACACTGCTGCTGTCCAGATGAAGCTGTGGGTGCAGAAGGGGTGATGATGAGGGGTAATCTGGAGCAAAAGGTGAAGGGTGCAAGGTCTGATAAGTGGTGTAGGTGAATCCCTGTGTTCTCAAGGAGGACTGGCCAGAGGAACAGGGGCCCCCACACAGATGGACATTTCTGCCTTTGCTGGCCATGTCAGGTGGATACACTCAGTCCATCCCCTCAATTTGGAAATTCACATACTTACATTCTAGGATATTTTTTAAAAGTATTTATTCGGTCACATTTCCCATTTTGTTTTCTCTATTCTCTCTTTCTATAACTCCTATTATTCAGATGTTGGGTTAGGGTTAGTGTTAGGTATAGGAATCCTCTAATTATCTTCTATTTTCATGTTTTCTGTTTCCTATCTCTGCCTTTTCCTCCTATTTCCTGGTAGATCTCTTCAAATATATTTCCACATCTCCTTTTTTTGTTTGTTTGTTTTTTGGTTATTTTGTTTGTTTCTTCTTTACTGTTGTCATGTTTCTTTGAATCAAGTTCAAAGCCACTTCTGGATATTGGAGTTAAGAACACTATGATCTCCATTGCATCTTGCACCAAGTTATCCATAAGCAAATGCCCTTTACGTATGAGAAGCAGAAAAACTGCAAACTATAACCTGCCTCTAGTTTTTCAGGGTGAAAAGGGAATCTGTCTTTTTATGAGACACAGTTGAAGCCACAGAGGACCTGATCGATGGATCTGAAGAGGATTTGAAGAATCCTCAAACCAGGAACTTTATTTACTTCCCTTCACCCCTGTTTTATGGATCTCATTTTTTATTGTCATTGTTTTGATATTTCACAATGATGTGCCTTAATGTGGGTCATTTTTAACCATTATTCTGGACACTCACTGCATCCTTTCTTTCTGGAAATTCACATACTTCCATTCTAGGATATTTTTTAGAAGTATTTCTTTGATCACATTTCCCATTTTGTTTTCTCTATTCTCTTTGTGGAACTCCAATTATTCAGATGCTGGGTTAGGGTTAGGGTTAGGGTTGGTTATAGGAATCCTCTAATTATCTTTTGTTTTCATTTTTCTCTGTTTCCTATCACTGCCTTTTCCTTCTATTTCCTGGTATATTTCTTCAAATCTATTTCCAAATCTCCTTTTTTGAGGTTTTCTGCTGTCGTGTTTCATTTAATTTTCCAAGAACTCTTTATTTTCTGAATGTCTCTCTGTTTGTAGTGTGTCTGTCTGTCTGTCTGTCTGTCTGTCTGTCTATCTATCTATCTATCTATCTATACCTCTATCTAGTAATCATCTATGGCATCCTGCACTTGTTTCATAGATGCAGAATCATTCATCATTTCTTACCTCTTGGAAGATACTAGGAATTGTTTCAAAGTTTTAATCCCCTTAATCTCAATTCTTCTGAGTTGTTTTTTTATTTTTATTTTTTGAGACGGAGTTTCGCTCTTGTTACCCAGGCTGGAGTGCAATGGCTCAATCTCGGCTCACCGCAACCTCCGCCTCCTGGGTTCAGGCAATTCTCCTGCCTCAGCCTCCTGAGTAGCTGGGATTACAGGCATGAGCCACCGCGCCCGGCCCCTGAGTTGTTTTTTACCTGCTGATTTGTTTTCATCTCTAACATCCTTCCTACAGTCTTTCCCCAGAAGCCTGAGGAAAAGTGATCCTCCACTTTTTCTCCTGCCAACCTGGCATTCAACTCTATCAGGTCTAATTAGTCAATCACCATTTTTCCTCCTTTCTATTTTCCAAAACTGTTTTTTTTTTTTTTTTTTTTTTTTTTGAGACAAAATTTCACTCTTGTCATCCAGGCTGGAGTGCAATGGTGTGATCCTGGCTCACTGCAACCACCGTTTCCTGGGTTCAAGAGATTCTTATGCCTTAGCCACCCATGTAGCTGGGATTACAGGTGTGTGCCACCAAGCGCAGCTAATTTTTGTATTTTTAGTAGAGACGGGGTTTCGTCATGTTGGCCAGGCTGGTCTCAAATTCCTGATCTCAGGTGAACTGCTCACTTTGGCCCCCTAAAATTCTAGGATTACAGGCGTAAGCCACCTTTGTCCTAACAGTTTCACCTATGCTCATCATGTGGGTTTATACCTTTTGTTGCAAATAAAATCCCCTTTCTTCCATTTTCTGTTTTTGGAAGATGCAGAAATAAAAGTACAAATTCATTATGCAGTCTTTAGCCAGCATTCCATCATCAATTTCTAAAGATAGAATTTTCTTTCTTTTCTTGCTTTGTTTTCTTCAACCAAATTAACAATTTTTTTTCACAATGCTGTAGGAAAAGAAGGGAATTTTTGTTTAACATTTTTGCTCAATTAATTAATTATATGTCTTCTTTTTGTTTAAAAATTTTGTCCATTCTCTTAAGGCACTACCTTTTTGTTTGTTTTGTTTTGCTACTACAATCTCAATCCAAGGATGAGCTTTCAAAAGTTGGGCAAAATCAGAAGTGATTCCAACTCTTGGGATTTTGATGTTTGTGCATGATTTGGAAGTGATTCCAACTTCTGTCAATATATTTTCTTATTTTGGAGAGTTTAGCGCATCTGTGACTAAGGCACTAATAATGCAAGTAGTTCAAGAAAATGACGATGATATTGACAAGAAACTGACCCGTGATAAAAACGCCTACATAAGGAAGACCTGGCCATCAATGAGACAACTATCTAATTGACCAAAGTACAAGATGATCATAACTAACAAAATGAGAAGAAGCTGTATTTTACTTCTTCTCTAGTAGTTTCATGCATGTTCCCACAGTACCATTTTTTAATCTAATATTTGAAAGAAGACTAATATGAAAAGGATGCACTAGCTGGATGGAACAAAAGGTACCAGATTTGCCCTGGCATTGCTGAAAGAGTACAGTTCATTATATTTATTTTAGAGCTACTTATATTTTTATGGAATGCCACTTATCACATAAAAATTATATGATGAACAAAGATTTCCTTTTTAAAAAAACCCTCAATATTTATAAATTTAAAGCATACTTTTCTAGTCTGGAGAACCCGTTGCTCCAATAGGAAGATAATTGGTCTTAGAGCTGAAATGCATAACCATCATATAATAAGGGAGAAACCACTTGAGCTTTTCTGGCTAATGGAACGAGTTTCAGTCTGTTGAACTTAGTTTCAACAGAATTATTTGAATTCATAGGAATGGTGGTTATTATATTTCTTAGTAGTCACAGAGTTAAAAATCCTTTATGAGGAGTGCTTCTTTTACAGAAAGAATTTTAAATTTGTGCTTAGAGCTACACTCTGTTCTGTGCATATATCATTGAAAGATAATATTAGGGGATAGAAAATTAAAGGACAGACCCAAGCACAAAAATTAACAGCTTGTGGCTCCAGAGAGGGGGCAGAAATGCAAAGGACTAGTCAAGGCGGAATCTGTGGGCTTCACAGACTTTGGGTCCCCCAGAAACTAAAGTGGCCCAGAATTCCTCTGTTACAGTGTCAAGATCATAAAAAGACTCTACAAGAGGCAGGAGTGCAGAGCCAGCAGCCCCTGATTGAAAAGAGGGCCTCGAGCAGTCTCCTTCACTCAGGAAAGGTGGTTACAAAAGTTGCTGCCCACCCCTGCCTGTGCTTGGAGTGGAGTGAAGGGTCCCAACCAAGGAAGTGGGGGGACACAGATATATCTCTCCATCAGCAATGGCCAAGCTTAGTGATGAGATCCACAGCAACCCCAGTATCACTATGGGGAGGGGTTCTGAACCACTTCCCAATATACAATCTGAAAGTTTTAGGGATGAGCTCCTGAGAGGGTGGATGGAAACAGACATATGGGGTTGGAGAGAAAGAGAGAGAGGGAATAGGGAAGAGAATCAGTGACAAGGATGGAAGAAAGAGGAGGGGAAGAAGGGGCATGAGGAAGAAGAGAAAGGGAGGGATAAAAAGAAAACTTTGCTCAAAATGAACTTGTGAATGAAAATAAGTATAAGAAAAATGACCAAGAAATTTTCGAAAGCAAAGATTAAATCCTTTTAGATAAATATGAATA
This sequence comes from Aotus nancymaae, assembly GCF_030222135.1. Classification (NCBI taxonomy): domain Eukaryota; kingdom Metazoa; phylum Chordata; class Mammalia; order Primates; family Aotidae; genus Aotus; species Aotus nancymaae. Next base: position 25,261,528 of record NW_026988494.1, on the reverse strand, counting down.
ATGTAGCACCCGATGGATGGTTTGAATTAAGTAAATTTAGTTTCTTGAAAAAAAAATGTAAAACTAACATCTTACATTTTTTTTCCAAGAAAAAGACAATATTTTTTAAGTGGCAGAAATGAAATAGGAAGCAGTGAATATAAAATAGAACCAGTTAGAAATCTGTAAGTTAAAATGTAGATACGGTTTAGACCTGTGTCCCCACCCAAATATCATGTTGAATTTTAACCTCCAATGTTGTAGGTGGGACCTGGCAGGAGGTGATTGGATCATAAGAGTCAATTTCCCCCTTGGTGCTGTTCCCCTGATAGTGAGAGAGTTGTGGTGAGATGTGGTTATTTAAATATATGTAGCACCTGCCCTCCCTCTCTCCCTTATTCCTGCTCTGGCCATGTAAGGCATGCCTGCTTCCCCTTCGCCTTCTGCCAAATTGCCAGTTTCCTGAGGCCTCCCCAGAAGATAAGCAGATGCCAGCACTATGCTTCCTGTATAGCCTGCAGAACCATGAGCCAATTAAACCTCTTTTGTTTTTTTATAAATTATCAAGTCGCAGATCCTTATTTATAGTGATGTGAGAATGGTCTAATAAAATGTTATTAAATTTTAAAAATTCATGGATGGATATGATACTGTAACCATAAAAACATATTACTATAAATTTGTCCAAACTCATAGACTATAGAAGACCAAGAGGGAACACTAATGTGACCACCATAGCCTTTACATCTCTCTCACAATCCCCTCGCCTCCCCTAAAAGTAACTACTCTTATACAGATCACCCCAATTCCTAGAGACTATGTTTAATCTTATTTTTTTTAAAGTTAACATTATATCACAATTTTAATCCACAAATTTCTTCTCAATCTCATTTTTTTCTTTCAATTTTCTTTTGTTTTTGGTCTGAGACAGAGTCTCACTCTTGTCACCCAGGCTGGAGTACAATGGCATGATCCCAGCTCACTACAACCTCTGTCTCCCAGGTTCAAGTGATTCTCCTGCCTAAACCTCCCAAGTGGCTGGGATTACAGGCAACCACTATCATGCCTAGCTAATTTTTTTGTATTTTTACTAGAGTCAGGGTTTCACCATGTTGTCCAGGCTGGTTTCGAACTCCTGACGTCAAGTGATCTGTCCGTCTCGGCTTTCCAAAGTGCTGGGATTACAGGTATGAGCCACTGCACCCAGCCACAATTTACTTTTTGAGAAATCCAGGGCATTTGGAATATTCCACAGGCTCATTCTGTTAATTGCATACTCATACTGCAGTTCCTCTGTCCTCTGGATTTCCTGCAAATTGGCAGCTGATGCAGAGGCTGGATCGGACTCAGGTTCAAGTCCTTTGGCAAGACCAGGTGATGTCGGACACTTTCGTCAGCCTCCATCTGGTTGTCTCTCCTTCTGTGATCTTAGCAGCTGTTGGTGCCCGTGCTTAGATCCATTCATTCATTGGTAGTTGCAGAATGGTGATTTCCAATTCCATCATTTCCTTTTCATTTACCAGATAAAACACATAGAAAGAGGTCCTTCCCTCTTCTACTATTTGATTACCTAGACATACTGCTCACACAGAGAAGTCAAGATAAATGCTTGATTCTATTTTTTTTGGAATATTTTTTCTGTTTCTGCATTGAAGTATAATATATTTAAATAAAAGTATCTATTGTCATAAGGGCACATATTAATGAATTTTCACAAACTGAATATATCATATACAGAGCAACCAGAATAAAAAACAGAAAATTACCAATACCCTGGAGCCGCTGCTCATGTCCCTCAGTCACACATCCTCTGAAGATAAACACTCCTCTGAGGTCCATCAAGTTATTGTCCCTGTTTTGATGATTAGATGAGTGAAATCATACTTTTGATACTTAGATGGATCAAACCCATATGTTGTGCCTGTGGGTTCTTTTGCTCATCATTTTGGTCGTGATAGTCATTGTATCGTTTATCCATTATTCTGTTGATGGGGTTTGGGTTTCCAGTTTAGAACGGTGCAATTATGAATATTTCAGAGCACACATTTTGGTGAACACAGATGTTCATTTCTATTGGGTATATGTGGCTTTCATTTTCATTTTTTTCAACCTTTATTTTAGATCCAGGGGGCACATGTACCCCCTGGGGATATTGTATGATGCTGAGATTTGGGAAACGAATGATCCTGTCACTGAGGTAATGAGCATAGCATGCAACAGTTAGGTCTTAAACCCTTGCTCCACTTCCTCCCTTCCCTTTCCAGTAGTCCCCAGTGTGTATTGTTGCCATCTTTGTGTTCATATCCCACTGGTTAGCTCCCACTTATAAGTAAGAACATGTGGTATTTGTTTTTCTGTTCTTGTGTTAATTCACTTAATATAATGGCCTCCAGCTGCATTCATGTTGCTGCAAAGAACATCATTTCAACCCTGTTTATGGCTGGGTAGTATTCCACGGTATATATGTATTACGCTTTCTTTATCCAATCCATCATTGATGGGCACCTAGGTTAATTCTATGTCTTTGCCATTTGGCTTTCACTTTTAAATTCGATATGGGAATCCTCACATTGAGTAAACCAGTAGAACATTCATCCAATCTGTTGAATGCCTAAATAAAATAAAAATCTGAGTAAGAAAGAATTCTTTCTCCTTTCCTGACTGTCTTGGAGCTGGAACATTGGACTTTGCCTTCAGACTTGGACTTGGACTAGACCTAGAGATCACACCATAGACTGTCTTAGTTCTCAGGTCCTTGAACCTGGGACTGAACTATATCACTAGCTCTCCTTACCCTCCAGCATGAACCACAGATCTTGGAGTTCTTAGCCTCCAGGAATTGCATGACCAATTCCTTTTAGTTATGTATATATAGCTATATATATATATATATATATGTGTGTGTGTGTGTGTATGTGTGTGTATATATATAGCTATATAAATATATATTATATATAACTATATATTATATATATAGCTATAGTTATATATAATATATATAATATATATTATATATAACATATATTATATATATAGCTATATAAATATATATTATATATAACTATATATTATATATAGCTATATAAATAAATATTATATATATAACTATATATATAGTTTCTCCAGAGAACTCAGACTAATACAAAAGCAGAACACTTTTTATGACAAACAGAGAATATAAGTAACACTAATAAAAATGTCATTATAGGAACTGCCATTTATGAAGCATTTTCTCCATGCTGAGCCATGTACTAAGTGTTTAATCCAGATTGCCGCTGAAGTCTCATTTCAATCTTAGGACATAGATACTGTGATTATTCTCATTTTACAGGTAAGGAAACAGGTTTTGCAAGGTGAGGTAACTTGCCCAAGGTCACAAAATAAGAGGCAGAATTTTGCCCCAGGAAGTGTGACTACAGACCCCAAGTTCTTAATTAAAGAACTGTACACGGCACAGTCTACAGTCTACTTTATCCAGGATACCACTGATCAAATTTCAGAGAACACCTTACTGATTCTCATATACTGTTTCTACCTGCATATTCTGTGGCATTTGAATTAAGCCATTTCTTCTAATCTACCCTCATTCCCCACCCCCTTCCCTAGAACACACACACACACACGTGCACGCGTGTGCACACACACACACACACACACATTTGACACTTGCTTGACCCCCTCCACAATCTGACAAGAGAGACAAAATAAAGACTAAATTTTTTTCTCCCCAGGTTGGACCTCTAATAGTTGATGAATAACTAGTCTCCTACCATTCAACTATGGGAAGGTTTACTCAGCTCAGCCTGTTACAGAACTGAACTGGGTTACACTCACCCAGCACAGTAAGACCAGATAGCCACACCAAGTTTGATGCTGATGTTGAAAAAGGAAGGTATTTATTGGCAGTGTGCCAAGCAAAGAGGACCAGGTAGCTAATGCTCAAACCCTGACCACCCCGATGGTTTGCAGGTAAGGGTTTTTAAGGGCAGGGTTTAATTTCAGGAAAGTAGAAGCTGCAAGCAAAATTGCAAATCAACACCTGTAGTTTACACATTAGTTTTGGCCTAAAAGGGTACGATATCTTAAAGTTTAGGTGAGGGGTAGGGGGTACAGGGGTGGCTTACAGGTCATAGGCAAATTCAAAGATTTTCTGATTTGCAATTGATAGAGGAAGAGAAGCTTTGTTTAAAATGTTGGGGTCAGCAGAGAAGAATGTTAGAATGTTTCACTCGTGGGCATGACCTCCTTCGGGCCCTTTGGGAAGAAGTTGAGAACAAAAGGAGCAGTCAGCATTCAGTTTTTAACTCCCCCTTATCTGAGGTCTATGTGCCAGCCAGTAGATTCATGTGGTAGGGGTCCAGGTGTCTGAAAAACAACTCAGAGTATGCTAAGATGCTACTTTAATTTCCATAGGAAACAAAGCATCCCCTGACTCTAACTTCCTCAGTTATTACTTTTAAGTTACTATTACTTCCTTATTTATCAAGATAATCATTCGCTTTTCATGGCTAGCTAGATGCCTGGAATTAACACTGAAGGAACTCACAATTTTCCTTTATTTCCATGCTTTGGGGGGCACACGCGTCCCTGAGATGGGTCCTTGTGCTGTCTCAAGTCCTCTGCATGCCCACCTTGCCTATGTGGCCATGTTCGGTCTCATGAAGCTCACCTTTGCATTCTCTGCTACCAGTACCCCTGTGTGTCTCACCCTGCCCTTCTGAAAGCCTTTGTAATTTATAGTTTGTGGCTTCATTTACCCATGAGTTATTTAAAACCAAATCAAGAATAGTTTGTTTTCCCTTCACTTAATATCCACAAGTTCCAAGGACAGAGAAAACAAATTCTGGCCGGGCGCGGTGGCTCAAGCCTGTAATCCCAGCACTTTGGGAGGCCGAGGCGGGTGGATCACGAGGTCAAGAGATCGAGACCATCCTGGTCAACACGGTGAAACCCCGTTTCTACTAATACAAAAAAAATTAGCTGGGCATGGTGGCGCGTGCCTGTAATCCCAGTTACTCAGGAGGCTGAGGCAGGAGAATTGCCTGAACCCAGGAGGCGGAGGTTGCGGTGAGCCGAGATCGTGCCATTGCACTCCAGCCTGGGTAACGAGAGTGAAACTCCGTCTCAAAAAAAAAAACAAAAAAAACAAAAAAACAAATTCTGCCCATTTGTAAATCTGGTCCCTATCAGTTCACCAGAGTAATTGTTGGAAAAACAAATTAAACATGAAACCCAAGTGTTCATCAACAGATGAATGGGTAAAGAAAATGTGGTACTTATACACAATGGAGTATATATTCAGCCATTAAAAAAGAATGATATTCAGTTATTTGCAGCAACATGTGTGGAACTGGAGATCATTTTGTTCAGTGAAATAAACCAGGAACAGAAAGATAAACGTGGCATGTTCTCACAAAAATATAGTCAGAAAGAATGAATAAGGACCCGGTATTTGATAGCCCAACAGGGTGGCTATTCAATAATAATTTAATTGTACATCTTAAAATAAGTAAAAGAGTATAATTGGATTGTTTGTAATATAATGGATAAATGCTTGAGGAGATAGATATCCCATTTTCCATGATGTGTTTATTATCTATTGCATGCTTGTATCAAAACATCTCATGAACTCATACCTACTATGTACCTACAGAATTTTTTAAAACATTAAATCTCCACTTTCAGGTTATGTTCTCACAGTAACAAATTAAATGCAGTTAGCTAAAATATACCTTATTTGGTCACTGCAATTTTTTCAGATGTGACAAAAGTAAATTTTACTTTTAAAGGATCTTTATTTAAATAAGACATCAGTTGGCAGATACTAAGACAAACTCCACAAGTAGAACAAAGGTAAATTGCAATTAGTTGTTTTATAAGCATTTTGCCCAGAAAGCCTAGTGTTTATTCCAGCTTTGTACATACAGTGTAATGATACAGTATATCTGAAACCATACACATTTAGAGACCCTAATTATAGCAATGCAGTGCTTCACTGTCTTATTTTCTAGGCTTAGTTAAAAACTGAAGCTAAGTGGAGTCAGAGAGTACCAGTTTATTCTACAAGTTTAGCCAAGTCAGAAATCAAATGACAAAACCAATCATGCCTTAAGAAATAAATGACATCACTGTACTTCCCATCCCTTTAGAATGCCTGCTGTGGTAGAAAGCAGAAAATAATAGCGTGTTTCATGGGTTTTCATTACCATTCAAGGAAGCAGGTTGGGTCATGTCTTTTGGTTTCTTTTCATGTTATTCTGGTTATAATTAAGGATGGATGGGCCTCAGTTTGGCTGTTTTTGCACATTTTATACCCTTTGTAAAAATGTTTTTGGTTCAGAAGGACTCAGAATGTACTTTGTCCTAAACATTCTTTCTTTTCATTTTGTGATCATGTAAACATTTACAGTATTTTCTGATTTATTTACACTTACCTCATCAAAACTTTTCATAGCATGATTTTGGATAGGCTAAAATAAAACCAAGCTCTCTTGTTTATAAGAGATCTGAATTCTAGACTCTTGGTGTAGAGTCTACCAAACACTTTTCTCTTAGAAGCCATAAAGTCATATTTTACCAAATACAATTGAGTTTTAAAATCCACTGAGACTTCATTCTGTCTGAAATTCATTGGGCCCTTAAAGTCCTGGGTCTCTACTGGGCCTAAGCCTTTCTATCCTGCATAGCTTTTGATTCCATGATAATTCTATGGTGAACATGATACTGGTGGGCTGGGGGAGGTCCAAATGCTGGTGAGACCTTGACTCCAACCAGTTTCCAGGCTTTTGACATGAATGAAACAAAGAATTCAAAGATGAGTCTGAAAATAATGAAAGTAGAGAGATATATTGTAATGGGAAAACTACACACTCGAGCAAAGGGAGTGTGGGCGTACTCAAGACAGAGTCACCCAGTGGGGTTTGGGGTATCTGTCTTTATGAATTTATTAAACCAAGGGGTGGGATATTCATGAAAATTCCTGGAAAAAGGTGGTGATTCCTTGGAATTATGGAGTCACCCATTTTTACACCAAATATGGGTGTTCCTGGAACTGTCATGGCACTGGTGGGTGGGTAATTATGTAAATGAGCATATAATGAGGTTCTAGGTGAAACCTAGGTCAATTCCAGCATCATGTTGGTTCTAGTCAGTCTTAGCCAGCTTGGCCCACACCTTGTTTTTCAGAGTCTTATCAGCCCATAGCATCTAGTCATGAGAAATTGCTGTCTGGAATTCTTATTCTCCTGTGACCACCCTAATTCCTGTCTGAACAGCCCAGTCTGCTGAAAACCCATCATATTCCCTTCCAAATCTGTTTTTCTCTTCAAGTTTATTTTCTCAGAAAGTAGTTCACCCAGAACCTGAGAGTCATCCTAGATTCTTGCTTCTCACTCACTCTCCTCCCCTCACCACACTCCACTGAATTTAGTTAATTCTACCTCCCAGTGATAGGGATAGGAGGCAGAGAAATTCTGGGCAGAAGAGGGTGGGTCCCTCGCAAGGATCCTACCCTCAAGCCTGGAACTGCGGCCCAAAGTGAAAACTTGCATTCCTGTTTTCCTGCTCAAATACTGCCTTTTCCAAAACCTCCCATGCCCACCCTGCCCCACATCCTGTGTCCATAAAAACCTCAGGCTCAGCTGGCAGAAAGAAAAGAAGCAACTAGATGTCAGAGACTACAGTTGGATGCCAGAGAGAAGTGGCTTGACTTCAGAAGGACAGCTTGATGGTGTAACTTCAGAGAAGAATCTGGCCAGAGAGAGCTGGACTTCAGAGGAAGATTACCTTCCCACTCTACCCCTTTTTCAGTTCCCCTTCCCACTGAAAGCCACTTTCATCAGCAATAAAATCCCCTGCATTCACCATCTTCAATTTGTTCATGCAGATGGCAGAGCCAAAAGAGTACTGTAACACTTTCTCTGGGGCTTCAGAGGTCACAGGCACCCCCCATCCCCAGACACTGCCACAGGGCCAGTACAAAGTTCACTCCTGCTGTGCCCAAAAGCACTCAACCCAGCTCCTGCACCTGCTTACCTGTATGCTCCTCATCCCAGTGCAGCGGGTCCCAGTGAGTGGAGTTCACTCCTGTCAGTGCCAAAGCAGCCAGCTAGTTTCAGCACCTGTGCACTCCAGTTCCCACCCACAAAGACGTCAAGGAAAAATATCTTGCTTCCACAGCTTTCTAATTTTTCTACATTGTAACTCCAAGCCTATGCAATATTGTTTTTTTGTCCATATTTATGCAATAACTTCCCAGAATGAGTTGATCTGCTCCATCTTGTCCTTCTTCAGTCCATTGTTCACTTATAGCCAGAGGGACCTTCTAAAGTGAAAACCTGAATCCCCTTCTCAAAACCTTTCAATCACCTCCCATCACTGTTAGAATAAAACTCAAGAGTTCTTGGTAGGTTTTAGCAGGTACTTCTTTACCTGTGTCTGTCTTCCTCTTCAGCCTCCTTCCTTACCTCTCCCTGCCTCTCATTACACAAGACAAGAACTTCATTCAGTGGGATGTTTCCTTCCTCCAGGCCTTTGCTTTAACTGTACTTAGAACACCGTACACTCTCCACTCCCAGCGGTTCTCTCTGGGAAAGTCTTACACATTGTTCGGAACTTGGCTTTAAAGTCATTTTTTCTCTGAGCCTTCTTATACTAGATTAATTATTGCTGCATTGTACTGACTAGCAAAGCACCCCAGTAGACTTTGCTTGGGGGTTTGCTCAAATATTGCCTTTTCCAAAATCACCCACCCATGGTGAGCAAGTGCAGGAGCTGGGGTGAGTGCTTTTGGGCACTGGCAGGAGTGAACTTTGTACTGGCCTTGTGGCAGCATCTGGGGGTGGGGGGTGGACACTTAGTTTGCTGGTTTAGTTGTCTGTCTCCTTGACTAAACCTTCAGTTCTGTGGTCTGGCTGAATGCAAAAAAAAGACTACATCTTTTCCCCCTGGTTTTGTATTCAGCTAGCCCAGCACCAGGCACCTAGGAGGCAACCAGTAATTATTTGTTGAGTGAATATTAAGTGATTGAATTCTATCCATGATTTAAAATACATTAGCATTCTTTCTTCTTTCATAATGAAACAGATTTAACATTTGGTCAAAGGAATTCTGTCTGTTTAGCATAATAACAACAATTTGTTGAATGTTTTATTGTGTACCAGGCACTGTTCTAAATATAGTCAGTTCTTTTATAATGAGATATTTGCATTGCAAAAAATCACATTGTGCAAAATCATGTGATAAAAAAACTTATGGAAAAAATGGGGTTGAGCTACAACACTCAAAAACTGCATCAGTAACACATTAAAAAAGTTAGAAAACCAGTAAAAATGAGGCAAGCTTTTACATATATTGGATGATGAAGAAACACATACTAGAATAAACCTGGGACTTTAACAAGAAGTTTCCTTGTGGAATTGGGCTTCGGAAGGGGCTGCTGGTCTGAGTTATTTTGGATAAATCAGGAGTATCTGAGGAAGGAGGAGCATCTGAAGTGGAAAGGAAAATGGAAACACTAGATGTGGTTCATGATATGTGCAGTGAACTAACGGAGAGGGTAGCTGCTTAAGGGTGTATTTGTGCATAACTGTTGTATGCGTGTACAGGTGTGTGCATGCAAACATTTTGTATATTTCTACATTAACCCCACTCAGCTAAATGCAGATTTCTGTACTCATCTAGCATTTCTCATGAATAAAATTATGCACACAACAATGCAGCATTCAAGTGAATGCTCAAATTCTTCCCTAAAGTATTAACTATATGGGAGCAAATTCCCATTTTCAAAACAAGTGTTATAGCAGAACTGACAGTAAGTTAAATTTTTAAATTTATAATCCTGATACAAAGCCAAAAATGTTGGTACTGTATGTGTCTCCATTTTGCAGATGAGGAAATTGAGGTATATAGAAGGTTGAACTAATTTGTTCAATATACACATTGAATAACTAACAGAGACCAGATAACAGAACATGCAATCTCTTCCACATCTCTGGCTTGTAACTACTATGTTAGATCGCTATACCTTCTAATAGTGTTTATTAGAACTTATATTTCACTGATACTGGACAATACTTTCCACGGTCTGACTTCTTGACAACTAACATCCAAATAAAGAATGGAGAATCTGATAACTCGTTCGCTTCTCTTTCTATCTGAAACTCTGGGGTTATTTGGCCCCACCCACTGATATCATAGGATGTAAAGAAAGAGAATAAGTTTTGAGTCAGACAGGTGACAAATCCTGGTTCTTCTGGTTTATGGTCTTTGAAGCCAGGACAAGTAACTTCAATGAGTCTATCTCCTTATCTGTAAAATGGGGGTGCCAATTCATACCTCGAAATGTTTGGGTGTAATAGAAAAGATTTCTGGAAAAGGGCTAGTAAAGTTTCCCCAGCCCTCCTCAATGCCTTGTTAATTGATGAAATTCCACATGTAATATTAGGATTTTTCAAATTAACTATTGCTTTATTCATAAAGTAAGCATAATCTACCTGGTTTCTAGAAATTTCCTTTAAGTAAATTTTTCTGCTGGGCATGGTGGCTCACGCCTGTAATCCCAGCACTTTGGGAGGCCGAGGTGGGCTGATCACAAAGTCAGGAGATCAAGACCATCCTGGCTAACATGGTGAATCCCTGTCTCTACTAAAAATTCAAAAAATCAGCTGGGCATGGTGGTGTGCACCTGTAATTTCAGCTACTTGGGAGGCTGAGGCAGGAGAAGAGCTTGAACCCAGGAGGCAGAGGTTGCAGTGAGCCTAGATTGTGCCACTGCACTCTAGCCTGGCAACAGAGCGAGACTCCATCTCAAAAAAAAAAAGGAGAAGGAGAATCCATGCAGGAAGATGACCAAGTTTTCTTTCTTCACAACTTTGCCTAGAGCTAGCTGTACCTGCAGTTCCATTATGGTGCCAGATCATCCCCTTCCTTTGATGTAATGATAGCTTCCAGTTCATAAGAAAGCCAAAGCAATATAGGGGGTGCGAATATAATGTCAAGGAAATTATTTTCCATGCATAGAGTATTCTTAACTTTTTCAACACAATTATACACAATTTACCTCAATTTACCCTGACAGATATGGTGAGTGGGTTTGCATGATTCTCATTTAACAGCTGGAGAATCTCAAGCACAGAGCTTAGGTTTATGGATTTTCAGATAACTTAGAACTCATTAGTGGCAGTGGGCAGGTCGAGAAACTAGATCTCCTGTCCCCGATTCCACTGGCAATATCAATTATTCTACAGTTTCTTCCTTAAAAAAAAAAGAATAATTTACCATTAAATCTCTCATTGGTTCAAAATCCTTTGTAATTAACTAAAATGTACAAACACTGTAATAACTATAGGATTGCAAAAATGACTACCGGCCCCAAATTCTATGAACCTACTACCACGTAACATGAGGGCTTAAGGTATTTTTATCATCTCCTGAAACCAGATTTCATATTGTGAATTGACTTAAGTACTGTGCCCCAAATTTACTTTTGTAAATTCCAAAATATTCTTGTCTCAAAACAAGAAAATCAGAGTTAGAAAACCCATTAAGTAGGTGAAGGGGTATCAGGTGTGTGGAAGGGGTATCAGGTGTGTGGAAGGGGTATCAGGTGTGTGGAAGGAGTTTAAGAATAAAGACAGTAATACCTTTGCACAATAAGTATAAAATAGAAAAACTGATAGAATCAGAATTATTTTCTATAATAGTTTAAAATATTGAGAGTCAAGGTGAGCTTGACCCCAAATTAGCAGGGTAACTGACAAAGAATGTGCTATATATTCTGGAAGTTTTCTATTCAGCAAATAGTAGTTGGAAGAGGACAACATTTTCTAATATGTATTTTATTAAATGCTGATTTCTTAAGACTTTGTGGGAAATGCTTGGTGGAGTAAAATTAGATGGATTTCTTTACTATTGAAATTTTTAATGTCTTTATTACGAAGACATACATGATGGATCTCTAAGAAGGAGATGACAATAAACTGTTTCCAGAATCTTTCTCTCTCTCTCTTTCTCTAGATTTGTGTTTAAAGAATATACTTTTAGAAGTCTCAGCATACAGAATTGAGAAAAACGGTAACTAATTAATTCTGTCTTTCTTAAAACTGTTTCCATGGTGTCCAGATGCTTGATAATAACTCTGCCTGAGTTTATTTCTCTTGCCATGGAGTTACGGACTTGAACTTTTCATCTACATTTCAAAGTAACAAATATATATGTATATATTTATATATTCCAACACAAATGAATAAGCTATTTATCCATGTGCAAACAGCCAGCCTCTCTGCTACTGATGAAAGTAACCCAAGCACTGTAATTGTGCACTCCTGGTCTTTAGACTTGGATGTGTCTGGGATTAGTGTGGCTGTCTGATGGGTGATGTTTTGGGGCCTCTTAATCATTATTTCACTGTGAAGCATAATACTTTCTATCTTCAGTATGTGGTCTCTGTGCTTCCTCTCAGCTTTTGAACAGGTGTGATGCAATTTAAAAATCATCCTGAATAGTGAAATGGACAAAACGAGTTTTCTGTGAACATGAAAGGCAAATTGGATAAATGGACTAGCCTAGCCTGGGAACTAGAACTTCAGTGAATTTTCCAGCTTCAAATAGAACTAATGCTATTTCACAGCAAGTTACTCTTCTCTGTTCCATTTCGGTAGTATGAATCCTGAATTTAAAATTAGCATGAAAAAGCACTTTCTTGTAGATAGATTCCTGCTTCAGGCTGCATTAATGCTGCAGAAGCTATGGTTTAGTAAGTGCCAACTGAATAAAAGTACCACCCTCAGGGTCAAAGAATGTTTCTTTTTTCCTTGCAATCATCTGACCGCTGGGTGCTCCTGAAAGTATCAGGAAAGAAAAGAAATCTTTTCTCTTCTTTCCAGGGAAAAGGAAATTCTAGAATAAAGAGTAGCCATTTTAAAAATGACCTGTAAATCTTCTCATTAAAGTTGGAGGGCAGTGCTTTTGAGGGAGAAAGTGCAGACTATGGTCAATGTTCAATTTGCTCTTTCCTGGAGCTCTGCAGGAAAATGTGACCTCTCCAAGGCAAGGAAGTAATAATCCCTTCCAGTCAGACTGAGAGACAGAAATGTGAGCATTTTCTTATTCTAGGGTGCTATCCAAAAAGCCTCAATGTCTCTCAAGGAGCTGTAAAAGAAGAACTAAATAAATATATGAATATAAATTAATGAAACAGAAAATAGAAAACCAGTAGACCTGATAAATAAATCCAGTGGCTTATTCTTTGAAGACACTAATAAAACACAAATAGTGAGGCTAATCATTGTCTCTGGTCAAATGTCACATCCTCAGACAAACTTATTGAATTTTCTGAATTTGTTCTGCCTGTCTTCATCACTCACTTATTCCTTTCCCTTGCTTAATTTTCTTCATAGAGTTAAAATTCCATTGTATAGTTACTTGTGACTTTTTTATTAAGCCCCCTATTTTTGCAATGTCTCCAAAATGAAAGAGACTTTTTCTGTCTTGTTCACAAAGATACCCTCTGCACCTATTAATTGCTGTGTATAGAATATAATGGGAGCTCTGTAATTATAGTTGATTAGATAAATAATAAAGAAGAAAAAGAAAACGTGTTTAAAATAAACATGAGAAAGTAGATGACAGACAGAAATCTATGCAGTTCTTCCAAGATCATACATATGGAGACAGATATATAGAGATATATACCAAAGGAGATATATATATATATACACACACACATATTTACATATGTATATATATGAATATCAGATATATATATAGTCTATCTTTCTATACATCATCTTGGAAAATTGGATATTAGATGATATATATACATATATATAAATCTACATCTATCAGTCTATATGTGATCTTGAAAAAAACTGAATATATAGAAATAATGAAGTCATAGGTTAGTTACACTTTATATTAGTTAGTCCCATATAAATTAAATATTATGTTAAACAAAATATTAAGATAAGATATATATGATATATGACTATATAATCTTGGGTGTTGAGCTGGAAAGGTATTTATAAAAATTATCCTAGAGCAAGCATAAAGGAAAAGATTGGTAGTTATGAATGTCTTAAAACAAAAAGAAAAGCAAAAGTTTAGACACAAATAAATGGAGAAAGTATTTGCCGTGTACTATACTATAATGAAAAAAGGGTTAACATTTTTATATAAAAGAGCTTTTAAAACTCATGAAAAAGATGAGCACTTCTTTTAAAAGAAAATATGTAAGCAGGTGCTATAGTTTGAATGCGTCCTCTCCAAAATTCAGATGTTGCCAATGTGCTAATATTAAGGAGTGGGCCCCTCCAAGGTAATTAGTTCCTGAGGGCTCTTTCCTCATTAATGGGATGAAGGCCTTTATAAAACAGCTTCACACAGTGTTCAGTTAGCTTGCTGTCTTGCCCTTCTGTGTGGTGCCATGTGAGGATGCTGCAAGAAGGCCCTTACCAGATGCCAGCAACTTCATCTTGGACTTCCCGACCTCCACAACTGTGAGAAATACATTTCTGTTCTTTAAACATTACCCTGTCTCTGCTATTTTGTTATAGCAGCACAAATGGACTAAGACAGTGGGTAATTTGCCAAAGAAGAAATGCAGATGGCCAGTATACACACTAAAGTTAGCAAATAAAAGCAAGCTCAAGGCAATTCCATGTTCGTCTATGATAATAGCCAAAAAGGTAGCCAGAAAGGGAAATACTCTGTTTTGGTGAAGGCACAGAGAAAGAGCTATTAAATAGTTTCCATTGCTGAGAAACTGATTGAGCTATTCTGGAAAAGAGTCTCCCAGTTACTTATCACAAATCTTAAAATTGGTAACACCTGTGCAATAGCAGTTTTACTTCTAGACATTTACCATGAGAAAATACTAAGGAAATGTGCTAAGATTTAGTTACAAAAGCAAAAGAACAATTTTGCTTATAATAGCCCTAAATTAGAAACAAATTAAATATCTAGCCACTTTGAATACATTAAATAAATCATGGTATGTCTGTATGATTTAATTTGAATTAGCCATTTATACAGGTGATTTACACAGTCATTAAAAAAATGGGAACTACTATAGCAAAGACATGGAATCAGCCTAGATGTCCATCTATGTTGGACTGGATAAAGAAAATATGGTACATATATGCCATGGAATACTACATAGCCATAAAAAAGAACAAAATCATGTTCTTTACCACATCATGGATGCAGCTGGAGGCCCTTATCCTAACATAATTAATGTAGGAACAGAAAACCAAATACCATGTACTCTTACTTATAAGTGGAAACAAAACACTGAGTACACATGGACATAAAGAAGGGAACAATAGACACTGGGGCCTACCCAAGGCAAGAGTATGGGAAAGGGGCATGGGTTGAAAAACTACCAATTGGGTACTATGCTCACTACCTGGGTGATGGGATCATTTGTACCGCAAACCTCAGCATCTTGAAATTTATCCATGTAACAAACCTGCTCATGTATCCCCTGAACCTAAAATAAAAGTTAAAAAATATTGTGGACTAGGTATTAGATGACATTGAGGAGCTACTACAGTAACTACTCCTTATTAACTGTGGGAGTCGAATAAGACAGTGCAGGTACCAGGCTTCCCACAGTGTCTGGCACAAGCCAATACCTCCCCAGAATCTAGAATTTTGCAAAGTCATAGCAGGAATTCAGCGAGACACTTGGAGAACCGGATGCCCTCTGCCAGCATGACCACTTTGGCTCTGAAAGGTCAGCTCCTCTCTTCCAACAGAGGCCTAAATCTCAATAAGGCAGAACTACTAAGGCTTGGGTTGGACCTAACACCAGAGGGGAGAACCCCTAGCTGCAGGAAGAGAGCCAGATGCCAGCACAGGGGGCTGCTTAATGGGTAAGAGTGTATTTAACAGAGAAGAAAAATGCTTCTTTCAAAATTTTGCCTGTGACAAAGAGGAATAAGCTTCCCCTGTTGCCTGTAATAACTCGAACGGGGGTAGTGACTGGGCAGGAGTTTGACTGACTTCAGAGCCTGCTCTCTAAGCCACCAGCTCCTTGCAACTCACTCTTGGTTTTCCTTCCTGAAAAATCATTTTCATTTAGGTAGGACTTTACTGCTGAATGCAAAAGGCAGACTAATGCAAAAATTAACAGGGGCTCTCTAGCTTGCAGTTAACTCTTGGCCTACAGAGTAGCCCTACTAAACAGGTCCCTCCAGACTCCTACAGGGAAATTTATCCTGCAGTTGTTTTCCAGCTCAAGTGAACATTCTGAGTCTCTGATTCCTTTCTTTCCCATCAGATCCTCAGGGGGGCATGGCTTAATCAATGAAAAGAATTAGAAGGTGAAATAGGAAGATCAATGAAAGGTAGGAAGAAAATATTCTTGGTCTGCTTCACACTGGACTTAATAAAACCCCAAATGCTACAGATAAGCAGAAAAAAAGGAGTCCAATTTATTCTTCTCTTATGCAAAACATTTAAACCAATATCCAAAGGATTGGGTACTAGACAGACAGTTGTAGCTTCTAACATAGGCTTTTAAATATGACATGCTTGGGGGAAAGATTTGGTTCTTTTAGTTGTATGTGGTGAAGCTGTATCTTCAGCATGAGATCACTATTTCTTTGGTGATTGAATACTGCCAGTTTAACCCAATTGAGATCATAGAAGCAATGCTGCACAGTTTCTCTGTTTTAGCTATTCCCTCGTTTAAGCACTTTTTTTCTAACGAATAAGAGAGAAGGTTTAATTTTACAAATAATGTGGGAAAGTGGAGTTCAAGTTTGTCATTCTGTCTCCAGTCCTCCACCCACATCCTCTGACATTTTAGCCACATCTTTAATCTGTAGGAATGAGGAACAAGGACCCTGTGAATAACCTGTGAAAGGAAATCGGTACAGCATAACATGACCATCCAGACATACCACTGTGCCTTGAACAATAGAACCAAGGGCAGTGTGTTAGCCTAGTGGTTCCCAATCTTTTTAGCACCAGGGACTGGTTTTGTGGAAGATAATTTTTCCATGGATGAGGCTGCCATGGGTGATGATGGTTTTAAGATGAAACTGTGATCATTAGTTAGATTTTCATAAGGAGCACGCAACCTACATTCCTTGCATGTGCAGTTCATAACAGGGTTTGCGCTCCTATGAGAACCTAATGCCGCTGCTGATCTGACAGGAGATGGGGCCCAGGCAATAATGCTCTCCTGCATGCCTCTCATCTGCTGTGCAGCCCAGTTTTTTTTTAATATATAAGAAATACATTAGAAAAAGAAAATTACCTTTAGAAACATGAACACAGGAGATGAACAGGAAATTCATAAGCAATAAACGCAAAACTTAAATACATTATTAAAAGCCATTTATCTTAAAAGTTATTATTTTGTCCATTAAATTGGCATATTTTAATCAATGAATGATGAGGATTAGAAAAATAATTATTTCTACTAGGAATGTAAATTCAAACAATATTTCTGGAAGGCAATCTCAGACTTACACCCAAAGTACAATTCCTTAAAAATCCATAAATTGGACTTCATCAAAATTAAAAACTTCTAATCTGTTAAGGAGGATGAAAATATTTGAAAGCCACATATTTGACAAAGGACTCATACCCAGAATATATAAAAATCATCAAAACTCAAAGTTAAAAAACACAATTCAATGAGGAAATGAACAAAAGATAAAAGCAGACATTTTGGCTAAGAGAATATATGGATGGAAGAGAACTCGTGAAAAGCGTCTAACATCACTAGCCATTAGGGAAATATAAAGTAAGACCGTGATGAAATATCACGACACAGCCATCAAGATGTCTAACATGAAAACTAATATAACACCAACTGCTGGTAAGTATGCAGAGAGACTGAATCATTCATATGCTGCTGGTGGAATTGTAAAAAGGTACAGTCACTCTGAAAAATAGTGTGGCAATGTAGTTATAAAAAGTCAATATGCGGCCAGGCACAGTGGTTCACGCCTATAATCTCAGCATTTTGGGAGGCCGAGGCGGGTGGATCATGAGGTCAAGAGATAGAGACCATCCTGGTCAACATGGTGAAACCCTGTCTCTACTAAAAATACAAAAATTAGGTGGGCATGGTGGCGCACGCCTGCAGTCCCAGCTACTCAGGAGGCTGACGTAGGCGAATTGCTTGAACCCAGGAGGCGGAGGTTGCGGTGAGCTGAGATCGTGCCATTACACTCCAGCCTGGGTAACAAGAGTGAAACTCCGTCTCAAAAAAAAAAAAAAAGTCAACATGCTCCTACTATAGGATCCAGCATTGTGCTCTTGGGCACTCACCCCATAGAAATGAACGTCATGTTGTAAACCTCAAATATACACAGTAAAATTTATTTTTAAAAAATGTTCTCAGTACTTTGGGAGGCCAGGGAAGGAGGCTCACTTGAGGCCAGGGGTTTAAGATCAGCCTGGACAACATAGTGAGACTCTATCTCTACAAAAAATAAAAACATTAGTAGTGCATGGTGGCATACACCTGTAGCCCTGGCTACTTAACAAACTGAGGTGGGATAATTGCTTGAGCCTGGGAGTTCAAAGTTACAGTGAACTATGGTTGCACCACTGCACTCCAGCCTAGGTGATAGAGTGAGACCCTGTCCGTTTAAAAACAAATAAAACAAAGGTATTTGTAACAGCCGAAGCTGGAAACAAACAAAATATCCCTCAGCAGGTGAATGATTAGACAGATTATAATACATCTATTCCTTGGAATACTGAAATACTGATCAGCAGCAAAAAAGCAATGAACTGTTGCACGTAACAATTTTGATGAATCTCAAAGGAATCGGGCTGAGTGAAAAAAGCCAGTCCCAAAAGATCACAAACTGTATGATTCCATTTATGTCCCATTCTCAAAATGACAACATTACAGAGATGGAAACCAAATTAGTGATTGCCTGGGTTTAGGGATGATTGGTGAAAGAGGGGTGGATGTAAAGAACTAGAAAGGGGGACATGAGGGAATCGTGTAGTGATAGAATCCTTTTGTATCTTGATTGTGGTGATGGTTCCGTAAACACAAGTGTGATGAAATGATATGACCTACTCATTTGGTTATTTGATGCCCAGACTCATTGATCAGCTTAGTTGTTTCAAGTTCCTTTTTTTTTTTTTTTTTTTTTTGAGATGGAGTCTTGCTCTGTCGCCAGGCTGGAGTGCAGTGGTGCAATCTCGGCTTACTGCAGCCTCCACCTCCTGGGTTCAAGCAATTCTTCTGCCTCAGCCTCCCGAGTGGCTGGGACCACAAGCACATGCCACCACGCCCAGCTAATTTTTTTGTATTTTTAGTAGAGACAGGGTTTTACCATGTTGGCCAGGATGGTCTCGATCTCTTGAATCTGCCCGCGTCAGCCTCCCAAAGTGCTGGGATTACAGGTGTGAGCCACTGCGCCTGGCCAAGTTCCTTTCATACCTAAGAAAATCCCTTCCCAGACTTTGTTGGCAATGGCCTGTTGAAAAGACAACCTCCATACTTTACATGTAACATAAACTAGAGAGCATTTATTATGTCTATGGTGAACACTGAATAAGATATAGATTGCAACCTTCAGAGAATAAACAATGTCAGGAAAGATCTGATCCGGAGTAGGCCAAACAATCATGGTGATTAAAAGTATGATTATTAAAACTGCCGACTGATTTGACTAAGTTCTTCATATACATGATTTTCTCTCTTGACAGCTATGCCTTGGGCAACAATGGGAGAAGCGGTAACTCTCTTTTAGAATCATTATCTAAGTTACAGAGGGAGCTGGATATAGAAACTCTATCTTTTTAATTAACAAGTAAAAATTGCGTACAGTTAAGGTGTATAACTATGATGTTTTGGTATATGTGTACATTAAAGAATGGCTAAATCAAGCTGTTTAACACACGCATTACCTCACATATGTAACACTATTTTGTGGTGAGAACATTTAAAATCTACTCTCTTGGCAATTTCAAGTATACAATATATTGTTATTAACTCTGTGTAAACAGTAGATCTCTTGACCTTACTTCTCTTGATTTATTCCTTCAGATATTTTTTATCTAAAATTTTGTGTTTTGACTAACATCCTCTCAATCCCCTCAACCCCCATTTCTGGTAACCACCATTTTACTCTCTGTTTCTATGAGTTTGACGTTTGTAGATTCCATGTACAGATGCTTCTTGACCTATGATGGGATTATGTCCTGATAAAACCAACATAAGTTGAAAGTATCACAAGTTGAAAATGCACTGAATATACCTAATCTACTAAACACCACAGCTTAGCCTTGCCTAACTTAAACATGCTCAGAACACTTACATCAGCTTACAGTTGGGCAAAATCATCTAACACAAAGCCTATTTTATAGTGAGGTGCCGAATATCTAAATGCAATGTATTAAATACTGTATTAAAGTACAGTTTCTAGTGAATTTGTATGCTTTTGCACCATCGTGAAATTAAAAAAATCCTAAGTCAAACCATGTAAGCTGGGGATCATCTATGTGAGATCATGAGTTATTTTCCTTCTGTTAAAGGTTTATTTCACCGAAACTCTTGATGTCATAAAATCATCTATAAAATAATTCTATAGATAGGCAACCAAACATTTTTAGATACCCCTCAGTGGTATTTGTACACAATTTTTTGGCGTATGCTTTCTCAAATATTGCCTCATTTCATCGCTCTACTAGTTCTGCAATGTAAATATTCTTATCCTTGCCTTACAGATGAAAAATAAATGGCTCCAAGATTGAGGCTTAGTATCACACAATTAGCAAGTTGAAAAGTCAGGCAGGGCTCAGAGCCAGGCTTTAAAATTCCATCCAATGTTTGATCCACTAGACCAATGAAAGAAATTAAAATAAGATGATTAACTTAAGTAATGCTGGACAGGCCATGTGGTCTGGGGACACAATCGCTAGACTAAAGAGGCACTAGATGTGGTTCTATGCAGTAGCAGGCTCTGTGACCTTGAACATGACATTCAACTCTCCAGCATCGTGATTTCATCATCTGCAAAAATGAGATGGCTAACATCTCTCAGATGCTTTTTTTTAATCTCTAAAATTGTTTACTTTGATAGGGAACATTGGCCTTCTATTTTGACAATTTCTATTCCTAAAAGAGGATAGATGGTCAGTTTCTGAAACATAAAAGTGCAATAATATTTAGGGCATATTTATCTGTGTACAGAAATCACTAACACAATTTTTGCAAAATAGCAAAGAAGAAATAGCCATTTTAAAATATTTCTTATCAACCAATAAATCAATAAAACTTGAAACCCAAATTGAAGGCAGGCTTAACGCAATAAAATGTAGTCTGTTAGGTTTTGAGCCAAGAATATAAAGTTCAGGTGCCTATTTAAAGACCTGGCAAGCACAATAGCTCAAATCACCAATGTGGAGAACACTCTGTAACCAAATCCCTTCTTGCAAATCTGGGGGAAATTATATTTCCAATGACAATTGGCACATCTTTCAGCAACTAATTGCATACTCATTCAGTAATTCTCCAGTTCTCCAGTTAAAATTCCTAATCTTTAGTCTTTAAGATGCAGGCAGGAAGTGTTTCAGCAGGGAAATCAGAAAAAAAAAAAAAAATGCAGAGGAGTTCAAATGAGACCAGATTCATGCCATTAGAAAAATGATTCAGCAGGAGGTAAAACTAAATTATAAGAACTCTGAGGTTAGCAAGTTCTCACAGGCTTAGTGTATCAGAGTGCTGTCATCTCATTAGGTAGCAAATCATGCCAATAAATTAATTAGCATTTTCATACTTACTAATACTAAAAGAACCTCAAGAACTTCCCTTCAGTGTCTTCAGAAATCTAAATCTTATAAAGGTTTAGATCCATCTTCATTCCAAGTATCTACCAAATAGAGCTTAAGCCACAAGCTAATCCCGGTCACTCTTACAATAGAGCATAGGGGTGAACAATCATCTGTATTTGGATGATGACTGTAGACACTGCAGGATTCATGAACAGTAGAGACTAGAAGACATTTAGAAGTTGCCCAACCCAATACTTCCATTTAACAGGCTAATCTCAGGGCCAGGAAAGTGAAGTTCCTTACCCAGTTCACCCAGAAGATTTATGCTGTCTTCTCCCTCCACAGTCAACATTCTCCCAGTTAAACTGACTCTGAGTATACCATAGAAGACATAGTATTTCCTCTTTTAGGTTTTTTTAGAGGAGTGGTTTTTGTTCATTATGAAAAAGAAAGACATCAGAGAGTTCATTGCTATAGAAGCCAGAGGAAGAGCAATGTGGAGGTTTCAGCCAAAATGTGGCTAATTTAAGAATATACATACATACATACACACATACATACATACATAGATGCATGAGCATTGTTGAATATTTGTTTTTTGGTTTGTTTTTTGTTCTTACTCTGTCGTCCAGGTTGTAGTGCAATGGCGCTATCTTGGCTCACTGCAACCTTCAGCTCCCAAGTTCAAGCGAATCATCTGCCATCAGCCTCCTGAATAGCTAGGACTACAGGCATGCACCACCACACCCAGATAATTTTTCTATTTTTAGTAGAGACAGGGTTTCACCATGTTGGCCAGGCTGCTCTTGAACTCCTGACCTCAGGTGATCCACCCACTCGACCCTCTCAAAATGCTGGGATTACAGATGTGAGCCACTGCTCCTGGCCACATTGTTGAATATGTGGACATGCTTTACAGAAAGGATCAGCCAGTGTTTATGCCTGGAGAAGACACCTTTCCTTTTGCTGAAATGATTATTCAATATAAAATAGAGGTAGGAAAGAGCATTTGGAATAAACATACCAGGGCTTGAATTTGGTCTTGTGCCTTTCTCAACAGTGTGTCCTTGAACAGTTTCAGAGTTAGTTTAGGGATTAAATAAGCTGACATTCAAAATGCCTACATAAGTGCCTGGCAACCTGGCAGGCAGTTAACTCTTTCCCACAAAACAAATATTCGCATTTGGGAAAGACTGCAGAGTCAGCATGGAACTCCTTCCAAGTTCTCCCTGCCAGTGCTGCAGGACAAGTGGCATAGAACAAGCAGGAGAGTCTATGTGGGTGCTGGATCCCAGGCAAAAGGGGCATCCACTTTTGAGGCATTGTTTTTTGATTTGATGTCAATGAAGCCAGGTGAAAGGAAAAAGCTGATAACTACTTCATAGATCCTCATACTGAGAAAGTGGCTAGATGCAGCCAGAAATAAAAGCTGATCCCAGTAGATGCCCTTTCACAGCTGCTAACATAAACGAACAAGAAATGGAGGCATGACTGGGCCTTAGAAGAAAAGGAATCAGAGCACTGGGAACTCACTTCTCTAACACAGGTCAAAAGCCCTGTGCCAGGTGAGTGCTGTTTGACCTTAGAAAGATAGCAGTCAGCTAAATCTAAATCACTCACACAACATGCCCCAAACAGCTAAGATCACCACGAAGTGCAAATAATGCCATGCATAACTCATGCCTTCAGCATTACCTAAACGCAGAGGCTATTACCAACTTCCAATTACCTGTAAGCAGAGAAATAGACACCAAATTTCAAAAAAGCCTGAGCTCCAGCTGCTACTCCAAGCAGAGAAGTATCAGGGAACAAAGAGTTGAGGGACTCTGAAAAGAAGAGCATAGAAGAGAGAGATAAACTAGACAAAACCTCCCTCCCCATCTCCCCAAGAAAGAAAAAAATCTAAGTGCTAAAATACCCAGCACAGACTGGAGGTTTGCTGTTTCACAGTATCAGCCACAGAGAAGTAGCTTGAAAGTGGGTGGGACTGGTAGCAGCAGCCTGATAGAAGCATGCTTCCAGGGTTTGAGAAGGAGATAGAGATAATGTAGTCCCCTTAAAGAATATAGCAATGAAGGGGAAAAAAGAAGCAACAGAGGAAATTAAAGATCCTGCAGAAGTGAAAGAAAACTACAAGGCAAGGCATGGCAACCCATGGAATAAAATTCATTTTACTGCACAGCCTATAAAATGCTAGGAATAGGAAAAAAAAAAAAAAAAAAAAAAAAAAACAGACCAACTGTACACAATGTTCCTGAAAAAAGAAAACAGAAAATAAAAATTCCCCCACAAAACATCAGTCAAGAAGCAGAAGAGAGCACTAACATGATACTTCAAACTGAATTAAGTATCTCCAAATGAGCATCTTAGAAATACTTTTTACATTCTTAGAATTTGAAATTCAAAAACTAATATTACAAATATGCAAAACACAGAAAGAAATGGAACAAGAGCTAATCAAGATCAAGACAAAAATAAAAGGAAAGGCAAAGAAAATCCACTCAGAAATGGAGAATAAATTACAACGACCCCAATGGAATAGAGTAGAAAAGAATAATAAAGAATAATGAAAAAAGGCAGGTAAAGAACTAAGATTAAAAATGAATAAAGAAGTAAAAGGGGGTAGAGAGAAAGTAGTTGAAAATCAGAATAAAAAGAATATTCAATATATGTAATTGGAGTCCTTGAAGAATAAACATGAAGCAATGAAACAGAACTAATATTTGAAACTATAATTCAAGAAAATGTTTTAGAAATAGACAAAATTCAAATCTATATATTGAGTGGACACACGATATACCTCAGAAAAATTATTCTACATGATCAGTTCTAAGACATAGCCTAGAAGAACAAGTAGATCTTAAAGGCAATAAAAAAAATTATCTGGGCTCCAGACAAAAAAAACAAGCAAGCAATAAGAAGAAAGTGAGGCTGACATGTGACTTCTCAAGAGAAATGCACAAAGCATGGAAACAGCAGAGCAGTATTTTCAATATACACAAAAAGAGAGAGAGAAGGAAGGAAGGAAGGAAGAAAGGAGGAGAGAGAGAGAGAGAGAAAGAAGCCAAGGATTGTATTTTATCACAAATATTTGCAACTAACTTTGTTATTAAAACACTTCTACTAACCACTATAGTTCTATGAATCCAGGCATAACACCCACTATTCCAGTATGATCAACTCATACATCTTCTGTGAAAAAAAAATTCTACCTCTAAAATTAGCTCTAGGTATATGACATATCTCAATGCCCATTCTAATGTCTAGTATTCCACCACAAAAAATAGGAAATATGTCTGACAAAAGAGTGAATTATAGAGGTTTGAATGTGTCCTCCAAAAATATGTGTAGGAAGCTTAATCCCACCTGCAACAGTGTTGGGAAGAGGAACCTATTGAGAGGCAACTAGGTTGTCAGGGTTCTGCCATCATGAATGAATCAGTGCCATTATACATGGATTCTGTATAACAGTACAAGCTCAGCTCCCTTTTGTCTCTCTCACTCAACCTCTCTTGCCCTTCTATCTTCCACCATCAAACGACATAGCAAGAAGACCCTTTTTGGATGCCAGCCCCTCAGTATTGGACTTCTCAGCCTCCAGAACCATAAGCCAGTGACTTTTTGTTTATTACAAATGACCTAGTCTCAGGTATTCTGTTACAGCAGCACAAAACAGATTAAGACAGCTTGTTAGAAGAAAAACTTCAGACCAATTAACTTTAACAGAGTTTATCTGAGCAATTCATTAATCAGGAACAATTCATTAATCAAGCAGCACTTAGCACCAGAAGGGGCACAGAGAGCTTAGGCCAGTGGCATGAACGGTAAACCTTTGTAAGCGGAACATGAAAGCAGAGAAATCACTTAATTGGCTACAGCTAGGCATTTGCCTTATTTGGACATGGTCTAATCAGTTGACAGCCTGTGACTGGTGGAAGCAGGGCTGTTTGTCATTGCCTGAAACCTGGCTATTTGTTACAAAAAATATACTCTTGTGTTACATTTGGATTTGTTTGCTAAGTTAGATTGTGGCTTGTTATGCAGAAAAAGTGCAGAGATAGCCTCAGGCTAATGATCTCCTGCTTATTTACTTTAACAAGCTAAGTGATCTTGAAGCATCATTGCTATGGACATAGTTTTAACCTTCAGGTCCTTAGGGAATACATTCTACTCACATACCCTTATGGCAAAATATTGTAGAGAGGAAGCTCCATTCTACCAAGTAATGACAGAGAAATCTTTGGCAAAGAATGAAAATGAGGATGTAATATGTTTATTTGTATATCTAAATTGAAAAGTGAGGTCACTATGGGTGAGGACATGAATGGAAGAATAATGTGCAAACATTGTGTGTTCTGAGAAAGTAGAAAGTATGTGACTAAAATAAATGTCAGGAAAAGGAATTTTTAAAAATAAAATAAGATCATTAATGGATGTAAAGGTAATAAATGAGAGTTAAGGAATACCATTTAAAACTGGTGTGAAAGGCAGAATAATGACTTAGAAAGACGTCCATGCTTAAGCCCTGAGACTTCTGACAATGTCAAGTTACACAGAAAAGTGGCTGTTATATATAGATAAGGTTCATGCCACAAGTCTTAAAAAAGACAGATTATCCTTGATGATTCAGATGCGACCAATGTAATCACATGGGCTCGTAAAAGTGATATAAGAAGGCAGAGGGTCAGTCAGAGAGATGTGATAATGGAAGAGGAGATAGGAGAGATGTGAAACATAAGAGGGGCTCAATGGGCCACTGGTCCTGAAGATGGTGGAAGGAAGCTACATGCCAAGCAATGTGGGCAGCATCTGGCAGCTGGAATGGCCCTCAGCTGACAGATTGCAAGGAAAAGGCAACCTCAATTCTACAACCACAAGGAATGAATTCTGCCAGAAATCTGCATGAGCAAGGAAACAGATTGTCCCCTGGAGCCTCCAGAAAGGGCTGCATCCCTGATGAGACTGTGATCTTAGCCTGTAAGATAATAAATTTGTTTTGTTTTAAGTCACTAAGTTTGTTGTCCTTTGTTATGGCAGCAATGGAAAACCAATAAAACTGAAACAGCAGAAAATAAATAAGAGAAAACTGTAAAAACATACCAGTACCAAAGTAACCACGTGAATTTAAATAAAAGCCTTCTTAACTACCAAAGTAAATTCTAAAAAGGAGCAAAGAAGACACAGCACATAAACAAACATAGTATATATCACGCAGCACACACAGGAATTATAACCTAAACTGAAATATGTAACCCCAAACTGGAACCTAAGATAATAAATTGAGCCCACATATATCTGTCATTTGAATAAGATTTTCAGGTTTAGGGACCATCATGGCAGACCTGAGGCAGGACTACACTGCAGCTCTGGACAGAGCAGTGTGCGGAGGCTCGCATTGTGAATTGAAGCTCGAGATCGACTGCAAGAACAAACAGCAATCCCAAGAGGATGCACAGCTCCTGTGAAGGAAGCAGACTGCTCCTGCATGACCCAGGAGACACCCTAAATACTTTGAATCTCCCAACTATAGAGGTGGGAAAGGAGAGCCTCCTCTCCCGAACATACACATCCCCTGGAGAAAGTGAACGTCTGTGGGAGAAGTTTCCGACCTTACCTGGAGCTGATTCAATTTAGAGAGCTGAGCAAAATACAGGGGTTGAGGAAGCAGCAGGAAGACACTGGGAGCTCACTGGGTCGCCAGGCAGCCCATTCCTGCCTGCCACCACAGGAATCTATAGGGAGGGCGGCCAGAGGAGCAGGGGTTAAAACTCCACAGGGAGAAAGAAATCTCTAGATGAACTTTGTAACAATTTGAACTGGGCAAGAAGGCTCCTGGCCAGAACTCAGGGTAGGGCACAAATCTGGTGAAGAACCGAGCCCTTTTCTTTCGCAGCTGGAAGGTGGGTAGCCTGGGGTGAGACTTCAAGCCCATTTTGCCCACCACCTGGAAACAGACTCGGGGATGTTGATAGGGGCACAGTGGGAGTGAGACCAGCCCTTCAGTGTGTGTGGGAGCTGGATGAGGCCTATGCTGCTGGCTTTCCCCCACTTCCCTGACAACCTTCATGACTCAGCAGATTTAGCCATAATACTCCCAGGTACACAACTCCAGTAATCTGGGAATCCCACCCCCATCCTCCACAGCAGCCACAGCAAGATCCTCCTAAGGAGAGTCAGAGCTCAGACATGCCTATCCCTGACCCCACCTGATGGTCCTTCCCTACCCACCTGGGTAACTGAAGACGAAGGACATATAATCTTGGGAGTTCTAGAGTCCCACCCACCACCAGTTTCTCTCCATACTACAACAGCTGATGCTCTCTGGAAAGCACCATCTCCGAGCAGGAGGCCAACCAGCACAAAAATAGAGCACCACCAAAGCTAAGAAACCTCAGGGAGGCCATTGCACCACCCCTGCCACCTCCACTGGAACAAGCGCTGGTATCCATGGCTGAGAGACACATAGAGGGTTCACATCACAGGACTCTGTGCAGACAACCCCCAGTACTAGCCCAGAGCTGGGTAGACCCACTGGGTGGCTAGACCCAGAAGAGAACAATAATCGCAGCAGTTAGGCTCACAGGAAGCCACATCCACAGGAAAAGGGGAGAGTACTACATCAGGGAAACACTCTGTGGGACAAAAGGATCTGAGTAACAGCCTTCAGCCCTAGACCTTTCCTTTGACAGAGCCTACCCAAATGAGAAGGAACTAGAAAACTAACCCTGGTAATATGACAAAACAAGGCTGTTTAACACCTCCCAAAAATCACACTAATTCACCAGCAATAGACTCAAAGCAAGAAGAAATTTCTGATTTACCTGAAAAAGAATTCAGGAGGTTAGTTATTAAGCTAATCAGGGAGACACCAGAGAAAGGCAAAGCCCAGCACAAGGAAATAAAAAAAAAAAAAACAATATAAGACGTGAAGGGAGAAATATTCAAGAAAATAGATAGCTTAAAGGAAAAACAATCAAAAATTCAGGAAACTTTGGACACACTTTTAGAAATACAAAATGCTCTGGAAAGTCTCAGCAATAGATTTGAACAAGTAGAAGAAAGAAATTCAGAGCTGAAAGACAAGATCTTTGAATTAACCCATTCCAACAAAAACAAAGAAAAAAGAATAAGAAACTGTGAACAAGCCCTCCAAGAAATCTGGGATTATGTTAAATGACCAAACATAAGCATAATCAGTATTCCTGAGGAAGAAGAGAATTCTAAAAGCTTGGAAAACATACTTGGGGAAAGAATAAAGGAAAACTTCCCAAGCCTTGCTAAAGACCTAGACATCCAAATACAAGAAGCACAAAGAACACCTGGGAAATTTATTGCAAAAAGATCACTGCCTAGACACATTGTCATCAGGTTATCCAAAGTTAAGATGAAGCAAAAAAACTTAAGAGATGTGAGACAGAAGCACCAGGTAAACTATAAAGGAAAACCTATCAGATTAACAGCAGATTTCTCAGCAGAAACCCTACAAGCTAGAAGGAACTGGGACCCTATCTTCAGCTTCCTCAAACAAAACAATCATCAGTCAAGAATTTTGTATCCAGTGAAACTAAGCATCATATATGAAGGAAAGATACGATCTTTTTCAGACAAACAAATGCTGAGAGAATTCGCCATTACGAAACCACCACTATAAAAACTGCTAAAAGGAGCTCTAAATTCTAAAAAAAAAAAAAAAAATTCCTGGAAACACATTAAAACAGAACCTCTTTAAAGCATAGATCACACAGGACCTATAAAACAAAAATACACGTTAAAAACAAAAAAACAAAAAGCAAAAAACCAAAGTACACAGGCAACAAAGAGTATGATGAATGCAACAGTATCTCACATTTCAATGCTAACATTGAATGTAAATGGCCTAAATACTCCACTTAAAAGATACAGAACCACATGCTCAGTGCAGTGGCTCATCCCTATAATCCCAGAACCTTGGGAGGCCGAGGTGGGCCAATCACCTAAAGTCAGGAGTTCAAGACCAGCCTGACCAACATGGCAAAACACCATCTCTACTAAAAATACAAAAATTAGCCAGGTAATGTGGTAAGTACCTGTAATCTTAACTACTAGGGAGACTGAGGCAGGAGAATCGCTTGAACCCCCGAGATGGAGGTTGCAATGAGCCAAGATTGCACCATTGGACTTCAGCCTAGGTAACAGAGAGAGACTCCATCTCAAAAAAAAAAAAAAAAAAAAAAAATGCAGAACCACAGAATGGGTAAGAACTCACCAACTAACTATCTGCTGCCTTCAGGAGACTCACCTAACACAAAGACTCACATAAAGTAAAGGGGTGGAAAAAGGTATTTCATGAAAATGGACACCAAAAGCAAGCAGAGATACTTACTTTTATAACACACAAAACAAACTTTAAAGCAACAGCAGTTAAAAGAGACAAAGAGGGACATTACACAATGACCCTATTCCACAAGATAGAGAAAGAAGGAACCCTCCCTAATTCATTATATGAAGCCAACATCACCCTAATATCAAAACCAGAGAACATAACCTAAAAAGAAAACTACAGACCCATATCCTTGATGAACATAGATGCTAAAATTCTTAACAAAATACTAGCTAATCAAATCCAACATATCAAAAAGATAATCTACCATGATCAAGTGGTTTTCATACCAGGGATGCAGGGATGGTTTAACATATGCAAGTCGTTAAATGTGATACACCACATAAACAGAATTAAAAAGAAAAATCACATGATAATCTCAACAGATGTGGAAAAAGCATTTGACAAAATACAGCATCCCTTTATGATTAAAACTCTCAGCAAAGTCGGCATACAAGGGACATACCATAATTTAATAAAAGCCATCTATGACAAACTCACAGCAAACATAATACTGGATGGGGAAAAGTTGAAAGCATTCCCTTTGAGAACTGGAACAAGACAAGGATGTCCACTCTCACCACTCCTATTCAATATGGTACTGGAAGTCCTAGCCAGAGCAATCAGGCAAGAGAAAGAAATAAAGGGCATTTAAACTGGGAAAGAGAAAGCCAAACTGTCACTGTTTGCTGATGATATGATCGTTTACCTTGAAAACCCTAAAGACTCCTCCAGAAAATTCCTAGAACTGATAAAAGGATTCAGCAAAGTTTCTGGATACAAGATTCATGTACACAAATCAGTAGCTCCTCTATACACCAACAGCAACCAAGCAGATAATCAAATTAAGAACTCAACCCCTTTTACAATAGCTGCAAAAAAACAAAATGCTTAGGAATATACCTAACCAAGGAATCAAAAGATCTCTACAAGGAAAACTACAAAACACTGCTGAAAGAAATCATAGATGACATAAATAAATGGAAACACATCTCATGCTCATGAATGGGTAGAATCAATATTTGAAAATGACCAAAAGCAATCTACAAATTCAATGCAATTCCTATCAAAATACCACCATCATTCTTCACAGAATTAGAAAAAACAATTCTAAAATTCATATGAAACCCAAGAAAAGCCCACATAGCCAAAGCAAGACTAACCAAAAAGAAAAAATCTGGAGGTATCACACTACCTGATGTTAAACTATACTAAGAGGCCGCACCAAAACAGCATGGTACTGGTATAAAAACAGGCACACAGACCAATAGGACAGAAAAGAGAACCTAGAAATAAACCCAAATACTTACAGCCAACTGATCTTCGACAAAGCAAACAAAAACATAAAGTGGGGAAAGGACACCCTTTTCAACAAATGATGCTGGGATAATTGGCTAGCCACACATAGGAGGATGAAACTGGATCCTCAACTCTCACCTTATACAAAAATCAACTCAAGATGGGATTAGGGAACTGACACTATGAAAATTCTAGAAGATAACATTGGTTTCCAGTTTTGTTTCCTTTTGATATTTTGATTTTAGTATCAGTATAATGCTAGCCTCTAAAATAAGCTGGGAAATTGTCCTTTCTTGTCTAGTTTTTTGGGAGGCTTTCTGAAGAATTGGTGTTAATTATTTTTTATAGGTTTGCTAGAATTCGTTGGCAAAACCATCTAGGCCTAGGCTTTTTCTTGCAGGTAGGTTTGTGGTTATTAATTCAATTTCTTCACTTGTTATAATTTGTTATAGGTGTATTCAAGTTTTCTGTTTCTTTCTGAGTCATCTTCTATAGTTTGTGTCTTTCTAAGAATTTGTACATTTTATCTAATTACTTAAATTTTTGGCATACAATTGTTTATATCGTTCTCATTATAATACTTTTTTATTTCTGTTAGATCTGTAGTGATGTCTTTTGTTTCATTCCTGATTCTAATAATTTGACTCTTCTTTTTTCCTTGATTAATCTAGCTAAAGATTTTTCAATTTTTTGATCGTTTAAAAGATATGAATGATAAGTTATTTTTGTATTGAAAATCATTTATTTTCTGTATTGCTTTTCTATTCTAGATTTTACTAATTTCCACTGTAACCACTATTATTCTCTTTATTCTGTTTACTTTAAATTTAGTTTGCTGTGACTTTTTCCAGTGTCTTCATGTGGAAGATAAGGTTGTTAATATGAGTTCTTTCTTCATTTTTAATATAGGCATTTACAACTATAATTAACCTCTAAGCACTAATTTTTTCCAGCTGCATCTCATATGTTATGGTATGTTGTGTCTTCAAATTCATTCATCTCAAAT
Source organism: Aotus nancymaae (assembly GCF_030222135.1). Classification (NCBI taxonomy): domain Eukaryota; kingdom Metazoa; phylum Chordata; class Mammalia; order Primates; family Aotidae; genus Aotus; species Aotus nancymaae. Next base: position 25,229,132 of record NW_026988494.1, on the reverse strand, counting down.
GATTTTCCAATTCCTCTTTTTTGATAATTCTTTATTGATCTACTTATTTACAAATGTGTTTCCCTAATTTCTTTCCACTATTCATTTCTAATTTCATTCAATTGTGGTTGGAGAACATATTTTGTATTACTTCTATTTCTTTATACTTATTGAAGCTTGTTTTATGCCTTACCATTTTATTTACTGGATAATGTTCCATATGTGCTTGACAAGAATCTATATTCTGATGTTGTTGAAGATGGAGTGTTTCATACATGTCTGTTAGGGCTAGTGGTTTATAGTATTGTTCAGGTCTTTTATTTCCTTTTTGCTTTTTTGCCTACTTGTTCTATCTATTGTTGAAGGTAACATGTTAAAGTTTCCAACTGTATTGTGAAAATTATCTATTTCTCTCTTTAGTTCTATGGTGTTGAAGGTTCTGTTGTTAGGTGCATATAATATACATGTATAGGTAGTTGTTATATCTTTCTAATTTATTTATCCTTTATCATTAAAAATGTTTCTCTTTAAAACATTTTTGTTTTAAAGTTTATTTTGAAAACATATTTTCTCTGATATTGTTATAGCCACTTCAGCTTTCTTTTTGGTTGCTCTTTGTATGTTATATATACTTTTCTTCCCTTTACTTCCAATCTATTTGCATCTTTTGAATCCAAAGTTTATCTCCTAGAGATGGTATATAATTAAACCTTGTTTTCCAATCTAGTTTGACATTCTCTGCCTTTTTTAAAATTATTTAAGTCATTTTCACTTAATGCTATTGTTGATAAAGTTGGGTTTATTTCTGTCATTTTACTTTTTGTTTTCCCCATGTCTCATGTTTTTCTTTTTGTTCTTCTGTTTCTTCTCTACTGCTTTTTTTATTACACTAAGTAAATATTTTGTAATGTAGCATTTTAGTTGCTTCAAGTATCCTTTAGCTTTTTTTTAGTTATTTCTTTAGTAATTGTTTTACAGTTTACCATATACATTTTAACTTGAAAGAAACTACTTCAGATTTATACTTAATCTCATTGAAATACAGTGATGTTGCTCTAACTTTTTCCTGCATATGGGTCACACTTTCCTGCTTCTTCATGTCTTATATATTTATTTGAATGGTACTTTTTTTAGTCCATATGGTAGCAACTCTGAATGCTAAACCCTATCACACCTTTCCCAATTCTCCAGAATTTTTGTTTATTTGTTTAATAATTTGAATGGACTATTTTAGTTAGGTATATTTCCCCCACAGTATGAAATCTCTGATATTCTTACTCAGAGGGTACAGCCTTCAGGAAAAACAGTTATCCTGTGATAACAGCAGTTTGACTATTTCTTTCCCCATTAGGCTGTCTGTCTCTGTTGGTATCACAGCCAGCTGTTAGCTCCACTAATTGCCAGCTGATTATTCTATTCGTTTTGACGATGCCATGGGGCATAAATTGCTCCACAGTCTGATTAATTAAATTTAGGCATCTTCACAAGCGCAGTTTTTCAGGCCAGTCTTTGAACTTTTTTCTAATCACAGAAGTGCTCATTCTCTCCAATAAACTAGCTAGCCTACAGTTTAGCTTGTTACTCTCATTGAGCTACAAGTTTCTTCTTAATTGCCTGTTACCAAAATTTCTATTGCTTTCAAAAGTGCCCTTTGACTTTTAACTTTCCAACACTTTATTTTAAATTAAAACTGTTCTTTTGAGGAGAGCTTTGGAGCTTTCTCTTCTTATGATCTGTTCCCTCTCCTAGGAAAGTCTCTGAGCCACTGCTCTGTAGTCAGGAACAGGAATAGTGGCCCACTTCTCTTTGAGCAACACTGGAATTTATGATTAGAGTACTGCGTGGGGGCAGTAGTCTCTGTTTATTTCATCTTGCCTATTATAGTGTGGAAATTCTGCCCCATGAGCAAGCTAGGGTGAGTATAATCAGAGCCCCCATATTCTCCATGTTTTGTTCTTGGAATAGAGCTTCTACCCCACGAAGAAGAATTGGGTGGAGGAAGGGACCTCCAAACTCCTGACCGCGTAAGTCTGGAATTACACTTCCGCAACAAAGATCTAAAGGGGTAACAAGGTGGCAACCTTCTCCTTCCAGGGAGATGCCATAACCCTCGACTTGGAAAAAAGAAAGCCTTCTTGACAACAACTATACAGAGTGGAGCCTCTATCAGAAGAGGATTCTCAGGGCATCATCCCAAAAGTTGTCCTGTATTGCTTCTTGAGAGAAATTTGGTGATTACATCTTTCAAGGAATTTATTCATTTGATCTAAACTGAAGTTACTGATATAAGGTTGTTCATAATATTCTTTCATTATCCACTTAATATTTGTAGGTAGTAGTGTGATATCACCTCTCTAATTTCTGATATTGGTAGTTTGTGTGTTCTCTCCTTTTCTTCTAGTTTCTCTAGAGGATTATCAATTGTATTCATTTTTCTCAAAGACATACCTTTTGGTTTTAATGATTTTATATAATGTTTAACTGTTTTCTATATCATTTAGTTTTGCTCTGACATTGATTATTACCTTTTTTGCTCACTTTGGATTTTGTTTTCTCTTTTTTTTTTCCAGTTGTTAAGTTGGAGCAGTGATCACTGATTTGAGAATTTTATTATCTTATAGTTTCCTATACTCTATAATATACTGTATAGTTTGCTATGTTAAATTTATAATGCAGTTATTGTACTACAAACTGCACCCTAAATACGGCTTTGTAGCATCCCACACATTTTTATATGCTGTTTTTAATTAGCTAAAAACACTTCCGAATTTTTCTTTGGATTTCCTTTCAATCCTTGAGTTTTTTTAAAGTGTGTTATTTTCCAAATATTTTTAAATAGTTACAAAGGTCTTTCTTTTTATTATTGATTTTTTATTTAATTCATTCTAGTTGAGGGAACACACTTCATATAATTTGAATTCTTTAAAATTTATTTAGTCTTGTCATGTGGCCCTGAATATATGTTATCTTGATAAATGTTTTGTGTACACTTGAAACTAATATGTGTTTTTGTTGTTGTTGCTGGGTAGAATATCCTATAAATTTCAAGTTCGTTGTTGGTGGTGTTTAAGTCTCCTATATGCTTACTGATTTTCTATATACCTGTTCTATCAATCATTGAAGGAGAGGTATAGAAATCTCCAACTATAATTGTGGATTTGTCTATTTTTCCTTATACCTCAATCAGAATTTGGTTCATGTATTTTGAACCTTTATTATTAGGTGCATAAATATTTATCATTTCTTGTAGAACTGATGACAATTTTTTTACCTGAAAATGTCTTCATTTTTTCTTCTTCTTTTTTTTTTTTTTTTTTTTGAGACGGAGTTTTGCTCTTGTTACCCAGGCTGGAGTGCAATGGCGCGATCTCGGCTCACTGCAACCTCCGCCTCCTGGGTTCAGGCAATTCTCCTGCCTCAGCCTCCTGAGTAGCTGGGATTACAGGCACGCGCCACCCCAGCTAATTTTTGGTATTTTTAGTAGAGACGGGGTTTCACCATGTTGACCAGGATGGTCTCAATCTGTTGACCTCGTGATCTACCCGCCTCGGCCTCCCAAAGTCTCTTCATTTTTTAAAGTTTTTTTTTCTGGGTAGAGAATTCTAAATTGACAATTTTTTCATTCAATATTTTCAAGATGTTACTTCACTGTCTTGCTTAAATTATTCCTGACAAGAAATCTTTCACATTCATCTTTGTTCTCTTATTCATAATTTATACTTTGCCTCCTTGTAAGCTTTCTTTTTTTATCACTGGTTCTGAGAAATTTCATTATGGCATGCCTTATTGTAGCTTTCTTTGTTTCTTTTATTTGGAATTTACTTAGATTCTTCAAGCTATGGGTTTATAGTTGTCATCAAACTTGGAAAACATTCAGTCATAATTTCTTCAAATATTTTGTTCTGTTCCCTTATCGCTTTTCTCTTTTGGAGACTTAATTGCATATAAATGCTCTTTAATGATGTCTCACAACTTACTGATGCTCTTTTCATTAAACATTTTTTTCTATGCTTTATCTTGAAAGTTTCCAACGCTTTGTCTTCAAGTTTAATAATATTTTTCTGCAACGTCTAATCTGCCATTAATCACATCCCTGCATTTTTCATCTTACATAGTTTAGTTTTCATCTTAGAGGTTTCATTTCAATTGTTAAAATAACTTACATTTCTCTATTTAACATTGTTACCATGCAGAATTCAATTATAATAACTATTTTACTGTCCTTGTCTGCTGAGTCTCCATATCTGTGTTAGTTTTAGGTTGATTTTCATTGACTATTTCTCTTCTCATAATAGGTCATACTTCCCTGCTTCTGTGTATATCTATCAATCTTTAATTGGATATCAGATATTGTTAATTTTGCCTTGTTGGATGGTAGATTTTTTTTAATTTCTATATTCTCAAGCTTTGTTCTGGTGTGTAATTAAGAATTTTGGAGACGGTTTGATCCTTTTGGATCTTGCTATGACGATTTGCTAGACAGGACCAAAGAAACATTTAAGCTATAGTAATCATTATTTCCCACTACTGAGTCAAAACCCTTCTGGGTACTCTATCCAATGATCCATTAATTATAAAGTTTCCCACTCTGACTGTTGGATACAGGCACTTTTTGAGGCCCGGATGAACACCAGGCACTATTCTCTGCAATTATTTTGAATTTTCTTCTCCCAACTATTTTCTTTCTCATATGCCATGCTATACAATGCTGAACACTCAAAGTGGATCTCTGGAGAGCTTCAGTATTCTCCTTCTACATAGTTTTCTCCTCCCCAGTACTCTGTCCTACAGACTCTGGCAGCCAGGTTCCACCTGGACTTTCAGCTATGTTTTCTTAATTCAAAGAGCCTATCGTGCTTCCCGTGGGTTCCCCCTCCTTGTTCTGGTGCTTTCTCAAGGCAGTAAGCTTGGACAATTACAGGGCTTACTTCATTTGTTTCCCATTTATTAGGGTTCACTGTCCTTCACTGTTTGATATAGTGTCTTAAAAACTATTGTTTTGTGTATATCATCTGTTTTATTTTGTTTCTATTTTGGATGTTTCAAATATAAGTTACCTTATACTTGAAGGTAACTTCAAGTTCTTCAACTCTAGTCCCTGTTTCACTTTTATCAGATGTGAAAGTCTAGAGAACATGCTTTTAAAACTTACAGGAAATGGAATGAAATTTTAAAGAAGATCTGGTATCTTTCACAGGGAAATTAAGGCAAAATTCTATGTAAAAATGAAAAAAAGATGAGATAGATGATTAGAAAGCTGGCAACATTAAAAAATGCCATAAATCCTTTTTGAAACTAAACTTTTTTGAGAATAATGTTATGTTTATGTAAAAATTTCAAAGATAATACAAAAAGGTACCATATATCCCACACCCAGTTTTTCTTATTATTTATACTTCACATTAGTATAGTGTTTTTGTCACAATTAATGCATTTATATATAAATGCACTTTGTATTCAAACTAAAGCTCATAATTTATTTGAATTTTCTTAGGATTTACCTAATATCTATTTTATATTCCAGAATCCTGCCCAGGATACCACAATAGTTTTATTTATCATATCTCCCTAGGCTCTTTGACAGTTTCTAAGTCTTTCCTTGTTTTGATAACCTTGACAGTTTTGAAGAGTACTAGTCACATATTTTATAGTATATACCTCAACTGGGATTTAGTTGATTATTTTTCTCATGATGGCTGGGGTTACTTGCTTTGGGAAGGAAGACCACAGAGGTAAAATACAATTTTTATCACATCATATAGGGAGAATATGTGACCAACATGACTTAGAATTATTGATATAGGACTTGTTCAGCTGGTTGAAGTAGTGTTGGTGGTATTTCTCCCCTGCAAAGTTATTTTCCCCCCATCTATACTGTATTCTTTGAAAAGAAGTCACTATGCAGAGCTGACACTTAAGGAGTGAGGAGTTATATTCCACCTTTTTAAGGGCAGAGTATCCACATAAATTATTTGAAATTTTCTATGTGGGCAATTTGTTTAATCTTTCACATATATTTATTTATTCAATCATTTACTTATATAAGTATAGACTCATAAATATTTATCTTGTTCTTTTGGTTATAATCCAATAATACTTTATTTTATTGCTCAAATTGTTCTGGCTTTGGCCATTGGAAGCTCTTTCACTTGGCTCCTGTATCCCTTTGGCATACCCCCATCATTGCAGATATTTTGTTTTGGCACTTTCTTACTTTCTGGCACTATAAGATGCTAAAAGCTCATCTTGTATATTTCCTTCCCTACCCAGTTCAAAAATCAGCTATTTCTCCAAAGAGCCCTTGTTCCTTTTATTGGAGAAAGGTATTAGAAACCAAGATCTGGGTGCTACGGATGCTCATTGCTAATGGAGTGCCATTGCTTCTAGGCCCACCTCTCAGCTGACAGAACAAGAAAATATATGTGTATACATTAACTCAAGAATATATACATATCTATAACTATTCCATACATACCCATCTATAGCTGTATTAAGCTAAGCATAAGTTCTTACAGAGGCTGACAAATCTAATCAATTGCCACAGGGATCATTTTCTTCTCCTTCTCTTGCTTATTTATAACCTCCTACTCCAACAGTGAAAAACCTTACTTGCACTATTTGCCATCCATTTATGTAATTGTTCAATTCCAGTATACATGTGTAGTGGTATGGGAATTGTTAGTTTGCACCCCTCTATGAAACAACTGTATCAACTAGAGCACAGTGTTTATGTGCAGCTCCCCTTGCCTTTAGTCTTAGAGTCTCAACTCATTTTCACATGTAGTAAGTTCAACACTTTCTCCCTCACCACTCTCACTGAAGTTGTTTCCTATGTTTGTAGTGCAACTAGATTATTTTGTAACATTATTTATTCTACCCTGGATCTGGTGATATCCTGAATGATAACTTTATTAATGACTTTTGACCCAGAGGATAACAGAATCAATACTGCATCAAATAGAATACATGATAAAACCTTAAGAAATTTTCTCAGTAATGCAGAGGAAAATGCCAAAAATACGAAAGAGATCAGAAAAGGAAAACATTTCCCCAAATAATTGAAGCCAAGTAAATCCTCATAAGAAAATTTTGAAAAAAATATCGTATAAAGTGTTTTAATAATACACTAAAACTTGTATTTAAAGTTCAAATAATTATGGTAGTGTAGTAAAGATGCAGGGACGGACTGAAAGCTCAACTGAATAAAACCAACCTAAAACCAACCTAAAAACATACCTGAGTTTAACACCGTATGAAGATGACATTTCAAATGAGCCTCCTCTGATATTCTTTCTGATCCTAATCTTTTTTTTTTTTTTTTTTTTTTGAGACGGAGTTTTGCTCGTTACCCAGGTTGGAGTGCAATGGCGCAATCTCGGCTCACCGCAACCTCCGCCTCCCGGGTTCAGGCAATTCTCCTGCCTCAGCCTCCTGAGTAGCTGGGATTACAGGCACGCGCCACCGTGCCCAGCTAATTTTTTGTATTTTTAGTAGAGACGGGGTTTCACCATGTTGACCAGGATGGTCTCGATCTCTTGACCTCGTGATCCACCCGCCTCAGCCTCCCAAAGTGCTGGGATTACAGGCGTGAGCCACCGCGCCCGGCCCTGATCCTAATCTTTTATGCCAATCTTTCACCCACACAATTATGTTGTCCAAATGCAATTATTGCTGTAATCAGCACTCTACTTTAGGAGCTTTGCTGTGAGGTATGCGGCTGTGGTCATACAGCCTTGTGTGACTACTATTAGAACGTCTAACTCACTCAAATAGAGTGACCAATTGTTGTAGTCTGTTCCTGCTACTATAATAAAATACCACCTACTAGGTAATTTATACACAACAGAAATCGATTGTTTCATGGTTCTGGCAGCTGTGAAATCCAAGAACATGGAGCCAGAAGACTGTTGCTGATAATGACTGTTCTCTGCCTCCAAGGTGGTGCCTTATTATTGCATCTTCCAGAGGAGACAAATGCTGTGTCTTCACATGGCAGAAGAGATCAAAGGGCAAGAGACACTAGGTTACTTGCTTCAAACTCTTTTCTAACAGCACTAATCAAGAGGGTGAATCTTTCATGACTTAATCACATTCCAAGGGTCCCCACCTCTCAAACCATCACCTTAAGGTTTAAGTTCCAACACATGAACTTTGAAGGGACACATACATTCAAACGATAGCACCAAACATGCCTATCACTGTGCCCAGTGAGGCTCAGCAAACCTATTACAGTTGGAGTAATAGCAATATGGAAGATAACTTGATACAATTATTGGACCAGACAATAAAAATTCACACACCTCCATTAGGAGGAAGCATTTGAGATACACTTCACCTAGAATGCCTGGGTAAAGCAAGGATGAGATTGTCCCTGGTGAAAGAAATCTAATCTTGGTCAACCATGTCAAGGCCCTGGCACAACTTACTGAATGAAGTTCAAGACCAGGCTTAAGACAAGCTGCACTGCAGGTCAGAAAACCAAGGCAGATATTCACTTACATGAAGTAAATCAACCCAGGCCCCAAATACCAGCAATAAGGAGGCAAGACATTGGGAGACTCTGATCTCTGATATTGGTACAAGGACTAGAGTCAGCTGAACCTCTTGGCGGATCAAATGCCTACAGCTGGTGAAGTTGGAGATTGTAGGTATTGTGAAGTCAATACCTTGGAAATAGGCTGAGTCAAGAAATATTCATAAATGAAGGAAGATGATACATGAAGAGAGATGAAAAGCTGCTGTAGAGACTAATATCTTATGATTTTCTCAACAAATGTGCTCTTAACGTACTTTTGCCTTTTTTGGAACTCCCTCTGACTGATCCAGGTCTGGGTGAAATGCTTTCATCAGCTACAGTCTTCCAGAAAAAGGGAACATGTTTTGGAGCTATCTCTCAAGGCAGTGTTTCTCAAAGTAGGAAATTTGCACCTCAAGAAATGATATGTCTTGCACCATTTCTTCACATCCCTATAGCTGGAAAAAATGTCTTCACACAGCCTCATCTTTTTTTGGTCAACACCTTCCCATTCGTCCCCCAGCCCCCACTTTGTCCTGGAGTTGAGGAAGGTGCTGAAAGGAGGAGGCTTGCCAAAGTCAAACCTGAAAGATTTATAATTTAGCCTTTGGCCAGGCCTGCTGTTTTCATGTGAGAGCCAAGAATAAACCTGAATCAGACCAATGCCACTTTCTAAAGCCAAGAAATTTTAGAATCACAATGTACAATTCTAGAAAATACAAATTCTCTTTTGCTGTTGCATTTCTGTTGATATTTCATGATTTGTTTTCACATAGCGTGGGGTGTGTGTGTGTGTGTGTGTGTGTGTGTGTGTTTATACAATGATGGTATTATATGTAAGAGTGAGATTGAATATACTAACCTGCATGCTATAATCAAGGCTCCTCCATTCCTTGACATGAATTCCTAGACCAAGCCATCACCATCTTAATAGTTCTGATTCCTTGCCTATGCCCCGTCTTCCTCTGGTTCTTCACTTTCAGAGAAGTGCCTGAAGCTTTTTTATGATATACGTAACTTGTACTCTTCACAAAAAGAAACTAACATTTATAAAGTGCCTACAATGTATTATTTTTCTTTAATCCTAAAAAATCAACAAGATAGATATCATCATCACTCTTATAAATGAAGACATATTTTAGGAAAATTAATTTGCTGAAAATCTCACAGCTATTAAGTGGTAGAAATGATATTTGAGTATAAGGGTGTGTGCTATTAACAGCCATATACTTTCCAGAATGCCTTAGTTTAGTGGTAAAAGTAGAATTATTTTTGAGGTATAGGGAGAATATGTGCCTTACAAATGACCCCAGAAAACACAACAGATTCAAACACCCCTGAACATATTCAGAACAACTAACTTACACCAACACTACTAAGAGGAAAACAGGAAAGAAAAATAAATAATACAAAGATTTCTTTAAATATATTTAACCCGATCCCAGTTCATTTTTGGTGAGGACTAGAGGAAAAATGGGGTATTGTTCCATGAATGGAATGCTCCGATTAAGAAAACTGAATTAAAACATTGTTTTTGACACCTATAATTTAACAACCACAATTTTTTAAAGTTTGTTATGGCTGAGTGAGGTATTTCAGACCTATAATCCCAGCACTTTGGGAGGCCGAGGCGGGTGGATCACGAGGTCAAGAGATCGAGACCATCCTGGTCAACATGGTGAAACCCCGTCTCTACTAATAAAAAAATTAGCTGGGCATGGTGGCGCGTGCCTGTAATCCCAGCTACTCAGGAGGCTAAGGCAGGAGAATTGCCTGAACCCAGGAGGCGGAGATTGCAGTGAGCCGAGATCGCACCATTGCACTCCAGGCTGGGTAACAAGAGTGAAACTCCGTCTCAAAAAAAAAAAAAAAAAAAGTTTGGAAATACTTGTCAGAGAGACTGCTAACTGTATAACTCATCTTCTAGTCTCTCTTCTCATTAGTAACAGAATCCCAATCTTACTGGAGATGGCAATGTACACAGCTCAAGGACCACATTTCCCAACCTCCCTGACAGAGATTAAATTCCAGCAATGAGATGTTAGCAGAATTATTACATGGGACTGCTAGGACACCTCCTTAAAAGGCATGGCCACCCTTTTGTCCTGCTTTCCCTAATTTTCTCTGGAATGAAATGTGCAGGTGATGGCTGGAGGTCCAGTCCTCAACGTGAACAACAGGGGACTTTGAAGGCAGAAGCCATGCGCTGAGCATAAACCAACTCAAAGCAAGGAGCTTCAATTTGAAATGAACAGATGGTGCCACCACACCACCTCAGTCCTAGACTGCCTGTCTCCAGATCGACTTTACAAAAGTGAAACAATAAAATCCTATTCTGCTCAAGTCAGTGATCATGCCTGTCACTTATAACCAGATGAAATTCCTAATGATAAACCACATTTAACATATAATGAACCAGAGGTCTTAAAGATTTGCCTTTCAGGAAAGAATCAACGCTAAAGGAGTTAAACACTTATCCACTGTTTTTTTTTTTTCTTGGAACCCCAGTCTTAGTAACTTTCCAATCATCTGAGTGTTCCTAATGGAGAAGCTGTGAACATTTCTAGAACACATGCTCATAAAAAAGTTACTTCTACGGCAACTAAAGGGAACTTTTATATGCATCTGTGAAATTAAGCCAAGCCATATGAACTTATTCTCAGAAACAAGTGAAACCAGTGGGCCATGAAAATAAAAGACACACAAATTAAAATAATTTTAAAATGATAGTAAAACACACTATGACATTAGGTCAATATGTTTTTACTTTTGGACAAAAACCTTAGAAGGGGTTAATATAAAATGCCCATTAACGCTAGCTAGAAAGTTAACAATGCAGCAGGAAAACATGTAACGCAGAGTTAAAGGGGTAAGAATCCAAATAATGCAAAACTTGAATGTGTATTTTTACCAAAGATATTTAGATAAGTTTTGATTTGGGGTTTTGAAGTGGGGATTACAAAAAAAAATAGAGAGAGTCTAAAAAATATACTTGACTCTGTGTGTGCCATGGTGAAACCTGTTACTTTGACTTTACAGCCATAATGCCTGTAACTTCCCTTTTATTTGTGAAAAGTCTGAGAGTGGTTGGTGTGCAAAATAAATCAGAAATAAAACCAAAGCCCTCTTTCTTTCCAAAATATTGGCCAACCCAGGCTGGTGCCGATTTGTTTTGTTTTGTTTTGTTTTGTTTTAGTTTGTTTTGTTTTGTTTTGTTTTTGTTCTGAGAGATTGTTTGAAGGAATATTTACATCTGGAGGTCAGTATTTCTCCATCTAGGCACTGCTGACGCTTAGACTAGATCATTCCCTGTCATAAGGGCTGTCCTGTACATTGCAGGATGCCTGGCGTCTTCCTGCTAGATGCCAGTAGCAACAACCCCCACACAGTCCTCACAATCAAAAATGTCTCCAGAGATTGTCAAAGTCCTGGCAGGGGGAATCCACTCCCAGTGAAGACCATGATTTAGGTTTTACTTCACTCAAAGGTAACAGAAATTGCCTGAGGCTAAGCAAGTTAGCAAGAAAAGAATGTGCACATTCCTTCTGCCAATTTTTTTTTTTTTTTGAGATTAAAGTCTCACTCTTATCGCCCAGGCTGGAGTGCAATGGTGTGATCTTGACTCACTGCAATCTCCACCTCCCCAGTTCAAGCAATTCTCCTGCCTTGGACTCCCGAGTAGCTGAGATTACAGATGCCTGCCACCACACCGGCTAATTTTTGTATTTTTAGTAGAGATGGAGTTTACCATATTGGCCAGGCTGGTCTCAAACTCCTGACCTCAGGTGATCCTCCCACCTTGGCCTCCCAAAGTGCTGGGATTACAGGCATGAGCCACCGCTCCCAGCCTGCCTTTTCTTTTTATATGCAGTGTTTTTACATACTGACTTTTTAATTTTTGTGAAATCTAATGTATCCATCTTTCATACTTTAGGGCCATTTTTAGAATGGCCCTTGCCACCCCAAGATTACATATTCACCAAAATTTCCTGCAGTACTTTTATGGTTTGATTTACCAGATTTAATTCTCAAATCCATCTGATTTTATTTCTGAAAGAAGTGAAATAGTGCCAACTATTTTGTTTCAGAGCCAGTTTCTCCTAAGTTGAAAACTTCAGCTATATCCAGTAGTGTGATGTCATTAAAGCTAATAGGATTTGAGATCAGAAGGCCTGGTTTTAAATTCAGCTTCACTCATTGTGCACATTTTAGCAAGTCCTTTAACCTTCTGAGAATTCTCAACAACATTTACGGGAAGAGGACTCAAGGGAAGAGACAGTTCAGGATTCCCTGTGAACAAAATGGCCTTTGAAAATAAAGGTGGAGAATGGAAGGGTAGCCTGATGGGTGGAGCGTGTGCTTGAGTCTGACTACCTGGGCCTGTATCACCAGTGCCCCTCCTTTGTCGTCTGTAAAACTGGATAAAAACCAGTACCCTCTGCATATTTGTTTCTCCAAATCTCATGTTGAAATGTGATCTCCAGTGTTGAAGGTGGGGCCTAATGGGAGGTGTTTGGGTCATGAAATCAGGTTCCTCATGGATTGGTCACGTCCTCACAATAGTAAATGAGTTCTGATGAGATCCGGTTGTTTGAAGGTGTGTGGCACCTTTCTCCATCTTGCTCTTGTTTTCACCACGTGACGTGCCTGCTCCCTCTTTGCCTTCCGCCATGATTGGAAGCTTCCGAGGCCTCCTTAGAAGTGTATGCCAGCACTATGCTTCCCATACAGTCTGCATAACTGTGAGCCAATCAAACCTCATTTTTAATAAATGATCCAGCCTCAGGTATTTCTTTACAGCAATGCAAGAATGACCTAATACACCTTCTTTGTATGGTTTATCATAATGATTGAATACATTAACAAATGTAAAGCACTAACACCAGCATCTGAATCATGGTAATAAGTAATAAGCAATAATTCTCATGGATGGGGATGTCATTGTTTCAGTGAGGATAACAGAGAAGATCCCCCATCCATGCTGTTTAAAGAAACTAGAAAAGTATGTCATCAAAATATGCTCCAATTTCCTAATTTTCTTTTGTAGCTATTTTGAAATATATAATATGCTGTGGTTAACTGAAAAATTCCCAACACAAAGAAGTAATAAATGTTTGATGTGATGGATATCCTAAATACTGCAATCATTACACACTGTATGCGTGAACCAAAATATCACATGTACCCCATACATACATGAAAATCTTGAGTATTAATAAAAATAATAATTGTTAAATGTGTTTCAAAATGAGTTAATGGGAACAGTAGAGAAAAGGTAGAAACATCGTTGGCTGGCAATACAACCAAAGTAACTTCCAGTTCGAGTTTCCCTTTGTTCTTACAAGTTTATTGTCTGTGGTCTGTCCTTCACATGAGAAGGGTAATTACTAATGTTTTACAGTTTTAAGGGAGTCATTCTACTAAATTCATAAAACTACTACCTTGAAGTTTATAAAAATCAATTCCTTTTATATGGATAGATTTTAGTAACATAAATGGAGATGTGCATCTCCAGAAAAGAACTGATAAAAGTGTCACATACTGTTAAGAAAGTGGGTTGTGAGAGAATAGTTACTTCATATGCCCAATCATGATGAAAAAAAAAATTTTTTTTTTAGACAGAGTCTCCTTCTGTTGCCCTGGCTGGAGTGCAGTGACACAATCTCAGCTCACTACAAACTCCACCTCCCAGGTTCAAGCAAGTTTCCTGCCTCAGCCTCCTGAATAGCTGGAATTATAGATGCCTGCCACCATGCCCACCTGTAATGCCAGCTACTCAGGATTGTACATGGCTAAATTTTGTAATTTTAATAGAGACAAGTTTCAGCATGTTGGCCAGGCTGGTCTTGAACTCCTGACCTCAAGTAATCCTCCCATCTTGGCCTCCCAAAGTGCTGGGATTACAGGCATAAGCCACCACGCCTTGTCCATAATGAAGCTTTTCATTACCATTTTGAGCCCCTAAAATGATGGAGGAATGGGAGGTGGGATTTTTTTAACTACATAGTATCAGAGAATAATAAATACTAAACCCCTGTTTCCACATCTCCTTTCCCTCCCTTCCTAGTATTTCCCTGGATTACAGGCTCTGAAAATACCTAACCTCATATCGGACGAGGCAGGGGCAGGACAAGCCATGTGACATCCAGAAATTGCTTTCAGTGATTAATGGAATTGTATATCTATTTCATTGAATTCATATTAAGGACTTTATTACTTGTGCTGAATTTAAAACTTATTTGGAATTGCTTATCATTTCACAGTTCATCACATAACTAGATAGCATTACTGAACTAAGGATAAGATAAATCTGTTTTATTGTTTGGGTTTTTTTTTTTTTTTTGCTTTCATGCTGGAAAAAAAATGTTCTGATTTTCTGACACAGTCTCTTTGACAACAGAAACGTTATCAAGTGAAAAGTTCCCATGGAGAAATTAAATGTTCTTTTTGTATTGATGGTTATAAATACAGCTTAATCATTTTAAGTTTATTAAGTAATCAGAGACATTTTTAACTTTTTCCCATGAGCAATTGTCCTATAATATATTCAATTAGTGAAGCAGCAGTTATTGGAAACTTTAAAATAAATGGACATTTTTTCACCTATGCCTCATGTTGGGGATCCTTATTCCCATCCAGCTTCCCAATCAGTGAGTTCAGTCAGTAGGGTTGGGGGTGGGAGTGGGGGCAGATAGGTACAGAGTAGGTATATTCTCTACAGTCACATTAAAAGAAATAGCCAGGGCTCCCTTTATCCTGCTCACTTATCCGGTTCAGTTATTAGCCTCTGGGCCCGCCCAGTGGATTTACCTGTGAACTGACCAGCACATTCCCTGGCCCTCTTTCCTCTGACAGCCCAGCCAGGCCTCTGATCCTTCTGTTCTAGCCTCTGGGTGGATAACTGCAGTCAGCCCTCTGCTCTTCAGTGAGGGCCAGTTACCTCAAACTCAGAGGAGGAAAAAAATGCCCCACTTAGGCTCAGGTTCAAGCCCTGTTCTCCACGGTAAGATTGTCAACAGCAAAACTGGGGCTTGACCCCCTGTTGCCATTTTGAGTTTCTTCTGTACACACTGGAAGCCTGAGAGAGAAAGCCATGATCACCTGGGACTCCTGCTCTCATGATACAACGCACTCACCGTTTGCTCAGTCAGGGGCACCAGGCCGTGGAGCAAGAGCCTCATGACTGACGTAAGCAGCAGCAGTGAAATCCCAGGTTTCCATTTTCACATGCAAAAGAGCCCTATTCTAATCCCACCAATTTCCAGTTACTGTTTTGACATTAATTATCTGAAAGAGCAGAAAGTCAACAATTATTCTTTTTAAATTTCTATTTAAAACTGAGATAGAAATCAGATCCTGTGCAAATGTTTACCCAAAATAGAAGAACAGAATCACTTATTAATTTACTTCCACTAAAAAAAAAAAACAAATTAACACAACATTCCCTTTTCTTTCATAATCATTCTCCATTGAGTTTTCTCTTTCAATTTTCAAAAAAACTAAGTTCTCAGATGAGATATTACTGCTTTTTATTTTAGATAAGAAAATGAGTCCCAGGCCCATGCCATCCACTATTCATTTCAGAATTTCAGGTGGCTCTGCTGACATTTTCAGGTAACTGTCTACCAATTGATCAATGATATGGTTTGGCTGTATCCCCACCCAAATCTCATCTTGAATTATAATAATCCTCCCATGTCAAGGCTGGGGCCAGGTGGAGATAATTGCATCATGGGGGTGGTTTCCTCCCTACTGTTCTTGTGATAGTGAGTTCTCATGAGATCTGATGGTTTTATAAGCATCTGGCATTTTCCCTGCTGGCACAGTCTCTCTTTGCCCACTGCCTTCCACGTAAGATGTGACTTGCTCCTCTTCTTCCATCGTGATTGTGAGGCCTCTCCAGCCACGTGGAACTTCAAGTCCAGTTAAACCTCTTTCTTTTGTAAATTGCCCAGTCTCAGGTGTGTCTTTATCAGCAGCATGATAATGGACTAATACAGCTGAAGATCAGTGACTGGCCAGATTATGGGCCCTAAAAGTTGTCATATGCATGCCACAAATGCACTCAACAGACCTAGGTCAGCACTGGCAAGATTTACTAGTTTTATTATTGTTTCTATTTACTTAGGGATACTGTTCCTTTGATTGGGAGCAGGAACTATTTCCATGTTGACAGTTGTGTTTGCTTCCTGGAGCTCCCATAACAAGTTACCACAAACTCGGTAGCTCAAAACAACTGAAATTTATTTTCCCACAGTTCTGGAAGCCAGAAGTCCAAGGTCAAGGTGCCGGCAGGCCACACTCCCTCTGAAGCCTCTAGGGGAAGAATCCTTCCTGGCCTCTTCCAACTTCTGGTAGCTCCAGCTGTTCCTTGGTTTACAGCTGCATAACTCCAACCTCTGCCTCTGCTTTCTTTTTTGTTTGTTTCTCTTTTGTTCACAGCTTTATTGAGAAATAATTCACGTATCATACATTCACTTAAAGTATACAACTTGATGATAGTATATTTTCGATGTTAGTATATTTTCAAAGCTTTACATCACCACAATCTAATTTTGAAATATTTTTGCTCTCACTGCATGCAGTGAGTCATGATACCCATGAGCTGTCACTTTCCATCCCAGTCCCTAGCCCTAGGCAACCATTAATTTATTTTAGGTGTGTGTAATTTTGCCTATTCTGGTCAATTTTTTCTTTCTTATTTATTTTTCTTTCTTTCTTTCTCTTTCCTTTTTTCCCTTCCCTTCCTTCTTTTCTTTCTTCTTTCCTTCCTTCCTTCCTTCTTTCTTCTTTCTTTTTAACATTGCCTTCTCCTCTGTGTGTTTTCTCCTTCACTTACCTTATAAGGATCACTTGTCATTGGATTTAGAGATGATCTAATCTCGAGATCCTTAATTGCATTTGTAAAGACCACTTTTCCAAATCAGATCATATTATACGTTCTGGTGGCCACCGTTCAGTCCACTATGTCAGAACTATGAGGACAGGGTATGAAGACCTGAGCTAACTGGTCCTGTATTTCTGATATATTTTAATAATTTAAAGCACCTTAGAGATGACCACCTGTTTGAAGCTTCCCAATAGGCCTCATCCCAAATCTGGCTATTGGCTAGGGAGAGGAAGGCAGAAGTCATGCACTGATTTAAGAAAGACATTTGAAAGAGCGGGTTCTATAATCACATTTTGTACATTCCCCTGCCCAAACCCAACTGGTAAGTGTCCAGTGTTTCATGAAACCAAACTTACTAACACAACAATTCCCCTCATTCTTCTCCCTGAACAAAACCATCATCCTGTTGAAACCCAGACCTTTACCTTGCCTGCACCTGTGCCTAAGAATGGACCAAAAAACTGACTTACTTCATGTTAAATTCATGACCAGTGACAACAAAGTGACATCAAACACTCATCAGCAATCCTACCTCATCTGCCTGATAAGCCTATTTTCCACACTGTAGGACAACAATTTTCTACCTTCTCCTCTGGCCCGAAGGGTCCAACTCCCAACATTCTTAGCTGATGATCTTACATCGCACTTCACTGATAAAGTTGAAAATCTCCCATCCTCAAATTTATAATAAGCTGACATCCATATCTATAATCTCAGTGTTCTCTCCTATTACAAATGTATGATTCATTTTCCTATCAGACTCCTTTAGTATGGCATCTCATCACCCTTTCTGAAGGATCTCAGTCCTGCAGTTACCCTTCTCACCATCATCACTCTTTCCTCCGTAGGTCACTCCTACCAGTATCTAAGGATACTCTACTAATTCCAGCATCTTATGAATAAATTCTCCATTGGCGTCATAGTCCCCTTGATGCTTTTTCTCCACTCCTCTTTTTGGTAATTTTTGTTCATTTTTCAATTCATCTTCCTTGAATTTCATTTCCCACAGCTCACTGGATATTAACCATGTGTAAGTCTCAAAACTCCTTCATGATGTCAATTTCATCAATCACCTCCATGTTCTTATCTTCCTTAACTTTTATTTTAACAAGTTCCCTCTCCTTTGCAGGTTTCTGCACATTAGTAGAGACCTCTGTTTTCCTTATTCTGTCAGTGACTTCCTTTTTTTCTCAATGCTTCCAATTTATGCAGAGATAAAATTCTACTGCTGGTCTGCTAATCTACCCACCCCACCTCAGTCTTTCCCATATGTGTGTAATATATATATATATAATCAGTTACCCCAAGGGAAATATACTAATAGAGGAATATGTAAATGCTATTACTAAAACAGATATATTTAGCTGTTTGTATCTATTTGTACAGCTGTATAATGTATGTGTTTGTATGCCTGTATACATATATATATATATATACAAACAGCTAAATATATCTGTTTTAGTAATAGCATTTACATATTCCTCTGTTAGTATAAAATCTACATATCATACAAAATGGTCAGTGATTTTCTAAAAAATTCACTGATTCTAAAATCTACCAGGGTGGTGAACAACTATTTCAAAAATTGGCAGGACTTTTGTTTTCTGTAAAAATGATTGAAGCATGACTTTTGTGCAAATTAGATTGTTATTTTTCTGGAGCAAAAGGGTCTGAATATATCTCTGAGAAGATCAACACTGGTTCAGCCCTTTATACTTTTCAGTGAAATTTCATATTCATCATTTTATTAGATCCTTACAATAGCCCTGTAAAAATGCTGGTATTTATCCACTTTTCACGTACAGGAAGGAAGATCATGGAGTCTGTGTGACACACTTGACTCCCTCCAGTTGTTACTCAAGCCCATGGCCACTACTCCAGTGGCCTCAACCTTGGGTGCACATTAGAATCACCTGAGGAGCTTTGAAAAATCATGATGCCAGGCTGCACCCCACATCAGTTAAACCAGAAACTCTGGGGGGTGAGACCAAGGCATCAATAGTTTTGAAAATGCTCCAGGTAATTTTAGTGTGCAGCTGTGTTCGACAGCCACGCATTGTTCCATCCTTTCTGGAACACCACTGTCTCCCAAATTCAACCCCCTCCTTTCTCACCTTTGAAAAAGGTGTTTACTACATTTTACAGGGGAAGGTGACCTCTTGGGATCAAGTTTCTTGCAAAGCTTCCTTATAAGGAAGAGAAAGCATGAAGGAACAATAGCACTCAGTTTAGATATATAATTTTCCTCCAAGCCTCTGATGTAAATTTCTACATCTGTATCAATTGGAGCATAAAAGATGTCAAAAAAGTGTACAGTGTTATTGGTGGGGAGTATTAAAACATTGAAGCCTATTTCATAGGTTTTCACATATCATATGGTATTCATATTCAAATTCACCTTCAAATATTATATGGCTATCATCTTCTTATTCTTTCTAAAAGAATTACAAACATGGTCCTAAAAGTATGACTTACTTGTTTTATTTTTAGTAGCTGGAGATAATGTTAGAATGGTTTGAAGAAGAGCTCAAGTATCTTAAATGCTTGTCCTAGAAATGCACCCTAGTATGCAAGATCTCACAACTGCTGGTTGTAAACGAATTTTTACATTTTACTGCTTGGTTCTGAGGGGTGGCTTTGAAAATGGCAATTATTCTGCTGTGACAATGAAATGGCTCTACACCTAAAAATGCACCAGGGAGAAGCAATGTTGGTAAAATATAAGCCAGTAGCACACTGCCATCTTTCAACTATTAAGAGAGCATTTTCCTTGCAAAGTTGGGCTACATTTAAAAGTAAGTAAAAGTATTCCCAGAATACAAGTATATTACAAGACTAATAGCAATATTATTGAAAGAATAATAATATAAACATTTATTTTAAATGGTGGTTCCTAGCATCAGTTCTTAAGAATGTAAGATTATGTCATCATATTATACTGTGAGACCATTGCCTCAGTTTGCCAATTGTAAAATGTGGATATTCTTCTGAAATTCACACAAAGCCTGAAGAGGTTGCTCTTAATTATCTCAGTATCTAGAGAACAGAATAAAATCAAATTTTGTTATTACTGAGTTAGTCCCCATTACTATACTATATAAATTAAGAAGTGAGGACCAGCTAGAGAAACTTTCAGCGTCAGTAGCCCTGAGGGAAGATGAGCTTGCAGGATTCTTGGAACTGGAAAGAGATCCAGTGAGTGGAGCTTAGCAAGCCATGCAGGGATGGGGAACAGGGCCAAAATGAAGTTAGGATGATAAGAAAGGACCTGTGGGGAGTTCTGGTGAAAGGTTTTGATTTTGTTATATAATAAAATGAAGAAGAAATAGTGAAGTGGTTTAAGCAAGTGACTAATGGGATTCAATTTACATTTTAAACATATCCATCCAGAGTGTTTTGTTTCTGGCACAGAGGAGTGAGATCCTAACAAACCATCCTCCTGCAAAGAAGTGTTAAGTTCTGGTCAAAATAGAAAAGGCAACCACTTGAGTCTCTGGAGACTTAACAAAGGCTTGCCAGCGACGGGACTCTGCCTTTCTCATCTGATTTCCTTTCACTCCTCTCTTTGCTCCCTATTCCCCGGCCACACCACGCATACTGCTGGTGCTTACTGCCCTGCCCCTCTAGGGCCTCTGCACCCCATGCATGCTGGGCTAGTTCACATTCTCTGCATATCTGCACAGAGATCTTTTCTGACAATTAGATATAAAATAACAGCCTCCCACCCTTCCATCCTTTCCAGGACACTTCACTCTCTTACCCTACTTTTATTTTTCTCCATGGTACTCATGACCATCTGACATACTATATATTTGTTTGTTTGTTATTGTCCCTTCTATCCATGCAAATCCACTAAAACATAGAATTCATCAGAGCACAGACATCCCCAGCACCTAAAGCATCACCTGGAACAAAGCAAAAGAGAAAATCATAGAGTAAATGGATAGATGGATGAATGGAGGTATTCTGAAAGGCCCCTGCATTTGGCAATCTGGTAAGAGAAGGGCTTTCTGGGCACTGTGACATTGTAGACAAAGGAATGATATCTGGCCAAGCACAGCATGCATATGGGAGGCTAGGCAGCTGAACTCAATGGACAGACTGGACCGTGTGCAATGTTAGCATGAACCATAGGACCCTGGAGGGCCCAGCTGGCAGGAGCCTTGCGATTATCACATGCATATCCTCCGGATGAGATCAATAAGACTCAAAATGTTAAATTACTTGTTGAATTCATATAGCAACCAGGGAAGAAAAGGAGCTTTCTGATTCCTGGTCCAAATCTCTCCACATACACCCATATCCTCCAGGCCACCTACTAGGATTGAATAGTGTCTTCCCAAAATTTGTATGTTGTAGCCCTAACCCACAATGTGACTGCATTTGGAAATGGGGCCTATGCAGAGGTAGTTAAGTTTAAATGAGGTTGAAGGGTGGGACCATGATACAATGATAAAACTAATGTTGTACTTAATAATAAAAAATAGCAGAGAGCATGCATCCTCTCTCTTTCTGTCTCTTTCTTACTCTCCTCTGTCTCTCTCTCTGCCATGTGAAAACACAGTGAGATGGTGTAATCTACAAGCCAGGAAAAGAGGCCTCACTAGGAACCAAATCTTATTCTAACCTTGATCTTAGACTTCCCAGCCTTCAGGGCTGTGATTGATAGATAAATGTTGCAGAAGACACTCAGGCTGTAGTGTGTTGTTAAAGCAGCTCAGGCTGACCCCCACTGCACTGTCTCTCGACAAAACGAGAGTCAAACTGCTCAACCCCATGATCAGGTGGGTGTTTCCATCACTAGGGGAGAAATAAGAAATAAAACTGGAAAATGGGCTATACTGATGTCTTTTCTGCAGCTAGCCATCTTTAGTAGGCCAATATTCTCAGACACAGCCTTCACAGATGACTTCTTCAACTAATTCAGTGGCTTAGTTTTGACTTTTATGACAGCTATCAGGACCATATCTGTGTGAACATTTCAGAAGAGATTTAAACAGTATTCTCCTGTTGTCTTGTACTTTGGGCACAAGCTGAATATGAAGGCAGGGACAGCAGGAGAAGCCAGGGAAAGACAGACTGTTATTCTCATTTTCAGTCTATTGGCTTCCCTGGTAATTCATTCAGTGTGAAAGCAATGAAGCATAGATTTCACCTGTAATGCTACAGACCCAGCATATTAACCCAATTATTTTATTAAATGAATTATAGAAAATTTCTCTTATCTGGTGCTCTAATATTACCTTTTTATTTCTGAAACTGAAAAAGAGAACTAGAGACTCAATTCTTATTTTAGAAGAATCCCAGCCATCAAAAATATTGATATTTAAAGCCTGGATTTAGAAGTAGGGAAGTGGGGAAGATATCATTAGAATTCAATTCAATTCCTCCAGTGTTTATAAAAGGTAAAGGATATGCAAAGCATTGATTGGGCTGTGGAAAATATAAGAAAACCTAAGGCCTGCTCTCTGCTGTCTACTTAGAGATATACATGAGACTCAGAAAGCATTTAGAAGCAACGTGAAAACCAGCCAAGAGGACGATGTTTGTACAAACATCAAATCACTCCTCCCCAATTTCCACTTAAATGGCTATACAGACCATGAAAAAGAGAAAAATATCACTATCAAGGAATATATCACTGCAATTCAAGGAAAGCTCACACTCACACACACACAAACACACTCACACTCACATGTTCCAGAAGCATTAAAGCATTCATAATTCCATTTAGAAATAGTGAAGTGAGCAAAGAACAAACAGACATTTCTCAAAAGAAGCTATACAAGCAACCATGAAACATATGAAAAAATGCTCAGCATCACTAATCATCAGAGAAATGCAAATCAAAACCACAATGAGATACCACCTCACACCAGTTAGAATGACTATTAATAAAAAGTCAAAAAATAACAGATGTTGGCAAGACGGCAGAGAAAAAGGAACATATATGCTGTTGGTGGGAATGTAAATTAGCTCAATTACAGTAGAAGGCAGTTTGGAGATTTCTCAAAGAACTAGAAAGAGAACTTCTAATTGATCCAGCAATTCTATTACTGGGTATATACCCAAAGGAAAATTAATTGTTCGATCAAAAAAGACTTATGTGTTCATGCAACACTATTCACAATAGCAAAGACCTAGATGCCCACCAATGGTGGGTGGCATAAAGAAAATATGGTACAGATACACCATGGAAGACTATGTGGCCATAAAATATAATGAAATTATATCCTTTGCAGAAACATAGATGCAGCTGAAAGCCATTATCCTAAGAGAATTAACACAGAAACAGAAAACCAAATACCACATCTTCTCACTTATAAGTGGGACACGTGGACCTAGAGACAGAAATGATGGACACTAGCATCTACTGGAGGTGAGAGGGTGGAGAGGACAAAGGCTGAAAAACCACCTATTGGATACTATCCTCACTACCTAGGTGACAGGATCATTTGTACCCCATACTTCAGTATCACGCAATACACCCAGGTAACAAACCTGCACCTGTACCCCTTGAATCCACAATAAAAGTTGAAAAAAAGTGAGTCTCTTGTAAACAGCAGAAAACAAAACAAAACTAAGGCCAGCTCTGTGCTGTCTACTTAGAGATATGCATGTCTAACAGAAAGTATTCAGAAACCACATGAAGACCAGCCAAGAGGATGAGATGTACACATATATCGAATTGCTCCTCCCCAATTCCTGCTTAAATGGCTATAAAGACTATACAAAGAAGAAAAAAGTCAATACCCAGTGCTGGAGTTCAAGGAAAGATTATATACACACAGGTGTTCCAGAAGCACTGAAGTCTTCATGATGTCATTTAGAAATAGTGAAGTGAGACAGGATTTAATGAAAAGAAAGAATGATCTACTACCGTACTGTTTGCCCAGAAAATAGGTGGAAGAGAATCCAGCAAAACTCTACTTGGATCCTATAATATGGAGGAGGAAGGACGAGTGCTGAAGGCACTGGTGTCACCTGCAGGGAGTTGGGCATGGGCAGTGACATTTCCACCCTACCAGCATCTGCTGGAGGTTCTCCAGGGCTGCAACCACCCAGAAGAAGCACAGCAGGGAGCTGCCTCGTTGGGGATTCGCCCCCTATTGAGATGCCCCAGCCCTGATTCGGGCTCCCAGAGGCTGCACAATAACCAGTATTGAAGTGGGGCTGGGAGAGAGGCCACCCAACACTGTAGTAAAGTAAACCACAGAAAAGTCCAGCTGCGCTGTCTTCCTCCAACTAGACTGAAAGGTCCTGAAGGAGACAAGAGCCATCCATTCTTACATAAAGAACGCACACACAAAGCTCATCAAATCCTAACTCTGTAAGCTAACACTGGTAAACCTGGACCTCCCTCCCTTGGGAGGACTAAGCAGAAAGCCACTGAAACCACCATATTTCATATCAAGGGGAATAAATGTCATCTTCTGAAATCTACAGTTGTTATCAGAAACTGGCATTTTAAAGAAATTGCAGAGTCTTTGTTCTCAGTTTCAAAAGGGCACTGCAGGTATGAGATTAGAGCAGGTATTCATTAAAAAATAAACTGTTTGAGACCAGAAAAGAAAATTGTCATGAAAACTACAATTTTTGAATTAAAGGGTGCAATGTGATGTTGAATATTGATTATATGCTACAGATCTAATCAGTGAAGTAGAAGACAAGCTACTTCTCTAAGTACACAGAAGAAATAAGAAAAATGAAGATGATATAATCTGTGACAGGAAAAACAGGGATATATAAAATATATTTAACTGTAGTCCCAAGGGTAAAGAACAGAATAGAACAATAGTACTAACGTTTTCTAAAAGCATAGAAGAAAATTTTTCAAAGCAATGTAAACATAAGTCTACAGGTGAAAAGGGCCTACAATCTACAAGGTCAAGGTCAAAGACATCATATCAAATGTTTAAAAAATGTAAGGCCAAATAAAATGTCCAAATGGCATTTGGATGATGTCTGGGCATCATGGCTCATGCCTGATAATCACAGTATTTGGGATGCCGAAGAGGGCGGATCATTTGAGGTCAGGAGTTTGAGAGCAGCCTGGCCAACATGGTGAGACCTGTGTCTACTAAAAATATTAAAAATTAGCTGGGTGTGGTGGCGGGTGCCTGTAATCCCAGCTACTTGGGAGACTGAGGCAGGAGAATCGCTTGAACCCATGGACTGTCAAGAGACGGAGGCTGTAGTGAGCTGAGATTGTGCCACTGCACTACAGCCTGGGCATCCAATGAGACTGTCTCAAAAAAAAAAAAAAAAAAATGTAAGGCATCTGGAGAGAAAAACAATCACCTTCAAAAGAATGAAAATCAGAAGGACATCGGACTTCCTTGCAACACTAAACACTGTAAGACAACAGAGCAACATCTACAATTTTGAGGTAAAATATTGTGACTCCAGAATTCTGCACTCCATTTAAACGTGTACATAAGAATAACAGAAAGACACTTTCAGATCTACAAGAGATTACAAAGTATATTATCCACAGACTAAACCAGAAAAAGTTATTCAGAATTATCCTACAGGAACTAGACTACATTACATTCATAAATGGGAATAAAGTAGAATAAAAAGGTACAGTAAGGCATGAAACGCTATCATATACAGATTGAGTTAAATGATACCAATACAAAGTAAAACATTTTAAAAGAGGTGATTCATAATATAAAGGTAATAATATGGGTCTGAACATTCATAAATACAATTTAGGATATAGAATGGAGAAGAGTAGAGGCAGTAGTGACAAAAATAAAATATGAAAATGTCTTATCTCATGGTTTATGTGTTGGAAAATCAATAATATTGTTGTAAGTTTCCTTTGAGTTTAGGAAAACTAGATTCAAATATGATTTTTAAAACTTACAGGTAAGCAAGAGTAAAATTAAATATTATATAACTTCTAAATTATTGCAGAATAAATAAAAGATAAGAATAACTCATATTTGTATAGGAAAAGTCAAAGAAAAAATGAAAAACACTAATACTAGCAAACATAAACTAAATGAAAAGAAACACAAAATTGACAATACTATATAGAAAAAAGTTATGTAATATTGTCAAAATATACAGTCCAAAATTAAAGTACAGCTATCACAAACTTTTTTCTGCCACATAACATTGACCCAAAATACATAAAGCAAAACCGGCTAGAAACATAAATAGAAACCAACAGAAATAAAATAGTAGTGAAATAGCTTCAAATATACATCCTCAGTCTAAGGCAGATTAACATCCAAAATATAGAGCATTTGAACAATATCCTTAACAAGAGTCATTAGATAGTTAACACTTTACCATTTAAGCATAAAAATATCTCCTGTTCAAGCTTACAAAAATAGTCTTAATAGCCAAAACAAAACAAATTAAATATAGAAATTGTACAGACCACAGTCTTGACTACGATGCAATAAAATTAAACTTACAACAACAACAAGAAAAGACACAACAAAAATAATTCTCAAACTCCTGGACCACGTTCTGAATAATTCTGGGATCAAAGACGAGATCAATACCACTGTTAAAGAACTGTTCAGATTATGACAATGAAAACACTATATATATCAACATTTGTGGGATGCTACTAAGGCTATTAAATGTATTCTTCCAAATTTTCAAACAATAAATTATTCCCATATGGTCTCAACTACTCCAGATAATAACAAAGGATATAGAAAGCTTCCCAATTTGTTTTACTCTGATATCCAAGCCTGAAAATGATAGCACTAGAAAGACTTCAGAAAATACAATAAAATTCAGCAATTGTTCAAAACAATAATAGACCATAGTCAAGAAAGGCTCGTCTGAGAACAACAAGACTGACTTAATATTAAGAGATCAGCTGACACAAATCACATTAATAAAGCGAAAGAGAAAAGTCATATGGTGGTCCTATTAGAAGCCAAAAAAGATATTAGGCAATATTCAACATCTGTCCTTGCAAATTTTAAATAAGGAAGCACCGAAGTCATCTTCATTAGCATAATAAAGATTATCTCAAACTAGCTGCCAGTATCACATGTATATAAATGTATTGAGATATGTTTGGTACTTTTTAAAGGAAAGGAAAATAACAGTTTTAAATGATATAATTTATAATACCATAAAATTACATTTTATAGATTTTGTATATACACGATACTAATACATACAATATGTATTACTGTACTGGGCTAAAAGTCCCAAACTATGTGTACTTTTGTACCTATTTTTATGGGCACTTTAAGGAATTCTCACAGTTTAATGTTGCCTATATTTTATTTTTGTTGTATGTGTCCAACTTGAGCACTTAATGCTTCCTCCCCGTGTCGCAGGAGACTGCTTGCATTTTTACATCCTCCCAGTAATCCACATGCTATTTTTCACTGACTTTGCAGGAAACTTTCCACTGTGGCTCAGCTCATATGAGTAGTAATCCTTTCTATTCATACAGAATATAGTAGAAATCTTTCATCAATAAAAACTGCATCAAAATAGAGTATTACAAACATGCACCTTCTATTTACAGGAAACAGATGCCATAGGACTTCTTTTCAACAATTATTCAGAATAGAATAGATTCTTACCTTCACCAAAAGCTTACTGTTTTCTTTATGAAGAGCAATTCAATATTATGGTTAGACACGACTTGTCACAATAAAATGTATAATATGAGACTCTGAAGGACTCTGCTGAAGATCAACCCCATCCCTTTGAGTTGGCATAATGTCTAGAACTAGGTGACAGAATAGGCTGCTGAAATAACAAGCCAAGCTGGAGACTTACATTTGCTAAAAACACTAAACTATTGGATTACTTTCAAATTCTTTTTTTTAGAAACTGTTAATTTTTAAAATTGATACATAATAGTTGTATATATTTATGGAGTACATAGCGATGTTTCCAGACATACAATGTAAGTGATAAGATCATGGTAATTAGCATATCCATCATCTCAAACATTTATCATTTCTTTGTGTTGGGAACATTCAATATCCTCCTTCTAGCTATTTGAAAATAGATAATACATTTTTAACTATAGTGATTCCACAGTGCTATAGAACACTGAAACTTATTCCTCCTCTCTAGCTGTAATTTTGTATCCTTTAATAAAGCAGTCAGTCCCCAAACTTTCTGGTGCCAGGAGCTAGTTTCATGGAAGACAATTTTTCTACGGACTGTGAAGAGGATAGTTTCAGGATAATTCAAGTACATTACATTTATTGTGCACTTTATTTCAATTATTATTACACTGTGATACCTAATGAAATAATTACACAACTTACCATAATGTAGAATCAGTGGAAGCCCTGAGCTTGTTTTCCTAAAACTAGATGATCCCATCTGGGAGTGATGGGAGACAGTGACAGATCATCAGGCATTAGATTCTCTTAAGGAGCCTGCAACCCAGATCCCTCACATGCACAGTTCACAATAGGGTTCATGCTCCTATGAGAATCTAGTGTTGCAGCTAATCTGACAGGAGGTGGAGCTCAGGTGGTAATGGGAGTGATGGGGAGCAGCTGTAAATACAGATGAAGCTTCACTTGCTCACCTGCCCTTACCTTCTGGTGTGCCTGGTTCCTAACAGGCCATGGACCAGTACAGATTAATGGCCTACATCTTGGGGATGCCTACTTTTGACAAATCTCTCCCTATTGTTCCCTTCCCCCTACCCTTCTCATCCTCTAGTAACCTCTGTTTTACTCTTTAGTTCTGTTAGATCCGCTTCTTTGGCTTCCATATATGAGTAATAACATGGTGTTTAAATTTCTGTTGATGGCTTATTTCACTTAACAAAATGTCCTCTTTGCTCATCCATGTTGCAGAAAATGACAATATTTATTATTTTATAATATTTTTATGCTTATTTTTATAAAAGGACATTATTTATTATTTTTCATGGCTGAATAGTATTCCACTGTGTATATATACCACATTTTCTTAAACCATTCATCTGTCGATGGACAATTAGGTTAATTCCATATCTTGGCTATTGTGAATAGGTCTGCAATAAACAAATGGAATTCTATAAAAGTAAAAAGCTTCTCCACAGCAAAGGAAACAATCAACAAAGTGAAAAGACAACTTACAGAATGGGAAAAAATATTTGCAAACTAATTCATCCAATAGGGGATTAATTACCAGATTGTATAAGGAACACAAACATGTCAACAACAAAAAAATAAACAATGTGATTTTAAAATGGGCAAATGATCTGAACAGTAATTTCTCAAAAGAAGATATTAAAATGGCTATCAAATGTATTTTTTAAATGCCCCACATCACTAATCATCAGGAAAATGTAATCAAAGACACAATGAGATATTATCTCATCACAGGTAGAATGGTTATTATCATAAAGACAAAAATATAACAAATGCTGGTGAGGACGTGGGACATGGAGAAAAGGGAGTGCAGTGGCATGATCCACTATAGTCTTAAACTTCTGGGCTCAAGAGATTCTCCTACCTCAGGCTTTGAAGTAACTAGGACTACAGGCATACATCTGGCTGCTATTATTATTATTATTATTATTATTATTATTATTATTATTTTATAGAGACAGGGTCTTGCTATGCCTATTTGGCCCAGTCTGATATCAAACTTATGTGCTTAAGTGATCCTCTTGCCTTGACCTCCCAAAGAGCTGGGATTACAGGCATGAGCTACTGCGCCTTACCTAGAAAGGAAAACTCTTATATGCTGTTGGTGGGAAAGTAAACTAGAACAGACACTATGGAAAACAGTAAGGCGGTTCCTTTAAAAAACACAAATAGAACTACCATATGATCCAGCAGTCCCACTAGCAGATGTTTCTCCAAAGACAAGGAAATCAGTATGTCCAAGAGATATCTGCAAACCCATTTTTAAATAAGTCAACACTCCTTAGACAGTCTCCAAGAGGTAGCTGATAAATAATAATAGTGCATCTAATTCCCTGTACTGAGCCAAGTGAGCACCAGGTCAGAGGTGAACCACACTTCTGGTGGGCATGGAATCCATCTGCAGAACATCAAACACCAAAAGTGTCAAGGAGCCAGCCTAGCGAGAAGAGAGAACAAGGTGAGTGGGCTGGGAGCAGGTGGGCAATGAGGAGGAGACCGGTAATGAACAGTGGATGTGTGAGGCTACACACTGCATGATTCCGAGTACATGACATTTTGGAAACGGCAAAACTGTGGCGACAATAACAGCAGAGTGGCTGCCAGGGGATGGGGGAAGAAAGGGATGAACAGGGGAAGCACAAAGCATTTTTAGAGATGTGAAAACTATTCTGTATGATACCGCCATGGTGGATACTGTCATTTGTGCATTTGCCAAAACTCACAGAATGCACAACATAGTCCTAAACTATGGAGTCTGGTTAATAATGATGTATCCATATGGGTTCATTACTTGAAACAAATGGACCACATAATACAAGATGTTATTAACAGGGGAAATGGAGGGTGGGGGTGCTGAGGGGGTAGATGGGAACTCTGTACTTTCTCCTCAATTTTTCTGTAAACCTGAAATTGCTCTAAAAAACAGGTTAAAGCCTATTAATTTTTTCAAAATGGATGAGCACAAGGAGAATATCATAGAAATAATGAGAATCTGAAGTAAGAGTCTAACAGTTTAGCTGGCTAAGCTGAGCCCAGACACAGGGGGCAGGTTTCGGGGACCATTGGTAAAGAGTAATAAAGACCCACTGACAAAGAGGGAAAAGGATGGGGATTGAAGATCCTGATATTCACAGCAAGGCAGGGGGGCCTTTCCACTAAACAAAAAAGCTTTTCTCCAGAGTAGCTTCCTTCTACTTTAATTTCTTTCTTACGCAGAAGCTACCAACCATAAAATCTGGTTAGATGCTTGTATAATTTGGCTAAATGTGTTTGAAAAGTTAGCTTTACTTGTGGTGTTAAATTTTCATAACCTTCGTTTCCTAAAAAGCAAGGATGATCCTTCTTTCTCTGCTAGAAGCTACAGGTGCTGACCAACTGAGTAACAGTAAACCCAAGTTTTGACCTCACTGGTCAAGGACCTAAAAACAGAGATACAGGTGAGATTTCAAAGTTCTGAAGTCCTAATTTGTGATGAATTTGTGGGGTAGGGTGGGTGGAGGATTCTATTTAAACCTGGAAAAACGTAGAGTTCAATTAAAAACTTTACAATAGTAGAGCATGCATTGTGCCTGTGTGCTTGTGTTATTTAACTCCCCCTGTTCTGTTTGGATTACATTTTAAAATAGTGCTTATTAGTTAGTCCATGGCTTCAGGCCTAGGACTTTTATTTTATTCTAGAAAAAAATATGTGAAAAGCCATCTTCGAATTTATAATGAGCTCAGCATCCTTAACACCTTTCTCCCCACCCATGGTGAAGCCATGAGTAGAATAGCATGGTGGTTTGGCGTAGGCAAATTTTAGATTCAATCCCAGTTTCTCTTATTTGTTATAAGACTTTTAAGAAACTTTCTCAACCTTTTTGAATCTTAGTTTCTCATATCTAAAGCAGATGAGAACTGTGTAAGGATAAATGAGTAGTTTATGGCTGGTTTCTTGCATAACATCTAATACACAGGAAACACCAAATAAATACTGACATCTACTCTTATGCAAATTTCCTGCCTCTGTACCCTAGCACCTTAGAGAAAGTCTTCAGGATCCGCCTATCACCCTCTCTCTTCCTGTATCTGCTTGGTTTGTCTTTCTCCATTTCCAGCTCCATAGCCCTGGCTTTGGTTTGTCCTCCGCTCAATCTATTTCAGACTGGTTCTTGACTGGGAAACCCATGTGGTTCTTGACTCTCGTTTGCCTCTGGAAGCAGTCTCTTGACTCCATGGCTGGTGGATGCAGGCTCAGTCTATTCTTTTCCCACTTTCTCCTCTGGCCTTTAAAACCTAAGCCTTAGCCAAATCCTACCTGGTCCCAGAAGGGAGTTCAGACAAACTATTTTACACTAACTGTTACAATCTTCCTTTAATAGAAAGACATTTAAAATGCAAACATCCAAAAATTAGTGAGTGTATAAACAGATGATGGGCTGTATGGTAGAATCTTATACAGCCTATAAAAGTATGTTCACAGAATTTTGAACAAATAAAAAAATGATTTGGTACAGTCAGGGTACACTGGAAGGAAGAGGAGCATCACGCAGACCTGGGTGTAATTCTGGCCTCAACATTCATTTGCAGTGTTACATATCACAGGTTATTTAAGCTCTCTGAGCCTCAGTTTCCTCATCTGTTCAAAGGGGATGGAAACATACACCTCTTAGGATCACTTTTGATAATTACATCAGATAATATATGTAAAAACTTTAGCAGTCTGGATATTCCGATAAGAATCAACTCCAAATAGC
Organism: Aotus nancymaae; assembly: GCF_030222135.1. Taxonomy (NCBI): domain Eukaryota; kingdom Metazoa; phylum Chordata; class Mammalia; order Primates; family Aotidae; genus Aotus; species Aotus nancymaae. Next base: position 25,196,420 of record NW_026988494.1, on the reverse strand, counting down.
CAGTATCAAAACAACAAAAACTGATTTTTTACTCACACTTCAAATCCATCAAAGGTTGACTGAGGGCTCTGTTCCAAATAATCTTCAATCAGGCACTCAGGCTGATAAAGTCTACTATCTGGAGCTTCACCTGCCACCAAGGCAAAGGGAAGGAATTTAGCAAGTCACGTGGCTGATCTTACAGTTTCTTTCTGCAGTGTGTCATGGCTACACCTAACTTCAAAGGAGATAGGGGAATGCAATCATGCCACATGCGGGAAAGAAGGGAACCAAAATATGGATAAACAGCACCAGTGACTATCACAAATACCAATTATAGTGCTGGCACCTAGAAGTTTTCCATAATAAACATATGAATATAACATCATACATTTTTACCTGTAAGATGCATAAAAATGAGAATATGTTACCATTTTAACAGCAATGACTTGACAATCAGATTATTGATCAGATAAACACTTTTTCTGCTTCTATATTTGTTCTGTGATAATTAATTTTGCAGAATGAGACTATATTACTTTTAAATAAAGATAAATGAATAAGAATAATATTACTATTTACGCCTAGCTGTTTTCATCAAATTTTTAAAAGAATCATAGGATTTAAAAATCATTCTTGATCTGGCTTGGTGGCTCATGCCTGTAATCTCAGCACTTTGGGAGTCCGAGGCGGGTGGATCACCTGAGGCCAGGAGTTTGAGACCAGCCTGGCCAACATGGCAAAACCCCGTCTCTACTAAAAATACAAAAATTAGCCTGGTGTGGTGGCATGCATCTGTAGTCCCAGCTAATCAGGAGGCTGAGGCAGGAGAATCGCTTGAGCCCAGGAAGCGGAGGTTGCAGTGAGCCAAGATCATGCCACTGCACTCCAGCCTGGGTGACAAAGCGAGACTCCATCTCAGAAAAAAAAAAAAATAGTAATAATAAAATAAAAAATAAAAATCATTCTTTCCTCTCTGTTAACTGCAACTTTCCGTGCTCAGTACTTAGTGAAACAAACAAAAAAGGATATACAAATTTCAGAAGAGCCAAGAAGAATGTTAGCAGCCTATGTTTAACAGCATTACAGATTCAAATGCTCGATTGATAGCACAGGCCAAAATATGGGAGTTACAAACTGTACTGTAAATAGCATTGTCCTAAGATACCTAAAGATGGCAACGATAGACACCAGGGACTACTAGAGTGGGGAGGGAAGGAAAGGGGAAAGACTTGAAAACTAATTTGAAAACAGTGGGTACTATTCTCACTACCTGGGTGATGGGATCATTCACATCCCAGACCTCAACACCACATAATGTACCCATGTAACAAACCTGCAAATATACCCCTGAATCTAAAACAAAAGTTGAAATTATTTTTAAAAAATAATACTGCTAGTGAGAATCCTGCATAATAAAAGCAGCTTTATCCCAAATTGTTTGATCAAAGTTTAAAGTCCCCCCAAACCTCATCTTACTTGCATTCAATAAAACAAAAAAATCATAATCTTTGGTTAAAATAGCCTCAAGAAGTCTATTAAAAATTATAACTTTTGTAATGGAAAAAGGTGGCTGGATGTTTTTAAAAATTCCACTAGGACAGAAGAAACTCGAAGCATGTATCTAATAAAATAGAAACTCCTTGTGAATGATATTGCAGATTTAATGTCCTCCATTAAATTTCTCCCCATTCAGCAAGGAAAGCATTTTCTTTCTGTCTCTGTGTGCAGTTACCAACCACTGATCCAGCACCCTGGCCTGACTCCCTGATAAACTGTGACCCCTGAGTCTGGGGATAGGAGCTGGCTGCTTTGAGTCACAGTTGTCTGAGCCAAAGATGTCAGTTTTGTTGTGTTTTGTTTCTTACTGGGAACAGGGTTATTGGAAAGGGGTTTTGAGTTAAATGATGCTTATAAACCAATTCAATGCTGCATAGTATTGTACTTCTGCTAAAGAAGATGCAGGCAAATCATTTATTTGGCATCAAAATTTCATTTTCTTCAATAAGTTAATGTCACATTAAAAAGGTGGAGGAAATTGATATTTATTAAAAGAGATTTTTAATGCATAATGACCACATAAAATGTGTGGACCTTGATTAGTTCAAACAAACCAAAGGTAGAAAATATTTGGTATACAACTGGGGATATCTGACTACAGGCTGGGTATTAGAAATGTCAAATAATAATTATTATTATTTTTGTTAGATGTAATAATAATATTATAATGCAGGCAGATGTCTTTATTTTTATAGAGATATTCTGAAGTATTAGGCATGAAGAATGTCAACATATTCATAATTTTTTAAAATTAAGCAAAAAATAGATAAAGCAAATGTAGCAAAATGCTTATAGTTATTGAATATAGAGGATTATTCAGAGTATTATAATATTTTATCTACTTTTCTCTATGCTTACAATTTTTCATTAGAAATATTCTTACTAAAATTAAATTTGAATATTTTATTCAAAATTATATATTTAAAATACTTATTAAAATACATATCTAAAATATTTTAAAATACTTTTTAATTCTTAAATCTTTACATTATAAAAATTTTTAATTTTCCAACAGTAGAAACAATATAAGGTATGAGAATACAATGATAATACCAGAGTCTTATCGAGCTGGGAAGGATATTGGAGAACATTTTATTTCAACACTCTCACTTTTAGAGATGTGGAAATTGCTGCCTAAGGTGACTGGAAAGTTACCTGAGGCTACATAACTGGTTGGTGACTGATATGATTTGGCTGTGTCTCCACCCAAATCTCAACTTGAATTGTAATTCCCATAATGCTCAAGTGTCTTGATGGGAGAAAATTGAGGCGTGGAGGCAGTTTCCCCCTTGCTGCTCTCCTGAGAGTGAGTTCTCACGAGTTCTAATGGTTTTATAAGCATCTGGCATTTCCCCTGCTGCACTCATTCCCTCTCCTGCCACCCTGTGAAGAGGTGTCTTCCGCCATGATTGTAAGCTTCCTGAGGCCTTACCAGCCATGTGGAACCGTGAGTCAATTAAACCTTTCTTTATAAATTACCCAGTCTTAGGTATTTCTACATAGCAGTGTGAGAACAGACTAATACAGTGACAGAATTTAAAGGACAGGCAAGGTTTCTTGACTCCTAGGTACAACTCTACAACCACATTCGGATTCCTGGATTCTGTCCTGCCCACAGGTGGTCCGCAGCTAAGCCAACACAGCTGCTACCCCAGAGCCACCAACTCCACTTCCTCTGGGCCATCTGTTGCACCATGGACACCATCACCACAGTAGTCCCTCCCACTGCTATGGACTGACAGGAGCTTCAGTCACTCCACCCTTATGCCAATCCCTCCTCAGATGCTGTCCCCACTCTCAATTTGGCAATGAAAAAACCAGTACAGTGTCCACTTCCTTCCAACACTGCAACTACTTTCACCTCTGACCTCTTAGGTTCTAACAAGAGTAAAGAGAAGGTTTATTGTCATTTTTAACAAAGCAAATACCTCCAAAAATGCTTTAGTCCTAGGAGATATATCAATTGAGCCATATTTGCATTTCTTTAATATAATCTTTTTTTAGGATGTGAATTTTTGAAGTGTGTTAGCAATGAACAGGCAAAAGAAATCACGTGGATTAAATGCCTGATGTTTTCTCAGCAGGAAGGCCCTGCAAACATTTAGGCAGGTTATAAAATCACAAAGTGCCTAAAATTGCAAAAACAAAATTGGTTACACAGTTCATATTGATAAAGAAAACTTAAAAGTTGTTAATTCAATTCTCATTTATCATTCTAGTTTTAAATATAATCTTCCTTCTTTTTTAAAATTTAATTGTGGGAAGATGCTTCTATTGTATTTTTAATTCATTTATTGTATATATTTATTGAACAACATGATGTTTTAATATATGTATATATATGTATATATACATAGTGAAATGATTACTACAGTCAACTAAATTAACATAACTATCATTTCACATATTTGCCTTTTTTGTGTGTGGTAACTATGCACATTTCCAGTGTACAATAAAATATTATAAACTCTAGTCCTTGTGCTGTACATTAGAGGGCTAGGCTTACACAGCCTGCAAAACTGAAACTTGGTAGTCTTTGACCTCTATCTCCTTATTATACTTTCATAGTAAGAGTTGCTGAAGGTAGAACAGTTGAAGGATTATACAGAATACTGAACACAGAGAGAGAGAGTAACATTAAAATATTACTTTTATTTATTATGATTTTGCTTTACCACAATACTTTCATCAATCTATGTTGTCTTCTGGCAAAGAATTTTAGTTTTTTTGTCTTACTTGGGGATTAGAAATTAATTTCAGTTACGGGATTTTTGCTACTCTTAGTTCTATTGAGTGCCTACCCCAGACCTGTGAGGTCCAGCAGGTAGCAGGGAAAATAGGAACGAATAGATCACTCCATACTCAGAGTCCCTCCACAGTGCCCCTGCATCCTGCTCTGCTCTCTGCAGAGGTGGATCTCAACCTCACCTTCCTGCTCTTTTCTGCTCTGGCTGCTTCCTAGAACTTCAATCCTCAGCTGTCAGAATTTACAACTGCTTCCAAACTCCTTCCCATCTCCCAGACTTTTCCTGGTCCTAAACCTTCCAAACAACTCTTCCACTGCTTCTTGTATTCCAACATAAATAACAGTTTATGGTTGAAAGTAACTGCCACCCCCTACCCCCCAAAATTCTAGAACTAGAAAAAATAATAATCAAAATTAAAATTTAATTAGTTTAAAATGTGTACACTGTTTTACTATGTGTTTTGTGGTTATCCTAGAAATTTACTCATTTATGTTAATATATTTAATAGCAGAGTAAATTTAGTGAAGAGAAATTTAGTGAACTAGCACATAGGTTAGAAAATTTTATCAAGAAAAAAAGCTTAGCATGACAAAACAAAGAAGAGAGAAGAGATGTGGGAAATCCAGTAGCAAGATCTAACATATAGTTGATTAAAATCCCAGAAAGTAAAAGAGAAAATAATACAATAATTGAAGAGATAATGACTGAGAATTTTTCAAAACGAATAAAAGACATAAATCTGTAGATTTAAGAAGTCCAAGTAGGATAAACAAAAAAGAAATTCACACCTAGGTAGATCATAATACATAATGCATAATTGCAGAAAACTAAAGAAAAGTCTTAAAAGCAGACACAGGTAAAAGAACAGATTATGTTCCAAGGAGTGACAGACTAAAGCCTACCTCTCAGCAGCAATATCAGAAACTAGAACACAGTGGAAAATGACCTTCAAAATACTCAAACAAAATAACTACCAACATAAAACTCGATACTCCGCTGAAAATATCCTTTGAGGATAAAGATCAACAAAAAACATTTTCAGATACACAAAAATGAGAGTATTTGCTTCCAGCAAACCCATACTAAAAGAAAACTAAAGGATGTTCTTTAGGCACAAATAAAGTAATCTCAAATAAAGGTTGGAGATATAGAAAGAAAAGAAAAATGACAAAAGGGATAGATATAAGGATAAACCTAAATCAGCACTGATGTTGAAATTCTAACCCCCAATGTGATGTTTTAAAAGATGGGGCCCTTAGGAGATGATCAGATGTAGCTGAGGTGAGAGTGCCTTGTGTGGGATTAGTGTCTTTATCAGACACTAATCAGACAGGAGTGCTCTCTTTCTCTCTGCTATGTGAAAACATAAGAAGAAGGAAGATATCTACAAGCCAGAAAGAAGGTCCTTAACAGGAATGAACCTGCTCGTACCCTGATACTGGACTTTCCAGCCTCCAGAAGTATAAGAAACAAATGTATGTTGTTTAAGCCATCCAGTCTACAGTATTTGGTTATAGATGCTGGAGCTAAGACATGGATATAAACAGAACTAATTTAATCATCATGAAGACCTGATGAAGACCTGTTCTTATTATCTACACCTCATCACTGAGAAAAATGAGGCACAGGGAAATTAAGTAACTTATCCAAGATCAGATTGGTCATAAATAGTGGGGTCAGCACTCAATCCCAGGGACTCTGGTCACAGAGTCTGTGCTTTCATCAACTACTCACCACTGGGTGGGTACAGTGTGAAGAAATTGAATGGACATCAACGTCCACTTCTAAAGCTTGGATTTCGGCAGATTTGGATTAGAGAATAAAGACCGGCAGGTGAGGGCTTGTGCAAGTGTTAACCTAAAAAATAAAGAAATACGGTGTCACCTATGCCTGCAAAGATGAAGCGTTATGGAATGAGTTGCTCAAATTCACACAAGGTGGCAGTGGGGGAGCTTGCCTTCTTTAGATTAACCTTCAGATCCCTCTCATTTTGGGTAACTGTGGCATGTCTCAGAAGCAAGGAGGATGAAAGCCTGAGAAAAGACATCCATGGTTCCAATCTAACTCCACAAAGAGAAGTCCAAAGAAACGCAGAATATAGCCTGCTTTCCTCTGGTTTTTGGTGGTCAGTTCTTCCCTTCTCCAGACTCACCCGAATGTAATGTAAGCCCAGTCTTCCATTAACAACTGCCATAAAAATGAGTCGGATGAAATTGACTGGAGTAGGATACAATCTAAAAGTAAACAAGGTATCTTTACTTGATACCGCTGAATTTCTCCCACTTTAAAGAACATTCCCTTCCAGATGCCCCCACACCTAAAGTCATGGTCCATCTGTCAGGAACCATCACTGCATCTCCCCACAGTACATGCTGTTTGCAGCACAGCATGGGACAAGCTCTCTCACAAGCTGGAACTAGAACCTATTTACATTTCTTCCTACAAAGATGAAAATCCTGAAGTGTCTTAGATCAGTTTTGCTTTTGCCTTTGAAACAGATGCCTCTTACTTTTCTAGCTGATTTAGCTCCAGGTAGTCTTTCTTGCAGGGGAAGGTATTCTTAGTGGGTATATGCTGCAATGACCCAGGATAAGCACCCAGTAAATATTTGTTGGGTGACACAGTCAAAGAAGGCTTCCCCTGAATGCTTTGCATGAACCTAAGTTTTCATGGGCCTAAAAGAAGAATAACTATTTCCATTTGAATTTGGCCTGGCATCAACACTTATTGCTTTCTCTGGTTTTGATACCACTTCTCCCACTGCCAATTTCTCATAATTCATCTGGAAGCCTGGGACAACTCAAACTGTCCTAATACTCAAAGTAACTCCAGAGCGTGAGAGAGTAATTCTGTGGGCTCCAGGCAGCAATACCCAGGGACTAAAGGCCAGTGTAGCAAACTCTTCTTTTGGAATCTTGGAGTATAGAGGGAAATATCTTGCCAGGGGGAGACTTGTTTTGGTGTGGAAGCTTATTTTACTCCATGGTAAATTAGAAACTGTGACATCTTAAAGTGGGTAGGGAACACTGGCATGTGAAAAAGCAGAGGCAGTTCGTGATGGCAGCGGATGAAGGTCACGTTTGCATGTGATTCAAAACACTGAGGACAGAGCCACTTCAAGTAGCTGTCATGTGGCAATACCTGTCCATGTGCCAGTGCCCCAGGGACTTCCCTGCAACAGTTATTACACTCACTTTCCCATAGCTGCTTTGATTGCTGGAGCTGGACTGTGACTGGGTTCCTTGTAACTTTCTCAGGCAGACACAGCAAACAGATGTAATTTCTGGTTTTACCTGTCTGAATTGCTACTAGTCAGTGGTGGGATTCCTAGTTCAACACCTAATTGGAGGCTTACATGGTTTTTGGTGTTGGTGCCACTTGCCATTAATGTGTAGAACTTCTTAACTGGAAGAGAAGTATGTCTTTAATACTTACTATATTTTCTCTTTAATGCTTACTATAATGTATTCATGCAATTAATTACATGTTCACCTCCCTCGTCAGTCCCTGAAATCCTTGAGGACAGGTAGAGTGTCTCATTCATCTTCATAGTCCTAGCACTTGACACCGTCTTTACAGAGTAGGTATTTAATAAAAGACTGTTAAGATGCCATCTTTAGCAATCATCATCCTATATTAAATCTTTTAAATGATAAATATAAGAGACTAAAGCCGTATGTCAAGTGGAAGGAAACCTATTCAGCTCCCTAATCCCCATTACTTCTTCTCACACAACTGCAGTGAATTCGAAAATGAGAATGGGGAAAACCTGCCTGGTTTTGTGCTCACTATTGAAAAATACTCCTTAAGCTACTTTGATATAGGGCTCTACATCAAACATTCCAGAAAATTCTTGGAGAATCTTGAAATATAGAGAGCCTCCTTAATTGTTCTCCTACACACAATGCTGAAGGATGCCCAGTATCAAGTGTACAATATTAAATGCACAGCAAACCTGGTTCTGTAGTCAGAAGCTGCCCAGTGGAAGCCAGGATTCAAACCAATTACCCTTTTCTGCTCAGGTTCAGCTCCCTAGCTTCATAATCTACATAGGTCAATTCATAGAGACTTTCTGTGAGGTGTTTCTTTCTGCCAGGTATACCACTTTCAGGGGTGCACTGAAAACAGCCTAGACAACTCTTCCCCTAAAGCCTTCGGCCTGAGGGGGCATTTGCCAGCAAAGCCTCCTGCTGTGCCCAATACCTACACTGCTATAAACAGCGTTCAATAAAACATGCCTGTAGAGGACCAGATTGTAAGTATTTCAGACTTTGCATGTCACGTACATGTAAACTGCATATTCTTTGTTTTCTTGCTTTTGTTTGTTTTTTACAAACATTATAAGTATTACAAAAGCACTCTGCACTGGAGGACTCTACTACAAAAATTTAGGCTGCAAAACTGGATTTGGCCCACAAGATCCAGCTAGCAACCCATGAGAAAGGTCAAATTGACCTGCTAAATGTTAGCAATATTCTTTACTTTGGTGGTACTTCCAACACAATAATAAGTTCATTTTATAGAACATTTTCTTATTGAAGAGTTAATGATGTAGGTTCAGAAAACCTAGTTTTCTCCCTCCAAGGGAGGGCCTGCTCATTGGACTTCTCTAATCTTCGGTTATTTCATCTTGAAAACATGGGTCATAGATAAGCATCTTATAAGGTTGCTCAAAGAATCCAATGAGATAATGTACGTGAAAGTTCTTTGCAAACTATAAGTTCCATTTAAATGTTAGCTGTTATTATTGTTAATGTTACCTAATTCTCGAAAACATAATTACTCTGATGACATTATGGTTTAGTTTGTATATATACAGTTCCAGTGACAGATAGAGTGTGGGAAAATCCCAAAGAAATATTGGTTTGAATTATAAATTATTAGAAAGCTTCTAACTTTTCTCAGAAGCTATTATTTTCTTTGTGTGGGAAGCTGCTTTTAAGGAAAAATTGTGGTTTCCTAACTTTCCACAAAGGCTCAAAACCACAAAGGAAAAAAAATATTTTCATAAAACATATTTGTAGAGGTCAATTTTCAAATGCCAAAGATTTTGTCCTCTTAAAATTAAAATGAGTGGTGGCTCATTTCTTTAAAAAAAGAGAAATTGAGATTTTGCTAAAAATTAATATAATATACTTTGGTAAGGAGGAATGCACATTTAACTAAATGCTGTTGGCTGTTTGTGGCCACAATGCTTTCTTGCTTAATACATTTAGGAATTGAACAGCTATCAGTTGTTGCCAAACTTGGGCAACTGTCAAGACACAAAGTGAATTTTTATTGTTCCCATGAGACTTTTAAGGTATTTCTCAGGTGAAAGCAGGTATGTTCACGGCAGTATGGCCATAGATTCTTAAGATACGTCTCCCTAAAAAGTTAAATAAGAACTTCAACAAATTGTGGTCAATATGATAATCAAGCATACCTATTTCAAAAATTGTATTACAAATTTTGTTTGTATTTTGTTTGTGCAAACATAAAAATATGAAAAGCATACAAAAATATAAAACACTATCTCCAATTCTCCAGTCTATTTTAATCTTCAGCATTCAATATCAGACCACATCTTTCTTTTAAAAACCTTGAAATGCTTACCATTTAACTCTGCCAGCTCTTTTATTCTCTGGGCCCTCATCCTTATGCTCCCCTGAAAACGTGAGCACTTCCCAATATTTTTAAGTGTTCTCAAACTCTCTCCTCAGCTCCATCTCGTAAATGATAAAATCACTCACAAATAATTATGTAATGTGCCTATTCCAATTCTTATAAGCTCTATAAGAGCAGGGACTTTGTCTTGCTCCCTGCTAAATCCCTATGTAAGGAATATGAAAGTCAGCTCACAGCATCACTCCTGGGGCTTCCATTACCCCTGTCTATCTAAAACTCGGTGCATAACTCTGCGTTCTGCCCCATTTCTCACCAGTGACCTCAAACTCAATGTATCCAAGCCATATGCATCACATTTAGTAGCAGACTCACAAATCTCTTCCATCTGACTTTACTATACCAATGGCACCACAATATTTAAGTCACTTAGAAGTATCTCTTTTCCCTCATTCAACATCAATTTAATTGTTAAGTTATCATTGCTGTCAACTCTTTTTTCTTTTTAGATTCTAATATAATAAACCAGAGTAATGTTGAGAACAGAAAGAAGTGCTAACTAGATGAGCCATCAGGACCAGAAGGATGTAGAATCAACCTGTGCTATTCTGAGAAAATGGGACATATAGTCACCCTAGCCAAATGCTAAGTGAGTGCAAAAGTAATTACAGTTATTGCCATTACTTTTAGTGGTGAGAGCCACAACTACTTTTGCAACATCCTAATACTATGCTAGAAATCATACATAATACCAACAGTGCCTGTGCCCTGGCATGTCAGCTATATTGCAGGAGATCAAGCAAATAAAAATAACTATGAACTTAAGAACAAAGTGATAATTACCAACACTTATATAAACATTCTGGAAAGTTTGCTAGATAAATAGATGTGCTTTGGCTGGGTATATTAGGTAAAGAATAACAGAAAAGGTAACATTTGGATGCGTTTTGAACTGTGTTTATGATTTAGACATGAGTGTATTGGAGGGGAGAGCAAATCTGCTGAATGAGTAGTGAGAGCACAATAGAAATTTCATAGTAGAAATTTCAGAAAAAGAACTAACCAGAAAAATCGCAATAAAAGATAGTCAAATATCCAATAAACATATGAAAAGTTGCTCAACCTCATTAGTAACAAGGAAAATGCAAACTAAAGCTACAATGAGCTATTCCTACACACCAAAATGGCTGAAACTAAGAAGACTCGTAACAGAGAATCTTGTACTATTAATAGAAATGTAATTGGTACCACTGCTTTGAAAAAGTATATGTCGATATTTACTAAAGAAGAACGTACAGAATTTATACTTGACCTATGATCCAGCAATTTCATTTTCTAGAAATAGACATAGAAATAAAAATTCAGGTACTTACGCATCAAAAAAAAATTTTTTTTTTGAGTCGGAGTTTCGCTCTTGTTACCCAGGCTGGAGTGCAATGGCGCGATCTTGGCTCACCACAACCTCTGCCTCCTGGGTTCAGGCAATTCTCCTGCCTCAGCCTCCTGAGTAGCTGGGATTACAGTCACGCGCCACCATGCCCAGCTAATTTTTTGTATTTTTAGTAGACACGGGGTTTCACCATGTTGACCAGGATGGTCTTGATCTCTTGACCTCGTGATCCACCTGCCTCGGCCTCCCAAAGTGCTGGGATTATAGGCATGAGCCCCCGCGCCCAGCCGCATCAAAATATTTTAACAGCATGTTCATAGCAACATTATCCACAATAGTTAAACACTGGACATAATCTAAATGACCACTAAGAGTATAAAGGATACATAAATATTGGTATATTCATACACAGAAATAAATGAATAAAGTGTCAATAAATGCTCTATATAATTTATAAGAAGCAGCATGATCCATAGAAAACAGCATGATTAAGTCTCACAAATATAATCTTGAATTAAAGAAGCTAAACATGATTGAATATATGCTGTATGATTTGCATAAAGTTCAAAAATAGGCCTAAGTATAAAATTAGACATCAAGATAGTATTTACCTATGGGGAAGAGGATGATTAGCTATGAAGGAGGCTTCTAGGGCTTGTGGCAATGTTCTGGTTCATACTTTGGCAGTTGTGATAATCTATTAAATTGTACATTTACAATTGGTGCACTGTGTATTTTGCTACAATTTAAGAAGTTTAAACAAAAGATAATGAGAATTTTCAGGAATTAAAGAATTACATGAATCTTCGTTTTGAAATGACGCAAGTAGTATCTAATGGAATAGAAACAAATTCACATTTTGTGAAATTTTAGAACATAAAAGGTAAAAATAAGACTCTAAGAGTTACTAGAGATAAAAGATTATTACAAAAAATGATGACTACATCAATAGCGAAATTATCATCAGCAAAAATGATTAATCGTCTAAATGGTAAAGAGAAATATATTAGAATTTTATCACCAATGAAACTATCTTTCAAGAGAAAACATGAAATAAGGATGTTTTCAAATGTACATAAAGAAAATTTTATACAATATATGAAACATCTGTGAAAGAACTATTAAAGGTTGCTATTCTTACAAGAATAAAACATACATTAAAAAAGAATTATAAGAAGAAAATATTAAATCTGTAATCAGAGTGGAATATATTAGGCCACTTCTATCAGAGACTAGTGGATTCAGCAGACCTAAAATTTGTGAGAATAAATAAAATCCTCATAACTAAATTAATATGTTTTATCTAACAGTGGTATAGGTATCCCTGCACTCAACAAATAGAGACTACTCATGTTTTCCAAGCACATAGAAAACAGTTCAAAAATTGGCTAAGTTCTAGATTACAAAGTGAGTCTCAAGAATTTTATAGAGTAAATACCACATAGATGGTATTCCCAGACATCTATGCAATTAAATTACATATCAATATTAAAATAATAAATTTTGATACTAAGGAAATCACACTGCTACTTAATTAATAGATAAAAAAGAAAACCATATTGGAAATGTGTGAAATATATAGAACTGAATGACTATGAAAACACTAGATATCAAATCAAACATTGTGGAGTATTAAGTGGAATTCAGTTATTTTATTGCTGTAGCTGCATTTGATTTGCAAAGAAACTTTAAATTATAAAACATTCAACTGCTGAAGTCTAAAGTGCCCAAAAAATATATTCACATAAGACTAAAAAGAATGTTTTTTTAAAAAAGAAAAGTAATTTAAAAACAGCAGAAGTTAATGGAAGAGAAGGCAAAGTAACACATTATGATCCCAATGCAATTAAATTTAAAATCAGAATTTAAAAATGTATTAGATACAAAACCAATACTAATGAAAACTGAAAACAACAATGTTTAAAAGTTAATCATTAAAACTATGGCACTTTCGAGAAAATAGGAAAAAATAGGATCTAAGGTTAGACAGAATTCTTAGACTTGACACCAAAAGCATGACCCATAAAAGAAAAAATTGATGAACTGATCTCATTCATACTTAAAAACACTTGCTCTTGTTAAGAGGATGAAAAGATAAAATAAAAACTTGGAGAAATTATTTGCAAACCACATATCCAACAAAGAACTAATATCTAGAATATATACTACGAATTACTCAACCTAACAGAAAAAAAATTCCAAATAGAAAATAGTCAAAAGACATGAACAGACATTACACTGAAGGTGATATTCAGATGGCAAATAACCTCATAAAAAGGTGTTCAGAATCACTAACCATTAAGGAAATGCAAATTAAAGCCACAATGAGACATCATTACATACCTCCTCAGAATGACTAGCTTTTTTTTCATAAAAGTCTCACAAAATCAAACGGTAGTAAAAATGTGGAGAAGCTATATTGCTGATAGTCATGTAAATGGGTACTGGAAAATAGATTAGCAGTTTCTTATAAAAATAAACATGTGCACAACATACAACCCAGCAATGACACATTTGGACATTTATGCAACAAACCTGAAAATTTATGTTCACATAAATGCCTATACACAAATGTTTATAGTACCTTTATTCATAACAACCCAAAACTGAAAACAACATAATTGTCCTTCAAAAGGTGAATGGTTAAACTAATTGTGGAGCATATACATCATGGAATATTATTAATCAATAAAAAGGAATGAATTACTGTCACATGGAACACCCTAAATAAATATCTGGGATATTAAACTGACTTTTAAAAGGCAATCCTGGCCGGGCGCGGTGGCTCACGCCTGTAATCCCAGCACTTTGGTAGGCTGAGGCGGGCAGATCATGAGGTCAAGAGATCGAGACCATCCTGGCCAACATGGTGAAACCCCGTCTCTACTAAAAATATAAAAAAATTAACTGGGTGTGGTGGCGCATGCCTGTAGTCCCAGCTACTTGGGAGGCTGAGGCAGGAGAACTGCTTGAACCCGGGAGGTGGAGGTTGCAGTGAGCCAAGGTCACGCCACTGCACTCCAGCCTGGCTCCTGGTGACAGAGTGAGGCTCTGTCTCAAAAAAAAAAAAAAAAAAAGGCAATCCCAAAAAGGTTACCGACTATGTGTTTCCTTTTTATGTAACATTTTGAAATAAAAAATATTCAAAGAAAGAGAAAACAGATTAGTTGTTGTAGGGGTATGGGAGAGGCGAGGGTGTGGAAGGAAAAGGAGGTGGGCATAAAAGCCTCCTTGTGGTGATGGAACTGTTGTATATCTTGAGCATGTCAATATCGATACACTGGTTGTAATAGTATACTATGGTTTTGTAAGATATTACAAGTGGGGAAGCTGATAAAGGGTACATAGGATCTCTCTGTATTTATGTCTCACAACTGCATGTAATCAACTACTATCTGAAAACAAAATAAAAATTGACATAACAGAGTGGGCAAGATAGCTTAATAGGAGGCCACAGGCTTTACTTTCCCCGAAAGAAAGTCCAACTAGCAACTATCCACAGACAAGAACACCTTTGGTGTGTTCTAGAGAACACACAAATGGACACACAAATGGACCATAGAATCAAATAAAAACTGAGACACACAAATGGACCATAGAATCAAATAAAAACTGCATTAGAAAGGACAACCTCATTTCGATGATGTCATTCCCTCTCCCTCTCCCAAGTCAGCATAGTGCCACATAGAGAGGATTCCCCTGAGCTCACAATTTCCGTAGTGGGAAAAGAAAACTGGAAGCCAACAGCCAGTTTCCCTAACATTCTGAGATACTTCCCAGGAAGCCCACCTCTATCTTGCCAGATATGAAACAATGGGGATAATGGCAGTGCTAGACCACCTTGAGTCAGGTAGAAACGAAAAAAGGAGGTGAACTCCACAGTGACCAGTGTACGGATCTTGATGGTAGTTCTCTGTTCCTAACAGTGGTGGTGACAGATCAGAGATAACAGCCAATCATATAGCTCACCTGCAAAGCTGAGCTGGTTGCTCCCAGAAGCACTGTGAGAAGTTCAACCTGGCTTGAGTTTCTATACAGCCAGTCTCCAAGCCCAACCTCAAATCCTATCCCAAGGTCCCACCCAGGCAGGAAGATGCCTGCCACAGTACATTTCTGCAGAGAACAGAGGCTTAACCTGCCAGACGTGGGAGTTCAAACAGGCTGGTCTTGAACTCTTGAGCTCAAGCCTTGGCCTTGGAATGTGTGACCCAGCCTCAGAGCCTAAACCAAGGCTCCACTCAGGCAGAAAAACACCTGCCACAGCACATTTCAACAGAGAAGAGAGGCTGGTCTTGCTCAACTTGGGAATCCAAAAAAGTAAGCCTAGCCTCAGAATTCCCTCCAAAGCCCCACCCAGACAGAAAGACAAGTCTCAATCAGACATCTCTGTGGAGCAAAGAAAGACAGTTGTATGGAACAAAGAAAGGCAGTTTTATGGAGCAAGGAAAGACAATTCTGTGGAGCAAAGTCTCTGGACCCATTTACCCTGAGCTGTAACTCCACCTGACCTCAAAGCCCAGCCTGCAGCCCTACCCAACTGCAAAATGCAAACAGTAGTGCCACCTGGCCAGGGAATACACACTGCAAATCTGCCCAATGGGTGGTTATTGCAGTGCCTAGCCAGCAGCTAGGCCTGTTTGCAGAGCCCAGTCAACAGTCTTGCCAAATGGTGGAACCTAGCCAGTAGTCCCTCCAGACCTCAGAGCAAGGACAGTAGCCCACTCAACTAAAGAAACTCACAGGAATCTCTGTCTGCTCAGGGTTGGTATAAGCTGGCCCATCCAGGATCAGAGCTAGATTGAATAATGAAAATCTATCCCTGCTAATAACACCTGTAGAGTCCAGAACAGGTGACTGTCTCCTTAAATGCGTAGACACCAATGCAAGGACCCAAGAATTACCAAAAAAAATCAGAGAATCATAACACCACCAAAGGAAACTAATAAAACCCTAACAATGAACACTAAATGAAGATCTAAGAAATGGCTAACAAAGAATTTAGAAAAATTCTCTTGACGTTCAATGAATCACAAGAATATATTAATACGAACTTAAATAAAATTTGGGAAATCTATGAAAACAAATTTAAAGTTTGAGAAAGAAACAGAAACAAAAATTTTAAAAAGTAGTAATTCTAGAAATGAATAAAATGAACTAAAAAATTCAATGGAAAACTATAATAACAAGCTTCAATAGTGGATTCAATCAAGAAAAAAGAAAAGAATTAGGCCAAGTGTGGTGCCTCAAAACTGTAATTCTAGCACTTTGGGAGGCCAAGGCTTGAGCTCAGGAGTTAAAGACCAGACTGGGAAACATGGCAAAACCCCATCTCTACAAAAAGAAAAAAAAAATACAAAAAATTAGCTAGGTGTGGTGCCACATGCCTGTAGTCCCAGCTACTTGGGAGGCTGAGTTGGGAGGATTGCTTTAGCCCAGAAGCTCGAGGCTGCAGTGAGCCAAGAGCACACCACTGCACTCCATCCTGGATGACAAAGTGAGACACTGTCTCATTAAAAAAAAAAAAAAAAAAAAAAAAGACTGGGCATGGTGGAACATGCCTGTAATCCCAGCACTTTGGGAGGCTGACACAGGCAGATCACCTGAGGTCGAGAGTTAGAGACGAGCCTGACCAACATGGAGAAACCTCATCTCTACTTAAAAAAAAAAAAAAAAAAATTAGCCAAGTGTGCTGGTGCTTGCCTGTAATCCCAGCTACTTGGGAGGCTGAGGCAGGAGAATCCCCTGAACTCAGGAGGTGAAGGTTGTGGTAAGCCAAGATCGTACCATCGCACTCTAGCCTGGGCAGCAAGAGTGAAACTCCGTCTCAAAAAAAAAAAAAAAAAAAAAAAAAAATCAGTGAGCTTGAAGATGAGTATTTGAAATTATCCAGTCAGAGAAGCCAAAAGAAAAAGAATTATAAATAATGAAGAAAGCCTGCAGGAGTTATGGTACACCATTAAGAGAACTAACATTTTTTGAAGCTTTATTTTCTTTTATTTTATGTATTTATTATTTTTTACTTGAGTTATGTGCTGAATGTGTAGGTTTGTTACATAGGTATACATGTGCCATAGTGGTTTGCTGTACCCATCAACCCACCATCTAGGTTTTAAGCCCCACATGCATTAGGTATTTGTCCTAATACTCTCCCTCCCCTTTCCTACATCCCCCAATGGTCCCCAGTGTATGATAATTCCCTCCCTGTGTCCATGTGTTCTCATCAGAACTAACATTTTTATAACAGGAGTTCAAAAGGATAAGAGACAGATAAAGAACCAGTAAGCATAACTAAAGAAATAATGGCTGAAAACTTCCCAAATATGAGAAAAATGCAAAAACCCAAGTTTAGCAAGCACAAAGGCTTCAGTAATATTTAACCCAAAGAGGAGTTCACTAAGACACATAACAACCAAATTATCAAAAACCAAAGACAAAGAAAAAATTCTGAGAGTGGCAAGAGATAAGAAATATATCACATACAAGGGAGTCCTAAAATGGCTATCAGTAGACTTCTCCACAGAAACCCTGCATACCATGAGAGAGTGAGATGATATATGCAGAGAGCTGAAGTTAAAAACAAACAAACAAACAAACAAAAAACAGAAACAAAAACCAAAACCTGACAACCAAGAATGATTTTAGCTGAAAAATCTGTACTTCAGAATTAAGAAAAAAATAAAAGCTTTCCCGGACAAAGCTAAGGGAGTTCATCACCACTAGCCCTGTCTTACAGGTATCACTAAAGGGCATTTTTTAAGCTAAAACAAAAGACTGATAATAAACAACATAAAACATACAAAAGCACAAAACTGAGTGGTATAAGTAATACAGAGTCATATTCAGAATATTCTGGGATTGTAATGGTAGTTTTTAAAGGAACTTTATCTACAGTACAAGGATTAAAAGGCAAAACTATTAAAAACAACTCTAGCTGAAATAAGCTGTAAAGAGAACAAATTACAAAGTGATATTGATTTTGGCATTGAAAACATAAAATGTGGGGAGGAGAAAGTAAAAGTGCCGAATTGTTGTATGCAACCAAAGTTAAACTGTTATTAGCTTTAAATAGCCTGTTTTAAGTATAAAATGTTTTATGTAATAAGTCTCATAGTAACCACAAAACAAAAATCTATAGTAAATGCACAAAATATAAATAGAAAGGATTCAAAACATTCCACTACAGAAAACCATCAAAACACAAAGACAGCAAAAGAGGAAGAAAGAAACAAAATATTGATTAAATACAAAACAGAAAATGATTTACAAAATGACCGTGGCTAAGTCCTTATTTATCAATAATTTCTTTGAATGTAAATAGATTAAGTTCTCCAATAAAAAGACATAGAGTGGCTAAATGGATTTTTTTAAAGACCCAAATATATGTCGTGTATGAGAGATTCATCTCACTTTTAAGGACACACACAGACTGAAGGTGAAGAAATGGAAAAGATATTATTCTATGCAGATGGGAGCCAAAAGAGAGCAGGGGTAATCTGAAACTTATACTTTACTTCAGACAAAATAAAGTTTAAGTTAAAAATTTTAAAAATAGACAAAGACATTATATAATGATAATGGGATCAACTTAAGAGAAAATGATAATTGTAAATCAATACATAAGTGACACTGGGGCAGCTGAATATATACAGCAAATACTAAAGTACCTGAAGGGAAAAACACATTGTAATACAATACTGGTAGGTGACTTCAATACCCCACTTTCAACAAAGGACAACTCTTTCAGACAGAAAGTAAATAATGAAACATTGGGCTAAAACTATACTTTAGATTAAATGGATCTAACAGACACATGTAGAACGTTCTACACGTGTAGAACATTCTACACATATAGAATAGCAGAATACACATTCTTCTCAAGTACACACAAAATATTCTTCAAAATAGGCATATGTTAACACAAAACAAATCTGAACAAATGTAGAAGGATTAAAGTGATATTAAGTATCTTTTCTAATCACAGTAGTATAAAACTAGAGATCAATAACAGGAATTTATTAGAAATTTAGCTAATGGAGATGAATTCCCCCATGTTAGTTTAAACTCGTGTTTATATCATTAATTTTCTCTCTTCATATTTATAAACTCATTTGTCATCAAAAATATCAAATAGATTATCAAGATCCTCAGCTTTCAAGGCTTTTTTCCCCCGAGATTTTCTCAGCTGATTATTCAACCATTCTTGCCAAGGATTCCAAGGTACAATTGGTACTTCTGATAAAATCAGACTGACTTGACTTCTGATGTATATCTTTTCTTATAGGCTTAATTCCTCATAATTGGATTCATTTGACTGCTACAAGGGCGTAGAAAAGGTGATAAAGGTGGTTTCAGTAAGTAAGAAAAAAAGAACAGTAAAAATTATTCTGTTTTGTTTTTCTGATGCTGGAGAGAGGAACAAAACCATTTTATCAATACATGTCCCACATCTTCGTTCAGAAAGTAAATACACTGGCCGTTAAATTAAAAAGACTAGAGAAACTCTGAATATTGATCCAGAACTCAAACTTACCATCAATAAAAGAGACAAAACACTCTGATTTTAAGCTTTTAAAGTAATAGTGTTATTATCTGTTGATCTTCAGCCAGAAAATTGAAGGGCTGCTCCTTATCAATACTTAATCTTTTCATTTCAGAAGGAGAGAATTTTAAAGCTGGTACAAATTCTTATCTTCTTCATGTAGGTTAATTTTAGGAAAATTCTCTGAGAGAAGTAAGGAAGCCCCTACAGGTTCTTTCATGAGGCCAACCATCCTGATCATAGAGAAAAATCACTGATAAGTCAAATTCTATAAAATCTGCACAAAATGTTTGAAGCTAACGGGTTACCCAGGTATAAATAATATGATACTTTATATACTGATTATGGAAGAACTTATATGGAGACCCTCTCTCTTCATATAAATTCATGACATTTTTCTTTTAAATGTCTATAAGAAGAAATGGCAACAAATATCACGAAGTGCTAATATCTTTAATGAATGTGTTACCTTTGGCCCTCCAAGAAGCATAAACCAAGATAAGATTTCATCATACAAGAGATTCACTGGGAAGTGCTTGTAAAGACAAGGAGGAAGGGAGCTGGGAAAGTGATCTGGTTTGGCTGTGCCCCCACCCAAATCTCATCTTGAATTGTAGCTCCCATAATTCCCACATGTCATGGGAAGGACCCGGTGGGAGGTAACTGAATCACAGGGGAGGGCCTTTCCCATGCTGTTCTCATCGTGGTGAATGAGTCTCATGAGATCTGATGGTTTTATAAAGGGGAATTCCCCTGCACAAGCTCTCTTTCCTACCACCATGTAAGGCTTTCAGCCATGATAATGAAGCACCCCCAGCCATGTGCAACTGTGAGTCAAGTAAACCTCTTTCCTTTATAAATTACCCAGTCTCAGGTATGTCTTTATTAGCAGCATGAGAACAGACTAATTCTCACGCTGCTAGTAAAGACATACCTGAGATGGGGTAATTTGTAAAGGAATGAGGTTTAATTGACTCAAAAAGATAAGGAGTGCCTCCAGACTATGATCCAAGTTAACACCCTCTGAAAAAGAAGGGAAAGAAAAGTGTCAGACTATTGCACAGTTATAAGAAAGTTTTAGCTGACCTGAGACAAATTCACCAATTCAAGAAATCCCATATATTACAGTAATGAGCCTGCATTAGAACCTTTGCCCTGCTTTGCCACTGGTTAAGAACAGCCTATAGAAAGTGTGGCATGAATACAGGAATGGATCCAGAAGAGCAAAATCTAAGACAAACTAAGTCAATTTTGCTCCTTGCAGCAGATAAAATGGCATGTTTTCAAGGCCACCATAATATATAAGGCATTCTTACAAATCAATAAGATAAAAGAGGAAAATACCAATATCAAAACGGGTAATGGACATTATACCAAATTGTCTATTATCCACTCAGGCTCATTCTTTTCCTTTCTATGCTCTTCTCTGCATTTCAAAGGCTAAAATAATCCGTGCCTCAGGATTCTGGGTCACAATTCACCAATGAGAGGAATTTTCTGAGATTCTGGAAAGTGGAAGAGAAGCAGAAGGCATTTCTCACCCGGTAACAGTGCTGTGCAAGGATGAAGACTTCAGCCAACAGTAGAGGTAAGGTTTTCCCAGGAGCTCCTGGGTGACCTGCACATCACTGGTGCTTCAGGCATCTGAAATCACCAGCATGGTTTCCTGATACACCTGCACTTCAGAATTCCCAGAAGCTAACAGTAGCTTTC
The DNA here is from genome assembly GCF_030222135.1 of Aotus nancymaae. Taxonomy (NCBI): domain Eukaryota; kingdom Metazoa; phylum Chordata; class Mammalia; order Primates; family Aotidae; genus Aotus; species Aotus nancymaae. Next base: position 25,174,888 of record NW_026988494.1, on the reverse strand, counting down.
TCTAGTCTGTTTCCCAATTTAACCTAGAAATATTATAAGCTCCTGATTACCTGTATTAAATCCTTCCTACATGAGACAACTACAGTTTCTGACCAAATCCTGGTGTATTAATGCATTTTCACACTGAGACTGGGTAATTTATAAACAAAAGAAGTTTAACTGACTCACAGTTCTGCATGGCTGGAGAGGCCTCAGAAAACTTACAATCAGGGTGAAAGGTGAAGGGAAAGCAAGGCACCTTCTTCACAGAGCAGCAGGAGAGAGAGGGAGTGCAGGAGAAAGTGTCATTTTTAAAGCCATCAGATCTCATGAGAACTCCCTCACTATCACAAGAACAGCATGGGGGAACCCATCCCCATGATCCAGTCTCCTCCCACCAGGTCTCTCCCTTGATACCTGGGGATTAGAATTCAAGATGCGATTTGGGTGGCGACACACAGCCAAACTGTATCACCTGGCTAACAGAAACATGAATGCCAAATAAAGTATAAAACTAAAATCATAATTAAAGAATACAAATTTTTAAAAATGAGATTTTTTTACTTATCAAGTTGGCTAAGGTTTATTTACATATATTTATGTATTTGTCTAGTTTATTATAAATAGTCCAAGTTGGCAAGAGACAAAAAATAAAAAAGTTAAAAAATGAAACAGGTTCTGTTTTGTACTCTTGTTGGGAGTTTACATTTTACATTTACATTTATAAGAACTTTCTAGAGGGCAGTATCTATTATAACCTCTTAAATGTTCATAATTGTTGTTGTTCTAATTTTGAATAGAAATTAATCATAAGAAAAATTAATCTTAAGAAAAATTAATCTTAAGGAAAATTTAGAGTACAATGTTATATATAAGAGTATTTATGAATGTGGCACATATACACCATGTAATACTATGCAGCCATAAAAAAGAATGAGTTCATGTCCTTTGCAGGGACATGAATGAAGCTGGAAGTCATCATTCTCAGCAACCTAACATAGGAACAGAAAACCAAATAGTGGTGAGCCACGATCGCGCCATTGCACTCCAGCCTGGGTAACAAGAGCGAAACTCCATCTCAAAAAAAAAAGAAAACCAAATAGTGCATGTTCTTTCTCATAAGTGGGAGCTGAACAATGAGAATGCATGGACACAAGGAGGGGAACAATACACAATGGGGTCTGTCGGGGTGGGGCACAAGGGGAGGGAGAGTATTAGTACAAACACCCAATGCATGCGGGGCCTAAAACCTGGATGATGGGTTGACAAGTGCAGCAAACCACCATGGCACATGTATACCTATGTAACAAACCTGCACAGTCAGCACATGTATCCCAGAACTTAAAATAATAAATAGATAAGAGTATTTATCACAGTTCAAGTTATAGATAAGAAATTATTTTAAAGCCTGAAAATTTAAATATCTAATTTATCATAACATATAGTGTCTTAGTCTGCTCCGGCTGCTATAACAAATACCTTAGACTGGATAATTTATCAACAAAAGAAATGTATTCCTCGGGAGGCTGAGAAGTCCAAGATCAAACTGCCAGAAGATTTGGTGCTCGGCAAGGGCCAATTCCTCCTAGATGTTGCCTTCTACATGTTCTCACATGACAGAAGGGCAAAGAGGCTCCCTCTTGTACAAAGGCACTAATTCCATCCCTGGGGGTAGAACCCTCATGACCTAATCACCTCACGAAAACCCCACCTCCTAATACAATCACCGCGGAAGTTAGGTTCGAACATATGAATTTTGGGGAGAACACAAACATTCAGACAATGGCATATACATAGAATAGAATCACTGTAGAACTCTTATAAATCATGTTTTGGTATAAATGTAATAATACAATGAGTTCATGAAATAATGTAAGTGGAAAAGTAAGATATTTATAGGTAAAGTATGATCACCCAATTTTATATAATGTATACAATATACAATATATGAAATACAGGTATACATAATAAATACATGCACATAAAATATTTCCTGGTACGTGTGTGTGTATATATATTTTTTCCATATATATAATTTATACACATTAGCAAAATATGAGAAAATATGACAAATATTTAACAGTGGCTATTTTTCCAGTGGCAGGATTACAGATAACTTTTATTTTCATACATTTCTGACTTTTCCAAATGTGCTATTATGAGCACAAATTTTATAATTAAATACAAGTCAATAAGCACTTTAATGTGCCTGAAACAGCCCATCAGCAAATAAAGATGAAGTAAAAATGTGTGCACTTGGTACACATATTGACTTTCTTTTACTTCCATTTCCACATAATATTGACAAACATATTGCGAGAATTTGATTGATATGTGTCAGCTCAGATTTGCTATGCAAGAGCAAAGTCTTTTTTTTTTTTAAGGAATCATTTGCTGATCAGCTATAGGCTGACTTGACCCCATATTCCTACCATGATATTCCCACAATGTAGGGATGGGGAGTGGCATGACTCGCAAAACTTGGATTATGTTATTTTCTCGGGGCGATGAGAATTTGGACAAATGATACCCAAGACAGAATTATTATCTCATCAAAGAGATCCCTCAGCAGTATCTGTGGACTGTGCAGTGTTCTCAGTTCGATAAAGGATTAGAACACAATCCTTCTTTGGAGGACTGTGACTCGATACTGCATCAATATCTTTCTGAGAAATATTTTTCATTTTATTCCCTCTTTAACATCTTAAGCCTTAGGAGAATTAGTTGAAAAGCCAGGTCTTTTGGGTAGATACTGACATTAAGTCTTCTACTCTGTCATTTGTAATCATAAATTCCAGAACACTGCTCCTAATTTCATTGTGTATTGTTTTCTAAGAGAATGATAGACAGATTATTTTTTAAACCCCTAAGCCTACCACACTTGCTGACTTCCTCACTGGTCACTAAGAAAGTCCTGCCAATCTGGCCAGATCACCTGAGGTTGGGAGTTCGAAACCAGCCTTATCAACACGGAGAAATCCCATCTCTACTAAAAATACAAAAAATTAGCCAGGCATGGTGGCACATGCCTTTAATCCCAACTACTTGGGAGGCTGAGCAGGATAATCACTTTAACCTGGGAGGCAGAGGTTGTGGTGACCTGAGATCGTGCCATTGCACTCCAGCCTGGGCAACAAGAGCGAAACTTCGTCTCAAAAAAGAAAAAGAAAAAGAAAAAGAAAAAGAAAGTCCTGCCAGTCAACGCATAGGTGTGTGTTCATTGCTCAGCCCTTCTCCAATCAGACTCATTCCTCTAGCGTTCCTGACACACGTGTGTGTGCACACACGCACACACACATCACTCTAAAATGTGGCTGCTAATGGTTCACCTTTCTCACTTTTGTCTACAAATCTCAATCCTGTTGATTCCACAAATTCTAAATCAAGCAATATCATTTTATGAGTCTTTCCACAACCACTCCTTCAGTGGATCCTTCAGTTTCCATCACACCTGAAGTCTTCAGAATATCACCCTCAGATCAAGACAAGAAACCTCCCTGGCTAGGGTTTCAGGCTTTAGAAGCCCAGATTTGACTCCTTTTGGCCATAAGACTAATGCGATATGCCTACCTGGAGCCTGTGCCCCCCGCTTCTAGACCATGCCCTGGGACTCAGATCGCTTGCCCCAGATGGCCACACAATCACTTTCAGGACCATCCTCTCTGGGCAGACAACATCACAAGTGTGTGCACCCTAAGGCCCGAGGCCAAGAAGGCAGCTTTCTGGATATATGAGCTGAGTGTTCACACACTTTTGCATGGCCCCTCAAGACACAGGACAAGGGGGAAAGTGGGAAGAAAAGAAGTAGCCAGTGACTAGGGCCAGCTCTCCCAACTCAGCTATGTTGGATCATTCTGATTACATCACTTGGCTCAAGTGTAACCCTCAAGACACTTAGCACATCCTCCAGCTAAATTTACCAGTGTTCATGGATGACCTAGGTTAGAAATATATTTCACTATGAAGTAACACATAAAATGAGCAGAAAGGGAGTTAATAAGATTAATAATAGACTTAGTGAGCATTATGAGCTAAGTTTTAGAGAAAGATAATTTCTTTCAACCCTAATAACAACCTTGTGGGGTTCATTATCTCCCTTTAAAAATTAGGAAACCAAGGTTTTGCCATGGTCTCACAGGAGGATCAGAATAGCATCTTTATGACCCCAGAGCATACTCCTCTTCACTTCACCTACCCATGCGACCAAATCAGACACCTTCTGGGATGTCCATGTCGACCATTTCTTAAAGAGTAACCAACAGATGGATAGTTTCCTGTTTGTGAATCAATGGTAGGTGACTGAAAAATTGGTTCTGAGAGCTCGTTTTGCAAAGATTGATGGTGACAGGCTGAGAAGCAGCTTTGAAAGACCTACCTGCTAGCAGCATGAAGAGCTGCTCTTCCCTATCTTGGCATTAACTAGTTAATTGTTGGAGGTGGGTGCAGGGGTGGATTATGTGTATTCCTAACTGCTGGAAAGTGGGGACTGGGAGTTACAAAGACCTTTGTAATTTAGACCTTGCAGAGCTGAGCAATTTTCAGTCGCTTTTCTTGCTGATAACACTACTTCCCTTATCTACCATGGAACACATCTTAATGAAGAATTTGCATTCACGGCATCAGGTTAATGAATATGAAACTAAATAGTGTATATCCCTCTGATGGATAGGATTTCTGAAGCACAGACATTATATACATATTTGATGATAAAGTACTAGAAGTGCAGGGAATTGAGATCAAGCTTCCTCCTAAGGGGATTGAATCTCAGAGAGAGCAGGTGACTTAGTAATCAGAGGGCGAGCTGTCTGCTCAACCAGGATGCTCCTCCTATGGCACAAAATTCAGTTTTAAAAAATATTAAATTCAGCCGGGCGTGGTGGTTCACACCTGTAATCCCAGCACTTTGGGAGGCTGAGGCAGGAGAATTGCTTGAACCTGGGAGGCAGAGGTTGCAGTGAGTTGAGATTGCACCACTGCACAACAGCCTGGGCAACAGAGCAAGACTCCACCTCAAATAATAATAATAATAATAAATTCAAATCAAATGTGTTAGGTGTGAGTTCTATCCCTATAGGTGTGAGGCAGAGGTGGAGGATTTTGTATACAATAAAGAAACATGAATATTAGGTCTTCAATAACATAGGACTCCCTGGCTCTCTCATGGGCATTCCTCTGAAGCATTTTGAGATTTACTGCTATTAAAGAGTCTTCCAAACATTATCTTACTTAGAAAAGTTAATCATTTTAATATAATTTTGTTCACAGGAGGGAATTTAAGTGCACACTACTGCTTAAAGTTATCTCTTTGTTCCTAAGTTTAAGGGGATCTAGTAAATAAGAACATTCAACTTTGTCTCAGTCAATAAAGATGAAAGAAGATGACTTAGGCGGTGGGAATCAGAGTGGGAAAAATTTTTATATGTTTCCAATATCCTGAAACACATATGACTTTATTCAATCATAAGGTAAACAAAGTATGGAATTTACAAGGAAAAGGTAATAAGAATGGTGGTGCCAGCTTTTCATATTCTAGCTATTAGTGAATTAAAGAGAAGTAGCATTCCTGAAAGGATATCATTTTCTCAAGAAAATTGGAAAACAATGTGTGGCATTTAAAAAATACTAAACTCTGTGGCCATAATTCTCCTAAAATTCATTTGTCTAAAGAAATTAGAAGTGGATCATATTAAATAAGGCTTAGATATGTTCACTTTATCTTCCTGAAAATATAATTTCATTACAATCAGATTTATCAAATTTATCTTATTTTACTTGCTATTTAAAATATCTTATAATTTACTTGCATATTTGGAATAACAATATTCTTAATATGCTTCTTGATTTTTAACAAAGCCTCGGCCAAATGTTAATCAAATCAAGCTGTTCAAAGTTACTTTGTAGCACATTTCCTTTGAACACACCATACACACAGCAATATCTAGCAAAGGTGTCAATTTTTCTTTATTTTTAAAATCAGACCATTTGAAGAAGTTATTTACTACAAATGACTCTACACATTCACGCGTGCGCGCGTGCGTACACAAACACCCACACACCCCTTTTTAAAGAAACGTTAGAACCCAACCCCCTCTAGACAGGAGGAAAACATTACAGCTGTACAAGCAGTTATGCCTGTTGCCTTAGAGTAATACGGTAGCAGCAGGAGATTACGGTACTAGCTGGGCTACTGCCTGTGTTACGTCAGCGAGAGCTGCAAAGTTCCTTGCCATTCTTTTCTGGTGTAGGGGAGCTGAATATTAAAAGGGTGATTGTAGAGTTACCGCTTATCTGTATTTTTTTTTCTTTTCCTATTTTGACTCTATTTTAAAAAATGCAGGTAAAGTGACAGAGGGCCAGGAGCTTACGGACATTGGTGGTGGAGGGGTGAGTCAGCGGGTGCAAAAGGACGAGGATTTGGTTCCTCCGAGAGACGGTCTCCTCTCCGCCTCCAGAGAAGAGCAGGCAGGCAGTTCCCGGGACCAAGGCCGGGTTCGCCTCCCCAGCGCGCGAGCGGGTGGTTCTGCAGCGGCGCTTCAAGGTGAGTGCGCGGGGCCGGCGTCCCGCAGGGCCGAGTGGTAAGGGCAGACCTCCCCCGTCGTCTGGAGAGACGGAACCTCTACTTTTCCCAGTGCCTCCCGCTTTTTCCACTAGATTTTATACCGGCCCCCCACGCCACCTCCGATTCCCTTACACATTCTGCGAAGTTGCCTTCTACTTAACAAGTGTCCTTTTAACCCTGTGTTGATCACCCGAGGTAGGAGGAAAAGGGTTTCTGCAACGACACGTTATTAATACCACCTGTGAGATCTTGAACTTGCATTTTTTATTATTTATTTATTTGAGACAGAGTCTCACTCTGTCGACCAGGCAGGAGTGCAGTGGCACGATCTTGGCTCACTGCAACCTCCGCCTTCCCAGGTTCAAGAGATTCTCCTGCCTCAGTCTCCCAAGTAGCTGGGATTACAGGCGCGTGCTACCACACTCGGCTAATTTTTGCATTTTTACTAGAGACGGGGGTTTCACCATGTTGGCCAGGCTAGTCTCGAACTCCTGACCTCGTGATCCGCCCGCCTCGGCCTCCCAAAGTGGTGGGATTACAGGCGTGAGCCACCAGGCCCAGAGAACTTGCGATTTTAACAAGAGTTTTTTTTGCCCTACGTCCCGCCTCAGGGCCTAATCCCAGAAGGCAAGGTGGGCACTTTCTCACGCCCGCCGAGTGCCTGCGGTGGGTTCGCAGTTGTGGAAACCCAGGTTTCTTGTGTAGATGGTGGCCCCCAGACCAGAAAATCCAAGGTGGCTCCCACCCGCTGGCATACCGGCTTTATGTTTAAGCCTGCAAAATCCGCAGTGACTGTCCCTTGCAAAGCTCCCTCTGCGGAGGAACGTCCTCCCCCCACGTCCCCCGGCAGTCCTGCTGCGGCTGGCAGCTGGAGCCCTTCGGGTGGCCAACAGTAAGGATTGCAAAGGCGTCGTGGACAGACCTGGGTCTCGTTCAGTGCTCTGGTCTCTCCCGGCTTTGCTCGGGACCTGGTTCTCAGGACTGCTTGGCTGGTGGACACACGGGCGCGCCCTGCACACCCGAGTGAGAATTCCACTGGCGTGGGCGTGAGCGTGCGCGTGGTCCTGGCCCTGCGGTCCCTGGGTCGCAGTGGTTCCCTCTCCCAGGCCGCCCCCTCCAGGTGACTGCGAGGCAACCTGTTCTAATGGACACCGAGCACATCCTCGGAATTCCCTGGCTAAATCGGTGCGACACACTCGCAACCGCAATCGCCCTTCGGTGGCTTCGGGGATTTTGATTTCGTGGTACCGGCGCACGCAATCCAGGCTTTGAGCGCTGGATCCTGGGGTTGGGGGATTTGTTTTTGTTTGTCGCTTCGGATCCTGAACTCCGGCAGAGGTGACGCGGTAGAGCGCGCGAGGCAGGTTCCCAGTCGTGTGAGCGCGAGATGCGCTCCGGAGTTGCCTCCTCCGCAGCTGCCTCCTCCGCAGCAGGGCTAAGCGGCCTGTGGACGGCATAACCAGCCCTGCGCCCGCCTGGCGTCTCGCAGCCCATCGACCTGAGCACGGCCTCTCTCCCTGGGGCGCCTAGCTCACAGCCCGCCTTTCTCTTTGCGCTCTTTCAGGTGGACGCGGTCAAAGGATGCCCCGCAGCCGCCTGGGTCTCGGCACATATTGCACATCCACGTCCCCTGCCCCGCGCGCCTAGAAGCTGCAGCGAGCAACAGCCCTCGGTGGGGCAGCTCAAAATGTAGATAACTGCGGACCAGGAGCAGCGCCCAGATGCCATCGGTCCCGGCCTTTGAGCGTCGACGGCTGATCCTTTGGTTTGCTGGGGAGACTGGCGGTGGAGTTTTGAATTCCAAATTATGTGCAAAATGCTGAATCTTCCCCAAACCAGGACGAGTCAGACAGTGCGGAAAAGCAAACTCTCGTAATTCTTGGATTGCATGTTGCAAGGAGTCTCCTGGATCTTCGTACCCAGCCTCGGGTAGGGAGGGAGTCGGGATCCCGGGTCAGGCCAGCCCAGCAGGTGGAGAGGGTTCCCGGCAGCCCCGCGCGCCCCTGGCCATGTCGCCTTTCATGCCCTGCCCCTTTGCGTGGCCTTCTGAGGGTTCCCAGGGCTGGCCAGGGTTGTTTCCCACCCACGCGCGCGCTCTCACCCCCAGCCAAACCCAGTTGGCAGGGTTCCCTTCAGCCGAGACCTTTTGATTCCCGGCTCCCGCGCTCCCTCCTCTGCGCCCGCCCGGGGGTGGCCCTGGAGAGCCGGACCTCTCCCGGCCCGGCTGGGATCATGGTGTTTCTCTCCGGAAATGCTTCCGACAGCTCCAACTGCACCCAACCGCCGGCACCGGTGAACATTTCCAAGGCCATTCTGCTCGGGGTCATCTTGGGGGGCCTCATTCTTTTTGGGGTGCTGGGGAACATCCTAGTGATCCTCTCCGTGGCCTGTCACAGACACCTGCACTCAGTCACTCACTACTACATCGTCAACCTGGCGGTGGCCGACCTCCTGCTCACCTCCACGGTGCTGCCCTTCTCCGCCATCTTCGAGGTCCTAGGCTATTGGGCCTTCGGCAGGGTCTTCTGCAACATCTGGGCAGCAGTGGACGTGCTGTGCTGCACCGCGTCCATCATGGGGCTCTGCATCATCTCCATCGACCGCTACATCGGCGTGAGCTACCCGCTGCGCTACCCTACCATCGTCACCCAGAGGAGGGGTCTCATGGCTCTGCTCTGCGTCTGGGCACTCTCCCTGGTCATCTCCATCGGGCCCCTATTCGGCTGGAGGCAGCCGGCCCCCGAGGACGAGACCATCTGCCAGATCAACGAGGAGCCGGGTTACGTGCTCTTCTCAGCGCTGGGCTCCTTCTACCTGCCGCTGGCCATCATCCTGGTCATGTACTGCCGCGTCTACGTGGTGGCCAAGAGGGAGAGCAGGGGCCTCAAGTCCGGCCTCAAGACTGACAAGTCGGACTCAGAGCAAGTGACGCTCCGCATCCATCGGAAAAACGCCCCGGCAGGAGGCAGCGGGGTGGCCAGCGCCAAGACCAAGACGCACTTCTCGGTGAGGCTCCTCAAGTTCTCCCGGGAGAAGAAAGCGGCCAAAACGCTGGGCATCGTGGTGGGCTGCTTCGTCCTCTGCTGGCTGCCTTTTTTCTTAGTGATGCCCATTGGTAAGTCTTGACCACCCCTCACTTTAGCATCTGGGGGTCTTCATCCTCCTCCCCTTCTGGTACCCCAAACTCCCAGTCTGGGATGGGAGAGGAAGGATTAGCATTTCAAACAGCATAACTCTATGGCAATTAGACAAGTTTCCCCTGTTGAAATGTGAATTTTCCTTCTCTTTCTAGTCCAGTCTCATTTATATTAGGTCCTAGAGCACTTTTTCAACTGTAAAGTGCCTTCCAACTGATGCAGATTAATTGGTCTCTTTAATAAGAATGTCAACTATTCTTTATGCCTTTTATGCCTATAAGCATGTGTTTAATTTAAATGCATCTGCTCTCTCTATTCTCAGAGTCTCCAGCAAGTGCTTAGGCTGAGGGTGGAATGCCATTTTCACTCTGCTACAGAATGCAAATTCTCTTGGCCTGAAAATAAGTACCATGCTTATTTGGGACAAATGTGTGATTTTATTATTGCATTAGGTTATTCATAAGGGTTTGTTTAATGGTCTGTTTATATTCTATATCTGTGCTAATTTTATTTTCTGGATTCAGCATGGAAGGAATTATGGTGAGCTACTAAGGAAAAATGATTTTATGTCCAAACCAATTTAAGCCTTAATAATTAATCTTGTTTCCAATAAGTAAATACTTATTTTTTAATTTTAAGTATTAAAACAAATACTTCTCTTATCAAAATCATCCAGGAAGGTGCAGATGACACTGTTTGAAAATAATACAGTACACATAATGTTACAAATCCAATTTTTGCAGATGCTAAATTAGTTGTTGTCAAAATTAATTAGTTTGTTATAAGTATCGGCAAGCTGATCCACTTGGCAGAGTAATCTATCTCTTTCAATGAGATCCCAAAATGGTTTCATGCTATTTTTAGTTTGTAAGCTCAAATATAGACCCAAACATCAATTATCCACAAACTCTAAGAAAACAAAACATCATAGTAAGCATTAATAAAAGTCCATTTCAAGTGCTTTACGGCCTAGTTTAAATGACATGTACTTAAAGTACTTTGATTTGCAACTTTGTGGAATAATAGCAACTATTTATTTTGTACAGTTTATGTTTCAGACATTTTCCCAAGTTTTTTATTTCATTAGTCTTCTCAACAACTCAGTGAGGTATGCAGAATTATCCTGCAATCACAGGTCCTGGGAAGGGATGCTTCAGGTTCTAATACCATGACCACCAGCCCTGGATAGCTATTTAAATGTGAGTTAAAATTAAATAAAATTAATACTCAGTTCCTCAATTCCTCAGTCCCACCGACCACCTCTAAAGTACTCAATAGCCACGTGTGGCCAGTGACTACTGTTTTAGACAGCAGAGATACAGGTCATGTCTATCATTGCAGAAATGTCTGTCCTGGGCTGCCAGAGAGGCCCTTCTAATCCAACCTGGCCTTCCACTGTGCCTGCCCATCAGTATTACTTACTCTGCTCCTGGAAATACAACGCAATTTTGAAATTATAGAAATTACACTCTTTACCTGAGCCCCTTTGCACATTTATTCACACATCGGCTCTCTCAAAAAGTATTTGTGGACCCTTCGTTTTAGGCACTTTGGATGAACAGGGCAGAAAAGTTCTTGCCAATGAGAAGTTTGCATTTGGAAAGGATAGCCATAAGCCAATGAATGGATCCTGAAAAATCAAGGATCAGCAAGTACTATCAAAAATTTGACAGGATGAGAAGCTAGAAAGTGACAAAGACAATGAGAGCCTGCCTTAGTGGTTAGTGAGGAAAATTCTGTCTAAAGAGGTGATATTTGAGCAGAGTTCTGACTGGACTGAAGAGCAAAGCTTGCAAGATCTAGGAAGAAGAGCTTCCTGGGCAGAGAGAACAGTGAGTACACAGATGGGAAACAGCCTGACCTGTTTAGTGAAGATCACGGAGGCCAGTACAGCTCAACTACAGACGGGGAGGGGGCAGTCAAGTTCAAGAAGAGATCAGGGAGGTAGACAACACCAAAGTCATGTGGGGTATTTTAGGCTAAAGTAAAATTTACATATTATTCTAATTGTGATGGGAAGTCATTCAGGGGTGTTTAGCAGGTGAGTGGCTGGTCTCATTTGTATTTTTAAAGGATCATTCTGGTTGTTGGGGGAAAAATGAGCTGTTTGGGGACAAGAGCAGAAGCAGAGACTAGTTAAAAGGCATCGAGGGGATAGAGGTAGTGACACCTTGGACTCAGGTGGGACAGGTAGAGGTGGTAAGAAGTGATCAGATTCAGCACTTACTTCAAAGGTAGAGTTGATGAGTTTGGACAATGGTGTGAGAAAAAGGGCCTGAACAGCTGAGTAAATAGTAGTGCATTTTACTAAGAGTTACAGGGTTACCAGGGGCTGCAGGGAGTGAGAAGTAGAAGCCTTTGTTTTCTATACACTGTGTTGAGAAGCATTCAATAGACACAGAAGTAGCCATGCTAAGTAGGGAGTTAGATACTGTACATAGATTTGGAGCTTAGAGAGGAGGCTGGCTACAGGTATAAATTTGGGATATATCAACATCTTTAAAGCTACAGGAATGGAGATATTGAGGAGAAAGAAGATAAAGAGAGGAAAGAAAGATAAGAACAGAGCCTCTGGGGAATTCTGATACTTGGGGATCAGGAAAAAGAGGAAAAACAACCAGCAAACAAGATTGCAAAGGAGTAGCCTGGGAGAAGAAAAATCAGGAGAGTTTGATGTCCTACAAGGCAGGAGTAATCAACTGTGGCACACGCAGCTGAGACGTCAGATTAGAAGAGGACTGGGAGGCAACATTGGATTTGGCAGTAAGGAGGTCCTTAGTGATAGGAGGAAGTTTTGTGAGGCTCACAGCTCCAGGGGCATGATGGAACCAAAAGCCTAATTGTGTACTTTCTAGAAAGAACAAAGGATGAAAAAGTGGGAACGGGAAAATAGACAACTGTTGTGAAAGGTTTTGCTAGACAGTGGAGCTAGGAAATGTGGTGTAGCTGGAGGGGTGTAGAGAGAGCTTTCAACAGTGGGAGGTAGGGATATGACATGATATTTGCATTCTGATGGGAATGGTGAAATAAAGAGGCACTGATGGGACAGGCAAGAGAGGAGATGCGATTCAGTGCCCAAGGGAAGCACTGGGAAGTGACGATGAAAGCAAAGTGCATGAGCCCGGAGGCATGTAGAGATGGAGGGAGAGAGAGAGTGATCTCTTCAGGATATGTTTATGTCCTCAGTGAAATATGAAGGGAGATCATCAGCTAAGAGTGAGGCGTGAATGGGAAATGATAGCAGTTTGTGCAGCAGAGAAGGTGTGAAAGATTCATCTTTTAGAGTGGGAGAGTAAACATAGTATGGAAGTTCAGTAGAGGCACTGGGAAGTCCTGAGGCCTATTTGCGATTTATGGTCATAACATTAAAGTAGAGCAGTCAGGAGGGTTGTGTGTTTTCCTCTTACAGCTAAGTAGCTGAGGGATACTGGAGGCATTGCTGAGGACCAACTATGAGTCTCCAAGAACGTGTTTGTGAAGAGACACAGACTAGGTCACGTTGGGGAGCATCCACAGCCAGGTGGTAGAAGGAGCCAAGGTGACGATGGGTGGCCTGGGATTTTGGAGTCTGGTGGTGACTGAGCTATGTAGGGAGATGAGAAACAATAACCTGGGTCCTGGAGTCATCTAGGGGAGGTGGACACTCTGTCTAATCATAGCCCACTCTTGGATCTGCTCTCCCAGGGAGTCGGCAGTGTGGAGGAGAAGATGTTGTGGTGCAGAGAAGTAGGAGCCCTCAGAATCAGTTTGCTTCCTTTAAATCCTAGTAAGGTGCCAGACATGGTGGCTCATGCCTGTAATCCCAGCACTTTGGGATACAGAGCAGGTGGATCACTTGAGGTCAGGAGTTTGAGACCAGCCTGGCCAACATGGTGAAACCTCATCTCTACTAAAAACACAAAAATTAGCTGGGCATGGTGGTCCATGCCTGTAATCCCAGCTACTTGGTAGGCTGAGGCTGGAGAATCACTTGAATCCAGGAGACAGACATTGCAGTGAGAAAAAAAAAAAAAAAAGTTATATGACAGGAGGGAAGTAGGGAACATACAGTCCACAGGGTTGAGTAGCTGCTCAGGTGTGCAAAGGATTCCTAAACCTGTCAATCTGTGCTCCTCAATTTCCTCCTGACACAAATTGAGTAAGAGATGATTTCCTCCAAGAATGTACCGCCTGTGCAATAAGCACCAGGCTCTGAGCTACACAGAATAAAAAAGATGAGTAAAGTACAGTGCCCTCAAGGGCCTCACAGTCTAGTTAAGGAGACAATTTGTCAACAATTAATGCAAGTCTGTGAGATTGGTGCTCAGAGTGATATTACATGGTGCTCAGGATGCTGCTCAGAGTGACATTATTACACAGTGCTAAGGAGTATAGCAGTGAACTGTCTGGTGGTCACTGAGAAGCTTCTATAAGCATGGCCATTGACAGAGCAGAGACTTAAAAAAGATGGAACTATTTCTGCTGGGTCATCAACTAGATGTTATATGTTTTTTTTTTTTTTAATTAACTGTCTTAAGTATGATTTTCATGCAAAATGTGAACAGAAGAATAAATATACTATCATATTATTATACACAAGGGACATACATTCTTAAATATGATGTGCTCTTTTAGAAAGAAGAGGCTGTTGGTCTGCACTAGGCTGCAGGGAGAAAAGGGATTAAAAACTAAAACCAAAGCAGGGATGAGTGTGCTAAGCACAGTTGAGAAGTGAAACACCCATGTTTAATAGGGACTGACCCAGGAAACTCAGGTGGGTAGGCTATTTGATTGTGAAGGTTCTTCCTGTATATTGTGAGAAGTCTCACATTCCCTTTTCCCCAAGCTTCCCCCAACTAAGGCTGGGTTGCTTACTGCAATGAATAGCGTGGGTGTTGGGAGGAATCTGACTTGCCTGTTTCCAAGTCTAAATCTTGCTAGTCTTGTTCCCTTTTTGCATCCTAAACGTTTGGTTGAAATTCAGAACCCCTTCAAGGGAGGGAGGTCCCATGAAAGGTTGTTGGCAGTCATTTCTAATGTGAGGTGGCTAGCAGTCATTTATACTTTGGAGCAAATCCTTTCAAAAAGCAAATTTTGGTCATGGAGATGAGTAGAAAGACTATGAGGATGTTAGCCTTCGACATACAAAAAAGAAGGAAGGATGAGGACTCTGCTTCCCAGGAAGCTCCAGCACCTGAAGTCGGAATCATCTTTGTTGATTTCATCCCATTGTCTAGAGCCCACTAGTTCCAGAGGCAGTGTGCTGCTGACTGGAGAAACTGTTGACCTGAGATTTAAACCTAGGCTTCTCTTTTCTATAACAGGGGGTGTCATATAGGTCAGCTGCCCAGCATAGTGCCCACCACAGAGTAAATGGCAATGAATGTTCATCTTACTAGAATTCAAATGATTCACAGACCATTACTGATGTATGTCAACACACAGATGTTGCCATGAAGGGTGGATTTCCTTGGCATTCCGAGAAATAGGAAGCACTGGAAAGAAGACGATGGAGCAGGCAAAATTCACGGAAAACATAGTTACATGTCTGAATTCTGGATATGTTATCTGAGTTAAACACAAAATCCAGTGTTATTATAGGACCTAAGCCATTGATTGCTATTGCCACTGAATCAAAGGAGGCAGTATTGGGCTGAGATGTGGCTTCCATAGACACAGAATATTTGAGAATTATGTTTATAAATGAACAGAAGGCAGCACATTGATGGGACAGGAGAATGTGTTTTAAGATTGGATGTTTGGGAAGGGCAGAGCTGGCAGGGGATTTATCAAGTGGAGGTAGTGAGGCAGAGAATGATTCATTCATTCAGAAGAAGAAGAAGAATTTCACTGAGCATCTACTGTATGCCAGGAAGTTATAGAATCACTGGAGATAAAGACACAAAAATCCCTGCCCTAATGGAGCAGAACATCTGAACAATTAGATATCTAGGAAAGTTTTGAATGATGCTATATGAAAAATAACAAGGAAAAAAGACAAGTACATACAACGACATATGATAACCGCAAACCCTCTGTGGATGCCCAAGATAACCAGGGGTTGAGGCTTGCTTCACTACAGGTATAAAGGGAGCAGGCCCCTGGTTCTCATGGAAAAGGTTTACCTCTTAGAGATAGTGCTGTGAAGAGAAACTAATGCCATTAGGATTTATTTTATTTATTTGTATTTTTAGTGACAGGATCTTATTCTTTCACCCAGACTGGAGTGCAGTGGTAATCATAGCTCACTGCAGCCTTGAACTCAAGTGATCCTCCCACCTCAGCCTCCTGAGTAACTGAAACTATAGGCATGCACCACCACGCCTGGCTTTTATATTTTATTTTTATAGAGATGGAGTCTTGCTATGTTGTCCAGGCTGGTCTTGAGCTCCTAGGCTCAAGCAATCCTTTTCTTTTAACCTCCCACAGCATTGGGATTATAGGCATGAGCCACCATACCTGGCTAGAATTTATTTTAAGATAAGAAGCCAGTGTTTCAGATACTCTTACTGTACCACAAACCATCCCAAAAGGTAGTGGCTTAAAGCAAGAGCCGTTTATGTCTCACATAGACAGAAGACTTCTGTGGACAGAAGTCAGCACCCAACTTGCCTGGCAGTTGAAGTTGGCCATGAGTCTTAGTGGCCTCTCTTCCCTCCATGGCCGAAACCACCTTTCATATAGCATGGCAGTTCTTCCCCAAGAAAGCCAAGGCAGAAGCTGTGAGGCCTTTGAAGAGCTAGGCTAACATCTGGTCCAGCACCACTGCTGTTTCATTCTGCAGCCACAGCAAGTCAGGGGACCAGCCTAGGTTCAAGGGAAAGCCAGATGGACTCATCTCTTGGTGGGAGAGCAGCAGGTGGATGCAAGAAGGGCAGATCATTGTAGTCCTCTTGCAGATCACTGACCTCCCAAGTGTGCCAAATTACTTTTCTCCCTCATCCATCATTTATACTGAGAACTTCCCACATGCCAGGCTTCATGCAATGTACCAAGTAAAACCAGTTGGGGTTCCTGCCTCCCTGCAGGCTTCTAATCTCCAGAAGGAGACAGACATTAATCAGACAGCCACAAAAAGTTATCAAAAACTGTGTACAGAACAATGAAGGGAACATAAATGATGCCTTGAAAATATGTCCTGTGGCTAAGGGTGGTCCTGGACTGGGAGGCTAGAAAGATCTTGCTGGGAAGGAGGGCTTGACTATTGAGCCCAGATCTATTGAATGAGTAGGTGTTTGTGACAAAAATGGGGAAGGAGAGAAGAGAACGTGCAAAGACTTTAGTGGGGCCGGCTTAATGCTCATAATGGCTTTCTAGAAGGCCACTGTGGCCAGAAACAAGAGGCCAAGAGATAACTGGTGTCCAGTGAAGTTGGAAAGAGAAGAACCAGACTAAACAAGGCTCTATAGCCATTTATACAAATTTGTGTTTTTATCCAAAGACAAGCAGAAATGACATGATTGAGTTTATACAGCATTTCAGAATATCAAAGCCTTAGTGAAAAGAAGATTGTGGATAGACCAGTTGGGAGACCTTTACACAGGACAGGGGAGCTGAATTCTGCCAAGTGCAATCCTTCTACTGTGCCATTTAAAAAACTTATTTCTGTGAGCTGCCACATTGTTCTGGAATGCCTCTTTTGTCACTGCCTTCAGAGCTTAGATTTATGAGAAAACCTTTCTCGTGATCAGAAATAGTGTAACCGCACTTGGCTTTAAATTAATTTTGGCTCTTTCCACAAGACATTATCAATGTCAATGAAGATTTACCATCATTTTCAAAAGAATGTGCTGCAGGCTCAGAAGACGTCAACAATGAGCCCTAACAATGCTTTGAACAATAGCTGACTCTTTCAAGTCATGCTATAGACAGGTGAGTTATTACTTGGATGGAGTAATAATCCTTAGTCACTTAGTAACAAAGTCGTTGCTGTGTTCTGTCACCTCATGGTTTCACAGTGGATGTGAAAACAGTTTTCTAAGGCATTTTCTTTGTTTAACAAGTTTACTATATTTTAGCCCTGCTATTTGGTTTACCAGTTTGACACTTGCCTAGTTGGCTTTTCATTTTTATGCTTTGTATTTCTTTGCTATTTGAACATTCTTTTTTTTTATTTTTCCTTTTTTTTTTTTTTCCCTTTAAGTTCTTGGATACATGTGCAGAACGTGCAGGTTCGTTACATAGGTATACATGTGCCATGGTGGTTGGCTGCACCTATCAACCCATGATCTAGGTTTTAAGCCCCACATGCATTAGATATTTGTCCTAATGCTCTCTTTCTCCTTGCCTCCCAACCCCCAAGAGGCCCTGGTGTGTGATGTTCCCCTCCCTGCGTCCATGTGTTTTCATTTGAACATTTCTTTTTATATTTTTATCAGTCACTTATATTTCTCCTCTTATGAAACTGTCTATCTGTGCTTTTTGGCCACTTTTTATACAGCAGTTTTTCTGTCTTTTTTTATTGGTAAGCTCATTTAATACATTGAAGATAGATAATTTCCTGTTTACCATAAATCCTGGGTTGCCGTTCTTCTCACACTATATTCAGATGGGCCAAGAAAATGTAGCTTATTTTCCAAAATTTGATGTGATCTTTTCTACAAACTTCCATGGAAATACACATATGCATGTATTCACATGTGCACACAAACACACACACACATGCCCCCCCGGCACACACACACGTGCACAAACACATGCACACATGCGTGCACATACACTTTCAGTTAAATCTAGTAAGCTTATTCAAATCCAGTAATTTATGCAGCATCTTTGCATATTCAGTGTCTTTTGGATGGCTTGGTGTCTTAATCCATTCAGGCTGCTATAACAAAATGCCATCAACTGGGGGGTTTATAAACAACAGGGATTTGTTTTTCACAGTCCTGGAGGCTGGAAGTCTGAGTTCAAGGTACCAATAGATTTAATGTCTGAATAGGGCCTACCTTCTGCTTCATGGATAGCACCTTCTGGCTGTGTGCTCACTTGGTGGCAGGAGTGAGGCAGCTCCCTGGGGCCTCTTTCTGCCTCACCTCCCAAAAGCCCCATTTCCTTATGTCATCATATTGGGGGCTAGGATTCCAATATAGGAATATCGGTGGGGTACAGACATTCAGACCACAGCACAGGGCCTTTCAGATCTGCCCTCTAACGTATTGACCAGGCCTAGGGGCTTACAAACCTCATGGTAGTCAGAGAGGGTTTGACTGTGACTCCATTGGTTCCTGGCACCAGTGACACAGGCTGTTGCTGTTAGCCAGGGAGTCACTTTGTCCCTACAGCCCTGTGAACAACTTTGACAACCTCCTGCACCAAATTCTCAGCAATGTTTCCATCCCAGTCTCAGGGTACAGAGAGCCCAGTGGGTTTCTTCCACACTACGCTCTCTGCCTCACCACGCTGGCTGCCACATTCACAGGTATGGCGGCTCTCATGTAAAGAATCGACATTCCAAGAATGGAGAAGGGGAGAAAGAACCTCTGCCTCCGTCTTTAACTTCAGGCATTTTTTTGTTACAGGCAGGATCTTGCTCTGTCACCTAGGCTGGACTGCAGTGGCACAACCATGGCTCACTGCAGCCTAGAACCCCTGGGATCAAGTGATCCTCTCTTCTCAGCCTCCTGAGTAGTTGGAACTACAGAAGTGCACCACTGTGCCCAGCCAATCTTTAGGCATTCCTACCACTCTTGCTGACAGAGAGAGAGAGCTCAGAACAAATGCCCACTGTCTCTTTCTACTACCTTCTTCCCTACATTTCTCACAGTGCCTCAGGGAAGACAGAGAAGCCTTTCCTCTTCCTTTTTCTGGCTAGAGGGGTCACTCCTCCTTTTTTCCACCTTCTATGGAACAGCAAAGGCGAGTGGATGGCAGAAAGGGAGAGGTTTACTAAGAAAGCAATAAAGATGAGGAGTATCTTTAAATAGTATAATCCTTATACATACTTAAAACTATCTTTTCCACTTGGCTATTTGCATCCTGTTGTTTTATGGTTTTTTACAAATAGGACATTTAAATTTTTTATGTAGTCAAATATTTTCATTTTTTCATGGCATGTGCCTTCTCAGCGATGCTCAGAGAGACCTTCACAATGTGAGTCTATTTCCTCCTCATTCTTTTAGAGCATCATTTGTAACCTACCTGGAATTCGGGTTTATATTTTGCTAGATTATACCTCACTGTATTTATTTTGAAATGGTTAGCCAGATAGTTTCAAAAGACCAAATAATCTATCATTTCCTCTCTTATTTGGAAAACCACATTTGTTATATTAAAAAGAACTTCGGATCTATTTTGGAACACACTCACTTTTTTTCCATTTATCTGTCTCTCTGCTCTAGTATTGCTGTCACATTATTTTAATGACTGTGGTTGCATAATACATTTTAATATTCTTCAAGTTTAAGGCCTGGACGGATATTGTTTTTCAAAATTATTTTGTCTATTCTTGTACATTCATTCTACCAGGAAAACTCTGGACTCACTTTGTCACTTCATTTACTTCCCAAACTACTTTTGAACTATGGTTTACACTTTACTTTTAATCACACCTGCTAATATCTCGTGGAAAATTGATTATAACAATGAAGTTGGGAAAGGCTGCTTTGATATTTTGGCAGATATGACACTGTTCATTGATTTTAGATTGATATACTTCATCATATAAAAAATGTATTTCTATAGTTTATAGAACTATACAGATCTAGATTTAAAATGAATTTTGTGAGCATTTTTAATACAATTCAATCAAAAATGAATTGTTAATTTTGTTAAATTACACATTTGCTTTACTGATATCCATCCATATAATCTGATTTCATTGACATTGATTTGATAAAATTTTATTTCATATTATTAACCTATCCATGTATTCTTGGATTAAATTCTACTCAGTCAAGTGATATTACCCTTCTTCATGTTGCTGTATCACAGGAAATATTTCACTTTTCATTTGCATCTGTATTTCTGTGTGAATGTTTTATTTTAATCCACTGTCTTTGTTGCATTTTGGTAGCATGTTTATGTTAATTTCACAAAGCAAATTGTGACACTTTTCATTTTTTGTTCTATGATCTGTAACAGTTTAAATAGCATAAGAATTATGTGTTCCTTGAAGGTTTGAAAAACTTGCCCATAAAACATTCAGGCCCAGCTCCTTTTATGGATGCAATTCTTTGAGACTGGTTTCTATTTCTTCCATGGATAGTAGTCTATTCTGATTGTCAGATTTGATAATCTTTATTTTCTTATTTTCCGTTTGCCTTCTCATTGAGGTTCAAGTTTTTAGCATAGACTTCTGTAACTTTTTATTTCTGTAAATAAATTCTGTAACTTTTTAATTCTTTGAAATTCTGTAACTTTTTATTTCTTTGCTATCTTTCTTCTTTTTGTCTTCACTTGAACTTTCTGAAAGCATGTATATTTTATTAGTTTTTTTCAAAGAATCCCAGTCCTGAATTTATTAGTCATTTTAATCTCTTTTCCAGTGCATTAATGTAATCTCTAGAGATTTCTCCCTTTTATTTTCTGGTTATATTTTGCTCTTCAATATTAGCTTAACCAGAATGTTTAGTTCGTGTATTTTAATTCTTTCTTGCCTAAGATTAAAAACAACCCAAGCTGTACATTTGCTTCTAAGCAAAGTTTAGATTCTTCCCATATGTGTGGGTAGGCAGCGCTCTCATCCAATCAGTCTGTCTTTCTGCTTTTACTATTGCCCTTCTCCTGTGTAGACAGGAAAGGATTTGTTGTGTTGTTTGTTCGTTTGAAAATAATTGGCAATTTTATCTCTCACTTTCTCAAATTTAATTTCTAATTTACTGCACTGTGGTCAGAGAGTGTGAAATCAATAATTTTTAGCTTATGGAGTCTATTGAGATTTTCTTAATGACTTAATACACACACACACTTAATGATTTAATTTTTAATGTATATATTAACAAACATTAATAGTGTTGTTTTCCAGATTTTCCTTATTCATTCATCTTTATCTATCTTACCTTTATCTATTATCTACTTTATTTGTCAAATATTGAGACAGGTATGATAAAGTTTCCCTTTGCTACCGGGTTTTTGTCCAATTATTTCTTACATTTTTAACAAATTTTGCTTTATATATGCTTATGTTGTTCCTTCATGCATAAAAGATCAAGTCAATAATATCTTCATTTAAAGATAGACTTTTTGTTCTATTTAATTATTTTTCCTGGACATGCACATTTGAAAAAAATTAATATTTCAATCTCTAATCTATTTTTGATCACATTAGCTCATCATTTTAAGTATCAGCTTGTGTATTTCACATCAAATGGATTTCTCATAATCCATGTCTCCAATCTGAGTATTTGTCATTAATAAGGATTTAACTATTTTTCATTTATGATGACAGATTATTTGGTGTGATTTTTGTCATCTTATCATATGCTTTCTGACGCTATGCTTCCTTCATTTTCACTATTTTCAGTCTTTCATAAAATGGGTCATTTTTTTCTTTACTTTTTAATTCTGTGGTGGTTTGGAAAGCTTGTCTCCTGCTTTTTATTTTACTAGACATTACTTTTGAGCTTTTCAAAAGCAAGTTTAAACCTTCAGTTCTTGCTTACTGTTACTCCACCACCCACCTTTGCCCATGGAAGCTAAGAAGTTTAGCACACTCTAATTTTCTCTTCTCCTTAAAACCTCTACCTTCTAGTTAATAAAATAGCGCATTTTAAATCTAGATTATTTTCATTAAATTTTGTATTGCCTCTCCTGTCTTTTGTATCTTTCTATAGTTTACTGATTGTCCTCCTGTTGTATATTATGATTTACTCACTCCTGTGCTCTAGATTTTTCTTACTCTCCCAGATGGAGCAGAGTTGAGCAAACCATGGCCTGCTTTTGTGAGTAAAGTTCTACCAGCTGGATTGGCCATGCCCTGTAATGGACATATTATCTGTGGTGCTTCCATGCGACAGTAGTGGTCTTGGGTATATGCTACAGAGACTGTATGGCCCACAAAGTTTAAAATATTAATTATTATATTAGAGAAGACTAAAGTACCAAACATTTCATTCACCAATAAAGATATAAGCAAAGTCCATGTGCAGTGACTCACGCCTGTAATCCCAGCAATTTGGGAGGCCAAGGTGGGCAGATCACTTGAGGCCAGGAGTTTGAGACCAGCCTAGCCAACACGGCAAAACCCAATATCTACTAAAAATACAAAAGTGAGTCAGGCGTGGTGGCACACACCTGTAATTCTAGCTATTCAGGAGGCTGAGGCACAAGAATCAAACCCAGGAGGCGAAGGTTGCAGTAAGCCAAGATTTCCACACTGCACTACAGCCTGGGCAAAAGAGAAAGTCCCTGATAACAACAACAAAAAAAGATATTAACAAAACATATTTTCTCAGCCCTTACAGGCCTGAGCCTTAACACACGAAAGACAAGAATTTATGTGACATAGAATTCAAGTGAGCTTTGTTTTTTGTTTTGTTTTTTTTGCATTTTAAAATACTCTTTTTCCTTCTTCATTTCTTGGTATTTAATGCTTCATAAATGATGTGAGGTCCCCTTGATTTTTGTTTTTTTGTCAAGTATTTCTTTATGCATTTATTTTTCAACCAAGATGCTGATAAAATTTTTTCTCTATTAAATTGAAAAAATATATCTCCTGGGGACTTCTGTTTGAGGTAACTTTTCATTGCTATTGCCTGAGACCCAGTGCACCCTTTGCTCTGAAGCCAAAGGCAGCCTCCTTTGATGATCATGTCCTCCGCTTTGCTCTTCCTCTTGGAATTTCAATTCCTATACCTGCCCTCTTTTTCTTTTGCATTTCTCTCTCATTAGTCACTTTTTACTATCTTCTTAATTTCCATTTGAATTTCTCAAGTTCATGTTCCACTTTACTTATTTGGTTTTTGTAATACACAATCTCCATATTCCCACCATCCTACTCCACTTGGTGAGCACACTGTCCATCTTCATTGCCACCTACCCTTACTTTATGAGCCAACAGCTGCTTAAGTCTTGTTTGAATACAACTTAGAGATCTTCTTCTGTATCACCATTTTAAAGGTGAACACTTGCTCTCATTGCTCAGATCAATCTTCTCTATTGAATAGCTGAAGCTTTTCATGGGAACAGTACTTTTTCTCTTTTTGTTCAACCTCATAGAGGGTGACCTGGTGTTAAAATTTGAAATAGGCTTTGTTTGAAACTGGGTGGCTTCCTCTTCAAATCTTTCAGATACAGATTAAGAGGAGAAGGGAATTGATTGTCTTTGTTGCGGTTTGAATCTGCGAGAGTACAGATCTGTTTATCCATCAGGAGATGGAAGTAACGCGTTTTAATTTTGCACAGCAAAGGCCCTTTCTCTTGTCTGCTTGGTGCAGGGGGTGTCGTGCCCTCTCCTCCAGGTGACATGACTGATCGCCTGGGCACCTGTCCTAGAGAACCTCCCCCGTCTGCTGACCTTGCCTGGGAAAGCCGAGGGTTCTTCCCATCCTGCCTAGATGTGAGCATTGAGATTTGCCTTTGACAAGCTGCTCTGATCCTGTGTGTGTCACAGTTTCTATTTTTCCAAGCCCTCGGGGCTATTCCTGAGAAGTAACTGGAGCCATCCCATCTTTCCCGTCTTCTGTTGATGTGAACTGAGTACTCATCAGTTCTTTATTCAGGCTGATTCTAACCAAACTGTAGTTTCCAGAAACTTCTCAGAGACTCTGGTTTATGAACATTGGCTTTCCCTAAGGTTTTTAGCAGGGAGGTAAAATTTCACCTGTAAGTATATTCTTTTAGATGGATTGAGAATTTAGAAAGAGGATCTGAGAGTTCGGCTCTGTCTAGAAGTCACTGCCTATGTTCAGGCTCCTTCTCACAGGGATATTAAAGTGTGAAGCAGAAGTGAGAGTCACCTGCAGTGCAATTCTCTCCTTCAGTCCTCAGAAGTTTGTGGTTCAAGACAAAGCAGACCCATCCTCCTGTAGTTTTTGACTCTCAACAGTTAGAGGAAGACACCTATGGGTCTTCAGACAGTAGCAGAATCCCTACACAGTTCAGTAAGCTGAGCTTTCTCTTGTGGCTGTGATCACAAGAGAATTGTGTAAAACCTGTGAAGAGTTTAATGAGTCTTTTACTAGGAATAAAAGAAGTGAAACTATTCACACACCTGGGGATCTGTGTGATGTTAGGTGGTAGCCTTGTCAGTTCAGGCTGCCATAATAGAAAACCTGGGCGGGTATAGACTGGGCAGCTTAGACAGTTGACATTGGTTTCTCAGAGCTCTGGGGGATAGAAGTCCGAGATCAGGGTGCCAGCATGGTCAGGCTCTTGGTGAGGGTTCTCCTTCTGGGTCACAGATGGATACCTCCCTGCATCCTCACCTGATGAAGAGAGACAGAGAGCTCTCTGGTCCCTTTCTCTTTACATAAGGGCATGAATCTCATCATGGGGTTTACCCTCATGACATCATCTAATCCTAATCACTCCCAAAGGCCCCACCTCCTAACGCATCACACTGAGGCTTAGGGTTTCAACATGTGGATTTGGGGAGGACACAAACTTTCCGTCCATATTAGTGGTAGTTGCATGGCACCGTGTCTAATTTAAATCCCAGAAGTAGCCAGGAAGATAGAGGTTGCTTTGCTCATGTAGAGATGAGGAAACTGAGGCACACAAGGGATTAAGTGACATCTTGCAGTAGCTGCCTGACTGCCTTCCCTGGAACAGAGGAAAGGATTCTAGCTACAGTTAAAAGCCCTCGGATCACACCTGGTTCTTCCCTTCCCTCTGCACTCTAGTGTCCTCATCTGTAGGAGAGGCGCTTGGGTTGAGCCAGTGGCTTTCAAACTTCTCAGCTTCAGAACTCTTTGTGCAAAAGAAATCCCACTAAGAAACTCAAGACATAAAATCGATAAAGGCAGCACGGTGCGGGTGAAGCAGCCAGGGAAGCCTGCGTCCTGAACACTCAGCCCTCCCTTCCTGCTGGCAGCAGCTGCCGAGGGGGATCCAGAGCACAGGTTGCTCTCTGTGCTGACAGTGTCTGATCCCAGACTCATTAAATGGTATCAGAAGAAGTTCGGGAAGAAGTGTGGTTTGTATTTCAAAGGAGAAGGAGGCAAGGTTGACAAAGGGCACATGAGCTGTCATTATTCTGGAATGCTGGCAGAGCAGTCGTCTTTGCCCAAAAAGGGTTTGAAAAGGGAACATTGCACACTCACTTTTTTTATGTGCTGTCCACATTTAGCTTCTTGCTGGGGCATTCGTAGCCAGTGAGAAACCTGCTCTCTACAAGTGGACCACATAGTTTAGTTCCTCTTAATGAAAAAGGTTTTTGATGTTTACCTGGAATTTTCATGTTTTTTTTTTTCGTTTCATGAGTTTGCTGTCGTCTTGTAAAGACCAATCTCAGAAATGGGTTTTTAAAAAGAAACTTTGGGACAGAATAAAATCCCAGAATAATAAACTATTCCTAAAGAGGTCACATCAATAGTTCTCAACTGGGGGTGATTTTGACTTCCAGGAGGCACTTGGAAAGTTCTGGAGATATTTTTGATTTTGTTTGTGTGGTTTTTTGGAGGTTTTGGTTTTTTAGGGGGTGTGTGTGTGTCTGTGTGTGTATTTGTTTGTTTTTGAGACAGAGTCTCACTCTGTTACCCAGGCTGGAGTGCAGTTGTACAATCTTGGCTCACTGCAACCTCCACCTCCCGGGTTCTAGCGATTCTCCTGCCTCAGCCTCCTGAATAGCTGGGATTACAGGTGCACACCACTATGCCAGGCTAATTTTTGTATTCTTGTAGAGACAAGGTTTCACCTAACCCAGGTGGTCAGGCTGGTCTCAAACTCCTGACCTCGTGATCTGCCTGCCTCTGCCTCCCAAAGTGTTGGAATTACAAGCATAAGCCACCACACCTGGCTGTTTGTTTGTTTTGAGATGGTGCCACGTTCTGCTGCCCAGGCTAGAGTACAATGGTGCAATTTCGGCTCACTGCAACCTCCACCTCCTGAGTTCAAGCAATTCTCCTGCCTCAGCCTCCCAAGTAGTTGGGATTACAGGCACCTGCCACCATGGCCAGCTAATTTTTGTATTTTTAGTAGAAACGGGATTTCTCCATGTTGGCCAGGCTGGTCTCGACCTCCTGACCTCAAGTTATTTGCCTGCCTCGGTCTCCCAAAGTGCTAGGATTACAGGTATGAGCCACTGCGCCCAGCCCAAGATCTCTTTTTGTCACAGTGTCACAATTGGAGTGGGTGATGCTGCTGGCATTGTGTAGGTTGGACCAGGGATGCTGCCAAATGTCCCACAACCACAGGACAGCCGCCACAACAGAGAATTAACCAGCCCAAAATGGCAACAGTTCCAAGATCAACAAACTCTGGTTTATGCTACAGGAATTCCTGAAATTTACCAAAATACATTAGAAACAGCACATTTAAAGCAGACATCGGTTACTATTATTGTTCAGATTTTATTTACTGTGCTGCCAACATCTTAGCTAGTGATTCAAAACAAAACAAACAAGCCAAACAAATCCTCAGGTCTCCAGATGCCTCGAGGTCCCCAAAGAGGCAATAGTTGTCTACTCACTATTTGTTGCATTGTGATTAAATTCACATAATGTGAAATTCACAATTTTAATCATTTTAAATTGTAAAATTCAGTAGCATTTAATACACTGACCATGCTATCCAACCATCACCACTATCTAATTCCAAAACACTTCATGACCCTAGAATGAAATCTGGGTCCCATTAGCAGTCACTCTGCATTCCCCACCCCTCAAGTCCCTGGCAGTCATCAATCCGTATGGATGTGCTGATTCCTGATACTGCATATGAATGGGATCATATATGTGACATTTTGTGTGTCCTTCTTCATTCTGCATAATGTTATCATGTTTCATCCATGTTGTGGCATGTTTCAGTACTTCATTCCTTTTGTATGACTGAATACTATTTATTTGTATGGATATACCGTGTTTTATTTATCCATTCATCTGTTGATGGACATTTAAGTTGTTTCTGCCTTGTGATTACTGTGACTAGCATTGCTATGAACATTCATGTACAAGTTTTGTTTGAGTACCTGTTTTCAGTTCTTTCAGGTATACCCCTAGGAGTTGAATTGCTGGGTCATATGAAACTTCTACATTTAGCTAATAAAGGAACTGCCAAATAGTTTTTCATAGCAACTTCCCCAAATGTGAATACAAATGTGATACAAATGGAATTGTATCACATTTCATATGTCTTCTGTCTTTATGACAGCACCACACTGTTTTGATTACTGTAGCTTCATAGTTAGTTCTGGAATTGCTACCCACTATTTTTCACATTTCTAAAAGTTTAATAGAAACTTTCAAAAAGACTACCTCTTTTTAAAGAAAACGATGTAGAATAGTACAGGTATACAATGTCTTTGTATTCCTAAGTTCAAAAGCTCTGAAAATGGAAAGTTCTACATTAATAATTTGGGGCCAAGGAGGCGGAGGTTGCAGTGAGCCGAGATCGCACCATTGCACTCCAGCCTGGGTAACAAGAGCGAAACCTGTCTCAAAAAAATAATAATAATAATAATTTGGGGCCAAAGTCTGATGTTATCAGAACTCATTTGTCAGTGAACCCAATCTGTCAGGTGAGTCCATTTATAGATTTTATAGTTTACACATTGTATTGCAGAAATATTTATGTGTTTGATTGTAGGGTGCTGATCCAAATCCCACTGGTAGTAGTATACAATATACAACATATGATCCATATGACCTTTATAAAATCTGAAAAATCCTGATTTCCAAAACACATCTAATACCAAAGGTTTTGAAAAAGGAATGGTGGACTTGTATTACAGCATTGGTTATCTCATGATGCTCAAAACTCTCATGATTTTAAAATCTTTGATTAGAAAAACACAAAGGGAAACAAATAATCCCAACTTGCTTTATGCACCTAACATTTAGGCACAGCATGTGTTCGCCAATATATTAGGCACTTTACCACTCTGTCTCTGCAGCCATTGTGCTCCGTTTGTGAATTCCTTCAGATATTTACACAATGTGAAATGTTGCACTTGAATCAGTTCCTTTGTTTTAAACATCGTCCTTGTGGATCATCCTTTAAAATAAAAATGCCCAGCTTATCTATGAGGCAGGTGCATTGTGACTCTGGTACATCCAATCCTACATTCTTAGTCCATTATTCAAGTGTAGTTTCATTTAATTCCATAGTTCCTCTATATGATAATGAGGAGGTATTTTTATCCCCATTTTATCTGACAAAAAAGTTAGTCTATATAGTTTTAACTGCCCCACAGAGCCATGTTGATCATATGGCAAACAAGGCATTTGCCATGGCCATCAGTTCCAAGAGAAAATAGACAGTCCTACACTTTCTACCCCGACCCTGATTATCTCGTGTGGTTTACTGGACAAAGGGAAGAAGCAGACAAATGAGAGGAACTGAAGCTGGAAAGGGCCAGGAGAAATAGAGGGATGAGCAGGAAACTGGGGGACAAAGGGAGTAAATTATTAACAAGGCGAGTCTAATGTTCACTGAGTTCTCAGATGTTGTCACATCCAGTTCTTATCCTGCACTTGCTGATTAATCAAGACATATTCACAAAGCACTAATCATCTACTGGGTGCTCAGTTCTGAGCTAAGTCTTCCAGAGGTCAGGAAGAAGAGAAGCTACTTTCTTCAAGTCTGATTTGGGGAAAAGGATAACACATGTGAAACAATAATCATCAGGACAAGATAATGTTCATTATAAATGCTCTAAGAATCCAGAGGGGAGATATGCCAGACAGGTCTTAATTGCGGAAATTTCCATAGAAGGAAGGAGTCTTCAACTGGGTCTTCAAAGGTAGGATTTGAAAAGCCAATAGAAGCTCCAAGACAGGAGTGAACACAGCACATTCATGAGCTCATGAGATAATCCTCAATTGAGTGTGTGTGTGTGTGTGTATGTAGAGAGAGAGAGTGAGTGAGTGTGTGAGTCATGGAAAAAACATTGACCAGAAGACTTGGTGAGACAATATTATTCTGGGTGTCTTTTTGAAAATCAGTCAAATATTTTGGCCATAAAATAAGAGGAAGTGGGAGCCACTGGGGGTCTGAGGCAGGGAACCAACACTGTAGAGCAGTGTTAGAATAAGATCAGGTCTGCAGTGATGGCAAGGTGTGCTGAAGTGAGAGATTCAGGCTGGCTGTTTAGGTTTGAATGAGGACCTGTCCAGGGGTGTGGCAGTAAGATACAGAAGGTCGGGGGGAGAACAGGGATATTTCAAGGCAAGTCAATGGGAATGAGAGACTACGTCTGAGGAATCAGAGTGAAATTAATGAAAGAGACTTTTGAGCTTTGCATGAAGTAGGGAGTAGTTGTCTGCAGACAGAGATGCTGGAGAGGAGTTGGTTCCAGAAAGCCTTTAGTATTGACCATAAATTGCCTGAAATTATGGTGTTTAAGTGAAACTACCTGTAACTGTGCTGTTCAATATGGTAGCCTCTAGCCACATATAAGAAATTAAATTGAAATTGAAATTAGATAAAATTAAAAATTCAGTTTTGCAGTCAGGCTAACTGCATTTCAAGTGCTCCATAACTTCATAGGGCTAATGGCCACTGCACTGGACAGCACAGATATAGAATATTTCCATCTTCTCAGAATGTTCTATTGGACAGGGTTGACCTAGAGACCAGTAGAAATATTGGCATTTGGTGAGGGAGAGCTCTTGAGATGAGAGTCATGGGAATAGAAAATAGCAAAGCTAAGGAAATGGGTCACCTCCTCAGGAGAGCTGAACTTTAGAATATGTTGGCATGAAGAAGAACAAGCAGAGCATTGGCAACAAAAGCCAAAATAGACAAATGGGACCTTATCAAACTCCACAGCTTCTGCACAGCAAAAGAAACAGTCACTAGAGTGAATCGGCAACCAACAGAATGCGAAAAAATTTTTGCAGCCTACCCGTCTGACAAAGGGCTGATATCCAGAATTTACAAAGAACTAAAACAGATTTACAAGAAAAAAACAAGCCCATTCAAAAGTGGGTGAAGGATATGAACAGATACTTTACAAAAGAAGACATACACAAGGCCAACAAACATAGGAAAAAATGCTCATCATCACTGGTCATTAGAGAAATGCAAATCAAAACTACATTGAGATACCATCTCACACCAGTCAGAATGGCGATCATTAAAAAATCTGGAGACAACAGATGCTGGAGAGGATGTGGAGAAATAGGAACACCTTTACACTGTTGGTGGGAGTGTAAATTAGTTCAACCATTGTGGAAGACAGTGTGGCGATTCCTCAAGGACCTAGAAATAGAAATTCCATTTGACCCAGCAATCCCATTACTGGGTATATATCCAAAGGATTATAAATCGTTCTACTATAAGGACACATGCACACGAATGTTCATTGCAGCACAGTTTACAATAGCAAAGACCTGGAACCAACCCAAATGCCCATCGATGATAGACTGAACAGGGAAAATGTGGCACATATACACCATGGAATATTATGCAGCCATCAAAAACAATGAGTTCGCATCCTTTGTAGGGACATGGATTAACCTGGAAACCATCATTCTCAGGAAACTGACAAAAGAACACAAAATCAAACACTGCATGTTCTCACTCATAGGCGGGTGTTGAACAATGAGAACACATGGACACAGGGAGGGGAGCACTACACACTGGGGTCTGTTGGGGGGAAATAGGGGAGGGACAGCGGGGGGTGGGGAGTTGGGGAGAG
Source organism: Aotus nancymaae (assembly GCF_030222135.1). Classification (NCBI taxonomy): domain Eukaryota; kingdom Metazoa; phylum Chordata; class Mammalia; order Primates; family Aotidae; genus Aotus; species Aotus nancymaae. Next base: position 25,143,498 of record NW_026988494.1, on the reverse strand, counting down.
ATGGCATGGGGAGAAATGCCAGATCTAGGTGAAGGGGAGGAAGGCAGCAAATCACACTGCCACGTATGCACCTATGCAACAATCTTGCATGTTCTTCACATGTACCCCAAAACCTAAAATGCAATAAAAATAAAAATAAAAAAAAGAAGAACAAGCAGAAATTGCATGACGTTTTGGAAAAGTGGGAGACTCAGCATAGCATAAAATCCTGGCAACAAAAAGAAGAGAGAATTTTAGTGAAGAGAAGGTGATGCCAATGTCAAATACAGCAGAGAAGTCAAGAAGAAAGAAAATTAGAAAAAAAATAGTGTTTAGTAATCTGAGGTGATTTGTGACCTATCAAAGCTGATGCAGAGTCGGGAAGAGATGTCATTGCATAGGAATGTCACCAGCTTTCTCTTGTGCTGGGGTAGGAGTTGTGGATCTAGGAACAGTTTCAGCAGAATGTTAGGGACGGGAGGCTTGTCATGGAGGATGTGGAAATGAAAGTGGAGATGGGGAACAGAGCCAGGAGCTAAGAGGACAAAGCAACGGGATGAAAGATTGTACTGTCACCATCAAGGGCTCCACCAAGGGTCAAATTTTGGTGGGTTTTTTTTTTTCCCCAAGAAAAGAAAGATGAGTACAGAAGAAGGGGGAATCTGTAGGCAGTGGTTGAGCAGATTCGAATGAAGAGGGTATCTGGGAAAGCCAGATGCCTTCACAGTTGGAATGGAGTAAGAAAGGAGATGCTAGAGTGGGGTAGCCTTTGGGGGCTCAGGCAGTGGAGCATAAAGGGAGCTGTCATTTTCTGAGACTGGAACAGTTGCTTGAAACCAATGTGTCAGCCTGAACTGCCTGCTACTCCCCACTTCCCTTCCACTGGATTCTTTCTTGTGATTGCTTTCCATTTGGATTTCAGTTTGCCCTTTACGTGCTTTGTTTCATTAAATCCATGTGAACGTTTGGGAGCAATGGGTATTTTGATTCTCATTTCCAACCTGAGGAAAGTGTGGCAGAGGGTGGTTAAGTAACTGGCCCAAGATATGCAGCAAGTAAGTGACAGTAGAAGCTGGAACCTGTTCTCTCTGGTGCCCTTAACACCCCCTGTATTCTTCACCCAGTGCACTCATGCAACCAGCGTATTCCTGCTATCGTGACTGCTTGCTGCAACTCTGATCATGCCCACATAAGGCTGTGTTTGCTCTCTATAACCATAATTCTCCTCTCATTACTGAGAGCTGGAAAAATGGTTGAGGGGAAATTACACAAATAACACCTCCTGGTGTCGACCCAGCCTCCATAGGGGACAAAAATGCTTAGCAACTCTTTCAAAGTATCCAAGACAAAACTTGACCTTTAAGCAGTTTCTCCATTTAGAGTTAAATTTGTCTTTTGCAAATATGGTTTGAATAAATCAAGACTTCCTGTTTTAGCTATTTAATGGGAAGGTAATATTTCCAATCTGATTTTAAATTTTTCTTTTGCCAAATTCCACAGGGCAAGAAAAAAAAAAAAGAATGCTAAAGTTCAGGATAAAAAAGAACCTTCCCAAGAAGTGCATTGGTACAAACCATTGCTGTGGTCATCGTAAATGTCTTTTACTTTTACTTTCCAAACCAAAGTCTAGGGTTTCCATGGTAACCGCTTTGACCCCAGCTGGTTTGCATCATTTTGTTTGTATAGAAGCCAGTGGAGCAGGGCTCAGCTGTGTCACAAAGTTCAGGTGTCAATATGCATCTCCCGGGACAAATACCAGAGAGAAAAATATTGCATGCGACACCCTCTCCTACCCAACAACTACCTTCCCAAACCCTAGCACTCTGTTACTGCGCTGACCAAATGCCCAGGGATTTCCAGTCTCCCATCCTCTCAAAGTCAAACCTCTAGCTGCATCCAACTGTGACTTCTCTATATGTCTAACTACATCCATTGGAAAGGAATTAAAGCAGCAGGCTTTTAATTTACAAATGTCGCATCCATTTGAATGTTCTTGGGCAATAGTGTTTCATAAGGGTCAGAACGCAGATTCGACAACCCCAGCCAAGTGAAAACTTGAGAAATTGCAGATTGTCTTCCTGTGATTCACCCAGGATTCCAGATGGAAGTTATTTCCCAAGGTCAGTGCAAAGCTCCATACAAAGGTGTCTCCTACACAGAACATGTGGTGTGAGGCTGTGCCGAGGGTCAAGGCTTCCATTCCTGTTCGCTCCTTGACCTTGGCAGAGTTAGCCTGCCTCCGAGAGCGTCTCTCTAGCCATGGGGGAATCCTACGAACAGTTTGTGCCTTTCTTCCCCTACACCCTTCCCACCACCCCACCCCAAGTCCTGTTCCTATTTTCTAGGCTTCATGAGGGCACTAAGGAAGAAATATGCCTCCTTCCACCAAAAGACTTCTATTTCTTAAAATAAATCCCAGTTTTTCTCTTCTGGAAAGCCATCTCAGAGTGGACTAAGATCTCAAAATATCTTTTATTTACTTTATTCAAGAAACATTGAGAGTCTACTGGGCGCCAGACAGGAACAGACCCTGATTTCAAGGTGGAGACTAGCATGTAATCAAGCCCAATAAAGGACCAAAATAATTGTACACATACAGTCAGGAGGCTGGTTTTCCAATATGAAGTTCAGGATGTCCAAACATTCTTCATAAAGAAGTGAAGCACCACTTAACTAGCACCCTCATTGCCTTCTAATATTATTAGCATGCATAGTCCATCATTATAGCATATCCTTTTAATATAATTAGCATGCATAGTGCATTGTTAAATACACAAATTTGCATGCAAGTCTGTCTTGAGATCTATTGAAGTGACAAAAATCTCGAGTGTAAAGACCTGGTCTTCGTTATACTGGGTTTAATGTCTGACCTTCCCAGAATAGAGCTGGTCACACAGTGAGGGTCAGGTGGCCTTAACTCTGGTTCCAGAGCTGAGGGGACACGTGAGAAGAAACACAGGTGGTTTACCTGAGGGGGTGACCCTATGCAGACATTGAGGAGGGAGGCCTTTCCTCTGTGTCCAGGTGAGGAATGGATCGACATCTAAGCCCAAAGCTACAGAATAGGGACTTGGACACAGTACTTGTCTCTTCTACCACTTCTTTCTTTGATAGTAATGGCATCTACATTTTTAGCATTTCAAATGTTCAGATGACCCTGGTTCTCCCTTGCTTTGTGCCCTTGGGAAGCGTCCTTCTCTCCAGGCCTCAGTTCTTCATCAGCTGAATGATGGAAGTGGCTTAAGTGATCATCTTTTAAGCTCTAAATTGTGTTCCATAGGCCTAACCTGAATCAGTCTTAATCAGCTTCGAATCCTCAAGGCCTAAGCACAGTAGAAAGTCCTGAATAAATATTTATTGAATTAAATCGAAGAGACTCAAAGTCCAGTCCTACACTGTTGGAGAGCACAGAGATCCCAGTTACTGTGCCCTATTTTATATGAGCAGCAAAGTGAAGGGTCTGGATTTTCTACCCATCACTGAGCCTCAGAAGATGGTATCAGTGACTTGGATGTGTAAGCTGCTCTAACTTGGCTTCTTCAGATACAGATTCATACAAAGCCTGGACCTGTGCCTTGGGTTGTTAAATATCTGAATGTAAAAGGGAAAAACACATCAATTGTCCAAAGTACTTAAATGTGGTCTTATAAACTAAAAAACTAAGCACGCAGCTTTTTGGTGCCTGAATAAAAGAAAACATGGTGTGGAACATCTGCAGCATTAAACGCCTGTCCTGGTTTGTACTCAACTACTTGGCTTAAATTTGCACAGCCCCGAGAAATACGAGTCTTGTGATTGGTATAGACAGCCAACTGGAGCAACTCAAGCCACAAAACATCTGAATTGTCCTGGTTGTACACTGCACTGTGCACAGCCACTGAAACACAATTTCAGTTCTCTGTCTTCTACGTTACTTTGGTAGAAACTAAAGTAATATATTGAGACAGGAATCAAAGCCAGTAAATGTGGGAACATTCTGAGCATACATGAGAGGTACTGAGCTTCTATTCAGTGAGCCTTCTCCAAACGTATCAGCTCACTCAGGTGGGTGTCAAAATAGCCCTTGCAAAATCGTCTCATAAAGCAAATCTTTTTTTCCTGTGCTATAACATATCCCAACTGTAGACACTGGTCAGGCCTCTGGCATTGTTCAGTTTCGTGGGTTTTCTCTTCAAGGTGCAAAGAATGGTAGAAGGGACTTTTGCAGGATTAGCATTTACAATGCTTTGTCAGGGCCATGGGATTAGACTTAATGAGTCAGCGATCAGTAGCTTCATTCATTGCCATGGACACAGATGCATTAAAGAGTGGAACAGGCCGGGCGCGGTGGCTCACGCCTGTAATCCCAACACTTTGGGAGGCTGAGGTGGGTGGATCACGAGGTCAAGAGATTGAGACCATCCTGGTCAACATGGTGAAACCCTGTCTCTACTAAAAATACAAAAAATTAGCTGGGCACGGTGGCGCATGCCTGTAATCTCAGCTATTCCAGAGGCTGAGGCAGAAGAAATGCGTGAACCCAGGAGGCGGAGGTTGTGGTGAGCCGAGATTGCACCATTGCACTCCAGCCTGGGTAACAAGAGCGAAACTCCGTCTCAAAAAAAAAAAAAAAAAAAAAGAAAGAGTGGAACAAGATCCAACATTGATGTCTTTGCTGAGGGTCACACTGAACTATCAACTGCATCATGAGCATCTTTAGAAGTCAGCATCTTGGCAAAAGACATAAGAACCAAAATGAAGAACTACAAGACTGTACCTTTTGACAGATGCTTCCCCAACCAGACTAGGAACTGCTGGCAGAACTTCTTGGACTTTCTGTGAAAAGGCAATGACCACTGAAGTGGCTGACATCTCTATGTGTGAATGATACTAGTGTGTGCACAAGTTCTTCTGCCCTGCTCCTGAGTCTTAGCCTAGGATGACAACTGGGCTAAAGACACATTTCCTGGAAAGATCTGAACAGGCTGCATCTCACCCCTCCTACATCCTACATCCTTCTCCCAGGCAAAGGGGAACCTGGGGACATGGTGATCCCCACCCTGGAGCCCTGAATCATGACTTAACTATGAATAAAAATGCATTGGAAAAGCAGGGGGGAAGGAGTGGAAAGAACACAAAATAATGAATCAGAGAGGGCATTCCAGGGTGCATTCCAGCTTTGTCAGTAACCCCATTCACCATGTCACTGAATGTCTCTGTGAGGAACTGCATTTCCTACCTGACATAGTTTGGGTATATCCCCACCCAAGTCTCACCTTGAGTTGTAGTTTGCATAATCCCCATGTATTGTGAGAGGGACCAGTGAAAGGTAATTGAATCATGGGGGCGGTTTCCCCCATGCTATTCTCGTAATAGTAAGTTCTCATAAGATCTGATGGTTTTACAAGGGGCTTCTCCCTTAACTAGGCTCTCATTCTTCTCTCTCCTGCCACCCTGCAAAGGACATGTTTGCTTCCCCTTCCAGCATAATTGTAAGTTTCTTAAGGCCTCCCCAGCTCTTCAGAACTGAGTCAATTAAGCCTCTTTCTTTTATAAATTACCCAGTCTTAGGTATTTCCTTATAGCAGTGTGAGAACAGACTAATACATTACCTGGGAAACTGGGTTTGTAAAAAGCTGCCTCAATTAATTCAGAATAGCATTGCTGGAGAAGGAAAAAATTTGCATACTACAAAAGTTACATGTTATAAAAATGTAAGATTGTCTTGTTACATAGATCACAAGGCATGAAGAATCACTAGCTAAAGCAGCAGCCAGTCCATCTGTGATGAATTATATAATAGTGCAGTCAGCAGACAAGGGCCAGGTCACCAAAGAAAATAAGTGTTTAGGGACATGTATGGCAACATGACAGAGTAACCTGATTTCTAGGAAATGTAGTAGTAAAAATAGGGGCTTGTATTTGCTTGACATTGGCTTTCTAATTTCATTTTTTACTATTTATTTTCATACATTAAAAAAAAAAGTCGTAGTGCACAATGGGTTTGAGAAAAACTGGCTCTTTACACTGATGATTTGAGAAGCTCTGGTATGTGTGGCATCAAAAATCCTAGGAAACAAGTAAAGAATTAAAATAGAAGTCTGCATGTTTTACCTATCCAGCGAAAAGTCTGCAGGGAGTGGAAAAAGTCCAGCATTAAAACTGGATAGGTCACTTTTCTGCCAGATGCTGGTGTCCTATAGACCCAGCCAGAGGACATGCTTTGATGCTCCACCCTTGGAGATGCACTGAGTAGTCAGAGGAATACAGGTCCAAAGTGAAGAGCTATCTGACCATAGGGGCTGGTGTTTCTTCTGGGCTGGTGGGACCTAGGTGGAGATTGTTGTGCTCTACAAGGCTATATAACACTCATGAGAGTCTACAGTCAACTGAAGAAAGAGAGAATACTAATTTCCATGTCTGGAAACATCAGAAATGGCTGAATAATCAGCAGACAGCCTGACTTGTATTTTAGTCATCCTATCTCTAAAAGAATGCAACTTAAAAACAAATCCTAGGCCGGGTGCAGTGGCTCACCCCTGTAATCCCAGTAGTCTGGGAGGCTGAGGCAGGCAGATCATCTGAGGTCAGGAATTAGAGACCAGCCTGACCAACATGGTGAAACCCTGTCTCTGCTAAAAACACAAATATTAGCTGGGTGTGGTGGTGCGTGCCTGTAATCTCAGCTACTCAGGAGGCTAAGGCAGGAGAATCGGTTAAACCCAGGAGGTGGAGGTTGCAGTGAGCCGAGACTGAGCCACTGTACTCCAGCCTGGACTATAGAGTGAGACTTCGTCTCAGGAAAAAAAAAAAAATCCTAATATCAAATAGAGAAAGCTTCCCGCTTCTGCCCATCTCATTTCAGCTTTTCACCTATAATTATTCTTCCAGGTAAAATTTAGAACTATTTTGTTTAGTTCTAAGTAGACTCTTGGTTGGAATGCTGTTAATTTATAAATTAGAATGGATAAAGCAGATATATTCACAATCTAAAGACTTCCCTCCCAGAATGCATCACTTCTTTTAAGTCAGTTCATTTTTTGTAGCTTTCTCTATCGTTTATTGCATACATTGTTTATTAAATGCATCCCTTGGTATTTTATAGTTTTGTTGCTACTGTGAGAGGAATCTTGTCTTCCTTTACATTCTAATTATAATTAATGCTGGCATATAAGAAAGCTATAGATTTGAATATATTTAATGTTTACCCAGTTACCTTCCTGCTTTATTATATACCACTAATAATTTGGGTTATCCAGACATTTAAAAAAATTATCAATATTTACTAACTCTGCTTCTCCTTCTCAATACATATATCTCACTTTTCCTTGGCTCATCGCATTAACTATTATTTCCAGAACAACGCTGAATAAATGAAGATATCCTACTGAAATATAACAGGCTTTGCCTTCATCTCAACAGAATAAATTATTTTGAAGCCATATGCCAGCCTCCTCTTCCTCTCCATAGTTTCTCAAATGCTTGCTGATAGAAACAAAATCTCATTCACTGGAGTATGAAAGACAATCTTGGTGAAAATAGGCAAGCCAGATGAATTGTCTCTGCTTTGCCTTAGCAATATGGTGCTAGGAGAAGGTGGGATTTAGGGACTGAGTGTATGTCTATTTCTCAGTTTCCTGCATTTTTTTATAGCATCTTAATTGCTCTCACGAAGAGTGACTGAGTCATTCCTGGCCTTCTTAGTTTGGGCTGGGTCAGTGCAGTTGCCTGAATTTTCCAGCACCCTATGCAAAGTTCTGCCATGGAGATAGCTGGGTGTATTTCTGAGGTGTTTACTTTGAATTTTATTCCTGGTTCCAATTTGAACTCGTATTCAAGGCACCCATCCCTGACAAGGAAAAGGAGACAAAATTTATCCCTTGGTTCTATTTCCAACCCATTCAAAAATAGAAGGCAGAGTTCTCAGGAGCTAAGATGATGGGGGGCTGGGTGCCTGGCTTCCGTGTGGCAAGGTCAAGGGAAATCATCTGGCCAGTGTCACCACTGAAACTGCCCAGGCTGGAAGTCTTGTCTGTTTCCCACTGGAAATAAATTTTACACTCTGAGAATCAGAGGCCCTCTTTTCTTCTGCCTACTCTCATCCTTTATCTATTTCCACACACATGTATATCTATAACTTTACCAATATACATACATGTGACCGTGCACCTGTGCAATGGACACTGCTGTGTGCCCTCTGGGTCCATTCCCTGTGGTGCTGGGAAGGCCAATGTCTGGCAGCTCCCAGCTGGGTCTCAGTCCTGGCGGCTGCCCTCTGCAGATGAGAGCCTCCTTCTTCCTGGGGGCAGCCCACATCCAATGACTGGACAGCTGTCCAGAGCAATGCCAGCTTCCCTGGGATGGGCTGAGGCTTTTGTCCTGACTGCATGGCAGCCCAGCTTCTCCCTCCACCCCATTCTGTTTGCCTCCCTCCCCAACAGATGTGACATGGAAGGCACATCCTCCTGCAGGCAAACCTCCATCCCCAAGTCCACCTCCCAGAGTCTGTTTCTCACTCTACTTCCCTGCCCTAGACAATCTGCTTGAATTGTTAAAGTGTCATCATTTTTCTCTTTTTATTTTTTTTATTTGGTGGGAGTGACCAACCCCTATTCATGTCTTGTGCCATACACCAACTTCAGCTTCCTTCATTTCTCCCAAGAAAACCCACGTCCATGTCCCTGACCTGATTTGTATCTGCCAGTGTCTTCATTAAGTTTTCTCTGAACGCTGTCTGTAATCTATTGATTCCTCCTTTCCTCTGTCAAAGGATACTTATCTAGTTTCTAGACTTTTGCCTCCACAAAGAGTGCACATTGTTTACAGGGGTCCCTTTGTACCTAGATGCTTTTACTTCTGTGGGAGAGACTCCTAAGAGGGCGACTTCTGGTTTAAAGAGCATGTGTGCTTGTAATTTTAATGATGTTGCCAGGTCACTTTCTCAGGGGTCTGGGACACGGTTTCACCAGCAAGGCAGGAGAGTAGCCTGCTGCCTGCTCTCACCGTGAGCATCCCACCTGGAGATCCCACCTGCAGATCAAGGGCTAATCCACTCCAAAGACTCTGTTCACAACTTTAACATTTCTCATTGCAAACCCAATCTCGTCCCTTCTCTTGTGAAAGGGAGGGGAGATTGGGAGGAGGAAGAGAAGGTTGGTGGGCCTGAGAAGTATCCTTGGGTTCTCAGGTGATTTCTTTCTCTAAATGGATGATAAATGTGGGCCGAGACCAGCAGGCCTCTTTCCCTACTCCAGCGTACAAACCACACCGCCAGGCCCAGGCATCCCTTAGGGAGAAGTGGGAGCCAGCCTGGAGCACGGGACTCCACAGGGCAGGGAGCCCACAGTGCAGGGGTAGTGGCTGCTGACAGCCCCAGAGACCACAACAAGGAGCACTAGATGGCACAGAAGGTGCCAGGATGGGAAGGAGGATGCATGCAGCATGTTCCCCTCAGGGCCCAAAACAGTCCTTTGTTCCTTGCAAGTGAAACTATGTTCTTCTTGTCCTGGAAAGAAAGCAAGAAGACAACGGGCATGTGGCTGATCTACCTAGGCTGGAAAGAAAACAGATTGAAGTGGCTATTCTTAAATTTAGGAAAATCTATTTAGGATATTTGGGCACAGATGCACCTCCTCCAGTGTCTAGGACATTGGGTGTAACCTGGCAATTCTGTGACCTCTATAGCCTTTCCAAACTGGCCATGATCAGTGGTGGGGTGTGGGGAGGGGGCTGGCACTGGGCAGTCACAGCAGAGCTCAGTATCAGCCTGCCCACTTGAGCACCAGGCAAGGCATTGCAGGCTCTCTCTCCCCGCACCGTCTCTCTTTCTCTCTCCCGCCTCTCTCCTCTCTTTCTTTCTCTCTCTTTCCCCCTCCCACTCCCCACTCCCCCTCTTCTCTCTCTCTGCCTTGTCATCATCATTGGCATCTCCTCTCCCCTTACTCCTGTGTGAAATTAGCCTGACCCTATATGCTGTTTTTGTGACACAGAATCATTATCCATAATAAGCATTTCATAACTTAATCCATTTCTGCCAATTGTTTTAAATCTCTCTTATTAGCTATGTTAAGCATGCTATTATCTTAATCTTCTTAACATCCATGTGAGAGTTTGACAAGTCAGCAGGGGATCTTGCCTTTGCTGCCAAGGATATGTGATTAGGTTACAGCTCCAGAGACTGCAGCGGCAAAGCCCCAACTAGACCCATCTCCCAAGTATATTTCTTCAACTATAAAAGATCTCAGTTCCCCAAAGTCCAGGAAGAAACAGTGCATCCATGAGAACGAAGACACTTCTACAGACCAATATCTTGGGCTTTCATTCAGTCATTTAACTTTGTGTGTATAAGATAAAGAGAAAAAGGGTGAGAGAAAGACTCCCTCCCATCCTCAATGACCCTAACCTCATCTGGGAGGCTACTGCAACAACCTAGCTGGGTTCTGGCAGGCTGTAGAAGCAATTTTACCATTCCAAGGGAGTTAACACAGGCCCAGAGGGAGTAGTTGACACTCTGGTAGAACTTGAATTGTGCCTTCCCCTAGGATCATCTCAGGGTAAGCAAATAATTTGAGTTTTGGCAGCTGCGATGACTGTGGGCAGAACAGCTTATTTCTTGGTTAATTCCTTAAATAAATCCTCATCTCGGCAAACTCTTATTACAGCCACAACTGATGAGAAGTTTTGACTATGCTGTCTCTCCAGCCAAACTGTCTTTGGTTTAACCCTCTGTTAACTCTTCCCCTTTCTATGTTAGGAAAATATTGTCTGGGTTCAGAGTGTCATCTTTTCATGGCTGTTTATTTCCCTGTGGTCCAGTCATGTGTTATCCTACCATGAACAAGGGAGTCTTGATGAGTATGTTTGAGGTTCTGGAGATGCCAGAAGAAAACAAGGCTCCAAGCCAGCTTTTAGAGTGCAAGATCTTAGGGAGCACCATAATGTCACAGCCAAGTTTCTCCCCTTTCTTTGAAATAAGGGCATCAAGAGCTGCCTTCAAGCTTTGAGGGCAGGTGCAGAAGAAATAAACCATGAAGCATCTCTTCTAATACTGGTCTTGTGTGTCTACCCATCCTTCGGCTTTCTCTTCAGGGGACCTGTCCAGAAGCAATCCCAGAAGCAGAGTCAGCTCTGGGCGGGAGGTGATAAATGGATAGACTGAATTATTGACACTTCTGACATAGATCTCAGAATGGAATCCATTAGAGGCTCAGGGCAGTGGTCACTCTCATATACACTGGGTGCTATCTTTGATCATCAGACATTCCTTCTCCCTGAAACACCCCAGTTCCCCATCCATCCCCACCCCCAAGACATACACTCTTGACATTCAGGAGTGTGGAGCCACTATTTCCCAAATGCTTTGACCTCTACTTAGCTTGTTTGCACCTTAGCTAAGGATTTTCATGTTCTTCTGCAAAAAACATAGTAGGGGCCTGTGGGGCTGTCTATAAGTGATGTGTTATGGAATTGCTTTTTTTCCAGGTTTTAATTTTCTACTAGGCTGTTCTGAATTCCACTGCAGCCTTTTTGCCTATCTTTATAATAAACTCCAAACACAGGGAGTATTTCTTGTTTCCAGATGTGAAATCCAGGATTATTTAACTTGTAGCTGTATTTCTTTAAGAGGTTATTACGCATTTTATCATATTACTGACCGTTTTTCCTTTTTTCATTCATTCAATCATCCTTTTTTTCCCTATGGGTAAAATTCATATTATAATTTTAAATGCCAAGGAAAATTCTATTAGAATGACATATTTATTAAAAATGTGGGATGAATTGGGATCTTTGAAGTATCTTTGCTTTAAGGAGTGCATATAGCTTATTGCTACCCCACTTTTGAGAAAGTTCCCCAGGCACCATCTTGTTTTCCGGCTGTGCCTTTCCCAGGGCAGTTCTGACTTGTCCCTTCCACCTTGTGAGGACATGGATAGAAGGAGCCTTCCATGAACCAGAAAGCGGACCTCACCAGACACCACATCTTCTGGCACCTGGTTACTGGACTTCCTGGCATCCAGAACTATAAGAAATATATTTCTGTTTTTTATATGCCAGCTAATTTAGGGCATCTTGTTATAGCAGCCCAAACAGACTAAGACACTCAGAGAATTTAAATAGGTATCATGTGTCACTAAGCTAGCAAGTGGCAAAGCTGGAATTTAAATCCACATCTGTCTACAAGATTTCCATTCAATTTCAACATTTCCCTTAAACAAGTTTTGGCTGCAGTGAGACATTAAAATGATAGCTATGGTACCATCCTGTGGCAGTTTTTAGAAAAACCCAATTATTTCACAAACGTGAATCATTGTTGTATTAAGTCATAATAATAGAAAGGTTAACCTTTATTTAGTGCTTACCATGTGCCAGATGCTATTTTAAGCACATTGCATGAATCATCTAATTTCATCGTCACACTGTACCACGAGGGGGATTCAGTTCTTGCACCCCATTTTACAGATGAGGAAACTGAGGGTTATCAAGATGCCGAATGGGCACGATCATGCATGGCTGTGTCATCAATACATATAAACTTGTGGCCTCCCTCAGACTGTGTAACCCTAAGTTTTTTCATTTTTCCTAAAATCTGAAGTGAAGAATGTTATGGTAATTGACTGAAGTCTTATGAGATGATCTCTTGAATCTATTTCCAGTTGGTAACTGGGTGCTTCTGGTTGGCAGACAGCTCTCCTACAGGTCCTATTCAGGGATCAGACTGGGAGACCTTCGCCCTATGCAAGGCATGATACAATGTGCTAGGGAGCTAGCATAAGACCCAAGATCTTTCTCTCTGTCTGGGGAGGCTGACAGGAACATACCAAGAAGGCAAAGAAAGGTGACACATGCTGGAGCCAAGGGCATAGGACCAAGGAGCATCACAGTGGTCAGACTGGGAGGTAAGCACAGACAAAGATGAGCACAGGTCTGCAAGACTGTTAAGGCCTCAGGAAATGTCTTCATTTCTTTAAAATCGAGACAACAAAACAGACTTTTGGTCAAAGAAAACGTATTTGTATACAATATAGTCATCTTTTTACCAATAGAGTTATACAATATAATTTTTAACACTTTGCATGGAAGAAGGAGCCTATGAAGGTAAGAGTCATTGGAGCCATAAGAGTCATAATGTGACCCTGCCATTGCCCCCTGGATGCAGGTCACTCCAAGGCCTTTGTGGGTGGCAGAGCTACAAATGGACAGAGCCTGGATCCCTGAATTTGGTCTGCAGGAGAACTGCTTGCCAATCAGTAACACCCAACTACCCACTGAAAATAGATACAAGAGATCATCTCATGAGACTTCAGTTAATTACTGTAGCATTCTTCCTTTCATTGTCTTACGGAAAAAATGAAGAAACTTAAAGTTCCATGGCCTGAGGAAGGCCACAGAAGGAAACTCAGCTCGAGCTGAGCTTTGAGGGGCAGGAAGTACTAGCTCAGCTGGAATGTACCCTTTGTTCATGATCTCCACGAGGAGAATGAATTCAGTGTATAAGTGACCTGGCCATCTCCTCAGGAAGAATAGGTAAGCACTCTCTGGACAGAATGTGTTTTTGACACGGCCAGTGCCCAGCTCAGCACCTGGAACATTGTAGGAATTCAAGGAATGGGGTTCATACCCTCATGCAAACAGCAGTGTGCAGAACTTGGAAGTGGATTTTTCTGTTTTAAGGAAGTAACAAATAGTCAATCAACCTTTAGTATCAAACCAGAACACCTGCAGGATACAAAAGAGACTGTTCTCTTAAGGATTGTTAAATCAGGAGGGAGAGGATAAATTAGCATGCATGTACAATTTATATATCATTACAAGCTAAATTCTGATTTTTCTTCAAGAACGACAGTTGCTCTGTGAACTGACATAGTTAAAAAAGACTTTGTGGAGGATGTGAAACTTGACCCGGGATTTAGGGAATAAGTGGGATCTAAGTATCAAAATTAGGAAGTTTTGACAAGAATAGCTGACAACTAGAAGTTGGGGTGGTATGGCTTTTGGGGGATGAGAGGCTCCAGGATGACCAGTGAAAAGTGTTCATGGTCATTTTACAGGAAATGAAGTAGGGCAGAATTAGAAAACAAACAAGTCCCATCTTCCTCCCTGCCCAACCTCCCCATGTTTTGTCAAACAATCAAACTATCCCATTTGAGTGTTTCAGGGAAGAATGGTTAAAGGCAGAAAGAAAAGAAAAGAAGCTACAGTCAGAAAGAAGAAAACAAGCAAGGGAGTGAACACGTCTCTATTACTCCCATGCCCTAATGAAGGAGCTGTCTCGCCTCTCCCAACACAGATGTCAGGACCAAGACCCTGGAAGGCCTGGCAAGCTCAGGGTGGGACATATGGGGGCTGTGGGGGGCGGTGTCTCTCTGCAACATGCAGGCATTATTTTATGCCATGCTTGAATTCTGAACAGTCAAACGCTGTCAGAAGGAAGGTGACATGTTCCTCCACTGGTAACTCAGTTCCATGCTGCAGATCTGCCAGCTAGTTCAAGAACTACGATGCCATCAAAATCCAATGTTCAATCAGAGAAGGAAGCCACCCCCTCTTCCTGCAGATGATTAAGAGGCAGACATACTCATGCATCAGATAGCCTTGCTGTCTTTTCTTCCAGGAATAAAGATGGGCTCATTTAACATGATTTCTACCTGTTCTCCTGCAATTAGTGTTTAAGTGACTGTCTCTGGGTATTAGTCACTCTAAGGAAATGAAATGATGCTGTGGTAATTGGCCATGTGTGTGTGTGTGAGTGTGTGTGTTTTTTACTTCACTTCCCTAGAGATTTCACTTGGCTCAGAAAGCAATTTTTAACCTAGACCCTGTCTGCACTCTTTATTTAGCTAATTAGAGGGCTTAAGGGAGTTCACTGGCATTGAGTAAAAAAGGGAGGAAGTGGGAGGGGCAGCATGTTCCACTGGGAAGAGCACTTGATTGAACTGGAATATCTGGGTTCTAGCCCAAACTCATCAATTTTCTCTTCTATTATGCTCTTACATTTTGGACAGCTGTATTACAGGCATTATCTTGTTTGATCTTCACAAGAACCCTATGATGCTGGTATCATGACCTCCTTTTCAGAGATGAGAAAAACAAAGCTTGGAGGAGGCCACCTTGACCGTGGCTTCCCACTGGGCATGCAATAGGGCTGAGATGGAGACTCTAGTTGGCCTTAATTCCTAGGCTTTGTCATCCTTTATTAGTTTTTACTTATTAAATAGACCCCTGTTACCCAGGATGAGTCACTTCACCTCTGGGTCCTTCCTTAACTGTTCATGATTCTTTAAAACTGTGGCTCTTCTGAAGCTCTAAGTGCCTTTCTTTCTGAACAGATGGAAAACTACTATACATCCTTTCTGTTATCTTTCTACTATTTTCTCTTTACTTGCCCATACCTCTTTTGTTCTGCTTTTCTTCTCTCTCCTACTACATCCAAACAAAGGCCAGTATAGCAGGTGTGGGGGCTGAGCAAGGAGAGGCAGGGGAAGAAGAGAGAAGTAGCTCTATTCATTAGCTCTATTCATTAGGCACCCCATTTTCCAGCCCTGGGCAATACCTTCTTCTAAATGAGCTCAGAGTAACATAGTATGGAACGAAGACCCAAAGAAAGGCTTGGAGTATGAAGATTTCATTTCTAATTCTGCCACCATCTTATTATATTGCGGGGCTTTGACCGACCCACAGTCTTATGGCACCTCTGGTTCCTCACTTCAACAACTATAATTATAACACACATCAGAGAGTGACTGTGCCCTTGAAATTGCAAAAATATGCAGGTGTCAAGTATAAATGAAGAAATGATGGTCATGGTAGGAATCCTAGGTCATCTTGTCCTGATCCTCTGTCTTATAGAAAAAAGGGAGGTGGGCTTCCTGGTGCCACTTAGATAGGTGGTGACACAAATATGTTGATAGCCTGAGCAGCCCGATCCCTAGCCTGGTGCTCCCTGAGCCAGTGTGTTCATCCCAACTGCCAAGATGGAGGGAAGGTTTTGTTCTTCACAGAACTCACAGATTTCATGGGAGAACAATAATAACCTGTCAATGGACCACCTCCACTTTCTCTGGCTAATGTTTTAGAAGGTATTAGAGATAGGTCTCACCAGGGACAAAGATATTATGCTGGTGTGCCTTCCCATTCATGACCTATATCGATGGTGAATTCCGTGAGGCTGTGCTCCATGAGGAAGCAGATGGAAATCACCACCCATGCCCAGCCTCCAGCACGTGACAGAGTGTGGAAGGCAGACACTATACCATGTGGCCATATGAGCATGTGTCACAGAGAGGAGCACACTTCAGAGAAAGGTTAGCCACACATTCTGCTTCAGGATACTGCCCTCCCCCATTTTTTGCTCATTTCTTGCTGGTGTTTGTTCTTCTGTTAATATCCATAACAGAAAATTAGACTTCACAGTTGGAAAGGAGAGAAAAATGTTCTTGGC
The DNA here is from genome assembly GCF_030222135.1 of Aotus nancymaae. Classification (NCBI taxonomy): domain Eukaryota; kingdom Metazoa; phylum Chordata; class Mammalia; order Primates; family Aotidae; genus Aotus; species Aotus nancymaae. The sequence continues at coordinate 25,127,102 of NW_026988494.1, read as the reverse complement.
CGGTGATGTATTTTGGATCTGTGTCCGCCCCCCCTCCCAAATCTCCTATCAAATTGTAATCCCTAATGCTGGACATGGAACCCAGTGGGAGGTGACTGAATCATAGGGGTGGTTTCTCATAGTTTAACACCATCTCCCCTTGGTGCTGTCATCATGATAGTGAGTTCTCATGAGATCTGGTTATTAAAAGTGTGTGGCACCTCCTCCCACCTCTTTCTTGCTTCCGCTCCAGTCACATGCCTGCTTCCCCTTCACCTTCCACCGTGATTGTAAGTTTTCTGAGATCTCCCCAGAAGCAGAAGCCACCATGCTTCCTGCATAGCCTGCAGAACCATGAGGCAATTAAAGTTCTGTAATTTAATTTACAAATTACCCAGTCTCAGGCATTCCTTTATAGCAATGCATGAACAGACTATTACAGCCTGTATCTAAACCATCCTTGGGTTACTGTCTATAAATAGCACCTTAGGATGTACACTACAATGTTTTCAACACAGCTGTCTTTTCCTTTTTTTTTTTCATTCTGCATTAGCCCTGTAAGGATCATTGTAATCTTCATTTCATAACAATGTAAATCTGTGCAGTCTGATATAGTAGCCACATGTGGCTATTTGAATTTAAATGATTTAAAATTGAGTAGATAAAAAGCTTCACTTCCTCAACGATCCTGGCCACATTTCGAGTTCTGAGTAGGTGCATGATAAGAACTTGTTTGTATAATCCCTTTTAACCCTCAGACAATTTAGCAAAACATTCTGTGAAGTAGGCATAGCTTTGTAGACAAAGAATCTGAGTCTTGGAGAGATTTGCTCTCTTATCAAGACAAATACAACTGAAAAATGGTGGATATCGCTTGGTCTGACTCCACAGTTTTCTCTCTCAACCATGATACATACTTTGGAAAAACTTTCACAATTTCTTAGAAATCTGAACATGCACTTAGCATACAACACAGTAATTGTTCTGATCACATATTCTAGAGAGATCAAAATTTATGGTCACACAAAAACTTTTACAGGAGTTTTTACAGCAGTTTTATGTGTAATAGCCCCAAACTGAAATCAATCCAGATATTTGTTAGTGAATGAAGGGTTAAGCAAATGGTAATACAGCTCTACTTAGCAATAAAAATGAGTGAGCTATCGATACATGCAACATTCTCTAGATGAAGCACCAGAAAATTATGCTAAATGGAAAAAACCAATCCCAAAATGATTGCATACTGTATAATTCTATTTATATAACATTCTTGAAATGAAAAAATTATAGAAATGGAGAACAGATTAGTGGTTGCCAGGAGTGACAATCGGGGTGGGGCAGGAGGGAAGTGAGTATGGCTATAAAAGGGCTATTTGAGAGCTCCTTGCCAGGATGAAACGATTCTGTATCTCGACTGTATTGTCAATATCCTGGTTGTGATATTCTACTGTAGTTTTGCAAGAGTTGCCACTAGATGAAACCTGGTAACATGGTTTGAATGTTTGTCCCCTCCAAATCTCATGTTGAAATGTGATTCCCAGTGTTGGAGGTGGGGCCTGGTGGGAGGTGATTGGATCAGGGGGTTGCCTTCCTCATGAATGGCTTAGCACCATCTCTGTGGTGAAGTGAGTTTCAGTTCACTCGAGATCTGTTTGTTTAAAAGTCTGAGGCCTCCCCACTCCCTGCTCTCTCTTGTTCCCACTATCACCATGTGATATTGCCTGGTCTCCCTTAGCCTTCCACCATGACTGTGTGTTTCCTGAGGCCCTCACCAGAAGCAGATGCTAGCACCATGTTTGTATAGCCTGCAGCAACATGAGCCAATTAAACCTCCTTCTTTATAACTCATCCAGCCTCAGGTATTTCTTCATAGCAACACAAAAAATGGCCTAATGTGACCAGGCATGGTGGCTCACACCTGTAATCTCAGCGCTTTGGGATGCCAAGGTGGGTAGATCACCTGAGATCAGGAGTTCAAGACCAGCCTGGCTAAACGGTGAAACCCCATTTCTACTAAAAATACAAAAATTAGCCGGGCGTGGTGTCACCCGCCTGTTATCCCAGCTACACAGGAGGCTGAGGCAGGAGAATCGCTTGAACCCTGGAGGTGGAGTTTGCAGTGAGCTGAGATCGTGCCACTGCACTCCAGCCTGGGCAACAAAGCGAGACTCTGTCTCAACAACAACAAAAAATGGCCTAATGCATCTGGTAAAGGTTACACTAAATCTGCCTGTATCATTTCTTACAACCATATATGAATCTACAATTAACTCAAAATAAATTCTACTTTTTTTTAAATGTGACTAGCTATATACGCTCATCACTTATAGAAGCTGCATCTTCTCAGAATCTCAGTGTCATCAAGTCAATTCTTTTTAACAGTGCTTGCATATTGTCATATACATGTGAGCATATGGTACATGTGCCCACAAATGCATGGATTTGTAAGGTGGTTGCAAAGAATCAGAAAATGCTCACTCGGTCTACGCCACGGGGAAGGTGGTGAAAAGTCTACACTGAGAAGAGAATGGCTGTACTATCCAGCTGGACAGAGACAAAGTAAACCTATGGTGATCAAAGCTGTTTAGTCAAGAAGGCATCCCTGAGGCTGAGATTTAAACTTTTTTTCCAGCATTATTGAGGTAATAATTAACAAAAAAAAACCTGTATACATTTAAGGCACACATTATATTTTGATACACATATACATTGCGAAATATTCACCACAATCAAGCTAGTTAACACATGCATCATCTCACATAGTTATCTTTTTAGAGGGCCATGAAGGGATGAGAACAAAAAAAATCTATGCAGCAAATTTTAAGTATACAATGTATGTATTATCAACTATAGTTACCATGCTGTACGTTAGGTTTCCAGAAATTATTCCTCATGCATAACTGAAATTCTGTACCCCTTGACTAACACGGCATTTCCTCCATGCCCTACCATGGCAATCACCATTCTACTCTGCATTTATGAGTTTGACTTTTTTGGATTCAACAGATAAGTGACATCACATGGTATTTGCCTTTCTGTGTCTGGATTATTTCACTTAGCATAAAGTCCTCCAGGTTCGTTCGTGTTCTCCCAAATGGCAGGATTTTCTTTTTTAAGGTTAAATAATATTCAATTGTATTTATATACCACATTTCCTTTATCCATTCATCTATTGATAGACACCTAGATTGTTTCCGTATCTTGGCTACTGTGAATAACACTGCAATGAACACGGAGTACAGGTATCTCTTTGACATACTGACTTCAAATTCTTTGGATATGTATCAAGTAGTGGGGTTTGTGGGTCATATGCTAATGCTATTTTTAGTTATGGGTTTTTTTTGTGGGGGGTGCTTTTCTATCAGGGTAATGCTACCCACACAAAATGAGATTGGAAGTGTTTCCTCTTCAAATTTTTGGAAGAGTTTGAGAAGGATTGACACTGATGTTCTTCTTAAATGTCTGGTAGTATTCACCAGGGATGTTATCAGGAATTGGGCTTTCTTTAGTGGGAGACTTTTTATTACTAATTCAACCTTCTTACTCATTATAAGTCTGTTTCAATTTTCTATTTCTTCGTAACTCAGTCTTAGTAAGTTGTAGGCTTCTAGGAATTTATTCATTTCTTCCACGTTATCCAATGTGTATGTGTATTACTGTTCTTCATTATGCATATATTGTTTTACTTGATGACATTTTATAAATCCTGGAGGCTTTCTTCACTCTTTTTAATTTTTTTACTTTTTCTTCTCTGGATAACTTCAAATTCCTGGCCTTTTTGTTCAGAGCTTCTTTCTTTTCCTTGATCAAGTCTGCTGTTAAAGCTCTCTACCTCATTTCCAGAGGTATTATTGTATTATCCAGCTCAGGAATTTTCTCTTTGACTCTTTTTTAATGTATTATTTGCTCCAGAATTTCACTTTTGTTCTTTTATTATAGTCATATAAAATGAACAAGGAAAATTTTGTCCCTTTTCCTATGTATTATGATTTGAAATATTTAAGCCATCAATTCCTTGAATGTTTGGTGAAACTCATCTGTAAAGTTTTCTGGGTCTGTTGTTCATGTGTGAGAAACAGCAAGCACAGATTTTAAAAAATGATTTCAGAAAATTTTAAAGCAAAAAATGTTAATAATGTTGTCTTTGGATAATGAGATTCCAAGGAATTCTTCTTTACTTAATATTATTCCATTTTTAACATTAAGATTTAATTTATATAGAGTAAAATTTACTTTTGTAGTGTCCAGTTCTGTGAGTCATGACAAATTTCTGCAGACATGTGCCATGACCATAAAAAAGATAGGAAAGTTCTATCACCACGTGAGAAGTTTTCTTACGTCTCCTTAGAGTCAAACCATCTGTCCACCACTGGCATCCCTGGCAACCACTGACTTTTTGTCTCTATAGTGTTGTCTTTGTAAAAATGTCACACAAATGGAGTCATACAGTTTGTAGCCTTTAGAGTCAGGCTTCATTTACTCAGTGTAATGCATTTGAGATTCATTCATGTGTTGCTGGGATGTTCCTTACTGTTGCTGAGTAGCATTCCACTATGTGGATATACCACAGTGTATTCATCAGTCCCCAGCTGAGGGATGTATGTCTGTGTTATTTCCAGATTTTGGTTCTTAAAACTAAAGCCAGTGTAAGCATTCATATACGGGTTTTGAATGAACTAGTTTTCATTTAATTAGGGTAAATATCAACAAATGAATTTCTGGCTGGTAGGATAAGCTTAACTTATTTTTGTTTACTTGAGACAGGGTCTCGCTTTGTCACCCAGGCTGGAATGCAGTGACACAATCACAGTTCACTGCAGCCTCAACCTCCCAGGCTCAATCAATCCTCCAATGTCAGCCTCCCTGGTAGCTGGGTCTACAGGCACTGGCCACCATACCCAGCTAATTTTTGTATTTTTTGTAGAAGCTGGGTTTTGCATGTTTCCCAGGCTGCTCTCAAACTCCTGGACTCAAAGGATCCACCTGCCTTGGCCTCCCAAAGTGCTGGGATTACAGGCATGAGCCACCATGCCCGGCTCACATGTTTAACTTTCTAAGAAACCACCAAGCTGTTTTCCAAAGTGGTTGTATCATTTTGCATTCTTTTAAGCAATATGCGAACAATCCAGTCCACAAAATTTTCAGAGTGTTTTTGTTTTCATTTTGGTTTTAGCTATTCTAATACATGTAAAGTGCATCTCATCATTGCTTTAGTTTTCATTTTCCTAAAGACTAATGATATTGAGCATCTTTTCATTTACTTATTTGACATTTGCATATCTTTTTGGTGAAATATGTGTTCAAATATTTGACTTCTATTTTTATTGAAATGTCTGTTTTCTTATTACTTAGTTTGAGGGTTTTATGTATTCTGAATACAAGTCATTTATCAGATATATGATTTGTAAATATTTTATCCTAGTATATGGCTTGCCCTTCATTCTCTCAGCACAGACTCCTTAAAGTCTTAAAGTTTTTCATTTTGATGAAGCCCAATTTATCCTCTTTCTTTTGCAGATCATGCTTTTGGAGTTGTAGCTAAGAAATATTTAACCCCAGAATCCTCGACTAACTCCAGATCACAAAGATTTTTCCACTAAATTTTCTTTTAGATGTTTTACAATTTGCAGTTTTACATTTGAGTCTATGATACATTTGAGTTAGTTTGTTGCAAAGAGAGGGGGTTTTGAACTCCTGTACGATGGGGGTTGGCATGCCAGGGCTTCCACAGTGTCTTCATTTTCCCCTTTAGTACTTCCCCTTGTGCTAAAAGAAGGCGTGTGGACAAGCTGCTGAGCAGCTGTTGGATGCTGAGGTGCCACATGGAGGTGTGGGTGAGCTAGTGTCCACTCAAGTGTTTGTGACCAGGGCACAGGTGCTCTGGTCTGGGTGCCGTGCATGCTGCCTCAGTGTGTTAAGCGTGTGTACATGAGTGTGTGCACACAATGCGGGTGTGCACATGTGCGCATGCACACACACACACACACACACACACACACACACACCATGAGCACCTCTCTTCTTGTTTTTGCCCTTCTCCCAGACGTGGACCACTGTTACTTGTTACTCCATGTGTGTTACACTGGTTCCAGGGCCAGCACATGGGTGTGCTCTGATGCTCTGGTTAAGTCTCTGTCCTTGCCGGGCACCGCATCCTCGGGTCTCAGGAGAGGAGTCTCCAGTGATCTGCCTTGTCCCCAGTCAATAGGTCTGAACCCAGCAACTCTGCCCGCACTTTCATGGAATACGGTTTTTCCAATGCCCTTCCCCAGTTTCAGTGGATTTTCTCCAATTCCTTAAAGGCGACAGGGTTTGTGTCCTTATCACGTCAATTTAAGGTTTTTGTTCCAAAGGAAATATAGGGAAGACAGATCCAGGTGGGATTTTACACCTCTCCTGCAGGGCTGCTCCTCCCCACCTCCTCAGGCCTACACTAAAAGGGACACCTCCTCAGGATGCTGCTGTGAGGTGTTGTTTCTCTGTCTTGCTTTTCTGGAAATCTAAAAGAGTGACCAAATGGGTACACCTGCTGGGAAACCAGCTACCTCTTTTCAAGGCTCATGATAAAGCAACCAGCAGCACATGGACTCACTCTCTCCCTTGCTTCTCCTCCTTCCCTGACTCGTTTCCCTTTTCTCTCACTCCTTCTGCCCTGGAAACTCGCCAATGAAGCATTAGCACCTAATCACTGCCTTACTCTTTGTTTTACAGGGAACAGAGACAACTACTTTGCTCATTAATTTTCAGCCTTGTTCTTCCCTAGTAGAAGTATCTGAGGCTGCACATTTTCAAGTATTGCTTTGGCTGCATTCTAAAAGTTTTGGTATGCTTTATTTTTATTCTTGTTCAGTACTCAACAGAGACCTTTCTCTCCCACAAACAGTATCCAGTGAAACTGATCAGGTTCCTAGTTATCTACCTTTCACTAACGGTCTAGCCTGGCCTAGCCCTTTGAGGGTTCAAGCTTGCACAGAGGGATCTCCATTTATATTCCTTCCAATCTTATGTAAGCCCAAGGCCTCATCTTCTGTCCTGATGTGGCTTATGAAACTTACATCACTGGATTGTCAAGACCAACAAATCCCATAAGGCAGGTTGAAGTCACTGTTATATTAATACTTAGATTTTCAGCTACCTCTTGTTTTAGTGCTTTGGAGAATTTTTTGCTGTCTTGGAAAAAGATTGCTATCTTGCAAACCTAACCATGCATGTGAAAGAGAGCTTATCAAATTTTCCGCTCTGTCTGGATGCTTTCTGGCAAAATATTTTTCAGTATTCTAGAATGCCCTATTTCCAGAAAAGGAAATTTGCGTGAGATTTCAAGTATCTATTTAAAAGTGTTATCTTATTATATTTTGCCACAAGATTTAACCCAGTATGTTCGTGAGGATTTGGTAGTGGAAATTTTTGATACTCTGGCCCATATATCTAAATTACATTCACCAACAAAAGAAATAAAACACATGTTTTCTGAATTACTAAAATGAGTAAAGTATATAAATATTTGGTATCACGGGAGAATGTTGTCTAACAAGAAATATCAAATTTTAAAATTTTTTTTGTTTCCTGAAAACTGGCATTCACCATTAATTTAGACTTTACTTAATCACATCCATTAAAGGTTCAGTTCAAGGGATAAGAGAGACATATTTTAATTTTAAAGGACTTCTTAAATGACAAGGACTATTGTTATATAAAAATGAAACGTGTCAAGTACTGAAAATTCAGCAAAGTAAAATACAAAATAGAAAGTTAAAGTTCATCTAAAATTCCACCATACAGAAGTAACCGCCACTATCATTTGGCCAAAACAAATCTAGACATCTCTCTAAATGGAAGGACAGATAGATGAGTAAATAGATGGAGAGAAAGAAAATTATAAAACAGATGATATGTATTTCTTAACCTTAAATAAGTACTAAATTTAAATTATTTAACAGAAGTAAAATTAAAGCTAAATGAAAGGAATCGCTTGGCTAGACACAGTGGCTCATACCTGAAATCTTTGGCCTTTGGGAGGTCAAAGATTCCTTGCGGCCGGGAGTTTAAGACCAGCCTAGCCAACATAGCAAGACCCTATCTCTACAAATACTTTTTAAAATTAGCCAGGTGTGGTGAATCACACCTGAAGTCTCAGCTATTCTGCAGTCCCAGCTACTCAGGAGGCAGAGGTGGGAAGACTGCTTAAACCCAGGAATTTCAAGCTGGAGTAATCTATGATCCCATCACTGCACTCCAGCCTGGGTAACAGAGCAAGACCTTGTCTTTACAAGATAAATAAATGAAACAAATTTAAAAAGTAATTATCTAAGTCCAGGAAGTGTTTTTTCTTTCATCATAAAAGATAGTAATCACTAAAACCAGTGTTTTAAAGCTAAGAAAAAAAAAATTATGAAAATAAGCACCCTCTTTTTCTTAGGATCAGCCAGACTCAAATTTTATGTAAAATAGTCTAATTTTAAAACTTGGCAACTAACTCATTATTTTAAAAATATTGTGTGAGCCAAACAAACCACATCTGTGGGCCCCAGTTTACAAAGCTTGGCCTGAGCTGAGAATCACTGGATTGACTCAGCAGGACCATGTCCCTTGTAGAGAAATCTTTCACCTGCTCCAAGTCAGATAGAAAAATGTCAGCTGTCAACATCATCCTTTACTGTGTCCAGGTTTTTTAGTCTAGTCTAAAAAGACATTTACATATGAAATTGCTTTTTGTTTTTAATATCATATTTACCTAGTGTTTGAAAAAAAAAAGTTTTAACAATGGGAAATAAAATAAGGCGAAAAAATGCCAACTTAGCAAAATTACCTATTGATTACCTTCTAATAAGGTGACTTTGTTACCATGTCAGAAGCAAGCTGGCTGCTTGGCTTGTATGAATTCCATATCACTGGAAACAGTCAAGCACAGAATGGATGTCCACAGTGTAACCTACTGGCCTGGGATCCAAGCCAAGCATCTGAGGGATGATTGGCTGGATTAATAGATAAATGGATGGATGGATGCAAGGTGAATTAAGATCCCTTTTATAACCCAGGCTTTCTTGCAAGTAGGGTCTTAATTAATTCACTTATTTGTAAGAAGAAAGCTCAATTAGGCAGGAAGTTAGATGAGTGGGTTAGGAAAGAAAAAAACAAAAGGATGCTTTATAGTTGTTTTGCCTCCTTCTTAATCTTACTTTAAAAACCCTAGCCCCACGATGTCACTGAAAATAATTTTACCTGCTCCTTTGGTGACTTAGGTTAGGTTGCCTGCCGTGTTTATAATAGAATGAAGCAAATATTTATCAGTTTCCACTCTTTCACAGCAACTGAACGACTTTCTGAAACTCTAACTGAAAAACTTTTCCCTAGTATGTTTTACTATTAATGCAAGCATAGTCTTATTATCTGTCCCTTAGCTTGTAATTGACAGGAAAGGCATGGCTACAGTTAACAGTGGAAAATTGTAGTTAGATGATAGTGCAACTCTGAGAATTGTAGATCAAACTAGAGGTCTTCATCAGCATATTTAAAAAATTAAATATATTATTAAAAAGGCAACTCCCTTTTTTGGATGTATTAAGAACTGGCTTTACAAGAAAGATGTTTATTTTATGATTTACTGGTACTGAAAATCACTTTTACCTACTCAAAAACTATCTCCTGAACTGTACTCACGTCTAAAATTTCTCCACTAAAAATAGATCCCTGTTTCCTATAAATGTGCACATGTCATTAGGAAAGTAGTATCATTATTATTTAAACCTATTAGTTATCGGATTATTCAGGAGAGTAGTGTAACTATTATTTTAACCAAAGTATCAGTTATTTGTTAATAAATTTTCTGAGTGATTGTCAGTTGAGAGAATATGGAGATAAGTCAGAGAAAAGCCTCAGAAGAAAAATGTGAGAGCAGGAATTGCCACCGCTAAAAGTGGGAGCAGAAGAGGAGGAAGAAGCGAACATCAACGATGGAAAAGACACAGTCTTTGCGCAGCTTACCTCTGGATGCATCTAATCCGGTCCAGTTTTCTCAGCCTCTTGTTTCATTAGATCTCACTGTCTTTGTCTTCCAAGCTAGAAAACATGTAATGTATTAAATAAGAAATTTTGATGTCTAGAAAAGACATATCAGCCAAAGGATATTCATAAGAATGTTGTTCGGCTGCAGTGGCTCACACCTGTACTCCCAGCACTTTGAGAGGCCAAGGTGAGCAGATCACAAGGTCAAGAGATCGAGACCATCCTGGCCAACATGGTGAAACCCTGTCTTTACCAAAAATACAAAATTAGCTGGCTGTGGTGATGCACGCCTGTAGTCCCAGCTACTTGGGAGGCTGAGGCAGGAGAATCGTTTGAACTTGGAAAACAGAGGTTGCAATTAGCCAAGATCGTGCCACTGCACTCCAGCCTGGTGATAGAGCAAGACTCCATCTCAAAAAAAAGAAAAAGAAAAAAAAAGGAATGTATTTGGCTGCTTTGTTTGTAATAGCCTAACAGCAGGAAATAGCACCAATGCCCATCACCTGTGGAATAGGTAAATAAATTGTGTTATATTCCTACTATACAATAAAAAGGAACAAAGCACTGATTTATCTATCTATCTATCTATCTATCTATCTATCTATCTATCTATCTATGACAATGTGGGTGAGTCATGAAGAGGTAATGTTGAGTAAACAAAGTCAGACACAAATAGTACATTCCAGGTGACCTAATTTATATTCAAAAGCAGATCAAACTAAGCTGTAGTGTTAGAGGTGGGAATAGTTGTTAATTTTATAGGAAGGGAGCATGAGGGAGCCTTCTGAGGTGCTGGAAATGTTCTATATCTGAAGATTTGGAACTTCACAAATCTTTAAGTTATGTCCATCTAAAAAATAGAAGAAATTTGAGAGTAATCTCAAAAGTGATGCTCCCGTCAGTTCAGAAAATTTTTTGCGTGGGTTCTAGCAGACTGGAGCTTAGTGCCAGTGACAAGGAGAGATTGGTGTAAATACCAATTTGTCTTTAGAAAGCTAGACAGTGAAACCCAAATGGACAGAATCCAGCCTTTATTTCTGTTTCTTCCCCTAAAGCCTCACACAAAATGATGATGAAGAAATGCACCCAGCGTTCATCTATGTTTGTTAGTGAACTAAGTGTTTGATAAACCATGTCTTGTATGGATTCAAAACAGTTCCTTCATCTTTATCTATTAATTTCCTTCCAAAGCTGTTCGAACACAGGAGCACAATTGTGGGAAATGATGAAAGACTAAAAGGTCATGCCAAGTGAATCTTGAATTTTTTTTTTAGGTAATTGATTTTTCAGCGAATTGATTAATCATAGTTGAATTAGGGCAATTCTCTTTATTTTGCTTCCAGACTATTTAGGGTCAGTTGAGTAGGAAGCATACTCATTAAGAGTAACTACAAAACTTGCCATCTAAGAAACAAAGATGTGTTGGCCATATATAATTCTATGGGAGTGGGCATGTTGAGGTTGAAGAATGGGACCTGAAAAGTGAGTCCAGGTCTCCTCTAAAGTTCTGTGCCATCTCTCCAGTGAAATAGCTAATTTTTTACAAACAAATCACTGGCCATATTTTAAGTTGGACCATGCCAGAGCTGCCTTACTAGTATTGTTACTTAAAGCTTGCTTTCTTATTTGAGTTGTTTTAGATCATCCCATAAATACTGTTACCTTCAACTGAGATCCTTGAAAAATTCTCCATTTCATTCTCCATCATCACACAGCTGGCAGATTCTAGAAGATGGTTTCCTTCAGGGTACACACGGAATCTCTCTCCCTAGTGAAAGACAGTGGCTGTTTTAGGCTTGTTTCCTGTTACCAAGTCTTAGGATGGATCAAGGGAAAAAAATCCGTAATCATGATGACATTCAGTAGAAATTGCTTTGGGAATTCAGAAATGCAGCATGAAATTAACCCAAAGTGGCATTTGCCCTGAATTACTAGAACTTGAACGGCGACCCTTTCGTAAACGTTTGCTTTGGTACTTGTGATGACCAGAATTGGTCAAAAATCTTCGCTTTATTGATTTGACCTCTGAGTTTGTTAAAGCATTCATGGTTAACAAAAATGATATGTGCAAGCAAGTGGAGCTCAGTTGAAGGGCAGGAAGTAATAAGGCAGCCAGTGTTCAAGAGCACATCTCCTTCTTAGAACCAGGGTTCCTCTGCTGGGATAAAAATTGCAACTGAGACACAGAACAGGGTGTAATAATCTAAGAAGAAAGTTTCGTGAACAACCTAGGATGTCTAAGGACCAAACTGTTCAAGGGACTTTGCCAAAATTATATAGCAAGCTATTTAGAGAGTAAGCCATGTCCATAACTGTAACTCTTTTATCTTCATATGAATAGATGACATCCTTCTGCATTTATTGAGGCTAAATCAATAGCTTCAATAAAGCCATAGCTCTCTTCCTCAGCCCTTTGTGGGAAGAGACCATTCCATTTGTAGCAGCACATTGTTCAGTATACGTAGAGGTAGGAGCTTAATACATGTTTATTTAATTGAATAGAAATGCACTATATACTTCACTACAGTTTATAAGATTTTGTGTTTTTATAAATGATTACTAATGCCATCATTCCATGGGATCCTCCCTATTAACCAATAAAGTTGTAAGGCAAGTATCATTCTAGCCTCCAAGGCAGGATGCCATGGCTCACTGAGAAATAGAATGGGTAGTTCTGGATCTTAGAGTCTCTGCTCTTTCTAGGCTCATGAGAGCTGAGAAACCAGGTAATCAGGTAAAAGGCTAAGTTCAAAAACTGTTCAAAACTACTAGTTATTCATTTCTACTGTTTATATAATGAAACAAATCCAGCAACAGAAGACTAGTTGAATAAACTATGCTAAATACATACAGTGGAATACTACACAGCTATAAAAAAGGATGAAGATCTTTACACATCGATAGAGAAAAGAGGATCAGGGTGTATTAAGTAAAAAAAGCAGCATGTAGAAGTCTATGTAGTAAGCAACCTTTTGTGTAGGCAACATAAGCAAATAATATATAGATATACTTAATATATTTGCATAAAACACTGAAAGAATAAACATGAAGCTGTTTAAAAGGATTACATTTAGTGATTGAAGGGCGATAGGATAGATAAAGTCAAGGGTATGACATCTCTAGTTCCATTTCCTCTACTGAGGAAGTTACTTTCTTTTGGGCCCAGTGTTTTCAGGGTAATGAGATAGAACTTCTCAGAGGTGCTGGGCCTTGGAAAGTGTTGGCTTTTCAGTATGTGAACAGAGAAGCACATAGAGACAGAAGGAAGAATATTCTAGGCAGAGAGAATGGCATAATCCAAGTCATGAAAGTTAAATAGTATATCTGGACAGTAGTACAAATTGACTTTAGCAATAAAGTTCATTTAGAGGAATAATGGAAGGTAAGATTGGAAATGCCCATTGAAATTATATCACGAAGACAAATTCAACAGTTATTTGCTGAACACATATCTTATGCCCAGCATCATGGCAGGTGCTAAGGGTATTGTGGTGAATGAGGCAGGTGTCTACTCCTAAAAAGCTCACCCACCAATAAAAAGACAGCAAGTTTCTCAAACAGCAATGTACACTTTCTTCATTGGCACTGTGATACAAGTAATGGCAGAAAAATGATCCCACCAAAGTTGTGAGACTTTTCCTACCAAAGCTGTCTAGATGATTGCAGATGACATGTAAGAGAGATGTGGAAAAATCAGTTACTTATGACATTAAGAACAAAAAGAAAGGACATATGTCCAAAATTTTGTGCAAGAAAGCAATGTGTTTGTTGCACCTACTGGATGCAGAGTTCAGGGAAGGGAAGAAATCACAGGCAAGTTAAGTTTCTCATCTTAGTGAGAAGGAGAGAGAATGTGACATCTCAGCATATTCTTTTCATTAAGAAAACCTCCTAAGCAGAGGAGGGTGGGAGGAGAAAATGAGGTCAAGTTTAGAGTGGCTGTTTAGGTGTTTGTGAGATAACACATCGTAATAGATCAGGAAGGCAGCTAGAAGCAGGAGAGGAGATGCACACGGCAAGGGGGCTTTGTCATCAGCATAGAAGTGATCTATGAAGTTCTAAGAATTGCCAAGATCACCAAAGAAAAAAAGGCATTAATGATCAGGCAAAAGGCTAAATTCAAAAACTGTTCAAAATTACTAGCTATTCATTTCCACAGTGCATATAATGAAAAAAATTCAGCAATAGAAGACTGGTTGAATAAACTATAATAAATACATACGATGGAATACTACACAGCTATAAAAAAATGAAGATCTTTAAACACTGATATGGAAAGGAGGATCAGGGTGTATTAAGTGAAAAAAGCAATATGTAGAAATATACGTAGTATGTAACCTTTTGTGTAGGAAACATAAGCAAAAATATATAGACATACCTTCTTATATTTGCATAAAACACTGGAAGAATAAGAAACTAATTAAAAGAATTATGTGTAGGGATTGAAGGGGAATAGGTTAGATGTAGTCAAGGGTATGACATCTCAAAGTATAACCTGTTATATTGTTCTAATTTTTGAGCCACGTAAATGTATTACCTATTCAAAGTATGAACTTAGAAAAGTAAGTGCAGAGTGCAGAGCCCTGTGTCTAGTATAGAGAGCTTGGGAACTGTGGTTCCATTTCCAAAGAGGAGCAGAAGGTGATGGTGGAGACAGGGAGCCATCTTGTGAGGCTTGAACCTTGCAAAGGTAGGAGGGGAACAAAATGTATAGGTGAGGAGATAAGGTAGATGGGTCCTGGCCTCTTTGGTGTGTCTCTTGCTCAGCACTCCCCAGTCCCTGTTTTCCAGCCAGGCCACCCTCTTCTGTCTTTTCCTGGACATTCTAAGTAACTCCCTAGTTTTCATCACACTACATTCCCACCAAAACAAACACCCTTCCCAATGTTTTCCACTATTCCAAATCTTCACTCATTCTTTTTTTCAATAAACATCCAAGCACCTTTTTGCACGAAATGCTATAATGGACCCCAGATGTGAACATGCCATGGTCCTCCCCACTTAGAAGGATCACTGTCTATTTATTAAGAGAGACAGACACTGAGATTAACAACGAAACATGATAGAGGTGACATTTAATCCAAATAGTAAAAACGGACCAGCAGAGGGGTTCCCTCCAGTTCTCTTACACTCTTTCTTAGTGGTGCCAATCAATTGTATTGCTTTGACTTCTTCAGTTAAAATTTTTAGCCACCCATGTGCTTGTCACCCTCCTTGATTCCTGTACCTTCTTTTTTTTTTTTTTATTGCATTTTAGGTTTGGGGGTACATGTGAAAATCATGCAAGGTTGTTGCATAGGTGCATACGTGGCAGTATGATTTGCTGCCTTCCTCCCCTTCACCCATATCTGGCATTTCTCCCCATGCTATCCCTCCCCAACTCCCCACCCCCCCGCTGTCCCCCCCACTCCCCCACAACAGACCCCCGTGTATAGTGCTCCCCTCCGTGTCCATGTGTTCTCCTTGTTCAACACCCACCTATGAGTGAGAACATGTGGTGTTTGATTTTGTGTTCTTGTGTCAGTTTCCTGAGAATGATGGTTTCCAGGTTCATCCATGTCCCTACAAAGGACGCGAACTCCTCGTTTTTAATGGCTGCATAATATTCCATGGTGTATATGTGCCACATTTTTCCTGTCCAGTCTATCATCGATGGGCATTTGGGCTGGTTCCAGGTCTTTGTTATTGTAAACCGTGCTGCAATGAACATTCGTGTGCATGTGTCCTTATAGTAGAACGATTTATAATCCTCTGGATATATACCCAGTAATGGGATTGCTGGGTCAAATGGAATTTCTATTTCTAGGTCCTTGAGGAATCGCCACACTGTTTTCCACAATGGTTGAACTAATTTACACTCCCACCAACAGTGTAAAGGTGTTCCTATTTCTCCACATCCTCTCCAGCATCTGTTGTCTCCAGATTTTTTAATGATCGCTATTCTAACTGGTGTGAGATGGTATCTCAATGTAGTTTTGATTTGCATTTCTCTAATGACCAGTGATGATGAGCATTTTTTCATATGTTTGTTGGCCTCATGTATGTCTTCTTTTGTAAAGTATCTGTTCATATCCTTCGCCCACTTTTGAATGGGCTTGTTTTTTCTTGTAAATCTTTTTTAGCTCGTTGTAAATTCTGGATATCAGCCCTTTGTCAGACGGGTAGGCTGCAAAAATTTTTTCCCATTCTGTTGGTTGCCGATTCACTCTATTGACTGTTTCTTTTGCTGTGCAGAAGCTGTGGAGTTTGATTAGGTCCCATTTGTCTATTTTGGCTTTTGTTGCCAATGCTTTTGGTGTTTTGGTCATAAAGTCCTTGCCTACGCCTATGTCCTGAATGGTTTTGCCTAGGTTTCCTTCTAGGGTTTTTATGGTGTTAGGTCTTATGTTTAAGTCTTTAATCCATCTGGAGTCAATTTTAGTGTAAGGTGTCAGGAAGGGGTCGAGTTTCTGCTTTCTGCATATGGCTAGCCAGTTTTCCCAACACCACTTATTGAACAGGGAATCCTTTCCCCATTGCTTGTTTTTATCAGGTTTGTCAAAGATCGGGTGGTTGTAGATATGTTGTGTTGCCTCTGACGCCTCTGTTCTGTTCCATTGGTCTATATCTCTGTTTTGGTACCAGTACCATGCTGTTTTGATTACTGTAGCCTTGTAGTATAGTTTGATGTGCGGTAGTGTGATGCCTCCCGCTTTGTTCTTTTTGCTTAGAATTGACTTGGTTATGCGGGCTCTCTTTTGGTTCCATATGAAGTTTAAGGTGGTTTTTTCCAGTTCTGTGAAGAAGGTCATTGGTAGCTTGATGGGGATAGCATTGAATCTGTATATTACTTTGGGCAGTATGACCATTTTCACGATATTTATTCTTCCTAACCATGAACATGGAATGTTTCTCCATCTGTTTGTGTCCTCTCTTATTTCGTTGAGTAGTGGTTTGTAGTTCTCCTTGAAGAGATCCTTTACATTCCTTGTTAGTTGTATTCCTAGGTATTTTATTCTCTTTGTAGCAATTGTGAATGGCAGTTCGTTCTTGATTTGGCTCTCTTTAAGTCTGTTATTGGTGTATAGGAATGCCTGTGATTTTTGCACATTGATTTTGTATCCTGAGACTTTGCTGAAGTTGCTTATCAGTTTCAGGAGATTTTGGGCTGAGATGATGGGGTCTTCTAGATATACAATCATGTCATCTGCAAATAGAGACAATTTGACTTCCTCCTTTCCTAAGTGAATACCATTTATTTCTTTTTCTTGCCTGATTGCTCTGGCTAGAACTTCCAATACTATATTGAATAGGAGTGGTGAGAGAGGGCATCCTTGTCTAGTGCCAGATTTCAAAGGGAATGCTTCCAGTTTTTGCCCGTTCAGTATGATATTGGCTGTCGGTTTGTCGTAAATAGCTTTTATTATTTTGAGATACGTTCCATCGATACCTAGTTTATTGAGAGTTTTTAGCATAAAGGGCTGTTGAATTTTGTCGAAGGCCTTCTCTGCATCAATTGAGATAATCATGTGGTTTTTGTCTTTGGTTCTGTTTATGTGGTGAATTACATTTATAGACTTGCGTATATTGAACCAGCCTTGCATCCCCAGGATGAATCCTACTTGATCATGGTGGGTAAGCTTTTGGATGTGCTGTTGTAATCGGCTTGCCAGTATTTTATTGAAGATTTTTGCATCTATGTTCATCATGGATATTGGCCTGTAGTTTTCTTTTCTTGTTGAGTCTCTGCCGGGTTTTGGTATTAGGATGATGTTGGTCTCATAAAATGATTTGGGAAGGATTCCCTCTTTTTGGATTATTTGGAATAGTTTCAGTAGGAATGGTATCAGTTCCTCTTTGTATGTCTGGTAGAATTCTGCTGTGAACTCATCTGGACCTGGGCTTTTTTTGGGTGGTAGGCTCTTAATTGCTGCCTCGACTTCAGACCTTGTTATTGGTCTATTCAGGGTTTCGACTTCTTCCTGGTTTAGGCTTGGGAGGAGGCAACTGTCCAGGAATTTATCCATTTCCTCCAAGTTTTCTAGTTTATGTGCATAGAGTTGTTTGTAATAATCTCTGATGATGGATTGAATTTCTGTGGAATCTGTGGTGATATCCCCTTTGTCATTTTTTATTGCATCTATTTGGTTATTCTCTCTTTTCTTTTTTATTAATCTGGCTAGTGGTCTGTCTATTTTGTTGATCTTTTCAAAAAACCAGCTCCTGGATTTATTGATTTTTTGTAGGGTTTTTCGTGTCTCTATCTCCTTCAATTCTGCTTTGATCTTAGTTATTTCTTGTCTTCTGCTAGGTTTTGAGTTTTTTTGATCTTGCTCCTCTAGCTCTTTCAATTTTGATGATAGGGTGTCAATTTTAGATCTCTCCTTTCTTCTCATGTGGGCACTTATTGCTATATATTTTCCTCTAGAGACTGCTTTAAATGTGTCCCAGAGAGTCTGGTATGTGGTGTCTTCGTTCTCGTTGGTTTCGAAGAATGTCTTTATTTCTGCCTTCATTTCATTGTTTATCCAGCCAACATTCAAGAGCCAGTTGTTCATTTTCCATGTAGCTGTGCGGTTCTGGGTTGGTTTCTGAATTCTGAGTTCTAACTTGATTGCACTGTGGTCTGAGAGACTGTTTGTTATGGTTTCTGTTCTTTTGCATTTGCTGAGGAGTGATTTACTTCCAATTATGTGGTCAATTTTAGAGTAGGTGTGATGTGGTGCTGAGAAGAATGCATATTCTGTGGATTTGGGGTGGAGAGTTCTGTAAATGTCTATTAGGTTTGCTTGTTCCAGGTCTGAGTTCAAGTCCTGGATATCCTTGTTAATTTTCTGTCTCGTTGATCTGTCTAATATTGACTATGGTGTGTTGAAGTCTCCCACTATTATTGTATGGGAGTCTAAGTCTCTTTGTAAGTCTTTAAGAACTTGCCTTATGTATCTGGGTGCTCCTGTATTAGGTGCATATATATTTAGGATCGTTAGCTCTTCTTGCTGCATTGATCCTTTTACCATTATGTAATGTCCTTTGTCTCTTTTGATCTTTGTTGCTTTAAAGTCTATTTTATCGGAGATGAGAATTGCAACTCCTGCTTTTTTTTGCTCTCCATTTGCTTGGTAAATCTTCCTCCATCCCTTTATTTTGAGCCTTTGTGTATCCTTGCATGTGAGATGGGTTTCCTGGATACAGCACACTGATGGGTTTTGGCTTTTTATCCAATTTGCCAGTCTATGTCTTTTGATTGGGGCATTTAGTCCATTTACATTTAGGGTTAATATTGTTATGTGTGAATTTGATCCTGTCATTTTGATGCTAGGTGGCTGTTTTGCCCTTTGGTTGATGCAGATTCTTCATGTTGTTGATGCTCTTTACCTTTTCATGTGTTTTTGGAGTGGCTGGTACTGGTTGTTCTTTTCTATGTGTAGTGCCTCCTTCAGGAGCTCTTGTAGAGCTGGTCTGGTGGTGATGAACTCTCTGAGTACTTGCTTGTTCCCAAAGGATTTTATTTTTCCTTCACTTATGAAGCTTAGTTTGGCTGGATATGAAATTCTGGGTTGAAAGTTCTTTTCCTTAAGGATGTTGAATATCGGCCCCCACTCTCTTCTGGCCTGTAGGGTTTCTGCTGAGAGATCTGCAGTGAGTCTGATGGGCTTCCCTTTGTGGGTAACCCGACCTTTCTCTCTGGCTGCCCTTAGTATTTTCTCCTTCATTTCAACCCTGGTGAATCTGATGATTATGTGTCTTGGGGTTGCTCTTCCAGAGGAATATCTTTGTGGTGTTCTCTGTATTTCCTGGGCTTGAATATTGGCCTGCCTTGCTAGGTTGGGGAAGTTTTCCTGGATAATATCCTGAAGAGTATTTTCCAGCTTGGATGCATTCTCTTCGTCACATTCAGGTACACCTATCAAATGTAGATTAGGTCTTTTCACATAGTCCCATATTTCTTGTTGACTTTGTTCATTCCTTTTTACCCTGTTTTCTCTAATCTTGCCTTCTCGTTTTATTTCATTGAGTTGATCTTCGACCTCTGATACCCTTTCTTCTGCTTGGTCAATTCGGCTGTTGAAACTTGTGCATGCTTCACGAAGTTCTCGTGTTGTGTTTTTCAGCTCCATCAATTCGCTCATATTCCTAAGTTGTCCATTCTCGTTAGCATTTCGTCAAGTCTTTTTTCAAGGTTCTTAGTTTCTTTGCATTGGGTTAGAACATGTTCTTTTAGCTCACGGAAGTTTCTTATTATCCACTTTCTGAAAGCTGGTTCTGTCATTTCATCACACTCATTCTCCATCCAGTCTTGTTCCCTTGCTGGTGAGGAGTTGTGATCCCTTATAGGAGGAGAAGTGTTCTGGTTTTGGGTGTTTTCATCCTTTTTGCGCTGGTTTCTTCCCATCTTTGTGGATTTATCCACCTGTTGACTTTGTAGTTGTTGTCTTTCTGATTTTGGTAATTTTAAGTCTGCAGCGGTAGAACTCATAAACCCCCTATTCTTCCCCCGAGGTGTTCTGTCCCAGGGAGTTAGGCCTTTATGATTTTCCCCTGTGCCGTTGCTGTTTTCCCTGCCCACAAGGTGGCAGCCTAGTCACACTCAGCCTGCAGAGGCTTCGCTAAGCTGCTGTGGGCTCCGCCCAGCTTCCGTGTGAACTTCCCTGCAGTCCTGTTTATATGGGCGTAGTTAGAACTGCTTCCACTATGTTGGCCCGCCCCTGTAGTGACGGAGTCTGTGTAGTGGCGGGTTGCCTTGGTAGATTGCCCTGGGAACTGCAGGGTGCCTATGGAGAACGCCCCTCCTCCACAGAGCTGGACCGTTCCGGGTTCAGTTGTGTTTGCAGTGGCGCTTTTTTTTGCTCGGGAATCTCCTGGCTTCACTCCTTGTTTCAGGTCCCCTTGCCGGCTAAGAGGGGACACCGTCTCATCTGCTCTGCCTCCAGAGCCGCTGCGTTGGTTAAAGCCGCGGCTCTGAGATTCGTGGCGCTGGCCTGGCTCCCCGTTTCAGCTCCCCTTGCTGGCTTATAGGGGACTCAGACTCTCTCACTCTGTACAGTGAGCTGTTGCCTCAGGGCGCAGGCCCAGCAGCTGCGCTGTTCAAACCAGCGGCGCTGGCGACCCGTGTGGCTCCTCTGCCTGTGAATCTCCTGGTCTGTGGGCAGTAAAAATCAGTCTGGAAATACGGCGTCCACTCACCCTCTGTGCTTTCTCTCGGAGCTACATTCCCGAGTTCCTCCTAAGTGGCCATCTTGGATCGATCGATTCCTGTACCTTCTTGTTATTTATTTTCCAAAAGAAGTAGCCCTGCGAAAATGGATATGATCACCCTCATGACATTGATAAAGAAGGGGAGACTAGCAGAGTTCAGTGGCTTGCCCAGGGCCCAAAGCTAATTCCTTTTAGGGGGCTTTAACGGAAAGGGGTTAAATTTCTAATTCATATGAAGGGTAATAATTACTTGCTGTGAAAAACATTACAAGGCTTCTTTTTGTGTTGATTCTACCTGACAATAGTGGCCTTAAGTAAGGGAAAAAAAAAAGCATGATTCAAGTTTTGTTGAGGTTTTGACAAGCCAAGAGTTACTGGAATTTTAGTAAGCCCATTCATTGCACACGTTTGTTTTTATAGCACTTTCCCCTAGACCTAAGTTTGACATTAACAGAGCAAAAGCCAAGCTATATTGGCCCTTGGTAAAGACACAGCTTATCAGAGTTTGGGGCCAGCTCCCTCTAGGCATCTTCTCTCATTATCACAGATGCCGGCCTCCTCCCCACCCACTCTGGGAAGCTCAGTGTTGTGGCTGGTTCTCCTTTTCTAGGATGTTCCATAAGGCCACTTCTAGCAGCGGCCACTGCGCTTGCTCTTCCTACTTCCTTCTTCCAGGCACACAGCCTTATGTAATGACCGAACTTTCAATTAAGCCAGAGTAAAGAGATTTAAGGAGCAACCTGGGACTCTCTGGTGATATGAGAGGTTCCACTCTAAACTACAGCCCATTTCATTTACTCCCCAGTGTGAGGCATGACACTTCCCCATTAATTCATGGTGACCCTCCTTAGTGATGAGTTACTATCTGGATTCCCACACCATCTGGATAGGATTCTGGACACTGGAGAGTTTCTATTTTTACCAGGCTCTGGCATTGCACTTACATTCCATTACAACTGAGCCAGAGGCCACAGAAAATTTGAATCATGCTCTTTTTTTTCTTACCTAAGGCCACTACTAACAGGATAAAGGGCTTTTTGCACCCCGTTATCTGTGACGCTACAACGGAAGAGCAAAACAGAAGGCAGCTTTCAATTAAAAAAAAAATCTTTGGTGTAAGCACTCAGCTTCTGGGGCCAGTTCCACCTTGTCTGGAGGAAAGCTGCAGGGGAGTGATTTTGCAATTAGGAGGCTGCATGAATTGCAACCTAGTTAAAAACAGGGCAGTGCTAATTCCCCATTCTTGGAGTAAGGGGAAGAGAGGCAGGATAGAAAGGGAGCATTTGGGAGTTTGGTCATTACTCATTGCGTAAAGCTGCCCCGTGCCTGGAAGTATAAAGTAGGAAGAGCAAGTACATTGGTCTGTTAGAAGTGACCTCAGGGAATATCCTAGAAAAGGAGAACCAGCCACAACCCTCAGCTTCCCAGGCTCTGATAAGCTACGTCTTTACCAAGGGCCAACATAGCTTACCTTTGGCTCTGTTAATAATGTCAAACCTTTGTGGGGGGAAAATGCTATAACAATAAATCTGTTCAATTAATGAGCTTACTAAAGTTCCAGTAACTCTTGGCTCATCAAAGTTTTTGTACCAGGTAGAACCAACACAAAAAGAGAGCCTTGTAATACTTTTCACAGCAAGAAATTATTACCCACCAGCTCTGGAGCTGGGGTACCAGAGTTCAAATCCAGTTCCATCTCTCACTTGTTGCATGGCCTTGGGCAAGTTACTTAGCCTCTCATGACTGTTTCCTAATCTGTAATAACACTAATGTATTGATATCCTCCTAGCATTTTTGGAAAATTAAATGAGCTAATATATGGAAAGCATTTAGAAAGTACTGGGCATAGAGTAGACATGCAGTAAGTATTCAGTCTTGTATTACCCGAAGTCTTGGTCTCCCTTCTTTAAGGCAATGTGTTAGCATAGTAGACGAGCAATTTGCCTCATCTTTATTTAAAGTGGGAATAATTCCCACCTTGTAGACCCAAACCAGGAAATACTAATTCAATGTTAATTTACTGTCTAGCTCATATCACTCAAAATGTTAAGAAACCACAATTAATAACCATACTGAGGCAACAGGCGTAAATTGAGAGTGGACAGACAAGGAAGGTGATTTCAAGTGAAGAGCCAGGTAGGCAGAGGTGAGAGCCCCATTTTCAGTGGCCACAGTGGGGCATAGTCTAACTGATCTTTTAGGATTGATTGCTAGGCTAGAATTAGCATGCAAATCACCAACGGCATTAGAAACAAAATTCACAGCCATATCCTTTATCTTCAGAAACAATGTCTATGAAACCCGAGTCATGTATGTTTGTGTGTGTGCTGCATAAGTGCACGTGTGTGTGTGTGTGTGTGTGTGTGTGTGAGAGAGAGAGAGAGACGGGGGGGGTGGGACTCCAAAGCTTATTTGATGCATATCCTTTATTGCCCTCACTGATGAGCTATGAAATTCCAATTTCAGGCTTATCTCTAGCTATTAATAGCAAACAAGAATAAATTAAATTTCTATCAGATCTTATAATTGCTATTATTTTTCACACACCATCTCATCTTATCTCTGACACAACCATCCTCGAAGCATCATATGTTCTTCCAATGGGACACACAGAGGTTATCAGTGTTATTCTGGAATTAGACTCCAAACTTTGAGTCTGGAGGTTGATTTTTCACTTTATGTGATCATTTGTTCATCAAATATAAGTTAGATAAGTCAGAGCACAACTCTGACACCCATGGAATCCATGGAGTTACAAATTCTGTCCCTGGGAAAATATTGATCCATTTACCATCACTATAGATTACCTTGCAATTTCTAGATTCCTACATGAAGAAAATCATGCAGCATGAATCTTTTTGGCCTCTTTCATTCATGATAATGATTTTGAGATGCACATTACATGTATCAATAGTCTATTCTTTTTTATTCTAGAGTATAGGTATAATGTTTTATAATTCTACATATTGATGAAATTTAGACTGTTTCTACTTTGGGGATTTACAAATAAAGCCTCTTTGAACACTCATAGACAAGCCTGCATGTGGATGTGTTTTCATGTCTCCCCAAAATAGGTGAGAATATGCAAAGTTTGTCTTTCCTTGCCTGCCTTACTTCACTTAACAAAATGTTCTCCAGTTCCATCCATGTTGTTGCAAGTGACAGGATCTCATTCTTTTTACAGCTGAATAGTACTCCATTGTGTATATGTACCACATTTGCTTTATTCATTCAGCTGTTGATGGATATTTAGGTTGCTTCCATATCGTGGCTATTGTGAATAGTGCTGCCAAAAACATGGGAATGCAGATGTCTCTTCAATATATTGATTTCGTTTTTCTTAGGTATATACCTAGCCATCAGATTGCTGGAAAATATGGTAGCTCTATTTTTAGTTTTTTGAGGAGCCCCCATTCTGTTCTCCATAGCAGCTATAGTAATTCACACTCCTAATAACAAGGTATGAGGGTTCCCTTTTATCCGCATTCTCACCAGCATTTGTTATTGTCTTTTGAATAAAAGCCATTTTTACTGGGGTGAGAGATCTCATTGTAGTTTTGATTTGCATTTCTCTGATGATGAATAATGTTGAGCACATTTTCATATGCCTGTTTGCCATTTGTGTGTCTTCTTTTAAGAAATGTCTATTCATATCTTCCACCCATTTTTAATCAAATTATTGTATTTTTTCTTATTGAGTCGTTTGAGCTCCTTGTATATTTTGGTTATTAGGTTTTTTAGATGGATAGTTTGCAAATATTTCCTCCCATTCTGTGGATTATCTCTTCAGTTTGTTGATTGCCTCCTTTGCTGCACAAAAGCTTGTTAACTGGATGTGATTCCATTTGTCCATTTTTGCTTTGGTTGCCTGTGCTTTGGGCTATTACTCAAGAAATGTATGCCAGTCCAACATCCAGAAGAGTTTCTCCGATGTTTTCTTTTAGTAGTTTCATACTTTTAGGG
This sequence comes from Aotus nancymaae, assembly GCF_030222135.1. NCBI lineage: Eukaryota > Metazoa > Chordata > Mammalia > Primates > Aotidae > Aotus > Aotus nancymaae. The sequence goes on along the minus strand of NW_026988494.1, from coordinate 25,101,980 downwards.
CTTAGATTTAAGTCTTTAATTAATTTTAATTTGATTTTTGTATATTTCAAGAGATAGGGGTCTAGTTTGATTCTTCTGTATGTGGATATCCAGTTTCCCAGCACCATTTATTGAAAAGACTATTCTTTCTCCAATATATATTCATGACACCTTTGTCAAAAATGACTTCACTGTAGATATATGAATTTATTTCTAGGTTCTTTATTCAGTTTCATTTGTCTGTGTGCCTATTTTTATGCCAGTACCGTGTTATTTTTGTTACCATAGCTCTGTAGTGTAATCTGAAGTCAGGTAGTGTGAGTCCTCCAGTTTTGATCTTTTTGTTTTGGATATCTTTGGCTATTCTGGATCTTTTGTGGCTCCATATAAATTCTAAGATTATTTCTTTTATTTTTAAGAAGAATCTCATTGGTATTTTGATAAGGATTGCACCGAATCTGTATATTGCTTTACGTAGTATGGACATTTTAACAATATTGATTTTTCCAATTAATGAACATAGAATAGCTCCATTTTTTGTGTCTCTTCTTTAGTTTCTTTCACAAGTGTTCTATAGTTTTCATTGTAGAAATTTTTGGGACTTCTTTGGTTAAGTTTATTCCTAGGTATTTTATTTGTAGCTATTGTAAATTGAATTACTTTTTTAAAGTCTTTTTCAAACCATTTGCTATTGGCATATAAAAATGCTACTGATTTTTGTATCCTGCAACTTTACTGATTTTTTAAATCAGTTCTAATCGCCTTTTGGTGGAGTCTTTAGGTTTTTTTCAAACATAAGATTATATACAAACAAGAATATATTTTATATTTCAAACATAAGGTTGTATCTGCAAACAAGGATAATTTGACTTCTTTCCAATTTGGATGCGTTTACTTTCTTTCTCTTGTCTGACTGCTCTAGTTAGGACTCACAAAACTATGTCACATAACAGCAGTGAAAGTGAAGATCTTTGTCTCATTCTACATCTTAGAGGAAAGGCTTTCACTTCTTCCCAGTCAATATAATACTAGCTTTGGGTCTGTCATATATGGTTTTTATTGTGCTGGAAAATGTTCTTTCTAGATCCAGTTTTCTGAGGCTTTTTATCATGAAAGGATGTTGAATTTTATCAAACGCTTTTTCAGCAATAATTGAAATGATCATACAGTTTTTGTCCTTCATTCTGTTGATATGCTCTATCACACTGATTGATTTACATATGTTGAACCATCCTTGCATCCCTAGAATGAATCTCACTTGGTAATGATGAATAATCTTTTTAGTATTTTGTTGAATTTGGTTTACGAGTGTTTTGTTGAGTATTTTTGCATCAATTTTCATCAGAGATATTATTCTGTAGTTTTGGGGCTTTTTTGATGTCTCTTTTTGATTATTTTTCATGTGTTTTGGTAGCAAGGTAATACGGGCCTCATATAATGAGTATTTGGAAGTATTCCTTCTTCTATTTTTTGAAATAGTTTGAGTAGAATTGTTATTAGTTTTTCTTTGAATATTTGATGGAATTCAACAATAAAGCCATTGATTGGGTTTCAGGCTTTTCTTTGCTAGGACATTTTTATTATGGCTTTGATATTATTACTTATTATTGGTCTATTCAGATTTGGATTTCTTCATGGTTCAGTCTTGGTAGGTTGTATGTATCTAGGAATATATATCCATTTCTTCTAGGTTCAAGGATGATCTTTTTGAATATAGAAATTCATTTACTCTTACACCATTTGTTGAAAAGACTTTCCTTCATTGAACTACTTTCCCCCATTGAATTACTTATATACCTTTTTTGAAAAGTCCATTTTCGAGTCTTGGCCTGTTCCTGGAGTTTCTGTTCTCTTCTATTCATCTATTAGCCTATCCTTATACTAATGTAATATTGTTTTGATGATGATCATTTTTTCTCTTTTTTTAAGACAGAATCTCACTCTGTAACCCAGGCTGGGGTGCAGTGGCACGATCTCAGCTCACTGCAACCTCCGCCTCCTAGATTCAAGTGATTCTCATGCCTCAGCCTCCCAAGTAGCTGGGATTACAGGCATGCACCACCTTGCCTGGCTAATTTTTGTATTTTTAGTAGAAACAGGATTTCACCATGATGATCAGGTTGGTCTAGAACTCCTGACTTCAAGTGATCCACCCTCCTTGGCCTCCCAAAGTGCTGGGATTACAGGTGTGAGCCACTGTGCCCACCAGATGATAATCTTTTTAATACATCCTGAAGTCAAGTAACATAACTCCTCCGACTTTATTTTTTTCTAAATTGAATTAGCAATTCTAGATTATTTGCATTTCCACATAAACTGATTTATTCAAGTGTTCTTTCTTCTTAAATCACTTTTGAAAATTTGTGTACTTCAAAGAATTTGTTAAATTCATTTAGATTGTTTAATTTATTGGCATAAAGTCTAAAATATTCACTTATTGTCCCAGAAGGCTGCAAACTCAGCAGAGACTCCAAAGGTCACACATGAGACATTGAAGGTGAAACAAGCTACAATAGAGAGCTCATTCCATAATCTGGGCACAGCTGAGACCCCAGGAAAGTGTATCTTAAAGTAGCACTGCTTTAGCCTTAAAAGTAATGGCAAAGCTTAAGGCCATGCCTCAAAGAATCAAATAAACCCATCTACTAGTATTCTTGCAGGCAATTACCCTATGATTGCACTGGGTATATTTGACCCTAGATTCAAATATTTGGCCGTAGTTTCACTGAGACCCAGCATATAGATTCACTGGATGTCACTGCACAGCTCCTTCCTCTGTGGCACCTGGCCTTGCAAATTTCATTCAGTTCAGTATCCCTGAGTGCCAATGTCTGTTTTCTCCACCCAGAGATCAGTTTTGTTAGGGCCCAACTTCTCTGTGCCACAATCTTTAAAATTCCCTGAAGGAGAAAGCCAGAGTAACATCGAGCTCATCTCATGTGTTTTCTTCTCCAGAAGATCAAAATCCTAAATATTTAAAAACAGGGACTTCATATATTATAATCAATTACATCTCTTTTTTTACAGCAGAATAGTATATCATACCCATTACTGTGTCATAGCTAAACCCCACTAATGAACTTTTGAACAACTGCATACATTAAATGAACAAGAGCAATCTTGGCAACGTTCAGGACTTTCTTTAGCTCATTAAATTCAACATCCATTATTGAGACTTGCTAGATAGAATGCACCATGTAAGGGATTGTTGGAAATCAAATGGGAATAAAGCAAAACACCTGCTCTGCAAGATCTCCCTGGGCAGAGAGGAAAAAAGAAGGAAATCTAACAAACTGTCATATAGCAGAGGTGTTGGTAATACTATAGGAGAAAAATTGTAGTACTCATGGGAGCACAAGGAGAGTGTTTAATTTTGTCATGGGGATGGTGGTAGGTGAGTGGTGTTTTAAACTCTTTCTTATAGAAATAATCTTATTTGAGTATTTAATAATGGTAACCTACATAACCCCCCAAAATCTTCTTTTTGTAAACTTTAATGTATTCTCTAAACTTTGTGTCTTTTCACAGGCAGATACCATTCTAGTTCTGCTTTTCATTAGACTCTAGTCAAATGACTTGACTTCCTGTGCACATGCATTAAATGAATGTCAAGATACTGAATTATTATCCCTGTCTGAGGAAATAATTTGGGAATAAAAATATGTCCTTTGAACAAAAGTAAATGAGAATAAGCAGGAGGTAGGTGAGAGCTGACAGAGTTTATGACTTGTGTAAGCAAATGGATAAGTATATTTGATTCTGCTTAAGATACTGAGTCCTTTTGAGAAAACATTCTTTCTATGTAGGTTTAAAAAAAGCCATGCATTTCTGAGTGAGATTTAGAACCTGGCCCATCCAATTCTCTTAAAGAATACATCACTTGGAACATCACTAGAAGTTATTCAAGACTGACTAGCCAGGCGCAGGGGCTTACACCTATAATCCCAGCACTTTGGGATGCTGAGATGGGAGGATCACTTGAGGTGAGGAGTTCGAGACCATCCTGGCCAACATGGTTAAACCCTATCTCTACTAAAAAATCAAAAAGTAGCCGGGTGTGGTGGTGAGCGCCTATAATCCCAGCTACTCAAGAGGCTGAGACAGGAGAATTGCTTGAGCCTGGGAGGTGGAAGTTGCAGTGAGCATAGATGATGCCATTGAACTCTAGTCTGGGCAACAAGCAAGATTCTATCTCAAAAAAAAAAAAAAAAAAAAAAAAAAAACTAACTTACTTCTCAATGCAGATGACAATTTGTATCTAAACCAAACAGACCTCTACATTGACCACCTGAAGACACCTTGTGTCTTTCTACTTCGGGTCTAAGATCTTGGACATTGTGAGTGCTTAATGATTATTTATTGAAGTAAACACCATGTCATGATCACTTTTCCTTTGAAATTCCTCTCAAATCCATCTTCTCCATAGCCTCAATAAACACTCAAATGTAGTAATTCCCAGATCTGTTGGTCTCAAGATCCCTATATACCCTTAAAATTACATATGACATTGAAGAGTTTTTGTGTATGTAGACTCTATCTGTTGATATTTGCCATATTCAAAATTAAAACTGAGAAATTTAAAAATATTTATTAATTCCTTTAACAATAAAAGGTCATGTGTGAAGGCTCACACCTGTAATCTCAGCACTTTGGGAAGCCAAGGCTGGAGGATCACTCGAGCTCAGCAGTTTGCAACCAGCCTGGGTAACATAATGAGACCACATCTTCGCAAAAAAAATCAAAAAATTAGCCAGGCATGATGCCTCATGCATGTAATCTCAGCTATTCAGGAGGCTGAGGCAGGAGGATTGCTTGAGCCCAGGAGTTCAAGGCTGTGGTGAGCTGTGATCCCACCATTGCACTCTAGCCTGGGCAACAGAGCAAGACCCTGTTTCAAAAATAAATAAATAATAATAATAAACCCATTGCATATTAACATAAATAACACACTTTTGTGAAAACAAAGTATATTTTCCAAATTTAAAAAGGTGAGAAGGGTGATGTTGTTTTACATTTTTGCAAATCTCTTTGGTGTCGGGCTGTAAACGATAGATAGATCCTCGTATCTGCTCTTCATTTAATCTGTTACAATAACACACATCATTTCATCTCTGGAACATTTCATTCTACTCTCACAACAGAATGATAATGGCAAAGGAAAATACTTTCTTAGTATGATCGTAAATATATCGTTCACTTTGCAGCTCCTCTGGAAGAGAACATTGAGAGAATTGATGCTCTAATACGACTCCCTTCACTTCACTCTCGATTCTAGTCTCATCTCTAAAAAAATTTGCTCAGTGAGGGAATAAACCTCTCCAATACATCCTGAACACATCTGCCTTTAAAACAAGCCAATGCAAGAGCTTCCTGTGATCACATATTACAGAGGCTGCCTGATAATCATGGTATCAAATCTACGTGCTTGTGCCCAATTTCAGGGGTGTCCCTTCATCTTGTACCCCCCTTTCTAAATAATCATCTCTTTATCTTTGTTCACTCTGACCCCTTCCTTTTAGAATCATTCCCCTTCACTTAAAATATCCTCTGCTCTGCTGTCTCATATGTCCCCATGGTGTCTGTTCTCTGAGTCCACGGGTAGGATACACTTGTCCTCGAATCGTTCCTCCATGTCTTTGCGGCATTGTAGGCTATGAATTACTGTAGGATTTCTAGGAGTCTTGTTTCATAATGAATCCAGGAGGTCAGGAACAAAATCCCACCTCTTTGTGTCCTTCACAGCTGGGAATGCATTTGGCTTTCAAATAGGATGAATTAAAAAGCAAATTTATTTAAGAAAGCTATTTAAAAAACTTATAAATGCAGATACAGGTAACAAAATGTTGTAGGTAATCAGTGAGTTATTTTTTAGTTATGTACTTTTATTCTTTTTTAATATGTTAAGTAATTATTATGGATATTATCAAATGTATATAAAAGTATAGAAATTACGTAATGAAGCTGATGTAACTATCACACAACTTTAATAATTGTAAACTAATTCACAGGCAGTTTTATTTTATTCACATTCCTCACTCCACTCAGATGCTTTGGAAGCAAATTATAGACAGCATGTCATTTTATCTGTAAATATTTAACTATATACCACTGAACAATACTGATTTTTTGAAAAGTATAGCAATAATACTATTATATCTAAACAAAAGCCGACAACAATTTTTATTATCAACTATCTTGAATTTTCTCAGGACACTTTTAGAACTTTTTTATTTGAATTGAGATCCAAATCAGGTTCATATGATATGGTTTATACGTCTAAGCTTGTTTCTTGTTCAAGTTCTCCCTTGTCTTTTTTCTTGGAATTTCCATTTAATTTTTCTTTGAATAAACAATTTTCCATAGTCTGAATTTTGCTGACTTCATCACAATGGTATCATTTAATGTAGTCTCCTTCTCCTTACAGTTCCTGGAAGTTGGTTATTCAACTTAGAAGGATTTATCACTTTGTTTGTTGTAAAAGTAATGCTTAGATGATATATACTTCCATCAGGATGTACATGTTTTATTGTCCTTTCAAAATATTACTAATAAGAGTGATTGCCTAAATTTATTAATTTATTTTATTTATTAGTGTTGCAAATGGTGACATTCTATCATTCCACCTTCATTTATTAGTTGGAAAACACCTAGATGGAGCAACTTCCACTCATCAACCATTTGATTAACTGAGGTGTAGATTTTATAGGAAAGATGGGATATACACCTAGTTCTTTATTTATCAATTTTCAAAATAATAAGGCAGTTATTAGTTTCCTTCAAAGGTAATAAATGAAGGTCTCTTTTCCCCCAGCATCACTGAGAGCTTACTAATTGAAACAAAGTATTAGTCCTTGTAGTGATTTTTAATCTTTTGTGAATCCTCATCGAGTCTCACATTGTCTCATCATTGGCCAATGGTTGTTATTCAAGTTAGTTCCTGAGTTCTTCTAACACAATACTGCAGTCTTTATGGCTATCTGACCTGTGGCAGTAAGTCTGTTCTTGTATGTTTCCTGCCCAGACCTGGAATCAGCCATTTCTCTAAGGAGTCTTGGTCCTTTTTTAGTAGGAGATGGTGTTTGAAGGACCTGAATATTCATTGCAACTGCACTAATCATTGCTTCTAGGTTTTTTTAGAATTCAAAGTTAAGAAAAAAGATTTTTTTAAGAATACACCATTTATTTTCCAGGTAACAAATTATTATAGTACACAGGATACAAATCTTAATAAGGTGCCTTTTCCATCATTTATATCTCCTTTCTTTTCTTCTCTCATTATATTGACTGAATCTTCTAGAACACTGTTCATTGATTATAATTTTAGACATCTGTTTCTTGTTCATAATAATATTCTTAATAATCAAAGAACAGAAGAAACACTTTTGTTCTCAATTCCCTTTAAAGTGAAGGATAAATCCACCCTTAAATGTTAGCTAACTAGAGCTCATAGGTCAAATCCAACCTGTATTCTTTTTTTTGGTATGGCCACATGAATTAAATACAATTTTTACATTTTTAAAAGATTTTAAAAAATAAAAGAATCTATTTTGTGACACAGGAAAATTACATGAAATTCAAATTTTAGTGTTCACAAAGTTTTGTTAAAGCATAGCCACACACATTCATTTACCTAACAACTATGGCTGCATTCAAGCTGGAGTGACAGAGCTGAATAATAGAAACAGAGACCACACTGCTAGCCTAAAATATTTACTATCTAGCCCTGTACCCCAAAATTCATGCAAAATTCATGAACCACAATTCTGAGGCCAGAAGAACCACACAGACTATCTATTACCAGGATCAGAGATAGCAAGCTTCTTTTCTCCTAAATTTCACTTTTTCTCTTAATTTATTCTGACGACAATGAAGAGACAGATAAAGTTGCATGAAGATGATACAGAATCTAATGATGTATCGCTGTGTACAAAAAGAGCCACCTCAGGTTACAACTTTAATCTTTAAAATGAAAGTGTCCCCTTCCTGCTAATTATTCCATTATTCCCTGATGTTTTTAATAATAAAACCCGTGCTTGCTTCGGCAGCACATATACTAAAATTGGAACGATACAGAGAAGATTAGCATGGCCCCTGCACAAGGATGACACACAACTTCATGAAGCGTTCCATATTTTCGTGAAGGATATGAACAGACACTTTTCAAAAGAGGACATATATGAGGCCAACAAACATATGAAAAAATGCTCATCATCACTGGTCATTAGAAAAATGCAAATCAAAACCACACTGAGGTATCATCTCAAGCCAGTTAGAATGGCGATCATTAAACAATCTGGAGACAACAGATGCTGGAGAGGATGTGGAGAAATAGGAACACTCTTACACAGTTGGTGGGAGTGTACATTAGTTCAACCATTGTGGAATACATTGTGGCGATTTCTCAAGGATCTAGAAATAGAAATTCCATTTGACCCAGCAATCCCACTACTGGGTATATACCCAAAGAACTATAAATCGTTCTGCTATAAAGACACATGCACAAGTATGTTCACTGCAGCCCTGTGTACAATAGCAAAGACCTGGAACCAACCCACATGCCCATCAATGATAGACTGGACAAAGGAAATGTGGTACATATATACCACGGAATACCACACAGCCTTAAAAAAATGATGAGTTCGTGTCCTTTGTAGGGACTTGGATGAATCTGAAAACTATCATGCTCAGCAAAGTGACACAAGAATAGAAAGGCAAACACCATATGTTCTCACTCATAGGTGGGTGTTGAACAACGAGAACACGTGGACTCAAGGAGAGGAGCATCACACACTGGGGGCAGTTGGGGTGGTAGGGGAGAGACATCAAGGGGTGGGGAGGGAGGGGAGGGATAACATGGGGAGAAATGCCAGATATAGTGTGCACCTAAAGTAAAATAAATAAATTTTTAAAAAATAAAATAAAAAATAATAAAATAATAAAACCCCAAAAGTTTGCCAGTTCCTGTCCTACTTAGTTATGGTTTGTTTTTACTTAATAGATTGGCAGATACAATGACAACTTTTATTATATTTCAACTTCATTTCCAAATGATATAAATCTGTGGAATTGTGTGTTTTGTGGTGACTGTGGGTTGTTCCTATTTTTGTTTTCTTTTGATTTGACTCTGCTTCTCAGTTTTGGGATCAGGATTATGCTAGCTTTGAAAGTGAATTAGGAAGTTTTTTACAGACTTAAAGACTCTGAAAATACTTATATAGCATGAATATAAACTATTTGGATCCAACAATTTCAAAGGATAAATTTTGTCAATTTTTTTGTCTTCTATAATCATAGTTTTCAGGTATTACGTCTCTTTGAATAAAATTTGACAAATATCTTCAAATTTATCAAAATTCTTCATATTATCTGCATATGGTTTTTTACTTGAAATTGTTTTCACTTCTTTAAGCATCTGAAAATGTATTATTTCTCATTACTGATGGACAATTATGCTTTTCTTCTTATTTTCTGGTTAGGCTTGTCAGAGACATGTCCAGTTTAAATGTATTAATTAACCCTAATGATTTTCCAGTTTTTAATTCATTAATTTTTGCTTCCTTTATTTTAATTTGTAGTTCTTTTCCAATTTATTTACCCTAATGTCCAAATTAAGCTATTTGCGTCTTTCTTGTTTAAATATAACTCATCTAAGCGTTCACAGAGGAGAATAACTTTGGTTTCTTTCATGAAGCTCTCATTTTCAGTATTTTCTAAGTCATCTGTCATTGCAGTTTTGATTTACTCTTAAACTGAAAACTTGATACAAATTTTGTTGTATTTTAGTCATCTACTTCAAGTAAAATTATATCAGTTCTTAAGCATTTTTAAAACATACATACATATACCTACATATTTGCTATCTCTCGGTACATACAATTTACTAAATATAGCTCTATTGGTAAGCATGACTTTTATAAACCTAAAATAATTCTGTCTATTCCATGAAATGCCTTGTGTCATGGAGTCTGCTTTGTTTAATACTAATATTGCTGTCTCAGTTTTTTTTTTTAACTAGACTTAGTATATATTTCCAAACTGTATTATTTTTGTAACCATCTTTTGTGTCTTTTACAAACAGTATATATTCAACATTTTTCTTAACTTAAGCTCTTAAATACAGAGCTTTAATCCATTTAATTTTTATAATTCACATATTTGAACATGTTTTAATTTTACTCATGAAAGGGTAAGCATGGATGTACTAAAAATATAAGCAAGAGTTAATGAATGGTTACAAACTCATTATTTTAATTGCATATGTTAGATAGTGGTAATAATAATAATCACCAATGTATATGACCTTACTATGTGCCAGACATTGATGTATATATTCCTCTCTACATTAATTAATTAATTTGATGCTTACAAAGTAAACATTTACTACATAAAGAAGCTGAGTCAAAGGGTGAGTGACAAAGTACTGATCTAAATGTCTATGTTTTTAGTATTTCTTTATGAAATATTGTGATGGAACTTACAGGTCTTCTTTGTGCTAGTAAGAGAGCATCCTTCCAGCCTACATGCATTAAAAGGATTTTATCTAGGATTGGTAATTAATTCTACTTAATGTCTTTCTACATCTATGAAATTAATCATGTATTCTTCTTTTCTACCTGTTATCTTACCTGGCAAGGATATATTTAGTGGTCTAATACAAATATTGAGAAATACAAATAATGAGAAAAGATGACTGACCAATGGAAAAAATGGGCAGAGGTAATTAATAAAAGCAGAAATACAAATAATTAATAAAATATAAAAAGATATCATATTTTACCTATCAAATTGGCAAAGAGCAAATAAATACATACTGCTGCTGAGGATGGGAGAGGAAACATCTTCTGTATATTACGATGATTAAAGCAAGTTTCAAAAGCAGACCTGGGTTCCAATCCTGATGGCTGCTTTTTAGCTGTCGTTTCATATGGGCATTTATTCATCAGCCTGCAAGCATGTATTGTGTTCCTACTGTTTACCAGGCCCTATTCTAGGGCTCCTTTTCCTTCAGGAAATTACATTTCATGGGTGAAACAGAAAATTTTTATATGTTTCAGAAAAGGGCAAGAGCCATTAAAGAAATAGAGTGGGCTGATGTGATAGGGAGGCTGCTGTTAGGGGTATTGGGAAGTAAGGACAGAAGTATCCTTTAGATTGCATGTTTAGAACATGCATCTTTGTGGCACCCAACCTCACTTAACAGCCTCTGGGCTGAGACATAAAAGAGAAACCTGCACACCCAAGGGAAGAGCATCTCTAAAAGAAGGAACATGAATGAATACAAAAGCTTTCAGTTAGGAAAATCTGGGCAGTTTAAGAAGTAAAAAGAGTTTTAGCATGGCTGTTAAATGTTTTCTTGCCAATTAGCAGAGGCCAGGTCAGGCAGACCTTTATAGTCTTCGGCACGCATGTCTTTCTTAGCGCTTATGCAGATAAAACATGGCTGTATAAAACAGACTTGGTGGCACCCAACCTCACTGAACAGATGGGAAAATTAGATCAGCTGCTGCATGTGAAACTCTAGGAATTGAGCACCCAGTGGGCACTCATAATTTGCTGCCATCATCATCATCATACTGTCATTACTTTTCATTGCTGGATAAGGAAAAATAGGTATATCCTCTCCAGATACAAATTTGGCAATATGGATAAAAAAACCATATAAAATTTATATTATATGACCCAGAATTCTTTTTCTAGAAATGTAACTTAAGAAAATACTCCAAATCTATCCACACAAATATTTATTTTATAGTTCTTTATAATAGAGAAAACTGGAAATAACCAAAATATTCAAATTTACAGAAGTAGATAAATAAATTTTGTTATATTCCTGCGATGAAATACTAAGATGCCATGAAAAAATGTGTTCTGTAATGAAAATAAAATAGAAAAATGTTCATGATATATTACATGAAAAAAGGGTGGTCACAAAAGCATGTGCTCTAAATAAAATCATAGTTTAAAATTTGTTCTTATTTCTAGACTGTAGCATCATGGTTGATTTTTGTACTGTGAGTGTGTGTGTGTGTGCACATGCACCTACATGTGCATGGGGGGCATACTGATTGTGAATATCACAGATTGTACAAATTTGGTGTATATTAATTTTGTATCTTAAAAAACATAATTTTTAAATCAAACACCACATGTTCTCACTCATAGGTGGGTGTTGAACAATGAGAACACATGGACACAGGGAGGGGAGCACTATACACTGGGGTCTGTTGGGGGGGAGTGGGGAGCTGGGGAGGGATAGCATGGGGAGAAATGCCAGATATAGGAGAAGGGGAGGAAGGCAGCAAATCACACTGCCACGTATGCACCTATGCAACAACCTTGCATGATTTTCACATGTACCCCAAAACCTAAAATGCAAAAAAAAAAAAAACATAATTTTTAAACATAGTTGCTATGACTTTCTTCAAACTGTTTTGGTGCCTAAATATAGATCAAACATTCCAAAAAGAAACCCACTATAAATATCTATGTTAGGATGTTTCTAACAATTTATTTTTATTTCTTTAATTGACACAAAATAATCATACATATTATATTTATGGTGTACATCATGATGTTTTGATATATACAGTGTATAGTTGTCAAATTATAGTGATTAACAAGATGTTCATCACTTAAAACATGTATAAGATCATTCCTTTGTGTTGGGAACATTCAAAATCTTCTCTTGTAGCTATCCAAAAATATATCATAACTTTTTTAACTATAGTCGTCTTACAGTGCTATAGAACACTAGAACTTATTCCTCCTATCTGTAATTTTGTATCTTTTACCCAATCTCTCCCTGTCCCCCTCCTTACGATTCTTCCCAGCCTTCAGTAACCACTATTCTAATCTCCGCTTCTATAAGATCAACTTTTCTAGCTTCTACATATGAGTGAGAACACATGGTATTTGTCTTTCTGTTTCTGGCTTATTTTACCTAACACAATGTCGTCCAGGCTCAACCATTTTGCCACAAATGACAGAATTTCATTCTATTATAAGGCTGAGTAGTATCCTATTGTGTATATATACCACATTTCTGTTATACATTCATCTGTTGATGGATACTTAGGTTGATTTGTATCTTGGTTATAGTGAATAGCACTGCAATAAACACAGGAGTGCAAAAAACACAGGAATCAGAATACTGATTTCCTTTCCTTTGGCTATAGACCCAGTAGTGGGATTGCTGGATCATGGTAGTTCTACTTGTATTTGGTTTTTTGAGGAACCTTCATATTGTTCTTTATAATGGCTATACTAGTTTACATTCCCACCAACAGTGTATAATAGTTCCCTTTTCTTCACATCCTCACCAGCATGTGTTATGTTTTGTCTTTTTGATAATAGACATTTTTAATATGGTTTGGATTTGCATATATCTGATGATTTGTGATATTTTTATGTATTTGTTAGCCATTTGTATGTCTTGAGAAATGTCTGTTCACATTATTTGCACTTTTTAGTTGGATTATCACATTTTTCACTGTTTAGCAGTTTAGTTCCTTTTATATTCTGGGTATTAATCCCTTGTCAGATGCATAGCTTGTTTCCTTTGCTGTGTAGGTTTTTCGTTTGATATAATCCCATTTGTCTATTTTTGCTTTTGTAGCCTGTGTTTTTGAGGTCTTATTTTTTTCCAGTTCAGTGTCCTGAAGCATTTCCCTCACATTTTCTTCTAGTATATTTATAGTTTTGAGTCTTACATTTAAGTTTTTAAACCACTTTGGTGAATTTTTGTATAAGGTGAGAGATAGGAGTTTAGTTTTATTCTGCATATGGATATCCAATTTTCCCAGCACCATTTATCAAAATGACTATTCTTTCCCCATTGTATGTTTTTGGCACCTTTGTTGAAAAACAGCTGCAAATACATGGATTAATTTCTGGATTCTCTATTCCATCGGTCTATGTGTCTGTTTTTATGTCAGTACCATGCTGCCTTGGTTACTATAGCTTCACAATATATTTTGAAGCCATGTAGCATGGTGCCTCTAGCTTTGTTCTTTTGCTCAGGATTGCTTTGGTCATTTGGGTTCTTCTGTGGTTCCATATGAATGTTACCCTTTTTAAAAACAATTTGGGGGACTATCACACCCAGGGGCCTGTTGGGGGGTGGGGAAGAAGGGGAGGGGGCATTGGGACAGATGCCTAATGCATGTGGGGCTTGGAACCTGGATGACGGGTTGGTGGGTGTGGCAGGCCACCAGGGCACATGTATACCTAGGAAACAAACCTGCACATTCAGCACATGTGCCCCAGAACTTAAAGCAAAATTTTTTTAAAAAAATCTTTTTAACCATGAAAAAAAAAACTAATTTCTTAATAATTGATTTAAACTGCTTTGCTTTTGTTGTCTAAATCAGAATCTGATTTTGCCAGTGAAAATTTAGCAATAAGCACACAGCGCTGCACAGTAGCAGAGAAACCAGGCAGTGGGTTGTACAGATTCTTAGCAAGTTCAAGGGGTACAGGGCAGGATCTGGAGCCAGGCAAGCATGGGTTTGAACTCAGCTTTACTCTTACTGGCTGATTGTTTTTTGGCAAGTTATTATACTCTCCAAGTCTCATTGTCCTCATTTGTAAAATGGGGATAAACAATGCATACTTTACAGGGTTGAGATGAGGTGATGAGGTACTGCATGAAACTACTTGGCACATTGCTGGACGCTTGAAAATACCAATAAGTTACATCTACTGTTATAGTTACTATTGCTAGTGCTAGTGCCACCATCATCACCCTCATGGTGCGCGGAAGAACTCTCCACACGGGTTATGAGATCATGAAACTTAAAAACTTTTCAAACTGTTTTTCAAAAATTATGTCTAACCAACTTCTAAGAGACTTTTTTTTCTATAGGTGACAAAAAGAAGAAACAAAGTGCCAGATGTGATAGAAAGCCCAGGTATCCATGAGGAAAAAACTCCAGCAAGAAATCCAATGTAATAAACATGTGGCCTTAGCTCTAGAGTGGACTTAGCACAACTTGCAGAAACACACCTATTATTTCCCCAGTTAGACTCAACTTAGTCTTTAAAAAAAAATCTCCAATAAATAAAATTATACCTTACCTTTCTGTAGCCATAGTTAGGTAGTATTAGACAACAGACTATGCAAGAAATGTGAACACATTTCACTCTGTGTCTTTTTCCCAAACACTCTGAATAAGAGAAACTATCTTGAAATACTCAGGGATTCTCAGAGCAGCTGACAGGTGTGACGTCTGGGTAACCATTGTGTAAGCCAGAACCACAGATCCAGGGGCATCTCTGCAGGAAGATGTACTCAATGTCCAGTTTCTGACCTTGGAAATTATTCCCAAATGTTAAAAAAAAAATAGTCAAGATAAGCACTAATGACTGAGCAGATACCCTGAAAGTAGATGCAGAGCTGCTACATGCGGAAGAAGGAAACTGATCATAGCGCTGGGATAGCAAATGAGCAAATGCTTACAGCCAGAAACTGCACTTACATGTGCCAGGAAACTGAGGCATAGAAAAGGGAACAAACTTGCCCCCCATCCCTCAACCACTAAATGAGCTATCAGGATTTCCTCCCTGGGGAACAAGAACTAAGAACTAAGAAGTCTGTGTCAGGCATTGATATTTTTATGCAGCACACGAGATGGTAACTAGTTCTGTTATCACTCCTTCACTTTTCCCTTCTCTCCATATCTAAAAACTACAGATGGCAATTCTCCTTTTAGTCCTATACTTTCACTCAGATTTTGTTATAAATAACAAATCGCACTTTCTGACCAATCTTACCTGATTATTTTTTAGGCATACTTTACTAGTTGCATTTTATCAAAGGCTTTTTGGACAGAATATAGTATGCGTGGTTTTTTTTTCATGTCCAAACATGTCTATTCTGAACAAACCTAATTATTAACATTCAAGAATTTAACTTTCCTGTTAATGATTTGAATTATACATGTGTTTGCTTTCTGAAAAATAGGACATGGAATGTGTGATTAATTTTTTTGGATATTCTGATGATTGTCTTTGTTTTGAACTTCAAGTACTATGACACTATGCACTACTTTCACTATAAAGCCAGCAAAGCAGTGACAGACTCGCAGATAGCATCATCTAGAAATTTAAAACATGAGTTTGGGAATCAAGGCTGGATTTGAATCTGAGCTCAGCCACTTTCCTTAGTTGCAAATTAAACTCCTTAAGCCTCAGTTTCCTCATTCTGTAAGATGAGTTTGATAATATAGTCACATCGTGTTCTTGGGAGAATTAAATGGGATAATGTTTTTGTAATATTTTGCATGATGTCTGGCACATAATGAGTGCTCTATAAATGTTTTATTCATGAACAAATATTTATTTAACACCTACAATGTACCAGGCACAAATCTTATCTTTATGAAATTTATATAGGGAGACATGCTGAACAAATCATCCCTCACATAATATATAAGAACAATTTCTTGAGCTATGAAGAAAAAGTTTAGGATGCTTTGATAGTATTTAATGAGAGACCCACACACACCCAGTATGGAGTCTGAGGTATGGTGGATGGGTGGAGGGGAGCAAAAATCATTCCCCTGATGAAAGGGGATATAAGCTAAGATGTAAAGGGTGAGGCCGGGTGTGGTGGCTCATGCCTGTAATCCCAGCATTTTGGGAGGCCAAGGAGGGTGGATCACCTTAAGTCAGGAGTTCAAGACCACCCTGACCAACATGGAGAAACCCCATCTCTACTAAAAATACAAAATCAGCCAGGTGTAGTGGTGCGTGCCTGTAATCCCAGCTATTTGGGAGGCTGAGGCAGGAGAATCACTTGAACCCACGAGGCAGAGGTTGCAATAAGTCAAGATCGCACCATTGCACCACAGCCTAGGCGACAGAGTGAAACTGTCTCATAAAAAAAAAAAAAAGTAAAGAGTGAATGGAGGGGACAGAGGTGGAGAGGACACTCCATGCAAGGAGAAGAGCAGAAGTGCAGGGCCTGGTGCAGAGAAGTATTCCATAGATTAATAGATCAGGGTATGTAATCCCAGCACTTTGGGAGGCTGAGGTGGGTGGATCATTTGAGGTCAGGAGTTCAAGACCAGCCTGGCCAACATGGCGAAACCTCATCTCTACTAAAAATACAAAAATTAGCCAGGTGGTAGTAGCATGCACCTGTTAATTCCAGCTACCTGGGAGGCTGAGGAAGGTGAATTGCTTGAGCCAGGGAGGCAGAGGTTGCAGTGAGCCGAGACTGTACCACAGCACTCCAGTCTGGGTGAGAGAGTGAGACTCTGTCTCAAAAAGGAATTAAAAATTAAAAAAGAGGTCAAAGTGGCCAGAACAGGGGATAGGAAAGGGAATGAAAGGCAGGCCAGGAGAGGAAGGCAAGAGCAGATCATATGGCTCAATGGGCCATGCTACAGACACCGAGCTTCATCTAAGAGTACTGGAGAGTGTTTGAGGCCTTTAGGTGGAAACATCACTGAATTAGAATTGCATTCCATAAAGGTCACCTAGGAAAAGGTAAGGTGACCCAGGCATGCAGGCATGCAGAGCTTTCATAGTCAGGGCTGGGTGATTGGATGTTGTAGAAAAAGTTGGAGAGTGCAGGGTTGAGGATGACAGTGGGTTTTTGGCTTGGACAACTGAGAGGAAGGCTGCCAAAAGTGAAGCAGAGGAGCAAGAGTCTGTTTTGTGGGAGATGGTGAGTTCAGTTCGATGATGTTAAGGATGAGATGGTTTGGGAACATCAGGAGGGATGTCTGGTATTTGTTGTGTCTGCTAATCGTCCTGTGTATGCAGGACTGGAGCTGAGGAGGCAGAGATGGTCTAGGCTTAAAGATTTAGGAGTCATCAGGGAAAAGAAAGAAACTGAAGGCATGAAATGAATGAGCTGCCCTGACCTTGGTCTTCCCCCTGAAAGTACCAGCCAGTTCTCAGTTGATAATGCAGAAGGCTTCGTTAAGTTTGAAAAGAACGAGGATATCTCTTGCAAGCAAAGCTGAGCTTTCTAAATGTGGCATTTATTATAAAGGAGGGAGGCATGACCAATTCCTATTTTCAAAAATGTCTATAATCAAAACAGTACCATACTCTATTACCTTTTAAAATTAAAGAAGAAATTGCCCCAATCCCTTTCTGCATTTTAAAATTGGTCTGCCCAGCTATACTTAGAAGCCATATTATAGCTTCAAAAAAGACATTCTGTATGTTTTAAATGAGCTGTTATAATTCCTATATATATGTATTATTCCATTTGAATACAGGTCCCATGATTGATGGAGGTCAGGCCCTGGTCAGGTGTTCTAGTCCAGATGGAGCCTAAGACTGTTCACCCAAGTGGCGTGGGAGAAAGAGCAAAGACCTACAGCTAATCTTCATCCCTAGCTTAACCCAAGCAGGGGAGGGAGCTGTGCAGGAGCTGGGAGTGAAGACCAAGGGGTTATTCATATTTCTACTTTGCACAGAGCTAGAAGATGCTGCTGGAAGATACAAGGGCCATACCTCTGGGTGAGCCAGTGGCCTGGAAGAGGACCTGGTATGTGCTTTCCAAGTAGGGAACTGTCCAGAGCACTCAGATTTAAGCATCTTTGCAGCAGTCCAGAACCAAAAACCCATTTTCCTGCTCCCCTGTTCACCTGTGACTACTCAAGCATGAACCAACTCACTTGTGTCCTTGCTGGCAAGGATGAGGACCTCAACCTGCCTTAGCCTTTAAGCTGAATATAACGGGACAGAGTCCTGAAAAAGTCTCACACTTCCTCCTTGAGAGATCAGTTTTGGTTGTGTCAGTGCTTCAGATGTGTGGTGTTTGACTTTGGACTCGAATCCCACAAATATGAGAGGAAATTATGACTATCACATCTGAATTACAGGCTTCAATCCTTCCTCCGGGACCCTATAAAATGTTTTTATAAGTACTGGAAGTAATCATTTTATGAAGCGCCTGCAACTTAGCTGTATACAATTATTTGGAGAATGGTCTTGTTTTCATGTAAATGTGCGTGTCTTAAAGATCCGAAAGATCTCCTTGGAATGTAAGTTAAAACAGGCTCTGTTTCTGAATTTAAGAATCTGTGTCCAGTTGTCAGCAATTGAAGCAGGAGTTGTATTCAAAATGTTGTTTTATTCCATCAACAAATGTCATCCATTGACTCAATAAACATTCATTGAGAATCATGTTCATCACTTAGAGAGATACGAATGAAGGATAAAAGGAGGGTGTGTCTTTAAGGAGACTAAAACCATGAGGATTGACTGTGTCATTCATTCAGCAATATTGTTGAGAGCCTACTAAATGCTGTACACCATTATGGGTTTTGAGGATACAGCAGTAAATTAAAAAGACAACAAGCTCTTCCTTCAAGGGAGTTTATAGTCAAGAAAAGGAACCAAAAATAGAAATAAGTAAAGCACAGAAAGTGGTGATAAGTGCTATAGAGCAGTGGTCCCCAATCTTTTTGGCACCAGGGACTGGTTTCATGATACAATTTTTTCATGGTCCTGGAGATGGGAGGATGGTTTCAGGATTATTCAAGAGCATTACATTTACTGTGCACTTTATTTCTATTTTTATTACATTGTAATATATAATGAAATAATTATACAACTCACCATAATGTAGAATCAGTGGGAACCCTGAGCTTGTTTTCCTGAACCTAGGCAGTCCCATCTGGGGGTGATGGGAGACAGTAACAGATGATCAGGCATTAGATGTTCATAAGGAGTGCACAACCTGGATTCCTCGCATGCACAGTTCACCATAAGGTTGGTGTTCCTATTAGCATCTGATGCCACTGCTGATCTGACAGGAGACAGAGCTTAGACGGTAATGTGAGCGATGGGGAGCGGCTGTAAGTTGTAAATATTGATGAAGCTTCGCCTGCCCACCACTCACCTCCTGCTGTGTGGCCTGGTTTCTAACAGGCCACAGACTGGTAGTGGTCTGTGGCCCTGGGGGTTTTCCCTGCTATGCAGAAAAGTAACTGGTGCTAAATCCATAGGGGAAACGGCAAGAAAGGAAGTTATATTATAACAAAGAAGGGCTCGTGCATGAGTGGGATTTTGAACACAGCCTTGAAGACAGAAAGAACTGGACAGATTCAAGTTTGAGTAGACAGAGGGGAGAGGGACAGATCACTGGCAAAGAGCAGAAGAATGCAGCAGAGAACCACAACCACAGGGGCTGAGGTCACAGTCACCTCAGCAGACTAACGAAGTTAGAGTGGAAAGTCCACCTGGCAGGAAGAAAGCCTTGGTGTTGGAAACTCATGATTCAAGTCAACAGGCATTTGCTGAAGATACTCGTAGAAGGTAAACACCTTCGCATGTTCCTGACCATATCTATGGCACTGCCTGGCCTGAGCAGGTGCTAAGTAAATTGCGTGTTAAGTGAATGAGGAATAGAGGAGAAGGTTGTGTAGGGCTGGTGGAACCAAATAATGAAGGGCCTTGAATGACAGAGTGAGGAGCTTGAACTTGATCTTATCAGCAACAAAAAGATAATGAGCTGGGCACGGTGGCTCACACCTGTAATCACAGCACTTTGGGAGGCTGAGGCAGGCAGATCACAAGGTCAAGAGATCAAGACCATCCTGGCCAACATGGTGAAATCCCATCTGTATTAAAATTATAAAAATTAGCTAGGCATGGTGGCACATGCCTGTAGTCCCAGCTACTTGGGAGGCTGAGGCAGGAAAATCTCTTGAACCCAGGATGCAGAGGTTGCAGTGAGCCAAGATCATGTCACTGCACTCTGGCCTGGGTGACAGAGTGAAACTCTGTCTCAAAAAAAAAAGCACAACCCAAGTCTTGCAGATACCCCATTATGAGGTTTCCTTAGCTACAATACTGAGCCCCTTGATACGCCTCCCCTCCCTTTAGTTATTTCTGGGAATTTTCCCCTCATGGTTTCTACCCTTTCCATTCCATCTCCTTGAAGAGGACGAGATGAACACAGCCTTAGCCTCCCAGGCCCCAGATGTGGAGGTGTGCAACCAGTGTATTGTTAAAGAGCACATGAGTTCTGAAGCCACCAGCAGCCAAAACTGTCTGTGCTCCATGCAGGAACAGAGCTAATTCCATTCCTGCTTGGTGCAATCAGAGAGTTGCCTCGGTCCCTACACAGGTGCACTCCATGACAGCAGCCTTTGGATTCTCCTCCCACCCCTCCTTTCTGTGATCTCAGAGTACACCCGTAGGATAGGTATCAGGGTGTCTTCTCAAAGCCCTCCCCCAAACCTCAGTTTCCCATCTTCCTTCCAAAGCTTGCCGCCTTCCCTTCTAGCCATCTCTCCACCATGTTCCTTCATCATCCTGCTTGCCATGGGCCTGTTTTCCCCTTTTGACTGCTTCCATTTGCCTAGAAGCAGCTACTCTTACAGACAGGAAGGGGTAGTATCCATTACTGTTCTAAGTCTTTAAGTTTACAGATGAGGTAACTGAGGCACAAGAAGGAAAAATGACTCACCCAGCTTTAAACAACGAGTTCACCATTCAGGGGTACTTGGGATGGAGGTGGTGGACGAGGCAAATTTGGAAGGCGTTTCAAGGAAAGACAACTGTGGGGTTTAGTGACTAGTTGGAATGTAAGAGGCAAAAAAGGTCAGGGAAGGAAGTAGATACACATACTTCTGGCAGAAACCATTAATTGGGTTCCTGCCCTGACCTCGCACTGCAGTGAGAGAGATAACTGGGTCTCCTGCCATTGGAGAGCATAGCACCTGTGCTCTGGAGGAGGAGACGATCAAAGAAAACAAGTAAATAAGAAAACGTACAAACTGTGATATGTACCATGAAATAAATAAGCCACTCAGCAGGTGCGAGTTTGAAGATTACTCTTCTTTACACTGGTGGTCTCAGGGAGAGCTTTTGTGCCAAGACAATAAAAAAAATATACATTTTAAGTGACAGATTCGTGAAACAATGACCTTAGTAAAAGTGGCAAGGCTTGGAAAATACACTGGCTCATGCAAGGAGATCTGCTTTTAAGGAAGCAGCCCATAAAAGCACATGATGACTTGCTTATCGCTAGCTTTTTTCTGAACAAATAATCTTTTAAATTAAGGGGATGGGGTAGGGAACCTTGCTATGTTTTGAGAGTGTTTCAAATCAAAGTATTTATTTGATACAAGGAGGTCTTCTAGGGAGAAACGCTCTCTCTCGGTCTAGCATAAGGGGTCCCCTGTTACTCTTTCCAGAGTTCCTATGGGCATTGGGGTCCAAATCATGCATTCGAGTGGACCTGCTCCTTTTTCCTGAAAGGATAAATGCTGCCTGGGCTTTGTTAACTGGTGAGACAAACCATTTGACAAGTTGTAATCTGAGCAACTCAGACTCATCCAGGATGAAATTCTTGATTCCACAGAGCTCTGCTTGGCCAGCCAGGCAGATCTCATCAAGAGTGCTTTAGCTGCCAGTTGCAGAAGTTTGAGGGATGAGAGGACATCTCCCCAGCTGACCTCTTTCCTTCCCTGGATTGGAAGGAGCCATGGTTTTTGACAGTAACCATAGACGAACATAGCCCAGTCCCTGGAAAAGTGGACAGCGCTTCCATCCCACATTGGGCAGGCCCCCAGGATGCCCTGAGCCTGTCTCCTTTGGGGCTGTGTACCCAGCGCAGTGTGCCCTGTTCCCCTTACTCACTGCACCCTCCCATGCCGTGCTCCCATACTGTGCTCCATGCAGGAGGAGAGCTAATTCCCTTCGTGCTTGGTGCAGCCTTCCTCACTTTGCCTACCACTCAAACTTTCTGCCAGAAAGTTCAGAAAAGACTCCAGTGCCAACACTCTCAAGTGAGCATGCCCATGACTTTACTCAGATACATGAGTGGAGAACCGCACAATTTCAAGTCCCAGTTAAACAGGGGAAGAAAAGACTGGCACAGTGAAGTCACATCTGCTTGCTCTGTTGGTAAGCTTGATTCTATCACTAGGACATACAGGCTAAGTGAGGTTCCCCAGCTAGGGTACAGCTTGTCCTCTCCACCTGGGATCCAGGATGGACCACCTTTACTATCACCAGAGATCACTGTGAAAAGCTAATAGAAGCTAAGGGCTTTTCCCAGGAGAACGTATCTCTGGCTGTACACATTTAATGTCAGTTATGGGAAGTCTGTCTGTGAACCTGAGATTGAAAACCTAAGGTTACAGTCCATGCTTTATCTGGACACCTTCTTAGAGAGCCCTGGCCACCGTCTAAGGCAGATAATCGAAAAATGTCAGCCGAGCTCGGTGGCCCACCCCTGTAATCCCAGCACTTTGGGAGGCCAAGGTGGGCAGATCACAAAGTCGGGAGTTCAAGACCAGCCTGACAAATATGGTGAAACCCCATATCTCTACTAAAAATACAAAAAATAGCCAGGCGTGGTGGTGTGCACCTGTAGTTCCAACTACTCGGGAGGCTGAGGCAGGAGAATCACTTGAACGTGGGAGGTGCAGAGGTTGCAGTGAGCCAAGATCATACCACTGCACTCCAGCCTGGGTGACACAGCAAGACTCCGTCTCAAAAAAAAAAAAAGAAATATTTAAAAACGTCTTGCTGACTGAGAGCTGCCCAGGTAGCCACACATAAACCCAAGGAGGGCTCAGGCCAAGGTAGTTTAGCACAAAGGCATCTGGTAGACTATGGGATAGCACATTGCTCTTAAACTCTGATTCTACAGCTTGTCTCTGGGGTTTAATTTGATGGAGCAGTTTTCTTCCTGGTAAGAAGGCGCCATCAGGTCTGGCCTGAATGTTACTGGCACTGGAGCTCCTTGGCCTGTCTCTCCTCTGTTCATTGGATGTGTACCAGCCACATCGGAGAGACCACTAGCTGTGCAAGGAGAAACAATTAAGGGTTATTTTCTCCTGTGGTTCACGTAACATTAGCTTCTTCTTTGGAGTCCACATTTTTTTAAATGGAGATCATTCAAACTCCAATTCTCAGAATGTGATGTGCTGCCGACAAACCCGTCTGAACAGCACACTCTGACTTTTAAAATAAAAGGGATTTAAAAATCCCTTTTATTTAGTGTGAGGGACACGCATTCTCCAGCTGTCTTCCCACCATAAAAGGCACTGCCAGTCCTCAGAAAGAAAGATATTTGAGAAGAATGGAGGCTGGAGATAGAACTAATGCAGAGTTCAGAGAAAAGGGTGCTGGAGCAGGAAGGTTTGGGCAGCCAAGGAGAAAGCAGGAGGAGGGAACCCAGATTGGGACCAGGCAGCTGCTTTCCAATAATTTCCAGCTGCAATTATTGAGGATACTCCTCTCCAATTTCTTCTTTCTCCTTATCTCTGCAAAACCTGTTGCCATTCAGCCAAAGCTGGACATAGTACCCTTCCACGCCCTTGTAGGGTTGCTAAATGGCACACAAAGATCAGGAGAGGAAGTGGGTGAGGGGGAGCCGAGTTTGGGTCTAGCTGTGTGATTTTGGGGAGCTACTCCTGTCTCCAGCCTTGCTGTCTTCACCTGTAAAGGACAGGTTGACAGCACTGATCTCTAAGTGCCTGCCAGTCTTCACATTCTAGTCTTCTGCGACTCCAGCTAATTAGGGTTTATCACAGGCCAGTGTCTCTCAAAGTTGTCATTAAGATGTCAAGTTTTCCAGGGGATAAAATGAAACACAAAAGCTGGAGGCTGGAACCAAGAAGACTGCCTCACAACTTTCAGCTTCCATACCGAGTCAAATGTTTCTGAGAGAAACATTTGAACTAAGGGGAAACCCTCTAACGACCAGTACTGGGTGGGAATTCTAGAACTCAGTTTCTACTCTCCTCAACTTTTGAAGCAAACCGTACGACTCACTGGTGTAGCAAACTCATGGAGGAGACCAACATGGGCAGAAAAAGAAAGGGTTTTATCTTGTATTGGAGCCATTGAGGCACACTTTGCAGTAATTTTATAAGAAAAGGTGATTCTAGTGGTCAAGCCTTTACTGAGATGACTCCTAGTGCCACCCATAAGCCTATTAGATGAGCCCCAGATCAAAAGTGAAGTCAGATGTTCCCAACTGATAGAGCATTCAGAGAAGACATAGAGGCAACATTGTAAATTCTTTGTTTCCATTTCTTTTTGGCATCTACGGGCCTTTACAGTGGAAGTAAGGATTCTGAATCTACAAAGATAGGAATGTTGATGGTGTTTGGCCGTAAACACCTGTTCTATCTACCTCAGTCTGACCAGTGTAAGTTGGTCAGGGTGTCTGAAAGGTCAGGAAAGGGACAGAAATTCTGCAGCAGACCAAATGGTAGAAAGAAACTCAGTGAAGGACGAATCCATAGAGTGCGGGGATTTTCCAAAGTCCAAGAATTAAACCAGGCAAATTCACATGCAAAGGATGGTGTTAGCTGCAGGGCAAGGTGCTCCAGGATTAAGTGAGGAGCTGTTGGCTCCTCTTGAGGCAGAGATTGTTGAGGAGAAAATCATAGCTATGCTTTGGTATTTTATTACCAAAGAAACAGGAACCCTTATTCTCATGTGGGTGATTCAGAAGTCTGGCTCTTCCTAGGAAGCATGACCAGAAAAACTAGAGGGTCCGATGCCAGATGATAGAGCAAGGAAAAAATGATAGTGAAATAACATTACAGGAAAAAAAACCCAGATGACCAAACAGGAATGGTGGGCAAAAAAGGGGAATGAGACAGCTGAAGGAAAGCAGGGTTGGGAGAGAATAGGGGCTAAGCTGTCAAGCAGAGAAGAAAACCAAGCCACACTGTGAAGCAGAGCCATGGCAAGAAAACAGAGACACAGTCATTCAGTCAGCCAGTCAGTCAGTCAGTCTGAGGGTCGGCCATTCATGCAGCAAAAACTCGGAAAATGCCTTCAAGACTCCAGCATTGTACTGGATTCTGAAGCTCCATGAGAGAGCAAAGCTGATCGGATAGACGGCTGCTCAAATGGACGTCCCCACCCAGTGATGGGGTCAAGGCATCCATCCACCTGTAAACCAGGCTGGTTCAGCCCTGACACTCTAGGTCCTGATGGGTGGAGGCCAGGGACATGCATTCTCCAGCTGTCTTCCCACCATAAAAGGCACTGCCAGTCCTCAGAAAGAAAGATATTTGAGAAGAATGGAGGCTGGAGATAGAACTAATGCAGAGTTCAGAGAAAAGGGCGCTGGGGCGGGAAGGTCTGGGCAGAGAAGATGAGAGCAGGAGGAGGGAACCCTGATTGGCACCAGGCAGCTGCTATTGAAGCCTGATTCCAGCCCCATCTCTCCTTCCTAGGAGAGGAAAAATGAAGGAAGACATATGAGGATGGAAATAATGTCAATAAGGAGGGGAAGAGCCCTTTTTTTTTGTTTGTTTTGTTTTTTTTGAGACAGGGTTTTACTCCCATTGCCCATTGCCCAGGCTGTACTGCAGTGGCACACTCCCGGCTCACTACAACCTCCATCTCCCGGGTTCAAGCAATCCTTCTGCCTCAGCCTCCCAAGTAGCTGGAACTACAGGCACATGCCACCACACCCAGCTAATTTTTGTATTTTTAGTAAAGATGAAGCTTCACCATATTGCCTAGGCCGGTCTCAAACTCCTGGCCTCAAGCGATCCACCCACCTTGGCCTCCCAAAGTGCAGGGATTACAGGCATGAGCCACCATGCCTAGCACCTTTGCTGTCTTTTCTCACTCTTTGGAAAGTTCCTGAAGGAAGCATAGCTATGAGTTTCTCCCCTAACCCCACCCAGTCAGCAATTGCTCAAAGAAAATCACATGGCTCCCGCAACGCACTCCCTGTCACAAGGGAAGAATACTCCAAGCATGAGAATGAATCCTGAAACCTGCCCCTGGTGGAATTGTCAGTTTGGGAGCATCCAAATCCCTGCTATGCTTACACACATCTGGCTGCTGTCACACACTTGATGGGATAAATAAAACGTTGTCATTTACGGGAAGGTCTCTGGCCTGGAAGCATCTCCCACTCACTGTCTGAAAATCCAACATCTAGAGATTTGCTTAGGTTAAAAATAAAATATTCCTGGGGTTAGGGCTAGAGAGTAACTGACATTCAGATCTTAGTGAAAATTTGTTTTAACCAACTCTCTTTCTCACCCTATACTTAAATCTGAGCCACATTGAAGAAATGAGTGTGTTGAGTGGGGTATGGAAAGGGGGAGGCCAGGATTCACCTGTGAAGACAGGAACACAGCAAGAGACTACAGAGAGGGCCCAAGAGCTTGGCTCTATGGAAAGAAAGTGACTGAAAGGAAATGTTGAGGTTTATGAGTGTAAAACTGGGCTCTGAAGCAGAATGGGTGTCCTTGAAGGAATTGTGGGAAGTCCCAAGACTCTCAAATCGTTTTTATTAGCATGCACATTCATAGTGCATTTATTTTTTTTCTTTTTCAAAAATTGAAATTCTTCAGTAAGGAAAAGACCCTCCCTTCCCTCGCTGATTTACAGAGTAGTGACATTCCCAGACAAGGTGAGTTTTGGTGTGCTCAGCTCAGACATTCTTGCAGTCATTAAGCACAGGCCCAGGCAGGTCTTTGTGAAATGGGTTTCCCTAATCACATCACTGTCACTATTAGGAGGAAATATTGGACAATATATAGGTATCACAATGTAAGACAAATTTCTTCCTGGAACTGACTGCATTTGCACAAAACCATTAGTCATGTTGGCATTAACCATTTTTTTCCATCACAGATGAGGTTCAGAAAAGCGTTTTCTTCAATTTGGCTTCCCCCAGCTGCATACTTCATCACTTCCCATAGGCCATCCTCTCTCCTAAGAGATGTATTATTCCAATATATTTGGAGATTCCATAAAGGAGCATGGGTCCTGAAATCACGCTGTCCAATTTCAAGCCTACCAGTAACTATGTGAGTGACCTAAGCTGAGCTATTCAAACTTACTACACCACAGTTTCTTCATTTGTAAAATGGGGATATTGATATGAGTCACAACTCTTCATTGTTACTCATGATGATTAAATCATATGGAAAGTGTTCAGCACAGTGCCTTGCCTGGCTTAAATCAGACACTGAAAGACTATAAACTTTATTATAATTATAGGACAACACTAAAAGCTTTAGAGCTAAAGAACAAAACTTTCTCAGTTAACATGTTTTCTTCCTAAATAAACACCCATTGCGTGTGTGTGTGTGTGAATTTGAGACACATGGAACTCAGCAGGGAGTGTGCTTCAGAGGTAATAAATGCTCCCATCAACAACCACACTATTTTGTCTTCTTTGGGTTCTTCAATATTTAAGTTTACTCTTTGTCTATACTGATGCACTTTTTGACTAGCACTGTTTGCCAGAGTAGATTTTTTTTTTTTTTTTTTTTTTGAGACGGAGTTTCGCTCTTGTTACCCAGGCTGGAGTGCAATGGCGTGATCTCGGCTCACCGCAACCTCCGCCTCCTGGGTTCAGGCAATTCTCCTGCCTCAGCCTCCTGAGTAGCTGGGATTACAGGCAGGCGCCACCATGCCCGGCTAATTTTTTGTATTTTTAGTAGAGACGGGGTTTCACCATGTTGACCAGGATGGTCTCGATCTCTTGACCTCGTGATCCACCCGCCTCGGCCTCCCAAGCCAGAGTAGATTTTAAGAGCACCGGCGATTTGTCACGACACTGATAGGCCCACAGAGCAGAGAGGAAAAGGAAGACATAAAATCAAGACCTTAAGTTTGAAACAACAACAACAAAAATTGTTCAGGGCCATTAGGAATCATCCATTCAACCTACTCCTTTTTCAGATAAGAAAACTGAACGCCCAAAGGGATCACAGGACTTCTCCAAAGCCACTCTGCCAACTGTACACAAAGCTGTGACTAAAAGCCCATGGAGAAGGAAAAGGAGCTTGGGAGTGAAGAAAAAAAGAAAGGAAGTGAAAGGAAAGTCAAGATGTTATTTTGCAATTTCTCTGAAAGGAGTGAAGAGGGACGTTTGAGATTGCATAATTCATAGAGCTCCTTTAGTAAAAGCCTGTGGCAATCTGAGAATCTGAGAATAAAGAACATCTGATTGGGAGTCCCATACCCTTTATCCATCACTCTTATCAGTATTATAGCAATGAGGTTTGTGACTATCTCTTTAATAAGCATTTTTAAGAGTTCAGCTTTTTATCGAACATGTTCTAAAATAGGGTTACCCAAAAACAAACGAAGCCCATGTTATCGTCAGACTCTTCAGATTCTTCTTTCTTTGCTTCCACTTTCTTCTCCTTGGCCTGGGCAGCAATGATGGAGGGGCGGGACCTCCTGCAGGTGCACCGCCAGCTGCTGGAGCAAGTCCTCCTGTCCCGCACCTCTACTGCAGAGGAGGCTCCTGATCTTCACAATGGCCAGGGCCTTGGAAGACAAGCTAGGCCAAAAGCCATCATCATTTACCCCAGCTGCTTTAGTAAGAATATTAACCTTATCTTCTATATGATCACCTCAGAGTTATGCAGAACAAGGGCTGAGTCAGTGCAGGTGAGCTCTGAGACAGAGTCCGTGGTGCGGACAAGTGCAAGGCTGGGCTACCAGGAGCAGTGCTAGTGCTGGATGCACTGAGGGCCTCATGCCAATGCGGCCTCAGCTCAGAAGGGTAGAGCATCTTGTCAGCAGCTGGGAAAAGGCTAACAAGCATTTTTAAAATTTGTAAATTGAGTAATTGGAGAACATAATCCCTCCTTTAAGACTTCACAGTTTTGTTCTTCTGCTGCCAAAAGCCCCGTAGCAGTCTCTGTGCAGGACATGAAGGGTCCTGAGGCCTGGTTCCTGCGGTGCACATCAACAAGCAGGGTTTGGGTAGATAGAGAAGGTGGAAAGGGGCATCAAGGACACAGTGGCCCAACTTGAGAGGACAAAAAAAGTGACCAATGGCCTAGAGAAAAAGTGTAATGAGTCTGGCTAGAGAAAAATAATAATAAGCAATCATATTAGAAAGCTGGTTAGGTCCCTGAATGTGAAGCAAATGACATTCATTTGGGAGTCATCAGGAGATACTGACAAGGGGATCTCATGGTGACATCAAAGGCATCATCTAGAAAAATTGATTGAGAATCACTGGTCCAAAGGTGGTAAGGTCAATATTGTGTAAAGTTGAGACTCTCATCAAAATCCGTAATTCTAATATTCAGGAGGGAAGGAATTCATCAACACTGAAGTTGTATATTTTACATGACACTGCATCAGAGAATAAAGGGCATGTCCAGGTAACTGAATTTTAATACGGATTATCTGCATGGATTCCAACTTACTTTTCAATTTAGGCAAAACACTTTGCCTATGTGGACTCAGTCTGAATTTCACATTTTCATTTGGTAAAACTTATAGTAGCCATTGGTCACTGAGAGCCAATGCAGCCGTATCCACCGGGCCTGCTCCAGTAATTGGTAACACACACGGACCAAGTAGGAATGGTCTTTGAAGACACTGCAAAAGGGTGACTTTCTTGGGAGCTAGTCAGTCAAATGTGAGAAACTCCAATGGGTTTGGGATCATTTTAAACGTTTTAAAAATATATGAAGATGTTTGTTTGATTGTTTTTCTAGCCAAGTGGCCTGCTGACTTGCAAATAATATGTATGAATCTGTGTGTTTTCTTCCAGGGTCTTTCTTCCCTGATTTCAAGCCCTCTGAAACCGTTTTTAAAATAGTATTTTGGCTTGGATATCTAAACAGCTGCATCAACCCCATCATATACCCATGCTCCAGCCAAGAGTTCAAAAAGGCCTTTCAGAACGTCTTGAGAATCCAGTGTCTCCGCAGAAGGCAGTCTTCCAAACATGCCCTGGGCTACACCCTGCACCCCCCCAGCCAGGCCCTGGAAGGGCAGCACAAGGACATGGTGCGCATCCCCGTGGGATCAGGAGAGACCTTCTACAGGATCTCCAAGACGGATGGCATTTGTGAATGGAAATTTTTCTCTTCCATGCCCCGAGGATCTGCCAGGATTACAGTGTCCAAAGACCAATCCTCCTGCACCACAGCCCGGGTGAGAAGTAAAAGCTTTTTGCAGGTCTGCTGCTGTGTAGGGCCCTCAACCCCCAGCCTTGACAAGAACCATCAAGTTCCAACCATTAAGGTCCACACCATCTCCCTCAGTGAAAACGGGGAAGAAGTCTAGGACAGGAAAGATGCAGAGGAAAGGGGAATAGTCTTAGGTACCCATTCCACTTTCTTCTTGGAAGGCGAGCTCTTCCTGGAGGACAAGACAGGACCAATCAAAGAGGGGACCTTCTGGGAATGGGGTGGGGGGTAGACCCACCTCATCAGGCAGCGGGTAGGGTGCAGGGAAGAGGGAGAGTGTCTCACAACCAACCAGTTCAGAACCATACTGAACAGCATTTCCCTGCAGCTAATGCTTTCTCGGTCACTCTGCACCCGCTTCAACGAAAACCACCATGGGAAACAGAATTTCATGCACAATCCAAAAGACTATAAATATAAGATTATGATTTCATCATGAATATTTTGAGCACACACTCTAAGTTTGGAGCTATTTCTTGATGGAAGTGAGGGGATTTTATTTTCAGGCTGAACCTACTGACAGCCACATTTGACATTTATGGGGAGATGGCCTAGAGAGGAAGAGCATAAGATGGTGGCCGAGATCCAGACACATTATTTTTAGAGCAAGTCCTGAAACTCCACCCTTTCTAATACATCCAGTTTCTCAGCTTGAGGGAAACTTGACAGTGAGGTTTACCTTTGGCCGCACTTTGAATGGATGCTGCCTCTCATTTCCCAATGAGAGTGAGGGACGCTCATGATGTCTCAGAATGTAGCATTCTCTATCCTTGGGTCAGGAGAGGGTTGAAAGAACAAATCAGGGCAGTATGGCTTTTCCCAAGATAAGACAGTAGACAAGAGCATCGTTCTTTCCATTTAACTACTAGAGAGAAAAATCCATTAAACTGTTCCAAGATCAGATGATGATAGGCTTCCTCTGTTGTATCTTTAAAGACCAAGAGCTTGGAGGGCTATTAATTTCTTGCAAAGATAGAGGCTGTTCACTTACTGCACAGTCATTTCAACATGGCTTAGAAAAGCCTTTCTTGGCAAATCACTTACCTATTCCAGAACTCTGTTATGAAAATCCAGAGCTTATAATATTTTGAAAGGCAAAAGATTGGCTCTCATTACTTCTCATCTGCTTCACTATTGCATAATGAATAAGCTTCGCCTGTGGCATGTTGGAATGAGCCTTATGATCCAAGTACATTCTCCCCGAACTTTGAAAAATGCTAATGCTTAGCTTCAGACAGATACTGATGGACCACAAAGAACTGTCTAAAGCAAGAGTTTGCAAACATTTTTTGATAGAAGCCCATTTGTTCAGGAAAAAGATCTGGTAGTCAATTCAACTTAATCTATTCCTACTTTTCTGCAAGAACTTGGGGAACATGCTGTATTTTGCTTTATGTATACCAGATTTTGGTAAACCATAATAACTCAGTACACAACTTGCGTATCTCCTTTCCAAAATTCCTGGAACCAGAAGTGATTCAGATTACAGATTTTTTTCAAATTTTGAAAGATTTGCATACACATAATCAAGTATCTCAGAGATAGGACCCAAGTCTAAACACAGAATTCATTTATGTTTCATACACACCTCATACACATAGCCTGAGGGTAATTTTATACAATATTTTTAATTGGCTGTTTTGGACTACAACCCATAGACAGGAGATCAGGTGTGGAATTTCCCACCTATACATTATGTTGGTGCTCAAACAATCTCGGATCTTAGAGCCTTTCGGATTTCAGAATTTTGGATTAGGGCTGCACAAGCTATAGATTATTAATGGTGAAGATGGCAACTATATGTAAAAATCAAAATGTGGCTGTCATTCCACAATAAGAATTTTAAATCAGAGTTATATTTTTGGAATAATTCTCGACAATCAGTAATCTAAAATGAAAGACCATTTGCCTGGCCTCTTTCCTCTATTAAGGTAATTTCCTCTAAGAAAATCAAAGCAGCCGTAACCTTCACAGCAAGAGTAGTGGCCTTGAAATCTTTTTCTTCTTCCCTTGCAGCAAAATGATAATTTCCTTAAATCCTTCTAAAAAAACAAGTCTCTTTCCACATTGCAATAGATGGTATGTTTGCATGTGGATTTGGGTTTTGTTATAGGTTGTGTTTAGACCTGGGTTGTGACTTTTTTCAGCCTTTTTCTGAAAAGTGTCTTCTTACTGGCCAGATACATATTCAGCCTTGTGTTCAGAACTTGGATTCTGGCACTGAGATGTCGGCCAGATTTTTAGTCTTCTGTTCTCTCTGCATGTCCCATAAGAGCTCGGCCAGATGTGGATATCCTATTACAGAGGCAAGCGTCTAAGAAGAACATGAATATGCAAACCCTCACTTCGCTTCTGCCTTGATAGGAAAGATCAGTTTCATTGTTGAGAAGAGCTTGGTCCAGGATCTGAATAAGAAAATCACTTGCCCCACTCCCCCTTCCAGGAAGAGCATTCCCATGGGAAGAATGGTTATCATTTTTATTCAATAAATTATGGTTCCATGGTTGAGATGATCATTAAACATCTTCACAGATACATTTAAATTTTAGATATGGGAAAGCTTAGAAACACAGGAAATCTGGCACTAATGCCACATCTAATCAAAATAAACAACTAGAGAATTTTTTGGTCATCAGAATAAAACCATAACAATTCTATCATGTAAAACTATCCGTAAATAATTATTTGCTACACTCTTCTCCAGTCCCCTCTCTCCAGGGAGGTAAACTTTTAACGTATTTTTCCTTTCCCATAGCATGATACACCAATTTTACAAGAAATTGATAATGTCTCCCAAAACTTAGTCAAAGTAGGGTAAACAATATATGATTTGCTCATTTCTCCTAAATCTCTGTACTTTTAAGCATGCCAAAAATTATCTAAAATTGTTGCAGTACAGAAAATAATTGTCATATTTATACTCACATGTTTACTGCTTCTATTTGGGGTTGGAAGAATTTACCCAGAGTAACGATGTCTTCTCTAATGTGTTATAAAAAGTAGTTGCTTTGGGATTGTCTAAACATGACAAAAATCAATGTGACATTATGGGACAGGGGAAATTTGAGCTTATTCTGC
The DNA here is from genome assembly GCF_030222135.1 of Aotus nancymaae. NCBI lineage: Eukaryota > Metazoa > Chordata > Mammalia > Primates > Aotidae > Aotus > Aotus nancymaae. Next base: position 25,068,012 of record NW_026988494.1, on the reverse strand, counting down.
AACTCAAACTGCACGCATTAAGAGAGACCCTGAATCTCATTATTCAAAAATTTCCCCAGATTATGTCACGGACTTCAGAAAAGCATTTTACTCATCAGTTATCTTTCCTTTTCCTCTCTCATGTCTCCTCCAAGAGGGTTTCTGCTTATAATCACATAGCAAATCTAAAACTCTACAAAATATTCAAAAATAAATATTCCATGGTAGACAGTAGTGTTTGGATAAATAAATATTCTCTTAAGATTTTTCTGTTAGGTCTTACTGTGTGCCAGGAATCTGCAGGAAATTTTGTACCCATTGCCTCTAAACTCCCTGGAAACTCTGCTACTCCTATTATACACATAAAAATCTGATCATCGTGAGAGGTTAAGGACTTGCCCAAGGCCAAGGGACAACCACGATTGAAACCTGCATCTCCCTATTCTGAACCTGTACATTTTCCATAGCTCCCCTTCTTCAAAAGAATGGGGGTAAGACTTTTCCCATTTGGATTGGGTGTGCTGAGGATGCCAAGGCACAGCCAAACTTTTTAATGTTTTCTTCCCTTTGGATTTGCCTCCAAATTAACCATGGCAAACATGCTGCCAAATCTCCAGCCCAGTCAAACCCAAGAGCAGGGCATCCGTGGAAGGGTTTGGTGTCTGCACTTCTAACCATCAGACTGCACCACATTTTTAGGAGTTAATGGCCTGGAATGTGATGATGGCCTGGAATGTGATGACATCCTTGCAAGGACATACTATGCCATGTTGGGGGAAGATGGGCATGTAAGAGAATGCAGAAGACGCCACATTGGCCAAGAACGGTACAATCCCATTGCAGATAGGACACATATTGAGTGTTGTGTTGAAGTTATTGATGACCAACCACAGTTCACAGAAACACTTTTTGGGAAGTACATCCCTTTTAAAAAAAATAAATGAAAACAAATACAACATCACTCTCACTCGCCTGTATTCCAACTGTTTTTTTTTTTTAGTTGGACAGAGGGGAAGGGATTATAGATATTTCACCAAGAATTGCAGAGAGCATATCAAGTATGTGAATTTTTTGATGTCACCATGGGGAAAGGGTTCAGAATGCTGACCTCCAGGTAGCTGAAGACCTAGACAGTCTTTGAAAAATGAGGCACCAGTTGGAAGCTATGGCTATGTATCAGGTGACATTACTTGTTCCTAACTTCTTTTCACAAGTGAAAACTGGATATCCCAACCTTCTGGCCCAGTAGGTTTCATGGTTAAGACTTGGGAGTGAGAACATTTTAGGAACTATTTGCTTGGGCAGGTAATTGTTCACTCTTCGAGCACGGCTACTTAATAAGAGCTTGACAAACTTTCTCAATTGCTTCTGGGACTGGTCTTTTCAGGTCCTTTGGTCATAAAAGATGCTGCCTCTGTGTATGAATACTTGTTGACTTAATTAAGGAAAGAGCGCTGCTCATCAGCACAGGGCGCCCAAGCAGATGGGAGGTAAACTCTCCAAGAAGAAAACAGATAAAAAGAAAGCAGAGGAGGCAAATGTGGAGACATCAGAGGTATGCTCACCAGTTACTCTGATTTTTTTTACACTACTAGGACTTTTAACCATGAAACCACCTGCGCACAGCTCCAGTGGAGCCCAGTTGGAACCCTGTTTGCACCTGCTCCGTGTCTGCAGACTGTGCTGGGGAGCTGGGCTGAGCCAGGCTGCTGTGGTGCTCACCATCTTCAGAAAGCAATGGCAGCTGTGGCCTCCTGGCCCTCCAGAGTCCCTGGGAGCTGAGTGAGTGGAGATGACCATTGTGGGGCTGGGCTGACAAAAGCAAGTTAGGATTTCAGCAGAGGACACCAGTCCCTTGCTGCTGCTCCCATCAGCCTTAGCTTGTTCATGCTCCCCAGACCCAAATGTTGTGGAAGAGGGGCTAAAAATGGCCTTATCTTCTCTATGCAGGAAAATGTCATTTCTACTTTGCTGCTGCAACATGAGTTGCTGGTTCTCTCACCTAAAAGAAGGTTGTGGGGTTTGTGGGTGGAGGGGTTTAGCAGCAGGAAGATTTACCATAGACATTGCTCAAAGCAGGATGGTTGAGTCATGCCTTGCTGCAACTGATAAGCAAGGAACTGCCCTAAAGCTTGTGGCTTATTCATTTCAAAAGACAAAATAATTGCCTTTCCTTTCCATGTGGCTCAGGAGTTATTACTTTACTTTTTCGCCATATCATATTCAGTGAAGCCACATTATAAGCTGGAAATGATTATTGCTAAACTATGAAAACTACAGGCTTAATTAGGCAGAAAATCTAAGAGCAAATGTACACTGTATTTGGAGTTAAAAAAAAAAATAAAGGCACTGGCTTCTTCAAAAGCCTGGATTCCATAGGTGCACTCAAATGCAGTAGAGAGAAAGCTAAGACAAAAAATCCCAACTTAAGTTTACTATTTCTGTCCATTTATATAGCACTTTATATTTGTCAAAGTAATTTTGCTTATCTTAAGTCATCCCTGTGCAGTAGAAGGAGAAGAAAGAGATTATTGCCTACACTTTAGCATATAAAGAAAAGAGGAGGTGGGAGATTTAAAGGTTTCTTGGAATATCCCCAAATCCAGCCTCCGACTCCTTTTTCCATGGCACCTTAGTGTTTCCCAGGCCCACTGTGTTTCCCAACACTCTGACTTTCATATCTCACTCATTTGTCCCTGATCTATAATTCCAGCTCTATTGGCACCTTCTCTCCGGTCGTATCTCTGCCATGGCTGGGCAGCACCGCACTGTTCCAGGGGCCGAAGGCATATTTGTCTTTGCTTCTGTGATTGACTGAAAGACACGCACATGTGATTCTGTTCTTTATCCCTAGATGGCAGCAGCAGAGCCAAAGAACTAGGCAGGGCAGGAAGCTCTCGGTTTGCTCCACAGGGTGACAAGTAAGGCAGTGATTGTCACCTTACTGTCCTCAGGAATGCAGAGGTCCCAAAGGGAGTTTGGGGAATAATTCTTTTCCCGGTTAGCCGGTGGGTCATTGCATACACACTGGTCATCGCCAGCAGCAAATAACGTCTCCTGCACCCCACGCTGCACTTGGCATGAAAAAGACAGAGAGGCACAGAGAGTCCCCAGCCTACAAGCTGGATGGAGTCCATGTTCATCTGTTCCAAAGTCAAAAATGCATTTTTCCAAGAGGCATTGTTATAAATGGGGGAGGGGGAGGATGTTTCCAGATGAGCCAAAAAAAAAAAATCTATTTAATGTACATTAGTAGTTTGCAAACTTTTTCTGCATGTGACTAGATAGTAAATATTTTAGGCATTGTGGGGTCATACAGACTCTATCACATATTCTTATTTGTTTTGACTTTTTTCAGGGAGGGAGACAACCCTCCAAAATGTTAAACAAAACCCTTCTTCTCTCAAACAAAGCAAAACAAACAAAAAAAAACCAGACTGTAGGCCAGAGCGAGCTCATGGGCCGTAGTTTGCCATCATGATCCGTGCCATTACTAGCTGATAGTATAGCACAGATGATGCTAAACAATGGGATTCGGTGTTCAAACTACAAATATTTTTTAATATGCCATTGATACATCTCTATTTAGCTAAATTCATGTACCCAATCTGCATGAGTCATTGGATAAAGTGACAAGTCCATATTCAGAGTGGGCCCATTCCATTTATCATTTGACCTTCCAAGCAGGCATCAGGGTAAGAGGTGAGCACCTGTCACCCCCACTGCTGTCCTCTGTAGAGCAGGAAGGTCCACTGGAGCCCGGGGGGCCTCAACATTGTTCAGCTCCTTGCCCCATCAGGGAAATCCCCACAGCACAATCTGGCTGACCGTAAGAGTAGCAACAATAAATACACACCTCTTGACCAAGGCCAACCTAAAATTCCTCCCAGACCCTTGGAACCTGCCCAAGTGGAGGGCCCCAGAGGCCCCCCAAAGAATCTCCGTGTCACACTTGGCTCCTTGGGAAGACCTCCTGGACATGGAACCCCACACCAGGGTATTTGAGGGCCTGCCTGGAGCTCACCAAGAAGAGTCATGGGGTTCAGAAAGTATGCTTAGTACAGTGGGGTATTTTCAAAAGACAGACAGGATTCAGAATTTTTCTCTCCTCCTTTTCCTCTTCCTCCTCCTCCTCCACTTCTTTCTTTTCTTATTTTTCCTTTTTCTTTGCCTAACTGGAAGACAAATGATATTACTATGGGGAAGCAAATTTAGCCTTCTCCTGGGGATACCAGATTCCTGTTTCTCTGAGCTGACATACTTTGTTGGAGGGACTTCTTATTCCTTCCTCTCTCCAGTCCTGATGGGCAACGAGGAAGAAAAAGACTCTCCTGATCAGAAATAAAGTGCCGTTCCTGCAGTCAAGGGCACAGTGCCCACAGTGTTGAGAGAGGAGACTCCACAGCAGGGCTCTCGGGTGGGGCATGGAGGTGGTGGGTGCAGAACTGATATGGAAGAACCTGGAAATACTGAGGCCATTCAGTAATTACACCTCTATTACCTTGGGATGATGCTACGTGGCAGCCTCCCCTACCTTCCCTTCCTGTGGGTCTTGATCCTGTGCCCTTTCATCTTTCCCACCTCCTTTCCTGATGCTGTCTTCTCCATAATTCCACCCTCCCCTTTTTGCTAAACTTACAGCAATGAAAAAGGCTGAGGTGAGTGTCCTTGCTCCAGAGGGTGCCATTTCCCATGGAATGCATGCTCTGGTGGACAAGACGGGGCTGCCCTCAGCAACTCCATCACCTTCCCAGATCAGCCTGACTCTGTGAGCTCCAGGCCCACAGCATCCAGAGAGCCCAGGGCAGGAGATGGTGCCAGGAGAGTGAGGACATTCTGAAGGCCCCCACGGACTTTTATCCTCTGCTTGCAGTGCTGCCTTTCTGTTCGTATACAATTACTTCCAAGTGAAAGGTATAAACAACAAGCAGCCACATTTTAGAAAAGAGCTGGTGGTCAGAGTGAGTGGTTGCAGTATTTCTATCAGCCCCACAACCTGTGCACCTCTTACCACTCTCTAATGGTTCAAAAGTCTCTACTGAGCCCAGCAAAATCAGCTTCTCTTTCTCTTCTTCTGCATCTTCTGTCTCTTGTCCTTCTTGTTCCTTTCCTGTTGACTTTCCCTCTTAAGAATGCTTGAGGGCCTTCAAGGCCTTTGATTAATCCCATAAAGTAAACCTGGTTTTATGTTGGCATTAAGCAATGCTTAACCCTTCAGAATGTATACCCTAAGCAGAACTGTCAGCCAGGCAAAGGGTGTTCTTTCTCTTCTGAAACTCTGCTCTTTGTCCCTGTCCCCAGCAGCCCATGTGCTACTGGAACTTGTTCACGGAGTCCTTCTGCCAACTCATCATATTCTTGTTCCAGGAACTTTTCCACTTTTTCAGAAGATCCACAACAAAGGATCTTCTACCAACCAGTATGCTCCTGCTTTGCAGATACAGCACAGCTCCATGCGTTTGTATCCCACCACCCATATTAGTGTCCTGGGCCAATCGTAACAAACAAACGGGGTGGCTTCAACAACAGAAATTTATTATCACACCATTATGGAGGCTGGAGAGTCCAAGATCAAGGTGTTGGCTGGTTGTTTCTTCTGAGGCATCTCTCTTTAACTTGTAGATAGTTACCTTCTCCCTGTGTCTTCATGTGGTTTATCCTCTGTGCATTTCTCTGTCCTAATTTCTTATTATAAAGACACCTGTTTTATCGGATTAGGGTCCACCCTCATCACCTCATTTAACCACACCATGCCTTTAAAGGCACTGTTGCTGAATATAGTCACATTCTGAGGTCCTGAGGGTTAGGACTTCAACATAGGAATCTGTGGGAGACTCAATTGAGCCCATAAGGACTCCCTCCTCACTCTTTCATTTCTGCCCATACGAAATGTACCCATAATTCTTTTCCCAGATCAGAAGTTTAAATTCGGCCCTTTTTGATCATCCCAATTTCTCTCCAAGTTCTTATAGCAACTGTCTGTAGAACATATTTGGCAGCTAATTCTGTACTCTATTGTAATCTTTCTGTTGTTTTTAAAAGACTATATCTATTTAAAGTATTTTAAAGGATACCTTGTATACACAGTACTTATATAAGTTCTGTTTTCTCAACTAGAGGAGAACTCCTGGATGGCAGCAATGTTCTGTCACTTAGCATGCCCATGGCAGTACTCCAGCCCCAAAGGAGGCACAGAGAGAGGGGTGCACAGCAGAGCAAGTAATCAGATCTAACCACTAGTTACAGACACCGACTGGGAGGCCAGTCCCCAGGGACCTGGAAACATCAGACAATCCACCCAGAAAGGCTCAGGCTGATGACCCTGATGATTCTTAGGGACAGTAAGATCCCAGTTAGTTGTGCAGAGCACAGCAGTGGGGAACCCCAGGTCAGCAGTGGGGAATCCCAGACATCTTAAGTCAGTTGGGCATATGCTCACCCAGAGACCATCTTTACCCAAGAAAGCAGAGCCCCATCCTTAAATAAGACAGACCCTAGACTCCAAGGGGAGGGCAAGACAGACCAAGATGGCTTAAGAATCAACAGCAGAGCCCAGTCTTGGGAACTGGGGCATTGAGGACCACATGAGAGCCCTATGATCACCCCGGGCTCTCCATGCCAGCGATAGGTGGGTTAAGGGTATGTCAGTGCTGTCTGCCCTCTATCAGTATTGGCTTGAAAAATGGGTGCCAAACAGCCTCAGGTAGTTTTTCCTCTACTCTTCTTATAGCCTAAGAAAGACAGAAAAGAGGAAAGGAAGCTGCACTGTCTGGATTCAATATGAGGACACAGACAGCCAGGCCCTGCTAAAAGCTGTCTTAATTTCAACCTTCTGAAGACCACCTTCCACTCTAAAAGACTAAGCCCTCATGAGCGCAATGAGATAGTCCTGCTGCGCAGCTGCCCACTCTACCTAGTCTCAGGGCATCCTGGCCTGCCCACCTTGTGCCTCTTGAAAAATCCCATGCCATTTCTACTTAATCACTGAACCCAAGCCCCTTGTATTGCCCTCATAGTGTTTCCCTGACAGCCACAGAGTGATATATTCTTTTCTGCCCTGGTTCCTGAGAAACAACGTGCATTTATCCTCATTTGGAAGAATGAGGACTGTTCTAACTACATGGCATGTGCTGTTGTGTTTGCTGGGCAAAAGACAATGCCGCTGTGGCCTCCTATCCCCTCTCCTCCCTCCCTGGGGACTCTCAGGTTGGAAGTGTTTCTGGTTCCACAGTATCAATCACATCAGAACACCCTTGCTGTCTAGAGTCACGTGATGCACCAGCTTCAGTCCACTCTGGAAACAACAGGGGGAAAATCACAACAAAAGGCAAATCCTACAAAAGTATTCGGTCTATTCAAGCCAAAAGCCATCCAAAACTAGGTTCGAATAAGTATAGCAATGGCTTACTGATTTATCCTTAAAAATTGCATTTCTTCCCCTCCCTTGTCTTCATTCCTGTTGTTAAATGCAGCCTTATCTCTCATAATGAAAAGACAGGCTAATTGAAGTCTCAGGTGATGGGAGGGTTGTGGCCCATTAGTCAAAAGCTGAGCATCAGGCAGAGTACTTCACGCCCCAGAGTGCCTCCCCCAGTCAGTCCTGGAGTCATGACAGAGGTGACAGTGATCATAAAGAGCAGAGAAGGAGGGAACCTTGATGAATGGGATGCTGAATAAGCAGCTTGAATCTACAAATAAGGATGCTCAAATTCAATCTGACGAGTAAAAAGCTATTAAAAAGAACACCTGTGAAGTATTTTTAAGATCAAAGCAAGCATTACAAATATTTAAATAACAATTTATTGCTAGTTTTCTACATACTTAAAAAAAAAGAGTCAAACTTTTATTAGGAAGTAATTGAGTAAAAATTGAGGTACCTTGCTTGCTCTCGTCTCCATTCCCAGCAGCTTGCCTGGCCCCATCTTCCTCTTCTGAACATCACATACAACCCTGATACCTAAACTTCAATAAATGCGAGGTGACATTCGTGCAACAGAAATTCTGCCTCAGCATTTAAAGCCGAATCAAAAACACATGCTTTCTTCATCAGATGTGAGGGAAAACAAACTATTTTTATCTTTGGGTGTAACAAGTCACAAGCAATTCACTCTCCAGTATTAACACGGAAACTTATCCCAACAATGCTGACAACAAAATCATTTTGCTCCCCATAATGCATCCATGATGATTTTTGCAGAGCTAAAGTTTAAAAAGTAAAAATCATATTTTTGGAGTATCAACTACATGCCGAGCTTTTTGGTAAGGTATGAGATTTCGTAGTCACATTACAAAAGAAATATTTTCCCAGAGAATAAATACAACAATATGGGTATGAGAAGAGCAAAAAGAGTCAAGTCTGCAGGGAGTTTTGAAAAAAGAGAAAGACCGGAAAGAGTTGGCTGTCTTGTATGTTCTCCTGGTGTGCTCCTGTGCTCACCTCTTAGCTTGCTAAATGCAACCTTCCCAACGCCACCCCAAGGCCCATGCTAGGAAGGGCACTGGAAGGACCTTGAAAATGGAGTTGAGAGACGGCCGATGATGGACTGAAAGCCACACACCTGGGCATAATTGCAGTCCCCATCTCTGTACCTACTTAAGTGGCCCTAAACAAGGCACGTGACCTCTCTTGAGCCATTTTCCTCACCTGTGAAACGGGATTAGCAGATAAAATTGTGTACATGAAACGCTTATAAGCTGATAAAGCTATGAAATCATAGTAGGCCCCCAATAAAGGCTAACACTCTTTTCCCATCTTCATTTCCCCTCTCAAATGCTAGCTAAATAAGATGCAACTATAAATTAGATCACGGGTAAGGCATCTTCAAGCACTGAAAATGCCAAGTGCAGGAAAAGAGAAAACAAGTCCTTCACTTTCCTTTGCTCTTTATCTCACTTCAGGTTTTCATTTCCAGGAGCTGGTCATCCCCACCTGAAGACATTCATTTCTCTGTCATTAGAAAGCAGGTCCCAAAGCACCTGCTGCACCACAGCTTGCGTCCTGTCATTCCTACATTCAAGGTGCTAGGCACCAAATCCCAATGCTCGGTTATTCCACGCTACACTGTTTTCTTTGGGTTGGAAATACCCCCACTTGGAAAATTTGTCTTAGCTTTTAAAAATCAGGCAAACTGCACTACATTGAAGATTTCCATCAAGCTCTCTGAATTGTAGACAACCCAGAACAAGAGTATCCAAGGCTGGTGTTTGTCATCTTCCTCACACTGGCTACTTGCTTTGCAATAGGAGGTATTTTCAATTATCATAGTTGTCCTATGAAGGATTCTACATAAAATGCCATCATTATAGAAAATGTGTGTGTGTGTGCCTGTGTGTGTGTGTGTGCATGGGTGTGTGTTTATATAACTGATGTTATGGAAAAGAGAAGTAGTTGTGATCACTGGAAGACAGTACAGCATTTGAAGCAAAGCTTAGATGTAAAGTCACCTAAGGAAATAGGGCTGAGCACCTCTTGGCTTGGGCAACTGTTGGAAGTAAATGTTTAACAAGATAAAACAGCAAATTCCCATTCGTGAACAGAGGCCATTTTGATTTCACTTCAAATTGAAATCTATCTCATGGAAGCTCCAGGTCACAATCTCAGTGCTAATTTCAGGTTCTGCTAGTCGCGTCTAGACATCTCTAGGGCGCCCTTTAAGTGGTCTCCAGGAGCCTTCTAGGGAGGTGTCTTCACAGGGAAGTCCACACTGCAAGCTCAGCTCACCATGACTCAGGCTGACAGGGCAGTCAGCCATGCTTGGAGGCTGAATTTGGCAGGGACTTGCTGCCATCTCCCTGCCAAATGGTCTCTCGTGACTCCGAATCTCAAAAAAAAGTCACTTTCGGGGATGAGGTTCTTGGTCCAACTCTGCTTTATATAAACACAGTCTATGGCTATTTCAGTCTTCTGGATTTTGAGAAGCAGCTTTAAGGATGAACGGATTGGTGTTGGCCCAAATTAAAAAGAAGAGTGTTCAGTTCTGTCAGTGTTTGGAGAAAGAAGACCAAAAGCATCATCTCACAGGGAGCAGAATGTGATCAGTCTGGCTAATGAGGAAATTAGAGGGGTTCTCAATTTAAGAACTCACTCTACCAAAGTCTGAACTTGTAAAAATGGATACATTAAGTTTGGTGTAAGAATTCTTACTCTACAGAAAGATAAAATTGTAATCATGTTGATGCATGATGCCTAGGATATTAAAAATGCATGATTAATTAAAGGTTAGTCAACCTTGTCTTTTAAAGGGACACACACCCATGACATGAAGCCAGCTTCCTGTCCACAACTGTTGTCCTTACTGCCCAAGGAAGGGGAGCATGAAACCCACCACTTGTCCTGCTACCCACTGTATTTGGAATCGACCCCAGGAGCCCAGGAGCCAGGAGCCTTGCCTGACACATGGATTTACTTCTTTATCAAGCATTCATCTGACTAAGACACAAATCCAACATATTACTGTTGTTCATGCAGGAAAAACAGTAACTTAGTGATTATTATGATTATGAATTAATGATTAGGAATGATTACGAATGCTAAGGGAAAGAAGAAACGAGTCTTTGGGGACAAATAGCTTGATTTTTTGCAAATCCCTCCCCCATTTCATTCTTAAAAGTTCATTGAGAATCATCAGCCACATGTAGGGTGTTGGAAATTCCGTAAGACACCCAAGTTTCTTCAATAAGTAAATGGCATTCTAAAAAAGGGAAATTTATGGGGTCAAATATTCTTAAGAGATACATTCATCAAGTATAATGTATAAGCTTTGTTGGTTTAGATCTTTATTGAAACTAAGTGTAAAAAGTCATTTTTGAAGTAATTGGAGAAGATTAAGCATAGGCTGGGTCCTATTTGATGTTAGATAATTAGATGGTTACTTTAAATTTTGTTAGATGTGATAATGGCATTGTCCTTAACTGGTAGGTACATATCGAAGTATGTTTACAATTTGCTTTAAAATTGTCTTGCCAAAAGTGGGTAAGCAATGGTGATAGACGAAATAAGAATGACAGACAAGGCCACATACAGTTCTTCCATGTCTGTGCATGTTTGAAATTTTTTAGAATAAAATATTTTTAAAAGAAAAAGAAGTTAGGCACTTTTCACTTGTAAAAGTAAGTGTTCCTCAAATTCTAGAACATTCATAGACATGTAACTCATGCTGCAGAATAAAAGCTTCTTCATTCAAAGAGAGCTGCTGTTGCACTCTCTGCTCTCTCATTTCTTTATTCACGCTATAATATTCAGTAAGGGCTGACTGTGCTCCAGGGCCCAGTCCAGGAAGTGGAAATTAACAAGAGCAGAGACAGAGTCCTTGCCCTCCAAGAACCTACGAGATTGATACAGGGCCATGGGAGCTTGGTGAAGGGCCCCTGCAGGCTGCAGTTAGGATTCTCAAAAGTGGTGATCTCTATGGTGAATCCTAGAGGACACAATGGGGTGGGGAACAGAAGCAGTTGTTCCAGGCAAGGAAGTAAGGAATCTGTGCAAAGGCCCAGGGGCTGGTGAACCTCGGGTGTGTGCTGGGGGTGCTGCCTCCTCCCACAGCTCGGGGCACAGGGAAGGCAGTCTTGCTTATCATGGTGGCCACTTGGCTGTACACACCCCCATTCCCCAAGTCCCCCCAGGCAAACCACATGACTGCTCTTCTTCTCACTCTTTTTTTTAAGCCAAGAGAGAATCACTGAAACAGTCAGTCAGTGGTGAGTCCAGGGCTCTCCTGACAGAGTGACTGTGTTTGGCTTGGCTGAAAATCACAAAGCCTTGTTTTCCCAGTTGTCTGATTCTCTTTGTTCTCAAGGCTTAGTGCAGCATTACAGTGAGATGGCTAAACAGAAAAAAAAAAAAAAAAAAAAAGGAGAAGAAGGTCTATTTCTTTCTCTTCATACAAATAAATATTTGCTCAAGAATGGAGGTGCTTAATTCTTAAGAATAACCAAATGCTTTGGATGCCTTAACAAGCAAATCATATACAAGGCAATTCAGTGTTACTACTAATTGAGGAATTGTTTTTAGCAAGACGATGTTATGCAGCATGTTTTTAAAAAACAACTTTTTCCAACAACAACAATAAAAAAACAAAAACCACCCAGAAAATAACTGAATCACTATAACATCCCCAAGGCTGGCTTTCACATCATCAAAGGGTCACATCTCATACTGCATTGAAGCTTATGAAAGAGTGTCTGGGCCGGGTGCAATGGCTCATGCCTGTAATCCCAACACTCTGGGAGGCCTAGGAGGGCGGATTGTGAGGTCAAGAGACTGAGGCCATCCTGGCCAACATGGTGAAACCCCGGCTCTAATAAAAATACAAAAATTAGCTGGGCATGGTGGTGCACGCCTATAGTCCCAGCCACTCAGGAGGGTGAGGCAGGAGAATCGCTTGAACCTGGGAGGCGGAGGTTGCAGTGAGCTGAAATCTGGCCACTGCACTCCAGCCTGGCAACAGAGCGAGACTCCATCTCAAAGATAAAAAAGAAAGACAAAAAGAGTTTCTACTTGTGTTACAAATGGAGCAAAGGTGGTGGGGGAAATGGAAGCAAATGGGACAGACTTGAAGCTGCACTTTTGCAATCAACTAGCAGTTTAGAAGGATTTGACTTGCTGGAGCTAAGGAAAAAAAATTGGAGGTTCATTTTGCCTGTGAAATTAAAATTATACTTTAGTAAATAAAGCTGACGCCATTTAACCACGAACCCAGTGACATTTCCTGGCTTGCTGCAGCATTTCTGCTCGTCTTCTTGTTACGTTTGTTCAAAATACAAACACAGCATTTCCACGTTGCCAGAGAAGCAAATGTGGGCTGACTGGCTGATTTTAGCTGCTACTGTTTTTCTGTAACCTTTAGCAATTGTTGTGACAAATACAATCCCTGTAAGGTGCAATTTCTAACTGTGGAGCGTTTGTGAACCACGTCCACCTTTTCCAGGTTTGGTATTTGGTCGACTAAGTTGGCAATGTCATTACCTTTTCTTCCATTTCACAAAAATAAAAAAGTTAATCTGAATTGTGCTGAGAGTTTGGTATGCACTCTATACTATTCAAGGGAGCATTCTCTATGTCAGAATAATATATTTATGTGTGTGAATCATTATACTTGAATTTGTGACATTTTGTATCGATGCATATATACGATACCCAGGCTGACTACAATGGCTTCAAAGCGTTTAATTTCTCTTAAATGGACTCAGTATCCTTGGAATGTGCTGTTTAAGTGTTTCTGAATTTGCTACACGCCATTTTTACTGGTCCATCTGTTTATGATGTGATGTGGTAAACAATCACGTTGGTTTTATGTTTCTTTTCAAAGAAAATGAATGTATATAGTACTAAGCAGATGAATAAATTATTGAAAAAATATTCTTCATAGATCATGCCCACTGATAAAAATGAATTTATTTGTTGAAAGTGACTGTTCAAATTATAAGAATTTATATTGTCCTTATAACTATGGATGCCATCTATTTAAGTGTTGTTCAATATTGATATGTGTTCTCTAATAAAATATTTTAAACCTCTTTCTTTAAACACATAACACCCTAGTTCTTCAATCATGGTGTGTTGTTAATGTCTCTCAAGAAATGGAGTGGGTAGTGCAGACAAAGAAAGTTCGTGTCTCCAGCCCGCTAAATAGGGTAGATCGTAATAGTTTGCAAAGTGTCCTTTGCTTCTTGGATGAATAGAGATTAAGATTTATTTTAAGATTTGTCTTCATTTATCCTTTTGTAAGTAGCACTTTTTTGTTACAGAAATCACTCATGTATTATAGAAAATGTAGAAAATAAGTATGGGAAGAGCAAAATATAAGGTGACTTTAAGCTTGCCTCCCAGAGGTAACACTATTATTTTCTTCAAGAATCTCATTTTAGGCTGGATGCAATGGCTCACATCTGTAATCCCAGCACTTTGGGAGGCCGAGGCGGGTGGATCACAAGATCAGCAGATCGAGACCATCCTGGCTAACATGGTGAAATCCCATCTCTACAAAAATACACAAAATATTAGCCAGGCATGGTGGCAGGCACCCCTAGTCCCAGCTACTTGGAAGGCTGAGGCAGGAGAATCACTTGAATGAGGGAGGCAGAGGTTGCAGTGAGCCGAGATTGAGATTGTGCCACTGTACTCCAGTCTGTGCAACAGAGCCAGACTCCATCTCAAAAAACAAAAAAAAAAAGAATCTCATTTAAAAAATATATATAATCCTCACTTTAAAAAACAAAATAGAAAGTATATTGCAACAAATAATAATAAATATGGTAGATAGGACATCGGGTGTACAGGGGCTGCATTCAAGATATGGACAAGGACCATAATACACCTGGATCTTCAGGTGTAGAGGCAGGTAGCAGGGGAAGGTGCTATTAGAAGTCTGACACATGAAAATGTTGGATGTGTTCAGGACAGGACATACAAAGTTACGCAAAATCACGGCGATAGGTTATGAGGGCAACGGTTAGAGAAGATCACGGACCACACAGCTGCAAAGAAAGGGGAGGGGAGGGGAGCAGAGGGGAACGGAGGGGAGCGGAGGGGAGTGGAAAGAAAAAGAAATTATTTAGGCAGTTATTAAAAGTAAAAGAGCTCTCGGTGGAATTTCTTTTTAATAACAAGCAGCCGAAAATCATTTCTTTCTAACAAAAAGCAGCCTGAAAAATCAAGCTGCAGGCAAAGATAAGCAAGCTGGAAGTTTGCATAGGTAAATACCGGCAGCTGTACCAATAAAAAAGGGCTACCTGGAAGTCAGGTATATTCCAGGAGGTTTTCCCTTCCCTTTTCTTTGTTGCCACTTGTGCAGGTAACGTGGCGTGGGCCAGGTAAAGACCTTATTTGCATAATAAAAGATTAGGGTAGGATGGCCACCCTCCTCCGGCACTATGTAAATAGCACACTAGGTCCAAGGGATCTACTATGCCCTATGTAAATGAGACACCACCTCCTCAAGCTCATCTAACTCTCACCCCAAACCCGGGAAACCCACTCAGGCCCCTTCCCCTGCACAAAGAAGCGCTCTCCTTTCTTTCACCTATTAAACTTCTACTCTAAAACCCACTCCCTGTGTGTCCACATCTTCAATTTCCTTGGCGTGAGACCATGAACCTCACTTGTTACCCCAGACCAATGACACCACTTCAATACCGCCGTATCTCTTAAAATTTGATCTGGGTTTTGCCAAATGGTGTCATGTGCTACAGATGCCCTTTTGGTCACAATTCAGGATCAATCGGCATGACTCTGACCTTACTCCCAAAGCCCCACAGAGGCTGGAAAAGGGAGGGCAGGTGCAGGTTGGGAGGGCATCCTAAGGTACATAAAAGTTTGCAATTGTTCAGGCTTTGTTTTTGTGGAGCTTGGTAGTGGCATAACTGGTTTGTAGACTAACACAACTGGATTATTCTGATGACTTCTCTTTTTAACTCATCTATCTTTTACCTTGGGCTGCAGACTATAGAAGAGAGATGAAGTACAGATAACATACTTTGCCACTCATTGGCTTCTGCGGAAGTAGAGAATTATCTAGAAACAGATGACTGCAATGATGTTAGGACCATATCTCTGCTATGTGTTCCTTCATAGCAGTGCTAACATTTACCATGTAAAGCCCTGCCCTGACTGGTTCAAATGCATCATCTCATTTAACCCTCATAACAACTCTATGAGAAAGTGTTAAAAATAAATCAGGGCACATTTGGCTGCAAGCAATAAAATAGCCAAATAAAAGTGGTTCACACAGTAAGAAATTTGTTAATAATATTATCAATACTTTGGCCTGGAAGCATCCATCTTTCCCAAAATGCTGTCCAGTCAAACCTCCTGGGTTTGAATCCTATCTAGTGATTTATTAGAATGTTTGTCAGTGAGTTATCTGGGGGAAAAAAATATATATGTATATATGTATATATATATTATATATGTATATGTAATATACATATACATCTATGTAATATAGATATATATATTATATAGATATATAATTTTATATCTATATTACATAATTGTATAATATATAATATAATATATTTATATTATATTATATATTATTTATATTATTTATATATTATATTCTATATTATATAGAATATAATATGTATATTATACAGATTATATATATATTATATAGATATAGATTATATAGATATAGCATGTATAATATATATAATATATAATATATAATATGTATAATATATAAATTATGTCTATATATTATATATATCTATATATCTATATCTATATATTATATATATCTATATATAGATCTAGATATCTAGATATAGATATTATATAGATATATATATATATAATTTGGGGGATGTAAATTCTCCCACAATGGCCAAATTCAAGCTAGCAACATGGTGGTGCTGAACACACTATTGGGGAGAGATGTGCACAGTCAGTTCTCGGAAACCTGTGCAAGCCAACTTCAGCACACCACTGACCCCACCCCCTTCCCCTTAGCAGTATGTGACCTAATTAATCTGAGTATTAATTTCCTTATCTGTAATATGGGATAACATTCCTCGTTGGACTGATACATGTAAAGAATGTCTGTGTAGTTCATAATAAACATTCAATGCATCTTAGCTGTTGTTGTTGCAATTGCTCTTATTGTTAACACAATACTGATACCTATTAGCACAAATCACAGACATCTCAGAACAGCAAAAGTGTCCATCCACATGGAGTCCCTAGTAGGGCAACTTTTCTGAGGTATGTGTGGCAACATTACAATCCTTTTTTGGGCATTACATAGCACTTACTCCTTATACTCAGTCATGCTGAATTTGTTCAGTCTCTGCTTCAGACTCCAGAATTTTGGGGTAACTCTGTTTCTTCACTTTTCAACTTTAATGAAAGTATTTAATGATTCTATGGACTAGTTTTCTTAGACAAAAGGACTCTTAATGCCAAATCATTCTGCCAGCCAATTATTATTATTAATGCTCCTGTTTATCAATACAAATTGCCTTCAACAGAATGTATAAAAAACAACTATTTTATTCTGTTGTGCAGGTGGAGGAAAAAATACTTCATTCGTACTCACTCCTCACATGTTATTACAGTGATCCGTACACTCATTTCAAAATTATATATGCACACGGTAAACTAAACAAGTTTACCATGGCACTACAATGTCATGAGGTTGGGATGGGCTCTGGGTTTCTGAATGCTATCACATACAACACTGCAGCCCTCATTTGCAAAAACTGTACATAGGAGGACAAGAGTCAAATGGGAAACAACTTACAGTTTTTATTAATCACCAGGAGAGCTTGTGTTCCCAAAATTAAAGCATCTCTGCTGGGCTGCTCTGTCTCACTCAGGGTTTCCTATACCCAACTTGCTTCCATCTAAAAATGTCCAGGTTTGAGGAATGCTATGTGTCCCTCCAAAATCCATATGTTAAAACATCATTCCCATTGTAAAACTGTTTGGAGGTGGGGCCTTTGGGAAATAATTAGATCATGAGGGCAAAGCCTTCGTCAATGAGATTTTTGTCCTTATAGGAAGAGACCCAGCTGGGTGTGGTCTGTAATCTCAGCCTGTAATCCCTCATGCCTGTAATCCCAGCACATTCAGAGGCCAAGGCCAATGAATCACCTGAGCTCAGAAGCTTGAGACCACCCTGGGCAACATGGTGAAATCCCGTATCTACTAAAAATACAAAAATTAGTTGGGCATGGTGGTGCATGTCTGTAATCCCAGCTACTTGGAAGACTGAGGCAGGAGAATCGCTTGAACCCAGGAAGCAAAGGTTGCAGTGAGCCAAGATGATGCCACTGCACTCCAGCCTGGGCAACAGAGCAAGATTCTTGGGGGAGGAGGGGGAAGAGGGCGAGGAGGGGGAGGAGGGGGAGGAAGGGGAAAGAGGAGGGGGAGGGGGAGGAAGGGGAAAGAGGAGGGGGAGGAGGGGGAGGAGGAGGAAGAGGACTCCAGCTCAGATAGTTTTCTTGTGCCTTCTGCTGCATAAAGTTTCCAGTGAGGACATGTCCACCTATGAACCAGAAAATGGGCCTTTACCAGACACCAAATCTGCCAGTGCCTTACTTTTGAACTTCCCAGCCTCCAGCTGTGAGAAATAAATTTCTGTTGTGTATAAGCCACCTATTTATGTTATTTTGTTACAGTAGCCCAAATAAACTAAGACAAGAACAAATTTCAACACTTACATGCCTCTAGCCCCATAAACCAGACACTAATGGAAAAGCTGAAAATGAGAGTACCATCATAACCAGGTCTTCTTCTGGAAGGGAGGCCATGATCTTAGCAATGGAGATGGGAAATGAGTGAGGAAGAGTGGAATCTTCCCCACTAAGAATATGTAGTCCAAGAACAACCAGCCAGATTGTGCATTCCTTTTTGGTTTGGGTGGGCCATTGAGGAGTCATAAGGCCAAAGGATAGCAGTGAAAGCAAAGGCAGAAATTTCTTCCTATCTGTGAGTAAAGGAGCAAATACAAAGAGAAAAGCAGATGGTCTTCCTGCCCTCTTCATATAAATGCCACATGTGGATATAAATTGAAAAATAATAGTTTCAACAATCTCTAGTCCTACTTAGAGGTAACCACCCTTACCACTTTCTTGTGAGTTAATGCATTCAATGCATAGCTATTAAAAATGTATTACATGCCAGGCATCACCTTTGACCACATTAGCGAACGAACAATAAAAACATAAGGCTTCCTCTATGAAGCTAACATGCTAGAATATCTTCCAGAAATTCTCTATGATCATGCAAACATGTGAATTGCTTAAATATTTTTATAAAAACAGAATGAGCTAGATGTTGATTGGTTATATTAGACACATCTCTATAGATCAGTGATTGAGCCATCAGCCCCTGATTATCTTAGATCCCTGGGTTTTTGCCATAACAAACACACCACAAAGTTAAAGCAAAGTCCTGTCCCCTGTCCTTTGGAAAGTAAGAGTTTGATATTATGGGTCCTACAAAACAACTTTGAGAGCTTATTTTAGAGCTTCTAGTATTTTTAGGGACCTAAGTGTATTTCAATAGTGTTGTCACTGCCTAAAATATTTTTGAAACTCTTTTGAGACTGCCTTCAGAGTCAATTTATGTGTGGTACCTCTCCCCAGCAAATTCTTTATTTACTTACTATTGCAAATAATACTAAAGTTGACCACAAAACATCTTTCTCCAATACAAAAGGTGAGCGTCACTTGCTGAAGGGACAGCTTCAGAGGTCCTCTCTGGTTGAGTCTGTAGGTGACTGGTGCCAAGACATTGGCCAGATAGCTCTGTCATTCTGTTGGCCAAACACAAGCTGGGAGGGTCAAACCACTATAAAAAGCCATGTCAAAGAAATTCAGTGGAAAAAATTAGGTCAATGGTTTTTCAACCTTTTTTTTTTTTAACAGTGCAATCCTTTCTTTGGATGAAATCTTACTCAGAAGCACAATATGCAAAAGAAAGGATAACAAAGCAGTTCTGGACTGATACTGGGAGTAGGGTAAGACCCCACCCACTCAGAACCCCTAACACACACACACACTATCTCCATGGTGACTTCCGAGGGGCCTCTAGAGGGCACATAGGGCACTGTGGAGCACAGTTTAAGCACCACTGGACTACAAATCCTTCTGGGGCAGTTATCTTACCTTCCCATAGACACCCAGCCCATAGCCACTGGTCAATAAAGGTTTCCCAAATGACAAAGGGGATCAGGTAGTAAATAGCTATTGAAGGGGTAGAAGGTCTGGGGTGCTCTCAAAAGAGCTCAGCATTTAAAGAAGCCTACTAAGAAACAATGGAAAATCAATGATCAAAGATTATTACCAACCAGTGGTTCATATCTGCAAGAACGATTCCCTGAAGGTTGAAATCCAGAGCAGGCAAAAGTTTTTGAAAGCTGGGGGAAAAAACAGATGGGGAATCCTAGCACTCTTTGAATTAATAACATGAATATGTAGGAGGCAGCCTGTGGTCTCGGCGGATGGGGTGATGGTAACTGATGAGAGGAGGCGGCAAATACTCCAATTTCATTTTGCTCCCTTCTCCTCCAGCAGAGATAATAATCTATCTGAAGCCTAGAGAAGTAACACACATGGATTAAGTGGACGTACATGGGAAGCATGACCAAGGCAGGTGCTGGGGGGTGGTCAGGAGGGCCCTGGCTCTGAAGCCATTCTTGAGGGTACCAGTAGAGGAGGAGGACCTAGGAATGGGTCTCTGAAGTGCCCAAGTGATGCTCTTCTCCACCTTCCCTGGGCAAGCTCTGAATACACTGTTATGTACAGTTAGCCAACACTCAGGTGTGGCCTACCAGGGCAGGCATTGCTCCAAATGTTGTACATACACTAACTCATGTAATGCTCCCAACAGAACCATGAAGTAGATTCTATTGTTTCCTGTTTTTATACAGAAGGAAAACTGAGGCTCAGTGGAGTTTAGGGATTTGCAAAATTTTCACATAAAAAATTTTCACTCCGAGTGCGTGTCAGAGCTTGGATTTGAACCGAGGTACTTGAACTCCAGAGACCAATTTCTTAACCAATTTGCCCCACTATACAATAGACTCTCAGTTTTATTCTTTATTAAAGAGTCAAGTTGAAGGACACAGCTAATATCTGTGGACAAATGAGCTTTGTGAGGGGATGCCCTATAGGCAGTGCAAAACCAGGATACCCATACCAGGTAGGTTATGGAGGAGTCTGCCCAAGGCTGACACAGCGTGGAAAAGCTAAAAGAAACCGCTGCTCCCTGGAGGCAGCTCATCCCAAAATGATAAAAGGAGTCTTAGAGCTGAGCCTACCAGTTTATTTTGTCCAGATTCACCATCAGATTAAGCTACTCACTCCTTCATGGGATGGGTGGAAGAATACTTGAGGAGTGGGCAGGACCCACTCTCCCTAACAAGGAGCACACAGGGAGCTAGGAAAGGTCAGGGCAATGGTGGGACCCAAAGTTGGGTAAGAAGCGAAATTCAGAACAGGACAAAGAGCCAGCAATAAAGCAAAGTGGAGAGATTGGATCCCTGCAAATGGTCTAAACCAGGAGATATCTTGAGATTCAAGAAGCTATGAAAGGTGGAACCAAGAGCTGAGCAAAGGGTTAGCAACCAGGGCATGCATTAGGTGGCTTCAAACACCTCCTTGTGATAGGCACTTTATACACACTGTCTAACCTACTCTTCACAGCCAACTTTTAAAGTCCAGAGTATGTTTCTTTTACAGATGAGGAAACTGAGGCATAGCACAATTAAGCACCTGCTCAGTTTCCAGCTGTCCAGAACCAGCATAACGTTTCTTCTCTCCCCACAACAAACTCACTTCTTGCAAAGAAGAGAAACTTGCTACGATGCAAAATATTCAAATGCTGTCCTAAATTACAGCATGGCTTTTCAAATTCTCTGCTTTGTATAATAAAGCTTCTAGTAAAATGTTTAATATGGTTTTTCTCCAAAAGCATATTAACTACCCACTTCTGATAATGTTCTAACATCCTGAAATCAAACCACACAGAGATATATAGATAGACAGATAGAGATATATAGATATAGGTGTGTATTTTAAGTTCTAGCGTATATTTACAGAACATGCAGGTTTGTCACCTAGATATACATGTGCCATGGTGGTTTGCTGCATCCATCACCCCATCATCTACATTAGGTATTTCTCCTAATGCTATTCCTCCCCCTTGTCTCCATCCTCCGACAGGCCCAGGTATGTACGGTTCCTCTGCCTGTGTCCATGTGTTCTCACTGTTCAGCTCCCACTTATGAGTGAGAACATGTGGTGTTTGGTTTTCTTTTCTTGTGTTAGTTTACTGAGAATGATGGTTTTCAGCTTCATCTATGTCCCTGCAAAGAACATGAACTCATCCTGTTTTATGGCTGCATAGTATTCCATGGTGTATATGTGCCACATTTTCTTTATCCAGTCTATCATTGATGGGCAGTTAGGTTGGTTCCAGGTCTTTGCTATTGTGAACAGTGCCACAATAAACACACGTGGAAGCACACAGTTTTAGAAGCATGGCAGAATATCTAGACTAAGGGCATTCCTGAACATAGTGTTATGGCCACTACACCAGGCACCAGTTCCCAAAGCAAGCACTGTCAGTCTCCTGTGCTCAGCAACACTAAGTAGTCCCTAATTTTGTGACACTGTAAGAGAGCTGAGAAAATCTGATGTTTTTACATTCTGATGAGGAAGGCAATGAGAGACCCAGCCCCAGTAAAACATGGACACCAATATTGAAAGTTATTATTCCTTTTGCAGCTACTTCCAGCCTTGATGCTTGGGAGGCTCTTTTAGGACTCAGAGTTGAAATTCTCCGAATAGTAAATAATGCTTCCATAAAATTTCCTCCCAGAGTTCATCATGGTAACATATTTTTTAATGACTTACAAAATGAGCACCAGTTAATCCCCTTGCTCCCTGTTAGCTGGTGACTGAAGAGATGCTGATTTTATCACTGCTTGCCACCCACATGAAGGGCAGGGGGGATCCTGCCACTCTATGATAAGGATTTCCTAAGGGAAGAAAAGAACTCTCCTCTCCAAGCTCAGTCCTGTGCAGATGGTGGGGAACTTCAAGGTTTGAAAAGAATTCACATCCATTTTTAGAAGAGATATCCTCTCATCGTCACAGTGTGTCTCCCGCTGTAAACCTAAACAGAACATGAGGACAAAGCCAGAAAGACAAGATCCTCATGCTTCAGGCACAAGGTCCCCAGGCATTGCTTTGGACTGCAATCACATGAGAAAGACTCTACAGAAAATGAAGAAAAACAACTCTGATGGACAAGTGTCCTTTTCTAGTTTGCTAGTTAGAAGCTGTCCAGACAAGCAATAGAGTCCTCAGCTCAGGCAAGCAAAGGCCCTGCATGCTACCTTGACATTCAGGAGCCTCACCTTGGATATGGCAAGGAATTCACAAGTCCAGAGAACCACCCCCAGATATTCTAGGCCCAAAATTTCCTGCCCATATGGTTCTGAGATTGCTTCCAGAACAGACTGAAGGCCATGTGGGTGACTACTAGTGCACTTGGAAATATTAAGAGAATCACTCCCATCTCCCTGGGTATCTGCATGTTATGAATCTCCCATCTTGTTCTTACCTCTTTCCTCATCCAACCTGGAGCTCTTGCTTTAGATCTGGACCACAAGAGCCCTCAGTTTCCTGGTTCAGTCACCCTTTCCCTGCAAAGTACAGCAAAATCAACTATCTGCCTCCAAAATAACCATTGCCACCACTCATGGAGTACTCCCTGTGTGCCAGGCAATACACTGCGAGCTAACAAGAAATATATTTGATCTTTGTTCCTGGTTCCTAGCACAGAGTCCCTCAAACTTTTGAAATTTCTAGAGTAAGAGGAGTGTCTTTGGTCACACCTGAGTTCATGCTAATGAGGTGACTTAAGGTGGGACCTCTAGAGAGCCTCAGGATGTGGCTGGTCACCAGAAAGAACAAGTAGTAGAGGATGGAAACATTCAGCCCCACCAGTCAACCTCCAAAAAAGGAGAGGGTGCTGGAGACTAAGCCCTGTCTTGAACAAGACAGGATGAGCTCTCAGCCTCATGAACACATCCAGGTGCTAGGAATGTGCCATAACCAAAGAGATCATCAAGCTCCATGCACATTGGCCCAAATCTGCCCTATGCATCCCTTCTGTTCGGCTGTTCCTGAGGTGTATCCTTTATAACAAACAGATAAACATAAGGCAAGTGTTTCCCTGAGTTCTAGGAGCCGTTATAGCAAATTATCCAATCTAAGGAGGGTGTTGTAGAAACCCCCAATTTGTAGCCAAGTCAGACAGAAGTTGTAGGTGACCTGGGGAGGACCCACCACTTGCAATTGGCATCTGAAATGGGGGGCAGACTTACGGGGTCTACACTAAATCCTGGTAGCGTTAGAATTGAGTTAAATTATAGGGCACCCAGATATTGTCCAGAGAGTTCAACAAAAAACCAAAGCAGATTGCTAAATGCTTTACATACACTACCATTTGCTGCTTGCAGCAATATTATAGGTGGTAGCTATTAATTCACATTTTCCATATTAGAGAAGAAAGGTCTAAAGAGGTTAAGTAACTTGCCCACGGTCAAACCACTAGGGAATCCACTCTGTAATACAACAAGTATCAGTGAGTTCCTGACTGATTTAGGCCCTCAACCACACGTGTCCTTGATCAGCAGCACAATTCTAGCTGCTACTCTAGACCTTTGATGTGCTCTGTAACAGTGGAATAATGACGAGGTTCATAATTTAGAAAGGAGAGCTTTGATTCTCATAAAATATTGCAACATGTGGGCTGGGAATCATAGCTTACAATCAGAAGCCAGAAACAGGAACTTCAAGGGTGTTTTACTGTGCTCATCCCCGTAACCCCACAAACATCCATAAGACAGATTCATGCTATATTAGGCAGCCAAATATACATATTCAATAAGCTACAGGAGGAGTCATGAATATTTATGAGAGGAGAAGCATGCTCATGTGCAAGTGAGCTTCATGCTTCCCTGTGGGACCACATTCAAAAAATGCAGCCTTAGCATGACACAAGAGTAGTTTTAGGACCTCTGATGTCAAAGGTGAAGCAGAGGACATGAAAACCCTCACTGCACTTCCTCCCTAAACAGGACAGAACCACCCCATGGTCTGTGGTCTTTCATCAGGAGAGAATCAGGGGTTGTTTTGTCAAAACTGCCAAAGGCAGGAGCAGCTCCAGGTGGTTGGTTGAACTCAGTGGTGCAGTCTTTTGAAAGGGCTTCTGTTCAGCCCTTAGGGAAGAAAGCCTAATGGCGGTTAGCGAGGGTTGGGGGACAACGAGGCATGTTCAACCTCCCATCATGTCATAGCTGGGAATGAAACTTCCAAGGTTTCTCTGGGGTCCTCTTGGCCAAGAGGGGGTCCATTCAGTCAGCTGGGGGTGCTTAGAGTTTTTTCCTTCTCATCTGGGTCTCACACCAGACACTTCCCCTTTCCCATCCAGAAGTCCTTCCTGGTTCAGCAGCACACATGAGAAGGCAGGTGCTGCTTTCACTGTGCCCCCAACCCCACACATTTATCTAAGCTACATCAAGAATAAAATAATCTCCACTGCCACTTATCAGTTCCCACGGACTTTACACATTATGCCTTATTATCTTTTAAAAAAATCCTGCAAGGAAGCATCTTTTCCTCCATTTTATGAGCAAAAAACCATAGCATCCTAGGATACTTTGACTTTCCAGTACAAGTTCCCATAACGTTTGTTTTTGTCTTGAAAAACTTTTGACTAGTCTTAACCACTTCGTCTACTAGATCAGTTTTAGTAAGGTAGAATTAGCTTGCCACGTTCCAAGAAAAACAAAAAATCACTAGAATTTTGATTAAAATTGCATTAGATTCATAATTTTTTTTTGAGACAGAACCTCGCTATGTTGCCCAGGCTGGAGTACAGTGGCACAAACTCAGTTCACTGCAACCTCCACCTCCCAGGTTCAAGTGATTCTCCTACCTTAGCCTCACAAGTAGCTGGGATTATAGGTGCCCACCACCACGCCCAACTAATTTTTGTATTTTTTTAGTAGAGATGGGGTTTCACCATGTTGGCCCAGCTGGTATCGAACTCCTGACCTCAGGTGATCTACCCAGCCTCCCAAAGTGCTGAAATTACAGGTTTGAGCCACCATGCCCCACCAGATTCACAAATCAACTTAGAGGAATTTGTATCTTTGCCCTGGGTCTTTCCTCCTGGGCAAGGGGACCAGGATAGGGGTGGAGCCAGGGCTAGGCAAGGATGTGAAAGGGCAGGTTCAAGAACAGGAGATACATCCATGTGTGGGTCCTCAGTCAAGGGACATCTACCACCACTGTCCCCAAGGAAAGCTTCAGACATCAAGACAAAGAGGTTATAGAAACAAATCCGAATCTGAAGGTAAGGATGAGAAAAGAGAGCAGGTCCAAGCTGTCAAAGAGGTCAGAGTCCAAAGGATGTCCTCCTGCAGGAGAGGAATGCAGGCAACGAGGGAGTCAGTGCAGGGAGGACACTGCATACCTGCATGTGGCCTGGAGCTAGCTCCACCACTGCCCTTTCCCTTAATCCATGACAGAGCAGTCTGGGAGTCTGAGTGGACTTCACAGTACCATTCACACCTCTTTGCAGCACAACAGATCCCAGAACTGGCCATAATATCATCAAGAGTCAAGCATTCTTAGGTCACTCTGGTTGCCCATGCCTGCTCTGACCAGGGTCTTCAGGATCAGAATGAAGAGCTAGATCCCTGTGTCAAAAGGTGAGGCAGTGGTGAGAGATAGGGAAGACTTCACTGGAGAGAAGTCTGTGGGACCAGAAGATCAGAAGGTCACCAAGTCCATCACAGTGGATACCCGAGCTACATCCTGCCAGCTTCTGGAATGAGTGGGTGATGAGATGTCCTGAAAGGCAGGCAGACAGTACTGTCCACTCAGTGACTGCCTAGGTGCTAGTGCTGTTCAGTAGAGTACTTCTGAAGGCGGTCAGGTACTCAAGAATTTTGGAGAGAACCATCTCCCACATTGCAGTTTTCTTAACATCACACTTACCCTGATCTGTCTGTGACAAAGACCCAGGACCATAGGATGCTTTAGGATACCCACTGCCATGGCACTGGTGCCTCTGCTGGGGCTCCGAGAGATGGCAAAGACCCAGTTTCTATTCTTACCTCATCTGCTTCCCTGCAACCTGGCCTGTCCATCATGAACAATGAGCTCTCCTTTACCCAGGACTGGAGGCAGGCTGAAGTAAACTGCAAGGGCTTTCTAGAACATCTTTTTCAGTGCGGGTCTGTGGAGGAGACACCCTTCCAAATGCTTAACTACCCGAGCCTCCTGAGGGGAGAGAAGAGCAGCACAGAGCAACCCAGGCAGGGCCAAGGGCCCAGAGCCAGAGCAGCTGTGCCTCCAGCCCAGCTCTGCTCACAGTCCCTCCACCCGTCCCAGAGGAGCCGCCACCCCCAGCCCAGTGGCACACAGTCTAGGAACAAACTAGAGCCTCCCCTGCTGGGTATGGAGTGAGAGAGAAAGAGTAGGGTAAGAGGTTAGAGAAGCATGAACAGGATCCCCCAGCCACATAGACAAACACCAATTAAACAGGGATAAAGGCTGTGGTTTTCGCTGAGGGAAAAAGTCAACAGGTACACTAAAGACCCACCTAAACCTTTTGCAAGGTTACTCCTCTTTTATCAAAAATAGTGTATTAGTCCATTTTCACACTGCTATAAAGAAATATCCAAGACTGGGCGTATTAGTCCATTCTCAGGCTGCTATGAAGACATACCCGAGACTGGGCAATTTAAAAAAGAAAGAGGTTTAATTGACTTACAGTTCAGCGTGGCTGAGAAGACCTCAGGAAACTTGCAATCACGGCAGAAGACACCTCTTCGCAGCATGGCAGAGAAAAGGGAAAGAATGGGTGCCCAGTGAAAGACGAAGCCTTTTATGAAACCATCAGATCTCGTGAGAACTAACTCACTATCATGAGAACAGGACGGGTAAACCACCCCCATGATTTAACTATCTCCACCTGGTCCTTCCTATGACACGTGGGGATTATGGAAACTACAGTACAAAATGAGATTTTGGTGGGGACACAGCCAAACCATATCACTGGGTAATTTTTAAAGGAAAGAGGTTTAATTGACTCACAGTTCTGCATGGCTGGGAAGGCCTCAGGAAACTTAGAATCATGGTGGAAGGCAAAGGGAAGCAAGCTTGGACCTTCTCACAAGGCAGCAGCAGAGAAAAGAGTGCAAGCAGGGGAAATGGCAGACACTTGCAAAACCATCAGCTCTCATGAGAACCACTATCACGAGAATAAGATGGGGGAAACTGCCTCCATAATCCAATCACTTCCCACCCAGTCTCTCCCTAAACACCTGGGGATTATAATTCAAGATTAAGATGAAGTGTAATCTTGAATTATAATCCCCAGGTGTTTAGGGTGGGGACACAAAGCCTCACTGTATCAGATAGCTTTTCTTTGCAAAAACAAATGCTAAAATAGAAAACACAGAAACACACAAACTAAAAGCACCATGCAGAGATAATCACTGTTAATCTTTGGATGTATGACCTCTGTGTTTTTCTCATTTGATATAGATGTAGATGCAGACATATTAGAGAAGAATGGCACTTACCCAAAGCCCAACTGTTCTAAATTTATGTTTTTTGGAGTTTAGATATCTTACTTCCAAAAGAACAAAATACTACAGAGATGCAGTGATTCTGATTAATATTTTGGCCCACATTTGGTGTGTGTATATCTGTGTGTACGTGTGTTTGAGTGTGTGTAATCTCTAAGAACACACACACACACGTTTTTCTTGCAGCACAGCTATTCCTTCAGCAGCCTGTCGTCATCTGCAGCCAAGAGGATCACTGTTTTCTCAAGCCCTGTAACTCTATGTGATTCCATTACATGGTTAGACATGTAAAAAATCTTGTAGAGCAATGCAATTTTTTAATTTTTCTAGCAATTAGATTCCTGGACAAATAATTTCTTCTGCACACACAAAGTATATTTAACAAAAATGTAGCTTATTTTATTCACTTAGCAATAGAATAAAAATAGCTAATGTTCCTCAGGTTAATGTTATAGGCTTAATATTATTCTACGCGTTTTAGTTAAATTGATATTTATAACCAATCTATGATGTAGGTACTACTATATGCCTCTAATTTACAGATGAAGAAACCAAGGCACAGACAGGTTAAGTTACTTGCTCAAAGTCACACGGCCAGCAAGAATTGAAGCTTAGGCTCAGTGCCAGGTGGCTGACCTCAGAGCTTATACGCCTAACCATTATCCACATATTGTAAAATCAACAAAAAGGACACAGAAATAATTCTTAATAGCTATAGACTTTTCTGTTATATGTTCATACCATGAGTTCCTTAACCAATGCCCATCATTGCCTATCTAGGCTACTTCCAATGTTTGCCTATTATAAAACACTTCCATAAATAACTTCATGGATAAGTCCTTGCACATATCCACTACTACTTCTTTAAGATTAATAAATGAAAGTGAAATTTCTGGTTGAAAGCATATGCATATTGTAAGCTTTGATACAGAGGCCACATTGCTCTCCAGAAGAATATACACTAGGGTTTTTTACTATAAATATTTTCTATTGACACATAATAATTGTACATACTTATGGGGTACATAGTGATGTTTCCAAACATACAATGCATAGTGATCAGATCAGGGTAATTAGCATACCCATCATCTCAAACATTTATCACATCTTTGTGTTGGGAAGATTCAGTATTTTCCTTCTAGCTACTTGAACTGTAGATACATATTGTTAACATACTGTTAACTATCGTCACCCTAGAGTGCTATAGAATACTAGAATTTGTCCTTCCTACCTAGCTGTAATTTTGTATCCTTTAACAAATCTCTCCCCATCCCCAGGAGCCCATGTCAATTTACTTTTCCACCAACAATGTTTAGAAGTAGTATGGATGTGTCCATATCACGCAATTTGCTTCTTTGTCTTTCTGATAAACTGAACAGGCACCTTGATATTTAAGTGAATTTGATTACTGACTGGGTGGACCATCACTTCATAAATTTATTGACAACAGATACAGCTTCAGCTCTTTTTACACCTTTTGTCTCTCTTCCACTGTGTGTTTGCCTTTCCTTATTAAATTGTAAGAGCTCTTTATATATTAAAGAATTCAACTCCATCGCATATGCTGCAAATATTTTCCAAGGGTTTTGTTCATCCTTGAAATTTGTTTATATTGTCTTTTGACATAATGTGCTTTTGTTTTGCTTTGCTTTTTCTCTTTGAATTTTTTAGAAATCAAATCTGTTAATATTTCCTCTATGATTTCTGATTTTGGTTATGTTGAGAGTCCTTGGCTGTTACGTAATTTTTACTTGCGTTTTTTTCTCATGCTTTTAAGTATATGAGTTATATTTAACCCTTTTCTTCAATCTGGAATTCAGTTTGGTGAAGATGTAAGGTTAGAGTTCTAAGTTTCTTTAATATCTGATTATTTTAGCAAATCCAGTGGCTGACTTTCAGTTCTTGGCACTGTTTCCATAAATCCATGCAGAATGAATGATATAGGCATTCAGTCTTTAGAACTTTTATAGATGTCTTGTCTGTTGTCCCCAGATATCTTTTAATTAAATTTATCCCAATGTTCCAATGAATACTGAATCAAGAAGCCACTTCCTTTATTTTTCACTTCCAATTATACTGAGTTGTCTCATTTAACTAAACTCAGCAGATAAATTCAATGTACTCCAGATATAAAATAGCTCATCACCATATAAAATTTTAAACTCACTCTTCTATTAATTCAATGCCTTATATTTATAGATAAATTAAAGCTTTACAAAATGAATCTCCCTCTATCCTTGTCATGTAAGTTGCACAGCGTGGATCAGAACAGCTCCCAGTCCCATGTCCTGCTGCTGCAGCTGCTCGGCCCCAGTGGAGGATGCTGTCCAGGTGCCTGGGTCTTGAGAGGTGGGCTTTGGATCCAGTGAAGCTCCCTCAGTTTCTCCAAAGCTTAGACCAATCAGCCCTAGCAGCCCGTGAGTCACACATTTCCAAAGCTCCACATTTCCTTCCAGTCTCAGAATCTGGAAAACAGAAGCAATTTCAGAACCAGATGTGACCTCTGCAGCAGCTTCCAAAACAAGCACTGACTCCCTCATTTGGCTGGAGATCCCACAGATAAGTGGGGCCCATGCTGCACACATCTAGCCTTGGTCATGGAGCATAGTTGGCCATTGGTGATTCTCAGAGAAGGAAGCAGACAGAAAATGGAGGGATGAAAAAGGAAAATAATTCATGATTTCCCTCTTTCCAGACTATCGGCAAATCTAAAAGGGTTGCTCCTGCGAACTAAAATTCATCTGAGAGATAGTACACAATAAAGGGTTAATTGGTACCCAGCTTGGTTTTTGTGTGTGTGCCGAGGGAGCTCTGTCAATTAACTCTGCTCTCGTAAAGGAACATTTGAAATAATTATGATTACTTAAAATGTTTAGTAATGTAAATTGTGACCCTTTTAGTTCACAGGCCATTTCTGAGAATCTCTTATTCTGTCTCTTCTAAATATAACAAAGACTTTAAAATTACATTTTCAATCTCCATCTTTCTCTTGATCCCTGAGTCTCTAGTACCTCAAAGCCAGGGTATATGCTCTGGCTAATGACACAGTGTCCCTCTGCCATTTATATGAGGCACTCTCAAGAATGGGTGGCCCCAAGCCTACTGCCCTGTTCTTCATTCTACAGAGTGGGTGACATCATGGCCTTTGCCATGAGACCACCCGGGTTCAGATCCCACTTCTGACACTCACAGTAAAGTATCCACCTTTGCTGTTGTTTCCTCCTCTGTACAATGAGGATGCTATGGTAGCATCTACTTTATAGGGTAGTTGTAGAGATTAATGGAGATGACATGGCCAGGTGCAGTGACTCAAACCTGTGATCCCAGCACTTTGGGAGGCTAAGCCAGGAGGATCACTTGAGCTCAGTAGTTTGAGACCAGCTTGGGCAACACAGTGAAACCCCATCTTTACAAAAAAAAAAAAACAAAAAACAATTAGCCAGGCACGGTGGTGCATGCCTGTAGTCCCAGCTTCTCAGGAGGCTGAGGCAGGAGGATCACTTGAGCCTGGGAGGTCGAGGCTGCAATGAGCTGTGACCATGCCATTACACTTCAGCCTGGGTAACAGACTGAAACCTAGTCTTTAAAAAAAAAAAAAAAAAAAAGAATGAATGAGATCACATAGGAGAAGGGCTTACACACGTAAGAAGCACTGTATGCATGTTAGTGGTCATTCCGGTTATGTCTCTAAGTAGAAAACAAACCCTAAATTTCTCTAAACGATGTGTGTCTGCTGCTCTAGGTGCCACCAAGCTGGTGCCTTGAGGATCTATAGTCTGTAGTGTGCCTCGCCAAAAAAGCCATACCACTGTCTGGGTTCAAGTCCTTGGATAAACATCACAAGTTTAACAGAAACATGAGCATTTTTTTCCCCTACTACAGCAGCCTTCACCTAAATCTATTTCTTATGGAGTGCCACAGCCATCTCCCAGCTAGGTTAAGGAACAGGACAAAATGGAATGGAGCAACATCTCTCACCCAAAAAGCCTGTGCACTAGAGGGCTGTCTATTTGAACTGAGTCTACTGTGGCCTTTGAAGAAAAATTCTGTTCAACTCAAGACCGGCTCTTGCCTGCTTCATCGGGGAAATTGTCTACAGGTAGATGATTTGCCCAGACCAATTCTGCCCTGGCCCGAGAATTGACTGCTCGTCTCCAGCAATCCCAGACCTTCCTCTGAGAACTCTTATCACAAGTGCCTGTCTCTTCCAATGGGAACTCACCACAGAGTATCTGAGTCACTCCCTGGCAGGAACTAGAGAAGCTCTGCTGCATGAACTCCAGGCCCCGGGGCAGATGCTTCTGCTACCCATAAGGTAGGATTGGCTATGATTCTGTTGAGCCGGTGGGCAGGACCCAGAAACCCCACATCCTACTTTGTCCACAGCTATCCCTGCTGGGATCCAAGCCATTTTAGGCAAAAAGACCAAGGCCCGGCAAGTGACAACTCATCACTACTAATGAGCATTTGGCCTAAATCCCTCCCTGGCCTTCTTCCAGATAATTCATGTCCCTCCCTGCTTAAAACCTCCCAATGACTTCTCATTGCTATTAGGATAAAATCAAAAATCCATACAAGACCCTGGCTGATCCAGCTTCTCATCCCCTCCTCTTTGCTCTCCATCCCTTTCTGCCTTCCAACTCCTTGAACTTAGCTGCTCCCTCCTGCCTGTCTGGAAGGCTCCCCCTCTCCACACATTCTCAGCCTCTTTTACTCATCCTTCAGACAGCAGCCTAAGCATCATCAACCCCCTCCCTGACCCCAAGACTGTGTCACAGTCTCTTCATATGCATTCCGATAGCATCCTGTGCTTCTTTGTAGCACTTACTAAATTGTAATTAAATAACTAATTTGTGTTTATTAGGCCAACATCTATCTCCCTGACTCAGCTGTGAACTCTGTGCACCCTGGCTGGGACCATGTATGTTGGAATTCCTATTGTTCCTCCTGTGTCCAGTACAATGCCTGGCACATTAGCAAGGGCTCAAAAAGATCTGCTGACTGCATGAATAAATTAAGTAGAGTCCCAGTTTTAATCCTAACCAAAGTACCCTTCATTTCCCATCCACTCTAGCTTTAATTTTTTCTGTCCTTCTTGCAATTCCCAGTCTCAGTACCCAACTAAATGACTTGAACATTCTTTGAAGCCCTCCCTAGACAGGGCTCACACAGACAAGAATTGGAATACAGTCAGCCAAGCCCTGTTATTTTATTTGTCTCATTGCCATAGGATACCATGTTTTCTGTTCCAATCCCCATAAATCAATCTCTCCTGCTCTTCCCATAAGCCATCAGCCTTGACCTTTAAAACACTGCTATATTTCCTAGAAAGCTCTTTGCTCTTAAAAGAAAAATGGAAACAATTAAATCCTCTTCATGCCATGTCTTTGCCTCTGCAAAACTAAAGGGCTGTGGAAGGTGTCTTCATGGTAAACCCTGGAACCTGGATCCTGGCCCCAGATCAGATAAAACCACACTGTGAGGCCTTGGTATGTAAATAAACCTCACTCCTAATCTTAGACGATCTCTCGTGGCACTTCCAACATGAAGGCTCTGCATTTGTGTAATTATACGATTACTCAAAGGAGGAGAGAGAATAGGGCACTGGTTAAGAGTTAGATAAGGATTTGGAGTCAGAGAAACTTCGGTTCAAATTCTACAAGTCCCTTTACTAGCTGTGTGACGCTGACCAGTTCCTTAATCCCTCAAAGCCTCTCCATATCCTCCTCTCTAATAGGGGATGACAGCACACCTCACAGACCGTTGGAGGAATAAAATAGAATGGTGCGTGTGAATGTCTACAACAGTTCCCATTTCTCAGAAGAGTAGTTGCTGTGGATGTCATCACTGTCATCACTGGCCTGGGACACTTTCACCTGTAGGATTTAATCCGTTTGTCTCACCCAACAGAGTATCTTTCCTCTGTTCTGTATATGCGTTACACACAGATGGTCTCTGCACATTCCTCCAGAATGACCATGGGGGTGGGCTGCACTAAGAAGGAGGAGGTGGCAAAATATACCAATGTGTAGGATGAGACCTTAGGGATTCATCCACTTAAAGAGATACAGTCAGCCCTCAATATACATGGGGGATTGGTTCCAGCCCCCACCAACCCCATGCATACTAAAATCCATGCATACTAAAATCCATGCATACTCAGTCAAGACACCCAGTGGGCCTTGCCAAACCCACTATACATGGGTTTCACATCCCACAAATGCTATCATTTCTTTCTTTTTTCCTTTTTTTTTTTTTGAGATGGAGTCTTGCTCTGTTGCCCAGCCTGAAGTGCAGTGGCACGATCTTGGCTCACTGCAACCTCTGCCTCCCGGGTTCAAGCGATTCTTCTGCCTCAGCCTTTGGAGTAGCTGGGATTACAGGCACACACCACCAAGTCACGCTAATTGTTGTATTTTTAGTAGAGATGGGGTTTCACCATGTTGGCCAGGCTGGTCTTGAACTCCTAAGCTCAGGTGATCCACCCACCTTGGCCTCCCAAAGTGCTGGGATTACAGGTTTTAGCCACTGTGCCCGGCTGCATTTTTTTAAAATTTTTTAACTAATAGTGTACATGTCATGTAGATAGAGTTTATGAAAAATCAACACAGAGAAACTATAGTCCTTGATCAAATAGAGCTCATAGAAATAACTTGGGTTCTCAAAACATCCTGTATTCACTATCTGCCCATCACCAGGCTCACTGTCATGTACAGTCTACCTACATAGCACTGTATGTATTTCCTACAGCTGCTGTAAGAAATCATCACCAAAAGGGAGGCTTAAAACAACAGAAATGTATTCACTCACAGTTCTGAAAGCCAGAAGTCCAAAGTTAAGTAGTGGGCAGGGTTGGTCCCTTCTGAAGACAGCAGGGGACAATCCGTTCCATGCCTTTCTTCTGGGTAGGGGATCTTTCTCCCTGGCATTTCTTGGCTTACAGCTGCATCACTCCAACCTCTGCTTCCATCTTCATGTGGCCTTCTCCTCTGTGTTTCTGTTTTTGTCACTTATAAAGACATCTGTTATTGGATTTAGGGTCCAACCTATGATCTCATCTCAAGATCCCTAACCCAGGGGTCCCCAGCCTTTTTGGCGCAAGGGACTGGTTTCGTGGAAGACAACTTTTCTACAGAACAGGTTGTAAAGGATAGTTTGGGGATGATTCAAGAACATTATATGTATTGTGCACTTTATTTCCATTATTATTACATTGTAATATATAATGAAATAATTATGCAACTTACCATAATGTAGAATCAGTGGGAGCCCTGAGCTTTCTTTCCTGCAACTATATGGGGTGATGGGGGACAGTGACAGATCATCAGGCATTAGATTCTCATAAGGAGTGTGCAACCTAGATCCCTCACATGCACAGTTCACAATAGGGTTCCACGCTCCTATGAGAGCTCTAATGCTGCTGCTGATCTGACAGGAGGTGGAGCTCAGACAGTAATGTGAGTGAGGGGGAGAGGCTGTAAATACTGTGAAGCTTCTCTTGCCCACCGCTCACCTCCTGCTATGCAGCCCGGTTCCTAACAGGACTAGTGCCCTAACTTGATAACATCTGCATAGACCTTTATTCTAAATAAGGTTATACTCTCAATTTCCAGATGGGCATATCTCTTAGGGGTATACCATCAACCTGCTACACCCGCCAAACTTAAGTATCATTTAGAAGGCAAGTCTTCAGTAGTAATAGTAATATAAATTAATTGCAGACACTTGCAATTAATAGCTGTGCCCTCCACAATCTGACCTCAGTCTGCATTTCAATCTTTAATCTGGCAGAATACACAAGGCTCCTGGTTCAGAGACAAAGGACTTTATTACTCATAGCACACACTTTTACTAAAAAAACACAATGTATTATTTATCTGAAATTAAAATTTAACTGGGTTTTCTTTATTTTATTTACTAAAACTGGCAAATGTAGGGCCAGCACACTTCAGGGACATCCTCAGCATATTTGTGCTAGCTGGTAGTCAGGACCTTGTTTGTTTTCTTTCTTTCTTTCTTTCTTTCTTTTTTTTTTTTTTTTGAGATAGAGTCTCATTCTGTTGCCCAAGCTGGAGTACAGCAGCATGATCTTGGCTCCCTGCAGCCTCCTCCTCCCAGGTTCAAGTGATTCTCCTGCCTCAGCCCCCCAAGTAGCTGGTATTACAAGCTCATGCCACCATGCCCAACTAATTTGTATATATTTTAGTAGAGATGGGGGTTTCACCATGTTGGTCAGACTGGTCTCGAACTCCTGACCTCAAGTGATCTGCCTGCCTCAGTTTCCCAAAGTGCTGGGATTATAGGTAAGAGCCATCACACCCGGCCAAGGTCTTGTTTTGGGGACATACCCAGAAAAGCAGACAGGAGCATGAGAGACTTGTGGGGGCCATAGTGGCAGAATCGGCAGGTGGCTGAGGGACAGCAGGCATCTGTGAGCATTTTCCTGCTGGATCAAGTCAACACTTCTGCTGGAATTATTAATATCTACTCATTGCCATGCTACAATTTCCTCTGTGACATTCACCCTTAGAATGTCATCTCTCTGTTTATTCATTCTTTGTGATGCATCTGAAATCTCTTCTCCAAAAAGGCTTCTCTGATGATATTTGCATGAAGGACATGTATTACTTAAATACATTATTTAACTTCTCATATGTTTCTTTTTTGTCTCTCCATATTTTAAGTTCAAGGTAGAATGATCTTTTCATAAATTCCTTGCATCCTCCCTCTGCCACAAGGAACCTGTGTTACTTTGATTTAGAGAGTATAAAAGTCAGTGTTCTCTGGAGAAACAGAACCAATAGGATGCACATATACAGAAAGAGAAAGAATTATTACAAGGAATTAGCCACGCAATTACAAAGGTTGAGAAGCCCCAAGATTTGCAGCTTGTAAGCTAGAGACCCAAGTAAGCTCATGTGTAGTTGCTGTTCAAGTCTGAAGACCTGAAAACGAGGAAAATTGATGGTGTTAAGTTCCAGTCTGAAAGTCAGCAGGCCTAAGAACCAAAAAGAGTTGATGTCTCATTAGAGTCTGAATGCTGGAAAACATCTATGTCCCAACTCATCAGTCAGGTCTTATTCAGTCTTTTTGTTCTATGTATATTTTGAATTGGTTGTATTAAATCCATACACATCAAGGGAGGGCAATTTGCTTTACTCAGTCTACTGATTCAAATGTTAACCTCATTCAGAAACACCCTTACAGACACATCCAGGATAGTTTGACAAAATATCTGGGCACCCTGTGGCTCAGTCAAGTTGACACATAAAATTAACCATCACAGGGGTAGCGGATGGCCCTGACTCTGCTAATGAGTAATGCATCACAGATCCCTAAAATCAGAGACTGGGAAACTTGGAACCACTAAATTTTCAAGCAGCTTTGCTCTAGCTACAGTTTAGGTGAGATGTTTTTCTAGAATTTCCCTTTGTAATGGTGGTAGTCAGAAGGTGGGCTGGTGACGGGGTAGGGAGTACTCTTCCTCTAGCAGCTCCTAAAACAGGAGCAATGAATGAAGCAATACTTATTGGCAAACCAAGTAACAATGTAAATATCAGTTGGTGTCTTATGTTAACACATATTCCAGATGCCATCAGCTCTTGCAAGTTATGCTTGAAAGCAACTAAGAAATCAAGCTCATAGATTCTAAAAGAAAGATTTGAGATTCCCTTAACAATCACTACATGTATGCCAATGTACTATATCTGGAAGGTCACTTTAACTCTACCAATACAAGCCTAATACCTTGTGCTTTGCACATAACACATAATAAAAATTGTTGAATCAATGACTGTAGAATATCCATCTTCACTTTTATGCTCACACTGCTGAAATACTCATCTCCTATGAATGCGATATTGTATTTCATTTCATCATTTGGGGAGATTTATAGAAGAGACTAACACTTTGATACTGTGATTAGTACTATGAATGGAAGTGCACTGAAAATAAAAGAAACTTTTTTTGTATAATAATCTATCTTCCACTGCCTCGTTCTCTGAGCTCTACATAATGTCTCACCTAACACCACATTTTTTTAACACTTGGCTCAATAAAGTTTTCCTGTAACATCCCCCCGTGCCTTTGATTCCCATTTATTTTAGGATAGATAATTTTATCCTGTGCCTATAATTATGAATCTCCAGCAATAATTTAATTCCTTTTAAGTAGCATTTCTTATTCATCCATTACATGCTGGGCCACAATTCATAGGCTTATAAATCAAGAATGTGCCACTGTACCTGTATCTATCACTGTCTAGCCAGGAAAAGAGACGTCACTCTAAATAATCCAAGGAGCAATGTAGTGCATAGAATCAGTTTTAAATGTTTTGTAATGGCTGGAAAAGCAAAAGAAAGAAAGGTATGTGGGGGAGCAAAATAAAGAAGACATTCGTCAATCAAATATAATTGCCTTCATTCCTGCCTAGAATCCCCAAGCACAGAGTAGATTCTAAGTGCAAAGGAGGCATTGCCACTGCTGCTGGCTCTCAGCAGGTCACCAGGAGCCTATGCACCCCCTGATGAAAAGCACATTTGTGGCGAGAGCCCACAGATGCCTGCAGTCCTTCAGCTGCCAGTAGTGCTGCCACCACTGCCCCTTGCTTCTTTGTGCCCCCATCTGCCTTTCTTGGTATGCCAAGGATAGAGGCCCTGACCACCAGCTAATACAAACATACTGATGTTCATGCAGTATGCTGTGCCTGAATTTGCCATTCACAAATTAAAGTACAGAATGCTCATTTAAATGTTAATTTCCAATAACCAACAAATAATTTTTAGTATAAGTATGTGCCATGAGTAATAAAGTCCTTCGTCTCTGACCCAAAAGTCTTGTGTCTTCTGCCAGATTCCACGATTCAGTAACAGGCTAACTCACTAGCTTGTAAGGAAGGTAAAAGTTGAATCCCAGAGCTGACCTTGGGCAGCTCAAAGCACTAGAGTCTACCAGTCCTCCAAGTCTGATCTTCAAAGTCAAATATGCAATAAAAATTTCTGATGCTAAACAATCAAGACCCTCCCATCCTCAATTCTATACATCTACAGTCATACCATCAACTCTATAAGAAAACTCCCTCCAACAAATTGAAAACTTGAGGGAATTCATTGGTCAAATCCCTCACTTTTCAAATAACTGCTGTGCCATGGTTTAGACAACTTTAGACTGAGAATGCGCTCCACCTCCCAATATAGGGCTGGACCATTAGATCCAGGTCCAAGTAAAGTCAATACATCTTCATTGAGCTCAGCCTGTGCTAGAGGGTGTGAAGTTTAGCAGACATGATTCTTGACTGCAAGTAACAGAAGCCAACTCTAACTTAAAATGTATTAAAAGGCTATCACCAAGCTCAGAGAATTGGCAGGAAGGCTGGAGAACCAGGCTAAGAAAATGAGCAGATCCATCAAGCAAGTTTAGAGGAGAATGTAGAAGAAGTCACATCACAACATCAGTCACAGGAGGACACCACTCCTGGCTCCGATTCCTCTGCTGTCATCAACAGCGGTTATCAGTGGATAATCATCCCTGTGCCAGACTGACAATGCTATCACCATCACCCTGAACGATTTGACAGCTTGCAAGATGGGGCCACCAGGGGAAACCAGGTGAAGGGTATCTGGGATGTCTCTTTAGATTCTACATGTGAATCTGCAATTATCCCAAAATAAAAAGTTTATTTTTTTAAAAAAAGTCACTTTTTTAAGAAAACCAAGTGAAATGCACAGCTTGATTTCTGCTGTTTCTAACTTACTGAATAAATGTCACTATGTGCTAAGTACTATGTGCTAAGTACTTACGTTCAACTTTGCTCTTTAACAAATTCATCTTCCTGTGCTATTACATAATTTAACAAAAAATTTAATATCATTAACAATATTATTAATCACAAAGAATAAAAAGTCATTAATAATTCTGCCACTTTAAAAAACTGTGCTAAGGCAGGAGTCATCCTTTTTCCCCATGCTCCCCCATACCGCATCCAATCCCAACCCCAGGAAATTCTATTTCCATTTGCTACCTCTCCTTCCTGACTCCAAAGTTTACACAGAAACACACACACATAAATATTTACACACATTTTTAAGTGAAAAAGGAAATCTGCTATGTAAAATTATGTACATCCTGCTTTTTCTTTTTATTTTTTTTTTATGTATTTATTTATTGAGACAGCTCGGTCACCCAGGCTGGAGTGCAGTGGCACAATCTTGGCTCACTGCAGCCTCAAACTCCTGGGCTCAAGCAGTCCTTTCACCTCAGCCTCCCAAATAGCTGGGACTACAGATGTATACCACTATGATTATTAATTTTTTAATTTTTTGTAGAGATGAGGTCTTAATATGTTGCTCAGGCTGGTCTTGAACTCCTGGCTTCAAGCAAGCCTCCCACCTCAGCATCCCAACAGCATCACGAGTTGGGATTACAGGTATGAGCCACTGCCCTACACTTCTTTTCCATTTAATAATATATCAGGGATAAATTTTCTGACGTAGACATCGACTTCAGCCACTTACAATGAACACACTGCATTTATTCTATGCACACACCATAACTTATTCAATGACTTCCCTCTAAATGGACATGTTTTTTCAACTGTTTTGCTCTTATAAGCCAGCCTGAAACAAATGGTCTTATACATGACATAATAGTGATATTACTTCTATCATTACATAATAGTGATATTACTTCTATAGAGTCAGTCCTTGAAATGATATTGTTGAGTTCAAATATAGATATGTCTTTCATTGTTTACAGTTACAAATGTGGTTATCAGGGGAATTACAGATATTTTCACTTCATGCACTCCTGTATCGCTTAAATTTCTGTAATGAATATAACTTTTCTAATGAGGTAAAATGCTTACTCTCCCTGTAAGAAGATGTGATACCCAAGCCCATCATCACTTTGGGTCACTCCCTGTAAGTCTTCCTTCCCAGAAATTCTGTCTGTAATTCAGTACTTCTCAACCAAGGCATTTTGGAGACATGTGGGTGCAGAATTTGTCTGGTTAGTTGGTTGACTGGCTGGTTGTTTGATTGAATGGTTGTTTGATTTGTTAGGTTTGAGCTGTCAAAAGGACTGGGAGGAGCTTTTATTCACATTTAGGGCATGGGTCCAAGTATGCTAATATCTTGTAATCGGAGGGAGAGCTCTACTTAAAATGCCAAAAATGCCATAACTGAGAACTCCAAACCCTGTTTTAGAACATCGGATCCATTTTTTCTTGCTCTGGCTTTGGATCTCTGGCTTTGGTTCCTTTACCTTGATCAATCATGGACATTTAGGACTGCAACCTCTGTTACTTCTTGATATACAAGTGTGCAGATCTCAGAGAGTAGGAAAAACACTATTCTCAGCCTGTTGAACAGAATCTGTATCTCCCAGGCCTACCACTGACAATGTGGGTGGCTAGGTAGCCGAGTATCACATTGCCAGAAAGATACTTGTGCAGTCTCAGGGCCCCAGTCTAACCATTTTTAGGTGAACCCACAACTGTCATATTGCAGAATCCCCTAATGCATTCTGCAGATCCAAAAGAGGCAGTTAAATTAAATTATGAAGCTTAATCTTCATATTGCTGGCCTTCTAGCATTACCTAGAGAGGTTTCTACTTCCATTAGAGAATACTCAACTATGAATCTTGTCCCCAAATGCATTTGCATATGGCGCTGTGGATACTAATGAGCTCCAGGGACTTTCTTGCAGTTATCCTCCACTCCTGCCTGTAATTTCCGCAATCTTCCTGGCACTGCCTGAGGAAAGGGTTTGGTAGCAAGCGAAGAATATGCACTGAGAAGATGGAAGAGAGGGGTGTATCCTGGGAAGGAAGAGAATCCTGTCTTCACAATCAGCTCCCAAAAGAGGGAGATGAAGCTGTCATTTTTCCAAGAGAATCCTCCCCCCAGCCCCAACACAGAGGAATGCCATAAAGTTCCATAAATTTTACCCTCAAAGCTTTCTGAGAACCCTCCAGGGTGAATTGGCTCTGTGGCTGACAGCACCTTAATTAGAATCTTGCTGCTGTAATAATAGTCTTAGTTCAGAGATGCTTTTACAAAAAAAGAGCCACAGAGAGAGACAGTCTTCATTTGCTTGAAATTCTGTTTTTGCCTAGGGACATCTGGCAGCAATCATAATTTAACTCATTTGGACTGAATGAATGGTGTCTTATTTCCTCCCCTATGTGCAAACCCTCAAGTATGGCCATTAGAGGCTCTTGCATGTCATAGGATGCTGCTTTTTGCCAAGAAAATCTTGTTCCCTATTTTTAAGCTCATAGAACAATCCCATTTTAGGATATTTTCTATCTGGACTAGCTTTTCAATTATTTGCATCACCTGTTTTTCTTTAGAAAATGATTTATCTTCTTTCCACACTGGGTCGCCTTTCTGGATCTACTGTTGGAATGTCCTTGGGTCTCGATCCAATGTTCCTTCTTGTTCAGTTAAGAAAGCAGCAGCTGTTGAAATAACAAGCGACAATGGCACCAAGGGTCAGCAGCGGGGAAATCTTTGGAGTATTGGGGTTGTTCTGCATCCTGTCTGTGGCAGGTGTTACATGAATTGGCGCAGATGATAAAACTCATAGAAATCCACAAAAGTGAAAACTACTGTTTATAATTATTTTAAATCCCAATGCCCAGGCCATATCTAGATTAATTAATTCAGAATTTCTGGGTGGGACCCCGGTATTTGTATTTTCTGAGGTTCCCCAGGAGTTTCAGCATGCAGTTAAGACTAAGTAACAGGTGTCTATGTCAGTGGTGTGCTTGACGTGAACATTGCTGCTGTGTCAGAAGCTCAGCCCCACACTTCCCAGAGGCAAATTCTATCAGTCGGAGCCTACCTACCACAGTCTGGGAGGGAGGTTGGTTTTTATGATTTGATTCTCCAAGAGATGCTTTTCCTTATGGACAGTGTCTCAGAGGCCCTGCCAATTTCCAGGGTCTTGAGCCTGCCAGCCTCTAGGCCGGAACTATACCACTGGCTCTCCTGGGTCTCCAGCCTGCTGCCTCACCTTCCAGATCTTGGGACTTGTCAATTTCCCTTATGTCATAGGCCAATTCCTTATATTGGATAGATAAAACCACAACTGTGTGCTTCTGTTTCTCTGGAGAACCCTATGATTCTTAAAATTCATAGCCACTGAGACATAGAGGAGACTTGGCCCCTGTGTTTCTGAGCTATTTCAAATTCACTCTAGTCCCTTCCCTCTCCCAAGCACAGAAGGTAAAAGACATTAAGAATTGGCATATGTGATCAGAGACAGGCAAGGCCTCTGTGATGGCTAAGTTTATGTATCACCTTGGTTGGACCACAAGGTACCCAAACGTTATTCTGGGTATCAGTGTGAGGGTGGATGGCATTACCATTTGAATCAGAAAACTAAGTAAATTACATTGCCTTTGCTAATGTGGGTGGGCCTTGTCCAATCAGTCAAAGGCCTAAATAGAACAAAAAGCCTGACCCTTCACTGGGACATCAGCTGTTTCCTGCCTTCAGATACAAAATGAAACATGGGCTCTTCCTGGGTCTTGGTCCTGCTGACCTTCACACTGGAACTACACCCCTGGCTCTCCTGTGTCTCCAGCCTGCCAACTCGCCCTACAGATCTTGGCAGTTAACAATTTCCATTATGTCATGAGCCAATTCCTTACAATATAATAAATTATATAGATAAAATCATAACTTTGTGCTTCCACTTCTCTGGAGAACCCTATGAGTCTTAAAATTCATAGCCACTGAATTTTAGGTAGGACTAAACTGTAGCAGTTTAAAGTTAACAAGAAGCCATTGACTGGGTGTCGTGGCTCACATCTGTCATCCCAGCACTTTTGGAGGCCGAGGTAGGAGGATCACTGAGTCCAGGAGTTCCAGACCAGCCTGGGCAACATAGCGAGGCCCCATCTCTACAAAAAATAAAAAAAAAAAAATTAAAAATTAGCTGGGCATAGTGGTACATGCCATAGTCCAGGAGGCTGAGGCAGGAGGATCACTTGAGTCCAGGATTTCAAGTCTGCAGTGAGCCATGATTGTAGCACTACACTCCAGTCTGAGTGACAAAGAGATACTGTCTCTTAAAAGAAAAGGAAAAAAGAAAAAAGAAGCCACTAATTGGATCTTCTAGAAAGACTACAGATAATGTGGTTGGCTCACAAATGGCTCACATTTGTACATTATGCACTCCTCTTCCAAGGTGGTACCACCTGAGACCCTAGGCACATGGATCTCACTCCATCACACTGCTACAAGCGTAAGAACCATAAGGAGGGCCTGGACCCAGTGGCTCACGCCTGTAATCCCAGCACTTTGGGAAGCCAAGACAGGAGGATCATGAGGTCAGGAGTTCAAGACCAGCCTGACCAACATGGTGAAACCCCATCTCTACTAAAAACACAAAAATTAGCTGGGCATGGTGACACAAGCCTGTAATCCCAGCTACTCAGGAGGCTGAGGCAGAATTGCTTGAACCCAGGAGGCAGAGGTTGCAATGAGCCAAGATTACGCCATTGTACTCTAGCCTGGGCAACAGAGCAAGACTCCCTCTCAAAAAAAAAAAAAAAAAAAAAAGAACTGTAACGAGGGAAGGAGGGAGGGAGACGTTTCACTGATTTTTCCTTAAATATAATAAATATGTCCTCTTTGGAACAAATTTGGCAGAGTTGGTTCAATCAAATCTTTGATGA
The DNA here is from genome assembly GCF_030222135.1 of Aotus nancymaae. Lineage (NCBI taxonomy): Eukaryota > Metazoa > Chordata > Mammalia > Primates > Aotidae > Aotus > Aotus nancymaae. Next base: position 25,023,228 of record NW_026988494.1, on the reverse strand, counting down.
TTGCTTCCATTCCATTGTTTTTTTTCCTCCTTGGGAATATCTACATTTCTGAGCCTGACTCACTTTGCTATCCTCGATAGCTATTATCCACTCCTACATCAACATGGTTAAAAGTCCCTGTAATTTTTCTGTGCATTCCAGAAGGGATTAGCACATGTGTTCTCCACTTCAGTGGTTCCATTGTTTTCGTGTCCAACCTGTCTTCAGTGTGGCTTGTAATTCAGCTGTTGCATTTTAATTGCTTTTCAGTGATTCTTTAATTTATCCAACTGCCTTTTTGTCTCGTCCTCTTAGATTTTCACTGCGGCATGTTCTCCCATTATAAATTTCTATCCCTTTGTCACTAAAGCCATGTCTTCTTGAATCCTATTATGCAAATTACTCCCTAAAATGTCCTACTTCTGCAGCAGGTTGTTTTCGACTTTCCTCTCCATCAGAATCTTCAGGAGGATGTTTTCTCTCCCACCTTTTGCAATAGGATTTCATAAGCCCCATGATGAAATGCTTGCTATTGACTTATTCAATAAAGAGAGGATATCCATCTGGACTCAGTGTTTGCTAAGACTTAAGGTGTGTGGACAATCCTCGTCCCTGAACTCTCTCCACTGGGGTACTGGCTGAATTTTATTCCCAAATCTGCAGCTGGCGAGGAGATGACATATTCAGCTTCTGGATCAATTTCCATGTCTAGGAAGCTTTTATCTGATGTGATTCTGTTAAGCTAAAATGTCATCAAAATTTTATTTCCAACACCTGGCTCTCTGATAGTGGGAATAGATGGAGAACATATAAAACTACAATCCCCAAAATGTACTACTATTGAGTTCTTTTAGTCTCTGACTCCCACAGAGAATGCTTAATTTAGAGGGGCAGGGGTAGGGGTAGGTTAAAGATCTCATGGTGAAATCTCCTTTGCCATCGTCCCTGTTCCTCATAATATCTGTGAGTAGGGGCAGAACAACTGACAAATATGACATGAGGGTGTGGAAGAGCCCCCTCGCTACCTCCAAAAACAGTAGCCACTCAGTACATCATTCATGCTTTCCTTCATTGAATACTTCTTACACATCTGCTCTGTGTTGGCACCCTTCTAGGTGGTGAGGCTGCAACAACAAAACAAAGCTCCCCACTCACAGAGGTTACATTCTAATGGGTACAGAGTTGAAGAGCAGCCAAAGAAATGCATTAGGTGGATAAATGCTATGAAGAGGCATCAAGCAAGGGAGAGGGAGAAAGTGTTGGAAGGGGCTGAAGGACTTAAGAAGGGCATCTCACAAATTGATTTCTAGCAACTCCTTTTCCTCTAAAATAACATATGCAAGCCCAATATAGAAAATAGAAAATGTCTAGTTAAAATGAGGAACACAGCTGCTTCTCCCCCTTGATAAAACCCTCAGATATGTTCATAAATGCTAGCATGTCAAGGCACACAACTGGAAAACCATTGAAATGAGCCCAGGAGGCACCTGTGTCTTCAATATTTTTAGTGGTAGTAAATATTCATCCATAGAGAGTGGGTTTGATTTCGGGAAACAACTAATAGTTATTCAGAATGGTCCTGGTTCCTGAAGTGAATGAACTATCTGGGAACTATCATGTGGCTTCCAAAGAAAGTGAGAAAATTTTAATTCATTTTTCTTACAAGTCTTATAAACTGACAGTTTGAAATGGTAGCAAGTGTGAAAAAAAAAAACTACAAGTTGTTCAAACAATGACCTCATTTTGGGAATAATGGGATGGACTTCTAAAGTGAGTCCTTTAAGAGAAATAAAGAAAATAAACAAAAAAATGAATTCCTTAATTCTAATTCTTTACTTCCCAGCAATCACAGTAGTGTAATGGTATTTCTTCACATTTTCTTGCTAAGATAAGGAGTGCTAAACTGAGGGTGAATTTAGAATTAGAAGACCTAGGCCAGGCACAGTGGCTCACGCCTGTAATCTCAGCACTTTGGGAAGCCAAGGCAGGTAGATCACCTGAGGTCAGGAGTTTGAGACCAGCCTGACAAACATGGTGAAACCCCGTCTCTACTAAAAATACAAAAATTAGCTGGGCATGGTGGCTCATGCCTGTAATCACAGCTACTGAGGAGACTGAGGCAGGAGAGTCACTTGAACCTGGGAGGCAGAGGCTGCAGTGTGCCAAGATCACACCACTGCACTCCAGCCTGGACAACAGAGAAAGAACACTCCATCTAAATAATAATAATAATAATTAGAAGACCTAGTTTTCTTAGCAGCTGACTGTTGATTTTGGACAAGTCATTTGAACTCAAAGAGCACAGCTTACTCATCTGAAAGAAAAAAAAAATGCAAGTTAATATGTTTGAAACCCCTGAATGTTGTACCTGTGTTCATTTGTGGTCTGTGCTTTTTTTTCTCATTTTATGAAATATCACATTTATTTATATATTTTTCTCTCTGTCATTCCCAAGAATACCTAAAATACAGAATGGAATTATTGGCCAATTTTCTTGCTGTCACTTACTCTATGCAAATTAGAGCAGCTTAATCAACAGTAACTAATATCATAAGTGCTCAAGAAATAAGAAAAAACTGGAAATCCCCAGTACACAAAAAATCCCTATATGTGACCATATTTCTTTTCAATCACTGTAGCAGAGTTTTAAGTCTCAAGCAAAGTACTGGAACTCAAATTGTTCATCAGATTAATTAGTGCAGATCAAGGCCCAGAAAGAGCAGGATACAAGATGAATTAAAGAGAAGTAAGTGGATAAATTCAGAACCAAGAGAGTTCCAGAACCTGGAAAATTTTCCAGCACTTCTTGGAACGAGCAAGAGCCTGGCTTTACTGCAGACGGGATCTGTGAAATAAAATAGAAGGAGACTCAGAAGCTGGGAGGAGAAGTGGAGGAAGTGACACTGCAGATGATGGCAGCGTCTCCGTTATCATTTCCATAAACCAGGGATGCGGGTGCCCCAGGCACCGGACGTGCCCTAGTGCCACACACTCTCTCTCCTGTAAATACACACACATGCACTGTCACATGTATATAATTATTTTAGGCAGTCCTCAAGCAAAATTAAAATCTGCCTGAAAATCTTCATTTTCTCCAAAATAACTAAGTGCATGATATTTTATTTTTCAAGCTACCATCCTAATGGACAAGAAAAATATTTGAGTTACGAATTGAGCCTTTCAATCAGTTTGGCAATATATTTACTGAACATCTATTATAAAAATATCACTACTCCTTGAGATGAAATAAAGTATGCAAGAGGGTATAGTACCTGACTCGTGGTAGACAAATGAACAAACAGGATGGGAAGGAAAAGGAAAAAGAGAAGAGAGAGGAAGAGGAAATCTCACATACCACCAGTGAGAAAGTAAACTGATCCCAGTTTTTTGGAAAATAGTCTGTCATTATCTAATCAAGTTTTAGATGCAGACCCCCTACAACTTAACAATTCTATTCTGAAGTAATTACTGGACAGGAATGCATGTTTATGCACTCTATGATATGGTCAGAGTAGCATTACAGTTGGTTATAGGCCGAAAGTGAAAATAAAATTCCCACAGAAAAATAGACAAACTGACAAAAAAAAAAAAAAAAAAAAAAAAAAAACTAATAAACTGCAGCATGCTCATTTGGTGGAATATTATACAGCAATGAAAATCAAGAAACTATTGCTACATACAGCAACATGGATGAATCTTAAAAACTAAATGTTCAGGCCTCGTATTTCTCTTCCCGCCATCTTGGCACTTGCGGAGGCAGGAGCAGCGCTTGCTGCCGAAATTTGGAGGCTTGCTGGGAACAGGGCTTACAAAAGGAACTATGTCCGGAAGGCTATGGTCCAAGGCTATTTTTGCCGGCTATAAGCGGGGTCTCCGGAACCAAAGGGAGCACACAGCGCTTCTTAAAATTGAAGGTGTTTATGCCCGAGATGAAACAGAATTCTATTTGGGCAAGAGATGTGCTTATGTATACAAAGCAAAGAACAACACAGTGACTCCTGGTGGCAAACCAAACAAAACCAGAGTAATCTGGGGAAAGGTAACTCGGGCCCATGGAAACAGTGGCATGGTTCGTGCCAAATTCCGAAGCAACCTTCCTGCTAAGGCCATTGGACACAGAATCCGAGTGATGCTGTACCCCTCAAGGATTTAAACTAATGAAAATCAATAAATAAATGTGGATTTGTGCTCTTGTAAAAAAAAAAAAACAAAAAAAAAAAACTAAATGTTCAAACAGACATTGGAGCCTACTGGAGGGTGGAGGCTGGGAGCGGGGAGAGGATCAATAAGAATAACGAATGGGTACTAGGCTTAATACGTGGGTGATGAGATGATCTGTGCAATAAATCTCTGTGACACAAGTTTACCTATATAACAAACCTGTACATGTACTCCTGAGCTTAAAAAAGTTTTTTAAAAAAGTAAATGTTCAACAAAACAAGCCAGACACAAAAATATCTACTCTGAATAATTCATATTTATATTTACTCTAAATAATTATATTTATATATTTACTCTAAATATTTACTTATATCAGGAAAAGTTAAGCAAATTTTAGGAATGCATACATAGGTAATAAAACTATAAAGCACGAGCACAAAAAATAGTGGGAAAAATGTATAAGACCTAGTATTTGAAAGCAAAACAGAGGAACTATAGTCAACCATAATTTAATTGTGTATTTTAAAATAACAAAGAGTATAACTGGATTGTTTGTAGCACAAAGGATAAATACTCAATTTTCTGTGATGTGATTATTATGCATTGCATGCCTGTACCAAAATATCTCATGTACCCCACAAATATATCCACCTACAAAGTACCCACAAAAATTAAAAATTGTTTCAAAAAAACATAAAGCAAAACAAAGAAAGAAGGGAAGGAACTGGGACTTCTGCGATGGTTAATTTTATGGTCAACTTAGCTAGGCCACATAGTTCCCAGATATTTGGTCAAATACAATTGTAAGTGTCTCTGTGAAGGCTACTTTTAGATGTGACTAACATTTAAGCCAGTAGACTCTTGCGTACATCAGATTCTCCTCTATAACGTGGCGGGCATCATCCAATCAATCGAAGCCTTTAAGAAAAAAACACTGAAGTTCCCAGAGGATGAGAGAATTCTGCCTTCAGATTGCCTTCAGACTCTAGTTGCATTCTTCCCCCAGTCTCCAACCTGCACACCTCTTTGCAGATTCCAGAGTTGCCAGCCTACACAATCACATGAGCCAATTCGTTTTATTCTTGATCTCTCTCTCTTTCTCCTACTCTCTCACTTTCCCTCTCTTTCTCTCTCTCTCTCTCTCTCTCTCTCTCTGTGTGTGTGTATGTGTGTGTGTGTGTCCTATAGGTTCTGTTTCTCTAGAGAATTCTGACTAACACAATCTAGAAGGGGCATGTAGGAGCCTTTGGGTGGCTAGGAACATTCAATTACTAGTCCTGGGTAGTAGTTACATAGATGTTCATCTCAATCATTCAATAAGCCACGTGGTTATGTTTTATGTACTCTTCTCTATGTGTATCATATTTTACAATAAAAGTACTACTTTCTAGCTAGCACTGAGAAGTTCACAAATAAACATCAAATGACATACCTTGTAGCTGGATAGCCAGGGAGTCATAATAAAAATCCCAAAGTCATGATGTCATATTTTCTTCCAGTGATTTATCTTTAGCCCCTCCCATTCCCTAAAAACCTCAAGTCTTCTTCCTATGAACCCCCACACTGCTTTATGCCTTTTTCTTTCTTTTTCTATTTCCTCAACGAGACTCCAACCTTCTTGAGGAGAAGATTTTGCATCCACTTATGAACACAGCAGACAATAGGGGATCATATCATTTTCTTAGATGACTAAATAAATCAGATAAATAAATAATACTTTTCTGAGTAATAAACCCCCAAATATAAATTTTCATGGTTCTGAATAATAAGTGAATGGTATAAACTAGAATGATCCAAAAAAATGATATGGCAGCTGGGTGCAGTAGCTCACGCCTATAATCCCAGCACACTGGAAGGCCAAGGCATGAGGATCACTTGAACCCAGGAGTTCAAAACCAGCCCAGGCAACACAGCAAGACCCTGTCTCTACAAAAAATTTAAAAATTATCCAGGCGTGGTGATGTGCACCTGTGATCCCAGCCACTTGGGAAGCTGAGCTGGGAAGACTGCTTAAGCCCAGGTGGTTGAGGCTGCAGTGAGCTATGATCATGCCACTGCACTCCAGCCTGGGTGACAGAGCAATACCCTATCTCAAAAAAAAAAAAAAAAAAAAAAAAAAGGTAAGAAAAGAAAACATATTATGAAATTTTTGCTGGATTCTGAAGCATAGCAGAATTTTATAGGGATGCCTATAAGAAACACAGCCATTCTCTTCTTCACTTGGAGAATTTGTAAAGACAGAAGTGAACACGGAGGGCCTGCAGAACAATGGCGATGACTCCAGGGATGGGACAAGCATACCAGCTGAGAAGTAGAGCAAGCCCAGTTGAATACAAAAAAGCTAGGAAACCATCATTCTCAGCAAACTGATACAAGAACAGAAAATCAAACACTGCAGGTTCTTACTCATAGGCGGGCGTTGAACAATGAGAACACATGGACACAGGGAGGGAAGCATCATACACTGGGGTCTATTGGGGGAACTAGGGGAGGGACAGCAGGGGGTGGGGAGTTGGGGAGGGATAACATGGGGAGAAATGTCAGATATAGGTGATGGGGAGGAAGGCAGCAAACCACATTGCCATGTATGTACCTATGCAACAATCTTGCATGTTCTTCACATGTACCCCAAAACCTAAAATGCAATAGAATTTGTATTAAAAAAAAAAAAAAGCTAGGTGAGAAGACTGGCCTGATTCTCTAGGACACAGAAACCATTTATAATTTTCTGATCCTGTTTTACTTTGCATGAAGACCCCCCTTCAGGAAAGGGAAACCTGAAAACTCCAGGTGTCCATGTGGTGAGACTCTTTACAACTAAAAGATCTAAATTCTATGTCAACACATTCCCAGTGCTACTGATGGAGAAGTGAAATGCTTAGATTTCTTCTTTTCCCTTTGGTCTTCAGCCAGGGAGAAATATTAACAGAGAACTTTAAAACATAGAAAAGATTCTCTTCGGAAAATGGCCTTTGGTTTCCATCCTGTAAGCATGGGATCCAAGTTCTTACATAGAATTACTGAACATAGGATACAAAAGGTCAAGATCCCAAAACTAGTTGGATTGAGTTTTGTGCACAGAACTGAGTTACATTCTCCAATGATTTAAATGATCTTTTTGTTTGTTTGTTGTTTGTAGAGATGGAGTTTTACCATATTTCCCAGGCTGGTCTTGAACTCCTAAGCTCAAGCCATCTGCCTGCCTCAGCCTCCTAAAGTGCAAATGGTTATTTTGATATTAAGTAGACTTAATCAATAACAAATGAGACTTCTACTTTTTGTGTACTGAGCTCATGTGTCTTAGCGTCTAGGAAAATCAATAACCTCTGAGGTAACACCATAGAGACTGGCAACCTTTGGGGAATAGCTTCAGCCATCTCTGTGCTGTTGTCCTCTATGAAAACTTCCTCAGTGTTTTTCTGTTTCTTTAGGTGCATGTGGACTCCTAATGCAGCTTTTTTAGTGCTATAGCTTTTTTCTTTTCATTTATTAGATTCATGAAAGATAAAGCATTCCTCTATAATTGGATCCTATGTTAACAAAAAAAATAGAATTAAGAAAAAGCAGGCAAAAATGAGAGACGGAGAAAATATCTGAACAAATGGTCTGTGTGTTTTTAGGCAATTTTCCTGTTTGATTTATGCTGCTCTTAATTGTAATTCCCAGGAGCCTCTTCTGCTTGTTCTTTAATAGGAGAGGGGATGATCTATGGTTTGTCCTGGAGTGAACCTGAAATAATGGATGGCAAGGGCATTCAATAATTATGCTCTGCACGTACGAAGGAAACTTCCCCTGCCTGGGCTGAAAGCTTAGCTCAGTTGGTTTGCAATTCCCCTAAAGGCCAGAGCCAACACTCAGTGTGGATTTGAATGCCACAATGTCACTTCACCTATTTTAAAAGATGGTGCTTACTGTAAGTACTTTGTTCTGGAATTCAGGGAGAATGTTTCATACCTCAATGCAAAACTGAGAAAGAAGCAAATTCTAGGAACTTATTAAACTAGGGGCCTTCTAACAACATGTGTTCTCCTATATAAAAGTAAAATATCTTTTGAAGACAAATACAAATATGGAAAAATATATCACTTTTGTTTTTCTACACAGAGACAACCCGTGTTAACTTGTTCATAACATTCTTTTGATACATCATATGTGAAGGTGTTGTTATGAACTGAATGTTTATGTTGCCCCAAAATCATATGTTGAAGCCCTACCCATCATGTGATGGTATTGGGATGTAGGGCCTCTGGGAGATAAGCAGTTTTATATGAGGTCATGAGGGTAGAGCTCTCTTCATGGGATTAGTGTACCTATAAGAAAAGAAAGGCTACCAGAACTCTCCTTATACATTTTTTTTTTGAGACAGGGTCTTGCTCTGTTGCCCAGGCTGGAGTGCAGTGGCACAATCTCAGCTCACTGAAAGTTCTGCCCCAAGGTTCAAGCAATTCTCTTGCCTGAGCCTCCCAAGTAGCTATGATTACACACATGTGCCACCATGACCAGCTAACTTTTGTATTATTAGTAGATATGGAGTTTCACCATGTTGGACAGGCTGGTCTTGAACTCTTGACCTCAAGTGATCCACCTGGCTAGGCCTCTCAAAGTGCTGGGATTACAGGCATGAGCCACCAGCCCAGCCTCCCATTATCCTTTTGCTACACAAAGAAAAGGTCATGTGAGCACACAGAGAGAAGGCTGCCATCTGCAAGCCAGGAAGTTGGCCCTCAAAATGAACTAACTCGGCTGCCACCTTGATGTTAGACTTCCCAGCTTCCAGAACTGTGAAAAACCGAATTATTGTTGTTTATAAGTAGTCCAATTCATAGCATTTTGTTATAGCAACCCAACCAGACTAAGACAGGTATATCTTTTTCAATGCAGATCAACGGTTTTCCATCCCTCTTCCCTCCCACATTTCTTATTTACCCTGCCCAGGCGAAAAGTGCTCCATATGAGAAAGAGAAATTTGTGTGAAAGATGCTCCTCAGGATAGCAAAGTGGTTACAAGTAGGGGCTCCAGGCTGCTGTGTTTAGATCAACCACTTATTATCTGTGTGACATTAGACAAGCTGTTTAACCTCTTTGTGCCTAAGTTTCCTTAACTAAAATAAGATATGTACAGTATCTACTTCAATGGACTCTCATTAGTAAGTGTATGGATAGCATTTAGAACATTATTTGTTATATGTTAATCTCTCTATAAGAATTTGCTGTTATTATTCCTAACACTATTAAGAAATACTATGATGGAGTATCACTAGCAAGGATCTGATTAGGGAAGAGGGCAGAGAGAGATCGGGAAAAGAAAGAGAGGAAGAGAAACCAGAGACAGAAGCAACTCCTAGACACCTACCAGGAGCTGCCTCCATAAGAATCAAAAGGCAATATCAAAGAAAAATTGTGCTAAGCTTAGCCTTGGACAGAACTTTTTGTATGGTGTAATTCATTTCACTGTGAAAGGAAAACAGTATTCCTGATAAAATGCTTACACAATTTTCCGATAAACTTTAATGGGATTAATACTTGTTCTAGGAAATCATGAATCATGATCTACACTGACTGTCCATCAAGGGAATAGTGGCCACACATCACTGGGTGCAGTGGACAGACCCAGGTTTCTCTCAGTATAATCACTAAGAGTGCACCCTTGCTTTCTCAAACGTGTGCCAGTTGGGACAATAAATTCTTTGGACAAATATCCTTTCTTTTTTCTATAACTTTCAGTATATAGTTTAAAAATGACTATCTGATCATTCTCTGTTCCCCTAAAATGTATCATCCAAAAGTGAGTTTTTTGATATATTAAAGCTTTTTCCTTTACATTAATGTTAAAATGAAATTTTGACACATATTTTAATTCAACTACTACAAAATATTTTATTTAACAACTTGATAGGTAAGAGAAAAGAAGTCTGTTCCCATCCTGATATGGTTATGATCTCTAAGAAATAAGTTTGTTACCAGCATGAAGTAATTGGAATTTAAAATTTTAATGACAATATTATTTATATTAGCACCAAAAAAATGAAACAGCTATAAATGTTTTAATGTACAGGATCTATATGAAGAAACTGCAAAATATTGGTGGAAGAATTCAAAGATCTAAATAAATGGAAAATATTCCATTTATATGAATGTCTTAGTCCATTTTCTGCTGCTAGAGCAGAATGTCACAGACTGAGCTATTTGTAAAGAAATTAGGATCACAGTTCTGGAGGCTGGGAAGTCCAAGAGCAGGGCACCAACATCTGACGAGAGCATGCCATGACAGAAAGCATCACATGGCAAGTGAGCACATGAAACCGAGAAAAAAGTGGGACCAAACTTATCATTTTATCAGGAGCCCACTCCCACAATAACCAACCTGCTTCCAAGATAACAGCATTAATCCATTCTAGTCACCTCTGAAAGACCCCACCTCCTAAAACTGTTACAATGGTAATTAAGTTTCCAACACATGAAAACATGGGGGACATATTCAAATCATAGTGATGAATAAGAAGACTTAGTATTGTGAAGATATCAGTTCTTTCCAACTTGGTCTATAGATTCAATGCAATCCCCATCAAAATCCCAGCAAGTTACTTTATAGATATTGGCAAGTTGGTACTAAAGTTTATACAAAAAGGCAAAAGACCCAGAATAGCCAGCACAAAATTGAAAGAGAACTAAGTGGGACTGACATTACCCTTCAAGACTTATTAAAAGGCTAGACTAATCAAAACAGTGTGATGTTGATGAAAGAATAGACAGCCAGATAACTGGAAAAGAATAGAGGGCTTAGAAATACACTTACCCAAATATAGTCAACTGATCTTTGATAAAGGAGAAAAGTCAATACAATGAAGCAAAGGTAGTCTTTTCAACAATGTTGAAACAACAGGACAGGCACACGAAAGAAAAATGAATATAGAAACAGATGTTACATTTTTCATACACATTAACTCAAAGTGGATTACAGACCCAAATATAAAATGCAAAACTATAAAATTCCTAGAATATAACATCTGAAAAAATCTAGATAACCTTGGGTTTGGCAATGATATTTTAAATATAATACCAAAAGCACAATCTGTGAAAGAAAAATTGATATATTAGATATCATTAAAATTAAAATCTGCTCTGCAAAAGACATTGTTCAGAGAATAAAACAACAAAACCCACAGACCTGGAGAAAATACTTGCAGAACTCTCTTATCGGATAAAGAACTGGTATCCAAAATAGACCCCCAAAAATCATAAAACTCAACAATAAGAAAACAAGTACTCAAATAAGAAACAGGCAACAGATTTAAACAGATGCTTCACCAAAGAAGATATACAAATGGCAAATAAACATATAAAGAGATGCTCAATCATATGTCATTAGTGAATTGCAAATCAAAACAACAAGGAGATATCATTACATAACACATTAGAATGGCTAAAATCCAACATACTACAACACCAAATGTCGGCAAGGGTGTGGAGCAGTAAGAAATTTCACTCATTACTGCTGGGAATAAAAAAAAAATGATACAGCCACTTTGGAAGACATTTAGCAGTTTCTTACAAAATAAAGCATACTCCTACCACATGGTCCAGCAATTACACTCCCTGGTTATTTGCCCAAATGAGTTGAAAACTTACGTCCACACACATAAAAAATATACACTAATGTTTATAACAGCTTTATTCATAGTTGTGAAGCTTGGAAGTCACCAAGATGTCCTTCAATAGGTGTATAGATTAACGAACTGAGACATCCACACAATTAACTATTATTAATCAGTGATTAAAAGAAAGGAGCTATCAAGCCATGAACAGACATGGAGGAATCATAAATGCATATTGCTAAGTGAAAGAAGCCAGTCTGAAAAGGCTACATATTTCATGTTTATGGCATTCTGGAAAAGACAAACTATGGAGACAGTAAAAAGACTAGTGGTTGCCAGAGACTCAGAGAGAGTGGGGAATAAACAGTTAGAGCACAGGAAACTTTAGGACAGAGAAACTACTCTGTATGATACTGTCATGGTGGATACACATCATTATACATTTGTCAAATCCATAAAATGTATAACACTAGGAACAAACACTAATGTAAACCAAGGACTTTAATAATAGCATATCAATATTGGCTCATTAGCTGTTACAAATGCACCACACTAAAGCAAGATGTTAATAATAGGAGAAACTGGGTGGAGGGTAAACAGATATGTGGGAATTCTGTGTTTCCTGTTCATATGTCTATAAACCAAAACCGCTCTAAAAAAAATAGTCTATTAACAAAATTTTCACCAGGCACAGTGGCTCACGCCTGTAATCCTAGCACTTTGGGAGGCCGAGGAGGGTGGACTGCCTGAGCTCAGGAGTTAGGTCACACGGTGAAAGCACCTCTCTACTAAGATACTAAAAATTACCCAAGCATAACAGCATGCACCTGTTAGTCCCAGCTACTCAGGAGGCTGAGGCAGGGAACTGCTAGAAAGAAATCCTAAGATTAAGTCCTACTAGCAAGGATCTGAAACTTGGAGAAGAGGCAGAGAGACATGGGGAAAAGAAGGACAGGAAGAGAAACCAGAGAGAGAAGTGACTCCTAGACACCTACCAGAAGCAACCTCCGGGATGCAGAGATTGCAGTGAGCCAAGATTTCGCCACTACACTCCAGCCTGGGCAACAGAACGAGACTCCGGGTCAAACAAAAAAAAAAATTTTGTTTTCTTTTCTTTTTGACAATTAACTTAGCCTTCATAACTTTCCAGATTCTCTTTTTGCATAAATGAAGAATAGATAAAAATGAAATCAAATTATCAATATTCTCCCATAGGCTTTATCTGTTTTTGTAACTATGTATTGTGAGAATTTTCCCATTTACTAGACATTCTACATTATTTTGGCTATATTGATTTCCATTATGTATACCATAAGGGATTATAGCAATTTCCCATTTTTGGATATTTAGGTTGGTCCTGACTTCTGGTAAATGAATAGCACTATTATAACATTTTTTCAGTTACATCTTTTTCAAACATGAGTGTTTCTTAGTTTAGGATAACCTCCTAAATGCAAAACTGTTTGATATAATCATATGCATAACTAAGGCTTTTTATATTTATCATCAAATTTTCCTCCAGAAACATCCCTGTTGTCAATCCTTTCCTCCTGCTCCCTTGTGGCACTGTTATCATTCTACAAAGTTGATGCTAACTCTAGAGGCAAAAGATGCCTTATTATTATTAGTTTTGATTTGTATTTTACTACTAATGAGCTTAAATATATTTTAATATGTTTCTTCGCCATCTAGAGTTCCTTCTTATATTTTACTGAAAGGCATTTATTTCTAAGTTAATTAACATATTAAAAGAAATGCTGGTCAGGGACCTACTTCTATTTTTTTAAAAAAGACCTAAATTTCCAAATCTATAGGCCCTCATATTCACTAACATAACTAATTCAAGTGTATAAAACAGAGGATAATAATTAATCTTACTTTAAGTTTTTAATTTCCAATTCTGTTAGTGGCTACCTGATGGGGTGGGGAGAGCGCAGGAAGCATAACACCTATTAAGCATCTGAATCCCAGCTGGAACTTTTTAAAATAAGGTTGTTATATTACACAATCGAGTAGGAAAAAAAGAATGTACAGGAAGATAATAAAAACAAGAGTAGGCAGGCTACTCCTACACGCTGATCTTTCCATTTCATTGCTGACCTTTCCATTTCACCTATACCATGGTGAGGTTTTGCTATTTTTTTTTTTTTATAGACGCAGGGTTCACTGTGTTGCCCAGGCTGGTCTTGAACTCCTGATCTCAAGCAATTCTCCTGCCTCAGCCTCCCAAGCACCTTAGCCTCCCAAAGTTCTAGAATTACAAGTTTGATCAAAATCCCAGCAAGCTATTTTGTTTTTATTTTACACCCAGCCTGTACTTTGATTTTGATGAACTATAATTGCTATTAATAGCTGGCATGGATTCCTTAAAGTAATTGAACCATCACCCAAAATGTAGCAGAATGATAAACCCTTCATTTTATCATTTTACTTAGAAACTCACTGCCCTGTTACTAATAGGTTTACAGCCACATTTTAAAGCATTAGGAAGAGAATGGGAGAAGTTCACCAGTAGAGAAGGCCCCTCAATACACCTGTAGTCAGTGAAGCAGTGCTGAGCATGTGTGGCTTTGAACCCACCCTTGGAAGTTACAGACCTACCCTGCAGAATCTGGGCTCAGAGGGCAGGGAAAGCAGAAAGGATGGGACAGGGACAGGGCGTTAATGGAAGGTCTGTGTATGCCCAAGTCCACCACCCCACCACAAAGCAGCAGAGAAATTAGGTGCCTATAGTCTCCTCTCACACATACATGTCAGGGAGAGGCAAAAGGAAAAAAGCAAAACATCAACTAGGGGACACAAGCTGCCTTGCCCACAGCCTCGTAAGGACAATGACAAAGTTCGAGGGCACTTATGTAATGGCTGTCCCCCTGCCCTTTCACCCAGTTAGCAGGTCACGTCCACCCTCACCAAGATCCAGGTCAGTCTTTCTATTGCCTCACTTTTAAATATGAACAAGCAATCAGAGTTTGCCGGACAACTGAAGAAAGTCTACAACATGAAGAAAGAGAGACTATTGCTGCAATAGTATAGTATGTTCCGAATGTACTACTTGCAAGATTTCAGGAGACTGTGTTGCTAACAAACTCAATAGAACCAAAATGCATAACTCTCCACAATCTGATTGGTGATATCTCTTTGATTTCACCTGCTATGAACTACTGAGAACAACTGCAAGTTTGTTTGCAAATTTCCAAAGAGCAGCTGGTGTTGCTATCCTAAAGATGCACAGAGAGCCAAGATACCAGTTTCAACATGCACTGCCTGGTTATAAATAAAGTCAGCCAAATTAGAGATTTCTGCCAGTGTCTGTGAATACTCCACCTAGAGGGCATTTGAGTTTGCTACACACTTAAATATATTTCATCAGATAGATAGATAGATAGATAGATAGATAGATAGATAGATAGAAAGATAGATGTCACTTTTTGCTTCTTACAAAAAGTTTAAGAGCTAGACTCACAATGTATAGCTGCTGCTCAGGCTTTCAAGTTTGAGAAAAAACTAAATGCTGTTATTCAGAAACCAATAGTAAACAACAAGAGAAATACTGGGGTGTACCTGTGTTGTTTATTGCTATCACTGGTACTGAAGCTGGTGCATGATCAAACCTTCATTTTCCTGCTTATGGACTGCTACCATTTCATTCACAGGACATAGACATGTAGGAGATGCTGGTGAGGATTCCTTCAGGTTTCAGGGAGAACTAAGCCACCACATGTGATTAAACTCGTGTCCTAGATATTGAAGATGATTGGACATTTCTATCAAGGCCTATTATTTTTTAGAAAAGCCAGGAAATGTCATTCTATTGACTCTTCTGATTCCTTTTTCTTCCTCCAGCTCAGGACTTTTGGGGCTGCTCTATTTTGCTTTCAAAAGTTGAACTTGAAATAAGCAGCTGCTGTGATTCTTTGACATTTTATAGACAACCCATTGCAAACCAACTCTTGTAGTTTAGGACTAGACATTTTGGAGATTCTGTTGGTACTCAGTACAGCTATCACCAAATTGCTTTCAGCTGAATGATGAATACTTCATTAAGCCCAGTGCAAATTTCACAATCAAAATATTAATTTGCTTATAGGAAGTGGACCTGAAGCTATTTGAAAGAATTCTCAGAAAGAAGAACCAAAAGACACAGTCTCCAGTGTCCCACTTCTAATCTTAGGAAGCGAAAGCACGGCTTGAATGCCTCATGCTACCTAAACCAGGAACAAAAGCAATTCACAAGCAGCTCCTTCCCTGCGACTGCTAAAAAGATTATTGGATTGTGCCTACATTTTTAAGAATTGAAATTGGAGTAAATAGTGAGGGGCATGAATCAACGAGCATGAAACTTGGCTAAATTTCAACGCTGGCCTTATAGCACTGACTGAGGAACGTTGCTGACACTGTTATCAATGTTTAGTACTAGAATCTCTTGTGCTTTCAACTGGTTCTCACAGACAGGTTATAGGATTCACCCCAGATACTCTATGAACATAGAGGAAATCCAGCTGAGATCAAGTGTGGCCCAATCTGTATCATTAACTCTGATCAGCCCTTACCAAGCTGAGAGAGTATAGAGAGAAACTCTGAACTCTTCCCCCAACAGTTAATATTTATAAATGAAGCCAGGCACTGAGGCTCACGCCTGTAATCCCAGCATATTGGAAGGTTGAAGCAGGCAGATCACAAGGTCAGGAGTTTGAGACCTAGCCAATATGACAAAACCCTGTCTCTACTAAAAATGTAAAAAAAATTAGTTGGGTGTGGTGGCATGTGCCTGTAGTCCCAGCTACTCGGGAGGCTGAGGCAGAAGAATCGCTTGAACCCGGGAGGCGGAGGTTGCAGTGAGCCGAGATTGCACCACTGCACTCCAGCTTGGGCAACAGAGTAAGACTCCATCTCAAAAAAAAAAAAAATTTATAAATGAGCCCCTAAATCCAATTCTCACAAAGTAAGTGCTATCAGAGGTGTGTCAGTAAAGCAATTACTGTAATATTTTGTGGCACTTCAGGCATAACCATATTCACCAACCACGGATATTTCCAAACATTGATTTCACAGAGCTTTCTTAAGTTGTAAGGAATCCATTTCAGGTATCCCATGCAGATGTACCTTCTATGAGGAAGGCAGAGGCTTTTGGCTGAAGAAATGGAGGAGTTTGTTGGTGCACTCTAACTTAAACTCATTCCTGACTTCCACAAATATACACAGAAGCTTCTGAATGTTTATCTGGATTCCTAGAACTGTAATTAAAATTCTACGTGAAAGTCCTAGGGATCCACAAAACCAAACAATCCAATAGTAGCTGTTTCATTTTTTAATATTAAAATCATAGTAGTTAGCAAACAAACTCATTGCACTTAAAAGCTGGCTACAGTGAGCATTCAGAGGAGCTTCTAAATGGCGTCTCATGCCATCAGAAACTAGAAGCACAGCTCTGAACCCTTTGTAGTCCTCCCTAAAATGTCAAGGAATCCATACCACCTCTTCCTTGTACTTTTATATACTGCCAAAAAATGTTATAAGACTGTGAATTTTCTAGCAAGGGAAAAGAAAAGGCCTCCGGTACAATTGAAAATGTCTTCTTGAGACTGCATTAAGCAAAGACCAGCACTCGCCGTGTTTCCTGTGAACATACCTGTGTTAATTATGTGGCTTATTGAGTGAAATAGAGTCAGTTGACATGTAACTGCATTTTCCTAACTGCATCACTTTTGACAGATGCTTACAAACTTCACTTTCACTGTCTAGGAAGTGAATGAAGCAATAGAGCTTGTAGGACTTGTATGAGCTTGTATGAACTTTAGAGAGTAAAGTTCTCCATTCCTTGGAGATTGGATACTCTCTAAAGTTCTGTAAAATTCTTATAAACAAGTTGAGGTTTGCAATAGAAGCTCAAAGGCTTCCAAAATATCAGTATTAATGCAATAGCTCATTTTGAGGTGAAGTGTCTCAGTTCTCCTTGACATTGCAAAGAATTCTCACCTTTGCCTACAGAAAGTCCACTTTTAACTAATAAACTGATGAGAATTTGCTATGTATAAGTTTTTAGCAAGAAAAAATGTATTTTATTAGAGAAGACAAGTATGGACAGAAGTATACAAATATTATTGTCATATATGAGAACTGAAATCAACGTGCTGACACTGGTGGCCCTCTATTTTCCCTTAATCAAGAGATTGACTTTTTGTTTCCATTTTGTTGTTGTTATTTTTATTTTGAGCCTCATAGCAGGTGCAAGGAAGGCATTAACAGCTCTGGACACCCAGCATTCAAAGAAGCCTTCAACGTGTTGGCCCACATTGCTTAGGGCCAGCTTCAACGCTTCTCCCAAGCTTTGCAAAATACACACCAGTTACTCCATTCAAGTCTCCTTAAAAAATTGTTTTCAAAGTTTTGTGGCTTCTCAAATGATGACATTGACTTATTTTCTTTGTCCAACAGCCCTAACTAAGGTAAGCCTTCAAAGGAGCTCTAGATGTTGTTCTCGCTGGCCAGAGAGCACGCATGCAGGAGGTGTCTCACTCAGTCCTCAAGGGACCACCAACAAATTCACTTTAGTTCTTCCTAGGAGGCCCTTCTGGAAATTGAACTCATAAAGGCAAAACATGTATAAGGCAGTAACACAAAAGGATTCACATGCTACTTGATTAATCATCCGGCAGCAGCCTGGTGGACTCCAACTAAGACTCCTCAGCCTTTTTCTCTTGGCCAAGAAATAGAATGCAAGGTTGTGCTCATCTAAACTTTGCAACATGTGTAGGAGTAAGCTGTAAGGATGGTGAACCAAGGCCAAGAGGACACAGCATGAGACAGGGCTAAGGGTACTGATAGGGGTCAAACCACTGGAGATGTGGGATTGAACATGTTAGCGACTGTAACTGAGATGGAGTCCAGCGGTCTGCTTGGCTGGGAGATCATAACTCAGTGGTAGCCTATATTGACCAAGTTTGTGATTCCAGAACTTTCCTGGTATAATGTAAAGGACAGAGTTCAAAGGCTTATGAAGATGGGAAGGTCAGGCTGGATTTATCATATGCAACCTGTACACCCAGCCCCACCCCTTCTCCATCCCCTAGGAGGGCTCACAAGACATTCTCTTGACTGACACTGAGAATCACAGCAGTGGGCAAAACAGCAGTGTCCTAGGAAAGCTCCCTGGGGCCCATCTCCCAGATGCCAGTGTGACCCTGCAGGATGCCTCTACTGAGATGGGTGCCCTGATTTCAGGGGGGAAGATGACCAGCAGAGGCCAATGGCAACACTTAACTGTCAGAGTCAAGGTGGGCACATCTAGAGTGATGAGCAGCAGGAGCTACTTGGTGAACGGGAATCTTCTGATCCCCACATTCTTTGGTGTGAGGTGGCTCATGGACCACAGTGTCCCTGGGAATGCAGTGCCTGGACAGCCTCCTAACATAGCTCTTGGTCTGCAGAGTCACCACAATGGAGAGTCTTGCATCATTCCAATGGAAAAGCTTTCCTCCAGTTTCTAGACACAAGCTATTTCTCAGATCCTTCATTGAAGAGACCAAGTCACCTCAAGGAAGGCCCCTGCAACCCTGTCACATGTATGTCCTCCTCCACGCCTTCTCCCAGAGGACATGCAACCTTAAGAAATGGAGATCATGCACTAGAAAGAAGAATCTCTGGATCTTTTGTGCATTACAAGCCCCTAGCTTGGAACTGGTGCTTATTCCCAGGGACCCAAAACATCCATGTGATCCACTGCCAAAGTGGGAGCAATGGGGTGTCCTAATAGTCAGCTGACAAGTGGAGTTTTAGCCCAAGTCCAAATCACGGCAGGCCCAGTAGGGACAAGGACATCCCTACCATCACTTCTCCATGTCCTCAATACACAGTTAGAGTCACCACACTCAACGTGGCATGCAGAATGCCCACAGTGGCTCTCTGACCCCTACGGTGAGCACTACTTTCTATCCTAGCAGAGAGGCCCTGGAACATCCCCTCTGCTAGGATAGAAACCCGAAGCTTTACTACATCCCTAAAAGAATCTGCAGAAATTAAAGCCACCATCAAAGACTCAAAGGAAGAAGTGGTGAGACGCATCACTTTTCTCACAGATCTGTTTGGTCTGTCAGGAGCAGATGGATCTTGGAGAACATACGTGATCGTAAACCTAAGCAGATGCTGCCTTCTATCTCAGCTGCTGCCCCAGATGCGAAAACTCTCCTGGAGCAAATCAGCACAACTCACTGCATCTGGCATGTAGCGCCCAGTGTGGCAGGTGCTTGGTTCTCTTTCCACCAGTTTCCAAGAAACGTGAGGAGCCATTTGTTTTAATTGGCAGAACCAATAGTGCACTTTCAAGTTTTTTGCCTCAGAGAAGAAATCTTAACAGTCTTTACATCTTACTGGTCCACTACATTGGCAGTGTTATGCAGATAAGACCTGATGCACAAGAAATAGCGACTTTCTTAGATACCATAGGAAGAAGACAAATGCAAGCTGAAGGATGAGAGATGAGCCCTGAATCTAAACAGAGCATGTTGGGGTATTCTATCCAAAGTGAAAATTGTTGTACCTTTCTCCTCTTATCACTGAAAATGAGATGCAACTACATGGTGGGTCTCCTTTTTTAATTTTGGAAGAAACACATCAATTAAATGTGCTATTTTGATCCATCCACCCATTAGGCTTCCAGTATTAAACAGGGACCAGAGGCGAGAAAGTGTCTACAGCAGGCTCAGGCTTCACAGAAAACTGCACTGTCACCTGGGCCTTACGATCAGAATATCCACAATGCTATAAGTCTCTATGGAAACTAGCAATGCAGTGTGAAGCCTCTGACAGCCTCAGCAGGGGAATCATCATGCAGAGCTCTAAGGTTTAGAAGCAAAGCCTTGCCCTCTTCTTCAGGTAATTATTCTCCTTTTGAGAAGTGGCTCCTGGCTTGCAACACACCTGACAGGGACTGAACAGCTGACCATGGGACGTCATATGGTTATGTGGCCTGAGCTCCTCCTCATCATGGATGGGGTGCTGTCTGTGTGATTCATAAAGCAGCGGATGTACAGGTCCAGAGCTGGACATTTCCAGATAGAAATGGCTAATGAATGAGGCTCAAGGAGGTGCAGAAAGCACAGGTGACCTGCATGAGCATCTGTCTCAGATCCCCTGACAGCTGCTCCTGTTCTTGCATCTTTTCCCTCAGTCCACTCCTACAACCTCATGGGGAGTTCCTTCTGACTCATTGATTGAGGAGGGAGGAAGGTTCTGACTTACAGTTAGTTCTGTACAATACGGGAACTGGCAGCTGCTTATTGGAAACCAATCAGTAGTGCCCCAAAAGGCAGAAGGAGGAACTTCAATCAGTACATCTGTTGTCCTCTTAGAAGAGGTAGCTGGAAGTACAGTTACACTGACTCATGGGGAGTGGCTAATGGTTTGGCAGTTTGTGAGGGACCTGGAGACAACAGGATTGGAAAATTAATGGCAAGGGCATCTGTGCCTGGATCTCTGAGAATAAGCAGAGATATGCATGCCACTGCAGTGGAGGCTCTGTTAAGAGCCCAACAAGGTGGGTATGAACTGGTCCCTTTCTCAGCAACCCAGTTCTTGCTCTGTACACCAACTTAACAACAATTCGACTTAGGATTTTTTGACTTCATGATGGTGCACAAGTTACACGCATTCAGTAGAAACAGTATTTCAAGTACCCATATAACCATTCTGTTTTTCACTTTTAGTACAGTATTCAGTAAATTACATGAAATATTCAACACTTTATTATAAAGCAGGCTTTGTGTTAGATGGTTTTGACCACCTACAGGCTAATGTAAGTGTCCTGAGTATGTTTAAGGTAGGCCAGGCTGAGCTGCAAGGTTCAGTAGGTTAGGCATATTAAATACAGTTTCACTTAGATGTTTTCAACTTAACGATGGGTTTGTCAGGTCATAGCCCCATCATGAGTCAAGGAACATCTGTCTGTCCATGTGCAAGAGGCTTTGGTGTTAGGGATGGGGATCTTTGCATGAGCACTAACAAGAACTGTCCACCAAGGCTAATACAATTAACACCTCTGCCTAATCTGTCAACATTAGAGAACAGCAATGGCCTTGCATGGTGGTCCCTTTCCCTGGCAAGACAGCCAGCTGCCTAGCAGTGGATGGTTACCCTGACCACTTCCACAAAGGTGGAGGCATAAACTTGACCTCACTGGAATAGATGTGCATTTGCCTTTCTGGGTAAGAATGCTTCTGCCAGTACAATTATCTGTGGACTGGCTGGGCGCAGCAGCTCACGCCTGTAATCCCAGCACTTTGGGAGGCCAAGGCAGGCAGATCACCTGAGGTCAAGAGTTCAAGACCAGCCTACCCAAAGTGGTGAAACCCCATCTCTACTAAAAATACAAAAATTAGCCAGATGTGGTGATGAATGCCTGTAATCCCAGCTATTAAGGAGGCTGAAGCAGGAGAATTGTTTGAACATGGGAGGACAAGTTTGCAGTGAGCCAAGATTGCGCCACTGCACTCCAGCCTGGGCCACAGAGGAAGACTCCATCTCAAAAACAAAACAAAACAAAACAAAAATAATTATCTGTGGACTTACAGAATACCTCACCCCCCATCATTCCAAGCAGCACTGCTTCTGCCAAGAAACTCACTTCACAGCCAAACAAGAGAAATGATGGGCTCATGCCCATGCTAGTCACTTGTCTCAATGAGTGCCTCCCTAGAAAGGGCAAGTCTGATAAAGCCTAGGGGCCCAGTGGAATGGCCTCTTGACGCCTCAACTGTGATATCAGGAGAAAACATCCTGAACATGTGAGGCTTCCTCTCTCTTATTAAGAAGTATATGCTTCAAATCATATACTTATGCTCTTAAGGTTGTGAGACCATTGACTATTTGGCTCTGTAACCGGTTTAACTATGATGTTCTAGATGGAAAAGTTCTGCCAGAGAGAGAGCCAATCCTAAGCAAGACAAATCATACACCAAACACAACGTCCCATAGCCTTCAGCTTCTCAATTTCGCCAAAAGTTTTCACCAATTCAAAACTGGCTCCAGTTTTGAACCAGGAATTTGAACCAGCAACCTTGCTGTTGCAGGCCCTGCACCTCAACCAACTGTGCAAACAGGCCCCTCGCATTAAGAAAAGGCAGAAAACACAAATAGACGAAGCGTAATCAAAAGAAAAAAAAAAAGAGAGAAGGCAGAAAGCTTTCTGAAGCCGTATTTTGAATGAGAATGCCGGACCCCGAGGCCTGCCTAAAAGGCGGGCGGGGCTGACGGCCATCAGCCGCTTCAGCTGCTTCCCTGCCGTCAGAGCCGCACCAGCTGAGGAAAAAAGCCGCTTGCCGCGTCAGTTTAAAAGCCGTGTTCACAGCTGCTGCTGGGCCGGTGCGTTCCTCCGCGTCCGTGGCTTTTGGTCGCCATGTTGACCCCGCCAGAACCACTTGCTCGCCTGGACCACTTCCCGAGCTACTGCCCACGCAGGGACCCGGGGCCGGCAGGCAAACGCCTGGGGGAGCCTTTTTACCCTGCTGCCTGGGACTGGGGCATGCCGGAGGGGCCTGCCAGAGCCAGAGCCAGGCTGCCGCGCTCCCCGGTCCCCCGCAGGCTCCGGTTGGCCCTCGCCCCTCCCCGCTGTTTTCTCCAGCCCACGGGCGCGCTCGGTTCTGCCCCGGGGCTGGGCTGTTCCCACCGGCAAGGAGCGAAAGGCCCGGGGCTGTGCTCGCCCGCTCTGCCCCACAGGCTCCCTCAGGTTTTGGTCCCAGAGATAATATCGGAAGGATACAGAAGGAGACGGAAAGCAGAGAGAGAGCTTGAAGGTAAAAAAACTGCACTTTTGTGCTACTCAAGAGGGGCTGGGTCGTGCCTCTGAGGCGCCGCCGCTCAGCTTCCCCCACAGCCCTGCCTGGCTGCGGCCGCTTCAGGTGTTCGTAAAGAGACAGGACAGAATGGGGCTGGTTTTACTCACAATTTTAAAGTTGTCCTCTCCGGCTGTACCCCTTTCCTGGTTTTACCCCTCTTCTGGTGTACCCCTTTCCTGGCTGGTTCACCAAAATGTAATATTGGGGTGCAGGGTACCCTCAGCTCCCCTGAGAGGATGTTTCTCCAGGTTCTTGGTCTGCTGCCCTCTCAAGAATGAGAGGGGCCCACGGCGCAGTGCGCGGCAAATGCCGGACTCAAAAGTGTGTGTAGAAAGAGATTTAGTTAGAGACAGAGAAACAGGAGGAGGAGGAGAAACAGCTAACTCTCACACTGAGTGAGAGAATCCAGAAAGATGGAATCCAGGAGAGGAAAGCAGCTTCCACACTGAGTGGAAGGGAACAGAGAGATATGGCGTTTAGGAGAGGAAGACAGGCTTCCTCGAGAGAGTGTGGAAGGGGACTCCAGAGGGGAAATCCAGGAGAGAGAGAGACGGCTTCCACGAAGGGCGTGTTCGTGGAAGGGGAGCCAAACATGGAGTCTGAAGGGGTGTGGAAGAGGGGACTTTTAACCCGGGAGGAACCCTCACCTTCTCAAAGACCCCTGGCCAATGAAAGGCGTTTCTTAAAAGTTCCGCTGGAGTGACTGACTCTAAGTTTCTTCCCATGTCCGTGAAATTCAAACATAAATCTCCCGGATGGAGAGAGATGGGTGGAGGGCATGGCGCTGGGAAACTCTTGCTCTTAAAACTACGCCACCTTGTGGACCCTGGAAAGAGAACACCTTCCCTCAGGAACCTAATTAATTTCAGAAGCTACCATAGTCCTAAATGCCAAACCCCGACAAAACTAACATAGGCATTAAAAAACTCTTCGACCTAGCTCAACTATAAATATTGATCTAACATTCTAAATAAAACTCTACACAAATTGATAGCAGCTTTGTTATAAAATAACATCCATGTATTATTTTTCACTTCAGTAGAAGCAAATGAAAACCATGGTCATCCCATTAAGATATGTTAAAATTTGGTAACTGCTCTTTAAAAAAAAAAAGACTTACTAAAATAGGAATTTAATAATACTTTTATAAGAAGTATCTATGTGATCACAAAAGCCAGACATGTATCTAGTACCTACTAGATACTAGCCATATCTATATATTTCTCTAAATGTAGCCCAAATAATTTTAGTTTGGAAGGGTTTTATTAGTGTCATGTAAAAAAGTGGTGCTATGATCAAATAATTTTGAAAAATAATCTTTCATATGTGTATTCTAACTCCCCAAGTGCTCCATACCCATTGGACCTATTGTTTCTACAGAGCATCTCCCCACACTGGCATTTTATATATATATATAAATATATTTTACTGCATTTTAGGTTCTGGGGTACATGTAAAGAACATGCAGGATTGTTGCATAGGTACATACATGGCAATGTGGTTTGCTGCCTCCATCCCCATCACCTGTGTCTGGCATTTCTCCCCATGTTATCCCTCCACAACTCCCTACCCTACACTGTCCCTCCTCTAATTCCCCCCCCCCCGCCACAGACCTCAGTGTGTGATGCTCCCCTCCCTGTGTCCATGTGTTTTCACTGTTTAACACCCGCCTATGAGTGAGAACATGTGGTGCTTGATTTTCTGTTGGTCAGTTTGCTGAGAATGATGGTTTCCACGTCCATCCATGTCAGTACAAAAGACTCGAATTCATTTTATATAGCTGCATAGTATTCCATGGTGTATAAGTGCCACATTTTCCCTGTTCAGACTATTATTGATGGGCATTTCGGTTGGTTCCAAGTCTTTGCCATTGTAAACAGTGCTGCAATGAACATACTTGTGCATGTATCCTTATAATAGAACGATTTATAATCCTTTTGGATATATACCCAGTAATGAGATTGCTGGGTCAAATGGAATTTCTATTTCTAGGTCCTTGAGGAATCGCCACACAGTGTAAAAGTGTTCCTATTTCTCCACATCCTCTCCAGCATCTGTTGTCTCCAGATTTTTTGATGATTGTCATTCTAACTGGTGTGAGATGGTATCTCAATGTAGTTTTGATTTGCATTTCTCTAATGACCAGTGATGATGAGCATTTTTTCATATGTTTGTTGGCCTCATATATGTCTTCTTTTGAAAAGTGTCTCTCATATCATTTGCCCACTTTTGAATGGGTTTTTTTTCTTGTAAATCTGTTTTAGTTCTTTGTAGATTTCAGATATAAGTCCTTTGACAGATGGGTAGATTGCAAAAATTTTTTCCCATTCTGTTGCCTGCCGGTTCACTCTAATGATTGTTTCTTTTGCTGTGCAGAAGCTCTGGAGTTTAATTAGATCCCATTTGTCTATTTTGGCTTTTGTTGTCAATGCTTTTGGTGTTTTAATCATGAAGTCCTTGTTTATGTCTATGTCCTGAATGGTTTTGCCTAGGTTTTCTTCTAGGGTTTTTATGATGTTAGGTCTTATGTTTAAGTCTTTAATCCATCTGGAGTTAATTTTAGTGTAAGGTGTCAGGAAGGGGTCCAGTTTCTGCTTTCTGCACATGGCTAGCCAGTTTTCCCAACACCATTTATTAAACAGGAACTCCTTTCCCCATTGCTTGTTTTTGTCAGGTTTGTCAAAAATCAGATGGTTGTAGATGTGTAGCATTGCCTCTGAGGCTTCTGTTCTGTTCCATTGGTCTATATCTCTGTTTTGGTACCGGTACCATGCGGTTTTGATTACTGTAGCCTTTTACAATTTGAAGTCAGGTAGCATGATGCCTCCAGCTTTGTTCTTCTTGCTTAGAATTGACTTGGGTATGCAGACTCTCTTGTGATTCCATATGAAGTTTAAGGTGGTTTTTTCCAGTTCTGTGAAGACGGTCATAGGTAGCTTGATAGGGATAGCATTGAATCTATAAATTACTTTGGGCAGTATGGCCATTTTCATGATATTGATTCTTCCTAACCATGAGCGTGTAATGTTTCTCCATCTGTTTGTGTCCTCTCTTATTTCGTTGAGCAGTGGTTTGTAGTTCTCCTTGAAGAGATCCTTTACATCCTTTGTTTGTTGTATTCCTAGGTATTTTATTCTCTTTGTAGCAATTGTGAATGGCAGTTGGTTCTTGATTTGTCTCTCTTTAAGTCTGTTACTGGTGTATAGGAATGCCTGTGATTTTTGAACATTGATTATGTATCCTGAGACTTTGCTGAAGTTGCTTATCAGTTTCAGGAGATTTTGGGCTGAGATGATGGGGTCTTGTAGATATACAATCATGTCATCTGCAAATAGAGACAATTTGACTTCCTCCTTTCCTAATTGAATACCATTTATTTCTTTTTCTTGCCCGATTGCTCTGGCTAGAACTTCCAGTACTATATTAAATAGGAGTGGTGAGAGAGGGCATCCTTGTCTAGTGCCAGATTTCAAAGGGAATTCTTCCAGCTTTTTCCCGTTCAGTATGATATTGGCTGTAGGTTTGTCATAAATAGTTTTTATCATTTTATGATATGTTCCGTTGATACCTAGTTTATTGAGAGTTTTTAGCATGAAGGACTGTTGAATTTTGTCTAAGACCTTATCTCCATCTATTGAGATAACCATGTGGTGTTTGTCTTTGGTTCCATTTATGTGATGGATTACGTTTATGGATGTGTATATGTTGAACCAGACTTGCGTCCCCAGGATGAAGCCTACTTGATCATGATGAATAAGCTTTTTGATGTGCTGTTGCATTTGGTTTGCTAGCATTTTACTGAAGATTTTTGCATTGATATTCATCATGGATATTGGCCTAAAGTTTTGTGGTTTTTTTTTTTTTTTTTTTTTTGGTGAGGCAGAGTTTCACTCTTGTTACCCAGGGTGGAGTGCAATGGCGCAATCTTGGCTCACCACAACCTCCGCCTCCTGGGTTCAAGCAATTCTCCTGCCTCAGCCTCCCGAGTAGCTGGGACTACAGGCATGTGCCACCATGCCCAGCTAATTTTTGTATTTTTAGTAGAGACGGGGTTTCACCATGTTGACCAGGATGGTCTCAATCTCTTGACCTCATGATACACCCGCCTGGGCCTCCCAAAGTGCTGGGATTATAGGCGTGGGCCACCGCACCCAGCCAAGTTTTGTTTTTTAGTTGAGTCCCTGCCTGGTTGGTATCAGGATGATGATGTTGGTCTCATAAAATGAATTAGGAAGGATTCCCTTTTTTTTGTATTGTTTAATATAGTTTCAGAAGGAATGGAACCAGCTCCTCTTTGTACATCTGGTAGAATTCAGCTGTGAACCCATCTGGACCTGAACTTTTTTTGGTTGGTAGGCTATTGATTGCTGCCTCGACTTCAGCCCTTGTTATTGGTCTATTCAGGGTTTCAGTTTGCTCCTGGTTTAGTCTTAGTAGAGTACAAGTGTCCAGGAATTTATCCATTTCTTCCTGGTTTACTGGTTTATGTGCATAGAACTGTTTGTAGTAATCTCTGATGGTAGTTTGTATTTCTGTGGGACCAGTGGTGATATCCCCTTTATCATTTTTTATTGCATCTATTTGATTCTTCTATCTTTTCTTTTTTATTAATCTGGCTGGTGGTGTATTTTGTTGATCTTTTCAAAAATCCAGCTCCTGGATTTATTGATTTTTTTGAAAGGTTTTTGTGTCTCTATTGCCTTCAGTTCGGCTCTGATCTTAGTTATTTCTTGCCTTCTGCTAGCTTTTGAGTTTTTTTGATCTTCCTCCTCTAGCTCTTTCAATTTTGATGATAGGGTATCAATTTTAGATCTTTCCTTGTTTCTCATGTGGACATTTTTTGATATCAATTTCCCTCTCAACACTGTTTTAAAGGTGTCCCAGAGATTCTGGTAAGTTACGTCTTCATTCTGATTGGTTTTGAAGAACATCTTTCTTTCTGCCTTCATTTCATTGTTTATCCAGTCGACACTGAGAAGCAAGTTGTTAAGTTTCCAAGTGGTTGTGCAGATTTGAGTGTGTTTCTTAATCCTGGGTTATAATCTGATTGTACTGTGGTGTGATAGACTGTTTGTTATGATTTCTATTCTTTTGCATTTGCTGAGGAGTGATTTGCTTCCAATGATGTGGTCAATTTTCGAGTAAGTGCAATGTGGTGCTGAGAAAAATGTATATTCTGTGGAATATACAATGTGGTGGAGTGTTCTGTATATGTCTGTTAGGTCTGCTTGGTTCAGCTCTGCATTCAAGTCCTGGATGTCCTTGTTAATTTTCTGTCCCGTTGATCTGTCTAATATTGACAGTGGAGTGTTGAAGTCTCCGACTATCATTGTGTGAGAGTCTAAATCTTGATTTAGGTCATAAAGAACTTGCTTTATGGATCTGGGTGCTCCTGTGTTGGGGGCGTATATATTTAGGATAGTTAGCTCTTCTTGTTGGATTGATCCTTTTACCATTATGTAGTGTCCTTCTTTGTCTCTTTTGATCTTTGTTGGTTTAAAGTCCATTTTATCAGAGACTAGGATTGTAACCCTTGCTTTTTTTTCTTCTACATTTGCTTGGTAAATCTTCTTCCATCCCTTTATTTTGAGTCTATGCGTGTCTTTGTATGTGAGATGGTTTCCTGAATACAACACACCAATGGGTCTTGACTTTTTATGCAGTTTGCCAGTGTATGTCTTTTGATTGGGGTGTTTAGGCTGTTTACATTCAATTATTGTTATGTGTGAATTTGATCCTGCCATTTTGTTACTGGCTGGTTTTCCTGCCCATTAGTTGACTCATTTTTTTCATTGCATTTTTTGTTTTTGCCGTTTGGTTTGCTTTTGCAGTGGCTGGTACTTGTTCCTTTCTGTGCTTAGTGTTTCTTTCAGGAGCTCTTGTAGGGCAGGTTTGGTGGTGATGAAATCCTCAACAATTGCTTGTCCATAAAGGATTTTATTTCTCCTTCACTTACGAAGCTTAGTTTGGCTAGATATGAGATTCCGGGTTGAAAGTTCTTTTTTTTAAGGATGTTGAATATTGGCCCCCACTCTCTCCTGGCTTGTAGGGTCTCTGCTGAGAGATCTGCTGTGAGTCTGATTGACTTCCCTCTGTGGGTGACCTGACCTTTCTCTCTGGCTGCCCTTAGCATTTTTTTCTTCATTTCAACCCTAGTGAATCTGATGATTATGTGCCTTGGGGTTGCTCTTCTTGAGGAATATCTTTGTGGAGTTCTCTGTATTTCTTGAATTTGAAGGTTGGACTGCCTTGCTAGGCTTGGGAAGTTCTGGATAATATCCTGGAGCATGTTTTCCAGCTTGGATTCGTTCTCCCCATCATATTCAGGTACACGGATCAAGCGTAGATTAGGTCTTTTCACTTAATGCCATATTTCTTGGAGGCTTTGTTGATTTCTTTTCCCTCTTTTTTCTCTTGTCTTGCCTTCTCTTTTTATTTCATTGAGTTGATCTTCAATCTCTGATATCCTTTCTTCTGCTTGATCGATTCGACTGTTGAAACTTGTATTTGCTTCACGTAGTTCTTGTGCTGTGTTTTTCAACTCCATCAAGTCATTTATGTTCTTCTCTAAGCTGGTTATTCTAGTTAGCACTTCGTCTAACCTTTTTTCAACGTTTTTGGTTTCTTTACATTGACTTAGAACGTGTTCCTTTAGCTCAGAAAAGTTTGTTGTTATCCACCTGCTGAAGCCTGTTTCTGTCAATTCGTCACACTCCTTGGTCAAGTTGTGATCCTGTGTTGAGAAATTGTGATCCCTTGAAGGAGAAGAAGTGTTCTGGTCTTTGATGGTTTCATCATTTTTGCACTGGTCTTTTCCCATCTTTTGGATTTACCTGCCTGTGATTTCAGGGAGCTGCTTGATGAGGTCACTTGTCTGCCTGTCAAGGCGCTTCTGGGTTTCTAGGGACTCCTTCAGGTTACTAGGTAAGCTTCCTGTGTCTTCTTTGTTTACACTGGGAGATTAGGCCCACCTCTTCCGCTGACCTGGAGGTACTGCTGGGTGATCAAGAACACTGACCCATTGCTAAGTAGGCTTCCTGTGTTTATTGTTAAAACATGAAGCCTAGCCCCACCTCTTTAATGATGGGTTGTGTTTCCTCCACAGGGCTGGATCATTCAGGGTTCAGCTCAGACTGTGGCACTGGCTGTGTAACACGCTAGAGTTAGTGCTTCAGCCCTCTGGGGTTTGTGGGGAAGGGTAGGGAATCACCCAGCTGCACCACCTATCTCCCCGATTTCAGCTCCCTCTCTCCAGGCAGGGGGAGGGGGCAATAGCTCGGTCCACAGGCTCTCCCTGCCGGCTTATGGGCTTATGCATTTGCTTAGATCTGTGCACCAATCCAGGACATCGTCCTGGATTATTATTCAACTCTGTACTTGTAATTCCCAGCACTTGACTGGCAAAGATCCCCTGTTCTGTGTATTGCTGAGGCTTTGGGGGAAGCACTGTATCTGGACCAGAGTGCCAGAGGGGGAGCCTCTGACTTACCAGTCAGATGCACTTTCTGGGTGAAGCGGTACCCCTCCCCACTTCAGTCTGCCCTGCCTGGGCTTTGCTCACCATCGTACCAGACCCGTTGAAATGCACCTGGTACCTCAGTTGGAGCTAGAAGATCTCTGGATTTCTGCGTCTCTCTCACTGGGTGTTGTGCACCAGAGTTGTGTCTGTTCAGGCATCTTGACTGCCCTCATTTGCAATTTTGAAAAATGGCAACTCTCAGTAAACCATGAAGAGACAGGAACTTCTTCAACCTATTATAAAGCTTAGCTACAAAAAATTTACAGCTAACATCATATAAAAACTAAAAGATGGAATGGTTTCCCTATATTTAACTCAAAAGGCATTTCTCCAATAGAAACTTGAATCCGGAACCCTTGTAAAACTTTGAAAAATCGATAGTAATAAAACAAACGACCCAACTAATAAAACTTGTTTTATTTTAAATAGTTATTTTAAAAGCTTATTTGGCCTATGTTCCATTCATCTAAGGTGCTAGGCCTTAATTACTACAGACAAATGAATTGGCATGAATAGCATATAGGCAGCTAATGTATTACCTATTTCAGGTATCAGAATACATGTAATCCCAGCTACTCAGGAGGCTGAGGCAGGAGGATCCCTTGAGCCCTTGTGGTTTATAGTTAATGACAACGCTGATAAGACAGAGATAACACAAATGCAGTGACAGTGCCGAGCCTCATTCTCCGTACATCCAGTGTGATACAAAAGCCAGGCTTGGGTAAGAGAGCCAAACTCAGGGACAGGAGGGAAGGAGACAAAGAATAGTGACAATTGACCAGTCACTGGTAATTTACAGTGTCTGTTGACAGAGAGAGAGAGAGGGAGAGAGAGGGGGAGAGAGAGAGGTTCTGACTACAGGATTTCAACATGAAGTCCCAAAACAGGCTGCAAGAGAGAATGAGAACCTGATTCCCATTGTATTTGGTTAGCTAATTTGACAGCGCTGCAAACTGTGAAGTCCTGATTAGGGAAACGGGCTGCTGGGAGCAAGGGAAAGCAAAAAGAAGCAAATAAGCTACAAGCCTGCCTTTCTTCATGGTCCAGGACACACAGTCCTTCTGTGAAAATAACTCACAGTCTTCCTGCACCCAACTTATTCCACCAGACACCTGCAAGTGAGCTCCCTGCAGCTGTGGCATCATCACCTTGTACATCGCCCACTCCAGCACAGTCCCATTCTACAGAAGCCCCAGCAAGCCTGCATCTCCTTGCAGTCAGCCCTGCCACACAAACCCTAATGGAACACAGGGTGCCTCTATCAGGAAAACTAATTCACTTAATAAGGGGATCTGAGATTTGGGCCCCTAATAATCAACTATTTTAGTGCCTTTTGCTAAATCACACCATTATGTATTAATATGTAACTCTCTCAACTCAGAGTCTCCTTATGGACGTAATGCAGGTCCACATCCTGATACAGCTGGCGGAGTGCTTCCTTAGGAAAGATACTGCATTCTGTACTCTTCTCTCTTAGGGACTCACATCGCATTTTGTCCTCTAGAGAACTTGCTCTCCCACAGCTTGTGCACTGCTGCCACCTAGTGGACAAACTAAGCTAAGCCACCAGAGATAAGCTTTTCACAGATTTCATTCCAAATTGCCCAAAAAATGCTTTGTCAACCGAGACTATCATTAATTACGTCACCATATTATCCTAACTTCTGTCATCTAGGAGGAAAAGGGCCAGAGCAGACAGGGTCCCTTGTGAAAGTGGAATTAAACATTTAAAGGCAACCAGACCAAGGACTATTTTTCTTTTATATATATATATATATATATATATATACACACACACACACATATACACACACACACACACACACGTACATATATATATACATACACATGTATGTATATATAAAAGGTGTCATCTAGGAGGAAAACGGCCAGAGCAGACAGGGCCCCTTGTGAAAGTGGAATTAAATATTTAAAGGCAACCAGACCAAGGACTATTTTTCTTTTCTTTTATATATATATATACACACACACGTACACATATATATACATATGTATGTATATATGTGTGTATGTATAAAAGGATATATGTATATATGTGTATGTATGTGTATATACACACATATACACACATATACACATATGCATATACACGTATATACGTATATGTATATATACGTATTACATATATACGTATATGTATATATACCTATATATTATATATGCAATACATATATACATATGTATATATGTGTATATATGTATGTGTGTATGTGTATGTTTGTATACATATATGTGTATGTATACATACATATGCATGTGTATGCATGTGTATATATACATACATATGCATGTGTATGCATGTGTATATATACATACATATGCATGTGTATATATACATACACATGCATATATACATATATGTACATTTATATACATACACCTGTATGTATGTGTATATATATCTACGTATGTATACATATATACACATGCATACATATATATGTATATATGTGTATACATACACATACATACATGAGTATGTATATATACGTGCATATATGTGTACATATATATACACACACACACAGACTTTTTTGGGTTGGTAGGCCATTGATTGCTGCCTCAAATTCAGCCCTTGTTATTGGTTTATTCAAGGTTTCAACTTCTTCCTTGTTTAGGCTTGGGAGGGTGCAAGTGTCCAGGAATTTATCCATTTCTTCCAGGTTTACTGGTTTATGTGCATAGAGTTGTTTGTAGCAATCTCTGATGGTGGTTTGTATTTCTCTGGAATCTGTGGTGATATCCCCTTTATCGTTTTTTATTGCAGCTGTTTGATTATTCTCTCTTTTCTTTTTTATTAATCTGGCTACTGGTCTATTTTGTTGATCTTTTCCAAAAATAGGCTCCTGGATTTATTGATTTTTTTGAAGGGTTTTTTGTGTCTCTATCTCCTTCAGTTCAGCTCTGATCTTAGTTGCTTCTTGTCTTCTGCTAGCTTTTGAGTGTTTTTTGATCTTGCTCCTCTAGCTCTTTCAATATTGACGATAGGGTGTCAATTTTTGATCTTTCCTTGCTTCTCATGTGGACATTTATTGCTATAAATTTCCCTCTAGATACTGCTTTAAATGTGTTGCAGACATTCTGGTATATTGTGTTTTCATTCTTGTTGGTTTCAAAGAACATCTTTATTTCTGCCTTCATTTCATTGTTTATCCAGCCAACATTCAGGAGCCAGTTGTTCAGTTTCCATGAAGTTGTGCGATTCTGAGTTACTTTCTGAATTCTGAGTTCCAACTTGATTGCACTGTGGTCTTAGAGACTGTTTGTTATGGTTTCTGTTCTTTTGTATTTGCTGAGGAGTGATTTACTTCCAACTATGTGGTCAATTTTAGAGTAGGTGTGATGTGGTGCTGAGAAGAATGTATATTCTGTGGATTTGGGGTGGAGAGTTCTGTAAATGTCTATTAGGTTTGCTTGGTCCAGGTCTGAGTTCAAGTCCTGGATATCCTTGTTAATTTTCTGTCTCGTTGATCTGTCTGATATTGACAGTGGAGTGTTAAAGTCTCCTACTATTATGGTGTGGGAGTCTAAGTCTCTTTGTAGGTCATTAAGAACTTGATTTATGTATCTGGATGCTCCTATATTGGGTGCATATGTATTTAGGATCATTAGCTTTTCTTGTTGCATTGATCCTTTTACCATTATGTAATGCCCTTCTTCGTCTCTTTTGATCTTTGCTGGTTTAAAGTCTATTTTATCAGAGACTAGGATTCCAAGTCCTGCTTTTTTTTGCTCTCCATTTGCTTGGTAGATCCTCATCCCTTTATTTTGAACCTGTGTGTATCCTTTTATGTGAGATGGGTTTCCTGGATAGAGCACACCGATGTGTTTTGACTTTTTATCCAATTTGCCTGTCTGTGTCTTTTGATTGGGGCATTTAGTCCATTTACATTTAAGGTTAATATTGTTATGTGTGAATTTGATCCTGCCATTTTGATGCTAGCTGGTTGTTTTGCCCATTAGTTGACACAGTTTCTTCATTGTATCAATGCTCTTTACCATTTGGTACATTTTTGGAGTGGCTGGTACTGGTTGTTCCTTTCTATGTTTAGTGCTTCTTTCAGGAACTCTTGTAAAGCAGACCTAGTGGTGATGAAATCTCTGAGCAATTGCTTGTTCTTAAAGGATTTTATTCCTCCTTCACTTATGAAGCTTAGTTTGGCTGGATATGAAATCCTAGGTTGAAAGTTCTTTTAAGGATGTTGAATATTGGCCCCCACTCTCTTCTGGCTTGGAGGGTTTCTGCTGAGAGAGCCACTGTGAGTCTGATGGGCTTCCCTCTGTGGGTGACCTGACCTTTCTCTCTGGCTGCCCTTAGCATTTTTTTCTTCATTTCAACCCTGGTGAATCTGATGATTACGTGCCTTGGGGTTGCTCTTCTTCAGGAATATCTTTGTGGTGTTCTTTGTATTTCCTGGACTTAATTATTGGCCTGCCTTGCTAGGTTGAGGAAGTTTTCCTGGATAATATCCTGAAGAGTATTTTCCAGCTTGGATTCATTCTCTCCGTCACATTCAGGTATACCTATCAAACGAAGATTAGGTCTTTTCACATAGTCCCATATTTCTTGAAGACTTTGTTCATTCCTTGTTATCCATTTTTCTCTAATCTTGCATTCTCATTTTATTTCACCAAGTTGGTCTTCGACCTCTGATATCCTTTCTTCTGCTTGGTCAATTCAGCTGCTGAAACTTGTGCATACTTCACAAAGTTCTCGTGTTGTGTTTTTCAGCTTCATCAATTCACTTATATTCCTCTCTAAGTTGTTTATTCTTGTTAGCATTTCATCAAGTCTTTTTTCAAGGTTCTTAGTTTTTTTGTATTGGGTTAGAACATGTTCTTTTAGCTCAGAGAAGTTTCTTATTACCCACCTTCTGAAGCCTGTTTCTGTCAATTCATCACATTCATTCTCCATCCAGCCTTATTCCCTTGCTGATGAGGAGTTGTGATCCCTTGGAGGAGGAGAGGCGTTCTGGTTTTCAGCGCTTTCGTCCTTTTTGCGCAGGTTTCTTCCCATCTTTGTGGATTTATCTACCTGTGGAAATATACAATGATGTGTATCCCTGCCCACAAATGTCTTCACAGCCTCAATCTGTTTTAAGAATTAACTCTGTCTTACTGAGTCAGCTGATTTTAAATACACCTTGTGCAAGATTTTCTTTATTATTCTCTGGGATGCCTTCTATCAGTGGTTCTGTTATGACAGGAGTCCTGATCCAGACTCCAAGAGAGGGTTCTTGGACCTCTCACAAGAAAGAATTCGGAGACAGTCCACAGAGTAAAGTGAAAGAAAGCAAAGGAATAAAGAATAGTTATTCCATAAGCAGAGCAGCCTTGAGGGCTACTGGCTTGGCTGTTTTTATATTTTATATTCTTTGATTATATGCTAAACAAGGGGAGGATTATTCATGAGTTTTCCGAGAAAGGGGTGGGCGATTCTCACAACTTAAGATTCCTTCCCCTTTTAGAGCATAGAGGGTAACTTCCTGTTGTTGCCATGGCATTTGTAAACAGTCATGGCACTGGTGGGAGTATCTTCTAGCATGCTAATGCATCATAATTAGCGTATAATGAGCAGTAAAGACGGCCAGAGGTCACTTTCGTTGCCATCTTGGTTTTGGTGGGTTTTGGCTGGCTTCTTTACCACATCCTTTTATCTTCAAGGTCTTTGTAACCTGTACCTTGTGCCAGTGTCCTGTCTCAACCTGTGACTTAGAATGCCTCTTGGGAGTGCAGCCCAGTAGGTCTCATCCTCATTTTACCCTGCTCCTCTTCAAGATGGGGTCACTGTGGTTCAAATGCCTCTGACAGGTCTTTCACACCAATTTTCCCTTGGGAAATCACCCTCCTCTATTGTGATGGAGACAGTGCTCAGTGTTAACCAGGCAATTTTGTTGTCCTCCTGCACTCAAAGGAAGCTTGTATTTCCCAAATCATTTGCCTGTAGGTGGATCAAGAAGTGAGTTCAGACCAATGGGATATAAGCAAAAATGAAGAACATGTTTCCAAACCTGTCCTAAAATATCTCCTTCTCTCTTCCTCGTCTGATAATGCTGAAGGCCATGTGGTGATGATAGTAGTTTCTGAGAATGGAAGGAGCCAGGGTCATGATTAGCACTTAGAGAAAAGACACACAGGGGAGAGGAGACTCCTGAGCTGGAATTTACATGGTGAAAAAATAAACTGCTACGTCTAGAATAGACAAAGCTAAACTATGGCACTAGAAATCAGAAAATTGGTTATCCCACAATGGATCTAGAATTATTGTGGCAGAGATTGACTGGAAAAACATACAAGGAACTTACTAGATGATGGAAATGTTCTATGTCTTAATTGGGATACTGATTACATGGGTACATATGTCTAGAAAGTTCATTGTATTGTATCCTTAACCCTGCACAATGTTTTGTCTTTATACCTCAACCAACAAAAATTAAAACAGGCCAGGTGCAGTGGCTCACGTCTGTAATCCCAGCATTTTACGAGGCTGAGGCGGGCAAATCACTTGAGGTCAGGAGTTCAAGACCAGCCTGGCTAGCATGGTGAAACCCCATCTCTACTGAAAATACCAAAAAAAGGAAAAAAAGAAAAAATTAGCTGGGCATAGTGGCACATGCCTATAATCCCAGCTGCCTTGAAGGCTGAGGCAGGAGAATGGCTTGAACCCAGGATACAGAAGTTGCAGTGAGCCAAGATCACGCCATTGCACTGCAGCCTGGGCAACAGAGCAAAACTCATTCTCAAAAAAAATTAAACAGAAATGGGTGCAATAAAACCGTTTAAGAGATTCTTTAGTTATCTAGGAAATGGTAGTTGAAAGTAACGGCAGGGGAGCAGAAGGAACAATAATAGTAAGGAGAGAAGACAAAGAGTTAAATATTTCACATTTTTGGGATGACCATAAAGCACACAACTGAGGTTTGAGTAGCAATTGGAAATATGTGGGTTTCACCTTGAAAGAGAAGTCATTATCACATAGTGACAATGACTTGGGAGTCGTTCACACAGATGAAAAGAGCTGTGAACATAGAAGAAATTGATTGGGAAGAGGTGTAGACTGAAGTGAAATAGAAGGGCTAAAGGACAGAGCCCCAAAGGACTCGAAATATTGAGTTTACTAGAGAGGAAAGGGTTGGCAAAGAACACTGACTGATCATCAGAGAGACAGGAAGAAAGTAACGACCAGGGACGTGAAAATAAAAAAAAATAAAAAAATAAAAAAAGAGGGAAGCCGACTGCACCAAATGCCCCAAAAGGCCAGGTAAGGTAAAGATGGAAAATGTTTCTTGGATTTAGTAACAGGAAGGTCATTTTGTGATTATTCAGGATTTGAATAGGTGAAGTGGTAAACGGGAGAGGAAAAAATGGACCCAGTGAATATAAACACCTCATCCATGAAAACTAGGTCTGAAGAGGAGGAAAAAATAATAATCACAGAGTTAAGAGAGAACTTTTTGTAAAAATAAAAAATCTTTAAAAAAAAAGATTTTCAAAGATGCTTACAGGTTGATAAAATTAGTCAGGAGCCAGTAGAGACAAGGTTGAATGGACTGAAGATACAGATAAGAAATTTTTCTGAGAAGGTGGGAGCAGCTGGCTCAGGTAGAGGCTCTGACTTGGATAAAAGGTGAAATTGGAGAGGAGGACAGGTTGGGTGGGTGTCGCTGCAGATAGTTTTATCCCTGGTGGAGGGGTATCGAAGATGTTTCTGCTTGGTGGTTTACGTCTTCCTCGTGAAGTGGGAGGCAAGGACATCTCCTGAGGGAGACATGAGGAAAAGAGGGGCACAGATTGAAAATACAGAAAGTAGGGCTGGGTGTCATGGCTTAAGCCTGTAATCTCAGCCTAGGCGGATGGATCACGAGGTTGGGAGTTCAAGACAAGCCTGGCTAAGATGCTGAAACCCCATCTCTACTAAAAATAGAAAAATTAGCTGGGCATAATGGTGGGCACCTGTAATCCCAGCTACTCAGAAGGCTGAGGCAGGGAATTGCTTGAACCTGGGTGGCAGAGATTGCAGTGAGCCAAGATCACACGACTGCACTCTAGTCTGGGGGACAGAGTGAGACTCTGTCTCAAAACAACAACAACAAATATATAGAGAAAGTAGAATTGCAGCCTATGAAGATAACACAGTAGAATTCTTCCCGGGATGTGTTCAGGGCACAGTGTTTAGTTGAAGTCAGTGACCATGATTTTGTCATGAGAACAACCTGCCTAGTTCTGCCATTTTCTCAGGCAGACTCTGTGGTTCACGCCCAAGCTAGAGGGGAGAACGGTTGGGTTCATCTATGACGGCCGTTTGACAAATAAGAGACAATGAAAGGACAAAGGGCCAAGAACTGGGCTGTTGGTAAGAGAGTGAATGAAACGATATCCCATGGAATGCAAGGACGGCAGAAAGGGAAGACAGGAGGAAGGAAGCTGTCAGCAGGGAGAAGACAGAGGGGACAGTGACAAGAGCTCCTGAGGCTGCCAAAGCACAGACATAGTGGAAGTGTCCAAACAAGCAAACCCAACAGGACTGGAGGATTGACAGAGAATGAGGTGCCTGCATGTGTGATTCCAGCAAATAGAATATCTCAGGGAATTAAACAGCCCAGGGAGTCACAGCTGAGACTGCGTAGAGAATGCATCACAGCACTGAAAGGTTGCTGACTGGGTGATCCACCCTTTAATAGGTATTGAATTTTTTTTTTTTTTTTTTTTTTTTTGAGATGGAGTTTTGCTCTGTCACCCAGGCTGGAGTGCAGTGGTGTGATCTCGGCTCATTGCAACCTCTACCTCCCGGGTTCAAGCAGTTCTCCTTCCTCAGCCTCCCGAGTAGCTGGGATTACAGGCGCCTGCCACCACGCCCAGCTAATTTTTGTATTTTTAGTAGAGACAGGGTTTCACTGTGTTGGCCAGGCTGATCTCGAACTCCAGACCTCGTGATCTGCCTGCCTTGGCCTCCCTAAGTGCTGGGATTACAAGTGTGAGCCACCACGCCTGGCTGGTATTGAGATATTAATAACTTCTATTGATGATGAGAGGCATTGTGGAGAGGAAACCTGGGCCATGGTTTGATAGCAAAGTCTCCCATGAATGAGAAGCAGCTCTCCCGAGGTCAGTTGCTAACATCCAGGTGCAGGGTGTGAGACTGGTGTAACCTGACAACAGAGGACAAAGGAAGGTTGGAGGCTTGAGCAACACATCACCCTCCCCTGCCCTGAAGAATGTGGACAGTGAGATGCAGAGAAACCTCCACTGAGAGGACTGAGGACAAAATTATGTCTTAGAAAAGATCAGGGTGTTTTTAAGGCAAAGAGGTGGGAAAGAATGGTCAGTGAAGACGGGAGTTTATTGAACAATACGACTGCATTTATTGATCACTAAACACACATCTAGAGTTTGAGAGTGGAAGGTTTTGTCGAGGGGAAGGAGCACAGAGGAGGACAAATGCCCCGTGGGACAATACATAGTGACAACTGAGCAAAGAAGATGGTGCAATCACTGGATTTCCAGAGCCCCTTTGCACAGTGGTACTGGGGCCTCACAAAATCCAGCGGTGGCCTGGAGGGAGGCGAGGCACTGGGGCTGGGTCCTGAATTCCCATTCCTCATGGTCTAGCACTATGGAGTAATCAAACAAAAGTCAGAATGCCCTTCACTGTACGGGCTGTCCCTGTCCTTTGGAGTTGGTGCTCTGGATTAAGACAGAGTAAGCAGGAGCTGCAACCTACTATGGCTGCCAGGGTGGTTCTACAGGTACAGCTGACACTGGCCAGGTTGATTCTGCCCTTGAGCAGTAAACCAATCACTGTGACAGCAGGTTTGGCAAAGAAGAAAACATTTATTCACAAGCCAGCCCGGTCAAGAGGCGGGAGAACAGCTCTCAGATCTGCCTCCCCAAGATAAGGCTTAAGGATATGTGTGGGTTAGCGAAGTGGGATGGTTTAAGG
The DNA here is from genome assembly GCF_030222135.1 of Aotus nancymaae. NCBI lineage: Eukaryota > Metazoa > Chordata > Mammalia > Primates > Aotidae > Aotus > Aotus nancymaae. The sequence continues at coordinate 24,982,185 of NW_026988494.1, read as the reverse complement.
CGTGAGCAGAGGTGATTGGTAGTTGGGGAGGTGAAATAATTAGTGCCCTGCACAAGTGTGGTTAGGGTTCATGGCACTTCGCTGAATGCATGTTCAGAAAATGGTGGCACTGTGGCCTGGTGCAGTGGCTCACGCCTGTCATCCCAACACTTTGGGAGGCCAAGGTGGGTGGATCACCTGACGTCAGGAGTTTGAGACCAGCCTGGCAATGTGGTGAAACCCATTTCTACTAAAAATAAAAAATAAATTAAAAATAGCCAGGCGTGGTGGTGGGCGCTTGTAATCCCATCTACTCGGGAGGCTGAGGCAGGAGAAGTGCTTGAACCCGGGAGGTGGAGGTTGCAGTGAGCTGAGATCGCACCACTGCACTCTAGCCTGGGCAGCAAGAGTGAAACTCTGCCTCTGAAAAAGAAAGGAAGGGAAAGGAAAGGAAAGAGGGAGGGGAGGGAGGCAGGGAGGGAAGGAAGGAAACAGCGGCATTAACATATCTGAGGATGGAGTATCTGTCCTTCTGACATCAAAAAGCCACCTGTTGGGCAGTTGCACAGGCCCAGTTGAAGGGTCAGTAGGTGATTTCAGCTGGTTTGAACTGGACAGGAGCAGCCCCAGATTCCTGTAAAACAACTTAAGTGGCCGTTACCATGGTGACATACAAATGTTATCCTTAAGGAAGCCAGCGAGGGTTCCATTCCAGTGATCTGCAGTGCGGCCTTCAGATACCTAGGGAAAAAAGTAACGATATGCAAGTGACCAAATCAGGCAGAGCAGGCTGAGTTTGGGGGGCCAAGTCAGATTCACCCCATGGTTTCTCAGAGGGAAAACGTGGGCTCAAGGAAACTGAGGGAACTCAGGAGAGAGTTGAGGCGTTTGCCATGGGGTCCTGGTGGTGTGTGGAGGACAGGCCAGGGGGAGGCTCATGGCCAGAAAACTGAGAGGACAAGAGATAGATCGTGCAGGACGTCAAAAGTGGGTACAAGGCCGGGCGTAATGGCTCACACCTGTAATCCCAGCACTTTGAGAGGCCAAGGCGAATGGATCTTGAGGTTGGGATTGAGACCATCCTGACCAATATGGCGAAACCCTGTCTCTACTAAAAATACAAAAATTAGCTGGGCATGGTGGCTCATGCCTGTAGTCCCAGCTACTTGGGAGGCTGAGGCAGGAGAAATGCTTGAACCTGGGAAGGAGAGGTTGCAGTGAGCTGAGATTGTGCCACTGCACTCCAGCCCGGTGACAGAGTGAGTCTCAAAAAAAAAAAAAAAAAAAATGCAGGCACAGTGGGAGGGAGTGGGCAAGAAAAGTGGTCAGAGTGGGGGATCAGGCTGAGAGCCCCTCTCCCTGCCCCTAGGCAGTTGGGCCTGGGCATGAATTCTCATAGTTCCTCCTTGTTCTCCCAAGAGATGGAGTCCTGGATGCAACTGAGAGATGGTGCAGTCCTGAACTAGCATGCCGTGCTTTCCTCACTGACCGCTGGACTCCGTAATAAAAGGTAAGAGGCGAGGCTGGGTGCAGTGGCTCACACCTGTAATCCCAGCACTTCGTGAGGCTGAGGCAGGTGCACCACTTGAGGTCAGGAGTTCAAGACTAGCCTGGCCAACATGGTGAAACCCCATCTCCACTAAAAGTACAAAAAAAAAAAAGAGCCAGGCATGTTGGCACACACCTGTAAAACCAGCTACTTGGTAGGCTGAGGCAGAAGAATGCTTGAACTTGGGAGGTAGTGGTTGCAGTGAACCAGATTGCACCACTGCGATCCAGTCTGCACGACAGAGCAAGACTCTTGTTTCAAAAAAAAAAAAAAAAAAAGTAAGAGGTATGTGTCTCCAGCAGAGGGAGCTCAGCCCCACAGAGAGGTTGAACTGGGTGGTTTGCTTCTGTGGGGCCCTTAGGGAGAGGCTCGCTGAGGACTGGAGGAACAGCTTTGGAGGGACAGGAAAAATCCAGGAACTTGCCTGACCCCCGCCCTGTCCTGATACCAAGGCTTAGTAAAATGACGATGCGTTTATGTGTCTAGGTCCCTTTGTCCCTCTTCAGAGGATTTTCAGACATTATTTACTCTTTGGGGATTCTTATAATAATGACGTATATATATTTGTGTATAGACACACATTTGTAAGTTTTTTGTCAAATCACAATTTTCTCAAGTCTTATCTATAAAACTTAATGCATTCAAATTATTACTGCTTTCCTTTACCTTTCTTGTCTTCCTCTAGGCCATTTTTCTCCTAGCTCCTCTTGAGTATTTTGTAGCTTTTTCATTTCTTCTTAACTAGAGCCCCATTATTTCCAAATTTGTGTTGGCTTCCTGAGGTCACTGTCCTCTTTTCTGCAAAGTTCTCATTTGCCCACATTTTTCTTCTGTGGGCCTGCCTGACTACTTGCTCAGTCTTACTCTCTAACGCTTCCTGTCCCGTTTGCCCACTGGAGCTTTCTAAAAGACAGTGGAATAATAGTCATTAAAAACATGTGAGAGGACAAAGCCGGAGGATAGCTTGAGGTCAAGAGTTCAAGACCAGCCTGGGTAACATAGTGAGACCCCTGCTCTATAAAAGAAAAAAAAAATTGGGAGTAGTGGTGGGTGCACCCATAGTTCTAGCTACTCTGGAGGCTGAGAGACCGAGGCAGGAGGATTGCTTGAGCCCAGGAGTTCAAGGCTGTGGTGAGCTGTGATTATGCCACCGTACTCCAGCTTGGGCAACAGCAAAACCCTATCTCTAAAACAAACAAAAAACGGTCAACACCATCTTGAATGTCTCATGTCTCAATCCCTGAGATCAACCAAAGACCTTTAAACTCATCAGTCTTCATCTTCCTTTTTTTTTTAAAGATGGGGTTTCACCATGATGGCCAGGCTGGTTTTGAACTCCTGACCTCTAGTGATCCACCCACCTCGGCCTCCCAAAGTGCTAGGATTACAGGCGTGAGTCACCATACCTGGCCCAGTCTTCATCTTCTAATCTAGCTCTATCTTGGAAGGAGAGGCTTAGGACACTTTCTAACAGCTTCCTGTTGTTCCTCTGCAATCTTCTACTCTGCCCATACCCATTATGGCTTGTCCTGTACCACGGGGCAAGGAAAGCTGGGAATTAAACTGAAAGTTAACGCCCAAGTCCCAACCTGAGGCCTAGGTCAGGGAAATTACATCATCCCTACCTGGTATCATCATTTTTTTTTTTTTTTTTTTGAGAGGGAGTTTTGTTCTTGTTGCCCAGGCTGGAGTGCAATGGCGTGATCTCGGCTCACTGCAACCTCTGCCTCCCAGGTTCAAGCCATTCTCCTGCCTCAGCCTCCTCAGTAGCTGGGATTATAGGTACCTGCCACCACGCCCAGCTAATTTTTGTATTTTCAGTAGAGACGGAGTTTCACCACGTCAGTCAGGCTAGTCTTCAACTCCTGACCTCAGATGATCCGCCCACCACAGCCTCCCAAAGTGCTGGGATGCACCGCGCCCGGCCGCATCATCTTTCTCAAACAGCTTTCTGAAAGATGCATGCCTAATCAGCAGTCTGTCAGGACTTCTCTCCATCTCAGCTGATGGAAGAAGAAATAGCTCTGCTTTTTCTAACAGAACATGCACTGCAGAACTCGCCAGGGAATCCAACTTGCAGCTCACAGCAGTGCAAGACAGAAACACTTCCTGAAGGATATGAATTCCACTTACTTTTTCTAGATGCTGGCTCGCAAATTTGTCTTTGGAGTAAATCATATTAACAAAGAGTTCTAGGCCGGGCGTGGTGGCTCACATCTGTAATCCCAGCACTTTGGGAGGCCAAGGTGGGCAGATCATCTGAGGTCAGGAGTTTAAGACCAGCCTGACCAACATGGTGAACCCCCTATCTCTACTAAAAAACACAAAAATCAGCTGGGAGTGGTGGTGCATGCCTGTAATCCCAGCTACTTGGGAGGCTGAGGCAGGAGAATCATTAGAACCCGGGAGGCAGAGGTTGTAGTGATCCAAGATCACGCCATTGCACTACAGCCTGGGCAACAGAGTGAAACTCCATCTCAAAAAAAAAAAAAAACAAAGAGTTCTCTAGACACCCCCATTGTTTAGCACCTGATGCTAGCTGCCCTGGTCTACCTGTAGAACCCCTCTCTCTGTGCCCTCCAGCATGCCTTCCACCAGAGAGTGAGGAGTTCCCAAGGGTCGATGAGATGTTCCCAACCAGAGCCTTTCCAGGCCAGCTTCGGTATTTGGGTCCCTGCTCAAGGAGACGCAAGAGAGACTCTGTGCTGGCTCTGTTCTTTGAAGGGAAAACCTCACAGCTGCTATGGACACCTCACGGGGCAGCTGTTTGCTGGGCTTGGGCAGAGCCTGGGCACGTGGGCTGCAGGGTCCACAGGCACAGGCGTGAGACCTGGCTTGGTGTGTGATGAAGCCAGTATGAGACTAGGAGGAGGAAGGGCTGTGGGCCTGGACACGCTTCATGTTCACTTTTGTCCCAGGTCCTATCAGTGTTAAGGCGAGACTTTTTGTCCCTTTCTGGTGGACAGACCTGACCGGTTCACAGTGCTCTGCCATCAGCCTGCAGTGCCGGTGACAGGCAGGTAGGAGCCAGCCCGATGCCCAACACTGCGGTTGCCAGGGAGGCCCCAGGACTTGCTGGATTCCTTATATAGGACTCACCTATTTCCTTTACCTGCTGGTCACTGTAAGTGTTGGAAGTGGCCATGCTTCCCTTTTGTGTACGTGTTGCCAGGACATGCAGTGCTCCCCAGTGAGTTTACAGTCTCCTGGCAGGCGTCACACTCACCCCATCAGAGCCTTATCTTATTTTTCTTGCTCTTATTTTCCCTTCACCCAAACACTCTTTATTTATAAACTGTGGCATTGTGTATATATTTTTATAAGTCACCTCAAATCCTGTTTGGACAGGGCTGGACAGAAAACAAAAACGGGCTGGGTGCAGTGGCTCAGACCTATAATCCCAGCACTCTGGGAGGCCGAGGTGGGTGAACTGATTGAGCCCAGGAGTTCAAAACCAGCCTGGGCAATATGGTGAAACCCTGTCTTTACAAAAAAATACCAAAAAATTTAAAAATTGCTCAGCATGGTGGTATGCAATTGTAGTCCCAGCTGCTCAGGAGGCTGAAGTGGGAGGATCGCTTGAGCCCAAGGGAGGAAGGCTACAGCGAGCCGAGAACACGCCACTGCAGTGAAGCCTGGGCAACAGGGTGGAACCTTGTCTCAAAAAAGAGGGGAGGAGAGAGGGAAAAGAGGAGGAAGGGGGAAAAAATGACTTCATCAACCCTATGAACCCTATGTCTGGTGAGCCCAAGGCACGTATACACTCTTCATTCATTGTTCTCAGAATCAATAATGTGCCAGTTATCAGGGTAACCATGGAAACCAAGCATCTGGCCTGCTGGGGTGGGCAGGGCTCCTGGCCAAAGTACATTATTGATACTTGCATGAGAGTGTCAGACCAAGCCTTTATATCCTGGTCTCCCACAAGCTTCTGGACTGAGGTGTGGCTAAGGATCAACACACCTGTCTCTTATCTTTCACACTGGAGGATTTTCCAGGGTAAACAAGCTGGAAGGAAGCTGAGAGCCCAGAGGGTTCACCCACACTAAAGTATATGGTCCCTCGTGATTCCCAGTTTCAAACTTTGGTGTGCAGCTTGATCCTGGAGGCCTCTCCAGGATGGAGTCTGTGAATTTCTGACACTTGGCTTGCCACACACCCACAGGCTGCATCTTTACCTAGAATTAGAGTCCCGTGGCCTGGACATAGCAGCCTGTGACGTGGAGTGAAAACTCTTGAGTTGGTATATTTACCAAACTGAAGCCAAGGGCTCTGTGAATGCTTGTGGAGAGGAAGTCGACTGGTTTGGAGGCCCCAGCCAAGCAGCCACCTCCCCAACATCTCAATACAGACACACCCTGAAACAACCACATTTTGCTTTATTAGGCTTTCCATGGTAATATAACACAGAGTTCTTAAGGAATAATAAACACGAGACTTGTCTTTTACCATAATTATTTTGCCATTGAGACAGTGGTTACAAAAAAAAAGTACTCTTCTGGCTACACACTTTATCAGCTTTAGAACTGAAAGTTCCTCCACTCATGGGTCACAATCACAATTTCAAGGATTAAAAACCATCTATTCTTAAATCCTACACTGTTTTAGAGCATCAAGTCACTGCAGTTACTCAGTTCTGAGACACTGTCGATTTATTTTAGCATTTACATATGACATTCATTTAACAGACACACAAAGCAAGCCAACAGGTAAACATGCTTACACAGCCTGCAGAAATCTTCAGGTTTTAAATTGTTTTTTAAGAAAACAACCAAAACAACCAAAAATCACCATGACCCAGTACAGGAAAAACAGGAAGACCCAAGTGAATATAGAGCTGCAAGTGTTTCTGAGAATTGAAACAAAAATTTTTTTTCCAACTTTTTCAAATTTCCTCTAAGTGCAGGTGAGAAAAAAGCAAATATATTAAGTCAACCAATTATTTTTTTAAAAGTGCAATTTACCTTTAACAAATAAACAACAAAAAACCCTAAAACCCCAACCAGAACCCCAAAGGCAAAATGTGTAGAGAGACAAGGGTGATGATGGAATGACCTACTTGGTGATGTTAATGCTTTACAAAAAGCAGATTTGGTTTGTACAAAAGCTTGCAAACACAACATTGCTTAGAGAACCTGTAAACACGTTTGAAATATGATGCAACACAAGTCAGCAAGAACAGGGATGGGTACAAAGGAGCCAGCTAGGGGGAAAGGTGACAGAAGAGGAGGGGGAAGGATGGGGATGTGACATCGCCTGTGGTCTGTCTCTAAGGGGGTCCTGTTTAATTTCTCAGGTTTCCTCCCAAAACAGTTCTGATCTGACCTATTGTTCATAAAACAGATTTCTCCTCTTGCAAAGGAGAATGGACTTTAAGTTCCCCAAGGATTGTTTGAGTTTGTAGAGCCTCTATGTAGTGTGTCTTTTGAAATAATTGGACAAGAAGAAAATGTGGTTTTTCCCCAAAAATAAAAAGTTCCCATGTGTTCTAGAATCTCAAAAGATATTTAACCAGGAAACAGCAGGCCCTCGGGTCAGACTCCTGTGAGCTTAGCACTTCTGAACTGGTGACCTTGGTTGGCTTCACTTGGGTTACTGGGGTTCGGTGTTTAGGTCTGACCGTGACTTTAGCCAGATATCACTGCACAGAGGAAAATCTCTCTGGTTCTGCAGCCTCAGCCTTCTACACTTCTGGGCCCTGTCTGCGGTTCCACATGTGATAGTGTGGGTGAGACAGCATGGCCCATCCCTGCACCTGGCCAGGGTCCCAGACTCTAGCACACATCCTCATGATGGCAGGTGGGTAGCACCCGGTCCCACACGGACTAGGATGACACAGCACTACGCTTGCAATGGCAAAGGTTCAAATTCTTTGGGCAGACCCACTGATCACGATGAAATGATAGACCTGGGAGGTGAAAAGATAACGGGGAAGGGGAGGAAAACACTGTCTCCGAGACAAGGGTTGGAGGAAACAGAGAAAGAGGCAAACACGAAAATATTCATGAATTAAAGAGCTGGAGAAGGAGAGTGAGAGCACGCAGAAAAACGGTAAAAGAGGGGAGAAGGGAATCCTCAAAAGATTTAATCTGCAGCAAAATCTAGGCCAGTAAAGCAAGCCTGCCCCTTTATCCACAGCTGACCCTGGAGACTACAGAATGGCAATGTGGGCATGTTGGAGCCTCTCAGGACGGACGCGGTGAGTTTGCCAACCACCCGGAATGAGCTGGGTGATGACGTAATTGCATCATTAGGATGTCCAGTTCAAACCCCTTGTATTAATAAGGAATTAAACGTTCCAATTTAGTATTTAAAAAAAAAAACAAAGACTCCCCCACCCCCGGCCCCTCCCCAGCCCCACGAAGAAAACTTCTTAAAAATTTTTAAAAAGGAAAAAAAAAGGCAGCTCTGGGCAATTCACTTTATCTTCCCTCCCCCCATGAAAAGGAAGATGCTAACGGACTCTAGGAGGTTGAGGGTGAGGAAGACCCTCAATGGGGGCTGCTCTGTTCGCGTGTCTGAGTGCTGGGTGTGGTTCCGTGTATGAGCTTGGTGGGTAGGCTTGGGTGTGATACTCGAGATGTGTAGGGAAGTGTGAGCAAAATCAGTAGCTCCCGGTGAGAGATGGGGTGCAGAGCCCCAAGGGGGACCCCATGAACTGGCTGCTCCACAGTAACTATCACAGGCTCTTAAAAAAAAAAAAAAGGAAGGAAGAAGTCTCAGAATGTCCTCAGGTGTCCCATCCCCGGTCCCCAGTGGACAGCGCAGGCCAGGAGCTCTAGCCCAGGCTGGTGATGTTGGCACGGCCACCGGGGGGCGCCACGATACGCTGGGTGGTGCGGCGGGGAATGTTGTCATCAATCTGAGCGCCTGCAGGGAGAGGAGGGGAGAGCAGCTGGTGAGGGGCCAGGACACTCACATAAGCTCCTAATTGCAGGTAAAATCTCACAGCTCAAGAGGAAATGTGCTAGTTGTATTCTTTATTTTGGAGACAGGGTCTTGCTCTGTTTTCCAGATGGGAGTGCAGTGGCACCATCACAGCTCACCACAGCCTCTACCTCCTGGGCTTAAGCCATCCTCCCACTCAGTGTCCCCCTCGAGAAGCTGGGACCACAACCATATACCCCCACCTCTAGCTAATTTTTTAATTTTTTGTAAAGTGGGGTCTAAGTATATTGCCCAGGCTGGTCTCAACCTCCTGGGCTCAGGCAATCCTCCCACCTCTGCCTCCCAAAGTGCTAGGATTACAGGTGTGAGCCACCCTGCCTGGCCTCACATTCTTGTTCTTCTCCTAAAACCTCACTGCAGTTTAGAGTACAGAAAGGAGGTGGAGGCCGGGCATGGTGGCTCACGCCTGGAATCTGATGAACAGCACTTTGGGAGGCTGAGCTGGAAGGATCACTTGACTCTAGGAGTTTGAGAACAGCCTAGGCAACACAGTGAGATCCTATCTCTAACAAAAAAAAATAAAAAATGAGCCAGGCATGGTGGTGCAAGCCTGTAGTACCAGCTACTGGGCAGGCTGAGCTGGGAGGATCACTTGAGCACAGGGGGTTGAGGCTGCAGTGAGCTGTGATTGCACCAGTGTATTCTAGCCTGGGTGCTCAGTGACACAGTAAGATACTATTCTATCTCTCAAAATAAAAATTAGAAACTTTTCAAAAAGGAGTGAGCCTCATTGAGCCAAAGAATCAGAGACTGTATAAAGGCTGTTGGATCTATTACTGGAGAAAAGTAAAACTGTATATAAAATATCACTAAATCTCAGACTCTGTCCTGTTCCCTGTTCTGATGAGCCACATTGTCTGTGGCTTTTCCGAGGACACATCCCTCTCTGGCATTCTAGTCCCCTAACCCTACACATACAGTCACAAGTAGGAGGAACAATGACACCTTATATTCATACAGCCTGGAGGGATCAGATAACACTGACATGATTATACACATTTTAAAGTTCATTATTATTAAATGTTTTGTAAATTGGTAAACCATACATGGTACATAGGTAATTTTCTAAAAACCCATACATCCAACAACAACAAAAAAAATTCTTGGCTGGGTATGGTGGCTCATGCCTTTAATCCCAGTATCTTGGGAAACTGAGGCAGGTGGATCACAAGGTCAGGAGTTTGAGAACAGCCTGGCCAACAAGGTAAAACCCTGTCTCTACTAAAAATACAAAAATTAACTGGGCGTGGTGGTGTGAGCCTGTAATCCTAGCTACTCGGGAGGCTGAGGCAGGAGAATTGCTTGAACCTGGGAGGCAGAGGTTGCTGTGAGCTGAGATCATGCCACTGCATTCCAGCCTGGGTAACGAAGCAAGACTCAGTCTCAAAAAAAAAAAAAAAAAAAATTCTCTCTGGTTTAATGATTTCTTTAATAAGCCATAGGAATCTGTGGCCCAGGGAGCTGGAAGAGTGAAATGTTCTAGTCATGGGCCAAATAAAGGATGGGAAGGAAGTTTCAAATAGGGAAATTTAAAAATCTGAACCCTTGGCTGGGTGCGATAGCTCATGCCTGTAATCCCAGCAGTTTGGGAGGTCGAGGTGGGTAGATCACCTGAGGTTAGGAGTTCAAGACCAGCCTGGCCAACATGGTAATAGCCCATCTCTACTAAAAATACAAAAACTAGCCAGGCATGGTGGCACATGCCTGTAATCCCAGCTACTTGGAAGGCTGAGGCATGAGAATCACCTGAACTGGGAGGTGGAGGTTACAGTGAGCCAAGATCACACCATTGCACCCCAGCCTGGGTGACAGAGCAAGACCGTATCTCAAAAAAGAAAAATAAAATACATCTCCAGTGACCTGAGTCCCACTGTATTTCTCCCTTTGGGAAGAACGGGAATATTAGTCACTTCCATTTCTGTGTCCTTTCCAAATGCTATTACAGCCTCACCAGCACCAGTGAGCTGGCCCTGCAGAACTGGGCCCTCCCCAAGCCCCAACCCTACCAGACAAACTGAATCCAGACTGGTGCAGGTTCCGGACAGGTGGGGCCTGCTGCTTGGCAGGAGATGTCTTGGCTGAGGAGGCTGGAGTGACTGTCTTGGGCGTCACAGACACCTCACACACGGGTCCGTCGTACAGGCCACGAGGAACCCCTCTCAGCTCAGCCAGCTGCAAAACACAAGAGTCCCCCCAGCTCAGGCCACAGAGGACACCTCTCTAGAAACCCTCCTGGAGGGAGGATGGGCCTGTGAGCTCTAGGGATGGAGGGCTCTCCCTACAGACAGGTGGACAGGTGTGGTGTGGGGCCAGCTCTCACCCTGCCAGGCCAAAACTCCCCAGAAGGTCCAGTAACTGGTTAACTCTATAAAAACTAACACACCTTACCATTTTCCCCTCAAGGAACTTCAACTTTAAACCCTGTAAGAACCTCCTAAACATGTTGTGAGGAGGATCGGGTATCATGTTCAAGATTTGGCCCCAAACTTTCTTTCCAGTCACATTCTCCCTTTAATTCCCTTGTAGCTCCATCTCTTTCCTGCCTCACATGCCCTGAATACACTGTACATTTTCTATGCTCATGACACTCTATCAAATTCCCTCATCTCCCCTCTTTGACTTGACAAACTCCTACTTAACCTTCAAAGCCCAACTCAAAATGTCCTCTCCCCAGCTGCGGCAGTGGCTTCCTCCTTTGGGCCCTCACTCCACACTCCTCATCATAGCATATACCATGATCTCACTTTGCTAGTGCTGTGGACACGCTTGGCTCCGTCTCCAGTATTTTAAATACCAGGAATAAAAAACTCAGGCTCCCTCTTATTCCTGGAATCCACTGTACTCATCCTAATACTCTGTCTCAAGGTGCTTAATAAACGTCTGTGGCCTTGAACTTAATTCATGAATTAAAAAAAAAAAATTCATCAGAACAAAACTACTCACCCTGCTCCTTGCCTTGATACGCTTGTAAACAAAATCCGGGAAGGGCTTCCGGGGAATGTAGCGTCCAGAGCCTTCAGTGACATGCAGGGTGCCATCCTCCAGGACAATCTTCCCCTGGCTGATGACCACCAGCGGGGAGCCGCGGCACTCCATGCCTTCAAAGATGTTGTACTCGAGAGACTGGGAAGAGGGCACAGTAAACTCTAGAACAGATTCCACATGGATAAAAGAGAGACCCAGAGACAGGGGTCCTGTCCCACTGGGCACCCCCAGCACCCCAGGAGGCCCTTCCTCGCTGTGTCTCCATTTCCCTGTCTAGAATATGGAATAACTTTTCCTAACTCTCCAAATTAGAAAAATAATTGAACAGAATAACTCTATGGAAAGGATGCTTGTTTGTAAATGCTACACAAATATAAAGAAAGTGATTCCTCCTATTAACAGGGACCGTGTTCCCACCAACTCCAGCCCTATTCTGGTTGAATTCCAAAGGCCCTCTCTGACCAAGTTCTAAATTTAATCTAGAAATGAGCCTACCACAAGTAGGTTTTCCCACTGGCTAGCCTGGATTTCCAATCTGTTGGCGGTGTGGTTAAAATGAAGTCCCTAAATGAAAGGATTGTGGTCACTGAAGAGACATGCCTCTGATAAAATGATTGAGGGCTAGTTAATTTCCAGAACAATGGAGCTATCCTCTGGTTTCAAGTTTTTCGGGGTAAAACAGAGACACATTTGTGTGCCCTCTTGGAAAATAGGTGGGGTCTCCATATGGATGAGAGTCTGCGGTTGGCAATGAAGCAACAGAAAACAGGGGTCACTGCACCCTGCCATCAAAAACTCCATCCTGCAGCTTCGGCGCTCACCCAGGGCTCCTTCCCACATCCCAAATGCCTCCCGCTTCTTCCTGCCTGCTTGGTTCACGGGGACCAATGGCTGTGGCTGAGTCTGGACTGGAGGATTCATAGGTGGCTCCAACCATAAAAAGCACCCTGGGCTTCTGGGCAAGTTGAGACCAGATTATCAGCACTCAGGGAGCTGGCCTGTAAACAGAGAACTGTGCTAGCACCATGCAGTGGCTGGTAGCATGGAGCAGCCTCAGCCAACTAAGCAGCTCACATCGGGCATGGAAATGCACAACGCCCCGCATACAATCATCAGTGAAAACAGCCACGAGGGCTGTCAGTGCATTACTCTGAGTCTCAAAGAAGTCACGTGGAAGCTACCAAAGGAACCAAAGCAGAGAGGCGCCAGCAGGGAAGTGAAAAGGACTGCATGTGGATTCCAGAGACCCCTGGCTGACAACTGTCTTTCATCAATTCGAATATACTCATCCCTGAAGTCAGAATGTGTCTTACAGCAGCTGGAGCCATGCGGGCACTGCCAGCCTAGACTAAAAACAAGTTCTTCTAGGCGTATATGGGTTTGCTTATGCCACTGGGTTGGGGGGACTACCCCACTGAGGGCATTTTACAGTAAATGCTCAGCTCGGCATTGTTCTGGGCCACACAGGCAGTATGCATTCAGACCACAAGGCTGGACAAGCACCCACTTTCAGTTCAAATTCTTGGAGGAGACATTTTTCCCTCCTGGCGCCCAATGCCAAGGTCGAGGCATAAGGGATTTCCTGCGACCTGTCTGCCCAGCAGATGCACTCCCCAAAGATGCCGAAATAAACGCACGCTGGCCCGTGGCAGCCCAGTCTCCTCTGAGACTCTTCGTCTTGGGCATGCTTGCTTTCATCGTGACACATAACCTAATGGAATATCTTAAAATCGATGGCATCTCAGATACAGTAAAATCCAGAAGTTGTGTGACTCTGGGAGATCGCTTTAATCCTGCCTCAGCTTTAGTTTCTTCATCTGCCACCCTCCCGAGGTGTATGTGAAGATGACAACACAAAAAGTCTCATCCCTGGTGGTCTCGGAAATCACCTTTAAAGGGTGTGACTCATCCTTTAAGGCCTGGATCAAGAACCATCTCTTCCACATCACTCTATAGCTAAGAGTTTATGCCCTGACAACCTCCTCTTGTGCCCTATTGGGTAGAGTACGGGCACAGCCTTGGCCACGGAGACATCTGCCCTGGGTTCACACCCCAGGTATGCCATTCACCAGCTATGTGATTTTAGACGCATCCCTCACACCCCGGAGCCTCAGCCTCCTCATCTGTGAGGGGTAAGTAGGACCCCCTTTGCAGGACTGATGCAAAGATTAAATGAAATAAAATGAACAAAAGCATCTAGCTCACTACTTGGCTCATAGCAGGCATTTGAAAATGTTCACTCATTCACTGTCTGGCTTTTTGTTGCTCTGTGCTAATGCTTGCCAGTCCTACAGGGTCCAAGATGTCATACAATGCATGTGTTGAGTCTTATTGCTTATAAATAAGCACCTAGAAGACCTCTGGGGGCCATCCCTCTTTCTTTTTTTTTTTGAGATGGAATTTCACTCTTGTTGCTCAGGCTGGAATACAGTGGTGTGATCTCAGCTCACTGCAGCCTTTGCCTCCCGGGTTCAAGCAATTCTCCTGCCTCAGGCTCCCGAGTAGCTGGGATTATAGCCATGTACCACCACTCTCAGCTAATTTTTTTTATTTTTAATAGGCACAGTGTTTCACCATGTTGGCCAAGCTGGTCTCGAACTCCTGACCTCAGGTGATCCACCTGCCTCAGTCCCAAAGTGCGGGGATTACAGGCATGAGCCACTGCGCTCAGCTGCCATCTCTCATTTTTTAAAGATGGAGGAACCAGCCCCATGACTCTCAGTGAGTTAACATTGACAAGTCCAAGGGTCAGATCACAATTCCCAGATACTCAGAGCCTACTCTCCATCCAACCATGATGCAGAGAGGCTTCATCACTCACTATGCATAGACATTGTTAACCTACATCCACACAGGCTCCCTAAAATTACTCATCTGGCCAGATGCCTGGAAAATCCAAGCAAAGGCTTAGCAACAGGGCTGTGGATAAGTCAGCTGGATGCTCCAATTAAAGCTAATTAGCTTCATGGTAGGAAACTGTACAATGCAGGGAAAGTCTCCTATTTGCATTTTCCCAGATCAATGCACAGGCATGCTTAGTGCTGGCTCTTTAAAACAGGTGACAATGGAAAAGCACCACTTAGAGTCAACATCTCTTCCATAGGTCACCAGGAGGAAAAAGCAGGGCAGGTTTGGGTGAAAATGTCTGGAGGCCAGAATCTGTCTTCCCAAATCTTCATTCCTTCTCACTGCCTCTTCTAGGTTAAGAGCTCCAAATGCAAGCTCCCCAGCGGGTCGTTTCTGTCTTAAATAAAGAGCCCAGGCAGCCATTTATAGCACCTCTGGCGGAAGCAACCCTGTAAGAGAGGGGAAGCATTTCCCCATCTAAGCCCAACCAAGAGGCTGCAGATGCTGTCTGGCAGGGAAGAGTGCTGGACATTTTTGGGTTCTAATTCTGGCTCAACCGCAAAATCGCTATGTAACATTAGACTGGTCACTTAAGCTCTCTAAGCCTCCATTTATTTATTTTCCCAAATTGGGATAATAATACCAGTCCCTTTATTGAGAAGGTCAAATAAAAGAGTCAATGAAAATGTGAAGTTGCAGGCACATGAATAGGTGGGTTCAATGGGCAGGGCCCTAGGACCTCTGACCATAAAACAGCCAGTCACGACACCCAAGAAGTCATGATCTGAGCTGTGAGAGGGTGCGACCTTAAGGCTGCACTGCCAGGCTGAGCCAGTGAGTGGGGAGGGAGGGAGCTTTAAACACAGACTTGAACAGTCTTCTGAGAAGCACCCACCATCCTGGTACTCACAGGTGGCAGCAGAAGCCAGAGCTGAGCCTGAGCTCACTGCAGCCCAAACACCTCTGTGTGTGCAAATGAGAGAGGATTGGGACAGGGCAAACTCCCAGAGTTGTCCTGGAGAAATGCCAGAAACCTGCCCCTGAGCTGTCGTGGCGTGTGGGGGAAGCGTCAGCGCCTGCTGGCCTGAGCTGTTTTCAAGATTCAAATGAGTTCCTGACATAAAACGCTTCTGCCTAAGGCCCATTTCTTTTCCAAAGCTCTCCCTTTGTGTATATTCGTTCAGCTTTTTGCCTATACCATACTGCTTGTGAAGAATCGGCAGTGTCTAACACCTCTGCTTAAAGCCAGCTGACGTCACAGAATCACAAAACACTTGGAGACCTCGTCTGAACCCCTCACTCTCAGCTGAGAAGCCTAAGACATTCACATACTTGGCCTGGGTCCTGTTACCAAGAGAAGACATCTCTAAGCTGTGCAGCCCAGACCCAGAGGCAAGAGACACCCAAAGCTGCATATCCTAGAACGACAATCAAATGGCTGGGGCGTACTTCTGTTAGGGAGAAGTCAGTCAATCAATTCCTTTAAGATAATAAGAGTGGCTGTCATTCAGGTTGCTGTAGGGACACTGGCCTAAGAAAACAATGGCTTAAGAGGATCAAAATCCCCAGTGGGCATCTCAGGAGAGGACATCTCACTGTTTGATTGAGGTCCCTTACACCAAGTATTGCCATGAGAAGTGCTGTGCCAAACTATGAAAATGGAACGATGCCTGACTTCTAGAAGCTTTGAACATCCTAGCATCACTGTGGAGGTTTTAAATGGAATGGTCCCTGACTTCTAGAAGCTTTGCACAACCTGGCATCGCTTTGGAGGCTCTAAATGGGATGGTCTCTGACTTCTAGGAGCTTTGCTAGTGATCCTGGGATCACTCTGGAGGCTTTAAAGGTCTATAGAGAGACTGTGGTACTCCAAAATGATTATAAGAGTTAACAGTCTTACTGACCTCACTAAAGAAAATGAAATAACTATTCTTTTCCAAGAAAATTGCAAATCATAACATCCTCAGGAAATGTGCATTCCCATCACAGTGAGTTCTTTTTAGAAACCCTGGGGCTCTCCCTCTGTCTGTCTCTCTGTGACTGTAATTCCTTTGAATGGGGTCTGCATGGTTAACAGGTCTTACGCTATTGTGCGTCTTGGCAGAGATGGTTTTCACGCTGTCGGGGTCCCAGATGACCAGGTCAGCATCGGATCCCACAGCAATGCGGCCTTTCCGGGGATAAAGGTTGAAGACTTTGGCTGCATTGGTGCTGGTCACAGCCACAAACTGGTTCTCGTCCATCTTCCCAGTGACCTGAGGAAGACAGCACAGGTCAGCACACCAGGCACACAGCAAAAACGAGTTACAAAGTTACTTTGCAATAAAACGATACACACAACAGCTTAGATGGATGTCAAGGACATTGTGCCAGGTGAAACACAGTCTCAAAGGTCACACTCTATATGACTCCATTTCCATAACGTTCTCCAAATAAAACGGTAGAGAGGGAGAACAGATGAGGGGCTAGATGGGTTCTTCCAGGGTTAGGGAGGGTGGAGGGGAGGAGCAGCAAGAGGGAGGTCTCTGAGGTGCTGGACTAGACCTGCGTCTTGATGGTGGTGGTGTCACATGACCCCACAGGTGGCCACAGAGCCTAGAGCTATGCCCACGCATTCTGTCAGTGTCCTGGTTTTGATATCATACTACAATTACAGAAGACATGACCGTGGGGGAAGCAAGGTGAAGGGTGCCCAGGACCTCTCTGTGCTGTCTTAGCAACTTCTTCTTAATCTATGATTATTTCAAAACAAAAAAAAAATTCATGTAATTTGCAGGGGTGGTAATGCCTCTTTAGGAAATATCATTTGGCCCAATTGGCTGTCCTTTTCAACAAAATGCAGCCAAAAATCTAGGCTTTTTTTTTTTTTTTTTTGAGACAGGGTCTTACTGTCACTGAGGCTGGAGTGCAGTGGAGTGATCACAGCTCAGGGCAGCCTCGACTTCTCAGGCTCAAGGAATTCTTTTGCTTCAGCTTCTCGAGTAGCTGGAAAGACAGGCATGTACCACCATACTAGGCTAATTTTTTTTTTCTATTTTAGAGATGTGATCTCACTATGTTGACCAGCTGGTCTTAAACTCCTGAGTTCAAGCAATCCTCCCATCTCACTCTGCCAAAGTGTGGGATTCCAGGCGTGAGCCACCATGCCTGGCCAGATGTCACCTGCTAGCCTAGCCAACCTAGAAGTCTCAGCCCCACATGTGGTTTTAGGTACCAGTCACATTTCCTCAAGTGCCTTCCCTCCCAAACCCACTCTAAAGCCAGTAAAAAAAAAAAATCTGGACAAAGGAAATGAACTGGCATTAAGAAGGAGAAAAAAGTACAAACGGCCAATAAGCATATGAAAAACTTTTCACTCTAATCAGTAATTGATGAAATTAAATGTAAAACAATGAGACACAAAATTAACCTATCAAATCAGCAAATAATGGTTTTTTGCTGATAACACCCAGGTGGTAAAGACACTAGGGACTGACAAACATTGCTGGTGGGGTATGAAGCGGTACAAACTTTCTGGAAGGAACTTTTAAAATATGTATCAAAAATGTAAAAAATATGTACATTCTTTAACCAAGCAATGCCACTTGTAGAAATTTCTCCTACAAACATAATCAAGGATGTATCTACAAGGATGACATCCCAGTGAAGAAAAAAATATCAGAAAAAACATAAATGTTCAACCAAAGAATTAAAAATGTAGCTGGGCATGGTGTCTCATGCTTGTAATCCCAGCACTTTGGGAGGCCAAGGAGGGCGGATCACCTGAGGTCAGGAGTTCGAGACCAGCCTGGCCAACATGGTGAAACCCCGTTTCTACTAAAAATAGAAAAATCAGGCAGATGTGGTGGCAGGCACCTCTAATCCCAGCGACTCAGGAGGCTGAGGCAGGAGAATCGCTTGAACCCGGCAGGTGGACAGTGCAGTGAGCCAAGATTGTGCCACTACACTCCAGCCTGGGGGGATAGAGTAAGACTTTGCCTCCAAAAAAAGAAAGAATTATAAATGAGTCCCAACCAGGCACAGTCGCTCATGCCTGTAATCCCAACACCTTGGGAGGTCAAGGCAGGTGGATCGCCTGAGATGAGGAGTTCAAGACCAGCCTGGCCAACGTGGTAAAACCCTGTCTCTACTAAAAATACAAAAATCAGCTGGGTACAGTGGCACACGCCTGTAATCTCAGCTACTCAGGAGGCTAAGGCAGGAGAATGACTTGAACCTCGGAGGCGGAAGTTGCAAGGAGCCAAGATGGTGCTACTGTACTCCAGCCTGGGTGACAGAACAAAACTCCATCTCAAATAAATAAATGAGTCCCAGTTTAGCATTCACATGGAAGAGTCTGCTATTATAAATCAACTTTTTCAAGTATAGTTAAGCATGTGGAAACATTTCCATGATATATGAATTTTAAAAAAACAGATTATAAAATCATATGTATGATGCCAATATTATTATTATTTTTTTAAGACAGTGTCTCACTGTATCGTCCCATCTGGAGGGCCTGATTTTTGCTCACTGCAGCCTCAACTTCCCAAGGTTCAGGTGACTCTTCTGCCTCAGCCCCCCAAGTATCTGGGACTACAGGAACACGCAACCATGCCCGGCTAATTTTTGTATTTTTAGTAGAGACAGGGTTTTGCCATGTTGCCCAGGCTGCTCTTGAACTCCTGGGATCAAATGATCCACCCACCTTGGCTGCCCAAAGTGCTAGGATTATAAGCATGAGCCACCACACCCAGCTTTATGATGCCAATATTATATACACACTCATGCATATTGTATATACACATAGTGAGACCCCATCTCTACAAAAAATAAAAATTAGCCAGATGTGGTAGTGTGCGCCTGTGATCCCAGCTACTTGGGAGGCTGAGATGGGAGGATCACCTGAGCCCAGGAGTTTGAGGCTGCAATGAGCTATGATTGTACCACTGCACTCCAGCCTGGCTGACAGAGCAAGACCGTGTCTGAAAATAATTTTAAAAATTTATTTAAAAGAAATACATATGTAACATTTAGGAAGAAATGACCTATAAGGAGAGGTCTAAGGTTCCTGACCCTCAGAAATAGTGTCACATAAGTACTGGCTTCTAGGATGTCCTCCACTGTCATTTCAAGGCCTCCACACCCCAGGACCCCCAGATGAGGAGGACAAAGAAGGCTGAGAGCCACCAAGGAGTGAAGCCATCGCTCCTTACCACAGCCTTGTCCCAGATGACGGACATCCGCTCCTCAGTGCCATTGGTCCCCTCCGGAATCAGGGTGAAATTGTCCTTTCCTACAGCCTTCTGGGCAGTGTTAAACGTGCAGTGGGCACTGCCCGTGACCTGGAGGTCTCCACTGCAGAGAAAACACATAATGTGGCACTGTAGCTTCCCCAGGATGCGTGTGCCCACACTATTTGGTGGGCTGTCCCATGGCTGATGCCATACCAACCACAGTGGCGTCCTTTTGATGCCTCCTCCACCCACTTGGCTTGACTTTCAAGACCGCCTGGGTTTGCATCCAGAATCCCCTCCCAAAATGGTGCTAGAATGACAATTCCCTGTACTCATGTAGCCAACCTAATTTGGTGAACAAGGGCCTCCGGGTTTGTACACCTGCTCTCACCCCCCACGTAGTTTTCACCTAACAGGTCGATCTGGGCTGAGAAAGACCGAGAATGTGAAGTGTGAACAAGTTGCCAGGACTCACCAGGACAGCAAGGAGTTGAGAAAGTCTGGAGTGGTTGGATCGGGGCTCAAGGGTGGGGAGGTGACAAAGGCAGCAGCCTTGGCCCAGTTCTTGCTCCAGTAGTGGGAGCCGTCCGTTCCCAAGCTGGCGGTGATGGGCTCGCCATACACCACAGTTCCTGAAAACAGAACACACAAGGTTCAGTCCAACACAAAGAAGCAGGAAGGAAACCACCCCTATGAGGAGCCACTGCTGGCCCAGCAGCATCCAGCACTCTCACTATCCCTTCATGGAAACATTAGGCTCACCTCACAGATGAGGAAACTGAGGCCTGGTGAAATCCAGTACCTCAGCCAGCCTGTCACCCATGAACATGAGCTCCTTAAGATTCCACCTTCGGCCCCTGCTCTTCAATCAACACACCCTCCCTAGAGGATTCCAGACATCCTGAAGGCTTCTGTGGCCTCCACTGCTTATTTTCAACTCTATTCATCTTCTCTTCAGATGGTGTCCAAGCATCCAGTCCCAGGTGCCATCTGGATTCTTTATGCATGGCCTGTGGCACTCAAATTTAACCTTCCTGTTCATTCACGCAAGCTTTTCACAATTCCTAGCCCCTCTCAGTGTCTAGCTCCGACTAAAGGTCTGTGAGAGGAAATCACACATGACATTACCAGGCTAAAGTATTTCAGGGCAAATACATAACCCCCCAGATCTGCTCAAGAGACAGCCTGGATCCCTGAGTCACTGCCTGGAAGAAGCTGTCTGTCATAACCACCAGCTTCACAGCCAACTCTGAGTGAGAAACAAACTGGACATTATGCTACTGGGATTTCAGAGTTTCCGGAAGCCTAGCCTAACTTAATTAATGCAATGTCCAAGACAAACGTCAACTCCCTGATGCTCAGATCATGTCCTCTTCTCTGTGCATTCAGATGTAAGCCAGAAAGTTGAGACTCATGTACATTCAGTAAATGCCAGTACTTTAGTGCCTTCAATACATTCGTTCCTTAAATCAGGCCCTCATCATTTCTTGCCAGCTCATTCCCATGAGCCTCCCAATTGAACCTTAGATTTATGTTTGCTCTCTCAACCCCACTCCCCACCTCTCCATCCACTCTACATGACACTTACAGAGTGATCTACTAAAATATAATCTTTCCATTCCATTATCTTGCATAAAATCTTCCAAAGGAGCCCTTCTGCATTCAAGAATTTAAAAGAAAAAAAAAAACCCTCCTCACTGAAGCATCAGATGCCCTTCACTATTGGAAGCTGATGTACTTTAACATCGGCCAAAACACAACTCAGGTATCACACCTTCCTTCTGAGAATCCCATCCTCCCTTCCAGTCATTACCCAGATTTGAATTTTTGACTTTCCACTTGATGGAGACACTTTGAAGATCATTTACCTGCCTGCATATGGTAGGCACTCTGTAAATGTGTGTTAAATTGATTAAATGGCCTAATATGTTATTAATTAAAGGCATCCAAGCTGGAATTTGATCCCACGTCAGCCGAATTCACCTCCCACTGGCTCCCCCCAGCACAGGGCTACTCCCAAAAACTTCTAAGAGGCAAGGTTTAGGTGACTGTGTAGCTGATACCTTAAATGTTTTTGTCAAATTCACCCTACAACAATGCAGCCAAGCTCCTCTGCTTCTCCAAACACAGGGCCCTCGAGGCCAAACATACCACAGTCAGGAATGTGTTTCCCTTCCTCTCCACAGCCTTTCCAAAGGCCTTATCGCTTGATGATACACCATGACACCCTCTCTGCAGGCCACTCTGAGAGCTGGCTCTGCACAGCTGCCCCCTCCTGCCTCAGGAATTTCACAAAGGACTCGCTGTTCAGCCAGGGAGCGCTGGAGGCCACAGCAGGCAGCTCACTCCAGGCCACCAGCAACCACGCCCCTACCCCCAGCAGGAGGGAGGACTCCAAACCCAGGGAAACCTCCTCCAGAAGAAAGCCCCAGAGGAAGCAAAGGGCCAATGCTAGGTGCTCAGAAGGCCTGGGAGGGTCCCCTTGGCTCCTGACCTGCTCAAAGCCTCCCAGGCAAAAGCTGGTGCAAAGAGCTATCAGGTTTTTTGCACAAACCACTCCATCTCATCCCAAAGTGGAAAAACACCACATAATGAGAAGGCCTTGGCCGCGCAAAGGACCTTTACAAAATGCAAATGGCTGGGCAGAACCCATACAGCAGCAGCCATCAGTTCTCAAAGGATCTCTCCAGCTCCCTGCTTTTGGTTCAAGCATCAAACAGATCTGGTTCAGCAAAACTCTCCAGACCCAGCCAGGCCTGGGGGTCCCGCTGGCCACAGTCCATCTAAGCACAAAGGTGAGGGCTGTGTAAGTCTCAGGAAAACAAGGGATACGGGGCCCTAAAGGCTTTCTGCTTTTGTCCACATGAAGAAGTTCATGAGAGCAGAGGTACCTGGAGAAGAAGAATGGCTAGATGGTCTCTGAAAATCCCTGGGCACACATAAACATTTTCCTGAGTTTCCTGTAACTTGCCGACGCTCGTCTTCTCCCTGTGCCTGCTCCTCCTCCCTGCCTCTGGAAACGAGTCTGAGGAGCTGGTTGGAAAGGGGCCTGAATACCATGGGGGTGAATGCTGCTGACCGCGGGCTTATCTGTCCCTGAGAAACATGACTCAACTTGAGGTGGGGGAATGGCTCTATGAGGGGCTGGATCCCCCTTCTCTGTGTGCACAGGAACATGTACCTCACTTCAAGAGAATGAACTTGGCCTTCAGCCTCTAGAAAACCCAAAACAGGGTCAGAGCTTTCAACGCCAATGCTGAGCAGAACCTGCCTCCTTCAGCGAAGGCTGAGTGGACGCTGGGTCAGAGCCAAGCGAAGATAGGGACATTCAGGGGCAGGAGCAGTGGATGCTAGGAGAGGGACGGAGGCATCCTGGGCTCAGTTCTACTTTGCTCTGTTCAAATTCCCTGAGGGATTCAGAGGCCCTTGCTGTCTTTTGGGTTTTCTTTCCTTAGTCCCAGAATGGGGGACAGGAGTTTAGCCGTCACGTACAAGGCCTCTACCTCCATGAGAGTATGATCTACATATAGGGTCTCTGCATCCCATCCCCAGGGGCCTGGAGCCTCCCATCCAGGGCTCGCCTCCTGGGTCTATCAACATTCATAGGAGGGAGCTGGGGGATGCACTTCCAGAGCTCAGCCAGGCCATAGACACCCTGGAACTAACTGCATGCCAGAAATAATTACCACTAATAATAATAAACCATGGACTGAGCTGAACTGGCCCTTCTGCACTTCTCTAAACACACTGCTGATGCTTTCTTAGTGCCCGTTAAACCTTCGTGATTTTCTTCTCCAGGGAAAAGTCTAAACTGAAGGATGTGACCAAGCCAGCCTCTGGCAGGCTCTCTAGTAAACGGCCAAGAACTGCAGGGGATGGAGCCGGTGCTTATTTACAACCAGCCTGGGGCCCATGTGCATTCATGAAGAATAAATGCGAGGCTGGGATTTAGAAATGCCTGACAGCTCCCAGCTCTGGCAGTCATTTCCCATTGATGAGAAGCAGAAGAACAAACCCAAAGTGGGAACTGTGGAAAACCAGGTATCTGTAGCTCAATATGTAGCCATCAAAGCAGACTGAAAACCATCTGGATTGGACAGACAGACAGACACTCACATATACTCTCACCATTCTCCTTCACCTTTGCAAGAATTCATGCCAGATCCTAACAAACAGCCTGGGGCCTGTACTGTCAGGTTTTCATAGCAAGAGTGGTTCTAGATGAACATCATCTTAAAAATGAGGTTTCTGAATGGGTTCTCAGGTTTCTGAAATTGTTCTCCAATCTGATTGGATTAAAGACATTAATGATTCTATGTTCAGTAGTAAAAAGGGGAGAGTACAGGGCATGATGGGACAATAGAGATACAGAAAATATTACTAAATACTCCCAAAGACTTCTAAGAGGCAAGGTTCTAGGTGACTGTGTAGCGCATACCTTAAACATTTTTGTCAAATTAACAAGTTTAACGAGAGTGGTTGGTTGCTCCTGATTAAGCTAGACAAAGTGGGGGAAAAAAAGAATGAATTCAGGGATTCAAATTCCCAGCTCAAATACCACACGAATGACCCAAAAGTTTCTATGTCTGCCCTTATGTCTCACAGATGCAGAGCTGAGGTGGCTGAAAAGCAAACGTAGGATCTCATTCTGCCAGTGGCTGAATTATAATGCAAACTGAATTCCCAACCTTGCAGAGCATCTGCTGTTAAAGTGAGAGTATAGAATGGGAAGGAATTCTACCTTTGGACTCCACTGCCAACATCAGCTCTTCCCTGGGTCTCCAGTCTGTGGCCTAATCTGCAGATTTCAGACTTGCCATCCCCACAATTGTGTGAACTGATACCTTAAATATAATTTTTAAAATAAATCCCTCCCTGCTACTGTCCTCTCTCCTCTCCTCTCACTCCCCTTTTCTGTTCAAGATTGCAACATCATACATAAGCTTAACTAAGGATTCATCCCCAAGTTGAGGTGGTCCTCACAGGCTCCATGACCATGTGCTTCTCATAATGCCTGAGTCACTCCTGTTGACCCCCAGGACATATGAAGTCTTATCTCAAATTGAAGTTCCCAGGGTTTAACATCCTGAATGTTTCTGCACCTGGGTTATGGGGGTGGGGTGAGGAGGATGGAAAAGAATGTCCACCAGATGAGGTCATCAGGCACTGCCCACAGGCCACCACTCACATATGGACAGCATCAGCAGTCATGCTGGATTTCACACATGGGCAAAATGTGGTCAGAGGGAGCCCATTCTAGAGGAGGGGCCCTCCAGGGAAAGAGAGCTTGCCAGGATTCTGGAATCATGGTGTCTAATTCCCACAGGCTGCATGATCTAGGGCAAGATTTTCCATTTCTGCATTTCTACTTCTCTTCCATGAAATGAGCCTATTAAGTTGATCATTGTCTAAGTTCTTTTCAAGAGTAAAATGGCCCCGGGTCTTCTGGTCCTAGCTCTGTGTTCATTGCCTCAGATGCCAAATTGGTTTGATGACACGCCGTTCTGCTGAACGGCTCAGAGCGACTGATGGAAGCAGCATGTCTCTCAGGGAAGGCAAGATGCAGTCGCACTGGGTCACGCAGGCATGGGAAAACGGTTCTCATTTGTTTCATCTCATACCCTCACTTCCCTGAACTTCTCTTGTCTTAGATTCTGGACAGGCAGGTCTCTGGCTGGGGAGGTTCATGTGGATCACTAAGAAAAGGAGACATTCCTACTTCTCCCAGGGCAGGATTATGATTTTTCAAAGCTCGTATTTGTAGAAAAATTTCAAGTCGGCTAACACAGCCTGACCCCTCTGAGGCTCCCTTCTGGGCTCTACCCCTCCTGACTTGACCCCTTTTGTGGCCCTGTCAACCTTCCCCTGTGACTTTCTACTCAACGTCCTTCCCTTGCAAGTGGAAGAGCTAAGTGTGGTTGGGATCATTTCTTGTTCCTGGTACACAGGCCTGAAATATCACATCATGAAAGTTCACTGAATGAATTTAGAATCTCTCCATTCACAGAGGAAGAAATGGAGCATCAGAAAGGGGGATGTGGCAATGCCCACACTTGCCTCAGGGGCCAGAAGAACCCAGCTGAAGTGAACAAACAATTCTGAGCAGAAAACCCTTGCCCAGGGTCAGCAGGCATTTTGCTCTGCTTTGCTCACAAGCTCAAGGTCCCTCCAGCCCCTTCATCCTGTAAATCACGATGATAACTGGTCACGCTTCTCTTCTCCATCTTTACCTGCGTTATCTCATTTACACATTGTAAGGTCTTTTAGGCTGACTGCGCCATGGACCACATGGTAACCTCTGTGACCCGCACGTACACCTCCAGATAAGTTCCTAGAACTAGAAAGTCTGAAGTAACTGGAAAACCACAAAAGGGAAGAATGACCAACCCCTGCGGTGCCTAATTAACTTGGAGACATTCTTCTATTGTTCCTTATTCCCACCTCAACTGATAAGGCAACTGGACTTTGTCACCAACCTTGCTCAACTGTTAAGTCAACCTCATGACTCCAGACCCTAAAACCCCCCTCGGCTTTCAAAAAAACATCCTGAACTTTAACTTCTGTAACTTTCCACTACCTACCCCAAACCTATAAAACCAACTCCTACCCCACTGCCCTCCATTGGCTCTCTTTTCAGATTCAGCCCACCGGCACCTGGGTGAATAAACAGTCATGTTGCTCACACAAAGCCTGTTTAGGGGGTCTCTTCATTCAGAGTGCATGTAATACACATCATCATCACCCTGTGAAATGAGTCACGGTTACTATCCTCCCCTTGCAGATGGGAAAAGGACAGGTGGAGATGATGAGGAAGCACCCAGCATCACATGGCTGGTATACAGTGAAGCTGGGGTTTGAACCAAGAACGAATACTGATCCCAGACAGCAAACAATTAATACTCCCTTCCAGAGTTTCCTTCTTGGTTATTTGGGAATCCTGGCTTGTAAATTACCCATATCTCTTCTGGGTGTCAGGCCACCTTTTCAATCAGGCTTCTTAAGGAACTAAGCCCCAACAGACACAGATCACAAGCATCACCGTATTAAAATCATCTCAAAGCATGAAGGTAAGTCAGTCAAACATTAACATGGATATTTGTGGCCTGAAGTTAGATGCCTGCCGGTCAAGCCCAATTCCACTATTCATGAGCTCTGAGCTTCAGTTTACTTAGCTGCAAAGTAAAACAAAATATAAAAATTCCTGCCAGGGCTGCCTCCCAAAGTTGTTAGGAAGTTCCAGCAAGATGGGAGACAGCCTAAGAGCCTAGGAAGTTAGCTAGGACTTCTCATCCTGCTCATTAGCACCTGAATGCATTGCAAATTCCTTTCTGGCAGCTCAGGTTTGTCTAAAGCTCAGGCTTTCAAGAATTAAAGGGTAACAGTTTGAATGTAAATGCCATCCTAGGAACTATGGTGTGGGTACAGTTAGATTCACACTCAGAAGGCTCTGGAAGAAAACAAACTAAAGTCCCCTCCTACTGCTCACCCCATAAGATATACAGGATGTCAAAGTTATAAAGACAACAGGTGTGGCCAGGCACAGTGGCTCACAACTGTAATCCCAGTATTTTGGGAGGCCAAGGCAGGTGGATCGCCTGAGGTCAGGAGTTCCAGACCATCCTGGCCAACATGGTGAAACCTCATCTCTACTAAAATATAAAAATTAGCCGGGTATGCTGGTGGGTGCCTTTAATCCGAGCTACTCAGGAGGCTGAGGTGGGAGAATCACTTGAGCCCAGGAGGAGGCGATTGCAGAGCCGAGATCACACCATTTGCCTAGCTCCAGCCTGGGCGACAGAGTGAGACTCCATCTCAAAAATAAAATAAATTTTTAAAAAGACAACAGGATTGGCCAGGCATGGTGGCTCACGCCTGTAATACCAGCACTTTGGGAGGCCAAGGTGCATGGATCACCTGAGGTCAGGAGCTCAGACCAGCCTGCCCAACATGGTAAAACCCCGTCTCTACTAAAAATACAAAAATTAGCTGGGTGTAGTGGTGGGCGCCTGAGGCTAGGCTGGAGAATCCCTTGAACCCAGGAGGCGGAGGTTGCAGTGACCTGAGATCTCACCATTGTACTCTAGCCTGGGCAATAAGAGCAAAACTCCGTCTCAAAAAAAAATCGGGGTTACCGGGCACTGAGTTGGGGTGCTAGGACCAAACTGGGCACTCCAACAACACATTCCAGCTCCACAACTCCATGTGGGAAGAACTCTGAGGGACAAAGAGGAGGAGGCCTGTGGCAGGGCTGGCCCATGACTCCACCTGCCCCAATGAAGCCTGGGACAGGCATGTGTTTGAATATGGAATAAACTTTAGATAAGGCCTCTACCCAAAATTATGTTGAAATGTTAGCCTAACTCATGTATCACCATCATCTAGGTACAGCGCAGTGGTAAAATACATAAAATAAGCTGTCTCACTCTTTCCCCCTTTCAGACACTATGCCAACCATCCCCACGCTACATGGGGGCATGGGTGCCATGGCCGGCCTTCCATACAGAGGCCGATTCCCACAAACGCTCTTGCAAATGGGGTGACCCAGGGCCACTGACTCCACTGTCATCCACAGTATCTCCTAGAAAAAACTCAAAGCTCATTCTGAATAGGTTACATTATTTTGGTGAATGGTTTCTTATTTCAAAAAGGCAAGTCCTTCAAGGTACCAGGAGAAGACAGGAAGGTGGCAACCATTTGATGCAAAGCCTAAGAGCAGAGGCCCCAGGAGCTCTCCAAAGAACGAGGGCCAGGAGCTGCTGGGTCCGTCTGGAAGTCATCATCTCCTGGAACAAGATGACTCAGTGGTCACTGAGCAATTTGTTCCAGGGCTGGCAGCAAGTCACCCACCAGTGAAAAAATCCCACAGCCCACCTTGATTCATGTGGATCACATGATCAGAGAAGTAGAAACCAAGCCATAGAGGTCAAAGGGTTCCCGCCTAACAGGGAAAGAGACACCGAGAGAGAATGACAGAGGGACCGAGAAAGACAGTCGAATGAAAGATAAAATGAAACAGAAATCAGGAAAGAAGGGAAGGGGAGACACAGAGATGGAGAGATCCCAACAGACAAAGGGGAGGAGGGGACATCAAAGGGAGAAAGGAAGGAAGAAAGAAGGGGGCCCTTTTATAATGTTCATTTCCTATCAGCCCAAGATCGACCATCAAAATCAATGGCATGCCCTCAGGCTGTCTGTACCAGGAGAGAACTCCCAAGCATAAAACACGTCATGTGATTATCCAAATTCATGTAGTCAGCAGCAGGTGACAACAGGGCTCAGCTGCATTCATAATGCATGAGGTGCTTTGTGGGGCGTCCCCTAGAGGCAGCACTGGAAGCTACGCTTAATTATTGTTTCCAGGACCCTCCTCAAAGGACGCCCTCGTAATACCAGAGAACCAGCTTCAGTTCAGAACGCATCGAGACAGTTTATCAAGCACCAAAACATCTGGACGTGATAGTGTCTGGGGCAAAATGCATCCCCACACCCCACAAGGCTGCCTTACATACCCCAGCAGAAATCACTCCGAGCCCTGGAGGGGAGGTGCATGACACCACCAAGGATTCTGTGGTGGATAGAAAATGACGTAATCTTTGTATGTGCATCGTTTATTTCAACCACATCAAAGTAAGTCCAACTCTTCGATGGGGGCTAGGGGACGTGTGCCTGCCCACGCCACCTTCACGTGCACACGGCTTTAAATAGACACTAACAAGGCTGCAGCAGTGGAGCAGAGGAGGAAATTGGAGCTCCTGCCTTGCCCGGCTGTAATTAGGTTAATGCCAGAACATGGTGCAAGTGGCCCACTTGGCATGAGGGTCTGGAAAAGGAGCCCTCCCCGGCGAAGAGCCCCCTCTCCCTCCCAAACCTGCCTGCCTGTCATCAGCCAGTCCGGCCACTGCACTCACCCTTCTTCCGCGCCTGGGCGATGACCTCAGCAGAGCTTTTGCTCATCACCTTGGTGATATACAGGGGACAGTTGGTCTGGTTGGCAATGGTGATGGCACGATTCACGGCTTCGGCCTCAACCTGCAGAACAGCAGCAGAGCATGAGAATTTGGCTCAGCCCACCTCAAGAGCCCCTAGCTTTATCCTCCACCCCAGATGGAGGCTAAGATGAAGGTAAGGCTGCTGAGTCTCCAAGATCCTACCCCAAGGAACAATTCAGAGGAGTGTGACTTGTCCTGTGTCTCTCAGCATTAGTTTTGTTGAACTAATTCCGTCCTGTGGCTGCGTACAGTGGCTCACACCTGTAAACCAGGCACTTTGGAAGGCCGAGGCGGGTGGATTACCTGAGAGCAGGAGTTCAAGACCACCCTGTTCAACACAGTAAAACCCCGTATCTACTAAAAATACAAAAGAATTAGCCGGGCATGGCAGCAGGTGCCTATAATCCCAGCTACTAGGGAGTGTGAGACAGGAGACTCGCTTGAACCCAGGAGGCAGAGGTTGCAGTGAGCTGAGATGGAACCACTGTACTCCAACTTGGGCAACAGAGTGACACTCCATCTCAAAAAAAAAAAAAGCGAGAAGAAAATTCCCTTCTGACTCTTCTCCAGGTGCAGGCAGCAAGCTTGTGACATCAGCATTGGCCCAGAGTCTGTAAGAAATGCAGATTCTCTGGTTCTGCCCTGGACTAGAAACTCACGGGCTAGAAACTCTGAGGGTGGGATCCAGCAGTGTGGGTGATTTTCACACTACTGTTTGAGAACCACCGTGCACAGATACTGATTGCTCTAAAGTCCATACATTCATTCTGCTCCCAGGATCTCAAGTCAAGACATTCAGTGATGCGGTGTTTGTGCTGGGCTCCCATTAAATGCTCATGAATGACATCAGCATCACCCACAAAACAATGCAGCCTCACAGGGCTCCGGGAACAGAGCGGGCCGCGTTTGTCTGCACCAATGGCCCCTGTGTGTGAAGCACAAACGTGGCTAGCCATAGCCTGGTACGACTTTCAGCAAAGATTGGAGAACTGCTCGAGTAAATAATCTGGCACTTTAAATCGGATGTTCTGAGGAATGACATTTCAAATCCCACGTGATGACTGTGGAAGACTCCCTGGATTAAGGTCTGTCCTACAGAGGAATCAGCAGCAGACAAGGGAAGGAGCAGGTAAAATTGTGGATGGCAGATCTCAGAACATCATTGGCTCCCTCTCCAAATCCCAGCAGAAGGGCTGTGGCTTGCACTCAGAGGGGAGGGGCTGGGGCTTACTCACTGCTTAGTATCTTCCATGCCCCGCCCCCAATAGCTCCCAATGTCCTGCCTGGTACACAGCAGGTGCTCAAAAATGTTTGCTGAGCAAATAAATGACTTCATTTTATGTTCATGGTATTTCAATCTAGGCTGTTCTACAGAATGCTGTTATTTTTCACAAGAAATAACTGAGCCCCTATCACTGAATTAGCTACCTTGTCTCCACCAGAGCTTGGTCAAAAGATTAAGTTCTGTAATTGCATTAACTGGTAATCTAATTTAGCAGAGCTGAGACAACTTCATTCACATTTGGCCTTGCAGGCATCAACTATGTGAAGAGGGATGTCTAGAAATCCAGAGTCCAAGCAAGGGGCTCTTGAAAAACTTCATTAGACACCCAAATGTTTTTAATTCCTGAGACAGCTGAAGGGCACGCCCTCTCTCTCCACTTAGAACAGCGATGCCCGGTGGCCTGGCAGCACCGGGCGGGGGCAGGGACGTCGTGCTGGGGTGTGAAGTGTGAGATGGACCCCACTAGAATCCTCAGTACCTCCCAGAGATACAGGTGACTACTCCATTTATTATCCTAACACGGGGTTTTGCCTTGTTATCCAGGTTGGTCCTGAACTCCTGGGCTTAAGCCATCCTCCCACGTCGGCCTCCCAAAGTGCTGGGATGACAGGTATGAGCCACTATGCCTATCTTCTGATTTTAACGATGAGGCAACTCAGAGAGAGAAGTGACATGTCCAGGGACACACAGCAGTGTCAGGACATCTATCACTCTGCAAGGCATGCTGGAAAGTGCCCGTCCCTGAGAAGGATTCGTCATTGCCCCCATCTCCAAGTCCCCACTCTCCTCCCAGACATCAGTCTTACGGCTCAGAGCTGCTGTCACGTTCTATCTCTCTACTCTGTGTCTAACCTCTTTCTCCCCGCCTTGTCCAGAGTCCCTTCAAAAAGGATCCCTTTCTTTCTTGTTTTGCATCCCCACAATGCCAGGCACTACCCGATCAGCATGCAGGCTCAGTTGCCACTCCTCCCAGCCACAGACGGTTCAGTTCCAGATTTCTGCAGTCTCTAGTGTCCTTTCCAATCCTCTGGGCAGAAAATGAGGGAAAATCCTGGCCGGGCACAGTGGGTCACGCCTATAATCCCAGTACTTCGGGAGGCCGAGGTGGACGGATCACGAGGTCAAGA
This sequence comes from Aotus nancymaae, assembly GCF_030222135.1. Classification (NCBI taxonomy): domain Eukaryota; kingdom Metazoa; phylum Chordata; class Mammalia; order Primates; family Aotidae; genus Aotus; species Aotus nancymaae. The sequence continues at coordinate 24,950,260 of NW_026988494.1, read as the reverse complement.
GATCGAGACCATACTGACCAACACAGTGAAACTATGTCTCTACTAAAAATACAAAAATTAGCTGGGCATGGTGGCACGCACCTGTAGTCCCAGCTACTCAGGAGGCTGAGGCAGGAGAATCACTTGAACCTGGAATGTGGAGGTTGCAGTGAGCCAAGATTGCACCACTGCACTCCAGCCTGGTGACAGATCAAGACTCCATCTCAAAAAAACAAGACAAAATAAAAAAAGGAGGGAAAACCCTACCGGGTGGTCTCACATGGTGAGTTGGGAAGAAAAGCCTAGTGAGCTAGGAATATATTTTAGAAAGTTCAAATCCAAGAGAGCCATCATGCTAGTGATGGAAAGGTCACCAAACTGCAGAGAAGTTACATTGGGGTGTGTTTCATTCCATCCGCAGCACCTCCCCAAGTGGACTGGGAAGCTCAAATTCATGCAAAATTGTTCCATATAGTGTTCTCTTTATCACCCACACAGGGTATAACACACAACAGATCCTGCTTGACAAACTCACCAGGGAGAAGACGTTGGCCGGCAAGTGCCTGTGGGCTTGGGTTCTAATCCTGCTCTGCCACCATTCAAGCCTTTAAGATCCCCTGTGTCCCCCCTCCTCACGTCATCAGGCAGTCATATGGGTAAAACTACTCAGGGCATACAAGAGGGGCCTCTAAATCAGTGGAAAAACTGACTCCCTCACTGATGCATCCCCAGGTCTGCCAGCCCCCAAGGAGACTCCGTCATTAGTTGCTGGAGATTCTGAAGTTCTCAGTGCAACAGCTTCTAGAAGAGAAGCCCCCTGGGCCTAATCGTGTAAAAACTGTTTAAATCTTGCTGGTCGAAATATCCATGATACGGTTGGCTCTGTGTCCCCACCCAAAACTCATCTCTAATTGTAATCCCCACGTGTCGAGGGAGGGACCTGGTGGGAGGTGACAGAATCATGGGGACGGTCTCCCCCATGCTGTTCTCGAGATAACGAATGAGTTCTCACAAGATCTGATGGTTTGAAAGTGGCAGTTTGCCCTCCGCTCACTCTCTCTTGCCGCCACCTAAGACATATCTGCTTTCCCTTCACCTTCTACCAGGACTGTAAGTTTCCTGAGGCTCCCCAACCATGCCGAACTGTCAAGTAAATTTCTTTTCTTTATAAATTACCCAGTCTCAGGTATTTCTTTATAGCAGTATGAAAATGGGCAAATACAAGCAACCAGAATAACAACTGAGTGCTCTTTCCTCTTCAGTAAAGCCAAGGCACTTTCTGTGTTGGGTTCTTCTCTGCAGAAAGCAGGAGAAAGAAGGAATGCGAGCCCCTTGGAAGGCTCTAGAACTTAGACAAGAGGAGGGTCTCAGCAGGAGCCTCCTCTAGCATTTGCTCTGCTCAGAGGATGTCTTCTCACCTCCTGTACAGCTGGTACATGGCAGGCGGAGGGACTGGCTCCCAGTCACCAAACAGGAGGAAACTTTCTAATAAAGCCCAGGCCCAGGTGTGGCTTAAAGCTGCATGTGTGTACACTGTGGGAGAGGTTTGGTAGCAGACGGGACACTGCACTTGCTAGCTCTTTGCTTTAATAACTGGGCAGTCACTTAACTTCATGCTTCTGAAGTGTCCTCATGTAAAGAAAGAGATAACCAAGGAGCCCACCACAGCACAACTCTGGTACCACCACACATGGCGGGTAGAATGTAAATGGTGCTCCCTGGATACAGCAGTGCAGCCTGCATGAATAGCACCCCCTGGAGTTGTGCGAAGAAGATGCTGTTGTACCTCCTGCACAGGAAAGTTACAAAGGTAGAATGTGGGCCATGAACACAGCGTCCAGGGCATGTGAGCACTAAGTGAAGGCAGCTTTGAACAGGGCCCACATGAGAACCCAGTCAGCCCTCCACCTCTCCTAGACTCTGTGCATATCCAAGGCCTGATCCCAAGACTGTTTCAGGGCTGAACAAAGGACCAATTCCAGGGAGGTGAGGGCTGAGGGCAACCATGGCTTACGTGGCCATGGTTTAAACCACCCAACAGGTGAATCCTGGGGGATCTAATGAAGGCAGTCCCTGAAGCCGGCCTGGAGGAGAAGTGAAGCCACAGAAGAGAACCCTTGGCGTGTCTGCAAAAGTGGGATGGAGACTGCACAGGTGTGAGCAAGCACATATGTGCATATGTGTGTGAGAATGTGTGTATGTGTGCATACCTATGTCTGTCCTTGCACACGTGTATGTGTATGTGAAAATGTGTGTATACACATGTGCCTGTGCACCTGTGTGAAAATATGTATATGTGTGTATACATGCATGTCTGTGCCTATGCACGTGTATGTGTGTGAATGTGAGTGTGTGCATGTGTGTGCTTGTGCACTTGTGCACATGTATCTGTATGCACACCAATGTGCATAAAATCAGCCTCAGGCAGGTTTATCGTCAGCTGGTCTTAGCTTGCTCTCGCCTGCAGGCTGTCCCCTGGAGTCACTGTCCACCAGTCACCATCTCAGCACGGGGCTTCCCTCAGCTGACACAGGGGCCTGCCTGCCTCCGTCATCCTGAAGGATGAGGCCACCCTTTCAGCTTTTAGTGCACATGACACGGTTGATGGCTACAAAAAGACCTGCATCCCTGGCCTGGAGCAGCAACATACAATCCTGAAAATGTCATGGCTTCTGTTCTGTCACCTGGGGAGAGGAATACGTCTCTTCAGGGCCTCAAATGGTACTGAAGGTGTCTTGGAGCATGCATGTCTGTGTATCTGCCTCTGTGTGTGTTACTAAATGTCTTTCTGCATGTCTACAGTGTATGTGTGTGTGTGTCTAGGTGTCTCTGTGTGCGTGTCTAGGTGTCTGTTTGTGTATGTGTCTAGGTGTGTGTGTCTATGTCTGTTGCGTGTCTGTGTGTGCCTCTGTCTGTGTGTACATGTGTGTCTAGAGCGCATATGCATGCGACAACAAGGGCAGAACAAAGCATGGACCTCACTGTGTACAAAGCATTCCGACAGCTCCCGCTCTCCTCTTTCTGCCTGTCTTGCCTCCTTCCTCCTCTTACAGCCTCATCCCTTCCCCTCAAGTCTGAATAGATCCCAACCACCCCCTCATATACCCCAGGCAGTACACAAATGGCTCCTTCGCTCCCAATCCCTCCTGAATCCACTTCCTCGTCACGGGGAGCAGCTCCCCTCCCAACCTGGTACCAAGAAGAACACATCAGGGTGGCGGCATGGTGCTGACACTCAGCGACTCGGTGGCCACAGCCCTGCAGGGAGCTCTTGCCAAGCTCCTCCCTCCTGGGCTTCTGGAGCCTCCTCGCTGTCAGCCTCCACTCAAGCCCTTGGTGATCTGACACCCCTGCTCTGCGCCAGTCCCTTTTCTGCCACTTCCTCCCATGAAGGGGAAACCCTGGTGGTTCCCTAGAGATTCCCCCATCGTGTTCTTCACTGCAAGCTGCAGGCTGCTCCCTAATCGGGGCCCCCAGAGCCTGATATCCGGCCTGTCATTAAGGAGCCAACTTCTGAAAAGTATTTCACAGTCACAAATTCTAACAGAGGAACACAGGTTCTCCATCACCTAAGACGTGCGCACCCTCCCTTCAAACGCACACACCTCACCAGTATGGTGAGTCTCCACCTTTGGACCAGCACAGGCCCCTGCTCTGAATTTTTCCCCCACAATTTTAAAAGATTCTGTCTGCCAAACTCTGCATATCATGTGGTATCCTCTACAGGGTTACCTTGGAAAAATTTACAATTCCCCATATGCCTTCTAGACATTTAGAAGAGCTTTTCAATCCTTCCAACTACATTTTGGTGAACTTTGGGTAAGACCCTGGAGACCGTTAAGTTATGAACCACTAAAATCGAGACTGCAGGATGCCAATGAAGAACTGTCTGTGTCTACACAAGCAAGGGCTTGGAGAATGACAGAAAGAGGAATCTTCTGGCCAAACAGTTCACACCACCTTACCCTCAGGAGCAGTCTAACATTTCACTTGGCCTGTGTAGACTGAAAGACGCGCACGTGCACACACACACACACACGTGTGACCCACAGCTTCTCAGAATGACCAAAGTCAGCATCAGAGAAGCCCCCTTCTTAACACAGGTTCCCTGTGGCTCTGCGCAGTGCCCAAGGGACGCGGACTCGTGTATTCTGCTTGGCAGACATTCACCTCCTCAGGCCGGCTCAACACATGTCCCTCGGGGCCCGTGATGCCCAAATCCAGGATCCTCTGCTGCTCCTGCAATGTTTAGAGAAAGCCAGGCTGTGAGGGAGAGCAGACTTCACACAGCTCTGATGGCAGAGACCCAGCATGCAGTTATCCAGGTAAGATGGAAAACTATCACTGCCGACTGTTCTGCCCTCATCCCAAGACCTCAGGAAAAGAAGAGTTCGCTGCCCTGTTCTCAGTCCCGCCTGAGCAGGATGGATCAATTACAGCCTCCCAAAACCACTCAGCTGTTCCCTGGGATGCTGACAGCTGGTAATCTGCAGCCCTCAGCCATGGTGTAAAATGCCTGTGTGTGACATCAGGGTTCCCGCACCCCACCCAAGGCAGCTGTGTTACAGCACTGAGAGAAATGGCCTCTCTCTGCAACGGTAACTGACTAGATGTTCTGTGGGAAAACGGAGAGGCACGTGTGTCACGGGCATTCACGCCATGGGTGAGACTGAGCAGAGCTCCAGCAGGGAACACTGGGTCCCTCCTCTGCTTTTCCACCTTGGTGTTAAGCTACAGATGTCGCCTCCCTCTCTTGAGCCTGGCTCTCACCCTCCAGGTGAGAAGAAATGATGAAAAAGAAAGCCCCGCACCTCTGCAATGATGTCGCCATTTTCTGCGTGGACTTGGGCTATGGCGCCAATATCCCGGATCACACTTAATACTTCATAAATCTGAAAGAGAGAAGGGTGGGGTCAGAGACAGGGGACGTCCATCTTCCTGTTCACAAGGACAATCATCTCCCTGCTGGCAGCATTTCTGGGATGAGAAATAGGACGCGCAGGCTGCTTCTATTAGCCTGGTTTTTTTGACGTGCCAGAGGGCAATGTTTCTGGCCACATTTGATGGAGACCCCTCAGAAATTAACAGAGGCACCACAACGTAGCAGGATGTGGACCAGGAGTGAGAAGCTCTTGAGTGACACCTGGCTTTGCACCAGGTTTGCTGAGGAGGTTCTGAGTGCCCGTCCCAGACACGCCATGCTAGGCAGAGCCTCAGATCCAAGGTGGTGGAGTGGCAGTGCTGGAGGCCAGGGTACTGGGTTCAGACTCTTTCAAGGCTCAATTACATCAGCAACTGCATCCACCAGCCACTTCCCGGGAAACTAGGAGACATGCATACGCTGGAGACTTCTTTTCCCCAACAGCCACAGGGGGCCTCTTCCAAAAAGTCAACTTTCTTACCTGGCAATCCGTGAGCTGGAAGCGATCTTTGAAAGCCATGTACACGAGGAAGGAATTTACCCCTAGTACAGACAAAATAGAGAGGTGGACTTTTAATAGATAAACCAAAATATACTTGTAAACTTACAGAAAAATTAGAAGAATTAAAAGTTGCCATTAGTTGCACACCCATGTTCATAGAAGCATTATTCACAATAGCCAAAAGGTGGAAACAAAAACCAAGCCTCCATCAACTGATAAATGAATAAACCAAATGTGGGCTATCCATACAGTAGAATACTATTCAGCCTGTAAAAAGGAAAGACATCCTGACATATGCTACAACACGGAGAAACCTTAAGGACGTCATGGTAAGAGAAATAAGTCAGTTGCCAAAGGACAAAAACTATATGAAATATGAAATATTAAAGGAAGAAATTTTGATATGTTTTCCAATATGGATTGACCTTGAAAACATTATGCTAAATAAAACAAGGCAGACACACAGAAAGCGTGTATGAGGTCCCTAGAAGTCAAATTCACAGACAGAAAGTACAACAGAGGTTGCCAGGGACTGGGGTGAAGGGGAGTGAAGAGTAAGTGTTTAATGGGTGTAGGGTTTTAGTTTTGCAAGCTAGAGTCCTGTGGATGGAGGGTGTTGATGGCTGCAGCAACATGATGAGTGTATTTTAAAACACTGAACTGCACGTACACTTAAAAATAGTTAAGATGGTAATTGTAATGTTATATTTATTTTACCACAGTTAATTTTTTAAGCTGCCCCCACCAAACAAGTCTGTTGCAACTCTAACAAGAAAATGAATTAGAAGTTTCTGCCCATGAAGAACTGTGATAAATGTCTTTTTTTTGGCAGACACACTGCCTTCCATGCTGATTTTTAAGAAAATGATTTTTTAAGTAAGAAAAGGTCCATCAGTTCAACAAGCAGATGTCGCAATTCTCATCCTGGCGTCTTGGAGTTCTTGCCTCCCCAGGCACCAGACCAAACATCCCTGCCCAACATTCATCACAATTTTAAACAATTGTCCTGACAACCTCACAGCCTTGGAGCTTAATTCAAGCCACCTGGGGGGTGCTGGGAGCTGCCTGAGTTAAATGCCTCCGGACATCCTGGCCCTTCTCCCATTGCCAGGCAACAGTAACCATGGTAACCCTCCTGCCTGGTTTGGAGTAGATTCAGTCTAAGTAGCCACAGTTAAATCACTCAGAGTCCCCGCATGCTCAAAAGTGAGAAAAGTCAAAGGTTACCTATTTTCTTTTATATGGAAGCTTTGTGCTGGAAAGAATCTTAGAGGACATGTCATGCAAGACCCCCATGTGAAAAATGTTTAAAAAACTGACACACATAAAATGTAAGCAATTTACCCAGGGTCATACAGTCTGGGTGAGATCAGAGAAACCCAAGAAGCTTGCTTTTCATTCTGGGGCGTTTTCTACCATTCTGGTGCCTAGAGACTTCCCTCTTGTCATGTCACTCACAGCACATGGTGCTTCTGAGCCTGGAAGTCCCAGAACCCTAAAGCAATAGATGCTTCACTCAACGCTAAGATCCAATGAGGTTAATTTGGTCTCTAGCCAAGCCCAAGGAGACACAGGAAGACAATGCGGTCTGGCTCTTCCACCCAAACCCCCAAGGTTCCTGTTGACAAGAGTCCCAGAGGCACCTTGAGGTGGTAAAGATTCCTCCCGCCTCTCTGTGAATCTTTCCAATCCCTGGAAATTTCTTCTCCAAAATAATGCTAGGGAACAGAAAAGACCCCTCAGGTTGTCACTCAATTTTGAAGTGTCTCATAGCCCTCAAGTCTATCCTAGATTCGTCCAGGTTTGTAGCAGGGGGCTGCCCAACACTCTCCTGAGACCGAATCCTCACTGGGATATGTATTTGTTAATATATATATATATATATTTTTTTTTTTTTTTTTTGAGTTGAAGTATCGCTCTTGTTCTCCAGACTGGAATGCAATGGCATGATCTCGGCTCACTGCAACCCCGCCTCCCGGGTTCAAGCAATTCTCCTGCCTCAGCCTCCTGAGTAGCTGGAATTGCAGGCGCCTGCCACCATACCCAGCTAATTTTTGTATTTTTAGTAGAGACAGGGTTTCACCTTGTTGGCCAGGCTGCTCTCGAACTCTTTTTTTTTTTTTGAGACAGAGTTTCACTCTTGTTACCCAGGCTGGAGTGCAATGGCGCGATCTCGGCTCACCGCAACCTCCGCCTCCTGGGTTCAGGCAATTCTCCTGCCTCAGCCTCCCGAGTAGCTGGGATTACAGGCACGCGCCACTATGCCCAGCTAATTTTTGTATTTTTAGTAGAGACGGGGTTTCACCATGTTGACCAGGATGGTCTCGATCTCTTGACCTCAGGTGATCCATCCACCTCAGCTCCCAAAGTGATGGGAGTACAGGCGTGAGCCACTGTGCCCTCCGTATTTGTTATTTTTTGAGGGTAAATCACTCTCTCGGCAGCCTCAACTCCCCACCCTGGATAGCGAGCACAGTGCCCGCAACCAGTAAGTGGTGAGCAGCTGTCACGGAAGAATAGGTCCCAGCAGTAATGCTCATCCTTCCCTTATCAACAAAGGCTTATGTTACTGCACTGGGTAAGGCCACCTCCAATCAGCACAAGCTGCAGCCCAAAGCCCTCTCTCCTTCCCAGGGGCAGACATGGGCATGAGGCACAAATGGAATCTGGAAGCACTGTCACTGAGCCTTTCTTCCCGGGCCTGTGCCAGTTGATGGACTGAAGTGGGAACATCTGCAGAGGGCAGTGAGTCAGTGCAACCTACCGTGATCCTTCACAAGCGCTTCCATCTCCTCCTGGATGCCCTTATGCCACTCGGTGATGTCCACGTGCAGAGAGTAGTCGCAGCAGGACTTGCTGTCGGCCCATTCCCTCCACTGGTCAAAGGCAGCAAGCAGGCTTGTCCCAGGCTCAGGAACCACATGGTCAACTGGAAAGAAACAGACATGTGTCGTCATCACCAAAAGCCTCAAGGGCCGTGAGTCAGCAGGTATTTTCCCATTTGAACCCTGAATAAGGGCTTCTTGGGTTCAAAATTGAGATGGTGATCTCTACAACCAGCTTCTAAGAATCCATGCAACCCAGCTGATTATCCAAGAGAGAGAAAGCAGAAAGCAGAAACTTGGCACTGGATGATGTCTCCAGTGAAACCAGGCATGCACTGCCCAGATCTGATTTCCCAACCCAAAACCCCTGAAAGCTCAAGCGTTGGGTGCATTTCACGGACAATCAGTCCTTATAGACAGCCGCAGTGTCAAATGGCAGGGGAGCAGCCAAACCCTTCTTTGTGCTGAAAGCAGCTTATGAGACGCCCTCCACCAGACAGCAGGGAACTTGAAGGGGCTGGAGCAGAGCCACACGGACTGGGCTTTTCAAAAGTTCCCGGGCATTACCTGCTCTCTCATTACTGCTCATATTTCTGAAGCATAATACCACTTTGTAATTTAAGGGAAATCTCTCATCTTAAGAGTTCAAAGTGTTTTAAGACCACAGTCATTGTTATATTACTATGGAGGTAGGCTGATCTGGAAGACAGAGGACTTTGGATGCAAGCTGACCTGAGATGCTTTCCTAGCTCCATCATTCACCCACAAGGTGTCCTTGGGTAAATGCCTTTATTTCCACTGTCCTAATTTCTGTGCTGGTTTAAAATGGGGATAATATTACCTAGCACATACATTTGTTATGAGAATTAAAGGAGACAGCGTATCTATCAATCTTATGTCATTCCCCAATTTAAATGCTCCCAAGGCTTCCCCCACTCTTCAGATAAAGATTAAAGTCCCAGTAAAGTGTGCAAAATCCTGCCCAGTGTGGCCCTAGTGACCTACCTCTATAACATCTCTGGACCATCTCTCCCCTGTACCCTGCTCTCCAGCTACATGGACCATTTTTCAGTTCCTAAAATATCTACCTGCTGCATCCCACCACAGGGCCTTTGCACCTGTTACTATCTCTCCTAGGTCGTAGAGAGCTCTCGCCCTGTTAACATGATGGCAGGAGGGTTACCAGGACTATTCTTCCCCATCTTCTGCACACAAGAACTAAAATACAAACTGAAATGATTTGTCCAAGGTCAAATCGAACTTGTGCAACAATAAAAATAAAAACCAGGACTCGACACTTAAAGCAATGAATCATTCTTCCTAAATGTTAGATTTTGTACACTCAGGTAAGCAGTTCTGAGCTAAGAAAACGTCAGCCCATGTAATGCTAAAGAGCTCAGATTTCTGAAATGGATCAAATCTTGAAGAGGCTGCTAAATTCTGATCAACTGGGCTTGGTTTCATAATATCAGAAACATAGTCATTGCACTTTGGGAGGCCGAGGCAGGAGGATCACTTGAGGTCAGGAGTTTTGAGACCATCCTGGCCAACATGGTGAAACTCTGTCTCTACTAAAAATACAAAAATTAGCTGGGCGTGGTAGCGTACGCCTATAGTCTCAGCTACTAGGGAGGCTGAGGCAGGAGAACTGCTTGAACCTGGGAGGTGGAAGTTGCAGTGAGCCAAGATGGCACTACTGCATTCCAAAGCCTTGGCGACAGGGCAAGCCCTTGTCTCAAATATATATATATATGTGTGTGTGTGTGTGTATATATATATATATATAGCCATCTAAGCTGAATTTTCTTTTGACAAAATTTACCTTTTTGTAAGTATCAGAGTATGTAATTAAATGGGTACAAGCATACCTGGTATCTGTAATATCGATAATGTTATCTAATTAAAACAAAAATGATGTCTACTTTAAATGCAAGTTTATTCCATCAGTAAAATGCTAACATAGAAAACTTGACAAAAAAATTCCAATTTTTCTTAAGTTGTATGTCCCCTCCATCAAAAAAAAATTAAAAAAAAAAAAAAAGGAAAGAAAACCACACAAATATCACTGTGTAGCAATCAGTTTGGGCAGGATCTCCCTACCCACCCCCCTGGCTGCATCTCTTATCCTCCTACAAATCACCCTTCAGAAGCAGGTAGAAGGATCTTAAACTTTTAATCAGACATTGCCTTTCCCCTTATTAAATCCTTCAGTAGCTGTCTACCGTCCTTAGAGTACAATTCAAACTCTTTCCCTTGGTCCCGTCAGATCCGGTCCTAGCTGATTTCTCCCAGGTACTCGCTTTCCCTGACCTGCTCACCTGCAATGGCCATCCCAGCCATTCTTCACTTTGACCTGCCCAACTCCTGGGCAACTCCAAGCCTGTGCACAAGCAGCTCCTCTCTCTGGAAACCCATTCCCCTCGCTCTTTACTTAGGCATCTCTTCATCCTTCTCCCTGGCGCTATATGTCACCATCCCAGGGTTGCATCATTTCTGAATCAGTTTCACTCATTCACTGTCTAACCCCTGACTAGAATGCAAACTCCCTCCGACCAGGGACTAAACGCCTAGATCAGGCAAGAGCCAAATGAATGCTCTAAATAAGTGATGGAACGTTTCCTTCCAGCTCTGACATTCCACTTGCAATCAGGTCAAGCAGCAAAGGAGGCACTCTCCTGGGAACCGGACCAGCTCTTCCTGCGGCAGAGACCCTCCCCTCAAAACTGCCCTGCCAGACCCTCCCTTATGGAAATGCATTCCTTTCACTGGCCAGCAAGGGGAATGAGTGGAGAAAATAATTTTTTTCTAATGATATGATTCTTTGAGTTGAACATTTCAAAAATACAGAAAACTTTAGGGCAAGTAATTAATCCCATTATCACCATCACCCCAAAATCAACCTATTCAAATTTGGGTATATTTTTGCTGTCTTTTTTCCATGTATTATACCTTATTCTATTTCTTTCTTTATAGTCCACTTTCTTCCCCCAAGAAGTTTTAAGGTAGTTTATAGAGATACATAAAATACAAGAAAATTTGACAAACCAAAAAGATTAATACAAGATAAAGTGGAAGAAAAATAATGGAAAATCAGGAATGAGGCATGTATGTATGTGTATATATGTACATGTGTATGTATGTGTGTATACGTGTTGTAAAATATGAGTATGTATATGTGGATACAAGTGTGTATGTACATATGTGTGTGTTTGTATAGATAAATATATGACATTTAGTCTTATACACTGGCTAAATTCAGAGTTAGGCTCTCTAGCCAATGTAAATAAGGAAGCCTGATGTGTTCAACATATCTACTTCCTTTATGATTAAAAAAACAAATCCCTCCTACGAAGGGTAAGTACTAGTGACACTAAGACCCACATGCTCATAGTCACTGAATAATCCTTTCCTTATCTTGATTTATGACTTTTAAAAATACTTTATTATTGTTATTAGATACATCTAATAATATTTTAAATTCATGCGTACCTTACGAAGAGACAACACCAGGTTCCGTTCCTGGGCTATTTTGCTCCATTCATCTCAATCAGTACTAAATAGAAGAGCTTTTTGATACATTTTAATATCTGGTAGCAAAAGCTCACTTGAGGCCAGGAGTTCAAGACCAGCCTGGGCAACATGATGAAACCTCGTCTGTACTAAAAATACAAGTTGACTGGGCATGGTGGCAGCTGCCTGTAATCCCAGCTACTCAAGAGGCTGAGGCAGGAGAATTGCTTGAACCCAGGAGGTGGAGGTTGCAGTGAGCTGAGACTGCACCATTACACTCCAGCCTCGGCGACAGAGCAAGACTCTGTCTCAAAAACAAAAAACAAAAAAAAATGGGAGAAAAAAAAAGCTCATTTCCTTCATAAGACTTTCTCCCCTTTAACTTAGGCCAAGGCACTGATTACCATTGCAAGGTTCAAGCAAGCCATCTAAAGCCTTGCAGCCATCACCACAACCTAGTTTTAGAACATCACCAGAAAAGAAAGTGTGTACCCACCTGCAGTCACTCCCCACTCCCTCCTAGCCTGCGACCCCAAGCCCCTGGCAACCACTAATCTACTTTCTGTCTCTGCCCCACTCACCCTTAGACAACGTGAAGAGGGTGACAGGCAAGGACAACTTCAGGCTGATGACAGGACCCATGATCCTACACCCCAATGATGTGTCATCAGTAACCTGATGCTAGACTCCTCAGACTTCAGGGTGCACAATAATGTCACGAGTGTTCGCTAAAACACAGGTTCTGGCCATGTGCAGTGGTTTATGCCTATAATCCCAGCACTTTGGGAGGCCGAGGCAGGAGGATCGCTAGATCCCAGGAGTTCAAGACCAGCCTGGGCAACAAAGCAAGACTCTATCTCAAAAAAAATAAAATAAAATAAAAATAAAACACAGGTTCCCAAACCTTGCCCCAGAGTTTCTGATGCTGCAGGTCCAGACTGGGACCCAGTAATCTGCATTTCTACTCAGCAACTCGGGAGCTACTGAGTCTGCCTTGAACCACCTTGAGCATCACTAACCGAGTGCAAATCTTTTCCCAAAACTTCTCCCTCCACCTCCATTCACTCCTGCCCATTTTACCACAAAGGGCCTGTTTACTACACAACAGCATCATCACTTACAAAAAATAGCACAGTCCCTGGCTGTAATCCCATGGCTTCCTTCCACATCCAAAATCAGCTCCGGGGGTTATAAACCCTTGGAAAACTCAGGACCCGGACACAGCTGAGCACTTCATGACACTCAGAAACATGTTCACGAAAAGCTTCCACGTGTTTTCCCACAGTTCTCTTTCCACAGAAGCTCTCCTGGGAAAAGCCGCTCCAAGGGAACAGGACGGAATGTCATACTGACTTCCGGAGGGAGCAGGGTCCCCACTGAAGACACAAGCCTGAAAATGACTTGCACAGAACTCACAGGCCTTTCCTCTGGTGACCTCCCTGAGCTGTCAGCCCCTGCAAGAGGGCAGCCATGGCAACCCGGCTATACCAGCAGTGAGAAGAAAATGGGCTTGCAGGTCAAGGAGCCCCCAAATCTAGGTTTGGCTGCAGCACGTCCTCACTGTGGTTTAGCCTTTAGGAACCTCCATTTCTTCACTTATAAAAACACAGGCGGCCGGGTGCGGTGGCTCATGCCTATATTCCCAGCACTTTGAGAGGCTGAGGTGGGTGGATTACAAGGTCAGGAGTTTGAGACCAGCCTGGCTAACATGGTGAAACCCCATCTCCACTAAAATACAAAAACTGAGCTGGGCATGGTAGCGTGCGTCTGTAGTCTCAGCTACTGAGGAGGCTGAGGCAAGGGAATCCCTTGAACTTGGGAGGTAGAGGTTGCAGTGAGCCGAGATCATGCCACTACAATCCAGACTGGCAACAGAGTGAGATTCCACCTCAGAAAAAAAAAAAAATGTCAAAAGGCCCTACCTTTTTTTTTTTAACAGTTTTATTGAGATATAATTCACATACTATGCAATCACTCATTTAAAGGGTATAACTCAATGACTTTTAGTACACTCACAGAGCTTTACAACCATTGCAACAATCTAATTTTAAAACATGAGCCAAAGAAGAAACCTGCTACCCACTTAGAGTCACTCCCCACTCCCTCCTACCCCCGCTACTCCCTCCTACCCCCGCTACTCCCTCCTACCCCCGCTACTCCCTCCTACCCCTGCTACTCCCTCCTACTCCTGCTACTCCCAAACCCTAGCCACCAAGAATCTACTTTCTATCTCCACAGATCTGTTTATTCGGGACATTTCCTATAAACGGAATCACATAAAATGCAGTCTTGCATGTCTGGCTGCTTTCACTTGGCATCATGTTGTCAAGGTTCATCCGTGCTGAAGCGAGAATCGGTGCTTCATTCCCTTCCTGCCTCGAGAGGTTCCCTATTTTTCTGCATTTTGGATATTAGCAACCGTGTGAGACACAAAGTACATAAGCTGCTCCCTAAAACTTCAAATAGAAGACCGCTTTGGAGTCTGTAGTATTTAAATGACCCTACTTTTAAAATTTTTTTTCTTTTATCCTTTTTCTTTTGTTGAGAAGGGGCCTCGCTCTGGCGCCCAGACTTGAGTGCAGTAGCGAAATCACAGCTCACTGCAGTCCTGACTTCCTGGGCTCAAGCCATCCTCCCACCTCATCCTCCCAAGCAGCTAGGACCACAGGCGTGCGCCACCACACCTGGCTAATTTTTTTTATTATTATTATCATGTGTAGAGACGAGGTCTCACTATGCTGCCCAGACTGGAACTTTTTCTTTTTAAAACTCACTGTAGACTCACATGCAGTTGTTTTTTGTTGACTTTTTCTTTTTTTTTTTTTTGAGATGGAGTCTTGCTCTGTCGCCAGGCTGGAGTGCAGTGGCGCAATCTTGGCTCACTGCAACCTCCGCCTCCTGGGTTCAAGCGACTCTTCTGCCTCAGCCTCCAGAACAGCTGGGACCACAGGCATATGCCACCATGCCCAGCTAATTTTTTTTTTTTGTATTTTTAGTACAGACAGGGTTTCACCATGTTGGCCAGGATGGTCTCGATCTCTTGACCTCGTGATCCACCCACCTCGGCCTCCCAAAGTGCTGGGATTACAGGCGTGAGCCACTGTGGACAGCTGACTCACATGTAGTTGTAAGAAATGACACAGAGAGAGCCTTCATATCCTTCACCTCGTTTCCCCCAAAGGAAACAACTTACCTAACTATAGTACAATTTTACAGCCACACTGATACAGAATCCAAGACCCCGAATTTTTAAAGGGCTAGGGCTGGCAGTATTTCTGATAAGGTCTCAAGAGGCCCCTTTGTAATTAAAACACAGGGATGTCAAAAATGCCATCCCTGCAGTTCCAGTTCTGGAATTGAAGCAGACGAGCAGGTACCACAGTCTGTAAATCAGCTGGGGGTTATGCACATGGAGCAGGAGGGAGGAGAGAGGATGGGAAGCCCTCATTGAGCCTGTGATCTCACCTCGATGTTATACCCATGGAGCATGAGGGAAGAGGGAGGATGGGAGCCCTCATTCAGCCCTGTGATCCCCCCTCGGGGTTATACCGGTGGAATGGAAGGGGAAAGATGGGGAACCCTCACTCAGCCCTGTGACCCCACCTTAGGTCTATACCAGTGGAGCAAGAGGGAAGAGGGAGGATGGGGAGCCCTCACTCATCCCTGTGATCCCCTCCCTTCAGCCTCTGAAGCAAGGAAGGGCAGATGCTGAAGCTCCTGTCATCAGTGCACACACCTTCCCCTGCTCCCTGGACACTTACTCTATCAGCACTGCCCATCTCCAGGATCCTATTCTAAATAGTCACAGCCCCATTCTCCAGCCCCATTCCCTGCTTTTCAATGTGTGTGCATCAGCTTCTCCCTTTTTCGTCTCAGACAAATGAATCGGCTTGAATTAAAAGCAAACCATCAGGGAGGCAGTAACACGAGCCACCCACTGGCTTATCTACGTCGCTTTTCTGAGCTGGCATCTACCCTGCAAAATGCCGGGCGACCTCATCCACCAGGGAGGGAATGGCTTTTGTTGGAGAAGAGATAAGAGCTTTTGTGGGTCATGCTTGGCAGTTAGGATAGAGTGGTTTTGCTCTCAAAAAAAAAGCAAAAAAGGAGGAGAAAGCACCTGCCCCTGAGAATTTAAGAGGTACCCACTGAAGAGGCACTACTGGAAAGACCAGAGCCAGATGCCTGGGGTCCAGGCCAGTTCTGCCACTTCCTCACCACGTGACTTAGGCAATAAGTTCAAACTCTCAGAGCTTCAGATTCCTCAACCACGAAATGGGACTAATAATTAACTCAGGGTTCTAGGGTGTTGTAAATGAGGGAATATGGGAAGAGCATCTGCTACATAGATGTGGCTTGATAAACACCCCCAGGAAGACAAAGCTATGTTCCTTTGTAATAAAAATGGCCATGCATAAAACACTGTGTAGTATTTAGGTGCCTCTAAAGCACATGCCACCTTGCAGGGTAAACTACTTGCCTTGTGCAAATACACTGTTTCTCCCACAATGCTGAAGAAGCCTTTTCCTAAGAGCTATAACTATTTAGAATGTCTGTGCCTGAGTTTTTTCACCTATGAAATAGCAAAAATAACACACATCCCAGCATTTTTTATCCGTGTTCAATAAGATGGTGTCTGTAAACTATAAAAGGCACTGTTCAAATATGACCAACTACCATCGTTTTCTTCTGTCTAGAAGCAAGCAGGGGAACTGGTATACAGAAGGTGCTCAGTGCACACAGGCCAGACCAACCATCACACCTGCCTCTGGCCAACTTTAGCCTCTTCCTCCAAGGGGCGCAGCCATGGAGCTATGTGACTGAATACACCAACCTGAGAACCCCGGCACCCACTGAAGTCCCAGGAGTACCCAGCTCTCACATGGGTCCTCCATGCAGACTCACAGTGTCTGGATTTTAAACTCCAGCCCTCCTAAAGAATGGGGAGGGGCACCTTTGGTTAGTACACACCAATGAAATGACTAACTGTAATGTAAGGGTAAGTCACAAACAATGAAAGATGAGAGTAATAGTAAAAACCATTCTGATTTATTCAGCACTGCCTGAGTGTCTGGTATTACTCTAAGCATCTTCCACAGATTCTCTTATTTAATCCTCACAAGAGCCCCCTGAGCTGAGCCAGGGTTGGCCCTAGTTTTCAGCTGAACAGACAGACAGTGAGATTAAGTAACCCGCTCACATTACTTAAAAGGCACCAGACACACGCCCTGTGCCTCCAGCAGGTAAGGCTCTTGGCAGAACTCTAGACAGTGGTCAACACGTGGCCTTAGCCAGTGCAGCCACTGACTGGCAGAGCTGGAATCTGACCCCAGGACGTGCGATCGAAAGACAGTGGGAAGGCTGGTTAACTGAGAAGTGAAATGCAGTCTTATCCCTTCATATATTATAACTAAAGCAAGTGACCCAATTCAATAAACAGATAGGAAAACGGTGTCCTTAGCCTAAGGGCTGCAGCATGTGAACAAACGTTCTTCACTGCTTGGACCTTCAGGCACTTGAGTAGTCCTCTCCTTTCTCTTTCCTACACCTCGTTTAACATAAGTTTGCTTTTCAAACGAAAGCAATATCTTCATATAAATCAAGTGGAGCTATCGGCCATTGTTCAGCATCTAGCAAGCCCTGCTAGACTGACTGTGACTGATTCTGAGGGGAGTAAGAGTTAAGGGAAGATCTGGTAAAATGCTTATAAAACAAACAACTTCCTTTAAGTGATCTGGTGATCAGCCAACTTTGGAGGAAACAAGACATAGAAGAGATAAACTGTGCCCTTAAAATGCCAACAATCTAGTTAGGGAAGACAAAAACACTAAAAGATACGAAAGGGGTACGGATAAAATGATTCTGGGGGACCCTCCGGCTACTCCCTGTCCCCACCCCTCTCTTCTCATCGAGCTATGGAGGAGCTGAATGTTGCTGATGCCCCACTTTCTCACTCCCATTTCCTTCTGGCCCACTGCACCCATCCTGCTGCTGCCTGCAGCCTGTCCCTGCCACATCCCAGCTCTGTTCCCTCCCTGTCTGCTCAGCTCCCGGACAGCAATCATGCAAATCTACCTCCTACGTCTCGAAAGAATCTTCCCCTGGCTCCTGTTCCTCCACCCTCATTTTCTTTATTTTTAATTTTTTTATTATTCATTTACTTACTTATTTATTTTTTGAGACTGAGTCTTGCTCTGGAGCCCAGACTGGAATGCAGTGGCACGATCTCAGCTCACTGCAACCTCCACCTCCCAGGCTCAAGTAATTCTCCTGTCTCAGCCTCCTGAGTAGCTGGGATTACAGGCATGTGCCACCACACCCAGCTAATTTTTGTATTTTTAGTAGAGACAGGGTTTCACCACATTGGCCAGACTGGTCTTGAACTCCTGACCTCAGGTGATCTGCCCACCTTGGCCCCCCAAAGTGCTGGGATTACAGGTGTGAGCTACCATGCCAGGACTATTTTTTGTTATTTTTTTGAGACAGGGTCTCGTTCTGTCACCTGGGCTGGAATGCTGTTGTGCAATCATGGCTGACTGCAGCCTTAACCTCCAGGGCTCAGGCAATCCTCCCACCTCAGCCTCCCGAGTAGCTGGGACCACAGTCACATGCCACCATGCCCAGTTAATTTCTAATTTTTTGTAGAGAAAGGGTCTCCCATGTTGCCCAGGCAGATCTCAGACTCCTGGGCTCAAATGATCCTCCTACCTTGGCCTCCTCAAGTGCTGGGATTACAGGCATGAGCTACCATGCTCCTCTTGCCCTCATTTTCAATGCTCATCCGGGAGGTCTGTCCCATTCATAAGATTTCACTCACACTCCTGACACTTATTCAAAAGTCCCGAGCCAAGGTTCTCAATAGCAGAACGGCAGGGCCTTCCCTGGCTGGTAGGCATGGGGCTCCTGATCTCTCACTCACCTCTAATGTTTCCTCTCTTCTCCCTCCTGGCCACACCTTCTCCGTCCTTCCTGACCTCCTTCCTCCCATCCCTCAGGATTCAGTCTTCCTCATCACCAGTTCTGGCCTCAGCACTCACTCGTGGATGGACCTGAGATGGAGGACCCTCTTTAGTCTCAGGAAAAACCCCACGGTGTGCAGCTGAAGCAAGTGGGCCTCACCAGTGACTGTACCTGCCAGGACGGCAGGTACCCACTGCCCAAAGGGAGCCACTCATCCTGAAGCCTAGAGTGGGCCCCTGGAGCTGCCCACACCTGCAGCCCATACCCTGCCCACTGCTTCCTTTCTCATTGCCTGGGCCCTGGAATGAGGATGTCCTTCCTTCCAGGCTGCTGAGAGAGCACCTGGGAAGCCAGAGAGTCAGAGCTGGAGACGGTGGGTGAGGAAGGAGAGGCAGGGAGGAGGCAGAGAGAAGGCCCAGATTCTAAACCCACTGTAATGTCACATTCTCAAGATGATGCTGCAGAGGCATCTTGGGCTTTCCACCCCATTTTCCTGGAAGAACACAGGCACAACCCCAGCTCTGCATGGCAGGGAAACATGTCCACCTCTCTTCAGAAAGCTTCAAAAACAGGAATGGGACAGTTGAACCATTTTAGAATTTCATATACGTTTACATTTATTTGATAGCATAATATCAACCTCATATATAGTTTTTTTTTTTTTTTCCTATTTTTGAGACAGAGTCTCACTCTGTCACCCAGGCTGGAGTGCAATGGTGCGATCTTGGCTCACTGCAGCCTCCGCCTCCTGGTTTCGAACGATTCTCCTGCCTCAGCCTCCCGCGTAGCTGAGACTACAAGTGCCTGCCACCATGCCCGGCTAATTTTTATATTTTTAGTGGAAAAGGGGTTTCACCATGTTGGTCAGGCTGGTCTGGAACTCCTGACCTCGTGATCTGCCTGCCTTGGCCTCCCAAAGTGCTGGGATTACAGGCATGAGCCACCACGCCCAGTAAGATATAGTTTTTTTAAGTGATTCACAAAGTGTTACCTTATCTGATGCTCAAACAAGGTAGGCAGATCCTTACATCACAGATGCAGAGCCTGGGGGCCATAGACCTTGCCTGCTGCTGTGTAGACAGAAGGTGGGAGCTCAAACCCCAACCTGGGAGCTCTTGGCACATGCCTCCTTCTACAGCTTAAAGCACCGCCTCCTTCTTGGCATGTCTATGAACAGCAGTCACCTCAGTGGTCCATCCCTAAATCCTTTCTGTCACTAGAAACACACAAGATCACTTAAGTGGATAACTAATGACCTTAACCCAGTGTGCATAAGAGAAAGCCAATTCAGGGCAGCAGATAGTGAGCTTGTCAGTGTTTTGGCACCTCCTAAAACTCTTCTCTGAGGTGTGGTATAGCTTGTTCATGGGCTCCCTGCATTCAAAATCAAAGGCCAGGCTACGCTGGGTGTGGTGGTTCACGCCTGTCATCCCAGCGCTTTGGGAGGACGAGGTAGGTAGATCACCTGAGGTCAGGAGTTCGAGACCAGCCTGACCAATATGGTGAAACCCTGTCTCTACTAAGATTACAAAAATTAGCCGGGCATGGTAGCAGGCACCTATAGTCCCAGCTACTCGGGAGGCTGAGGCAGGAGAATCGCTTGAACCGGGGAGGCAGAGGTGGCAGTGAGCCAAAGTCGGGCCACTGCACTCCAGCATGGGCGACACAGCAAGACTGTATCAGAAGGAAAAAAAAAGGCCAAGCTAATGAAATCTGGGTGTGGTGGTGAAGGGCCAACACCACCAAAGGAAAATGTGCAAATCCTCTAAGAGTGATGAGCCCAGTGCTGAGCAGAAACTCGCTCCCTAGCTCACAAAACCAGATGGAGGGAATGAGGGTCTTCCAGCCCATGTGCAGGCAGCAAGGGGTCAGTGTTCCAAGCATGCCCCCACCTCCAGAGCCAGTCCTGAGCCCCAGAGTGTCCCTCCCTGCCAGGAATGGCTTTACTTCAAAACTAGGACTGGGGCATTTGTTCTCCGCTAACACACAGATCGGTCGTGCATGGTCTGAGCACTGTCTGCAAAGAAGGTTTCATCAAACCCTGAGTCCTGAACATGAATCTGTAGGAGCAATGATAAACAACAAAAGTATTTCAAGAATTTTTTTTTTTTCTTTAACTCAGGTTGGAGTGCAATGGCACGATCTCAGCTCACTGCAGCCTCAACTTCCTGGGCTCAAGTGATCTTTCCACCTTGGCCTCCCTAGCAGCTGGAAGGCCAAGCTAATATTTTTTAGTACAGATGGGGTTTCACTATGTTGCCCACACTGGTCTCAAACTCCTAGGCTCAAGCGATCTGCCCACCTCAGCCGCCCAGCCTCAAGGACTTTGTACACATGAATCTAGCTTACTGATATTAACAAGTCTGGCAGATTCTACCCGAAAAAACTATTTGCAGCTGGAATCGGGTTGATTAAAGGACACTAAGAAATTATTCAATCATCTTATGATTGAATATTCAATCATTTTATGAATCTGAAACTCAGAAATGTTTCAAGCATTTCTAAAAGATGCATAATCAGATATAACAATAACCAGAATTAAGTCTCCAGGTCTGCATCTTAAATCTGTACTGTTTTCTTTACTTTTTTTTTTTCTTTTTTGTAACAGGAAAAATATTACCTATAATCCCACTTACCAAATAATAACTACTAATCTTTTTCTTTTTTTTCTTTTTTGTTTTTTAGAGACACTCTCACTGTCACTCAGGCTGGAGTACAGGGTGCAATCTCGGCTCACTGCAACCTCCACCTCCCAGGTTCAAGTGATTCTCCTGCCTCAGCCTCCCAAGTAGCTGAGATTACAGCATGCACCAGCACGCCCTATTAATTGTTTGTATTTTTAGTAGAGACAGGGTTTCACCATGTTGGCCAGGCTGGTCTTGAACTCCTGATCTCAGGTGATCTGTCCACCTGGGCTTCCCAAAGTGCTAGGATTACAGGCATAAGCCACCGTGCCCAGCCCCATGCTCACTGTCAATCACAGAGTTTTTTTTTTTTCTTAATACCACATTATCTTAGAGTCTTCCTAATTCAATCTCTAATGGGAGCCATTCTTGCTGAGAATCCACCATCATTTCCTTAACCGTTTCCCTGAGGAAGAACCTGTAGGTTTCTTCCAAATTTCCTCTATTATACATGTTATCATTAACATATTCATACAAGTAACTTTCCCCCTATTTTAAATGGTTTTCTCTGGAAAGTCCTAGGGTAGGGAATATGGTTCTTCATACAGAAGGCCACATTGTGTTCCAAATGTGTCACCACTTCACTCTGCCACCAGCAGTGCAGCAGGGTGTCACCCCAGATAGCGCTGCTATTGCCACTTTCTTTGCTTACTATCTAAGCGGGTAAAACACAAGCTCTTTTCACTATGCCAGGCTGTCTGTTTCAGATACATGGCCACCTTCCAAGACCCAACCAGGGGACTGAGTCCTACATGAGAGATCAGATCAACCAGCCATACAAAGAAGTTACTGACAATTTCACAACCACATGATTAAATGGCTCTGGCCACCATCTTAGGTCTAGCGCCCTCTCAACCCTTCTCTTAGCTTCATCAACCTGAGCCCTAAGCGATTCCCAGCTCAGGCTGCCTTGTTAGGCATCCCCAAACCAGGCCAGGCAGCAGCAGCAGCTCTGGAGTCCGGCCCCAGCCCCAGGCGCCTGAGTCCCTCTTCCCAGGTCCAGGGAGAAGCTGTGCTTTGTCTCAGCTCCATGTTTATGTTCACAGACAGACACTTCATAGGAAATGCCATCCCTCCAGCAGGATGACGAAATCATGGCCTGGGGAGAAGGCAAGGAGAGCCAATTTGGTTACAATGCAAAGCTGCAAACTTTAGGTCCATGCAGAATTCCTCCAAGAGATGTTGAAATCCTTGGCTGAGCATGGAGCGACATTTCTGATTCCTGTAACTAGGCAGGCATTCTGAGTCTGAAAAGAAGCCACGTTTGCAGCACCTCAGATCCCTTCCACCAGGGAGAAACACAAACTTGGCTTCTGGTGAGTGTGTGGCATTTCATTTCTGGAATTCCTCTGGGCCTTCCAAAGTCCCAAGAAGTGACTTCTCCTGGACCCACCAGCACCATGTTCTCCGGAGACCTCACAGGCCCTCAAGCCTGCTGGCTCTCAAATACCCAGCTTAGACAAGGGGGCCTCAACTCCACCATCTGAAGAGCTGGGCTGAAACATTCTCTCACTAATGAAAGAAAGGCTAAAGAGCCAGTAGAAACTGTGTGTATGAGAACAGCATCCAGTGATGCCATAACTGTCCCCTGGGAACTTTCTGGAACAAGGACAGGACAAAAAGCCACGGTGAATCTACTACAGAGGCTCAGGGCTTTGGCTCCAGAGCTCACCTGTCTGGGTAGAATCCTGGCTGTACCACTGACTAGTTCTAGGTCCCTGGGCAAAGTACTTAACTAACGCCTTGGTGCCTCCCCAGCTGCAAAATAGAAATAGCAACACTGCCTACCTCGCAGGGCACGGTGGCTCACGCTTGTAATCCCAGCACTTTGGGAGGCCAAAGCGGGTGGATCACGAGGCCAAGAGATCGAGACCATCCTGGCCAAGATGGTGAAACCCCATCTCTACTAAAAATACAAAAATTAGCTGGGCGTGGTGGTGCCAGCTACTCGGGAAGCTGAGGCAGAAGAACTGCCTGAACCCAGGAGGAAGGGGTTACAGTGACCTGAGATCACGCCACTGCACTGCAGCCTGGTGACAAAGTGAGACTCCATCTCAGAAAAAAAAAGGAAAACAAGTATGAACTTTGAAGTCAGAAAGCCTGAGTTTGTACCCCAGCTCTCCCACAGCTAGCTACAGAACCTTAGGATTCTTTACCCTGTCTGGGCTTCAGGTTTCTTATCTGTGAAATGGACCTAATAATAGTAGTTACTCACGGCGTTGTTCTGACATAGTATCTAGGAACAGCTAACAGCAGTAGGGCCTATAAAAGCATGTGTTAAATAAGTAGAAACATACTTTTGGAGTGCCTTGAGCAGATAAACCTGCTGGACATAATCCCTCCTGCAGAACTGGTATTCTCCAAGTGTTCTAGCACCTTCCAGTGCTGCTGTGGAGAGAGGAGCTGCACCCCTCCGTGTCGGGGAGAGCAGGGGATAGGCTAGGACAGAGGATTCCGATTAGGAACAATAGGGCGTGGGAAGGGACTGGATAAAGGCGTGATTGAGGGAAGGAGGGCGGAGGGCCCCGGGCATGGAACTTTGAGTCACTCATCTAGCTAACTCTTCTGCATGAAACTGAATACGATCCAAACATACAAGACAAATCTGTCCTGTTCATACAGCAAGTAGGCACTGATTGTAAAATAAGAGTAAACGCTAGAAAAAGAAGAAGTATAGAGACCCTCTGTCAACAGATATAAACAAAGACCTTTCACTTCCCAAGGCAGCCCCCAAACGCAGGACACCATGATATAAACAACCTTCCTATCAAATGGACTGTATCCAGTGGAATGTATCAAGAACAAATCAATTCATCTCCCATGTTATAAAATCAAATGCCAGTAAAAGTGCCTATCAGAGCAGGTAACACAAATGATCCCTCATTAACAGACTTCATGTCATCCCAATCAAAAGGAAAGAAACCTGATACTACAGGCTCTTACGGATCCCACAAAACATCACAACAATTACATCTCCAGCAGGCTTTGGAAAACTGAAACTCTTCATCCAAAACCCCTAGGGATACCGGGAACCGAGGCTGGGGTGGACGCCCTGGCTCTCCCCTTCCTCTCTCATGTGTGTGCCTGTGTGTGTGCACATGGGTGAGAGTGTGTACATGTGTGTGCATGCCCATTTGCGTGTGATAGGGAGGAGGTAAGGAAGGCGAGTTCCCTACTCCACTTCCTGGGTTTGAGGAAAGGCTGTTTTAAGGAAACAGAGACTTCCCAGTTTTGACCACAAAGTCTGCCAGAAATAAATTCCAGACGATGAACAAATTACAGAAAGAGTGCATTGAAGCAGTGAGTGGCAGGGACCCTGGGGGCCAGGGGACAAGTCAAAGGTGCTTCTTACAGGGGCCAGGGTCAACAATCCCTGCCCAGCCAGGCTGCACTCCGGAGAGCTCCAGCTCGGCGAGGGGCAGCAGCCAGCGGTGTCCAGCCTGATGAGGTGGCCAGAGAAACATGTGAATAACGACACTTCCTCTGTTTGTCTCAGCTTTTGGTTGCCTGGGGCTACAGGACCACAGATTCGGAGTTGGCTTGCCAAAAATAAGAGATTACAGGGCTGTACAGAACATCACAAAAAAAATAACCATCACGCCACAAGCTTCCACGTGCAAAGACTGGGTTTGACTCCGTTTTCCTTCCTGCTGGTTCCGTGCCAGGAAGGGAATCCGACTTTAAACTTCAGGCCTTGCAGCCCCCCACAGAAGAACACGCACGTATATATACAACATGCAGAACTAAATGCTCCCCAAAAGCCCAAAGCCATTGTGAATAACAGGAAAGAACAAGGAGCAAATGAATAGACAGAGTCATGATTATTTCTTACTGAAGTCTACACACAAACAAAACCCATGATCTGATGACAAAAATCTGGCTGTGCAAACACAGACCAAAATAAACGAGAGGACACTCACTCACCCGTCTATTTCAAGACATCATTTATGGGCAGACAATACATCATATAATAAAGACAAGAGTGCCTCGTTCAAATAACAGCTAGCATGTACACAGGATGCACATCAGCAAACGGACACCCACTCCACCCTTGCAGAAAAGTCGTGGCAACCGTCTCATCATGTGGAGTAAAAAAAACAGATCCCCTATTGGATTGGAACTACATTCAGAAACACAAAGCCTGAGGAGTCGGGTCTCTGTTCTGTTTATTCCAAGGTTGCACAATCCTTGCATCCCCTCCAAATAAAGTCCAGCAGGGAAGGAAAAGTCGGTGATGTCATCTGTTGACTGGGATCGCTCTAGAGCCAACATAATTTGATGGGTGTTTTCCTCCTAGAAACCTGGACTGAATTCAAAACATAACATAACATCTGAGTCTGAACTCCGGCTTAGGGCTAATGGTTCAATGGGTCTTTTTTGTCCCCAGTTGATTAGTAAGACTATGAATAAAAGCCAAAGTATCTGAACAAGAAGGTTTAAGGCTGATAAGGGACCTGTTGTTCAGGGAGCTTTTAAGTACTCTTTATAACTGTAGGGACAGCTGGGAGTCCAGGGTCCACACAGATGTCAGCCCAGCACCACTGCAAACAAATGCAAATACTTCCTCACAGGTATTTTCTCTTCCTCCTCAGGAATGATGAGGGTAAGAGATAATAATCCAGAAGCAAAGTATCCCTCAAAGGGAACTTTTGTTTTTTATAAAATTCCTCTAAGTACAAAAGTATTTCAATGCCAAAACCCTGGAACACCAGAAAGAATGGAGAAAAAACCAAAATCTTCCATGACTCATCCAATCATCCAAAAATAATCACTATTACTCTGTTGATGTATGTCTAAACAATCTTTTTTCTTCTTTTTTCTTTTTTAATTAAATAATTTTTTTTTTTTTTAAGACGGGGTTTCACCATGTTAGTCAGGCTGGTCTTGAACTCCCGACCTCAGGTGATCCACCCACCTTGGCCTCCAAAGTGCTTGGATTACAGGCGTGAGCCACCACGCCCAGCCAACAATCTTTTTTCTATCTACTTATACACATATACATTTTTTTTTTTACAAAACTAGCATCACAATGTTATATTATGTGAATTATACTTCAGAAAAGCTGTTTTTTAAAAAAGTAGTATCAAATCGGACATAATGAAATCATAGCCTGCTTATTTCCATCAATATATTGTGAACAAGGTCATATTAATATGTTTTCACCAAGCACGGTGGCTCACACCTATAATCCCAGAACTTTGAGAGGCCAAGTGGGTGTATCCCGAGGAGATCGGGACCATCCTGGCTAACACAGTGAAACCCCCTCTACTAAAAATACAAAAAAAAAAAATTATTTTTGTAATTTTTTTTTTTTGTACACATCTTTAGTCCCAGCTACTTGGGAGGCTGAGGCAGGAGAATCGCTTGAACCCAGGAAGCAGAGGTTGCAGCGAGCCAAGATAGAGCCATTGTACTCTAGCCTGGGCGACAGAGCAAGACTCTGTCTAAAAAAACAAAATTGATTTTATATATACAATATATATACAATGTTTTTTTTTCTTTGAGACAGGATATTGCTTTGTAAGTTCAGTGGCAGGATCATAGCTCACTGCAGCCGCAGCCTCAGCCTCAACCTGCCAGGCTCAAGCAATCCTCCCACCTCAGCCTCCCAAGTAGCTGGGATTATAGGCACACACAACCATGTCCAGGTAATTTTCAAATTTTTTGTAGAGACAGGTCTCCCCATGCTCTCCAGGCTGGTCTTGAAATCCTGGGTTCAAACGATCCTCCCATCTCAGTCTCCCAAAGTACTGGGGTAACAGGTGTCAGGCCCAGCCCCACAATGATTTTTTTTTTTTTTTTTTGAGATGAAGTCTTGCTCTGCGCTCTGTCACCTAGGCTAGAGTGCAGCGGTGTCTCAAATCACTGCAACCTCCACTTCCTAGGTTCAAGTGATTCTCCTGCCTCAGCCTCCCAAGTAGCTGGGACTACAGGTGTGCACCACCATGCCTGGCTAATTTTTGTATTTTTAGTGGAGATGGGGTTTCACCATATTAGCTAGGCTGGTCTCGAACTCCTGAACTCAGGCAATTCACCCACCTCAGCCTCCCAAAGTGCTGGGATTACAGCATGAGGCACTGTGCCCAGCTCCCACAATAAATACTACTATTTTCTAAAGAGGTCCTTAATTTACTATACCTGTCACCTATTTTGGTCATGTAGCTCATTTCCTGTTTTTCCTCATTATAAATAATGCTACAATTAACATCCTTAGAGTTAAATGTTTGCATGTAGATTACTCTGGGTCAAGGGGTATGAATTTTTTTGTTCACACATTTTTTTGGTGTGTGAGAGATGTAGTCTAGCACTGTCATCCACGCTGGAGTGCAATGGTGAGATCTTGGTTCACTCCAACTTCTGCCTCCTGAGTTCAAGCGATTCTCCTGCCTCAGCCTCCCAAGTAGCTGGGATTACAGGCGCCCACCACCATGCCCAGCTAATTTTTTGTATTTTTAGTAGAGACGGTATTTCACTATGTTGGCCAGGCTGGTCTCGAACTCCTGACTCATGATCCACCCGCCTCGGCCTCCCAAAGTGATGGGATTACAGGCGTGAGCCACCTGCACCCAGGCTGTTTACACATTTTTTAATGTATTTATTATACTTTAAATTCTGTGGTACATGGGCAGGATGTGCAGGTTTGTTACACAGGTATACATGTGCCATGGTGGTTTGCTGCATCCATCCCCCCCGTCATCTACATTAGGTATTTCTCCTCCAGGAAGCCTTCCAGGCCCATCCAGATGGAAACTGGCCACTGGATCTTTGGACCTGGCAGAATACTCATTGGCTTTCATCTGCTCCCTGGCATGACTTTCCAGGACCCAATCACACCTCACTATGCAAATCTGACCATCTGACTCCTCACCCAAACTCCACAAAAGTGCCAAAAAGGACCTCCATTTAAGAACCACGCACTACCGTTGAAGAGGCATTTTTTTTCATCCAAATAGTTAAGAGTGCTTTTGCTTAAAAGGGTCCATTTTTTGGGATAGGCTAGAAGGGCCCTTTAGGATGGAACTTAACACTGATTATGTGCCAGGCAGTGCTCAGTACTTTGTATATTCAACCAAATTTAAGCTGCAGAGTGACCCTGAAGTTGTATTACCAATCAGAAAACTGTGGTGCAGAATTACCATATGATGCAGCAATTCCACTTTTGGGCATACATCCAAGAGCTGAATAGATATGTGCACACCCATGTTCATAGCAGAATTATTCACAATAGCCAAAAGGTGAAGCAACCTACTTATCTATCAATCACCGGATGAACAGATAAACAGAATATGGTCTATCTATACAATGAACTCTTATCCATAAGCAAAGGGAATTCTGACACATGGGTGAACCTTGAGGCCATGCTGTGATGTTACATGCATATCTACTTCTATGAGGTTCCTAGAAGTCAAATCCACAGAAAGAAGTAGAATAGAATGGGGGCTACCAGGGGCTAGAGCAAGGTGTGAATGGGGAGTTAGTGTGTAATGGGAACGGTTGTTAAGGGTTGATGATACAGTTCTGGAGATGGACCATGGTGATGACTGTACAACAATGTCAATACACTTAATGCCACTGAACTGCCCACTCAGTAACAGTTCGAGTGGTAACATTTACGTTATGCATGTTACCACTATCAAATAAAAAAGAATGCCAGCCCGGCCAATATGGTGAAACCCCATCTCTACTAAAAAGACAAAAATTAGCCAGGCGTGGTGGCGCGCACCTGTCTTTTCAGCTACTAGGCTGAGGCAGAAGAATCGCTTTAACCCAGGAGGCAGAGGTTGCAGTGAGCCCAGATCATGCCACTGTACTCCAGCCTGGTGACAGAGCGAGAATCCGTCTCAAAAAATTATAATAAAAATAAAGAAGAATGAAAGAAAACCATGGCTCTGAGAAATGAAAAGTCACTTGCCCAGCTAGCAAGCCAGGAAGGTAGAACTCAAACACCCTATGGCTAAATCCACAGTTTAATGGGTCTTCACCCACCTCCCTTCTCCACTCTGCCTCCCTAGGCGTGTCCGGGCCTCTAACGCTCCGCCCACTCCTGAGGATCAGCCCTCAGGCAACAAAGGCTTTACTGGCAATGCCCAGGTCCTGCCTTCCAGAAACTGACACTCAGTGGGAAGTGTCCTCTGCCCTGATCCCTGGCAGCACCTCCACCAGCCTTGCCTGCTGGGCCCACACTCAGCAGTATCTGTGAGAAGACTGGCTGATTTTCTTATGAGTTTTATATGGGGTAATTTTCACAGCAAACCAAGAACAAGAGATTGGAGAGGAGCTGAGAAATAGATGCCAGGGGCTCATCTTCAATCGCAGGGAGCAATGAATAAGCAGCAGCCCCTCATGCCCCACCAACAGGACGACACCCACGGGCATCAGGTCCTTCCCCCCAGCTGCCCCAGCAATTCACTTGTAAATTCTAAAATATGGCAGACTATCATCTACCAAATTCTTCTGCACACCTCTCTCTCCTGGGTGGACACTCCCTTCTCCTCCCCATCCCACGGGTAAAATTCACCTCAGGGTAACATTTGAGCCAGCTTTCAAGGGTCAGCTCAGATAGGACCTATTGGCTGAAGCCTCTCCTGGCTCTCCCAGGCAGATTTCAAAGATTTCTCTTCTGCATTCCACTGGAACTGTAGTACAACAATCTTCACATTTCAGTTTCATCTTTTCTTTGTAGGTCTCCCCAATAAGCAAGAAGTTCTTTGCAAAGAAGGACCTTACCTTTATTTCTAATGCCCAGGTCAGCACCTGCCAGATGGCCAATAAATGTCAGCTGAATGGATGAATAAATAAATGAATGAATGAATGAATGAATGAATAGGTGAATGAATACACAAACAGGGTTTTCTTAGCAAGAGAAACCACAACACTAATTCACTTTGTTTAAACAAACCAAAGGCTGTGATGGTGCCGTGAAGGTGACCACATCCTTTCTCCCTGACACCCCTGCATCAGGCCACATCACTGCAGCCTCTGGTGTCTAGCACAATATTCTTTGTTCTTGGTTCTGGGAGGGGCCATCTCATTGCTGTTACATCCAAAACATGCAAAAGCAAGGAGGAAGTCACCCTGAATGCAGCACACCTAAGGGAACCATGCTTAGCACCTGAAGTTCCGATGACAGAGGGACCAGGAATGTACCAAGCAGGATAAGTGCGGGCCCCAGAGCCAGATGACCAGGCTCTGCATCCTCATTCAGCCTCGCACTAGTTGAGTAAGTCCCTCAGCCCCTCCCTTCTGTGATGCCCTCATGGGTAAAGTGGGGGACATCTCCCACCCTATCTCACAGAGTGAGGGTAGCATCCAAGGAGGGAGCAGCTGTGAGCAATGGGTCCTGCAAACTACAAACATAGAAAGAAACTGCTCTTCTGATTCCTCTGCTCTCTGGAGGTCAAGGCCGGGGGAGTCTCCATCAGCAGCAGGAATGGCTGGCACTAGAGATGCCGGGTCATGGCTGAGAGTGCCTGGACCCAGCAGGCTGTGTGCTGTCAGAAGGGTGACAGTGGAGGAAGACACTAACAGGGCCTCTGCCAAGCTCCCTCCCTGGCATGGAACCACCGACCTGCCCACCCCACCATAAAGCAGAAAGAAGGAGGCTCACAAAAGGAAGGGAAACAACTTAGACTCAGCCACGCAGTTAGATCAGAGCAAATCTGGATGAGTGGTACCAGGCTCAAGAGAACGGAGATAGCCATTCCAGCCAGCCACAAATGGTGAGCCCCAGAGGGAGGGCTCAAGGGGTCCTCAGTGGGGAGAGCTGAGAGGCCTGCCTTTCTGGGGACCCCAGGTTGCAGATACTGTCTCATCTCTGTGAACATCTTTGTACTTGCCACACCAGATGCACGAGCATAGGGTTGGAAAAACACACTCAAAACAACTTCTGACATCACAGGTCAAGATAAACGTGACTAAGAGTCAGCGAATGAGTGCACTGGTCTCAAAATAAAGCCTAAAATCAAAACCACGATGATACAGCGCCTCACACCCACTCACATGGCGATAATCAAAATGACGGACAATAAGAAGTGTTGGCAAGGACGGGAAGAAACCAAAGCCCTCCCACGCTGCTGGTGGGAGTGTAAAATAGCGCAACCACTTTGGGAAACAGTCTGGCTGTTGCTCAGAAAGTTAAACATATTTGCCAGTAACATGGCCCAAAAAAAAAAGTTAAACATAGAGTGACCACATGACCCCACAATTCCACTCCTGGAAGAACAGAAAACATATGTCCACACAAAAGCTTGTCCACAAATGTACATTAATCATGCACGATAGCCAAAAAAAGTGGACACAACTCAAACACCATCCACCGATGAACAAAACGTGGTCTACCCATAAATGTAATATCACTCAGCCATAAGAGGCATGAAGTATCGATACGTATTACAACTTGGATAAACCTTTAAAACATTATGCTAAGGAAAAGAAGCTAGATGCAAAAGGTCACATACGTATTATTCCATTTATATGAAAAGTCCAGAACAGATGACTCTATAGAGACACAGTAGTGGTTGCCAGGGGCTGGGGGTGCAAGGGGAGAGGTGGGGAATAGGGGGTAGCTGCTGACTGGTAGGATTTCTTTCTGGGGTGGTAAGAATATTCAGAAATTAGCTGGTAGTGATGGCTCCACAATTCTGTGAATATACTAAAAATCACTGAGTATATTATGCATTTTCAGAGAGTGAATCTGAGGGTATACAAATTGTATCTAAAATTTTTTTAAGAATTTTTATTTATTGAATTTTTTGAGACAGGGTCTTGCTCTATTACCCACGCTGGAGTGCAATAGTGCGATCATGAATTTTTAGCATCAGTATACTCATGCAAGCTAACATAAAAGATGAGAAAAAGAGAGCGAGAAAGAAAGAGGAAAGGA
The DNA here is from genome assembly GCF_030222135.1 of Aotus nancymaae. NCBI lineage: Eukaryota > Metazoa > Chordata > Mammalia > Primates > Aotidae > Aotus > Aotus nancymaae. The sequence continues at coordinate 24,917,997 of NW_026988494.1, read as the reverse complement.
CGAAGGAGAGAAGGGGAAAGCGGGGAGCGGAGGAGAGGGGAGGGGAGGGGAGTGGAGGGGAGGGGAAGAGAGGGGAGCGGAGCGGAGGGGAGCAGAGGGGAGGGGAGGGGGATACTCTTACTCAGACATTTTCTTTCTTTGAAAATCCCTTATGACACTTCTAAGGAGATGCAAGAATAGTGTATCCTTTGGAAATTACCACGAAGACAAAAAGGAGAAGAAAGGGCCAAGCTAATACATAAAGAAGGAAAACAACCAGAAAAATGACATTTCAGACACAATCCCGGACAGAAATCCTGTGAGTCACTAGAGGCCACCTTTACCTGCCAGAGGGACCACAAAAATACGGGGTTTCTGTCAAGGAGGCAGGAATGTTCAGCAGAACACAGCTTCTGAATCATCCACCTCTCTCAGAACCAAGACAAAAAAGTTCAAATGCCTACAAGCCACAGGACCCAGGACATACAGCAGAGTGCGAACTTTCCTCCTCTACATAAAAGACCCTATTTCTTTTCGACACATCAGCTTCTCCAGTCCATCTTTCATTAACAGGCCTTGCCATGGAATGAAAACTCACGTTTCAGCACTAAGATGGACAGCAGGCCTTCTCCAGCTCTTCTCTGACAAGTGAGCTTTTCCACAGACAGTGTCCTTCACAAGAATGGCATTCACGCTGGGTGTGAGCTAAATGTACGTGCACGACACTTGCACAGCTAAAAATGCACCACTGTGGGGAAAAGGCACAGAAGCAGCATCCATCCTGCCCCAGTGCCACCTCCCCTTTCTGGGCTTTCATTTCCCCACCCCACCACCCTGCAAAATGAAAGAAAGATAGCAATAAACAAGGTGTAAGTGTCAAACCCCACCCTCACCTGGAGCTTGTAATCAGGCATCAGGCTCCCATCCACCCCCAAGGAACTGAGAGATTTTGGTGTTAACTTCAACCTGCCCTGTGAGCCAATCTTTATTTCAAAGTACTCTCTGCTATAAGCTAAAGGAAGAAAATGATCAAATGCCTCAAATCTCCCCTAAGCATGGGCTGTGCCTGGGGAGAAAGATGCTCACCAGGGTGGGGGCACATCAGGTGTCTCCTGGTGCCTTCTGCCAGCACTGACATTCTAGCATTAAGTACAGCAACATGAATCCTCCTTTTTTAAGATGGAAAATATGTTTTCATAGAGCAGGTGGTGGAAAGAACGCTTTAAAAACAACAGAGCTGGCTGGGCATGGTGGTTCATGCCTGTAATCCCAGCACTTTGGGAGACTGAGATGGGCAGATCACCTGAGGTTGGGACTTCAAGACCAGCCTGACCAACATGAAGAAACGCCATCTTTAAAAAAAAAGAGAGAGAGAGAGAGATCCAAGATGGCCGATTACTAGCAGCTCAGGATTGTAGCTCCCAGTGAAAGTGCAGAGAATGAGAGGGCACCACACTTTCAGACGAATTTTTGTTGCTTACGGACCAGGAGATTCCCAGCAGAGGAGCCTCATGGGTGGCCAGCACAAGTCTTGTGGTGGGCGCGGTGGTTCTCGGTGCAGAGTAAATGGGACTGGGTCCCCTTCTGGTTGACGTTTGGAGCTCCGGGAAGGCAGAGTCGCCCATTCAGCTGATTGAAAGAGGGACTCAAGAGGGAAGCCAGACTGGAGATTCCCAGGCAGAAAAGCACCATGAATCTTAATGCCACTGTTTTAGCTGGCGCAGTGGGTTGCTCAGATTCTGACGCTGGGAATCAACAAGTTTGACATCCACTCAGAGACCTAATTTGAAAGTCAGTAATTACAAAGACCACAGGTGGATAAATTCAAAATGATGGGAAGAAACCAGCGTAAAAAGGCTGAGAATACCCAAAATCAGAATGCCTCTCCCTCTACAGGGGATCACAGTTCCTCATCATCAGGGAACAAGGCCTGATGGAGAATGAGTGTTTTCCATTAACAGAAGTAGGCTTCAGAAGGTGGATAATAAGAAACTTCTGTGAGTTAAAAGAACATGTTCTAGCCCAACGTGAAGAAACTAAGAACCTTGAAAAAAGGTTTGATGAAATCCTAATGAGAATAGACAATTTAGAGAGGAATATAAGTGAATTAATGGAACTGAAGAACACAATACCAGAACGCTGTGAAGTATGCACAGGTTTTAACAGTCGAATTGATCAAGCAGAAGAAAGGATATTGGAGGTCGAAGACCAACTTAATGAAATGAAACGAGAAGACAAGATTAGAGAAGAAAGAGTAAAAAGGAATGAGCAAAGTCTCCAAGAAATATGGGACTATGTGCAAAGACCTAATTTAAGTTTGATAGGTGTACCTGAATGTCATGAAGAGAATGAATCCAAGCTGGAAAATATTCTTCAGGATATTATTCAGGAAAACTTTCCTAACCTAGTAAGGCAGGACAATACTCAACTCCAGGTAATACAGAGAACACCACAAAGATATTCCTCAAGTAGAGCAACCCCAAGACACATAATCGTTAGATTCACCAGGGTTGAAATAAAGGAGAAAATTTTAAGGGCAGCGAGAGAAAGGTCAGGTTACCCATAAAGGGAAGCCTATCAGACTCACAGCAGACCTCTCAGCAGAAACCCTACAAACTAGAAGACAGTGGGGGTCAATATTCAACATCCTCAAAGAAAAGAATTTTCAACCCAGAATCTCATATCCCATCAAACTAAGCTTCATAAGCAAAGGAAAAAGAAAATTTTTCGCGAACAAGCAAGCACTCAGAGATTTCATCACCACCAGACCTGCTTTACAAGAGCTTCTGAAAGAAGCCCTAGAAACAGAAAGGAACAACCAGTATCAGTCATCCCAAAAACTTACCAAAACATAAAGAGTATCTCCATAATGAAGAATCTATATCAACTAATGGGCAAAACAGCCAGATAGCATTAAATGACAATATTAAACTCACAAATATCAATATTAATCCTAAATTTAAATGGATTAAATGCCCCAATCAAAGACACAGACAGGCAAATTGAATAAAAAGTCGAAACCCATCGGTACGCTATATACAGATCCATCTCATAAGCAAGGACACACAAAGACGCAAAATAAAGGATTGGAGGAAGACTCACCAATCAAATGGAGAGAAAAAAAAAACAACCAGGAGTTGTAACTTTCATCTCTGACAAAATAGACTTTAATAGTAACAAAGACTAAAAGAAACAAAGAAGGACATTACATAATGGTAAAAGGATCAATGCAACAACAGGAGTCAATGATTATAAATATATATGCACCCAATATAGGAGCACCCAGATACATAAGACAAATTCTTAATGACTTACAAAGAGACTTGGACTCCCACACAATAATAGCGGGAGACTTTGACACCACATTGTTAATATTCGACGGATCAACGAGATAGAAAATTAACAAGGACATCTATGATTAGAACTCAGACCTGGAACAAGTAAACTCAGTGAATATCTATAGAATTGTTCACCGTAGGTCCCCAGAACATTTATTTTTCTCAGTATCACATTACACCTATTTTGAAAGTGACCACATAATTGGAAGTAGATCACTCTTCAGCATTTGCGTAGCATTTCACAGACTTAAATGAAATACTGGTTGGCTGTTTGTTATTTTCTTCCCTTATTCCTTCCTGTCTCTGCTGTTAAGCACAATTATCGGCATAAAAGAAGTTTTTAATACCTATTTTTAGATTGCATTCCAGCCTGGGCAATAGAGCAAGAATCCTGTTCTCTCTCCTGCTTTCTCTTTCTCTTTAATTCTTTCTTTCAAAAAAAAAAAAAAAAAAAACAGAGCTGAATAGGCTTAGCAAGAAAAGAAATTCAAGAGACGGAGAGGAGGAGCCTCTAAAACATCCACAAAAAAATAAACCATTTCATAGCAATGCTGACTATTTTAACTGATTCTTGATGACAGAAGCACAGAAGAGGTAGATGATGCAACGCCATGGTTGCCGAAGGCAATTGCCACAAAATAAATTTAACCCTTTGAATACCCCAGTGGCCACACATCGTTACAAAAAGTTTCAACTGTCAGGAGCAAAACTGGGGTGAAGGGGCTACTCCCCAACACATGTAACTTGTCCAAGCCCTGCCACGGCCACCACCTCCCTGAATCCTCAAAGCAACCCTGTCAGGCAAGACACACTGATCCAGGCACTCTGACAACTCAGAAAAAAACCAGGACCAAGCTGTGGGGCACCGAGCCTGGGCTAACAAGCAGCAGAGTCAGGACCGGCACGAAGGTCTCCCGACTCCCAGCTCCATGAAGACGCATCAAGACTGGGCCTCAAATTCTTTCCATTACACCTCATGTTTCTCCCTGGATTATCTCCATAAAGGATAAAAACAATATCCAGAACACAATTCCAACTCTGAGAAATTGTCTGATTTTCCTCCTTGTCTCTATCCCTCCTCAAAAAAAAAAAAGAAGAAGAAGAAAAATGCCATCTGCCCGTGGTGTTTCCCAAGCAGACATGGGAGGTGCTGAGCCTAATGAACCTCACAGAAGCCCATGCCAAAGCGATTCAGAGAAATGCAAAAGATGAGAGCAAGGGCAAGGCGACCTCGGAGCAGCCTACGTGACAGAAATCAGCTCAATCTGGCCCTGCATGGAAGAAGGCCCCTGGGCCTCCCAGAAGAGGGATTAAGTTCAGCCGATGAATGCATGGCATCAGTTACTCCTCTCGATTGCTCTCCAAATCACCCTCTGGGAGGCAAGGGGAAATCTAGGGCATCTATCCAGGGCTTCTATAGGAAACAAGAGATACCCAATATACCACCATCTTGGTGAGCATCTTCCATGCTGGGTGCGGCCTCCCACTTCGTGGAAGATGTATGATATCTGATCATTTTCTCCCTGTGTATTACAGAAAAAGTACTTTTAAATAACAGGTGGATGGAAGGTCAGGATAAAACTTGAACATGAAAATCTTTCTGTTCTTCGGGGATGGATAGGAGCCCTGTACCCGAGGGCAAACTCGAGGTGGGTGATGTGTCTGGGATTGTTGTAAAGTGCCTGGCTTGAGGCTGGGCACAAAGCAGCTTTCACAAGCAGGCTAACTGCTGCAAAGCAAACGTTCCTCTCCCATTCTGGGATCTGCAAGTGCCACTGGCCCAGAGCTTGGATTGGAATCCCAGCCGTCACACTTGCAGGCTCTGTGGCTTCAGGCAAGTCACCTGACATCCCTGGACTTCCCATTTCTTCATTTATAACAGGAGGATAAGCCCATTTATCTTCAGGGCTGATGGAAGGGATTAGAAACAGTGTACACAGGGCTTGCTTGGCACAAACTCCTGATAAATGATAACAATTATCTGTTCCCTCCAAACAACTCACTTTCTTTTAACCATCTCTTATGAAAAGAACAGAATCACACCACTCCTGCCCATGACTCCCAGCAGGTCTGTGGAGAGGTCCAGAGAGCAACTGCTAGGGTCACGCCCTTCCCGAGCTCATCGGAGGGCAAGAGGATTCAACACGTGTCCTTTAGAGTGATGGATGTCTGGGTTTGCTTAGGGCAGCCCTGGTTTACACTGCGGTCCTGGAATCATTATTAGTAGAATATAGAAGTATATTCGTTTGGAGAAGAACCTAAACTTTCATCCTACAAAGAGAGCTGAAGCCCCATCTAATTGTGTAAAGCGACATAACACCATGCCACCAATGCTGCGCCCAAGCTATGAATTTCTGCCTGCTTTCCACTTAAAACTCCGAAGCGAAAGTTGCATTTCCTCCAAAAGATTAGGTCCTCCCTCACTGGGCTCAGAGGTGGCTCCAAAATATCTGTCAAGGCCTCAGGGACACAGTTTCCTCACTAAACTCTCTCCTTGCTTTAAGGATGGACCCATCCTACCTGCTTTTTTATCTCCTGTGATTTCTGCAGCTAATGAGCTAAGGCACATAATAAACAGCTGGGCATGGTGGTTCATGCCTGTAATCCCAGCACTTTGGGAGACCGAGATGGGCAGATCACCTGAGGTGATCTGCTTCTGCCCAGCTGAAGCAAAGAGGCATGAGATGTGCCTGTCCACACAAAGGAATTGCTCGCCTCTGCCAGAACTAGCTAATAACGGCTCTTCCCTTTGCTTTCAGTTCTGCTGGGTCCGTGCTATCCCTTGGTTTGACACCACAAAAGAGGAAGGAGCCACCAGCCACACCCGGCTGGAGAGGAGAGAGCTCAGCCCTCTGCCAGGCCTCTCCCACTCGGCACTGCTGGGCACGGCAGGCCCTACATGACTAAATGCTTCCTTAGCCGAAACACCCACTGGGGAAGAATTTGTCGCCAACACTTCCAGCAGCACGACCCTGCAGCCCTGCCTGGGAGCTCAGCAAACTACACGGCAGAGGGGAAGAAGGTGGAGGTCTGGTTGAGCAAGGAATGCAACACCCCCAGCAGACAATGCAAGGAATCCACCATGAAAAACAGAGGGGCCTGAATTCAACAGCACAGCAATGGACACTTATAAAGTTGGCCTCATTTGAATTACAAAAAAGCCTTCAAATTCAAGGCTAGTAAGATTTATTGATTTGATGGGCTGTTTTCTGGGGACATTGCTTTATATCTGCAGGGCCAGATGTGTTGTCAAGAAAATTTAGGCTCCAAACTCTCCAGAGATTATTTGCAGGAGGAAAAAAAAGTGAAAAGTAAAATTTTTATTTTCTTGCATAAGAAGTCTTCTTACAGGATCATAAGCCCTATAAGCTGAATTATACTCTTTTTTTTTAAGATGGGGTCTCACTGTCTCCCAGACTAGAGTACAGTGGCACAACCACAGCTAACTACACCCTCGAACTCTGGGGCTCAAACAATCCTTCCACCTCAGCCTTCCGAACAGCTGGGACTACAGGTATGTGCCACCACGCCCAGCTAATTTTTTATTTTTATTTTATTTATTTATTTATTTATTTTGGTAGAGACAAGGCTTCACTTTGCTGCGCAGGCTGTCTTGAACTCCTAGCTTCAAGTGATTCCCCTACCTCAGTCTCCCAAAGTGCTGGGATTAAAGGCATAAGCCACCATGCCTAGCCAATAAGAAAGCTTCTTCTACAAAGTTGTGTTTCCTGCTGTGTTCAAAACACAAACTCATGTACACGGGCCTGGAGGTGAAACAATCCTTGAGACCTCTTCCTGATCTCACCAAGTGACAGTGAAGTGAGATAATCCATCTGGAATCAGGTGGCATGCAACTACATCTTTGATACAGGAGAGGTGAACAGACAAATGGTCAATTGACAGATTAAACAGCGAATAGACGTATACAGATAGATTAGAAAGATGATCGATTAATGATAGATTAGGATAAATAAAATAGATAAATGATAATAGATATAGATTAGAGATGATGGATTAAATAGAGATGGCAGATAAGGACAGACAGATTCAAGGTAGATACAGACTAGATAGATATATATCAATATATAGGTTAGATAAATGATAGGTAGGTAGGGAAATAGATGGTAGATTTGATTATTTCATAAGCTTCTGGAGGCCACCTGGCTATAGAATTCACCTATCCCAGGTCATGCTAGATAAATATAAATGAATGGACAGAACAGATGACAAAGATAGATGGATAGATAGATGGATGATAGAGATGATGATAGAAAGATAAAGATGGATATAGACAGATGTGAGAGAGGGAGATCTTTTCAAACGTGTTCCAAAAGTGTCACAATCATTACTTTTAAATAGTATGGCACAAAAATAACCTCACTTTTTACACAGCCCTAAGAAACAGGAATTGGTTGTCTCCATTTTACAGACGTGGAAATAGACATCTGGAAACACATTAGGATTATCACACTCAAACAGAAAGCACCAGAAAGGGAAGTTAAACTTAGATCTGATTCTTGGAGCACTCCCATCCCTGTCCTGTTGAGTTACTTACAATCCCATCCTCTGAAGCCTGGTCCAGTAAACTGTGCTCAGCAGTGGGAGGGGGACTGGGAAGGAGGTGAATGGCTGCGGTAAGAGTCCGTGATTCTATGTTATTATCAGGCCCTTTTGATTTTTGCCTCACAGTCTCCCCAGTCCTGACCTATCATTAGCGGGTGATTAGGTCATAAACACTACAGATTCAACCTAAAGACAGTAGGGTTTTCTCAGGGAACCAGCACAGCAGGTGGCCACAGGCTGGGGACAGCAGCCTACATTCCAGTTCCACTCTGCCCCCAGCACCTACCCTGTCCCCCTAGGCAGCCCTGCTCCTGCTCATCACCACTTACTCCAAGTCCTAACCAGTGCCCTATTAGGGAATTTGCCAAGTAAAGCCTCCCTGAACACCAAGGACAGCAACCGAAGGAGGCTCTTTCCAGTGACAATCAGCTCAGCCCCTCTGTGGTTAAGCTTCTGGGGAGTATCTGGCTGAGGCATCCACCCAGGCCAGGCCACAACAGTGTGAGCCCACTCTGTTCATGAACAGGACAGGACGGAACAGAGAACAGGGAGCTGAGGGCAGTTCTGGGTTTTGGAAAATCTTGGCAGACATTCATTCGGTTTCAACAGAAATCCAACTATCAGAACAAGCACTGAGCTCCATGATTCTTTATCCCACCTATCACCTTGAGGCTTACAAAACGACCAATGCCAGGCCCACCTAGAACAATTAAGTCATAAGGTCTGGTCTCTGCACTTTGTTAGAAACTCCCCAGGGGATTCTAATGTGCAGTCAAGGTTTTTAAACCACTGCCCCAACTCATAGCAAAATTCCCTTAACTGGACAGCAGCCTCAGCCGCCCCGACCCAACCCCCAGCAGCATCCCCTCTGTCATTAGGGGGACACTTAGTCATATTCAAAGACAGCTACCTCCCAAATGGGTTAACCAGAAAGAACTCTAATTTCTACTCACTGTCACTCCCCTTTATCATTACCCATGGCAGTTAAGACACTCTAAAAGCAAGGAATTTGAGCAAATGGCTTCACCCAATAATCACTGCGAGTCAGAGACAGAACCCTCAAAACCCAAAGAAATCAGTAATCACTCCTTAAGAAGAAAGAGAAAGGTCAGCTTGGGGAGGAAAAGGAGAAAAAAGGGGGAAATGGCCTTAATGGGTGATTCAGGGTCAGAGCCATGGATGGTTAAGACAGAAAACACAAATCCCTTGGCCACCCACAGTCAATTTTCCCTTTAAAACTACTGTACTAGCCGGGTGTGGTGGTGCACGCCTGTAATCCCAGCACTTTGGGAGGCTGAGGCGGGTGGATCACCTCAGGTCAGGAGTTCACAACTAGCCTGACTAAAATGGTGAAACCCCATCTCTACTAAACACAAAAAAAATTAGCTGGGTGTGGTGGTGCATGCCTGTAATCTGAGTTACTTGGGAGGCTGAGACAGGAGAATCACGTGTACCTGGGAGGTGTGAAGGTGCGGTGAGCCGAGATCGCTCCATCGCACTCCAGCCTGGGCAACAAGAGCGAAACTCCATCTCAAAAGAAACAAAAACAAAAACAAAAAGCTAATGTAACGAACAGGTAGAGTGGCTCAGGACTGTAATCCCAGCACTTTGGGAGGCCAAGGCGGGAGGATCAGTAGAGGCCAGGAGTTCAAGACCAGCCCGGGCAACACAGGAAGACACCATCTCTACTAACAAATAAAAAATTAGCTGGGTATAGTGGTGTACACCTGCATTCCCAGCTACTGGGGCAAAAGGATTGCTTAAGCCTAGGGGTTCGAAGCCGCAGTAACTATGATTGCAACACTGCACTACAGCCTGGGTAACAGTGAGATACCACCTCTAAAAAATAAATAAATAAAACTTTCTGCACCATTAATTTTTTAAAGAAGGGTAGAACGCTCACCTATTACAGGTTGTCATAAAAAGCTAAGAAAAGCAACCCAGCCAGGCATGGTGTTTCACCCCTGTAATCCCAGCACTTTGGGAGGCTGAGGCGGGTGGATCACAAGGTCAAGAGATCGAGACCATCTTGGCCAACACACGGTAAAACCCTGTCTCTACTAAAAATACAAAAAAATTAGCTGGGCATGGTGGTGTACACCTGTAGTCCCAGCTGCTCAGGAGGCTAATGGAGGAGAATTGCTTAAACCTGGGAGACAGAGGTTGCAGTTAGCTAAGATCGCGCCACTGCATTCCAGCCTGGCGGCAGACTGAGACTTCCTCTAAAAAAGAAGAAAAGAAAAGAGAGAGAGAGAAAAAAAGAAAGAAACAGGAGAAAGAGAAAAAAGAAAGAAAGAGAGAAAGAAAGAAAACCAACCCAACCCTAGGCACGGAAAATGAAATGAAACAGGTGCTCTACCCTGGATCCTGTCTTCAACAGAGAGATATATTAAATGAAACTCCTGAAAACTTACACAGTGTGGTTCGGCATTTTCTTAAGTGACTCCATGGGTATATGCCTGCTTACTAGACACCCTTTCCCCTACAACTCAACATGGAGGTTACACCAGGACCAGTCACATTGCAAGATTTGCAAGGGAGGTGGACAAATGGGAGGCAGTGCCGGGATGGGGTGGTTTCCATCCTGTGCTTCTCAATCTCTGGGATTCCCCAGAGGCAGAGGGGCGGCCATGGGGGGATGCCAAAGAGAAAGTGGAGAGGATCTGGGCTCCATCACAGCCCACCCAGCAGCCGCCCACCACTCCAACCAGAGCAGCTCTGACTTCAGCAGTCTCATGTCTTAGGCAGAGGGGGATCCACACAAAGTTTCACTTGACAAAGGGTTGCCCCGGGACAACAATGCAAAAGCTCTCATGAGTGGAGGAGTAATGGGTCCAGCTCCCATCAGACTCTTTGGGCAGCTTCTTCAGCTGCCCTCACAGCCAGCTCCAGGCATGCAGGGGCCTTAGAAAAATGGAAAGGACATGATCGCTGTAATCACAAGTCTGCCCAGCTCACTCGGCCAGGACACAAGACAAGGGCACCCTCAAACACAGGTGTGTTGTGGAAGCTCTCGTCTAGCAATGAGGAACCCTGAGGTCCCACCACTGAATGCCGGACCCACATGTCCAAAGGTCAGGCCAACGCTGCTGGAGCCTGACTTTCACACTTGCCCCACCTCCAATCCTAGCTCCAGCTATCAATCAGGCCAGCAGGATCGACAGGAAGTTCCCAATAGTCTGTACCAACCAGCTCCAGGGCAAGTCAGAGACGAGGCTCCGGCAAACGCCCAGTGCTGCGACTCTCCAGGCTCCATGTGCAACACCCACAGGCAGGGTCGGCGCTGCGGTGAGAGCGCCTGAAGGGGTGGAGGATCACTGCCCCAATGAGTCAGGCTTACTTCCAGCACCATAACTGCCAGCTCCCAGGGCCAGGTGGGGGCAAGAAACCCTGGGACATTATGGTATCTGCCACAATGTCCACGAAACAGGGCCTAGACACCCACTCGGGGATGCCCTTGCTTTTGGAAGGGCCTAAAAGTCCCTAATCCCCCCAGCCTACCCAGCCTACCGGGCTAGGCCAACCCAATGACTCCCTTGGTGAGAAAAGCATTTGGTAAAGTGTGTGTGCCGGCCCTTTGGGAAGAGCTGTGCTGTCTCTCAGGATGCACCCTCGTCCTTCCTCTCTCCTCGGCTCTGCTCGGCACTATGCATTAGATCAGTCAAAACTATGCCAAGTGGGAGGACAGATTCTTCCAGTCCAGCCATTGAAGGCCGAGAGTCACACAGTGACACCTGAGTAGGCCCAGGCCCCTGGCATCTGCTTGCAGAGGGTACCCATATCCTTAGGGGAAATGTGTGACCTCAACCATGTGGGGACTGAGGACGAGAGGAGGAGCACAGAGAACAGGCCCACACCGACAGCCAATTGGATAACGTGGCTTTCTAATCGCCAGGCCACAGGCAGAATTTGTGGTGACAACTTTGGTCCTGGACTTTGAAACTTAGGTCTGATGTGGTCAGGCGTTTTTGTAAACACTTTCTAACCCGAGTCAAATGAGCACTGCAAAGGGAATAATTAAAGTATCAATTACAGACACATCCATATTACAGTGTGTGCATGCGTTCACACATGTGTACTCACCATCAGGAGGGAGCAACCCAAATGCCACATGGATGAACAAATGACAAGCCATGGATATACCGCAGTGACAACCGGGAGCCACGTCCCTTCAGGAAGCCACCTCGTCTTCCTCCCAGCCCTCCTGCCTCCATGGGAGGCTCGCTGGGAAGAGCCAGGACAAACCCAAGGCACTTGGGGAAATGACCGCTGGGTCCGCCGTGGTGCTGGGCCATGTGATTTCTCCATGTCATGACCCTCTGTACTTGGAGAGCAGGCTCTCCCGCAAGAGGACCAATGAAAGAGCTGCTGTCCCCACCCCCTTCTGAAGAACAGCCCAGACAGAGGGAGCTCTCCCATCCACAACTACAGGCCATGCCTGGGCTCTGGGCTTCTCCTTCCTGCCACCCTCCCCCACCATGGCCAGAGCTGACCACAGGGACTCAGGGAGCTGGGGCTGCAGAGGGGGCCCACTGCAGAGCAAGCGGCTGCTTCCATCAGCGTGAACACAGTCCACGTCAGATACTTAAATCCTGCTCCCTCCTCGTGACACTAAGCCTCTTGACATCACTCAGAGGAAGCAGAAAATCCAGTCTCATTAGTGTATTCATTCATTCATTCATTCATCCATTCACCTATAAGCATTAACAGAGTACCTCTGAGCAGTGAGACTGCCCAGGCAGCAGGGAATAGGGAAATGTAAGAGACAGAGGGGCCTTGATTGAACCACATGCAAGGCTGAAAGCCACCTGGGCTGTGGGATAAAAGCCCAATGTTTGCCAAGGGGCCACACAGCAGCCACAGATCCCAGGAGGAGCTCTGTGCCTGGGGAGCACCCAGGCTGGGCCGTCAAGGGGGACAAAGCTTCTGGAAGCAAGGAAAGAAAGGGAGGGCATCCCTGGCTGAGATGACAATGTGAGTCTGGGCTGGGGCGGCAGGAATGGGCCATGTCGTGGAGGGTTCTGACACACGGGCTGATTCTCTGAGCAAGAGGGAGTCACTGAAGGCTTCAGAGAAAGAAGGCGGCACAATGAGAACTGTGCTAGAGAAACAGCCTGGCAAGAGGCAGGAGACCGGGGACAGACAGCAAGACTCCTCAGAGGGCTGGGGCCAAAATCCAGGAAGAGGTAACAAAGGCCGAATCCATGCAGGTAAAGGAAAAAGTGCAAGAGGTAACACAGAGATGAAAGCAACTCGAGGCAGCGCAAGGACATGAAGATGCCGCCAGCACGACCTCGAGGGAGCCCTCTCCAGTATTGGGCACCAGAAAGGCGGCAGGGAGCAGGCAGGCAGTCTGACTGGGGACTATAAGATGGAGGTGCCTGATGCACATCCAGGGAGCCACAGCCAGAGGAGAAGTGACAAGGTTGGTGCTCAGGAGGGAGGGCCGCTTCCAGCCCTGCGGCAGCGGCAGCTCCCCTCCTCCTCCCTGCTCGCATCCGATCCCCATCTCTGCTGTGTGATGATGCCAAGGGACCAGGAAGCCCATGCGTGTGTTGTGCCTGAGGTAGCACATCCTCTAGGGAAAGCCTGGAGTTCACGTGAGCAGAGAGGCCCTTCAGAGCGGTGGCTCCCAAGCCTCGGAGATCCAGAGTGTGCAGATCTGGCAGGGACCCCTGAAACTCATGCTTTCAAACAGCTCCCCAAGCAGCAGATTCAAATACAGAGTCAAAGGCCTACCAGCAGATTCGCTACTTTAACCAGGTAGGGTGGGACCCAGGAAGCGGGATGTTTCAAGACGCAGCCCCCAGATGCAACACACAGAGCATGTCCGCCAGCCATGCCTGGAGAGCGCCTGCACTCAGTGAATGCTCAGGTCAAGCCTCTGGCAGCTGGGGCCTATTTCTGTGGCTCTAGGGGAATGTAGAGCTCAGTGTGCAAGAGATGGGAGGGTGCCGGTACCCAGCAAGGATGGAATGACAAGAGCTACCACGTGGGAGTGCTGACTACCAGGCAGGTGCCGCTGTGATGCCACCACAGTCCACCTTTGCCAAAACTTACCCCATTTTGCAGATGAGGCCACTGAGGCTGAGAGCAAAGGTTGCCCATGGCAGGCAGTGAGGCCAGAGCTACAGGTGCACGTTCCACACCTGGCCACCTGCACCGATGCACAGGGTAAGTGTTGGCAAGTTGGCTCTGTGCCTCTGGCCTCAATCTTCCCCTCTATAAAAAAGAGGTAACTGGGCCGGACACAGTGGCTCACACTTGGAATCCCAGTGCTTTGGGAGGCCGAGGCGGTGGATCATGAGGTCAGGAGTTCGAGACCAGCCTAGCCAACAAGATAAAACCTCCGTCTTTACAAAAAATTAGCTGGGTGTGGTAGCGCATGCCTGTAATCCCAGCTACTCAGGAGGCTGAGGCAGGAGAATCACTTGAATCTGGGAGACGTAGTGCGCTAAGACCACGCCACTGCATGCCAGCCTGGGCAACAGAGTGAGAGTCTGTCACACACACAAAAAATAGATGTAACTGTTCCCAGCTGTTTCCTAGAAACTCTGGGATCCTAAACTCGAATGACCATGAAGCCCCTGGGAACTCCATAGGGTTTTCTCCAGGCAGCAACATGGCTGCCCCCGCAACCCCCGGGCCAGTCTGGATGCCGCCCGCAGAGGATGTCTGCAATCTCTGCCCACTCGCCACTGGATGGAAAGGGCAAAGGGCGTTCCCCCTGCTCCACATGGAGTCCTCCTCATAAAGATTTCATTGTGCAATTCTCAATAGCAGGCTCTGTTTAATGGCAATAATATTATCTTCTGCTGCTGACATGCCATCTCCTTTTTTAAACTGAGAATATTTGGCTGCGTTCTCCTCTACATGCAGTGCCATTTCAGACAGAAAGGAGCCTCCAGGGCCTGTGACCTGGGAAACGCAGAGCCAGCAGGGAGGCATGTGAGGATTTACCTGTGAGGGCAGGTGACATGGTGACATGGTCTGGAGAAAGCCAGAAAACCAGGAGGGTGGAGGGCATGTGGGCAGGGCAGGGGGGAGTTGGGAGGAAGAGGGAGATTTTCGTAATTTTGTACCAGTTCACTTTAATTGTTTATTTCAGCAAGACTGGGCCTGTGAAGTTTTCAAAGTGCCCAAGCATTTCTCACTGGACTCAATATGTTAAGTCAAAGAAAGCAGCAGGTCACAGGTGCCAATGAAGTGGCATTAAGCTACTTCTCCTTGCAAGGCCTCCTTCCCTGTGAAGCAAATCCCAGCCACTCACTCACTTGAAGCAATGCAGAACGAATGACCAGCAAGCAGAAAAAGGGAAAAAAACCCTCAGTTCCCCATCTGCATTACCACTATTCTGTCCCCGAGGGAAAGGCAGGCTAGCAGAAATTCCACAGGGGTCAGTAACCATAGGTGATTACTTGCAAGAGTAGTTAATATTTTTCTCGGGCTATAAAAGCAATGGCATTTGGGGGTCACCACGCTAACCATACATTGCCACCTCTGATGACTTTTATTCCTTGAGCTTTGCTCAGTAGACCCCCTACTCTATAGCCGGATTGCATCAGAGCCTCCTTGCAAATGCCATCGCATTCTGGCCAAGAAAGCAGAGTGGGCGGTCAGGCTGTTCCTCCCCTTTCCGGACCACCTGCCCATAAGGCCATCTGCCGACTCTTCCCAGCTCCCTGGGCCAGGTGCGGCACTGGGAGAGGATGTCGCCTGTCCCTAAACAGAAGGAACCCATCTGGATAAATGGAAAGAAGGCCACAGCCACTGAGGGGTAAGCAAAAGAAAAAGGGTGGTGGCAGGAGGGTGAGGGAGTGTCAGCACTCCAGACTTCTAACTCCTGGCTGCGGGCATTTTCCCTCCAATGATAGATGACACTGACCATTCACTCCAGACTTTTTTTTTTTTTTTGAGATGGAGTCTCACTCTATTGTTTAGGATGCAGTGCAGTGGTGTGATCTCAGTTCACTGCAACCTTTGCCTCCCGGGTCCAAAGGAAGGGAAGGAAGGAAAGAGTCAAAAGCAACAGCAAAGGGCCAAAGAGCAGGGTAAGCGTGTGGAGGGAAGAGGCAGATCCAGGAACGCAGGACAGGAGATGGTGGGCTGAGGGGGTCTTTCAAGCAAGTGTGAGAGAAAACAGGGTCTTTCTGTATCTGCTGAGCAAAGTGTACTTGATTAGAGGCAAAATGTCTCTGAGTTTCAGTGAGTGAGTTTCAATGAATGACCGAATGTAGAAGCTGGAAAGGACTTCCTGGGTCATCCAGTGCAAATCCCACACTGAGCACATGCACAGTTACAGCACAGAGTAGGGCAGGGACTCGAAGTCACACAGCAAGTCACTGTCAGAAGAGGACCAGCACTCCAGACTCCTAACTCCTGGCATTTCCCCCTCCAGTGAGGGGTGTGTGTGTGTGTGTGTGTGTGTGTGTGTGTGTGTGTTATATATGTGTATATATATTTATATATGTGTATATATATTTATATATGTATATATATTTATATATATAATTTTTAAATATATTCATATATATATTTTTTTTTTTTTTTTGAGATGGAGTCTCACTCTATTGCTCAGGATGGAGTGTAACGATATGATCTCAGTTCACTGAAGCCTCTGCCTCCCAGGTACAAAAATTCTCCTGCTTCAGCCTCCCGAGTAGCTGAGACTCCAGGCCCACACCACCACACCTGGCTAATTTTTGTATATTTAGTAGAGATGAGGTTTCACCATCTTGGCCAGGCTAGTCTCAAACTCCTGACCTCAAGTGCTCCACCCGCCTCAGTGTCCCAAAGCGCTGGAATTACAGGCATGTGCCACCACGCCCAGCCAGAAAAATATTGTTTTTAATGGCTTACTGACTCTCTGTGACCAATGCAGGGGCCTGCAGGGCTTCCCTGTGAACTCCAAACTGAGGCAGATGATCATCCTGACTTGGCCTTCCCGGCTGACACCCAAACAGTCTAGGCTTCTCCAAGTTCAAGTGTTTCTCCACAGCCTGCCCTGACGGAGAGGCAGAAATGCCCACAGCTGCCAGTGATTCCCCAGCAACTGACAAGGTGCAGGCTCTGCTCTCCCTAGGTGTGCATGAAAGAACCCCCACACACAACACCGGAAAATAGCACCCACTAGGTTACAGGGCAACGTGTGCAGCAAGACACAAGTCGCAAGGCTTACACTCGGAGGCTTTAATCAGTGGTGCCAAGAAAGCTGAAACAGGAGAGAGCTGTTCCTGATGTTTCAGATCCTGAAGTCCAGGACAGAGAGAACCCAGAAGCTGAGTTGTAATTTAAAATGCAGGGGAACCCGCCAGGCGAGGTGGCTCATGCCTCTAATCCCAGCACTTTGGGAGGCCGAGTTGGGCAGATCACAAGGTCAGGAGTTCAAGACCAGCCTGGCTAACATGGTGAAACCCCATCTTTACTAAAAATAGAAAAAATTAGCCGGGTATGGTGGTGGCTGCCTGTAATTCCAGCTACGCAAGAAGCTGAGGCAGCAGAATTGCTTGAACCCAAGAGGTGGAGGTTGCAGTGAGCTGAGATGGCACCACTGCACTCAAGCCTGGGTGACAGAGCAAGACTCCATCTCAGGGAAAAACAAAAAAACAAAAAAAAAACATAAAAATGAAATAAAATGCAGGGGAACTCAAATTAGGAGGGGAGGGCGGAGCAATATTCCTCTAGCTCAGGCAAGATAGAAAAGAAGCTTCCAGGTAGACCCCAAAGCCACAGGTAAAAAGACCACCGCCCAAAAAAATAACGAGTAAGATAGGTTTTTCTATAGCAGAAATAGCTGAGTTTTTTTCTACTTAGACCCTCTTCTCAACTGCAGTGCTAACTTTTCATATATGACAGACTCTATGTTGACTTTCACCCTTGGATAAAATCTATTTTAAAAAATGTGTATCTGATGGCCCACGGTGCAGCTTGCCCACCTCCTCAAAAAACAAAATGGCATTTGTCAAAAGGATAACCAGTAGGCATGCGGGAATCTGGCAGTTCACAAGCAATCTCTTAATACGTGTGCTGTGTCCAGTGAACACAGTTCAGATTTGGTTAAACAAAAAGCACAAACCCCTTGGAGCAATATGTAAGCGGCACCCAGCTGTGACTGCCAGCAATTTTCATATCTAAAAGGCAATTGTTTCATCTGTGGGACCCCTCCAAGTAAGGCTGCCCGATTCCTTTTACGTTAAACCCAGCCTAGAGAGTATCACCCCCATTTGATTTCCGTATCAGAGGAACAGGAGTTCCTGGTTCAACATGTCATTTGTTGCACCCCATCCTCATTCTAAGAGGCGGCACTCTTAGGAATTTTTCTGAAAATCACAATCAAATACTTCTGCAAAATGGCTTAAAGTTGATGGTGTTGGAATGACTTCAAATGCAGTGTTTTTAAAGCCAAATCACATTTGGGGGTCAAGAGAGACAAAAGGCCACACAGAGAGAAAGCCAGAAGCCATTCATCTTATGGAAACTCCCTAGAACCATATCCTCCAGTTCAATGGGAGAACTTAAAATTTGACAGAAAATGAGCATAAATAAATAAGACAAATGGTTAATACACCCTCACCCCCTTATTTGGTAGATAAGTGGCTCAGGACAGCAACTTTTAGAGAAAAGAATCAAACAACACAGACTTATTTGCAAACTCTCACATTTCCTAAGCACTACAATGATGGTTTTTAAGCTTCTTACTGATCATGGTGGTTCCCCCAGCCAGGGCCGCCTTGGTTCCTTGGAAGAAATCATCAGCAGACGTCATTCCCTGGTCAGGCATCTGGAAACGAGTGTGAACATCGATTCCTCCAGGGATCACCATCCGGGAGTGGGCCTCAATGGTCTTCACCCCTCCTGGCACAATCAGATTTTCTCCTATTTGCCTAAACAAACAGGGTTGGTGAAAAGGGTTATAAATGGAACGTGGACTCAAATAGGACATGACAGCTACTTTCACTAACCTATAAACCATCCTCCACTCTGTATGGGCTCTTCAGATCATCGTTATGATTCATAATAACAACACTCTCCACTCCTACCCCAGAGCAAAAGGCAATGCAGAGTATACTAGAAAGCAAAAGTCAAATAAGGCATCACTGGCCCCACTCAAAGAGGTTTTGTTCCCAAGAAACCTCCTAAGATCAAATGATAAGGCCCCAAGATATTTCTAAAAACTGTCATTAAACTCCCTTTACAACACCTGCAATTGAGCTAATTATCCTATAGCAATTTTCTCCAGACCTGGCTGTATTTTCCAAACATTTATTTTTACCATATCCTTTTCACCAGAGGGGAAATAGGGGTGAAAGGGTGGGGTAGAACAAAATGAAGCCAAAAAAATAAATAAAAAGTGAACACTATGATTGCAATGATTTAAAATTTTGGAAGCATGTGTTCAGTCATTTAGAATATGAAAAAGCTAACAGCTGTAATATAATGAAAAAGGCAGAAAAATGCGTATTTATTATGTTGGGGGACATGATTCTTTTCCAATTTTTAAAAAACATTTTTACATCTTTCTACCAATTTTTTAAGGAGAATATTAATCAAGGAGGAGTTGGTAAAGTTCTAGAACAAATTAGTGATGAGTAAAAATAGCACACAGGCCTGCACACTTCTGGGCCAGTGTCTTTCTACCGCCTTATAATTGGGGGAAAATGGAACATGAAAGTCCTGGCATTTGAGAGCCTGGAGCTGAGACTGTCACAGCAAACACACATGGAGAAAACATTAAACGTGGAAATGTTAAAATCTATTTTAGGTTCATAAATCAGGGTGTGAGCTTCCAGGCAACAGGCACAGCCACTCCAGTTTTCCACTCCTCTGGACTGGTTTACAGCTATCCCTTGATGAATGCTGCTTATTTAAAAGCTGTCACTGGCTGCAGTGTTTGTCTTTAAACAGATGTGCTATTTCTCCAGAGCCCCGGGAGCTGCCCCAGTAGAAAGGGCAGAAGGATACTGGGATGAACTCAGCTCCCTTAACCCTCTAGAGTCCAAAAATACCCCAACTCAGGAACTGCCCTGTTGCTTCTCCTTTGTAACATTAACACAATAAACACAAGGGCAGACTTATTTGCACTGGCTGCCACTGAGAATAAAACCTAAACGTCCCTCAGGATTTAGGCAGTAATTTGTCTGTATTACTTGGTAATTAACTTGGTATCTTTCTTTGTCCCCTCCAACTTGGATACTTGATGAAGAAAGCAGATGTGCTGTCTTAATAGAGGAGGCTGTCTTTCACATTTTCGTCCCTTGGGCAATCCAACTCAAACCACTACATTCTAGAAAACCCTTTAATATATTCAACATATCACAAACCAAGTATTTGAAGTGGCAACAAAAAGATATCATATCACCTCAGCTAAAAAATAGTATATTACATAATACATAATGCAACGAGTGTGCATTAAATGTTGCTTTGAATTCCCTAAATTTGAGTTTTCAAATTCACTAAATACCGCCAATCAAAACCGGTTTAAAACAGATACTAAGTTGGTCACTCTCTGATGTTTCTGAAGTTTGATACTATGTACGTGAACGGTAGCTAATGCTTGGGAAGCCTGGGAAGTATTCAAATACATCTGTATATCATGAGTTAGACTTACTTGATCAACCCATCTTCCATGTATATGTCTGCATAGAACGACTGGTCATCATTAACAATTTTACCTCCTTTGATCAGAAGACGATCACTCTGAAACAAAGAGGCAGTAAGGTCACAATGCATAACTGACCTATGAGAAACACAGGTGCTAAGCTATGTGAGCTAAGGTTACATTTTCACCATTCAAAAGTGATGTTCAAAATAAGCCCATTTTGGAACAGTTCAAGTGACAAAAGTAAGCCTGGAACCTATTCATCACCTGATGAGTCAGAACACACCGGGAAAGATCATCCTAGAAAAAAGAATCATCTCTTTCAATTAGGTCTTGGACTCCAAAGGGAAAAAAAAAGCAGTGAAAATATTTCATATAAAGAAGATAATGCTTTTTAAAATGGCTTTTCGCTAAGCCGCAATTAAAAAAAAAAACAAAACCCACATTTAGGAAAGCTATGTCTTGGCAACAATGTATCAAGCAAAATTGACCAAAAGTCTGTTGTCATGGGATATACCACACAAACGCACTGGGTTCAACCACAGCAAGGTTTCCATTTAGTATGTCCTTTATATGTGCATTTATCTTTAGGTATATCACAGCAAATATAGCAAAAAGGGAGGGAAAAGACTGCAAAAAAAATACGCTATTTTAACTAGACCATTAAGAAAAAGGTAAACTGCCGTGATAAAGTACATGAGATAGCAAATTCTAAAATGCAATGCCGCTATAGATTGCTGGTGCACTTATATTTTAACCGGTGACATTTACACAAAAAAATAAAGGACAGCTAGCAGATAAGGGCTGAGAATGTGACCAAAATGCTACATTGACTCATCGCTGTTGCAAATGCTGCTGATGGAAGGGAATGCTAGCAGCCAGTGTTCAGTAAGTATGGACCTGTATTATCCAGAATGGGCTTAAACCGTACAAGCTCAACCATACACTGCCCTTTTAATACATAACACATTTCAAAGAATGGCATTCTTTTGACAAGAGGTAACTCAAAATTCAGTTACAAAACAATATTCTCAGCAGGTGCTATCTCTCTTTAGCAACTACCAAGAAAAGGAAATCATCGAAAATCCTTAGAAAATAGATAAGCTACTAGAGAGCAAGGGGAAAAGATAATTATACACATAAATGCACACACCCCTGGGTTTAGAAAGTATTTATCGTCTCTCTAACATATTGAAAACCAATAAGATCATTTTAATTTTGTACACTTCAGGGTCCTTGATCCTGACGGAGACTTTGGAAAGCCAATGAACAGCCAACAATAATTCCCGCACCTGTATAAGGTAAGTGTAAAGACCTTTAACGAAGCCCTGCCATGCACATCATGCCATCAGAGCCTCAAAAGAAATCTGCAAGGTGGATGAGGTCAGGTTCTATTCCCATGACACATAAGGAAACCGAGGCTCAGAGAGGTTAGGCCACTTGCCCAGGTCACCCGAACCAGCGCACTTGTCCTCAGTCTACAATGATCCCTTCTTCTCTCCCAGATCTCTAAGCTTCCATGGAATAAATATCACCTGGAAGGCAAGGGGAGGCCTCGCCCTTCACCTCCTGCTTCCATAGTCACTTTGGTACCTGCCCCAGTCATCACTAAGAATACCCCCAGCCAACATGATGCCAAGAAAAAAAAAAAGTCAAACGCCACACCCCCGTTCATTCTAGTGCCTTCCAGAAGGATCTTACATAAGAGGCTGGCAGTGGTGAGGGAGGGAGGAACACTATGCTATAGGTCCTCTGATAATGCGACCAGATTTTTTAAAGGATGGAGGGGGCGCTCTTTAAAAAAAGAAAAAAAAGTCTTGTTGATTCTTTGCTTTTTTTCTCTCTCTCCCCCCTGTCAAAATGAAGCTGCCTCGTTCATTCACGAAAACAGCAAATTATTTGAGGCTTGCTGCAAAGCTGCTCTCCATCCCCCACTCCCCAGAGTCACCACTCCTTCCTCCAGCGCAGTGAACACACAAGGGTGGGTGCCCCGTGCCGGCCCTGTGGGATCTCGGGTCTTTTGCCTTCAAGAAAAAGCTAGAGCCCTTCTTCTGCTCATCCTAGAAAATCCTCCGAGCACACGCCCCCTCCCCTGTGCATTTGCTCCCCCTCTCTCCTGCGGATGGGTGTGCCCTTGTGCACGGAGAGAAAGCTGGGGTGCCCATGGCTGAAGAGAAAACCGGGGCCAACGCGCGCCCTTACATCCAGCCCTAAAAACACATCCTGATTGTTTTAAAAGAATCTTTCCATGTCTGCCTCAGTCCTGGGTTCTACCCGGGAATCAGCTGGCCGATTGCAACTGCATATCCTTATATAACAATGAATTTCCCTGGCGTTCCCCCTTCCCTGAGATTTCACTGGGGATGGAAAGAATAGGACGAACGAATGTTTCCAGGAAAAGATGGGTAGAGGGCGGGAGCAGGGGAGAGGTGGGAGCAAGAACCGGTGCTCATGTCTGAGGCATCGCGAATTCACTGCACAGACGTTTTCCCCGCTGCTTGCACACCAACAAGCCCAGGCCCCAGCACTGTGCCGAGTCCTCCGGCCGCCGCGATCATTGTCTGGCCGGGGCCGGGCCATCTGCTCCCGCGTCGCACAGCGCCATTAGCGCCCGGCAGCTCGCCGCGGTCCCCGCGCCCGCCCTGCAGCCCGCTTTGTATGCGCCAGCACGGACGCCTCCCGGGCGGCAGAAGGGGCGGAAGAGAGACGCGAAAATGAGCCCGAATCCCCGCCAGGGCCTCAGCCCCGAAATAGAGCGCAAGAAAACCGGGTGGGGGGGCACCCAAAACCGGTTCCTGGCAAACACGAAGCCCCTGCCCGGGTCCCCGCCCTCCTCCTCTGCTCATCACCTCGTCCCTGTTTTTCCTTCGCGTTTCCGCACCATTCCGGTACACCCTGCCCTTTTCAGCATCCCTCCGCTGTCATTACGCCTTCGGGCTGAAACCCGCTCCTTTCTCCAAGGACCGGGAGAAGGCTCCAGAAAGCCCTTTTTGGGTGGGGGCAGAAGACCTGGGGAATATCCAAGTCCCCATCTCCCCACCGCGGCTGGAAGAGTCCAGCCTTGCAGCACGCAGCCCGAGAACAATATCCGAGCTCCAGGCATGCATATTCAATCTGGCATCCATTTGCTCGCACCCCGCAGCCGGCGCTGCAGCATCTCTCGCTGACAATAAAAGATAGAGCGGGTCTGGCGCGCTACCTAAGGCTCCCTCCGTGCGCTCGCGCTCCTGGTTAGTGCCTTGCAAACGATGCGACTTCTGACCCTGGATCACTGCAGCTCCCACCACCGCCACCACCATCACCATCCCCTCCGTAAGGAACAGAAAAGAAAAAAAAAAGTTCGGTCCCTCTCCTTTCCCCTCCTCTTTTAAATTCCTTAGACCTTCTGTGCTACAAAATGTGGCAGGCCAACCGCAGACTTCCCAAGTACCAAACTCACCGTGATGCGTGGAATATTTTTCTTCCCCTGATAAGACATCTCTCTCCCGGGAAAAAATTAAATTCAGGAGGGCAGCTTTAAGGCAAAAATTGCCGGGAAGGGGACTTGGTTTGTTTTTTGGGTTTTTTTCTCTTTGCAAGAGTGAAAAAGGTGCAATCGCTTCGCTGGTCTTGCTGTTAGCAAATTTCAAGAACGTAAGAGATGAATGCAATCCTCTGTCTCTCTTTCTTCCTCTCCTCCAATACAGCCCCAGCTAGGGCGGAAAAAACGAGAGAGACAGAGAGAGAGAGAGAGAGAGAGAAACAGGAGGGAAGGGGGTGGAAATAAACTACAGCAATAAAAGCCTCGGTTCAAGTCGGCCACCGTGGCGCATGCGCCGCCAGCCACTCCCTTTCCTCCCAGGCAAAAGCCATCCGCTTCGAGAGAGGCGAGCAGCGATTGGCCGCGATCCTGGTATATGCAAATTTGGACCGGCGGGGCGGAGCGTGGCGCGAGAGCGCGAAATGCGGCAGTGAACGGCCGGGGGCGGCGGGAGGCGCGGGCGCCCGCGCGGGGAGCGCGCCTTTCGCGCGCTTTCTTCAGGCCCGGGCCATTGGGACGGGGGTTGGCGACGGCCCCAGACGCGGTCTGGGCCACGCGGGGACAATGGAGGGGTGGTCGCCGCGGCCGGGGGGAGGGGCGGGATCCGAGACGGCGGGGCTTCGGAGCTGCACGCACTCGCCCGTGCGCGCCCTGGTGCCCGCCTGCCCGCGCGCCAATCCGCGGAGGCCGCCGCGGCAGCCCCGCGTGGGGTGACTGCGCCGAGCCAATGGCTTCGCTGGCGGCGAGCGCGCGACTGCACCGCCGGCCGGCGCCGCGCGGCCCGGGAGGGCGCCCGGGCCCTCCTCCCCCACCGTCGCTGGCGCTGCGCTCGCCCGGCCCCCGCCCTGGCTCGGCTGCGGACTCGAACGGTGGCGGGCAGGGGTCCGGCCACGCCCGGCCCGGGAGAGGGCGGCTGCTCCCCGTGGGCGTCCGGGCCCCGCTCCTGGGGGCGGGGAGGTGGCTGCTGGGACGGGATTTGGACCGCGGGCAGCCTCCCGGCTGCAGGAAATGAGAGCCCGGAGGAAACCCTTCCAACTCCGAGCCGGGAAGGGGCATCCGGGGGAGGCTGCGGGATATGGGAAACCCCGCCCTGAGACATCCTTTTGTGCCTTCCGGCCGCGGGGAACTTGGTGGGGCGGGGGAGTAGGAAGCAGCAGCAGCCCGCCGAGGCCGACGCCAAGGCCGAGGCGTCCCGATCTGGGCCCAGGGTGCCCGCTTTACCGTTACGCCCACCTTGGCCGCCTGTGGGGTACATGGGGGCGCTTTTCGCTGGTGCCTGCAGCGCTGTCGAGGGAAGCTGCTGGGTTCTCAGCGCCCCAGGGCTTCCGGCTTTATAGGGCGAATGAATGGGTCCCACACCTTATCGTGAGGCGTGCAGGAGATGAGCTGTGAAGAAGCAAGGAAGAGCTTATATCCCACGGGAAAGGGAAACCGAGTATCGAGGAAACCCTACAGAATCGGAGTTAAAACCAAGAGTCCTGACCCCTCAGGCAGAGCCTAGTCACTTAAAAGGCACTCAAAGCCCCTTCGTGGCCCTAGCAATTGAGCAGGCCTGGGACCCCTTGGCGTTGCCTGTCCGAGCCATGCTGAGGTGCTCTAACTTCGGGGTCCCTGGGGAAGAAAAACGCTGATCCAATTGATCCTCAGGAATCTACGGGGGCCATCACCGTGGGGGGTTGCCCTGGCAGGTACAGTAACTAAAACATCTGGACCAGCCCCGGTAGCTCTCGGGCTTCTCTGCTTGAAGTCAAAGGATACGTTAGAATCCCTACGTAATCCAAGCCATGGGGAGGGGAGGAAGGCAGAGTATGTAATTGGCTCACACCTGCTCAGCAGAGCTTAGCCAGATAAATACAGAATAATTTAGGCTGCTGTAAGCCTGACTTCCAATCTTTTTAACCTTGACCATCCTGGCCACTTTAGGGGAATGTCCCTCCTTCCAGACTCAGAGAAGGTGTAAAATTCTCCCCTTCACTCATTCCTGTAAAAATCTAAAGTCCCAGAAAGGGACTGTAGGGCATGCAGCAAGCTTCACCGCTGGTTAATTCATTCAAGTTCAGTTTAGCTGTGCATCTGCAGGAGAAAGTGAAGCCCTTCCCCCTCCAGCAATCTGATATGCCACAAGCAAGGTGAGATGATGTTGGCAAGTATTGCTGTCAACCGGTAATGGTTAAAGTCACGAGTCTGAGCTTAAAATACGCCTCTCTACTTGTGAAAAACCCAGTCAGTCGCAGCTCTGCGGAGGACAGGGCAGTGGGGAGGAGTGTCCTATTAGCTCACAAGGAAAATGCTGCTACTTGGCAAGGGATAAATAACGAGACTCTAATTTAAAACAAAGTAACCTCTAATTATATTGTTAGTTTGTATTCTTGTTGGATTCCCTACCCCCCCTTCCCCGTTGTTTGAGCTTAATGGATTTAAATAATGTCTTGTTATTTACCAATTTACCATTGAATCATTGGTTTTGTAATAAAAGCTTCCAAGAGTTTCTGTGTCTGTCTCATTGGCTTCAGTCTTAATTTTATAGCCATTGCTATGAGGTTCTTAATCCATGATAACTGACGTTTCCACTCGTAAATATCCAAAAATATAAGGTGTAAATTGATTTGTCTGTTCTGACTAGAGCCTAAGAGAGTATTTGGCACAAAAGATAACAAACAAATGGTTTAAATTGATCAAGGAAGAGAACCGTCTGCAATCTGCATTTCTCACCATATTTACCGTTCAATGCATTTAGGAAAAGTAAAGAAGGGTTGGGGAGAATTTTCCACCTGCTTTGCACTGATGAAGGTGTTTAAAAGACAAAAACGCACAGATAAACAGGTCTCACACTTTGGCCTCAGAGATCCTTGTAAGAATTAAATGAGGGGCTGGGCACAGTGGCTCACATTTGTAATCCTAGCACTTTGGGAGGCCAAGACAGGCAGATCACTCAAGCCTAAGAGTTGGAGATCAGCCTCAGCAACATGGCAAAACCCCGTCTCTACAAAAAACACAAATATTAGAGACTAGCCTGGCCAACATGGTGAAATCATGTCTCCACTAAAAATACAAAAATCAGATGAGCCTGGGGGCAGGGGCCTGTAATCCCAGCTACTTAGGAGGCTGAGGCAGGAGAATCACTTGAACCCGGGAGATGGAGGTTGCCGTGAGCCAAGATCACGCCATTGCGCTCCAGCCTGGGCAACAAGAGCAAAACTCCATCTCAAAAAAACAAAAGAAATTAGCTGGCCGTGGTGGCGAGCACCTGTGGTCTCAGCTACTGGGGGCAGGGGAAGGTTGAGGGCTGAAGCAGAAAGATCAGTTGAGCCTGGGAGGTTGAGGCTGCAATAAGCCAAGACCATGCCACTACACTCCAGCCTGGGTGACAGAATGAGACCCTGTCTTGGGGGGAGGGGGAGGAAACAGATAAAATGTTTTTTTATAATCTCTAGAAAAACATTCAATGAAAATTTCCGTAAAATTATGAATCTAATATTTGAACCTTTTCTCAGGCATGACTTTTCTGAACTTTTAAACCTTAAATGCATGCCAAACATGAGAAAGCAATGTAAAGTTGCCTGTTCCACAATCACAGCCCCTTCCCAAACCTCCGCTTTCCCATTCTTCTCTCCCAGCACCAGGAAAGAGCCAGATGCGGTACCTGAATGAGACAATGGTTTAGTGAAATGGTAACATCCCGGGCATTCTGCATGATCCCATGAATGGGAAGAATGCGTTTTAACCAGGTGCTGTACCAAGAGTCTGACCCCTGTCTCCTCCACAGCTTCTACTCCCCACCCTGGACACCTACTCCTTCCCCATGCTCAGAGGGTGCAGGCACACAACGTCAGAGCAAACTTCTCACTGCCCCTGAAAACAATGTGCCCTCCCTAATCTATGCCTTGCCCTAAGCCCTTCTTTTTCCCTCCCTCCAAAACGACTGAAATGTTACCTTGTCTATAAATTTGTCCCCATCCTGCCCCCACAGCCTGAGCACTCCTTCCTGTGTTCAGCTCTACTATAACACCCTTCCATCCTCTGTAGCGACTTGCCCATTTTTTCCATCAGGCCATGACTCCTAGAAGCAAAGAGCCTCTCTTCTTTCAGCCACCAGCACACTGCCTGGTCTCTGGCAGGTGCCCTTAGCATTTGGGGCATAAATAAGTGCTATCATTGCTATGAGGAGGACCAAAGGTTCTTTTGCTCATCACCATCCATGTAAGTTTCAATGTCAAAAAAAACCCCGACTCAGGCCTTTCCCTTAGGACTATCACTTTTTTGAGACAGAGTCTCACTCTATCGCCTAGGCTGGAGTGCAATGGCGCAATCTCAGCTCACTGCAGTCTCCGCCTCCCAGGTTCAAGTGATTCTCCTGCCTCAGCCCCTGAGTAGCTGGGATTACAGGCACGCACCACCACGCCCAGCCAATTTTTGTATTTTTAATAGAGACAGGATTTCACCACGTTGGCCAGGCTGGTCTCAAACTCCTGACCTCAGGTGATCCGCCCGCCTCCGCCTCCCAAAGTGCTGGGACTACAGGCATGAGCCATTGTACCCAGCCAGGACTATCACTCTGCCAGGCTTTCCTTCTTGGCAGCCAGCTCCTCTTCTCCAAGCCCCCGAAACTGCAGGAGGAACTAATGTTATTATTAACAGCTTATTATTCTCTGAGAGACTCCCTAGATTTTAAGCTCCGCCTCCTCTGACAAAACTGCTGTGTACCACCAAGCCTGGTAGAACACAGGGAGAGAGCCCCCAATCCTAAAGTGAACCTCGGAGTCATATAAGGTATTGAAAAATGCTGAGTGTATGATAAAATTACATTATTTGCTAAGAAGAATGATGGCAAGGAAAACCTGGCCAGCCCCCACCCAAGTGGAAAACTGCCTGGAGCATTCTAAAGTGGCAAGACGGTAGATGTGTATCACACACCGGTGAGAACAGTTCTGTAAGCACGGGTTATGTGACCCTGCCCCCATGGCTCCCTCGTGGAGGATACTTTTTAGTGTGTCTGTGATCAGTGGTAAGCAGGCACCAGCTGCCTACCTAGTTTATCTTGGGGCTATGAGAAAACACAGAACACCTGTTTGTTAATAAGAATCACCGGTTCAGAGAGAATAAATGCGTGGGTCAGCATCTGCTCGAGGCCCTTAGCCCAAAAGGCTGATGGCCCCCTGGTGGTCCCACTTTGCTGTTCTGTCTGGGTGTCTGCTTCTCAATGCCTTCAGCGCCACCAGGGTGAGGGTCTCCATAGCCGAGCTGGTCTCAGTGCAAGGAGTCTCTAGTAATTTTTTCTCAATTTCTGAAACTGTTCTTTTCTCCATCCTCCCATTATTCTTTGTACATGCCTGTGTGACGCCATTCATTTCGGTAAACCACTTACATGATACAATCCTCACTGACACCATAACTGAGTGTGATTTTCCTTCCATTCAAGGTTTGAGCTCACAGGAAAGAAAAACTCTTTCAAAAGTCTTACTTATTCCTGGCCAGGAGTGGTGGCTCACGCCTGTAATCCCAGCATTTGGGAGGCTGAGGTGGGTGGATCACCTGAAGTCAGAAGTTCAAGACCATCCTGGCTAACATGGCAAAATGCCATCTCTACTAAAAATGCAAAACTTATCTGGGCATGGTAAGGGATGCCTGTAATCCCAGCTACTCTGGAGGCTGAAGCTGGAGAATAACTTGAACCGCGAAGCAGAGATTGCAGTGAGCTGAGATTACACCACTGCACTCCAGCCTGGGCAAAGGAGCCAGACTCCTTCTCAAAAAAAGTCTTACTAATTTCTTCACCTTACAGAGGGCCTGACAAGACTGGGGACTCCGGCAGGACTGAATGCAGCAGGGAGGGAGGTATGAGTGGAGGCACCCAGCCAGCCCTTTTCACATGTTCGAATCCAAGCTACAGGGAAGTGGGGCTGGGGAGGTGCAGATGTCCCTCCAGTGCCCCGAGTGGCTGTCCTGCTCCCAGTTCCTCAGCATCTGCCTGTACGTGTTGCCTCCCTGGCTAGCCCACCACGGCTCTTGGTTTCATGTTCCCCTTTGGGGAGCTGGAGTAGCCATTTCTGCTTCTGTGGTGCCCTGGATTTCTGCATTAGTGCAATGTTCAGAATTTTACAGAATAGGGGAACTCCAAAGCAGAAACTGCTGACAGAACAGTCCAGAGGTGGTAAAGAAAATCCCCAATGTCCACAGTGCTGCAGTTGGATGCCAAGGGCTGTGGCCTCCAATGCATCCTGCAGAGAAGGTTGAAATTAATGCAGCAGTAAAGAGAAGGTACTGGAATCCTTCTTTGCCAAAACCAAAGGGCATCGACTAGGACACTTGAGCTGGAAGTGATGCCTTCTTCACTGCAGATGGAATCAGACAGTGATGACCATTTTCTTTGTGTGTGTGGCACTGAAGGGGTAGAGACTGCAGGTCAGAACCTGCCCATTGCCTTCCCCTGTGGCTGCATCCTTTTAGCAGGGGTGACCAGGTGGTGACAAATGAGGGTCAGCAGTGACTGGCTCTCTGAAACAGATGCTGCTTTGCCGAGAACTGGACAGACTGCAGGCCAGCATTGGGGCTCTGTGGGGGTCCTGAGGACAGATTCTCCCTCCAGGAAGACAAGAGGCCCGTCTGTCCAAATCCTGCTGGACATGAGGGCACAGAGGAAGCGTGCACTTCACAGAATCTAGTCGACTCGGGCTTTCTCCTCTTATCCCCAGTTAGCGCACACATCTCCTAAAGAACTCCTGCCATGCCCGCCCTGCACCTCATCCTCTGGGTGACTACACATTTTCCCTGGAGTCTTTCTGTCCCTGATGGGGACAAAAGGCACCTTGCTCAGTCATCGTGCCTCAGGCCCGCCCTCTGGTGGCGAACGAGGAGTGTGCGTGTGGTCGCCTGCCTGCTGGTCTCCGGGCCATAACAGGGCCTTGGAGATCACTTGTTCCAGTTGGAGTGCCCAAGCGCTCTGCTCCATCAGAATCACCTGAGGCCCCAGCTCAGACACCCTGAACAGAATATCCAGAGGTAAGGCCCAGGAAGGTTTTTAAAATAGTCTACCTCTGGACACTCAATGACAGATCCAGCCCACTCCACCCTCTATTTATAGGAGGAAAACATGGACTAGGAGGAAGGGCTCACTGCCTACCCAGTGCAGGCTCCACTCACCACAGGGCATTACTGGCCAGCTCTTTATCCAAGGGGAACATTATGAGAGAGCGGTAAATATTATCACTATCCTTCCACTTGGCTGCCTTCTGGAAGTAGTACAATCTTCCAAAATATTGTTAGGTTGTCAGTGGGGAGGAAATTAACATTTATTGAGCACCTCCCATGCTCTAGGCATGGCACTGAATGCTTTAAATACATCTGCTTTAATCTTCTCTAAAAAAATCCTACTGGGTCAATCTTCAGATCCTCATTTTATAGACTAGGCAAGAAAAGCACAAAGACACCTCTTGTTCCAGGCCCAGATTCTAATTTGGGTTTGTGTGACCCCAAAGCCCAAGGGGCTAGTTCTTTTTTTTTTTTTTTTTTCCTGAGACTGAGTCTCACTCTGTTGCCCAGGCTGGACTACAGTGGCGTGATCTCAGCTCACTGCAACGTCTGCCTCCCGGGTTCAAGTGATTCTCATGCCTCAGCCTCCCAAGTAGCTGGGATTACCATATCCAGCTAATTTTTGTATTTTTAGTAGAGATGGGGTTTCACCATGTTGGTCAGGCTGGTCTTGAACTCCTGACCTCTAGTGATCCGCCTGCCTCAGCCTCTCAAACTGCTGGGATTACAGGCAGGAGCCACTGGGCCCGGCCAAGGCTAATTCTTTCAATGGTTAAGTACTTGTTTAGTAGAAACTGGGACCCACCTTGTGCAAGAGGTGGGCACAGGTGATCGGCTGTCTTCCTCTACTCCTCCCACTGTCCCTAGTCCACATTCCTTAGATGTTTCCCCTTCTCCCGAAATCAATTCTCCATCTCTTTCTTTCCTCACCACCCAGTGTAACTCAGTTTCACTCAGTGGCCCTGGCCCTCCTCTCATAGGAAACATGACAGACGAACAAAACGGTTTCAATGAATGAGAAACGCTTAATGTGCTGCTACTCTGCTAAAAAGAAAAGACCCCACTTGGTAGAATTTCAGACACCAAGCCAGGCTGCTTGCATAAATAAAATGTAAACTGTTTACCAAGTCTGCTGCACATGATCTTACCCTTCTTTTTTTATTTTTTACTTTTATTTTTTGTACAGGTAAGTCTCACTATGTTACCCATGTTAGTCTCAAACGCCTGGCCTCAAATGATCCTCCCAAAGTGCAGGGGTTACAGGCGTGAGCCACCGCACCCGGCTGATCTCACCCTTCTGTTTCTTTCCAGCCTCATCCTGTGCTACCTCCGCAAGCTCACGCCACAGCACGTGGATCTCCTTCCTTTCCCCGCAGTGGCCATTTGTTGCTGCTGTTCTCTCTTCTCCCATCTCTTGAATGGCGGCTCCTTCTCACCCTTGCACCCCTGCTTCAGGGAGGCCATCCCTGACCTCCGTCCTGACGCCAGCCCATGTATTCCTACTCTTCCCTGTCTCAGCACTGTCTCTGTAATAGCAGCAATTATAATTTGGAAGTATTTTTGTGCATTTGTTTACTTGGGTATTTCCAGTCTGCCTCTACTTCTCAATCGCAGGGGCCCTAAGCCACCCAGTCCTCCACTTCACCTCGAGGGGGCTGCACAACACTCAACAAACAAGAGTTAAATGACAAGTGAGCAGGAGAACCTTTCTAAGGACACCGGCTCTTCAGCCCAGGTGGCCGAGCCTTCATCTTCCACCCGTTGCCTCCCAGATCTGCACCTGCTGCTCTCTAATCCTGATTCATCCCAGGCTTTGGGTGGTTTTTTGGTTTGGTTGGTTTTGTTGGGTTTTTTTTGTTTTGTTTTGTTTTGTTTTGGAGACAGGGTCTTGCCAGGTCACCCAGGCTGGAGTGCAGTGGCATGAGCGTAGCTCACTGCAGCCTCCAACTCCTGGGCTTGAGCAATCTGCCTCAGCCTCCCATGTAACTAGGACTACAGGCATGCAACACCATGCCTGGCTATGTCTTTTTATCTTTTATATAGACAGGGTCTCGCTGTGTTGCCCAAGCTGATCTGAAACTCTTGGGCTCAAGCAGTGGGATTACAGTTGTGAGCCCCCATGCCTAACCTTCACACTAGGTTTTTAAAAGACCAGATGGTGGCTGGGCACAGTGGCTCATGCCCGTAATCCCAGCACTTTGGGAGGCCAAGGCGGGCGGATCACTTGAGGTCAGGAGTTCCAGACCAGCCTGACCAACATGGAGAAACTCCATCTCTACTAAAAATACAAAATGAGTCGGGCGTGGTACGCATGCCTGTAATCCCAGCTACCCGGGAGGCTGAGGCAGGAGAATCACTTGAACCTGGGAGGTGGAGGTTGTGGTGAGCAGAGATCGTGCCATTGCACCCCAGGCTGGGCAACAAGAGTGAAACTCCTTCTCAAAAAAAACAAAAAACCAGATGGTGCGGATCCACCTCACTGGATACGTTCTCATGGCCTAGGTTCTAATGATCCATGGCAGAGCGTGCAGATTCCTTTTCTGCTGGGATCTGTCCTTGGGAAGCATCAAGCCTCACATTCATGAACCTTAGCTGTGCCTGGAGGTCCAATCGTGATAAACGCAGCCGGGTTCCCCTTTTCCATCCCGCACTTCAGGCTTGTGCTCACCACACCCAGAAAATACCACAGATCCCCCTCAACTGGGGATTCAGAATCTGTGTCGATTCTGAAAACAGCCAAGCAAACGGGATAGCCGTGAACTCTGAAAGTGTAAATAACATTTCAAGAGTCCTCGTCTACTTAAAAGGATCTGCCATGATCAATGTACTGAAAACTGCTCACTTATCCAAAAACACACCATAGCTCTTGGTCATTTGTCCATTTAGGTTCCCTGGAGGCCACTTTGGGGCAATTTATTAGCTTAGTCTGTGAATGCTTCAAAATAGTCTGTTTGGATATTGTAAAGATTTAACTAAATTCTGACCTTTGCCGAAAATAAATTGTCCTCTTTCTGCCCTCCTTACTCCCCCACCCTGTTGTTTTCAAGGAGTGAGAATTGATTACTGACCTTGCATGCCAGCCCTCAGGGTATAGAGAGAGAGGTCGTGGGTGAATGGCACGTGATGCTTTACCAGCTCCAGGCAAACTGTGCCCCTCTACCTAGGCTTGGGCTGGGGGCTCTCAACCCCCACACTGTCATCAACCCAAAGACTGCTCTTCCTCTAGCTTCTGGGCACATCCACTGTCTCCAGAATTCAGATAGGACTCTTCCTATCTGCCTATCAAGCAGATAAGGAAATCATTGAAAGAATAAATGGCCAAATGCAGTTGTGCTGTGAGCAACCGTCAATCTCAGTGTTTAACTCCTTTGGGCCCTGCAACCAAACCGGGGGAGAAATGAGTGCCTGCACATGGTCCTCAGGGCTCAGGAGTTCCCTCCGTTTCTTCACAGAATTAGCAATGGAGCTAGGATAGTAAAAAGACCACTTTAAAGGGATGGAGCACTGATGGAAGAAAATAACACTGGAACCTAGAGAGACTAAGTGGGAAGTGATGCCCTTCATCTCTCCTCCTCTCCATCTAGGGCCACTGCCCCACCGAGGGCCCCATTTTCGCATTCCCTGAGTATGCTGAGCTGTTTATAGCTCCACACTTGTGCTTACATGCCTGGCTCTCCCAGCAAGCCCAGGCCCTCCTGGACTGCTGGCACCATCACTCCTCTGTGCAGCCATTCCTGAGCCCCCCCAGTCCAGCTGGCCATTCCTTCTCTTATGCTCCCACTGGGCTCTGTACGGACTCTTGGCAGAGTGCCAAAACAGTCCCCTGTACTATTTCCTTATACGATGTCTACTTCTCTTAGACAGTAAGCATCTTGAAGACAGAGACTATATTTTCTCTCTCTTCAGCACCCACCATAAGGCCCTGCATGTAATAGGCAAACAAATTCTAAAAGGATGGATGGATGGATGGATAGCATATGGGTGGGGTGGATGGATGAATGGAAAGGTGGGTGGGTGGGGAGAGGGATGGATGGATGGATGGATGGATGGGCAGATGTATGTATGTATGTTCATACAGATGGATGCATGGGTGGATGGATGGATGAGTGGGTGAGTGGGTGGGTAGGTGGATAGATTTGGGTGGTGGACGGATAGATGGATGAAGGCTGGATGGATGCTTGGGTAGATGGACGGACAGATGACGCATGGATGGATGGATGGATGGATGGGCACATGATGTATGTATGTATGTTTGTATGTATGAATGGATAGATAGGTAGATGGGTAGATGGATGGGTGGATGGATGTGTGACTGGATGAATGGATGGATGGATGGATGAGTGGGTAGGTGGACAGATGGATTGGTGGGTGGATGAATAGATAGATGATGGATGGATGGATACCTGGGTAGATGGATAGACAGATGATGGGTGAATGGATGGACGGATGGATGGGTGGGTGAGCTGGTGCACAATGGATAAATAAACATATTGCACAAATGTCCTTATTATAAAATACAGTCACACTGGGACTTGAGTCTAACAATCTTCCAAAGCACAAAATTTACAACCAGGTCCTGTCTTAGGCCTCATCCACTTAGTTGAAGTTTCTAGGAGGACTGTGGGTGGCTTCTTTTTTGTTCTCTTTCTTCTCATAATCTACTCCTTTCCATCCTGTCAAGCCTGTGAGAGGTTTGCCTTGAGGCCACTGTCAGTGTCCTTACCTGCCCTTCAGACCTACAAGCCCCATCCCTTTGTCAACCACACTCTGTTCAGTTTGTGATCAAGTCCAAAGCAGGCCCTCTAGTCCAAGAGTTAGTGTTAGGTAGTTTTTCTTTGATAAAAGATTCAGCATTTCAGAGTAAGCAACCGGATAACTCCCTCAAGTTTCCAATCCCCTCCTTTCTCCTGCCCCTTTGGGGAGGAGGATTCTGTGATTTTGTGTCTGAGCCCAGGCCCCTTCCAAGTGTCATCAACCAGAGCCTGCTCATTGACTGGATCCTCCTCTAAGATCTGTCTGACTTCTCTGTACTCCATCTGTCCACCCTGCAAGGTCATTCCCAGACCATCACCCTCTCATCAACTTGCAGAAGCCCTGCCCTTCTGTGTACTGTCATCTCTGTCTCCAGGATACTTCCGCGCATTTATTCAGGACATAAGCAGCTGGATCTTTTCATGTCTATCTGGCATTGGGATGTGGCAGAGGCCACTAGCTCCTCATGAAATCCATGTTCTCCTCTTCTTCGAGGACACACAACTGGACTACATTTCCCACCCTCCTTGGCAGTGAGATGCGACAGAGTTCTAGCCAACGCAATGTGTCTCTTCAAGGCCTGGAACATAGACAACTCCCTCTTCCTCCTCTAAGCTCTTTCTCCAAGCTGACAGGACGATGGTCCCCCAGATAACTGTAGGAGGCATGTGTTGAAGATGTTAGAACCACCAGCAGCTTGACTTTCCAGTTAATTGCATGGAGCAGGGACCCTGCACACTTCTCTGCCTGCTCATCAGAAATGCTCACCTTGAACTATTATGTGATGCACAAATCAACTCCTTTTGTGCTTGAGTCGTTATACCTAGTGGAGTCTATCGTAGCAGCAGTATTCTTTGTACCATAACTTCTAACATAATCCTGTTCAAATTTAAAATTTGTCTAATACACACAGACACACACACACCCCCCCTCAGTTTCTTCACTTTCCTGACCCCTGTGACCTTGGCCTGCCCTTATCTTTAGCCATTCACTCCCAGGGCTATCTGAACCGTCATCCCCTCACCACATCATCAAGATGCGATGAGTCCCTATCTTCATTCACAGCTGGGCCTCTCTAGTCCATTGCCTGGACCACTGTCACCACTCTCACCAGCAGCGTCCTTCCACTGCTCTTGCCCTGCAGCCTCCCGATCCTGGCGCGGCCCTAAAATTCACTATTTCTTCACCACGTCCGTGGGAGCAGCTACAGAACACTCAGACTGCATTAAAGATTGGGACAAGAAGAAGTCATTATATCGAAAAGACCTGCACTCATATATTTATTACAGCACAAGACACAATTGCAAAGATATGGAACCAACCCAAGAGCCCATCGACCAATGAGTGGATAAAGAAAATGTGGTGCGTATACACCATGGAATACTACTCAGTCATAAAACAGAATGATAAAGAATGATATGACATCTTCTGCAGTAACTTGGATGGAGCTGAAAGCCATTATTCTAAGTGAATAATTATTACTCCAAGTGAATTCTAAGATTACTCTAAGTGATTATTCTATCATTATTCTAAGTGAATGCCACACAAGAGTGGAAAACCAGATACTGTATGTTTTCACTTATAAGTGGGAGCTAACCTATGAATACACAAAGGCGTACAGAGGGATATAATGAACTTTGGAGACTCAGAAGAAAAAGGGTGGGAATGGGGCTAGGGGTAAAAAAAAAAACTACACATTAGGTACAATGTACACTCCTTGGGTGACGGGTGCACTAAAATCTCAGACTTCACCATTATACAAGTCATCTATGTAACAAAAAACCACTTGTACCCCAAAAGCTATTGATATTTTAAAAAATTCTTTTAAAAAGAGACTGGGATTTCACCCCCGAAGACTTCCCACTGGTCCTTGACCTGGCTACCCTCTCACACCTCTCAGCGGCTGTCACTGCCTTCGCCATGCTTCCTGTGTCATCCTCAATCCTCTTTTCATGAACTCAGTCTGACTGGAGAGCCCAGTGCTGAATGAGGAATCACAAATGGAATAATGATTTGTACAAGAGTATCACGCACACCCGTCTTTTCTCCTTCCCCAGGTCTCATAGGAAGAGGTCAGCCTGTTCAAGGATTATTCCCAAATCCATGCTGTTTCCTGCCCCACCCCGCTCCCAGATCTCAAAGTCTTCCTCTCCAAGACTCAGTCCTTTGAGCTTGGAAACCTGCCTTGTGATGCCTTGCGGATCCTACACGGTTAAGCTTCAGGAATGGAGCTCCTGATCTCCACTTCCTCAACTTCAACTCCCATTTGCTTTTCCACCCACTCCAATTGGCCTCTTCCCCTGACTCCATTAGAAGAGCTTGGGCAAACAGGTAAGCTAATGAACACTTAGTTATCTTTACTTAACTGAGCTCATTGTGATGCTTAACATTATTGCCTACCTTTTTTCTTCCAAATTCCCCTCCCTTGCTTCTGTGATGCTTTTTTTTCTGGCTCTCTTCATGCTTTTATAACTCTTATTTCTAAGTGTTCATTGTGAGTTTCTCTTACCCATCTTAATCAATGATCCCTGAGGTGGTCTCCCAAGCCTTTTTCTCTGCCATGGTTTCAACAACTACCTAAATGTTTCTAATTTCCAAAGCTTTATTCCTGATCCTTTGCACACTTCATTCATTCATTCATTCAGCAGGGTTGCATTAAGTGCCTTCTAAGTGCCAAGGGATATGATAGTGAAAAAAAACTTACAACACCTTTGCCCTCATGGAAGTTACACCTTCAACAAGGGATAGCCATTTAATTAATGGGTAAAGAAACTAATACACAAAATAGCTTCAGATTGTGGTCAGTGTTATCAAGGAAATAAGCAGAGGATAGAGAGGTGGAAAGGCACGTTAGACAGGGTGGTCTAGGAAGGTCTTTCTGGGGAGCTGACACTTAGGTGGGGATTTGGTGTCAAGAGCAAAAATCAGACTTTGCCTCTGGAGAGAAAATTCTGGACTTAGCCTCAGGCAGCAAAGTTCTTTACTTAGTCTCTGGAGGAAGTAGCAGAACATGGTGTCTGGGAGCTGAGTTCAGGACTTCATGTCTGGAAAAAGATATTGGGGCTTCAATTTAATTTTTGCAGCAAAGTTTCTGATTCGACATGTTAATTAAAAGGGCAGACTTAGTCTTTGGTAAGATGAGAAGGAGGCAGCCATCTGGGAGAAGAGAGTTTATGTAAGAGAAAACAAAACCATGGATTAGGTGGAGTGTTTTGGGAACAGAAAGAAGTCTAGTGTGACTGGAGAACTGTGAGCAAGAGAGAGTGACAGACAAGAGCATGGCCTTTTAAAAACTGTGCCACAAATTCTTTGACATCCTCCTGATGAGAGGAGGGGTCTACATGCCCTCGCTTTGAATTTTGGTGGGCTTCTGGTTGCTTTGACCAGTAGAGTATGACAGAAGAGATGCTATGTGCTTCCCAAGGACAGGTCACAGAAGGCATGTTTTGAGCTCAGACACAGGTGAGAGAAATCCAGCTACCCTAAGGTCACCATGCTGTATGGAAGCTCAAGCCATGGAGAGACCAATGTAAGAATTCCAGCAGAGAGTCCACCCCCAGCCCAGCCTTCCCGCCATGGTGCCAAGGTGACAGGTGTATGAGTGAGAAAGACTCTGGAGGACTCCACCCCAGGTGTTCAAGTCACCCAAAGCCATTCAAGTTTTCCCAGATAAGGCACTAGATATCATGAAGCAGAGACAATATATCCCTGCTCTACTGTGTTCAAACTCCTGATCCACAAGAGTGGATGGTTGGGGACTGCTGTATTAAATGGATCCATGAGCACAAGAAGACTGTTGCTGGTCTTCCCCACTACATTTTGGGGCTATGTGTTACACAGAGACTTCTGCTTTGTACAACCGAAGTTAAAGCAGCAGGCAGGTGTGGGTAACCCCCCATATAGGCACCAAGGAATGAGAGCTAAGCAGAACCCTGGCACAGTTAGGGCCTGAGGAATATCTCAATTTATAGTGTTACTACTCAGCTATTTCCTTTTATATAATCCTTTACATAATCAAATATTAGTTTATAGAAATAGAGCTTGACGAATCCCTTTATATAATCCTCTATATATAATCATATAATAGTTGATAGTATGGGTGCCTAAAGAATATTTCCCTACATATATACCTATAATTATATCTTAGTTCATAATCGGAGGAATGCCTAGAGTAGACACAGTACAGAGCATGAATTAAGGAATAAGCAGCTTATAATCGGAGAAATGCCAAGAGCAGACGCAGTGCAGAGCATGATTGAAGGGAAAATAGTTATACCAAGACAAGAATCCATGGCCCAGGCGGCAGCGTTCAGTATCGTAAAGATACCCGCTGTACAGCAGGCTTGGGGCGAGAGCCATTCCTCCTGATAAACGAGTTGTAGGACCTTGCTCCAGTTCTTGTGGAAGGCTGCCCTCAGACCGGCCATCCACCTTGGTGACTGTGAACTTTATCAGCTCTTGCTACTGTGCTGCTTGAAAAGCATCTTCCCATAGAACCCATTGGAAGCTGCCAGAAGGTGGCGGTAACCTTGACAGCTCTGTCACTGCTATGTGACTTAAAACATCCTCCTATAAATCTTCTTAGAAGTAGTTTGCCCATAGATAGAAGTATTGCACACTGCACCCTCTTCACTGCGCACGGCCCACCTTCAAGCCTCGGTGACCTAATGGGGATGGACCCCTTACTGCACACGGCCCTTGCCTTCATGGGAACGGGCCCCTTGCTGCGCATTGTCCACCTCCTGGCCTAGGGGACCTAATGGGGGTGGACCCCATGTTTTATTGCTCACGACCCTATCACTATCCTTAAAGATGATTTCACTCGCTGCCCTGCCCCCAACCTATACACAATAAATATTCACGCTTCTGGACATTCGGGGCCTCGCCTGACTCCACTTATAGATAGCGTGGCCCCCTGAGCCCAGCTGCGTTTTTCTTTGTACTTCTGCATCCTGTCTCTTTATTTCTCGGATCCTGCGCCTCAGCACAGCATAAGGCTCACCCCACGACCCTGTGGGGCCCTCAGCCCTACAGGCAGGGACCACATCTACAGGACTATGGGCCATAGAAACAAATTCAGATTTTATTCTATGTTTAAAACGAAGCCATTTAAGCATTCTAATCAGGAACAACAAAATCTGACTCATGATTTCAGCTGTAGTGTGGTGGTGCAAGGGTCATAGAGAGGCAACCAGTGAGAAGGTGAGAATGGAATGTGGCTAAGACTAGGACAAGGGTACTTGAGATAAAGGAACAGATGTGTCATTTATGTTGAAGGCAATAGTAACAGTTATCACTTTTGCAGTAATTACCGTGCCAGGCACTGTTCTCAGTGCTTTTCAAGTATTAACTCTGGTTAAGCCTCATCATACATTTAATCTTCACAACAATCCTGTGAGGTAGAGTGGAAACAAAGTAAGATTAAGGGACTTTCCCCAGGGACCCAAAACTCGCACG
Organism: Aotus nancymaae; assembly: GCF_030222135.1. NCBI lineage: Eukaryota > Metazoa > Chordata > Mammalia > Primates > Aotidae > Aotus > Aotus nancymaae. The sequence goes on along the minus strand of NW_026988494.1, from coordinate 24,876,761 downwards.
TGGCAGAGCCAGGAATCAAGCTCTGCAGTGTGACCAGTGTGTGTCCTTCCTCTTATCCACTCTAGTTTCTGCTGCCAATAAAAGTCACCAATAGGCTGGGCACGGTGGCTCACACCTATAATCCCAGCACTTTGGGAGGATGAGGAGGGCAGATCACGAGGTCAAGAGATCGAGACCATCCTGGGGAAACTCTGTCTCTATTAAAAATAGAAAAATTAGCTGGGTGTGGTGGCGGGCGCCTGTAGTCCCAGCTACTCGGGAGGCTGAGGCAGGAGAATCACTTGAACCCGGGAGGCAGAGGTTATAGTGAGCCAAGATGGCACCACTGCATTCAGAGCAAGACTTCATCTCAAAAAACAAAAGAAAGAAAAGTCACCAATAGATTGGATGTGGAATAAGTGGGAGAAAACTATCAAGTGTGAACCCTAGATTTGGGGATGGAATCAAGGTGAATGGTGGGATATAAATGAAAACTATAATGTCAAGTGTGAACTCTAGATTTGGAAATGGAATCCAGTTGAATGGTGGTATATCAACACAGTGGTCCCCAACCCCTGGGCTGCAGACCAGTACCGGTCCATGGCCTGTTAGGAACTAGGCCTCACAGCAGGAGCTGAGCAGCAAGTGAGCCAGCATTACCGCCTGAGCTCCACTTCCTGCCAGATCAGCTGGGCATCAGATTCTCATAGGAGCTCGAACCCTATTGTGAACTGTGCATGGGGGAGGGATCTAGCTTGTGTGCTCTTTTTGAGAATCTAACGAATGCCCTGGTGACCTGAAGTGGGACAGTTTCATCCTAAAAACCATCCCCCAGTCCTTCTGTCCTTGGAAGAATTATCTTCTATGAAACCGGTCCCTGGTGCCAAAAAGGTTGGGAACTGCTGTATTAAATGGATGTAAGAAAGACCAAGTGAAGAGCGGGGTGAAGTAGGGGTATGGGATTATAGAGGAGCTGATCAGGGTGAAGTAAGGGTATGGGATTATGGGGGAGCCAATCAGGGTGAAGTGGGGGTATGGGATTATGGGGGAGCTGATCAGGGTGAAGTGGGGGTATGGGATTATGGGGGAGCTGATCAGGGTGAAGTAAGGGTATGGGATTATGGGGGAGCCGATCAGGGTGAAGTGGGGGTATGGGATTATGGAGGAGCTGATCAGGGTGAAGTGGGGTATGGGATTATGGGGGAGCCTCAGGTTGAAGTGGGGGTATGGGATTATGGGGGAGCTGATCAGGGTGAAGTGGGGGTATGGGATTATGGGGGAGCTGATCAGGGTGAAGTGGGGGTATGGGATTATGGGGGAGCTGATCAGGATGAAGTGGGGGTATGGGATTATGGGGGAGCTGATCAGGGTGAAGTGGGGGTATGGGATTATGGGGGAGCTGATCAGGGTGAAGTGGGGGTATGGGATTATGGGGGAGCTGATCAGGGTGAAGTGGGGGTATGGGATTATGGGGGAGCTGATCAGGGTGAAGTGGGGTATGGGATTATGGGGGAGCTGATCAGGGTGAAGTGGGGGTATGGGATTATGGGGGAGCTGATCAGGGTGAAGTGGGGGTATGGGATTATGGGGGAGCTGATCAGGGTGAAGTGGGGGTATGGGATTATGGGGGAGCTGATCAGGGTGAAGTGGGGTATGGGATTATGGGGGAGCTGATCAGGATTTCCACTTGATTGGGGGGATGGTTTCCATTGAGGCCATGGTAATTTGAAATGCCTTTAAGACATCCAACTGGAAATAATAAGCCACTCAAGTGAGAAGATGGGGCTTAAGATGTAAATTTAGGAACATCCACTCACAAATGGTAATTAAGTCAAAGAATTGTACGATACCAGCTGAGGAGGAGGTAATGGTGGAGACAGAAGGGCCAGTCTTGAAACCTCTGATTCAACTAGAGAAAGAATGGTCTGCAAAGACTCACGATGAGTGGCCAAAGAGAGGGAGAGTAGCAAGTATTGGACACCAAGAATGGAGAGTATTTCAAGAAAGAAGGTGAGGTTGGCTAAGGCTGCTGAGAGGCAACTCGGAATAACCACTCCCACATTCCATGGGCTCAACTCAGAAATGCCCAAAGACCAACTCCAGCAGAGTCTCACATTTCTCATTCCCACCCACCCTCGCTTCTTTCAAAGCTGCTGAGGGCAGGCAGAGGGTGAGATAATGGACGTGACAGCAACAGTGTAGTGTAAGGTACCATTAAAAACTGTGGACAGCTGCTCTCTTACAACTTCCCTTCCTCTAGCTCAATTCAAATTCTTCTTTAGACCTGAAGTCCTGACAAACACTCATCATATAATTAATGATGTTTCTTTCCCTTCCGGTTGGAAAATGAGGGGGATCAGCACATTGTAACTGCTGGTGATTATACTTACGTAGATCATACTAACGTCCGCACGCACCTTTACTAAAAGGATATTATTATACCTATTGCAGAGATAGAGCATGTTAATGATTGGAAATTCCCAGTAGGAAATTTCCCTCTGCCCAAAAATGATGGCTGCTTACTGTTTTAATGTTTCTGTTAAAGCGTAAAGATGAACCTGGTTCAAGTGAGATACTGGGTATCACCAAGACCCACTACTTCTGCTTGGGAGAGAGGAAGCCCTCAAATCCTCCCCCTAGAAGTACTCCTGGGGTGCAGCCCACAGAGCCTGGCTGTGAGTTGCGAGCTGTGGACAAACTCATTTATGTCTGCCTTTAACATCAAGTACATAGAGGTCCAGAACTGCTCAGAGCTGCAGATAGGTGCATCTCACCAGCAGAGGGCTGCAACCATTGTGAATAACAGCTAAATGTTATCTTAAATAGAGAATAAAGTGAAAATAAATCCTTGATGGGGCTCTGTCTAAAAGTACCCTAAGGCTTGTCTTATTCCTCATCTGTAAATAATCCATGAAAGGCTTGACCTGGAGAATGGAAATAGACCCTGTTTTGTGAAAGTTCTAAATCACACAGCCCCCACCGCCCAGGTTCAGGCAGAATGAGCTACCAAGGCTGTCGGGCATGGTGGCGTCTGCCCCTGATTAATGATTACATCCTGTCTTTTGCTGAACCAAACCTGCTCAGCATATCTGCACTATTTCTTTTAACAGATTATCTCCCATGGACTAGCCATGGCAAAGCTGGGACGTGAGGCAAGGGAAAGTGGAGGAAGGACTTTTGTGCAATGTTTCAGCTCAGCACGACGAGACAGGGACTTGGTCTCCAGGCATGGTTGGTGAGTTTAGGTATGAGCAGTGGGATTACTGAGACATCACGGAAAGCTGCAATCCTAGATGGCTCCTCCCTACAACCCTGACTTCCTGTTGAAACTTGCTGAAATTAATACAAGCCAGAGTATACAAGGTCTCAGGTGGGTAGAAGGAAGCTTGAGAAGTGTGATATCAAAGCAAGAAACCATCAAGGAAAAGATCAATAGAGCTGATGACACAGAAAATGTAAATGTTTTAATAAACATAAAATTTAAAAGTAGATAAACTAAAAAACAAATATTTGAAACCTATGAGTTAAATCTCCTTAACTCTTTATGAATCATAAAGATGAACATTCCAAATTATTTAAAGAACTAAGAAAATTACATGAACCGGCCACTCATAAAAGAAGAAATTAAATGCTCAGAAAATATAAGAAAATATGCTTAACTTTAGTAAAGGACAATTTTTAAAAATTGAGATCTTGTATTTTAGATGTGAAATAGACGGAGCCTGAAAAGACTGAAAATACTGTACTAAGTATTAACCAGAGTGTGAAGCAATGGGCTCTCTCATTTCTTTCACAAGAATGTAAATTGGTACAATCTTTGTGGAAGGAAATATCATTAAAAATTTTAATGTACGTAACCCTTGATATAGAAGTTTATTTTCTACAAATTTACTGTAAGGAAATAATGGGAGAACTATTCATGTTTATGAATGTTCTTCATAACACTACTAGAAATAGTTTTAAAAATAGTAAAAACAAGGAGATTATTTAAATTCATGGTATATCCAACCATGTAACTATTAATTTTTTAACGTATGCAACATATTATTAAATACAAAGAGCAAAATACAAAGAGTTTATACGTTAGGATCCCATCTGTTTAAATTAATATACTTTGTTTTGTAGAGCAGTTTTACCTTCACAGAATAAGAGCAGAAAGTAACAAGATTCCCATATATCCCTTTCTCCCCCACCACAAGGCAAACACTGTTTCTCCTATTATTAATACATTAACATCTTGCATTCCGTGATTCACATGTTACAAGTGATGAGCCAATATAGTTACATTATGATTCACTGAAGTCCACAGTTTACATTAGGGTTCTCTCTTGGGTGTTTGCATACTCTGTGGTTTTAAAAGGGTAATAAGATGTATCCACCCCCACAGTATCATGTAGAAGAGTTTCACTGTCCTAAAAACCCCCTGTGCTCTACCTGTTATTGCTCCCTTCCACGCACCCCTTCCCCTAGCCCATGGCAAACACTGATCTTTTTATTGACTCCACAGTTTTGCCTTTGCCAGAATGTCATAGAATTGGAATCACATTATATGTCCTTTTCAGATTGGCTTCTTTCACTTAGCAATAAGCACTTAAGTTTCCTTCGTTTTTTTGTTTGTTTGTTTGTTTGTTTTCATGGCTTGATAGCTCGTTTCTTTTTATCACTGACTAATATTCCATTGTCTGAATGTACGACAGGTTGCTTATCCATTCACCCACTCAAAGACATTCTTGGTAGATTTCTAGTTCTTGCAATCATGAATAAAGCTGCTATAAACATTTCCGTGCAGATTTTTTGTTAGACATAAGTTTTGTTCTCCTTTGGATAAATACCAAGGAGCCCGATTGCAGGATCATATGGTAAGATACTATTTAGTTTTGTAATATACTCCCAAATTGTCTTCCAAAGCGGCTGTACCATTTTGCGTCCTCACCAGCAATGAATGAGAGTTCCTTTTGCTCCACATCCTCACCAGCATTTGATGTTAGGGAGTGGAGCAACAGGAACTCTCATTCATTGCTGATGAGGATGCAATGAAGTGCCACTACACATGAAAATCCAGGACAGATTTCGGCCATTCTAACAGGTGTGCCGTGGTATCTCATTGTTGTCGGGTTTCTTTGTTTTGACAGAGTCTCGCTTTGTCACCCAGGCTGGAGTGTAGTGGTGTGATCTTGGCTTACTGCAACCTCCACTTTCTGGGTTCAAACGATTCTTATGCCTCAGCCTCTTGAGTAGCTGGGATTACAGGCATACGCCACAATGCCTGGCTAATTTTTTTTGTATTTTTAGTAGAGACAGGGTTTTGCCACGTTGGCCAGGCTGTTCTCAAACTCCTGGCGTCAAATGATCCACCTATCTCCCCTGCCAAAGTTCTGGGATTACAGGCCTAAGCCACCACACCATTCTCATCATTTTAATTTGCAATTCCCTGATGACGTATGATGTAGAGCACCTTTTCATATGCTTACTTGCCGTGAGTACATCTTCTTTGGTGAGGTGTCCCTTAAGGTCTTTGGCCCACTTTTTAATTGGGTTGTTTTCTTGTTGTTGGGTTTTAAGAGTTCTTTGTATATGTTGGATAAGTTCTTTACCATGTGTGTGTCTTTTGCAATTTTTTTCTCCCAGTCTCTGGCTTATCATCATTTTTTGACTGTGTTTCCTTCCTTCCTTCCTTCTTTTTTTGAAGTTTCACTCTTGTTGCCCAGGCTGGAGTAACTTATCTTCATTTTTTTTAACTGTGTTTTCCTTCCTTCCTTCCTTCCTTCCTTTTTTTTTCAAGTTTCACTCTTGTTACCCAGGCTGGAGTGCAATGGCACCATCTCAGCTCACTGCAACATCCCCCTCCTGGGTTCAAGTCATTCTCCTGCCTCAGCCTCCTGAGTAACTGAGATTACAGATGCCAGCTACCACACCAGGCTAATTTTAGTATATTTAGTTCACCATGTTGACCAGGCTGGTCTTGAACTCCTGACCTCAAGTGATCCACCCACCTCAGCCTCCCAAAGTGCTAGGATTACAGGCGTAAGCCACAGCACTGGCCTTGACTGTGTCTTTCACAGAGCAGAATTTTTTTGCTTTTAATGAAGTCCAGCTTATCTATTATTTCTTTCATGGATCATGCTTTTGGTGTTTTATCTAAAAAAATCATCTTCTAAATTATATCCTAGGAGTTTTATAGTTTTCCATTTTCCATTTAGGTCTATGATGTATCCTGAGTTAACTTTTCTGAAAGATGTGAGGTCTGTGTCTAGATTTATGTTTTTGCATGTGGTCAGCCAGTTGTTCCAGCACCATTGTTGAAAAGGCTGTACTTTCAACATTGAATTGTCCTTGCTCCTTTATCAAAGATATGTCAACTGTATCTGTGTGGGTCCCTTTCTGGGCTCTCCGCTCTCTTCCCTTGATTGTGTCTACCACACCGTCTTGACGACTGTAGCTTTACAGCAAGTTTTGAAGTCAGATGGTATCTAATTTGTTTTTCTCCTTCAATTTTGTGTTGCCTATTCTAAATCTCCTTTGCCTCTCCATAAAAACTTCAGATATAGTTTGTTGATATCCATTAACGACTTGCTGGCATTTTGATTGCATATAATGTATAGGTCAAACCGGGAAGATCTTGACAACGATGAATCTATCTATGAACATGGAAAATCTTTCCATACATATACACATATTCTGTTAGATTTATACCTAAGTATTTTTTTTTGGTATACAATAGTATGTTTTTAATATAAATTCTAATTGTTCATTTCTGGTATATAGGAAAGCAACTGGTTTTTGTATAATAACCTCATATCCTACCATTTTGATATAATCATTTAATAGTTCCAGAATATTTTTTTGAGATGGAGTTTCACTCTGGGATTTTGCTGGAATTACAGGCATAAGCCACCATACATGGCCAGATTATTATTATTATTAGGAGTTATTATTTTTAGGAGTTTAGGAGCAGAGGATTAACAGGCAAAAGAAAGAAAGAAAACAGCTCTCTCTCTAATAAAAGAGAAGGGACTTCTGAGATGAAAAGGCCTTGATCATTATCTTTTAATCCACACAAAGTATAAGTCATTTATTTCCATTCTAGCCCTGGGCTCAGCACATAGATGGCTTCTCTTCACCCTTTGGGTTGACAGTTTTCTCCAGGTTGCTTAAATTATGATAAAGCTCAGCATAGAAAGCCCTCAGGTCAAGCACAGTGTCCCTGATCTCCCCATAGGCTGCCTCATCTTGCCTGTGCACCAAGACCTGTGTAATCCATTGCATGAGTTTCCTTGGAGACCTTGGCCATGGCCTCTCCATGTTCTGAGAAGTAGCTGGACATGGTTGTCTAGAAGGCTTCCACTTTGGTCTTGATTGCATTCACCCTCTCTAGTACCTTCTCCTGGAGTGATGCCCCAAAATAATTTCCATCCTCAATCTTGGGGATCAGATGCTGGATCCATATGATCACCAGAATGCATTTCTCTTTGAGAGTCCAGATTTCTGGCTTAACCAGGGAAACAGGAACAGGACCTTCACATGCCAGGGAGAAATCCAAACTTAGAGACTTCTTTCTTCTCCTGCTTCTCTGTTTCCAACTCATCATCCTTGAATAGAGGGTCTGGGATAGGGATTTCAGTGGTGCTTAGAGGGAGCTCAGATCAGCCACATCGAAGAAGCCCTCTTGCAAGAGCAGATTCAAATACATGATTTTCTGTGGTAAGAATCTGTAGAGGAATTCCTCAGCCTCCTGGAAAATATTTTCCCTGATGACCTCTACCAGCTTGCAGATCTCCCCAACCAGGTGCACCCTGCAGGGTTTGGCCATGCTGCTCCAGTTGCTAGATCTCTGGTCTCCTGGCTAGTCCTGATTCTTACTAAAGTTCCCATCTCTCTGGTTATATTATGCATCTGTTCTCACATGTTTTTTACTTTTTCCATTAGAGGCCTTAACACATTAACCATAGTTATTTAATATCTGGGTCTGGTTATGAAGCATGTTCTGTCTCCTCAAATTGTTTTTTGTCTTTCAATATGCCCTGTAATTTTTTGAAGGGCAGACACAATGTACTGAGTAAAAGGAATCTGGGTCTTGCTGCTGCAGAGGACTTCTGCTCTAATAAGCATTTTTTTTTCCCAGTCAGAGTCTGTCTCTGTCACCCAGGCTGGAGTGCAGTGGCATAATCTTGGCTCACTGCAACCTCCACCTCCTGGATTCAAGCAATTCTCCTGCCTCAGCCACCCAAATGGCTGGGATTACTGGTGTGTGCCACCACACCAGGCTAATTTTTGCATGTTTAGTAGAGACGGGATTTCACCACATTGCCCAAGCTGGTCTCCAGCTCCTTGGCTCAAGCGATCCACCCACCTTGACCTCCCAAAGTGCTGGCATTACAGACATGAGCCACCGCTCCTGGCCTCCAGTAAGCTTTGGCCATGTGTTATTAGCTTGTCTCACCAATTGTAGATGAAGTGTCTTGCCTTGTGACCTCAATTATCTGACTGATAAAAAGTTGTTGATTTTCAGTTTCTGCAGGTTTTTCTCTGTTGTGAGAATAGAAGTCATGACTCTGAAGTACCTGGCGAGTCAGATAAGAAAGTAGAAGCCATCCCATTTTAATTATGTAACATATATAGTATATATACACACAATAAATGTAAATGCGTATTTATTTTTAAGACTCTAGAAAGATATACACGAAAATGCTAATATTTTTGATATTTATTCAGCAGATGGTGTAATCATCTATGTAGAAGGTCTAAGAGAATCAACAACAAAAACAACTGGAACTGATAAGTAATTACAGCAAAGTTGCAAGATACAAGGTTAATACATGAAAGTCCGTTGCTTTCCTGTATACCAACAATGAGTAAGTGGGATTTATAATTAAAAACACAACACAATTTACATTAGCACCCATGAAATGAAATCTTTAGGTATAAGTCTGACAAGCACATCTAAGATCTGTATAAGGAAACCTACAATTTTCTGATGAAGAAAATCAAAGAAGAACTAAACAAACGAAAATATATTGCCACGATCATGGAGTGGAAGACAATATTTTCAAGATGTCAGTTCTTCCCAACTTGATCTATGCATTTGACACAATCAAAATCCCAGTCAAAATGCCAGCAAATTGTTTGTGGATATTAACAAACTAAATCTAAAGTATATATGAAAAACCAAAAGACCCAGAATAGGCAACATGAAATTGAAGGAGTTGAACCAGTCAGATACTACCTGACTTCAAGACTTACTATAAAGCTATGGTTGTCAAGACAAACAGATCAAGGGAAGAAAGCAGAGAGCCCAGAAAGAGACACACACACAAATAGAGTCAACTTATCTTTGATAAAGGAGCAGGGAAATTCGATGTTGAGATTTCTTTTCTTTTCTTTTTTTTTTTTTTTTTGAGATGGAACCTCACTTTGTCACCCAGGCTGGAGTGCAATGGCGTGACCTCAGCTCACTGCAACCTCCACTTCCTGGCTTCAAGGGATTCCCCTGCCTCAGCCTCCCCAGTAGCTGGGATTACAGGTGCACACCACCATGCCTGGCTAATTTTTGTATTTTTAATAGAGATAGGGTTCACCATATTGGCCAGGATGGTCTTGAACTCCTGACCATGTTAGCCAGGCTAGTCTGGAGCTCCTGACCTCAAGTGATCTGCCCATCTCCGCTTCCCAAAGTGTTGAGATTACAGGCATGAGCCACCGCGCCCAGCTAAGACACTTTTTAAACTCCCTTTTGATATCTTGAGCCAATGGTTGTTCTAAAGTGTGTTTTGTTTCCACATGTTTATGAATTTTCCTGTTTTCTTGCTGTTATAGATTATTAGCTACATTTCATTATGGTTTAAAAAAGTACTTATAATTATTTTGAGCTTCTTAAATTTGTTAAGACTCATTTTGTGGCCTAATATGTGATCTATCCCAGAGAATGTTTTGTGCATGCCTCAGAAAAATGTGCATACTTCTGCTGTTGAATAATAAGTTCTGCGTATGGTGGTCAGGACCATCTGTTCTATAGCGTTGAACCAAGTCAGCTGTTTCTTTGTTCATTTTCTGTCTGGATGTTCTACCCCTTATTGTAAGTGAGGTATTGAAGTCCCCTACTATTAACATATTGCTGTCAGTTCCTGTCTCCAGATCTGTCAATACTTGCTTTATATATTTAGGTGCTCTAATGTTGGGCGTGTATATGATTGTTGAATCTTCCTGTTGAACTGACCTTTTTTATCATTATAAAGTAATCTTCCTTGTGACCACAGCTTTAGACCTAAAGTCTATTTTGTCTGATATAAGTATGGCCACCTCTGCTTTCTTTTGGTTGCTATTTGGATAAAATATCTTTTTCCATCCCTTTACTGTCAACCTACATGTGTCTTTAATTCTAAAGTGTGTCTATTCATTTTGTACACTTTGTACAAATTCACAGAAAAGTTGTCTTCTCAAAAGGACTTTTAGCAGTAAAACAATGTCACCTCTAAGTGACACATGTACTTATATCCATCGCGGTGGTGGTGGAGAGGAATTGGAAGAAATGAAGGATTATAGACCAGAACTATACAGAAGATACTTTCAGATATAACCATTGTTACATGAGTGTAGCTTATTCAATACTATCATGTATATGTTAGACAGACTTTAAGTCCTCATTTGAAACATCTGGTCTGTCTAGGTGTTTAGAAGCACACAAAGTATATTAAATGTAGAGGTAATAAAGAACACGTTTTGTAGATATCCTTTTGTTAAAATTCATGTGAAATATTGTCTTTTGGAAATTGAATGATCACACCACTTCTCTGAGCAGTATGCATTATTATATTCATGGTGGTTCAGGGAAAAAGGAGGAGAAGGAATTGCAAAGGGTTTGATGCCAGTGTGTTTATGGCAAGGAGCAATTGGCCAGTGTCCCTTATATCCGTGCATTGTCTTTTACTCGGCTGTGTATATACCATACATAAAGGACAAGCAAGTCCTGATTTACAACATCTAGTCCTTCTAGATGTTAAAGAGGTTGCCAGTATCACAAAAGTAAGGTTAGTAAACCAATACATTGAGTATACTCTGTGTTAAATTTCATAGGAAAAACTGTTCTTAAAAACCCCTATGGGCCAGGCGCAGTGGCTCACACCTGTAATCCCAATATTTTGGGAGGCCAAGGTGGGTGGAACATGAGGTCAGGAGATCGAGACCACCCTGGCCAACATAGTGAAATCTCGTCTTTACTAAAAATACAAAAATTAGCTGGGTGTGGTGATACACACTTGTACTCACAGCTACTCAGGAGGCTGAGGTAGGAGAATCACTTGAACCCAGGAGGTGGAGATTGCAGTGAGCTGAGATCACACCACTGCACTCCAGCCTGGCGACAGAGCAAGACTATCAAAAAACAAAAATAAAAATCTTATGGAAGTGAAATTGTGAAAATCCCTGCCTGCTAAGCCCATTAGATGCTTATATCTATCTGTCCACTGAGTTGACAGAGGTAGGAAGGAAAAGGGTTCTAGGCTAGAATGTTCCTATTTAAAAGATACTTTCGGGCTGGGTCCAGGGGCTCATGCCTGTAATCCCAACACTTTGGGAGGCTGAGGCAGGCAGATTACCTGAGGTCAGGAGTTGGAGACGAGCCCAGCCTGAAAGTATCTTTTAAACAGGAACATCCTGAGCAAACTATGTATGATAAAAAGTAGAGCTAGTGAATTAGCCAATTTGTAAATATCTTCTTTACACAAAAAACACACCTTGGCTACAGAATTGTTAAACCACTCAGTGAGCAGTGTATATCAGGTTGTTAGGTAGGCGTCAGAGGGATAGAAAAGTGTGAATGGAGACACGTACGCAGATGTGTTCATATTTACATTTTGACTGCAGCCAATTGATGTATGTGCATCTCTTTGGCTGAACTGTAGAAATAAATTAAGTAATTCAATGGAAATATACCTCCTTGCTAATACTGGAATGGTATAGATCTGATAATGAATTCTTTTAGAAACTATATTTGGTGTACTCTGTTGCTTTACATTTCACTTTAAATTGAACATTAAGGAAATGCAGTATTTTAATCGGAATTCTGCCAATACCTTTATCTAGAGGAGTGTTGCCATTTTTGTCTTCTATGAAATTTTTGTCCCAAAAGAGGTGGGATTATACTTTTTTCTAACAGATTGAGTTGGTGTTGTGTATTCTTGGTTATCAAAATATTCATATCACTTTGGGATTTTAAACTGATAAATATTCATGGTGTGTGAAAAAGCATGATACATATATACCGTATGGTCTCAATCCAATAACACTGGATGCTGTGTCTATACACACACAGGACCTAGAAGGACACGGCAAACTGTAAACTGCTTGTGATTGTGGACGACTTTGTTCTTTGCTTCTTTTGTTTTTCACTTTCCTATAACGCACGTATTAACTTTTAAAAGTTAGGCCAGGTGTAGTGGCTCACACTTGTAATCCCAACACTTTAGGAGGCTGAGGCAGAAGGATCACTTGAAGCCAGGAGTTTGAAACATGCCTGGGAAACAGAGCGAGACCCCATCTCTACAAAAATTTTTTAAATTATCATAGTTGGGTGCAGTGGTGCATGCCTGTAGCCCCATCTACTCAGAAGGCTGAGGCAGGAAGACAACGTGAGCCCAGGAGATTAAGGTTCCAGTGAGCTATGATCACACCACTACACTCCAGCCTGGGCAACAGAGAAAGACAGCCACCTCAAAAATATTTTTTAATAAAGGTTATTTTTAAAACATGGAAACAATACATAAAGTGTATCTATTATAGTCAGCATGTGACTGGATCTTGTTTTTTATTCATTCAGTCACTCTATACCTTTTATGGGTTTTTGTTGTTTTGTTTTGTTTTTTTGAGACAGGGTTACTCAGACTGTCACCCAGACTAGAGTGCAGTGGCCAGCACAGCTCACTGGAGCCTCAGCCCCCTGGACTCAAGCAATCCTCCCACCTCACCCTTCCTAGTAGCTAGGATGGCAGACATGTGCCACCACACCTGGCTAATTTTTAAAATTTTTTTGTAGATATGGGGTTTCCTTATGTTAAAGACATAGTATGAGCCAAGGCTGGTCTCAAACTTTTGGGCTCAAGCGATCTTCCCACCTGGGCCTCCCAAATTGTTGGGATTACAGGCGTTAGCTATTGCAGCCAGCCTACACCTTTTGATTGGTGAGTTTAATCCATTTACATTTAATTAATGACTGATGAGGACTTAGTATTGCCATTTTGTTGTTTTCTATGTCTTGCATTGTTTCAACTCTTCTTGCTATCTTCCTTTGTTGTTTCATGATTTTTACAGTAATTTGCTTTGATTTTTCATCTTTTGTATATCCGTTACAGGTTTTTTTTCTTTGCTGTTAGATAAAGGGTTGTGTAACATATCATATATATATATATATATATATTTTTTTTTTTTATTTGAGACAGTTTTGCTCTTGTTGCCTAGGCTGGAGTGCAATGGTAGGATCTCAGCTCACCACAACCTCCGCCTCCCGGGTTCAAGTAATTCTCTTGCCTCAGCCTACTGAGTAGCTAGGTTTACAGGCATGTGCCACCACACCCAGCTAATTTTGTATTTTTAGTAGAGATAGAGTTTCTCCATGTTGGTCAGGCTGGTCTTGAACTTTCAACCTCAGGTGATCCACCCGCCTTGGCCTCCCAAAGTGCTGGGATTACAGGCGTGAGCCACCACGCCCAGCTGTAAAATAGGACACAGTGGTGGTTCTTACTCCTATGGAAATGTAATAGCACCTCCTTCCTCAAGGCAGGAACAGCTTCATACACTCCAAGAAGCTTTGTTAAATGGGCTCCACATAATTGAAGACGTGGGGGGTCTTTGGTGGAGAAAGACCACCAAAGGGAGTGCCTGTGTTCTTTGGCAGTGATGAGGACCACTGGGGTCCTCCTGCTCCCTTTTTCCCCCACAGGGAGAGCTCATGCCAAGGGATCCCTCTTGGCACCTACCTATACCACACTGAGGGAGGGGTGGCATGGGTTAAAGTGCTTCCTACACTTTTCTATGTGGTCATCCTCAGTTTACATGCTCCACTGGGTTACTAAAGTTCCTACATTGTACTCCAGAGCTCTCCCAGAGCTATTTTCATTGCCATGTGGCTGTTTGTTCATTGTTTTTGTTGGGGAGATAAGCACTGGTGCCTCCTAGTCCAACATCTTGCTGACATCACTCCTCAATAAGTATAAGATTTTTATTAATTATTACAATGAATAGATCTGATAGCTACCTCCTTTATCAAGTGACCAGAGTTAAGATGACCAGTAATGGAATAAACTGACATCATGTACCTCATGATAGGATTCTCCTAGAAGATCCAGCATTGTTTCAGAGATAGTCATGACAAAAATGTATAAATCATGAAGCAACACCAGACAATTCCAAACTGAGAAGCAGTCTACAGAATAACTGGCCTGTAATTTTCATTAAGTGTTTGGGTTACAGGAACCAAAAAAGATGAACTCTTCCAGATAGACGGAACAAAAAGACATGACAAGTAAAGATAATCCTGACTTGAATGTTGAACCTACTAAAAGATGTTATTGGCTAATTGGTGAAATTTAAACAAGGAATTAGAAGGTAGTATTGTGTCAATGTTAATTGTCTGATTTTGATGGTTTCACTTTGGTCATGAAGGAAAGTAATCTTGTCTTTTATGAAATATACACTGAAGTATTAAGAGGAAATGGGGCATTACATCTGCAACTTACTCTCAAATGAATGAGAAAAAAATATAGAGTTGTGTGTGTCTGTGGAGAGAATGACAGGAAGGTCAATGCAGTAAAATGCCAACAATTAAGCAAACCAGGTGAAAGGTATACAAAAATTCTGCATCATTTTTGTAACTTTTCTTTAAATTTTAAAGTTCTTCAAAGGATAAAGGTTTTTAAAAGCTTTAAAAGCACAAGCTATTTTTTTCTACAAAATAGTAGATTAATAATAGCAAACTTTATAGGTAGATATGACAAAAACTAGCAAATGACTAGAGTTTGTGACCCCATGCTGAATCATCCTGCAGCTCCTGAACGTGTCTTGATTTTGCGACAAACGAAGGTAGCCTGCCCAGAATAGCCTCCACTAAATAGGAACGTGGAGAGTCAAAGCCATTCCTCAGCTTCTCCCAGAACATTTGACTTTGATTTAAGTATCCAGATATTTAGGCAGTAATAATGAGACTATTACCAAACCACCTCTGTAGAAATTACCTGTACTTCCTATAGATATTAATTTAGCCATAAACAAATCTATCTAAGCCACTCATCAGAAAATCAATTTTAAGACTTTTTACTAAAAAAAAATCCTTATTATTTACCATAAGCTTCATTTATACACTTGTCAGTTGGGAAGGAAGTATCCTATTCAGTAGACATTTTCTCACCTATACCCAAAGAGAGTCCTTTTGGTGGCCGAGTCAAGATGTAGCTCATTTGCATCTTTCTCCCCATTCTCTCACTGCCTTTCCCATCAGCTGCAAGTCAGAATCTTGCCCTTCATTATTTCTCTATAATTTGCAAATGTCTGTCTTTTGTCTCTGTCATGCTTCCTTAAGACTTACTTACAGAGTCCCCTTTATTCAAACCCAATTTATTCCCTATTCATGTCATGCCCATCTAATAATTTACCTTTTTTATTTTTTTGAGATGGAGTCTCGCTCTGTCACCCAGGCTAGAGTGCAAACCATGCGATCTCAGCTCACTGCAACCTCCACCTCCTGGGTTCAAGCGATTCTCCTTTCTCAGCCTCCCAAGTAGCTGGGATTACAGGTGTGTGCCACCACGCCCGGCTAATTTTTGTATTGTTAGTAGAGACGGGGTTTTCCATGTTGGCCAGGTCTCGAACTCCTGATCTCAGGTGATCCACCTGCCTCAGTCACCTAAAGTGCTGGGATTATAGGTGTGAGTCACCATGCCCAGCTTATAATTTACTTTTTGAAAAACATTACCAGCCACACACGGTGGCTCCTGCCTGCAATCATAGCATTTTGAGATGCTGAGATAGGAGGACTGCTTGAGCCCAAAAGTTCAAGACAAGCCTGGGCAATATGGTGAAACTTCATCTCTACCAAAAATACAAAAATTAAGGTTGGGTGCACTGGCTCACACCTGTAATACCAGCACTTTGGAAGGTTGAGGCAGGAGGATTATTTGAGCCTAGGACTTCAAGATCAGCCTGGGCAACTTAGCAAGACCTCATCTCTAAAAAGAAAAAGAAAAAGATACAAAAATTAGCTGGGCATGGTGGCATGCACCTGTAGTCCCAGCCATTTAGGAGGCTGAGACTGGAGGATCACCTGAGTCTGGGAGCTTAGGGCTGCAGTGAGCCATGATCACACCACTGCACTCCAGCCTGGGCAGCAGAGTAAGACTCCATCTCAAACACACACACACACACACCATAGAGAGCTTATAATTTAGACGGGAAGAAAGTTGTATTAACTTGTAACAATACTTTACAAGGATAACAGCACTATGTGTTAACACAAAGTTCCTGTTGTTGCCACAAAATATATTACACTATGTCCTGGCACATTCATTTCAAAGCAGTGTCAGAAAATTAACAACATCATCTTGACCAGCTCATCTAAGTAAATAACCAGTTTGCCTCCCAGTTCATAATACTGATGCGCATGCTCCCTACACTGAAACAAACAATATACATCTCAGCATTCTGTTTTGTATAAGTGGACCCAAACATAGCATACTTTTCTGTTTATTGTTTTCCACTGCATTCTCTGTAGTTATGTTCTGTGAAGTGAATTCAGGTTTCAAACTAGAGCAGAAAAAGGTCATGCAACACCAGCATATGACCTCTATGGAAAATCTCTAGTTGGGTTTTTCTTATGTGCCAACCCATGCTCCAAAACTGTATATGTATGACATTTTTTTTTTTTGAGACGGAGTTTCGCTCTTGTTACCCAGGCTGGAGTGCAATGGTGCGATCTCGGCTCACCGCAACCTCCGCCTCCTGGGTTCAGGCAATTCTCCTGCCTCAGCCTCCTGAGTAGCTGGGATTACAGGCATGCGCCACCATGCCCAGCTAATTTTTTTGTATTTTTAGTAGAGACGGGGTTTCACCATATTGACCAGGATGGTCTCGATCTCTTGACCTCGTGATCCACTCGCCTCGGCCTCCCAAAGTGCCAGGATTACAGGCATGAGCCACCGCGCCCGGTCTGTATGACATTTTTAAATTCCCTAAACATTCCTCATGTTATTGATTGGATGTTCATGTCCCTCTAAAATTTACATGGCCAAATCTAATCCCTGCTGTGATGGTATCTGGAGGCAGGGCCTTCGGGAGGTGATCAGGTCATGAGGGTGGAACCCTCACACTGCAGTTGGTGCCCTTATGAGAAAAGAACAAGAGCTAATTCACACTCCTTCTGCCATGTGAGGAGAAAAGAAGTCTCAAGTCTGCAATGTGGAAGCAGGCCTTCAACAGAACCCAACCACGCTGGCACCCTGATCTCAGAATGCCATCCTACAGAACTGTGAGAAATACGTATTTCTTGCTTAAGCCACCCAATCGACACTGATTTGTCATAGCAGCTTGGACTAAGACACATAATGATGTAGACAGTGTTGTAATCTTAATTTAAGTGTTGAGAAACAGCCATAGAAATATTGTAGCCAGATAAAAATACAAGACTTGGGACAGGTGTGGTGGCTCATGCCTATGATCTCAGTGCTTTGGGAGGCTGAGACGGGAAGATTGCTTGAGGCCAGGAGTTAAAGACCAGCTTGGACAACATAGACCCCCATCTCAACCAAACATAATAATCAAAATTAGCCTGGCGTGGTGGTGCATGCCGGTAGTCCTAGCTACTCAGGAGGTTAAGGCAGGAGGATAACTTGAGCCCAGGAGTTCAAGCTGCAGTGAGCTATGATTGCGCCACTGTACTCCAGCCTGGGTAAGAATGAGACCCTGTTTCAATAATAAATAAAAATAAAAAATACAGTGTGTCCTATATTTTCATTTGATAAAAGTGGCAACCCTACAAAAAAAAAGGAAGTAAGCTTACCAAGGCCACACAGCTGTTAGCAGTGGTAACTGGCTCCAGAGCTCATACTTTTATCTTGGAAATCCTTGTAAGAAGTAAATAGGGGCCAGGTGTGGTGACTCACGCCTGTAATCCCAGCACTTTGGGAGGTCGAGGCAGGTGGATCACAATGTCAGGCTCAAGACCAGCCTGACCAACATGGTGAAACCCCGTCTCTACTAACAATACAAAATTAGCTGGGAGTGGTGGCACACACCTGTAATCCCAGCTACTCAGGAGGCTGAAGCAGGAGAATCACTTGAACCCGGGAGGCAGAAATTGCAGAGAGCCAAGACTGTGCCATTGCATTCCAGCCTGGGCGACAGAGCAAGACTCCATCTCAAAAAAATTTTTAAAAAAGAAGTAAATGAGGGGCCAGGTGTGGTGGCTGATGTCTATAATCCCAGCATTTTGAAAGGCTAAGGCGGGCAGATCACCTGAGCCCAGGAGTTCAAGACCAGCCTGGACAACATTTCTACAACATGTAGCCAAGTGTGGTGACATGCCCCTGTAGTCCCAGCTACTTGGGAGGCCGAGGTGGGAGGATCACTTGAGCCCAGGAGATGGAGGCTGCAAGGAGCTGAGATCGCACCACTGCACTCCAGCCTGGATGACAGAGCAAGTCTCTATCTCAAAAAACAAAAAAGAATTAAATGAAATAGTCCATATAAATGGCTTAGCATGGTGTCTGGTATCTAGGAAGGATTTACACACTAGTTGTCACTAATAACTCCAATAACCAGTCTTCTTGTTGTTAGCCCATTGAACTCCTCTGTTCCTAAGATCTTCAATATCCTTAACAGCCCACTACCATTTCATTCCTTGGACCTTCAAAGCCCATTGACTTCCCAGCTTCTTCCCACTTCCTAAACTCTTCCATTCCTCTCTTCCCACACAGTTACTCTTTCTCACCAGACCTGCTTTATTAAGACCCTCTTGTCACTAGGCTGTCACTGGTTTCCACCATCAGTCCCTGCCACCTCAGCAGCACCTCACTTCCTGCAAGCCTCAGTTCTCCCAGCATCCCTTCTCCATCCGGGATCTCCAGGAATCCTCTCAACCTCTGAACCTGAGAACATTTGACAGCTACGGTCATTGACTTCACTCCAATGCAGCCTTTTCAGCACTCTCTAGTGCTGCATGGCAATGGTTTGTCTCCAGTTTCCTGACATCTCCTAAAATGCTTTTGCTAATCAATAAATGGAACCGGGGCAACTGGACATCCAGAGGCAGAATAATGAAGTTGGACCTCCACCTCATACCACATGGAAAAATTAACTCAAAATGGATCCAAAATCTACATGTAAAAGCAAAAGCTATGAAACATCCAGGAGAAAACACAAGGGTAAGTTTTTGTGACCTTGGATTAGGAAATAAGTTCTTAGATATGACACCAAAAGCACAAGCAACAAAAGAAAAGATAGATAAATTACACTTCGTCAAAATTAAAAACATTCATCTGTCAAGGACACTATCAGGAGAGACAAAAAATCCACAGAGCAGGAGAAAAAATTTTCAAATATATGTATATTTATATATTTATTTATTTATTATATTTATATATTATATGTATATATTATATATTATATATTATAAATAATACATAAAATTATATATAAATTATATATGATTATATATAATTATTTATATATAATTATATATTTATAATTATATATATTTATATATTATATGTAATTATAAATATATACAAATTATATAAAAATATATATTAATATATAATATATATAATACATAACATTATATATAAATAATTATATATAATTATTTATATATATATAAAATAAGGATGTAGTATCTAGAATATATACAGAACTCTTACAGCTCAACAAAAAAAATGGCAAATATTCCAATTTAAAAATGGGCAAAGAATTTGAATAGACATTTCTCCAAAGAAGAAATACAAATGGCGCAAGCAGGTGAAAAGATGCTCCATGACATCAGCCATCAGGGAAACACATACCAAAGGCACAAGAGATACTGAGTCACAGCCGGTAGGATGGCTGGAATCCAAAAGACAGACGATAACGAGTGTGGACAAGGATGTGGCAAGGCTGGAAGCCTCATACACGAACCCTCGCATACTGCTGATGGGAATGTAAAGGAGTGCAGCCACTTTGGGAAACGGTTCGGCAGTTCTTCAAAAAGTTAAATAGAGTTACCAAATAACCCAGCAATTTTACTCCTTGGTACATAACTAAGAGAAATGAAAACATATGTCCACACAGACTCTACCGTGAATATTCACAGCAGTATTGTTCATAATAGCTAAAAAGTGGAAACAACACAACTATCTGTCAACTGACAAATGAACTAAAACACAGGTATTATATCCATACAATGGAATCTCATTCACCTCGAAAAGGAACAAAGTACTGTTACATGTTACAACACCAGTGAACCTGGAAAACGTTGTTCTGAGGGAAAGAAGCCAGTCACGAAAGACCACAGAGTATATGCTTCCATGTATATAAAACGTGAAGATAGGCAAATCCACACAGACAGAAAGCAGGTTAGTGGTTGTCAGGGGCTGGGGGATGGAGGAAATGGAGAGTGACTGTTTACTGCGTTTGTTTTGGGGATGATGCAAATGTTCTTAAAGTAGACAGTGATGATGGTTGCATATCCTGTGAAAATCCTAAAAGCCACTGAATTACACAGTTTAAAGGGGCCAATTTTATGGTATGTAAAAACTGTTTCAATAGTAAATACTTGTACCAAAGCTCATCCTCTCCTGAAGTTGACCCTAGTATCATTCACCCTTGGAAGAAACTCTCCCCTCTTCTTTTGCCTAAAAAGTCCACCAGACAAAGTCCCTCCAATCCAACTCTAACCTCATCCCTGGGTTCACAGAAGTTCCCTGCCACAAGAAAGTCCTGATCATCTCCAGCAACTGTGTCCTCCTCTGTACTTGAAGCCAATCCCTCCTTTCTTGTCAGGGAACCACACCTGCCTCCTATCTCTATCAGTCCTGCTCTCCTTTCTGGGGCCTTCCCCTCTCTACAGTATGTAGAGAGAGATCAAACATGATCATGACTTCCACATGTTACCAGAAGCAAAAGAACTTCAAAAGGCACAAGTGTGCCTGTGTCCATATCCCTGGCAAACCACTTATCTTCCCAAAGGACGCCAAGATGAGTTTCCCCAAGCACCCCACCACTCTTCTGACCTCACAGCACATGACAGCTGCCACTCACCCGCCATCGAGCCTGCTCCCACCAAGACCAGCACCTAAGCCCGACTAATCATGTCCTTTCAGGTTTCATCCTACTTCATTATTTCTCTGCCTTTAATACTGCTGACCATTCTGTACCTATTGAAATATCCTTGTCTCCCCTCCCTAGCTTGACTTTTAAATATTAATTAACATAAAACCATCCTTTATTAAGCACCTGCTAATACCAGGCCCTGTACTTTCACCAATCCTCTGGGCCAGTCTGAACAGTACCACGGAACAGGGGTTCTTTCTTTCTTAGGTAGCACTGGAACCTAAGGCCCAGGATAAATGATTCATCCCAGCTCTAGATGGCTCCAACATCTGCGCTCTTTCTACCACTGTACACATTCTCCTTGAGTGATCTCATCTGCCTCACGGCTTCAGACACCACCTCCTTTCCAATGGCACCCTGTCTCTATCTGTAGCCCCAAAATCTCTTCTGAGCTCACTTCCAGCTAGTGGCAGAGGTTGAGAGGTGATCTCTGCATACCCAGGAGTGTTACTGCTGGGCCTGTGAGAACTTCCATGAG
Source organism: Aotus nancymaae (assembly GCF_030222135.1). Classification (NCBI taxonomy): domain Eukaryota; kingdom Metazoa; phylum Chordata; class Mammalia; order Primates; family Aotidae; genus Aotus; species Aotus nancymaae. The sequence goes on along the minus strand of NW_026988494.1, from coordinate 24,854,962 downwards.
CCCCAGAGCTGCCCTTCCACAGGGATTAATGCCCCTGTGTTCTCTTCAGACCTCCATTGCCTGCCTCCTCAATTTCCTTTGCTGTTTCCTTATTTTTATTTTCCTTGCTATGGCCTGAATGTGTCCCCCAAAATTCATGTGTTGACAACCCAATCCCCAGTGCAATAGTGTTAAGAGGTGGGGGCTTTGGGGAGGTGTTTAGGTCATAATGGCTGAGCTCTCTCATCAATTTTTTTTTTTCCCCGAGGCTGGAGTGCAGTGGCATAATCGGGGATCACTGCAGCCTCAAACTCCTGGGCTCAAACTATCCTCCCAACTCAGCCTCCTGTGTAGCTGGGACTATAGGCCTAAGCCACTACGCCTAACTGGGAAGTCATTCAGTAGCAAGACCTCCCTGTCAAGACCCAGCGTATAAGAAGGAACTGGTCATGATACCCACTTTGCAAATGGAGGAAGCAGATCTAAAAGAAATAGGTGGTTTGCTAAAGCCACCATCTGGTATACCAAAAAAGCACACTATAACTGGTGAAACTCATCTGAATCTTTTGCACACCAGATTCTCCAGTGACATTCCAGGAAATCTCAAGAATTAAGTTTAAAACACAAAATTGGAACCGCTTCCTCACAGAAGCACACCTTCTTACCTAACTAAATTGCCAGAAGGAAGGACAAAGAAATGACTGGCGATCATGTTCAATTTTTTAATGGGTCCTAAAAACAGTCCAGAGTCCTATTGGAAACAGAAATTTGAAGAATGTCTCCACATTTCTCTCTATGGTTCTAAGCCTGGATAATTTCACACAGGCTTAATTCCTGAATGCTCCATGACAATTTCAAAGTCCACATCCAATTAAGATGGGACCAAAATGCCACGGATCCACTGGAGGTTATTACAAGAAATAACATGGCAAAGATATGCATTTGCTGGCGTGCTATGGTGAAGCTAAGACGGCCAAGACAGCACAGTGGTGACAGTGCTGAGTGTTACAGGGTGACACGTGGGCAGAAGGTAAAGCTGATCTTACTTGGAAATCATGCTTTGCTAATTCTGTCACTGAAATTGGAGGAGATTTAGTGAACAGAGTTGTAGATGACAGTTGCTGGTTTTTTTTTTTTCCTTCTCAGTTAATTCTTTTCTTTTCTTTTTTGAGATGGAATTTGCTCTTGTTACCCAAGCTGGAGTGCAATGGCGTGATCTCAGCTCACTGCAACCTCTGCCTTCCAGGTTCAAGTGATTCTCCTGCTTCAGCCTCCTGAGTAGCTGGGATTACAGGTGCCCACCACCACACTGCGCTAAGTTTTTGTATTTTTAGTAGAAACGAGGTTTCACCATGTTAGCTAGGCTAGTCTCGAACTCCTGACCTCGGGTGATCTGCCCACCTTGGCCTCCCAAATTGCTGGGATTACGGACATAAGCCACCATGCCCAGCCCTTGGTTTTGCTTTCTAGAAAAGGAGTCTCACTATGTTGCCCGGGCTGGTCTCAAACTCCTGGGCTCTAGTGCTCCGACCTCGGCCTCCCAAAGTGCTGAGATTATAAGCTTGAGCCACCGTGGTTAGCCCCAGTTAATTCTTTTCTAGCCATCTTCACTACCAGCTTTGACATAATCATATGCCCTGTACAAAATTTAATTCATTTGTTTTAAAAAAATTTAAAGTTAAAATTTAAAAATCCGTGGCTGGGCGCAGTGGCTCACGCCTGTAACCACAGCACTTTGGGAGGCCGAAGCAGGCAGATCACCTAAGGTTAGAAGTTTAAGACCAGCCTGACCAACATGGAGAAACCCTGTCTTGTCTAAAATATACTGAAATTAGCTGGGTGTGGTGGCACATGCCTGTAATCCCAGCCACTTGGGAGGCTGAGGCAGGAGAATCGTTTGAACTCAGGAGGCAGAGGTTAAAGTGAGCCGAGATCGTGCCATTGCACTGCAGCCTGGGCAACCAAAGTGAAACTCCATCTCAAAAAAAAAAAAAGAGCAGTTGAATGGACAGTTTTGGACTCCATTGGCTTTAGTGATGTGACTATTACTCTGAACATGCATCAAGTTTTTAAAAACAACATTTAATAAAAAAAATAAATAAAAATAAATTTTTTAAAGAGGCCAGGCATGGTGACTCACGCCTGTAATCCTAGCGCTTTGGGAGACCGAAGTGGGTGGATCACCTGAGGTCAGGAGTTCAAGACCAGCTTGGCCATCATGGTGAAACCCCATCTTAAATAATAATAATAATAATAACATTATAGGGGGCATGGTGGCTCATACCTATAATCCCAGCACTTTGGTAGTCTGAGGTAGGAGGATCCCTTGAGCCCTGGAGTTCAAGACCAGCCTGGGCAACAAAATGAGACCTACATCTCTACAAAAAATTAAACAATGAGCTGGCTGTGGTGGCACACACCTGTAGTCCCAGTTACTCAAGAAAATTGTGTGAGCCCAGGAGTTCAAGGCTGCAGTTAGCTATGATCACATCACTGCACTGCAACCTGGGAGGCAGAGAGAGACCCTAAAAAAAATACACACACATATATAACATATATGGAAAAGTAATTTGGCTAGCAGCTCCAGATACAACATTTCAACTAAAATGTTAATGAAGGTCATAAAAACAGGAATACGCCCAATAGTTCTGTAAAACTTAGACCAACAGACAACCTAAGGCCGGGATCTTGTAATGATCTTAGGTCTACTTTCTTTTCTGTTTTTCTGATGCTTTAACATCTGGGGCCTTGCTGACCCTGGAGAAACTGCACCTCCCAGGCTAACCAATTCCTCAAGTGGTAAAATGACTCTCCTTGGGGCATGTCTTTCATATGCAAACCAACTAATCCAGAGCTCACACTCCATCCTCCTCCATTAGGAAGCTCTTAAACTCAAGGCCAATATCTACCCACCCTAATCCTCCCAGGGTCAGGAACCAGACATCTAGGGAAAGCTGCTATCCCCAGGGCCCATCAAAGTTATCCAAACTAGCCACCCTAAACCTGTTTACCCCACTTCTCCTATTCCTTCCCAGAAACCACAGTAAAGCCTCTTGGCCACCTATTTCCCTGGCTCCCTCTGCCTCCTGGCCAACATAGTGCTTCCCAGAGTGGCCCTGCGCTGGGTTCAGTGCCTCCTGTTTCCAGGGATCTGTGAGTAACATTTCTTCTTTCTTTTTCTTTGAGATGGAATCTCTCTCTGTCACCCAGGCTGGAGTGCAGTGGCACCATCTTGGCTACTGCAACCTGTGCCTCCTGGGTTCAAGCGATTCTTCTGCCTCAGCCTCCTGAGTAGCTGGGACTACAGGCATGCACCACCACACCCAGTTAATTTTTTGTATTTTTAGTAGAGATGGGGTTTCACTGTGTTAGCCAGATGATCTCGATCTCCTAACCTTGTGATCCGCCCATCTCAGCCTCCCAAAATGCTGAGATTACAGGTGTGAGCCACTACTCCGGTCCCCCCATTTCTTTCTTTATGACAGTCATTTACATATCTGAATGTCTCACCATACCTGATCCCAGGTGCATTTTGAAACAATTGCCCATACAGGTCTGCCAGGGGGCCTGTCTTTCTATTCAACAGAAGTCACAACTCCAGGAAAGAAAGAAACCGTGCAGGAAGGGGGATGAGGGGCAGACAAGGAGAGAGAGGTGCCACCTCACCAGTGATGCTCTAGCAGCTGATGCCAGGTTGCCTGAGGCAGTGTTCACCGATCTGGGTCAAAATGAGACAGCTGGAGAGGAGGCTTATGCCTGTAATCTCAGCACTTTGGGAGGTCAAGGCAGGTGCATCACCTGAGTCCAGGAGTTCAGCATAAGCCTGGCCAATATGGTGAAACCTTGTCTCTACTAAAAATACAAAAATTAGCTGGGTCCTGTGATGTGCACCTCCAACTCAGGAGGCTGAGGCACAAGAACTACTTGACTCCAAGAGGCAGAGGTTGCAGTGAGCCCAGATCATGCCACTGCACTCCAGCCTGGGTGACAGAGCAAGACTCCGTCTCAAAAAAGAGAGAGAGAGAGAGACAAACAAGAACCATGAATTTATTTTTTTAAATTTATTTTTATTTTTTGAGACAGAGTCTCACTCTTTCACCCAGAAGACCTCTGTCACTTTGACCTCAGCCTTCCAAAGTGCTGGGATTACAGGCGTGAGCCACCACGCCTAGTCACATTTAATTTTTTATAAAGCCTAATTTATACATTTTTTTAAATTCTAGGATTAATTTCCCTTTATGATTTCAGTGCTAAAATATGCTTCATTTTATGAGATAATATTATGATAATTTTTTAATGTCCTTATTTGGCAATATAAAATGTTGGCAACCCCCCAATTTATTTTTGATATGTGCCTGTAAAAGTGCAAACCTGAAACCTTTGCACCAGAAAATAACAATTGGACAAGGACTTGGTGCTTGAAATGAAAAATACATGTCATCAGAGTAAGGCCAAAGACACACTTTTCTGCTGAAAACATGGATTCCAAAGGAATTTCAGCTGAATTGAAGATAAATGCAAAGGAAAAAAATATTGAGCTTAAGAAAAATTACTATGCAACAAGGGATAGGAAAGATCATCCTAAAAAAAAAAAAAAAAAACTTTCAGGAAACGAGCATCTTCAATGGAGGTAGGAAGATATCTCTAAAACAAAAATAAAATACCAGAGAATATAAATTAACACATCAACCCCTGATTTTAACAGCACATTGACAAACAAAAAGGTTGCCAAGAGCTGATCTGCCACTCACAGCAAGGGCTTGGCATTCTCCTGCTGAACAGAAGCAATTTCGGGGACTGTTAGCAGCAGCCAGGCCACTCTTGTCCAGGATGGACCAAGGCAAAACTAGCCCACCCCCCAGTCATATCTAATACAATACAAACATTGGTTCAAGCCACAAAATGCCAAACTCCCCCAGCCTAACTAATAGGAGGGATCACTGCTTCTTTGTCAACTACAACATTCGCCTCAGTCTCATCTGCCCTGCTCTGCAGAAGATGCACTGAAATGCCCAGCCATAGGATTGTCCCCACTTTCTGACATCACCCAACCCAGAGGGCACCTCAGGCCTCCAAAATCACCCAACCAAAGCCCAAACCCCTCTCACACCCTCGGACAGAGGCGCCCCGTGGATTTCTCTCTCCCTACTGCAGCACGCCATAAACCCAACGGGTTCAAACACAGGCGTGTCACTGGTGGTCACTCACTGAAGGACACTGATAATATGCTCAAGTAGCAATTAAAAGATAATTCTTTAACATGATAAAGAGTATCGCTTTCAAACACTGACAAGCAAGGCCTTTACATTAGTCAGAAATCAAACAGGGAACCCTAATATTACCACCATGGTTCTAGAAGTTGCAGTCAATGAATTCGGACAATGAAGAGAAATAATGAATAAAGCCATCGGCAAAAAACCAACAAGACTATTATTAGTCACAGATAATAAAACTGTCCAAAAAGAATCAATGGAGATTTATTAAAACCAAGAGTGAGTTCAATTGCATGACCAATTATTGCTAATATAAAACCCAGAGTCTCCCAGAACATAAAGTACAAAACATAACAGGGAAATTTCCCATTCCCTATAGTAACGAAACATCTAGAAATAAATATAACAAGAAATGTCACAGAAATAAAACAAAATATCTGAATAAGAGGTAAGACATAATATAAACTTTAATAAAAGACTTGCTATTTTAAAAATAAATGTGTCTTATAACTCAATATATAAATTTAATATAATTCTGGTTAAAAAATCATATCAGATTTCTGTAACTAAAAATATCTGTAATGGAAAGCACGTTTGAGTAATGGGAAAATGAAAAATAAAGATATTAAAGAGCTACAGTAACTAAAGCAGTATTGAACCACCATGGATTTAGTAAACTGAATCAATGAAACTATATAAAGAGCTAAGAAAATGATCCTGGTATATGTAAGAGGTTCAGCATATTAAAAAAAAAGTAGAAAAAAACAATTATTCAATAAATACCATTGGAAAAACGATCTACTTGAAAAATTAACTTACATGTTACTTAAAGACAAAACTTAATTATCAGATTAAAATGTAAATAAAAATGAAATTCAGGCTGAGCACAGTGATGAATGCCTGTAATCCCAGTACTTTGGGAGACCGAGGCAAGAGGATCTCTTGAGCCCAAGGATCTCTTGAGTTCAAGACCAGCCTGGACAACATAGTGAGACCCCATCTCTACAAAAACATTAAAGTTAGCCAGCCATGGTGGCATGCACCAGTAGTCCCAGCTACTCAGGAGGCTGAGGTGGGAGGATCACTTGCGCCTAGGAAGTCAAGGCTGCAGGGAGCTTATGATGATGCCACTGTACTCCAGCCTGGGTGATGGAGTAAAGCCCTATCTTAAAAAAAAACCAAAAAACTATTTTAAAAATTCATGAAAATCAAAAAGATTTTAGGAGAAACCACAGCTAGATAATTATATAATGTTAAAGTCAGAATGACTATAAAGGCAAGAAATCTATCAAAATAAATGGATCAACTTAACTTGTAAATTTTAAATTGCATGTCAAGAGATCAAAGCCATTTAAAAGTTAGAGAAAAACTAAGAAAAAATATGTAGCAGATGACATTAAAATGAATACATTTTTAACCTGTAATTTTTACAAATCAGTCTGAAATATGAACATAGATAGGAAAACCATCAAACAACAGGATACTATTTGCCACCTATAAACTTGGGAAATAGCTCCAAGAACTATAATATCCAGTGATGTCAGGAATGTTGAAAAACAGTCATTCTTTTTTTTTTTTTGAGACAGAGTCTCACTCTGTTCCCCACACTGGAGTGCAGTGTGATCTCAGCTCACTGCAATCTCTGTCTCCCAGGTTCAAGTGATTCTCCTGCCTCAGCCTCCCGAGTAACTGGGATTACAGTTGCATGCCACCACATACACCCAGCTAATTTTTATATGTTTAGTAGAGACTGGGTTTTGCCATGTTGGCCAGGCTGGTCTCAAACTCTTGACCTCAGGTTATTTGCCCACCTCAGCCTCCCAAAGCGCTGGGATTACAGGCATGAGCCACCGTGCCAGACCCTCATTCATTTTTAATGGAAGTTTAAAGACTAGAAAATATAATGCAACAAAATATTATCCATGGTTATTTTTACATAGTAAGATTACGGATGATTTCTTTCTTTTTAAAAATTTGTTTATCAATGTCATCTACAATAAACATGGTACTTGGTACTTTGTTATTATTTTTTTAAAGAAGAACAAAATAAAAATTGAAATCAGAATGTTTGTTCAGTAAAGAACATAATCCTTTGTGAAAAGGTGCTCAACAAAACCACAATGAGACACCACCTCACATCCAGTAGGATGATGCCTATCAAAACAAACAAACAAGAAACCTACCAAAAAGTAGCAAGTGTAGACAAGGATGTGGAGACACTGGAAACCCTGAGAACTGTTGGGAATGTAAAATAGTGTAACCACTGTGGAAAGCTGTGTAGCAGTTTCCTTTAAAAATTAAGAGTTATCAGATTATCTGGCAACTCTACCTCTGAGTACACACTCAAAAGAACTGAAAGCAAGGTCTCATATAGATATTTGCATAGCCATGTTCATAGCAACATTAGTCACCATAGCCAAAAGATGGACACCCAACTGTCCACTGATGAATGAATGAACGGATAAACAAAATGTGGTCTATACATGCAATGGAATATCTTCAGCCTTCCTTTTTTTTTTTTTTTAAATTCAGCCTTAAAAAGGAAGGAAATTCTGTGTCAGGGACAATGTCTTATGCCTGTAATCCCAGTGCTTTGGGAGGCTGAGATAGGAGGATCACTTAAGCCCAGGAGTTCATGGTTACAGTGAGCTCAGATGGCTCCACTGTACTCCAGCCTGGGTGACAGAGCAAAACACTGTCTCTTAAGGAAAAAAAGAAAAAAAAAGTAGGGAAATTCTAACACATACTACAGCATGAACAAACTTTGAGGACATTATGCTAAGTGAAATAAACTAGTCAAAAAAGGACACACACTCTTTGATTCCATTACATGAGGCTCCTAAAGTAAGTCAAATTCACAGAGACAGAAAGTGGAAAGGTGATTGCCGGGGGCTGGGAGGAGAGGGAAACGAAGAGTTGCTGTTTCATGGGTACAAAGTTTCAGTTTTGTGAAATGAAAATAAGTCTGATGATCGGTTGCACAACAATGTGAATATACTTAACATTACTGAACTGTACATTTAAAATTGTAAATTTTGTTATGTGTATGTTATTGCAATATAATTTTTTAAATTGAACTCATTTATTTTCCCAAATTTATTAGTTTAAAATTCAGCTTGTTGGTTGCTGCCTTCCTTAACACCATCCCTGCCACTCCCAAATCATTCGATTAGAAAGCAAATTTTAAATTTTATTAAAAAAAATATATATACCCATATGTCTGTATACATACTATATATGCACACACAAAGGAGTTTTTTACATATGAACAAGATCTTCAGATAGAAGAATCAGGCTTATTCAATGTACAAACACTCAATAATACTGAGTTACTGCAAATGCTATTCTAAACGAATTTTAAAGCTCCCCAAGGATTTAGTGACATGAACATGATTCTAGGAAATCAGGTACTGGAACTCCTTTGCTAGATTTCAGATGATTCAGTAGTTTTAAGAACAGCCAGGGATAATATAACACCAAAAGCAGAAGCAACAAAAGAAAAAAAACAGATAAATTGAATTTCATCAAAATTTAAAACATTTGTATACCATCAAACAACTAAAAGGACAATCCACAGAATGGGAGAAAATATCTGCAAACCATATATCTCATAAGGGCCTAGTATCAGAATACATAAAGAATTCACACAGTTTAACAATATGACAACCCAGCTAAAAAATGGACAAAGATTTGAATAGACATTTCTCCAAAGAAGACACATAAATGGCCAATAAAGAACAAGAAAAGATGCTCAACATTATTCGTTATTAGGGAATTCAAATTAAAGCCACAATGAGATACCAACTCCCACCCATTTGATGGTTATAAACAAAATAAGGAAAATAGCAAGTATTGGCGAGGATGTGCAGAGGTTGGAACCTTCGACTGTTGCTGGTGTGAATGTAAAATGGTGCAGCTGCTGTAGAAAAGAGTGTGGAAGTTCCTCAGAGCTAGACACAAAGTTATTATATGACCAGCAATTCTACTCCTAGGCAGAACGCAAGAAAACTGAAAACATGGGTTTATTTGTTTGTTTTGAGACGGATAGTCTCACTCTGTCACCCAGGCTGGAGTGCAGTGGCATGATCTCAGCTCACTGCAACCTCTGCCTCCCAGGTTCAAGTGATTCTCATGCCTCAGTCTTCTGAATAGCTGGGATTACATGCTTGTGCCACTGTGCCTGGCTAATTTTTATATTTTTGGTAGAGATGGGGTTTCACCATGTTGGCCAGGCTGATCTTGAACCCCTGACCTCAAGCGATCTACCCACTTTGGCTTCCCAAAGTGCTGGGATTAAAGGCATGAGCCACCGTGCCTAGCCTTGAAAACACATGTTTAAGATGAACCTTGAAAACATTGTACTAAGTGAAAAAAGCCAGACACAAAAGGCTACATATTGTATGGTTCCGTGTCTGTGAAATGTCCAGAAGAGGCAAATCCACTGAGAACAAAAAGCAGAAAGCAGATTAGTGATTGCTAGGGTCTGCAGGGAGTGGGAAAATGAAAGTGACTGCTTAATGGTTCAAGATTTCTTTTGGAGGGGTGATGAAAATGTTCTGGAATTAAACATTGGCAATGGCTACACAACATTGTGAATGTAGTAAAAGCCATTAAATTGTGCACGTCAAAAAAGCCAAAATGAGAATTTTATGTTATGTGAATTTTGCCTTGATTATTAAAAAAAAAAAAAAAAAAGAACAGCCATGGGCAGCATAGTTTTCTTTCAGAGCCTTTAGTGGAAATGGATAGAAGGAGCGTTAGAGATTCCCAGCACAGCCTAATGACCACCGAGGTCAGATGACTGGGCAGGTCACATGGCTAGTCGATGGCAGAGGCAGGACCACCAGCTGGCTTCACTCACTGCTTTCTGCACAGCCCATGAATGCAGAGCCTCAGAATCAGAGCCCATGCACATTATCTGTCTATGCTCAAAAACAAACACAAGCCACAAGACAGTATTTGTGTGCAGTACCTATTAAGTAGTTGTTATTCTTATTTTGTGAATGAAATATATAAAGGTAAAAGTAATTTGTACAGTGATATGGTTTGGCTGCGTCTCCATCCAAATCTTGTGACTTGTATTCCCCTAGGTTACCACCAGCTGCAACCAACTAAATCAAGTGTCCATCAGCCCCACCTGCTGATGCTTTCATTGCGACTCTCAGTTTCATTTGCTTGTAGTTCGTGATTGTTACGGACTTTGTGTTTGTGTTCCCCTCTCCAAAATTCCTGTGTTGAAATCCTAACCCCTAATGGAATAGTATTAGCAGATAGGGCCTTTGAGAGGTGCATAGCCTGTGAGGGTGGAGCCCTCATAAACAGGACTAGTGACCTTATGAAAGAGACCCCAGAAAGCTCCCTTGGCCCCTTCCACCATGTAAGAACACAAGGAGAAGATGGCAATCTGGAAACCAGAAAATGGGTCCTCATCAGACACCAAATCTGTCAGCATATTGATCTTGGACTTCTCAACCTTCAGAACCATGAGAAATAAATGTTTCTTGTTTAAGCCACCTGGTCATGGTAATTTGTTATCACAGCTGACTAAGACAATAATTTACATCAAGTATAAAAATTACACTGTCATCACATTTCTCTAATTTCTAATGTTAGAAAAGCATGTCATTCATACTGTCGCAGTTGGCTTGTGTCCCAGGGATATTTGAAGACATTTCTTGTGTTTTAAAAAATGATGGACAGAATGTCAGCAGTTTAGGGCACATTCATAAAGACAAATCTACAGTCCATTTTATAAATGGCTCCAAAGAGTACACTGAAAAAAAAACAAACCCAAGCACTCAGAAGTTTTTTGCAACAATACATTCTTTGAAGATAAAATGAGAAAAAAATAATATCAAAAGCAAATCAGTATATTATCAGAGTGATTAAAAAGCTCTCTAGTCACATATCCCTGGGTTCCAACCCTGCCTCTGGCTTTTCATTAGTAAGTTGCTTTATGTATTAGTCTGTTCTCACCCTGCTAATAAAGACATACCTGCGACTGGGTAATAATTTAAGAAAAAGAGGTTTAATGGACTCACAGTTCCACATGGCTGGGGAGGCCTCACAGTCATGGCAGACGGTGAAAGGCTCATCTTAGACGGCAGCAGGCAAGAGAGAGAATGAGAACGAAGCAAAAGGAGAAACCCCTTAAAAAACCACAGATCTTGTGAGTCGTATTCACTACAATGAGAACAGTCTGGGGGAAACTGCACCTGTGATTCAATTATCTCTCACTGAGTGCCTCCCACAATATGTGGGAATTATGGGAATACAAGTCACGACGAGATTTGGACGGAGACACAGCCAAACCATATCACTGTACAAATAACTTTTACCTTTATATATTTCATTCACAAAATAAGAATAACAACTACTTAATAGAGTCATCTCAGAATTAATAAAATAATGCATACAAAGCATTTAGCACAGGACTCAGCCCAGAGAAAATAAGAAGTTTATGCCAGGCATTGTGGCTCATGCCTGTAATCCCAGCACTTTGGGAGGACGAGGCAGGTGGGTCACGAGGTCAGGAGTTCAAGATCACCCTGGCCAAGATGGTAAAACCCTGTCTCTACTAAAAACACAAAAATTATCTGGGTATGGTGGTGGGCACCTGTAATCCCAGTTACTCGAGAGGCTGAGGCAGGAGAATTGCTTAAACTCGGGAGGCAGAGGTTGCAGTGAACCAAGATCATGCCACTGCACTCCAGTCTGGGCAACAGAGCAAGACTCCAACTAAAAAAAAAAAAAAGAAAAAAAGAAAGAAAATACAGAGTTTAATGGGATGTAAAATATTTTACCTGCAAAATTAAATTGTACCTTTATGGTTACTAGATATCTCTGGCAGTGTAACTGAGCTAGTGAGCCACAAAATTGACTATCGGAAGAAATATGGTACGAGATTAGGAAATCTTAGTTCAAATCCTAGTTTACACACTTACTAAATATCAAGACCTTAGGAATTAGGTAAGTAAATATCATTAAATCTCAGTTTCCTTATTTACAGAAAGCAAATCATGCCTGTATCAGCCAGTGTTGGGGTAAGCTTTTATTAATATAATAATATACTCTCAACATTCTAAAATGTAGAATCTAGAATTTAAAGGCACATTTTAGAGTTATATAATGCTACATAAATAACACGGCTTTACTGGTAGAGGACTGCAGTGGGACTGAAAACAAGAGACCTCTATTCCAGTCTTAGGATTATCACCTAGGCTCCAAGTAATGAAGTAGTTTTCAGAACATCACTTTCTTCATTTCTAGAATGAGGTAATTAAACAATCATTAGGTCTCTTGCAAGCTCTGACACTGAATGATGGTATCCGTTTGAATCCACAATCAATTCTGACTTCCCTTTCTTGCTCAAGAAAGTAGAGAGGGATGCATGCACCAAAGAACCCTAGAATATGTGGCCTGTCTTTACTAGGCTGTAAAAACTCCTCAGCTCTGCCCTGATTTCCATGGTACAGAACCATGAGTTTGTGAACCACGCAATGCTGCATATGCAACTATGCAACGGTCATGGCCAGAAGTTGTCACTGGCTGTTCAATGACAGCAATTCTCTTCTCCATCCTTGAGCTCCAAGGGGAAAGATGGTAGATGCTGGTTAGCTGGTAGGAGTTTTCTTCCAGTTAGGTTGTAGGCCCCAGACCTGCAGAAGGCTATTTCATCCCAAGTCTAATCCTTCTTACTTCCTCTCACAATTAATTATTGCAGGCCAATTAATGAACAGCAACTTTTTAAATCATTAAAGACTTGTTATAATTTAACTAATTATAGAAATACAGGCTGGGCACGGTGGCTCACGCCTGTGATCCCAGCATTTTGGGAGGCCGAGGCGGGCGGATCACGAGGTCAGGAGATCGAGACCATCCTAGCCAACATGGTGAAACCCCGTCTCTACTAAAAAAAAAAAAAAAAAAAAAATTGCCAGGCATGGTGGCATGCACCTGAGTCCCAGCTACTTGGGGTGCTAAGGCAGGGGAATCATTTGAACTCAGGAGGTGAAGGCTGCAGTGAGCCTAGATCGAGCCACTGCACTCCAACCTGATGACAGAGCAGACTGTCTCAGAAAAAAAAACAGAAAAAAGAAAGAAAGAAAAGAAAAGAAAGAAATATAATTCAGCCATAAAAAAAGAAGGAATTTTGTCACATGTTATAACATAGATTAACCTTAAGGGCATTAGGCTAAGTGAAATAAGCCAGTCACAAAGAACATACACGGTGTCATTCCACTTATGTGAGGAATCTAGAGTAGTCAAGCTGGCAGAGACAGGAAAGAGAATGGTGGTTGCCAGGGGCTGGGAAGAGGTGGAATGGGTAGTTGGTGTTTAATGGGTACACAGCTTCAGCTTAGGGGAATGAAAACATTCTGGAGATCAGTTGCACAACAATGTGAATATACTTAACACCACTGAACTGTACACTTAAAAATGGTTAAGGTGGCAAATTTTATGTTATGTAAAAATTATTTTTTAACAATTAATTACATGATTAGTTCAATAACCAGTTGGGAAATCAAGAGCAAACAATAAATTATGGATTTTCATCATTTCCTTCCCCTCTCCAAGTCCCCCTCACCCCACTTTCCTCCCTTTAATCCCAGGTGGGTCTTAGGGTTTTTTGAATCCTGAACACACAAATGCTCGTATCTCCTGTTTTGAATCAATATGACCTGTAAAGTGTCAAGGTTTTGCCTTTATTCCAGGCTTCCAGCCAAACCTCCACCACACACCCCATTAACTACACATTCATTTTCTTTAACAGACCAGTCTATTATCAAACACATATCTCTGGGGACAACTCAGGCATCAGTCATTTGCCTAAGAAGCAGATGGCTTTAATCCTTGGAATTTCTCTTTAACTTAGATAAATGCAAGTTAAGAATTCTGAATGGGAGAAGGAAGGGCAAAGAGTGATTTTAGAACCTGTTGTCCTTTGGAAGAAAAAAGATCTAAAAGGAGCATCCTATGGGGATGGAGTGGGAATGATGTTGAACAGTTAGAGGGGGGCTCCCAGGGCCAGAGAGACTCAACACAGGGACCCAGATGGAAGGGAGCCCCAGAAAGCACTTCACAGACTCAGTGATGTTGCCAAACTCAGCAGCACTCTGCAGTTCACTCAGTGGCACCTGCCCTGGAGAAGAGGAAAATCACTCCCTGTCACTCCAGCCTGCATAGGTTGTTTGCTGCTGGGAGAAGGGCCTAGAGGCCCCTTTGGAAAGTATCCTTATGGTCCAGCATCCCTGGTGAAGCCACTGGTTCTGGCTACACTGTGTCTGGGGTAGAATAGAGGAAGTTCCTAGGAGGAAGGGAAGAGGCTGAGGAACCCCTGGGCACTGACAAGGGAGGATTGGGCCAAGAGAGATGCTTTTCTTCTCTCTCTTCCAAGCGGCTCAGAGTCTTTCACAGTGGTAATCAATGTAACCTCACTGCAGCCCAAAGTGGATTTATAGGGAAAAGAGTGTAACAAGATAGACGCTTTCCTCATTCACAGTCACTGTACCAGCTCTTTTACTCCGCCAAAATCTGACATGCCAAGTCAAGCCACACCCATTGCTTTCTGGTGCTGTCTGGCTCATGCTCTAAACATAATTTCATTTAGTTCCTGCAAATCCTCATGTCCAACATCTCTCATCTTCCACGACTCATGTGGCAGGTGGGTTAAGGAAGCCTATTCTCTCCCTTCCCGAAGCCTTGTAGGGGAACAGCAGGCCTCTTAGTGCAACAGATGAGCAAAGTCAGGTCTGACTATACATTAACAACACGTAAATACAGCTGCAAGAGAGGAGGGATGGCATGAGTCAGGATCCCAGGATCCACCCACTCTCCATCTCCCCCACCTCTCTTTGTGCCAGGGCTTCCAATTAGAATACACAGAGATGCTAGCACTCACCTGGCTCATTCAGTGAAAACTAAGTAATAACGAATCAACTCACTCAAATTGGTGGGCCAATTGTGCTTTTTGGAAAGCATTATTGTTATATGATAGAAACACATGTACACCCACAGTCTTTGCCCTTTTGTATAGACATGAAATATTGAAACATTGCAAGTACTGATCCAGGTAAATTATCTCAGTCATGAATGACAACATCTCATTGAATAGGCCTTATATGATAAGGCAAGATTAAACATGAAAATTCAGGGGAAGGGGCTGCAGAAAGGCCAAGCTAGAATCGCCCTCTATTACAAATAACTGAGAACTGAAGTCAATGTGGATTGCAGTCTAAAACTGCCTTGAAGTTTGTTTGAGTATTTTTCTCTTCAAATCTCCCCCTCTCTGTGCCTTAGATTTACAATTTAGAATTTCAAACATCTAAGCTTCCAAATGGCCAAGAAAAAAGAAGTGTTATTCAACACAGTGGAACTATGGCTTTCAAACTTGAGTTTTAATTCACTTCTATCATGATGGAGTGGCCACTTTCAAACCCTATCCCCTGATCTGCGTTTTGTTTTTTTTTTTTTTTTTTAGATGGAGTTTTGTTCTTGTTGCCCAGGCTGAAGTGCAATGGTGCAATCTCGGTTCACTGCAACCTGTCTCCCAGGTTCAAGTGATTCTCCTACCTCAGCCTCCCGAATAGCTGGGATTACAGGCATGCACCACCATGCCCGGTTAACTTTGTATTTTTAGTAGAAATGGGGTTTCTCCATGTTGGTCAGGCTGGTCTTGAACTCTGGACCTCAGGTGATCCATCCACCTCAGCCTCCTAAAGTGCAGGGATTACAGGCGTCAGCCACCTCACCCGGCCAATCTGCCATTTTTTACATGATCTCTTCTTTATTCTCCAATTGTTTTTCTGCTTCCTCTAGGAGATCAGAATCACCAGCATAACTTGCTATGCATGAGGCTACTCACTGAACCATGATGCTATATGATTTTGGCCCTCATCCAATGTATTTACATAGGGAAGTGTTTCACACACACTCACTCAGCTTTCAGTACAAGTTACATTATTAGAAACTTTTACTTCAATTGTCTCATCACTTGGAACAAAGCAGGTTTTTTGGATTTGAGACACTCCCTTATATGAATATATTAGAGGGTAGGGCTGGGGGTGGATGTAAATTATTAGTTGTGTCACCTTTTACAGATGACTTATTTTTCCTAGACTTGATCCTACAAACGTCAAAAGCTGCAAAATTCTGTGTCACATCAGCAGACAGTCACATCATGCCCCAAGCATCATCACCGACTCTGAATTGTTCTCAAATTCTGTCACCGAGTGCACAAATGTAAATGCTCATGGAATCCCTTGGTGAATATGTGTAGACCACTCCCAACTACTCTGGAAGCCCTCTGAGAAGAAGAAATCTCCTGCACTTTGTATAACTAACCTTCCCCCTGCCCTACAAGGCAAGGCACACAATAGGTATTCAATAAATAATCATTCATTCATTGACTTCTCATCTTCACCAGTGAGCATGGGAGGGAAACAGAAAAGGTGTTAAAACATTTTGCACTGTAAATTATCAGTTAAGAAACTAAGGCTGTGGAAAAGGATTACACTAGTGTAAGGATCACTCAGATAAAGAAAGAAATGTGGTGTGAGACTATTGGTGTGAGAGGATTACTGCGCTAAAAATGCTCACTGTTCATATTTGTCAGAGGGTGACAAACACTTTCTAAAATCAAGGTTGACCAAATTGGCCTTTGTTTTCCTCATTAACACAAGAAGAGGGGTCTAGTCTTCTTCGATAGTCTATTTCGAATGCGAGGGTTTTTCCCCCTTTCCTTGTCTTTTTGACCCTTTGAACATAACCCACTCAGTTCCCTGGTTCCTAAAGCGCCTCCCACATAGCGGCTTGGGGAGCGCTCTGGGAAGCCCTGGCTGAGACACTTATTGGAACTTTGTTCCCCATATAGGCTATTTAGGAGCGTCTCGGTTTCCTCGGGCGACTCCAGGGCCTCCCTGGCTCTTCTCAGGCTGCCAGCAGGAGTCAAGGGCGGTGAGGTGCTCCGAGGCGGTCAGGGGGGCGCTGACCATGGTCCTGGCCTCGGAGCTCGGGATGTGAGCGCAGGAGGTGCCGGCTGAGGCTGCAGGGAGCCGCCGTCGGAACCTTCGCCCCTCCCGACCACCCGGGAGCCGAGGGCCTTCACGCAAAGCCTCCACCCCACGCTCCGAGCCGCCTCAAAAAAGGGTGGGGCACCGAGCCGCAGCTGCAATCGGAAGCCGCCGGGGAGGGTTTCAGAAGAATGGAACCGCGGCCAACCCTTCCCAGGCGACCACCGCCCGCCCCAGCCCGGGATCAGCCCATCCCCTCTGCCCACCCCCCACCCTCCAAGCTCAAGGAGACGCGGGCAGCCTTTGTGGGCGCACGGCCGCCCACCGCCCAGCCCGAGCCTCGCCGCACCCTGCGCGGAGAAGGGGCGGGGGGTGCGCGTGCAGATGCGGGAGGCGAGGTCCAGGGCGGGGCATGAAGGCGGGAGCGCCGGGCTCAGGGGCGAGGGAGGGGCGATCCCGCGCCCCGTCCTCCGTCTCCACCCCCCACCCCCACACCGACCTGGTCGTAGATGTTCTGCAGGGCTTCCTTGCCCGAGGCCCTCCGGATCTCCACCTTCCGGCCCGATTCAACAGATGGCTCCCCGCCGGCGCGCCGGCCCTGCCGCGAGTACGGCGGCTGCGGGTCCGGGCCCAAGTGGGCGACGTCCCGCTGCTGAGCCACCACCTGCCCCGAGCCCCGGCCCACCGACAGCGAGTCGAAGTCGATGGTCTTGTTCTCCGAGGACCCTTCCACCGGGCAGAACATGCCACAGAATTTCTGCCGGGGCTTGGGGCTGCCGGAGCCCAGGTTTTTAAAAAAGGCAGGGACCTCTTCGTCCTCTGCCGCCTTTCCGGATTGCTTTCTCTCGGCCATGGCTCGGGGGCTCGGAGAGGGTCCTCGCCGTCCGTCCGTCCGTCTGCCAGTCCCTAAGTCTCCCTTGCGGTGTGCACAAGCCCCCTAGCTGCTGCCGCGGCTGCCGCTCGCCGCCCACCGCAAGGTGCACAGAAAGGAAGGAGGGCTGGCGAGCCGGCGACCCACCCTCCCGGTCCCTCCCCCTGACCCCGCTTCTCCCCTCCCTGCCCACGCCCCCCGCGGCCACCGCGCGAGCTCGGACGAGCGGCAAAGTTGGATCTGGGAGGGCGGCCGCTGCGGCTGCGGGAGCGGAGAGGCTGCCAGTTCCCGGCAGCGCGGGGAGGAGGGAGGCGCGGGCTGGGCGCGGGCGGGGCGCGGCGCCGGGGAGGGGAGCGGCGCGCAGGGGAGGGCAGGAGGGGAGGGAAGGAGAGAGAGAGGGGAGGGCGGCACCGCCCCTAGCCCAGAGCTCCGGAAGTGAAGCGGCCAGACCACCGGCTAATGGATGCGGAGCGGAGGGCTCGCTGACCGCTCTCCGCGCCTGGGTAAGTATCGGGCAGGGCACGCGGGGTGAGGATCCGAGGGCACAGGACCCCCGGCCCCTGTGCCCCTCTCCCCCACCTGCCCGGCCCAATCCCTCACCTGCCCGGCCCAGGCACCTCTACCTGTAGCGAGGCTGAGGTCGGCCGGGGTCGAGGGCGCACTGTGGCTAGGGCTCCCACCCCGTTACCCTGGGTGTGGATGGGAAAAGGGACCAGCAGGGCTCCAGGCTACTCCAGGTGTGGGAAGGGGGGTGGCCCTGAAGATGAACAGGGGTGGCACAGGACGGGGGCAGCCGAGACGCTGGACACCCAAGCTTCAGTTTGCCCACTCGCCTTGGCAGGCTGCAGGGAGCAAAGAGACTAAAACCATAAGGTTCTCGTTTCGTGCATCCACTTTGGTGTGGTTGAGGTGGCCGGTTGGGGGACACAATATGGCGGGAAGAAATGCAGAGTGGCGTAGCAGATGGGAGACGAGTATAGAGAGAGACGCAGGTCTGCGGTCTATAAGGGTGTAGTAAAGAGTGCGGTGCGGAATTCCAGCCCAGTGCCATGTCTTAGAGAGGGGGCGCAGACCCGCTCTATTGCCCAAGGGCGCCATGGACCGTTTCTGCACCACTGCGCCAAAAACGACGCAGGAACGTGTCGCGATTTGGTTTCTTCTGCTTCCCCCACCAAAAAATAATAATAACAATAAATGGGGGGGAGAAACAAATTGAAACCCCCTCCCCAAATCTCCAGCTGTTCCCGGCGCCCCAGTGCCCCGCCTGGTTCCCCCGCCCCTGTTGCGCACTGCGCCACAGCCGCGGCGTTTCCCAGGTTACCAGATGCCACGTGTTTGGGAGTGAGCGCGGGTGCGCATCTGGTGTGGAGTAGAAGGTAGGTTGTAAGTACCGTGAATGGTGTGGGGCCAAGCGGAGGAAAGGTACGCAGGAACTTGGTGTGCGTGTGCAGGTAGTGGAGCTATTGCCACAGGGGTGGTAAGTAACCGGGAGGAGGGGAGCAATTGGATTTGCTGCGTAACACGGTCAGTGCGGGTCCTTCATTGCTTATTGCCATCTCCACGTCCTTTCTGCGTATCAGTCCTTGCCTCTGCCGGATGACAGCCCCTCCTCTCTTTCCACAGTGGCAAGATCCTGCGGAAATGGTGCCCCTCCTTTGGCGGCCCGGGAGGGAGGTCTGGGCATGCTCAGTAACCAGGGTGGGTTTGGGCTGAGAGGCCGTTTCCCGCAAGGGCACCGCGCAGGGCCTTGTGACCAGGAATCCTGTCCCATTGTCACCCCAGGAATAAATGCGGCTACCAACCACCCCCACCGTCCAATTGTGAGGGATAGTTTGGTGAATAGAGTTACATCTAGTGGACCACCAGTTGCAGTTTGAAGATCAGCCCACCATGATGGTAGAAAGCCGTCTCCGGATGAGAAAGGGAGACCGAGGAAGAAGAATATAGGAGTGGAGGGGCTGAGAGAACCCAAGAGGCCAAATGTGCTTTGCATTTGAATAAAGCATTTGAAAAAAAAGCGATTCCAACTGAATTACATCATTTCCCACTCACAGCCCCCTGTAAGATTCAAGCTTATCAGCACTGCTTTCCAGGTTGGGAAACAGATTTAGAGAGCTTGGTCCAAGGTTGGGTATTTACTTAAATGATTCAACAGTTCCAGTGGGGGTCTTCCACTTCAAAGTCTGGCTTCTTTTCCAGCTTGTCCTGTGACCCCCTTTATGTGAGAAAATACAAGGTTCTTCTATTTCTACCATATCCAGGTATTTCTATCTGTGGCCCTATTGTATATCAAGGGTATTTCTTGCCAGGTTTTTATTAGAAAGTCACACTACAGGTCACATTAGGAGGAAGAGGCATCGGAAGGTAGCCTAACTTCAGCATGGCGGTCATTCTGTAGAGCATAGAGATGCTTCTTTCTGGGCAGTGTCTTTTTACATTCTGTGTTTCCTCTAAATATCCCAGTGGGGAGGAAGTTTGCCCCCAGTTGTGTTTTTGTTTTTGTTTTCAGACAGAGTCTCACACTGTGACCCAGGATGGAATGCAGTGGTGCAAATGCAGCTTACTGTAACCTTGACCTGCTGGGCTCAAGCAATCATCCCTCCTCAGCCTCCCAAGTACTTGGGATTACACACGAGTGCCACATGCCCAGCTAATTTGTTTTTTTACTTTTTGTAGAGACAGGGTACTACTATGTTGTCCAGGCTGATCTCAAACTCCTGGGCTCAAGTGATCCTCCCACCTTTGTCTCCCAAAGTGCTGTGTTCACAGAAGTGAGCCACTGCACCTGGCCCTCCCCCAGCCAGCCCCCATATTTTAGAAAGGAAAAGTCAGGCATAGAGAAGTCAGAAGTCTCAGGTCCCTGGGGCTCCTGGGCACAGGGGTGAAGTAGTATTTTGCCCTCCTGGCTCTCTGGCACCCCTAGTGTCATCAGCACCTCCCTAAAGACCCTAGAGATGTGCACACAGCAGGAGCAGCTGCTGATAGAGGTACAGGACAGCATTGTGGCATATGGCCCCCATTCAAATTGATGAAGATGTTTAGGCAAAGAGGGAAATGGCTGCAGCCCCCTAACACATACTATGCAGTGGTAACTGGGAAGTATTAGGAACTCTAACTTTTTTTTTTCTTTTTTGAGACAGAATCTCACTCTGTCACTCAGGTTAGAGTGCCATGGTGCAATCTCAGCTCATTGCAACTTCTACCTTCCAGGTTCAAGCAATTCTCCTGCCTCCCAAGTAGCTGGGATTACAGGCATGCACCACCACACCGGGCTAATTTTCGTATTTTTAGTAGGGATGGGGTTTGCCATGTTGGCCAGGCTGGTCTTGAATTCCTGACCTCAGGTGATCCACCCCCCTTGGCCTCCCAAAGTGCTGGGATTACAGGCGTGAGTCCCCATGCCCAGCCAACTCTAACTTTTTTACATTCTCTAATCTCCACAGGCTATCCAGAACAAACTCCTTGATACATGAGCTTCCTCCTTTTTTCTTTTTTCAAATGATGGGTTAAAGTTCAAATGCTAGGAGAGGCTGGGCATTGTGTTCCATGAGTGTAGTTCAGTACCGTGAGTGGCTGTAGCAGGAGGATCGCTTGAGCCCAGGAGTTCGAGACCAGGCTGAACAATATAGGGAGACTCTGTCTCCACAAAAAATTAAAATACTAGCCAAGAATGGTGGCACGTGCCTTTGGTCCCAGGTACTTAGGAGGTTGAAGTTAGAGGATTGCTTGAGCCCAGGAGAGGTCAAGGCTACAGGGAGCCATGTTTACACCACTGCATTCCAGCCTAGGCAGCAGAGTGAGACCCTATCTCAGAAAACAAAAACAGAAACAAATGCTAGGAGAAAGTATTGTGCTAGTAACTTACTGTCTGTCTATTTTGTGTTACTGTAAAGGAATACCTGAGGCTGGGTAATTTATAAAGAAAAGAGGTTTATTCGGCTCACAGTTCTGCAGGCTGTACAAGAAGTATGGTGCTGGCATCTGCATCTGGTGACCCCTCAGGAAGCTTCCAATCATAGCAGAAAGCAAAAGTGGAGCAGACGTGGCAAGAGAGGGAGCAAGAGTGAAGGGAAGGAGGTGCCAGTCTCTTTTTAACAATCAGATCTGGAGGAAACTAATATAGCAAGAACCCACTCATTACCCCAAGGATGGCACCAAGCCATTCATAAGGGGTCCACTCCCATGACCCAAACACATCCCACCAGGCCCCACCTCCAACACTGGGGATCACATTTCAGCATGAGATTTGGAGGGGACAAACATTCAAACTATTTTACTTACCATTCATAGCAAAAGCAAAACCCAAATGTGTGTTTGCAAAGCCTTCCAGACACAACAAAAGAGAATTAATTCATAATTCGAAATTTAACTTAGTCTGACCTGAGATTTTTTTTCCTGAATTGTTATACCTAGATTAAACTATTTTTAAATGTTTGAGTGATTCCTAATTAGTTTTGTTAAACAAAGAAGTAAAGCAACTTAATATTGAGTAGCATCGTGAAGGATTGTCATATTTTTGAATAAGTGCATTAATGGTCTTCCTACTGAATATTAATGAAGCATAAACACCTATTCTTATTATTTATCTATAACAGGGCAGCTTGGCTTGGCTGAAGCTGAGACTCAGACACATCATTGTGTGGAGGTGGGTGACGTCTTCCTGTGCTAGAAGGTGAATAAATAAGCTCCTCAACTCTTGCAGAACACTCGGGAACGCATAAACAGGTATTTAGCCACATCTCCTGATTTCATCTTGCACATGGCAAAGACCTTGAATCCTGTCCTTAACTAGGGCTCAGACATTAATCAACAGGTCTGATAAGGTTATAGTGGGGACGCCAAATTTCATTGGAGTCCTCGAGAGGAAAAGAGTCACAGTAAGCAAAGAAGAGGTCTGACAGAGTGGGGCAGATGTAAGCACACTGTGAAACGGAACCCTCATCTTCCCCCAGTTCCATTCCAAACTAGAGCACGGATGCTTCCTGGGAAAGAGAGTGCTGTGTGGTAAAACTGAACCTTGTTTCACTAGGGGTCCAAGGCGCCCTGCTGGGAGACTTCTCTCCAAGAGTTCTGGGTGCCATAGTGAAAGACATTTTCCCACCAACTGGAGAGAGGCGAAACATCAGAGACCAGGAGGCTGTGGAGAAAGCAGCTGTCCCAGGTGCCTCAACTATCAGAGAAGGGTCGGTGCCACGTGGCTGCCAGCATCTTTGAGAAGATCATCTGCAACCAGACTTCAGAGCTGCAGGCAGAGGTGTGGTTAGAACTGACTTAGAACTCAGGTCTAAAGACCACAAGAAGTCCTGAGTTCTTGCCACTGGGTAGGGCAGGGTTATTTGTCCAGAAAACTTTGTGACTATCTTGGAGTGACCTAGCCTGGGACCCATTCACTGGTGGGTTCTAAGGTTAGAAGCTCATCCAGGATATTTTCAATACTAAGTCAGTGCATAGCCACCACTAACAAATTGGTACCCGTAGAGTCGGAGTGGGTCAGTTCCTGGGACGATGGCACTGGCACTCTTAGAGGACTGGTGTAGGATAATGAGCGTGGATGAGCAGAAGTCACTAATGGTTACGGGGATACCGGTGGAGTATGAGGAGGCTGAGATTCAGGAGGTCCTTCAGGAGACTTTAAAGTCTCTGGGCAGGTATAGATTGCTTGGCAAGATATTCCGGAAGCAGGAGAATACCAATGCTGTCTTACTAGAGCTTCTGGAAGATACTGATGTCTCAGCCATCCCCAGCGAGGTCCAGGGAAAGGGGGGTGTCTGGAAGGTGATCTTTAAGACCCCCAATCAGGACACTGAGTTTCTGGAAAGGCTGAACCTCTTTCTAGAAAAAGAGGGGCAGACCATCTCGGGTATGTTTCGAGCCCTGGGACATGAGGGCGTGTCTCCAGCCACCGTGCCCTGCATCTCACCAGAATTACTGGCCCATCTGTTGGGACAGGCAATGGCACACGCGCCTCAGCCCCTGCTACCCATGAGATACCGGAAACTGCGAGTGTTCTCGGGAAGTGCCGAGCCAGCCCCGGAGGAAGAGCCTTTTGAGGTCTGGCTGGAACAGGCCATGGAGATAGTCAAAGAGTGGCCGGTAACAGAGGCGGAAAAGAAGAGGTGGCTGGCGGAGAGCCTGCGGGGCCCTGCCCTGGACCTCATGCACATAGTTCAGGCAGACAATCCGTCCATCAGTGTGGAAGAGTGTTTGGAGGCCTTTAAGCAGGTGTTTGGGAGCCTGGAGAGCCGCAGGACCTCCCAGGTGAGGTACCTGAAGACCTATCAGGAGGAAGGAGAGAAGGTGTCTGCCTATGTGTTACGGTTAGAAACCCTGCTCCGGAAAGCGGTGGAGAAACGCGCCATCCCGCGGCGCATCGCGGACCAGGTCCGCCTGGAGCAGGTCCTGGCTGGGGCCACTCTTAACCAGACGCTGTGGTGCCGGCTCAGGGAGATGAAGGATCAGGGCCCGCCCCCCAGCTTCCTTGAGCTAATGAAGGTAATACGGGAAGAGGAGGAGGAAGAGGCCTCCTTTCAGAATGAGAATATCGAAGAGCCAGAGGTAGGAGATGGCTATGGCCGCTGGGATCATGACGGGGAGGACTGAAAACCACCTGAGTGCAGGACCCACAGCCAGTGGGCCTAGGGACATGCGCCTTACTAGGCTAAGACCTTTAAAGAATTTTTTTCTTTAATGTATGGGACTGAAATCAAGGCATGAAACCCAGTTATTGACCTTCCTTCCTTCCTTCCATTTTTCCTTCCTTCCTTCTTTCTTTCCTTCCTTTTTTTCTTTCTTCCCTTCCTCCCTCCTTCCTTCCTTCATATTTTTCTTTTTCCTTTCTTCTTTCTTTCTTGGGTCTCACTCTCATCACCCAGGCTGGAGTGCAGACGCACAACAATCTCAGCTCCCTGCAGCCTTGACTTCCCAGGCTCAGGCTCAGGTGTTCCTCACACCCTAGCCTCCCAAGTACCTGGGACTACAGGCATGCACCACCACGCCAAGCTTTTTTCTTTCTTTTTTTTTTTTTTTCCTGTATTTTTAGTAGAGACAGGGTTTTACTATGTTGCTCAGGCTGGTCTGGAACACCTAGGCTCAAGCGATATGCCCAACTCAGCCTCCCAAAGTGCTAGGATTACAGGCATGAGCCACCATGCCCAGCCCTTGATTTTTCTTTTTTAAAAAAATGTATCTAGGAGTTTCTTAGACTCTATGTAGATTATTAATGAACAAGAGATTAGACTCCAAATATTAGATAGTAAACCGGAAGGAATCTGAAACACTTGTACTTCCAATTTTCTTTAAGTAATCCCAAGTAGACTAGAGTTGGCCCATACCATAGAAGAAAGAATTGGCAGTCAAAAAAAACCTTTTGTAATTATGTTTGAAAAATAAAGCTATTTGACTCGTCAGCTGTTTTCCTTTCTCAAATCAGCAAATTCTCTCTGAGTACAGAAATTCTCTCTCTGTACAAGGAGTTACAAGACTACAGCTCTAACCTGCAGTTGAGCAGTTATAAATCTACAAAATGGGCCCTGCCCTCAGAGAGGTTCCAGTCTACATGAGGAGATGGTCTACACAGGTAAAGGCTAACTAACCCTTTGTGTAAATAACCCCAGTAAAAGTGTCATTACTCAATGAATAGGATCATCTCCACCTGCAGATTTTTGTTGTTGTGGTTGTTGTTGTTTTAACCTGGGAAGCATTCCTGCCTTTCTGCCAGATGTCAGATAGATGGTCCCAGAACTAGATGCTGTGTCAAGCCCTGAAGACACAGATGACTCAACCTAAGCTCTGCTTTCAAGAAGTCCCCAACCTTGGAAAAATACAAAATAATTTTTGTATTTTTAGTAGAAACGGGGTTTCACCATGTTGGCCAGGCTGGTCTTGAACTCCTGACCTCAAGTGATCCGCTCACCTCAGCTTCCCAAAGTACTGGGATTACAAGCATGAGCCACCGCACCCAGCCTAAACTCCTTGACTCTCTAGTAAATAACAGCTAGATTAAAATGGGCTGATAACCAAATTTTAGCCCATTAGCATTCACCACCAGTTTTGCTTTTCTTTCCATATTGGCTCATTTTGTGTAGACCTTGGAGCAAAACTTCCTTTATGGTATCTGTGTACTTATCCAAACTTCTTTTAACTGTTCATAGATTTAAAAGTAGTAGCACCACGTGGGTGTTTAGATCAGACCTGTGTATGTCATGTATCACGTAAGTGTGTGAGTGCAGTGCAGAGGAGCACCATTTAGTTATACATGCTAGGCAAAGCTCCAACACAATTGATGTATAGTCTCATGGTAGATTTGCGCATACTCTAAGTAAATTGCTTAGCTCATCTAGACATCAGTTTCCACCTCTGAAAAATAAGATGAGAGTACACAATCGTTACGAGGATCAAATGACTTAATGCTTTTTAAGCACTTTGCATGACATCTGGAACACAGAAAGCCCTCAATACATTGAGACTATTAAGATTTTCGTGATGTTCCTGTCTGCTCAATGCATGCCTTCTTTATTGTTCTGACAGTTGTGTGATAACAAGTTAATATGCTTCCAGTTGACTCCCGGGCTACCTTGGTGTTAGAAAGCATTTCCGCTCTTATTGTAAATTTGAGTGCTTGTTGTTTTTTATATTTGTGATGACTCTTCCAGCAGCTGTTGACAATTGTTAGAGGTTTGACTTTTAAATAGTCACTTATATTTTCTGACTGTGGTTTGGTTTAACTAAAGAATATCCTGAGATTGTAAGAAAAGCATTTTTTAAAAGGTATCATTTGTGATCAATTATCTTTCTAAATTGTAGTTTTAATACTGTTTGACCAAAGTGATACAATTGTTACCATGACACTCTAATTTCACGTGTTTTTGTATTTATGAAAGTGGTCTCATTGTCATTTCTTGACAGTATACGAAGTAAAATGTTATAAATGTGAAGTTATAAAATAAATATATGCTAATAGAATCCTGAGTTTTTCTGATTCGTGAGTCGTGGCCTGTATAAACTATTGCTTGAAGAAGGAGCTCCATCACTGAAAATTTTTGAGAGATAAGTTGAAAAATCAAGCTAAAGCCAAAAGGTCTTGAACTCCCCTAGGCAAGAAAACTTGAAAGCAAAAAAATGATTGAATAAGAATACTTGAACTATGTCTCCGGAGACAAGAGAGAGCTCTGTCCCCCAGCATCGATTTCTCTTTGAAAATATACAGAAACAACAGATGGAGGGCAGTTCTCTCAGAGACCACCAACTCATTTGCTTAGGAAAATAACTGTACAGATAAATTCCCAGGCTCTATTCCGCTTAGGGTGAATGACCCTGAAGGTAGAATATTGCTTTTCTAGGCTGAAGTCCCTCCCTTTTTTTCCCTTTTTTTTTTTTTTTTGAGACAAGGTATCACCCAGGCTGGAGTGCGGTCGCACGATCTTGGCTCACTGCAAACTGCCTACCAAATTTAGGTGATTTTTTTTTTTTTTTAATTTGAGACAAAGTTTTGCTCTTATTACCCAGGCTGGAGTGCAATGGCGCAATCTCGGCTCACCGCAACCTCCACTTCCTGGGTTTAGGCAATTCTCCTGCCTCAGCCTCCTGAGTAGCTGGGATTACAGACACGCACCACCACAGCCCAACTAATTTTTTGTATTTTTAGTAGACATGGGGTTTCACTGTGTTGATCAGGCTGGTCTTGAACTCCTGGCCTTAGGTAATCCACCTGCCTTGGCCTCCCAAAGTGCTGGGATTACAGGTGTGACCCACCGCACCTGGCCTGAAGTCACCTTTTATTTTCTGGATGTGTATGAGGGGAAATTCCTCTTGCCTTTGGCCTTCTTGAAATTGCTTCTCCTCTTTTTTTCTAAAGTCCAATGAGGGAGCATTTTTCATTGGGCCATACGTACTGCAAACCAGTCCATTGAAGAGGAATATCCCAAGGGGGCCCAACGCCATCTCCCACTCACCCAAGCAAACTCTCCAAGGGATGGTGTCACCTTATACTTCACACTTCTCCAGTCCTGACTCTCAAACAGGCTCCAAGGTTCTCGAATCACTGCTGAGGATAACTTTCCACCAAGCCTGTCTGGTGAAGATTGAGGCCATCAGCCTTCTGCCTCTCTAGGCCTTAGGTGTCACCTGCCATGCACCTGCACCAGCCACCCCCACCAGGCCACCCCTCCCCTTGTGTTCTGCTGCCCATCCTAAATGCAAGATTTAGCTCAGCAGCTCCTGGCTTTGCTCTCCTTTCCCTGCTATGCCATGCTTCCAGCCTACCTTCTGGACATTCCACGGCATCTCTACACACCAGCCTGGATCATCAGAGTCCTTACTGAATACCTTGTCACCATCTTCCTGCATTGAACTCTAGTCCTCCTCCAAGTCCTCTGTGGCCTGTGCAGTCCCTGGAGGGGAAGCAGCTCAGGAGAGGCTAGAAGGTGATGGCAGCATTCCACCTAGCTCACTCTCATCCCATCCCACTTGCAAATACATTTGTTCCTTCCTGGCACAAGCTCACCCCCGCTGTCCCACCACCTGCTGTGGAGTAGCCCTGACAGCCTGGATGATGGCAATGACAAAACAACCCAAGGCAGAGAGGAGTCCCTTTAGGGTTGAATGTGGCCAGGTGTTATCTAAAGCAACAAAGACGAGGAAGAAAAATACAATGACCGTGAGATATGTCCAAGGAAGTCCTAGAGAAGTGCAATAGCAAAGAGGGTTGGAAGCCAGCGTTTTAAAGGAGTGGAGCCTGAGATGAAATGTAGAAGCTAAGTAAGAAGACCTGAGGCAAGTGTTGTCAAACGTGCTGCAGGCTTGATTTATGTTAGCCACCAGCAGAATCTTTGGATGGTCTGAAGGCCCAAGATCAGGGCAGACATCTCGCTTATTCCCTCTCTGTCAGGGTGAGCCAGGAATTCCTTGAGTTTGCCCAAGGAAGACTTACACTCATGGAGAAGCTTTTTTGGAGAGAAAGATGGTGCCCATAAGTAGGTCTCTCAGAAGCTAGCATTTCCAGGCTGGGTGCGGTGGCTCACGCCTATAATCCCAGCACTTTGGGAGGCTGAGGCAGGGGGATCATTTGAGCCAGGAGTTCAAGACCAGCCTGGGTAACTTAGCAAGACCCTATCTCTACAAAATATTTTTTTAAATAGATTAGTCATGCATGATGGCACAGACCTGTGGTCCCAGCTATTCAGGAGGCTGAAGCAAGAGGATCACTTGAGCCCAGAAGGTCGAGGCTGCAGTGAGCCATGATCACACCACTGGACTCCAGTCTGGGTGACAGAGTGAGACCCTGTCTCAAAAAAAAAAAAAAAAAGAAAAAGAAAAAAGGAAGGAGGGAAGGAGGGAGGAAGGAAGGAAGAAGCTAGCTTTCCCACCATGGAAGGAAGGGAGGGAGGGAGGGAGGGAGGAGAGAGGGACTAGCCCTCCCACCATACCAGGCCCTGGAGCTGTCCCGGTCCTGACCTGTATGACACAAGTCCTTTGCTGTATCCAAATGTTCATTGACCTTCCAGATGGGCACCTTCTTAAAAATTACAGCAACTCCAGAAGTGTATGTCAAAATCAATTTTATCATAAGGAAAAAAGGTTTAAGATTTCAGTCTCACTTTCAGGATAGCAGCTGGAGCTGTCCATTAATAGTCAGGACTGCTTTAAGCAGCAGAAGCAGCAGCTGACACTTTTTCCCAGTCTTCCCTCCTTCCCCTTGAAAGGAAAATTTGCCAAAGGGGAAGAGTTACCGGACTATGCAGGGTGCTGGGGCTGGATGCCACTTCAGGTAGTTCTACAGCAGGAAAGGGCAGGAAGGGGTGGCGTCCCATCCAGCCAGACCTCCCTGCTCTACAGCGGCCTGAAAGTCCCACTGAAGGCCTTTCCTGGCTTGTTGGCACGACAGCTTTCCCAATGAACACAATAAACTAAAATAAAGGCTTTCTGGAACTAACAAGCAGTTGTCACGAAAGTAAACTTTATATTGTAAGTGAACATAAGCAAGCCACTGGAAACCAGGCTGGTGAGTATGGGAGGCTGGTTCTGCTGACTAGCGGTGGCATCGCACTGCCTGGCAACATGCCATACAAAGGTGTCAGCTTCCAATCACATTTGTAGAGCTTAGCGATCCTGCTCACTATGCCAAGTACTGGTTAGTGGACATTTTTTATGTTCAAAATAAAAATCTTCTGTATAAGCCTAAGGCAACTGTAAATGTCTAGAGCTAAGTGTGCTGCCATCTTGGAAATAACGTCTGTCAATCCAGAAGGACAAGGCCATTTCCAAGTGCAAGGTGATTTATGGGTCTAAAGCTAAGGCAGTAATTTTTTTTTTTTTTGAGACGGAGTTTCGCTCTTGTTACCCAGGCTGGAGTGCAATGGCGTGATCTCGGCTCACCGCAACCTCCGCCTCCTGGGTTCAGGCAATTCTCCTGCCTCAGCCTCCTGAGTAGCTGGGATTACAGACACGCGCCACCATGCCCAGCTAATTTTTTGTGTTTGTTTTTAGTAGAGACGGGGTTTCACCATGTTGACCAGGATAGTCTCGATCTCTTGACCTCATGATCTGCCCGCCTCGGCCTCCCAAAGTGCTGGGATTACAGGCGTGAGCCACTGCGCCCAGCTAAGGCAGTAATTCTTAAGATTCACAAGCCCTGTCACCGGCCTGAGTTTGGCCTTCAAGTGGTAATGAGGGATGAGAAAAAGCTGTATGAGTCTCACAGGCCATACCCAATACCTTGTATGGGCTTTCATAAATTACTAAAGGGGCTGCTTGGCAGCCCCATGGAATCCCTAGGTCATATTTTCCTACCGGGACCACTAGATTTATCAGTAGCTGAACCACTTACGAGCTATTCCTCCTTGACCTGGCTTGCCCACAAGTTCTCTGATGCTTCAGGATTCATGACGGCATGGTCTGAAATGCATTCGTCCCATAGCCAGAGTATATTTTGGCTCAACTTAGGACTCCATCAAAATTTTAGTGCAGGAATAAGGCTGGGCACATCTACTTCCTCTATTACCAGGGTGGGGATATAGTATTTTACAGGAGTGGGCAGGCTATACCCATACTGGGCATCTACTTAGGAGGTGATCAGAGCACTCAGACACAGGGGTAGGGATGGTAATTAATATGGATGAAGGAATAAGAGAGGCAGAGGAGATCATACCTAACACCTTCCCCCTACAAGCACTGTGGGCATTTCCACCCTACATCAGAAATAAAAGATCAAGCCACAAAAATTAAAACTTAGGGCCTGGCACGGTGGCTCACACTTGTAATCCTAACACTTTGGGAGGCCGAGGTGGGTGGATCACTTGAGTTTAGGAATTCTAGACAAGCCTGGCCAACATGGTGAAACCTTGTCTCTCCTAAAAAAATACAAAAATTAGTTGGGCATGGTGGCACACACCTGTAATCCCAGCTACTCAGGAGAATGAGGGAGGCTGAGGCATGAGAATCCAGGAGCCAGAGGATGCAGTGAGCCGAGATTGTACTGCTGCACTCCAGCCTAGGCAACAAAGTGAGACTCTGTCTCAAAAATAAATAAATAAATAAAATTAAAATTGGAAGTGAAATAAGACATAAGGATGAGAACAGACAACTCAAAGCAGAATAAATATGAAGAAAATCACCTAGAAGCATAGCATAGTCAAACTGCTATAAACCAAAGATAAGGAGAAAATTTGTTGAACTCTTATTTGAGGTTCAGGAGAACATGTTCTAGCTTGAATATGGCTAAGTTGTGAGTCACAGGAGTTTGCTGCATAGATTATTTTGTCACCCAGGTAATAAGCATAGTACCCGATTGGTAGTTTTTCAGTCCTGTCCCTCCTCCCACCCTTAAGTAGGCCCCAGAGTCTGTCGTTCCCTTCTTGTGTACTCAACATTTAGCTCCCACTTGTAAGTGAGGACAAGGAGTATTTGGTTTTCTGTTAATGCATTAGTTCCCTTAGGGTCATGGCCTCCAGCTCCATTATTTTTGCTGCAAAGAACAGGATCTTGTGCTTTCTCATGGCTGCATAGTCTTCTGTGGTGTATATGTATCACATTTTCTTTATCCAGTGTACCACTCATGGGCACTTAGGTTAATTCTATAACTTTGCTATTGTGAATAGTGCTGTAATAAACATACCTGTGCATGTGTCTTTGTGATAGAATTATTTATATTCTTTGGGGCATATACTCAATCATAGGATTGCTGGGTTGAATGATACTTTTGTTTAAGTTCATTGAGAAATCACCACACTGCTTTCCACAATGACTGAACCATTTTATACTCCCACCAACAGTATGTAAGTATTCCCTTTTCTCTGCAACCTTGCCAGCATCTTTTAAAAAAAAATAATAGCCATTCTGACTGGTATTTCAAAAATAGGCTGGGCATGGTGGCACACGCCTGTAATAATAGCCATTCTGACTGGTATACAAAAAGTAGCTGGCCATGGTGGCACATGCCTGTAATTACATTTAAGTCTTTAATTCATTTTGAGTTGGTTTTTGTATATGGTGTAAGGAAGGAGTCCAGCTCCAGTCTTCTGCATATAATTAGCCAGTTATCCCAGCACCATTTATTGAATAAGGAGTCTTTTCTCCATTGCTTGTTTTTGTTGACTTTGTCGAAGATTGGATGGTTGTATGTGTGTGACTTTATTTCTGAGCTCTCTATTCTGTTTCATTGGTCTATGTGTCTTTGTACCAGTACCATGCTGTTTTGGTTACTGTAGCCCCATAGTATAGTTTAAAGTTGGGGAATATGATGCCTCCAGCTTTGTTCTTTTTGCTTAGGATTGCCTTGGCTAACCAAGCCCTGTTTTGATTCCATGTGATTTTTAAAATATTTTTTTTCTAATTCTTTGAGGAATGTCATTGTTAGTTTGATAGGGATAGCACTGAATCTGTAAATTGCTTTGTGCAGTATGGCCATTTTCACAATATTGATTCTTTCTACCCATGAGTATGGAATAGTTTTCCATTTGTTTGTATCATCTCTGATTTCCTTGGGGAGTGTTTTGTAATTCTCACAGTAGAGATCTTTCACCTCCATGGTTAGCTGTATTCTTAGGTGTTACACTATTTTTGTGGAAGAGAAAATCTTGAAAGCAGCCAGAGGAAAATGACATATTACATGCTAAGGAGTAACAATAGGAATTAGTGGTCAGATCTCATGAGAAAATATGGAAACCAAAAGACAGGTCAATAACATCTTCACGCCACTGGATAAGTAGGGATTATTCGTTCAGCCAAGGTTTAGTAAAAATGTGCCTTTAAAATTATCTGAACCTGGAGTATGTGGAAGTAGTTGGTAGGTGGAAGGGGAAAGTGAGCTGGGACGATTGGGGAGAAACTTCTAACTGCTGACTGAATTTCTTGAATGGTGATTGAAGTATTTAGGTTTTCTATCTTATTCTGTAGTCAATTTTAATAACTCAGGTTTTCTAACTTTTATTTTATCTAAGTTTTCAAATGAATAGGAAAAATTTGTCAGTGTTCTCTTCAGATGTTCTAAATTATTAATATTTCTCTAGTTATGGCTCCATTGTCATTCCTAATATTAATTATTTGCATTTTATTCTTTCTTTTTTTCTGGGTTAATATATCCAGAAGTTGGCTATTTTATTTATTTATTTTTTCAGAGAATCAGCTTTTAGGTTTTTTAATCATCTGCATCATTATTTCATTAATTCCTGTTCTTATTTTTATTTCTTTCTCTCACCACGTTTAGAATTAATATACCATTTCACCAATAGCTTCTTGAAGATAGTTCCTTGTTTCCTGTGTTTCATGATTTTTAAATAAATGTATTTAAGCATAGAAGTGTATGTATGTCCAAGTACTATGTTTATTACGTCCCACAATTTGATATGTAATATTTTAAATTTTTATTATGATTTTTTCTTCAAACTGTGAGCTAATTTTGGGGGAAATAAAGCAGTTAAAATAAGTACTTTATTTTAAGATATTTCCAAGGAATTGCATTGTGATAAGAGAACACAGTAATTTTCTGAAATGTGTTGATGCTTCATTTGTTGTATAGCATATGACCAAGTTTATAAATGCCCCAGGTACTGTTGAGAAAAGTCTATATTCTCTATATATTGGTTGTAGGGTTCCAAACTGTTAATTTATTGTTCAACTCCCGTATGTTTTAATTTTTCACTATTTTACCCATCACTTTCTAATTCAGCTATATTAAAATTCCTTCCTATAACTGTCAATTAATCCTTATAATTGGAGGTTTTTCCTAACTCAAGGCAGGAGCATCGATTGAGCCTAGGAGTTCCAGACCAACCTGAGCAACATGGCAAAGCCCCATCTCTACAAAAAACACAAAAATTAACTGGGCATTGTGCTGTGCACCTGTAGCCCCAGCCACTTGGGTGGCTGAGGCAAGAGGATTGCTTAAAAACCCAGAAGGGTGAGGCTACAGGGAGCCAAGACTGCACCACTGCACTCCAACCTCGGGGACAGAGCGAAACCCTGTCTCCCACCCACCGCCCACCCCCCACCCAAAAAAAAGAATTTTCTCATTTAGGTATATGGGTATATGAGGAATATTGGTATTTAGTTTTCTTTTTTTGTAACATCATTGTCTGGTCTTGGAATGAGAGTAATATTGACCTCACAACATGAAGGCGAGTATTCCCTCCTGTTCATTTTTCTGGAAGTGGTTGGTTATGATTTCTTTCTTAAATGTTTCCTAGAACTCACCAGTTAAGCCTTTTGGGAGCCAGTTCTGTTTGTGAAAAAAGTTTTAACTACAAATTCAATTTCATTAATAGATACAGGACTACATTGATTATCAATACCTTCTTGAGTAAGTTTGGGGGTTTCAAGGTTTTTTTTTCACTTAATCGAAGTTGCCTACTTTATTGGCACATTTTTTTTTATTTCCTTTATTGTTCTTTTAATATCTGTAAGATCTGTGGCATCACCTTCCTCGTTCCTCTGTCTCTCCTCTCTAATTTGTATCTTCTCTCTCTTCCTGACCAGAGGCTTATCAATTTTATCAGTCTCCTCAAAAAAAAATCTTTAATTTTGCCATTTCTTTGTTTCCTCTTTTATTAACTTCTGTTCTAATCTTTCTCATTTTTTCTTTCTTTTCTGCTTGAGTTTCATTTGCTTTTCTTTTTTCAGTTTCTTGAGGCAGAAAGATCATTGAGACTTGCTTTCTTTTATAATATAGGTGTTTAGTGCTATAAAATTTCATCTCAGTATTGCTTTAGCTGCATCTCATAAATTTTGATGTGTTACTTTTTATTTTCATTCAGTTCAAAATCTTCCTAGTTTCCTTTCTGATTTTTTTTTCTTTGATTCATGGAATATTTAGAAGTGTGCTATTTCATTTCCAAATATTATGGGTGTTTCTAGATATTTTCTGGTTTGGATTTACAAATGAATTCCTTTATAATAAAAGGACTTTATGTGATTAAAACAGTTTCAGATTTATTAAGATTAGTTTTATGTCACACAACACATAAATGTCCCGTGTGCTCCTGAAAAGAATGTGAATTCTGCACTTTTTGAGTGAAGTGTTCTATAGATGTCAATTAAAGTAAGTTGATAGTGTTCAAGACATCTCTAGCTTTGCTGAATTTCAGTCTTTCTATTAATTTTCAGAGAATTTTAAAAATATTTTACTGAAATTGTACATTTATCTATTTCTCCATACAGTTCTATCAGTTTTGGCTCCACGTTTTAAAGCTTTGTTATTAGATTCATGCACGTACAGGATTGTCTTGACTAATGGCTTGATCATTATAAAATTATTATCTTTATTTCTGGAATTATTCTTTCCTGTGAAATCTACTTTGCTCCAGTTTTCCTTTGATAAGTGCTAACATAGTACATCTTTGTCCATCGTTTCACTTTTAACCTATTGCATGTTTTTATTTAATGTATGTTACTAATTAGTAGACAGCATATAGTTGGATGTTACCTAATCTAGCAATCTTTACCTTTTAATTGAAGTGTTTAGACATGTAATGTGATTATCACATTTAATGTAATTATTGACATTGCTATTTGTGTTTGTTTACCCCATCTGCTTTCTGTTTCCCTTTTGCTCTTTTTCTGCCTTCTTTGTGGGTTTTTTAATAATTCTATTTTAGCTCCTTTGTTGGCTTTTTATGTACAACTATGGTTGCATTATTGTAATAATTGCTTTAGGGTCAACAGCATCCATCTTTAACTTACTACCCTCTACCTTCGAATATTGTGTTATTTCACATATAACTAAAGTATCTTGCAGTAATAATGGGCTTCCACTTCTTCCCTCCTAGCTTTTGTGCTATTGTTGTCATATGTTTTACTTCTACATATGTTATAAGTTCAAAATACGTTGGTTTTTGTTGTTGTTGTTGTTGTTGTTTAAACAGTTATTGGTGCTGTAACAGAATACCTTAAATTCAAAATTAAAAAAAATTAAACAATCAATTATTGGCCGTGCCTGGTGGCTCATGCCTGTAATCCCAGGAGCCAAGGTGAGAAGATCCCTTGAGACCAGGAGTTCAAGACCAACCTGGGCAACATAGGGAGACACCATGTCTAAAAATAAGGCTGCATAAAGTTATGCCAGAAATCACTGTTGCTCTATCATTTTTTAAATTAATCATTCTTTATCTTTTTGATTTAGTTCTATTGGTATGTCTGAGGTTCATTAATATTTTATTTTACAACGTCTAATCTGCTATTGATCTCATTCAGTTTTCATCCTGACCTTATAGTTTTCTATTTTAAGAAATTTCATTTGGGTCTTTTTTTTTACATCTTTCATGTCTCTACTTGGTTAATCGTTTTTCTAGTTTCTTAAACATATAGAAGATTATACACTGCTCTTTCCTGTGGCTTCTTAAACACACGGAATACAGTCATAATAACCGTCCTGATGACTCTTCTACTAATTCTGCTTTCTGAGCTGTTTTTGGCTCAGTTTCCATTTCTTTTTCTCCTCATTATGGCTGATATTTTTCTATTTCTGTGCATGTTTGTTGGTTTTTACCAGACGTTGTGAATTTTGCCTGCTAGAATTTTAAAATCTCATAAATATTCTTGAGTTTTGTTCTGTAATGTGGGTAAGTTACTTGACAACAACTTTGTTCTGATTTTTGCTCTTAAGCATTGTTAGACACCACAAAAATACAGTTTAATCTAGGCCAAATTTTGCACCAATACTGACTCACAATCTTTGAGTACTCTACCCAACGTCCCGTGAATTATGAGGCTTTCCACTCTGGCTGGTGGGAACAGGCCACTATTCCAAGCTTCCCGGATCTTGGCTGGAATTAATTCATTAATTTATTCAGAAACATTTACTAAGCACCTTCATGTTAATAGCACCAAGGACTGTTCCCTCTCATCCTTTTAAGTGGTTCTTTTCCTAGGATTAGGTACCTTCTCCACACGCAGGAGTCAATCAGGAGTTGGCTGAATACCTGAAGAGATCTTCTTCAGGTCTCCAGAATTCTCTCAGTAAAACCTCTCTCATCTCCAGTACTCTGCCTGTGAACTCAAGCCGCCTTGTGAACTCTGGCTATCTTGAGCTCCTTTTATTCCCAGCCACATCTCCTGAACTCAGGGAGACCTCTGAGTTCTACTGGGGTTCCCTTTGTCTTCACTGCAGTCTGGAAATTCTCCCTAGGCAGTAAGGTGGCGCAATCAGAGGGTCATTTGAATTGTTTTCTATTCTCAGAGATCACTGGCCTTTGTTGCATCATATTCAAAGTCTTTTTTTTTGTTTGTTTGTTTGAGATGGAGTCTTGCTCTTGATGCCCAGGCTGGAGTGCAGTGGCACAATCTCGACTGACCACAACCTCCACCTCCTGGGTTCAAGTGATTCTCCTGCCTCAGCCTCCTGAGTAGCTGGGATTATAGGCATGCACCACCACACCTGGCCAATTTTTGTATTTTTATTAGAGACGGGGTTTCTCCATGTCAGTCAGGTTGGTCTAGAACTCTTGACCCACGTGATCCACCCACCTCAGCCTCTCAAAGCGCTGGGATTACAGGTGTGAGCTACCACTCCCAGCCCATGTTCAATATCTTTTGAAGTGTTATTTAATTTACTTTTCTAGTTGTTTCAAACCCCCTAAAATGTAAATTCAATCCTTGTTACTCCATCTTGGTGGAATCCACAGTCCTCTGTCTTCCATTTTCTTTTTAAAAGACTAAAAAATGAGAACAGATGTCTTTTATATTTACTCACATATTTACCATTTCTTCCACTCTTCATTTTTTGTGTACATTTGAGTTTCTATCTAGCATCATTTTCCTTCAGTCTAAGGAAACTCTTTAAATAATTTCTGGTAGTTCTAGTCTTCTGGCAATGAATTAGCTTGTTTGTATGAAATGTCCTTATTTGATCTCTACTTTTAAAGAAATTTCTACTGGATATAGAACTCTAAGTTGACATTTTTAAAAATTTCAGCATGTTAAATGTCATTCCTTTACCTTCTGGCTTGTACTGTTTCTGACAAAAATTCTGTGTCAATTCTAATTTTTGTTCTCTTATATACAATGTATCTTCATAGTTTCCTTAAAATGTTCTCTTTCTCACTTGTTTACAGCAATTAGATTATAATGTTCTTTGATGTGATTTTTTTTTTTATTGTAGCTGTCTCTAAGAGAATATGTTTAACTCCAAAGGTGAGTGTTATTTCTGTTCTCCTAGTGTAAGTCTATACACAGTTGCCATCTATATTAAGTTTACGGATGGCGGAGCAACAGCCCCCTGAACAGGGATTCAGGTGACCTTGGGTTTGGTCCTGATTTTGTCTTAGCATGTGTGCCTTGGGCAACTCACTTCACTTCTCTGAGATTTTTGTCTCCTCCTCTGCAAAAGAATGTTAGGAACAAAATATCAGCAAGCTCTCTTTTAGCTTTAAATCTGAAGCTTCCTGAATCTTGGCCAGAATAAATTCATCAGTTAGCAACATTTATTAAGCACCTTCATGATAAGCACTGGTATGGTTTGGCTGTGCCCCCACCCAAATCTCATCTTGAACTGTAGCTCCTGTAATTCCCATGTGTCATGGGAGCGACCTGGTGGGAGGTAATTGAATCATGAGGGGCGAGTGTTCTCATGACAGTGAATAAGTCTCACGAGATCCGATGGTTCTATAAAGGGGAGTTCCCCTGCACAAGCTCTCTCTTGCCTGCAGCTATGTAAGGCATGCCTTTTGCCTCCCACCATGATTGTGAGGCCTCCCCAGCCACATGGAACTGTGAGTCTATCGAACTTCTTTTTCTTTATACATTACTCAGGCTCAGGTATGTCTTTATCGGCAGCATGAAAAAGGACTAATACAAGCACCTTCCCAGTGGCTGAAATACAAAGAGACCCAAGATACCACCTTAAACCTCAGGGAACCCTGTTATTGGATGGCATAAATGTTACCAATACCTGATATTCAATATCTTTTCAAGTGTTATTTAATTGACTTTTTTAGTTGTACAAGTGGGCTGGTGGAAGAAGCAAGGACGCACCCACTGATGCCTCCCACGCCTCACTAAGGGGAATCCCTCAGATCTGTCTTTGCCTTTTTCTGCTGTAAATGGTGGATGGCTGGGCCTCCATCAGTGACTTCCCAGAATGCTGTGAGTATCCAGTGACAGAACAGATCCCAGGCATGTCTGGACACAAGGGCATCCCACAGCAAGATGTGAGGGAAGTGGTTTTGGTCAGAATGTTTGGTTCACCAAGCCCAACCCTCTCTGAATTAGCTGGGCCTATAGGCATGTGCCACCACGCCCAGCTAATTTGTTTTTGTTTTTGTTTTTGTTTTGTATTTTTCGTAGAAACAGTGTTTTACAATGTTGGCCAGGCTGGCCTTGAACTCCTAACCTGAATTCTGAATATGACTGTAGAGCAGCATCATTTCAGGCTGTCTTTCTGAAGCCTCAGCCTGACAAAGGGAGTCTCTGCAGCCCAGAGGTGAGCTACATTTCATCTCAGGCTGCTATAACAAAATAGCACAGACTGAGGGGCTGACACAACAGAAATCTGTATCCTCACTTTTCTGGAGGCTGAAAGTCTGAGATCAAGGAGTCAGCAGTTTTCTC
Organism: Aotus nancymaae; assembly: GCF_030222135.1. Lineage (NCBI taxonomy): Eukaryota > Metazoa > Chordata > Mammalia > Primates > Aotidae > Aotus > Aotus nancymaae. Next base: position 24,814,853 of record NW_026988494.1, on the reverse strand, counting down.
CGAGGCCTCTCTCCTTGCCTTGTAAATGGCTGCTGCTATGACTGAATGTTTGTGTCTCTCCCAAAACTCATGTATTTTGGGGGAGTTTGTTCCTTTGTTTGTTTGTTTTGTTTTGAGACAAAGTCTCCCTCTGTCGCCCAGGCTGGAGTGCAGTGGCATGATCTTGGCTCACTGCAACGTCTGCCTCCTGGGTTCCAGTGATTCTCCTGCCTCATCCTCCTGAAGAGCTCTGACCCAGCTAATTTTTTTTTAATTTAATTTAATTTTATTTTATTTGTATTTTTAGTAGAGACGGGGGTTTCACAATGTTGGACAGGCTGGTCTTGAACTCCTGACCTCAAGTGATCTGCCTGCCTTGGCTTCCCAACGTGCTGGGATTACAGGCATGAGCCACTGTGCCTGACCGGTTCCTTTGTTTTTTAGATGGGGGTTTCAGTCTTGCTCCGATACCTGGACTGAAGTGCAGTGGCATGCTCATAGCTCACCGCATCCTCAAATTTCTGGGCTCAAACAATCTTCCCACCTCAGTTGGGACTACAGATGCACTCCACTATCCCCAGCTAATTGTTTAAAGTATTTTTTTAGAGATGGGTTTTCACTATGTTGCCAGACTGGTCTCCAACTTTTGGCCTCAAGCAATCCTCCTGCCTCCGCTTCCGGAGTTGCTGGGCTTACAAGCAGCATCCACCAAGCCCAGCTCTCAAAATTCATGAATTGAAATCTAATCCCCAAGGCAATGCTATTAGGAGACGAAGCCTTTGGGAGGTGATTAGGTCATGACAGTGGAACCCTAATGAATGGGATTCATATCCTTATAAAAGATGCTAAGGGAGCTCATCATCCTTCCACCATGTGAGGACAGCAAGAAAGCTCTGTCTACAAACCAGAAAGTAGGCCCTCACTACATACTTTGTCTGCCAGCACCTTAATCTTGGACTTCCCAGCCTCTAGGACCCTGAGAAATAAATTTCTGTTGTTTATAAACCACCCAATTTATAATATTTTGCTAAAGCAGCCTGGACAGACTGAGACAGCCCCCTCCTTGCTGTGTCCTCACAGGGTCTTTCCTCTGAACATGTGCACCCTGGTGTCTGTGTGTCCCCATCTGCTCTTCTTAGAAAGACACTAGTCAGATTGGAGTAGGGCCTATCTTAACTACTTATTTTAACTTAATTATCTCTTTAAAGGCCTTCTTTCCACATACAGTTACATTCTGAAGGACTGGGGGCTAGGACTTCAACACAGAAATTTGAGGAATACATGGTGGCTCACATCTGTAATCCCAGCACTTTGGGAGGACAAGGCAGGCAGAACACTTGAGGTCAGGAGTTCAAGGCCAGCCTGGCCAACATGGTGAAACCTGTCTTTACTAAAAATACAAAAAAATTAGCCGGGTGTGGTGGCAGGCACCTATAGTACCAGTTGTTCAGAAGGCTGAGGCTGGAGAATCACTTGAACCTGGGAGGTGGAGGTTGCAGTGAGCCGAGATTGCGCCACTGAACCACTGCACTCCAGCCTAGGCAACAAAGGGAGACTCTATCTAAAACAAAGAAAAAGAAGTCTGGGTGCAGTGGCTCACGCCTGTAATCCCAGCACTTTGGGAGGCCAAGGCAGGTGGATCACGAGGTCAGGAGATCAAGACTGTCCTGGCCAACATGGTGAAATCCCGTCTCTAAAAAAAATAAGAAAGAAAGAAAGAAAGAAAAAGAAAAGAAATTTGAGGAGCACAGTTCTGCTCCTAGCAGAAGTCCAGCCTGGGGCTCCCACTGCTTACCACAGTGGGGACAAGGATGAGAGGCAAGGGGCAGGGTTCGCTGCTGTCTGAGGGCAAAACTCGGCCCATGTGTCACAGCTGACACCAAACAAGAGGAGGAAGCCGGCAGCCTCCAGGGCAGGCCTTGCCGCTCAGAATGTGCGAACAGCGCCCTTTTCCAAAATTAGTGCACTCCGCGCTACTGCGTCGCTCTAAATAGCGCCTGTTGACGCAGCCGTCAGTTTTTCTCAGACCTCTCTCTGATGTATTTTAACCCCTTGGTGAGCACCAGCGTGCCCCTGAGGAGAGGTCTCTGGAGTGCTGTCCCCACCCCCGAGCCAAGGAGAGCCCCCTGCCCACCCGCTGGCTTCCTCTCAGATGTTCTCTGCTTGTCTCGTCTGTCTCATTGTCAACACTGGCCATCACTCCCAACAAGAGAGAGGTGGGGGTCTGGTGCACCAAACAAGACATCCTTTCAAAGAAAGACTGTTGCCATGGGAACCAGTTGTCAAATGCATTTCTGCGTGGGAGGTGTCAAGAGCGGGCCTGCAGGTTTTGTAAGCGCTGTTTGCTTTCCTCTTCAATCTGTGACAAGAACAATGACTGATCAGAGATGGGGGCAGGGAGGAAAGCACTCATCTGTTGGAAATTTGCCCTGAGAGTGGGCCCCTGGCTTAAGGGATGGTCTGTGCTCCTGGAGCCTTCAGATGCAGTGCTCAGCATTCCTGGGGCTGTTACCATGTGCTCAGCCCTGTGCGAGGTTCTTTGGGTTTGCTGAAGTTCAACATAATCTGTAGCTTTGGAGAGCTAACAAGCTCTTTAGGGAAGTGGAACCAACACACATAGAACAAGAGAAATCACACAAGCTAATGTGCGATATGGATGTGTGCGGCTGCTGTCAAGATGCCCTTGTTTACATGCGCACTCCTGCCTAGGATGGATGTAAACTCAGAATCTCATGAAGAGATTCTGCATTCTTGAAGGGGTGTTTCCCTTTGCTTGGGACCAAGGCTAGCACAGCAGGCATGGGAGGCGCTGCCTAGACTTCCTTGAGAAAACACTGACCCAGGCTTAATTTCCAAACTGTATAAGGAACTCAAACAACTCAACAGCAATAAAGCAATAACCCTATTAAAAATGGCCAGAGGAACTGGGCACGGTGGCTCGCGCCTCTAATTTCAGCACTTTCGGAGGCTGAGGCAGGAGGATCGCTTGAGCCCAGAAGTTTAAGACCAACCTAGGCAACACAGCAAGACCTCACCTCAAAAAAATTTTTTTTAATTAGCCAGGTGTGATGCCATGCACCTGTGGTCTCAGGTGCTTGGGAGGCTAAGACAGAAGGATTGCTTGAGCCTGGGAGGTCAGGGCTGCAGTGAGCTAGGATCACAACACTACACTCTATCCTGGGTGACAGCAAGACCCCACTCAAAAAAAAAGGAAATAAAAGATGACCAGGGGAATGGAGCAGGTATTTTTCAAAAGAAGACATACAATGGCCAACAGATGTATTTTTTAAATGCTCAGCATCACTAATCATCAGGGAGATGCAAATGAAAATGATGATGAGCTACTCCCTCATACCTGTTAGCATGGCCAGTATCAAAAAGGAAAGTGATAACTAGTGTTGGCAAGGATGCAGAGGAAAGGGAATGCTTCCACACTGCTGGTGAAAATATAAATTAGGACAGACACTAAGCAAAACAGCATGGAGATTCCTCAAAAGATTAACCATAGAGCTTCCATAAGATCCAGCAATCGCTTTTTTCTCTTTGAGCACGGGGCTCTCTTGGCGTACGCTCTCTTTTTCTGCTGCTCCCCAGCTCTCGGATACTAGCAGACGTCATGGGTTTCGGAGACCTGAAAAGCCCCGCCGGCCTCCAGGAGCTCAACGACTACCTGGCAGACAAGAGCTACATCGAGGGGTATGTGCTATCACAAGCAGATGTGGCAGTATTTGAAGCAGTGTCCGGCCCACCGCCTGCTGACTTGTGTCATGCCCTGCGTTGGTATAATCACATCGAGTCTTATGAAAAGGAAAAGGCCAGCCTGCCAGGAGTGAAGAAAGCTTTGGGCAAGTATGGTCCTGTGGATGTGGAAGACACTCCAGGAAGTGGAGCTACAGAGAGTAAAGATGATGATGACATTGATCTCTTCGGATCTGATGATGAGGAGGAAAGTGAAGAAGCAAAGAGGCTAAGGGAAGAACGTCTTGCACAATATGAATCAAAGAAAGCCAAAAAACCTGCACTTGTTGCCAAGTCTTCCATCTTACTGGATGTGAAACCTTGGGATGATGAGACAGATATGGCGAAATTAGACGAGTGTGTCAGAAGCATTCAAGCAGACAGCTTAGTCTGGGGCTCATCTAAACTAGTTCTGGTGGGAAATGGAATTAAGAAACTTCAAATACAATGTGTAGTTGAAGATGATGAAGTTGGAACAGATATGCTGGAGGAGCAAATCACTGCTTTTGAGGACTATGTGCAGTCCATGGATGTGGCTGCTTTCAACAAGATCTAAAATCCATCCTGGATCATGGCATTTAAATAAAAGCTTGAAATATTAAAAAAAAAAAAAAAAAAAAAAGATCCAGCAATCACACTTCTGGGTATTTACACAAAGGAAATAAAATCAGTATGGCCAGGACATACCTGCACTCCCATGTTTATTGCAGCACTATTCACGATAGCAAAGTTATGGAATCAACCTAAGTGTCCACAGATAGATGAATGAATAAAGAAAATGCATTATATATACACAGTGGAATATGGGCCAGCCTTTAAAACAAAGGAAATCCGGTCTGAGTCGAGGAGTCCCCCTGACTGCGGTATGATTTGTTTCTGGATGTACACCCTGTAAACCTGGTTCTCCAGCCCTCCTAGAGAGTCAGCAAGCTCCCCATTGTCTCCGACTCAATCTTCTTTCTTATGAAACTATCCCAAGATGGTATCTGTTGTTTTATGACTGAGAACCTGTTATAATTTTGGAATGGCCAGGTGCGGTGGCTCACATCAATCCTAGCACTTTGGGAATCTGAGGTAGGAGCAGCACTTGAGGTCAGAAGTTTGAGGCTAACTTGGGCAATATAAAAAGACCCTATCTTTACAAAAAAGAAAAAATTAGCTGGGCTTGCTGGTACATGCCTGTAGTCCCAGCTGGCCAGGAGACTGAGGTTGAGCCCAGGAGTTTGAGGTTGCAGTGAGCTATGATAGTACCACTGCACTCCAGCCTGGACAACAGAGAAAGACTGTCTCAAGAACAGAAACAAGACCACAACAACAAAAATTCAGAAGTTAAGGGGCTTTGGATTACAAGAAGTGAATTTTTCACATGAGGTGGTAAAGAACTGTGAATATAAAAAGCCATTTTTAGAGAAAGCAAAGCACTGTTCAAGTGTAACATTATTAATCATAGAGAAGCCTGCAGGAATGAGAATAGGAGGTCTAGTAATTCATTCATTTCTAGTGAAACTGTTCAAAGTCAATCCCTGCCAAGGGTCTTTGAGGAAAGAAGCATGAATGGCCCGATGTGTGCCTAGGGTCCTTCTCTGTTCCTGTCCTTCCCCAGCTCACTGAGCCAGAGTCCTCATTTACTTTTTCTTCTGACCCAGAGTTTGCACTTGCTTTCTTCAGAGCCTCCCAGTGAACATGGATGAATGAAAGTATATGCTACGGGGCTAGTGTCCCCCAAAATGTATATGAAATCCTCATCCCCAGTTCCTCAGAATGTGATCGGATTTGGAAATAGGGCCATTGCAACTAAGGTCATTGCAGAAAGAACTAGTTAAGATGAGGTCATACTGGAGTAGAGCAGGCCACTAGTTCAGTATGACAGTGTCCTTATAAAAAGGGGAGATTTGGACACAGAGACACACAGGGAGAGCCCCATGTGAAGCTGAAGGCAGAGACTGTGGTGATGCTTCTACAAGCCAAGGACACAAGGGTGGCCAACAACCAGCAGAAGCCAGCAGAGAGCATGCAATAGAGTCTTCCTTGAGGGCCTCAGAGGGACCCAACCCTGCTGACGCCTTAATCTTGGACTTCCAGCCTCCAGAACTGGGAGAGAATGTGTTTATGTTGTTAAAGCCACCCAGTTTGTGGCACCTTGCTGTGGCAGCCATAGCAAACTAATACAGTGACAGAGGAAAATAATATATGCCCATCCAGATAATGTAAGTTGTTTGGCTGGGGCAGAGGCTGCCCAGACCCTGGCCATGACATTGCTGGAATATCAATTAGGCCAGTGGACAACTTGGGACCAGAAACTTCAGATTGTGAGTCTTCCATATTTTAATGGCCTTCCCTCCCACCCCCCTTCCATGTTTAGTGTGTGATCTCACTGTTGTATTAGGAAGAGGGTAGGATTTGTAAAAGGGAACTGGGGAGTCTAGCTTGTTAAAGCTTTGTGAAATCTCTCTGTTAGATTTGAACTAAGATAATGCTTCACTCTCTAGTATATTAGACATTTGCCCTTATGCCAGTGAGGACAGCTCCAAACAGTGTTTGTAAACTTCCCCAAGGAGGTAGGTGCAAGGTTGCTCATGTCTGCAATCCCAGCTACTTGGGAGGCTGAGGCAGGGGGATCACTTGAGGCCATGAGTTCGAGACCAGCCTGGGCAACACAGTGGGCCGATCTTTTTTTAAAAATGTCTTTTAATAAAATTAACAAAGCATAGTGGCACACACCTGTGGTCCCAACGACTCAGAAGTCTAAAGTGGGAGGATTGCTTGAGCCAGGGGGTCAAGGCTGCAGTGAGCCATCACGATGCCGCTGCACTCCAGCCTGGGTGACAGAGCAAGACCCACTCTCTCAAAAAACAAAAAAAAAGCTACCCCAACACCAAAATCACTGTCACAATGACAGCATGGATACAGGTTGTTGTGAAAAAAATATGGTTGGCTGGACACAGTGGCTCACACCTGTAATCCCAGCACTTTGGCAGGCCGAGGCAGGTGGATCACGTGGTCAGGAGATCAAGACCATTCTGACCAACCTGGTGAAACCCCATCTCTACTAAAATACAAAAAACTAGCCAGGTGTGGTGGTGCATGTCTGTAATCCCAGCTACTCAGGAGGATGAGGCAGGGGAATTGCTTGGACCTGGGAGGCAGAGGTTGTAGTGAGCCGAGATCACGCCACTGTACTCCAGACTGGTGAGAGAGTGAGATTCCATCTCAAATAAATAAATAAATAAATAAATAAATAGAACATGTTGAATACGGAGGCAGCCCGACAACAACAGGAAGGCATCCCTATTACCTATCTTTCCTTCAACCTCATTCTCTGTCCTCCTCTGGGCACCTAGCTGTGCTCCATTCTCATACCACTTTCTGAAACCCAGCACTGTCCCTCGAAGTACCCTGAAGGACAGGGCCAACTTCTCCATTAGGTACACCAGGCACAATGTCTAGGACCAATGGGAATGTTTTATTTCTCTTAGAATCAGATATTTTAAATAAACACAGTAATAATGAATTCAGCTGGGTTACATTCTCTTTTATATCAATGCAATTATAATTCTTAATGTTTTTATGGAGGATGGGGCCATGTTCTGACATCAGTTTGCTGATATGTTGGATTTCTTGCAATTCAATTCTGACATTAATCAGAGTTAGCACAGAACCCACAAGTGAAGAGCTCAGTCCCTCAGGACCGCCTCCACTCCGGATACAAGCCACAAGTCTTGGGAAGCCCCAAGCTCCCAACATTTCTTCTTGGCCAACCACAAATGTGGGGGTTCCCACAACCTGCTCACCATGTTTGACAATTCACTGAATAATTTGCACAACTCAAAAAATCACGATACTTATTATTATTATGTTAATTATAAAGGATAAAACCAGGACAGCCACAGAGAAGAGACACAAAGAGGAAAGGTAGGTAGGACAAGGGCTTTTGTCCCTGTTGGGTCAGGAGCCGTCATCCTTTTAGTGCCTTAATTTGTTCGCCAACCCAGAAGCTCTCCAAGCTTTATTGTTCAGAGTTTTTATTGTGGTTCTGTTATGTAAGTGTGGTTGATTAAACCATTGGCCATGTGATTGGACATATCTCCAGCCTCTTCCTTCTCTGGAGGTCGGGGCATAGGGCTGAATGTTCTCACCCTCTAATCACATGGCTGGTCTTCCTAGTGACCAGTTCCCATCCTGAAGCTATCTATCTAGGGCCCCGGTGATGAGTCACTGCATTAACATCAACTCAGGTTAGGTCAAAAGGGGCTTATTATGAATAACAAAAGACACTCCTGTTACTCAGAAAATTAGAAGGGTGTTTGAAGCTATTAGAGACAGAATGCTTATTCCTAGGAAATGCAAGAAAAAATTAGCATTCAGACAAAAAGTTTTCTCAGCAAGGCAATTTTACTTTCTGTAGAAAGGGTGCTCTCATTAGCTATCTTGCCATGAAAATACAACGAATAAAGGCAAGGCAGGCATATGTAGTCCTTACTCATTGGGTCTTTACTGCTGTGTCTGATCTCAATTGGTTGAAGCCAGACCTCACAATCTAAACTGAACTTGATTGGCTAATAACTTAAAACTAATCTAAATAGGTAAAGGCAATGGAGAACAAAGAAAAAGAGGAGGTCTAAATAAAGAAGGGGCATAGGCTGTAAGCTGGGACATGCCTGTGAGCACATCTAGCACAAATGTCTCAGTAAAGTACAAGGACATAGAATGTACTTATTTCTTTATGTCTAACAGCTACATAGGATAGAGCTTAACAAAGAGTTATTAGCAAAAAGCAAGAAGGCTTTGATGAAAGTTAATCTTTAAAAGAAACTATTATTTCTGACATTTATTATTTTTATTCTTTAGCAAGAAGGGAAACTTGGAAGAGGAACTTTTTACTTTCTACAGAAGCTCTGTGCCAGAGCCAGAAACAAAAACTAGATATATTTTTTTTACTGTACTGAAGGGGCCCGTGAAGGTACCGATGGGGCTTCAGGGTACCAAAGGGGCCCATGCCTCAGGCCCACAGAAGTCATAATGCAATTTTGCTGTGCTCCTAGGGCCCAGTTGGCTCTGCCATCCTAAGAGCCCACCCCTAGCAGAAGGTCTCAATGGCCCAGCTTCCAAGATAAGAGCATCACTGCAAGCCCTGGCATCTAAGTCAGTGTCTGCTGTGCCCGGTCCAGTCTCCTGCTTCCTTCAGCCTTCCTTTCCACCTCCAGCCTCACCTCAGCTTGGGGTTCTTGGTTTAGCACCTGGGCTTGCCCACTCTGTCCTGGTCCAGAGCCCTCATGCTGACTTCTCAGTGTCATGATTTCCTGACTTCAAGACACCCATGAACTGCCTTCGAGTTCAGGCCACCCTCCCTGCCTCTGTCCCCGAAGCGTCAAACATGAGCACGGTCTCTTTAAACAGTTTCCCCACATCAGCAACTCTTCTGTCCTGTGTCTGCACCACCTCCCTCTCCTGTGCAGTCCTTCAGTGCCTCAGGCCATGCTCTCAGCTGGCCATCTCAGGCCAACAGCATAGAGCGATACCAGAAGAAGAGATTAAGTCAGCAAACCTGTCCTGGCTCCCACATGTCCCAGGATATCCCTAATGACCATTCCATGACAACTTCATTCAATTGCATTTGCCAGGAACGGAGACATTTTCATAAGAGCAAAAGGGCAATCTTCTAACTTTGGAACTTCAGGCACTAGGACAGTAAGGAGAGAGATTTGGGGTCAGAAAATGTAACTGAAATCACATCTCATAGGAGGCTCCCTGTGCTGCCAGCCCTGACCTGAACATCATATCCTTTCAGAAGTCAGCAGTCACGTTCAACACAGCTTTTGCTTTCTCTTAAAGTTAATGACCCCGTAAATGTTGAGTTGAAGGCTTTACATACCTATTATATTTATCCTTCTATGTACTAAGACTCAGAGAAGTGGAGCAGTGGCATTATTCAGGGAATAACAGAAACATAAATTATCAATTAAATGCATAGAGGAGGAGAACTTCACCTTACTTTTGCTGGGTGGGAGTGTCTTTTCAACAGACTTTTTCCCATATACTTCATTTCATTAAGTTCCTTCATAGGAACCTCATCGTTGCCTATTCTTTTACAACCGAATAGAACACAGGGGAGTCATGAAAGCTCTAAGGTGTAGAAAACAATTTATCTATGGGACCAGCCAGAAGCTGGAGATCTCACTCTCCTTTGGAGTAGTATTAGTCAGTGTTCCCCAGGGACACAGAACTAATAGGATATATATAGAGAGATGTGTAGATTTATTATAGAAATTGACTCATGGTTTTATGAAGACTAAAAAGTCCCACGATCTGCAATTGGCAAGCTAGAGACCCAGAAAAGCTGGTGGCGTAGCTCGATCCAAGTTGAAAGGCCTGAGAACTATGGGAGTCGATGACATAAAACCCATTCCACAGTCAGCAGAGGAAGAGAAGGGATGCTCCCACTCCAGCAGTGAGGCAGAAAAGAAAGGAGAGAATTCCTTCTTCTTCCTTTTGTCCTGTGCAGATCCTCAACAGATTGGATGGTACCTACCTGCATTGCAGACGGCACTCCTTTACTGAGTCTGCTGATTCAAATGCTAATCTCACCTAGAAACATCCACACACCCAGAAATAATGTTTAGTCTGGGCACCCCTTGGCTCAGTCAAGTTAACACATACATTAACCTTTGCAATATCCATTAGAAGGAAGGTGCCATTTTGCAAGTAACCCTAGACCCAGGTAGTAAGAGTTCCAGGTCACAGGCAAGCAACGGTTGGCAACAAGTGGAAGGGGATGGGAATCTGAGACAAAGTTGAAGGGAAGGAGACCAATAGTTAGTTCTTTCCATATGCCAAAGCACGGTGCCAGGAAGCTTTGCCAGGATATTATTTCATTTATCCCTCAAACAGCCCTATGAGATGTTTCCATTTTACAGATGAGGACATCAAGATTCAGACATCACCCACATGGCAAATGACAGGGATATTTTTGACCCCAGATCTTGGACTTAAAACCCATAGTCTTGCCCTACCATACTAAAGCTGAAAGGCAGCTGAAAACAAAGTCTTGGGGACCACAGGGGTTCCACAACAGGGCTCCAATCCTTAGCTGGTGGCGTAGAAAGATCTATTAGTCTGTTTTTACACTGCTATAAATACCTGAGACTGGGTAATTTATAAAGTGGTTTAATTGGCTCACAATTCTGCAGATTGTACAGGAAGCATGGCTGGGGAGACCTCAGGAAACTTACAATCATGGTGAAAGGCAAAGAGGAAGCAGGCACATCTTTACATGCCCAAACAAGGAGAAAGACAGAGCGAAGGAGGAGGTGCCACACACTTTTAAACAGCCAGATCTCGTGATAATTCATTCACAATCACAAGAACAGCACCAAAGGGGAAATCTGCTCTCACGATCCAATTGCCTCCCACAAGGCACGAACACCTCCAACATTGGGGATTACAATTTGACATGAGATTTGGATGGGAACAGAGATCCAAACCATATCAAAAGAGTAAGGCTGTTGTCCCCTAACTATAGCACCAAAGCACTCAGGAGCCACCAGGGCAGGAAGGAAAGGGCTGACCATTAACAAAAACATCCTGATGGTTGAGCTTGAATCGTTTCAGCCTTGGATCTGGATCCATCTGTAATTTACACTTCTCACACTATTTATCTTCCTTGCTGGGCTGTGAGTTCCATTCATGTTCTTCAGGCCCCAACTAGTGGTGCAGTCCCTTGTACTGGGTAGGTGTTCTATAAATGGTGGTGGAATGTGGGAATGAATGAATGAATGAGCCCTTAGCTAAGAAGCAAACTGCCCCAGCTCTGGCGTGAACTGCACTGCAGAGGCTGCTAAGTCAGGCGGTGACTGAGCAGACAGGTGTCAGAGAGAAGCCTGGAAGAACCTAGCAGCCCCTCACTAGAATTCCTTCCTATGATTCTTTGTCCCTCTAAGCAGGTTGACAGACATGTTTTTTCAAACCCCCCACTCACGCTTGGTTTATTAAATAAACACATAGGCTTTTCCTTCTACATATTAAAAGCTGCATGGACCTAATTTCTCATTTCAGCTGCTTTTTGTAAGCAGTGTTAGAGAAAGTAGAGGGAAGCTTCTGGGATTCTCAGAAGCATCCAATGCATTGTTTATCCAAGGCCACAGAGCCTGGAATCCTTGCATCCTCCTCCTGAGATGTTCCCATGGAAACCAGGCTTGTGCTGTGCATCCAAAGGGCAGCTTGTACCACAGTCAGCCCTGGCTCCTGAGAAAATGTGGTGCCTCAGGTAGGAACCTACAGACAAGGCATCAGGAGGGAAAAGCAAAATGCCTCCTGCCCTGAAACCAGAATGCACACCACCCTCCTCCTCTCTCCTGCTCCCATCTCCCTGCCCCCACCCACAATGGGAAATGCATCAACCCCTCAGTCACTTGAGCACAGATCTATGCTGCTCTGAGCAATGGATCAGACTGGCATCTGCCTGCAGAGGTTAGAATGTTAATTATACCTTGTCGTGTCAGAGGAGGAAACGATACAAGGCTGAGGGGCACAAAAGGAATTTTCCGCAAAAGCAACATCTTTGATGCATTCTGTAGTGTGGACAAATAATGACCAGGCATAACCAGGACACCAGACACATATGCTACTGCTTCCCTTGACAGGGACATGATGGCCACAGCCATCCCCCTACTTCTCATCGGCTGGCCAGTCTGGGCCAGGGCCACTGCAGTTGCTGTGTTTACTTCCAGGGCTGGCTCCACATCCATTTCCATGTCACTTACTAGCTGTGTGACCTACAGACTACAGCGTTGGCTGACCTCCTGAACCTCTGATTCCTGTCTGTCAAATGAGGGTGAGAAGATCTGCCACAGAAAGTTCTTACAATTCAAAAGAGATGTGCTCCATGGGAGGTTCCTAGCACAGTACCAGGCACAATTCAGCCAATGGCAGGGTCCTCTTCTCTTTCCATTTACACACCGACTTCCAGTGTGTCAGGAGAACTGACATTTCTTTCTTGGAAATGTCTATCCCCAGTAACTTGGGAGGCCAAGGCAGGAGGATCACTTGAGGCCAGGAGTTCAAGACCAGCCTGGGCAACATAGTGAGACCTCATCTCTACATAAAATAAAATAATTAGCCAGGCATAATGGCACACACCTACAGCCCCAGCTACTTGGAAGACTGAGATGGGAGGATCGATTGAGCCCAGGAATTCAAGGCTGCAGTGAGCTATGATCGTATGACTGCACTCCAGCCAGGCAACAGAGCAAGACACTGAAAAAAAAAAAAAAGAAGGAAGGAAGAAGAGAAAGAAAAAAAAGAAAAGAAAAATGTCTCTCAATGCACCCTCCTCCCCACCTCATCTCTGTCTCTGTTTGTATCAACATGCTCAAGCACACACTAGAATCCACTGGAAGGATGGCCGGGCGTGGTGGCTCATGCCTGTAATCCCAGCACTTTGGGAGGCCAAGGTGGGTGAATCACGAGGTCCGGAGTTCAAGACCAGCCTGGACAACATAGTGAAATTCTGTCTCTAATAAAAAGTACAAAAAATTAGCCCGGCGTGGTCGTGGGCAACTGTAATCCCAGTAACTTGGGAGGCTGAGGCAGGAGAATCACTTAAACCCAGGAGACGGAGGTTGCAGTGAGCCAAGATCATGCCATTGCACTCCAGCCCAGGCAACAGTGTGAGACTCCGTCTCAAATAATAATAATAATAATGGTAATAATCCACTGGAAGGATGCAGGGGTATCTCACGGAATATCAGGGTGGGAAACACATCCAGGCCTCATGAGGGACTGGAATCAGGAACTGGAAGCCTGAGGACTGAGGTTATCCTCTTCACCTTAATGTGACCCAGTGGTCTCCTGTCTTCTTGTACTGTAGCCTGTCTCTCTGCACGTCAGCCTGCCCTGTTTCTCTGTGCACAACAAAGGAAAGGTCATGCCAGCCCTGACTCCATATGGCCTCCTGACTTGTCTACAAGAGAGAAGAGTCTCCATGCCAGCCTGTTCCAGGAGGATCATCTCATTTCTCCACACTCCATGAGTTGTCCCCTGATGGCCCATTCAACTGTGACCTGAGATGGTGCTAGCTGAGCCCTGCCCTTCTGCAGAAGGGATTCTCAAGAGAAGGGGGCATGAAGTGAGCAGGCACCTAAAAATATTCCGTGGTTCCCCAAAGCTGCCCTTAATGGATTTGTTCCAAAGTTTGGAGGCAGATGACTCAGCAGGAGGTTCTGTGGTCCAAACGTGTTCCCAATTCAGGCCCTGTCCTGGATGAGACAGGCTGTGAGCTCCTGGGGGAGACAGAGGTCCCCATATGAGCCCATCATATGGGTGAGGAGGCCGACACGGCAAGTCCAGGCACTTTCTTCCTGCCCGTCATGTAAATAAGGTGTAAAAATTCAAACCTCACAAATGTGGCAAGATTTTGGCATCTTAAATACCAAGAGCTTTGCTTGAGCTCTAAGGAAATGGGGATGATGTCAAATCCAAGCTGGACTTCGGACACAGCTGTGTGATGGTACTTGGGTAAGGGGATGAGGGAAAGGAGTGTGAAGAGCGGCTCTGAGTGTCTGGCTTGCCCATCTGGATGGTGGTGGAGACAGGGGGCTGCTGGAAGAGGATCAGGACTAGGGACAAAGTCAGGAGTGTGTTTTGGAGCATGTTATTTCCTTGTACTGGATCCTTTCCCAGAAAGTCAAAAACCATTCTTTATAGCGGAGTCTAATAGGATTCATCTGCATTAGACTCACTCGGGTTTTCAGGCCATTTTTTTCCATCTGCATTATTTTGTCAGCCTCAAGAGAAGGCAATGAAGATCAGGGCTGTGCTGAAGGCCCCGTAGGAAAGCGATTTATGTAGTCACCAATTCATTCGACAAATATTTATGGAGTGCCTATTATAAGTCTGACAGTGTTTTAAGTCCTGGGGATAAATGGTGAGCAAAAGCAGGTAGAATCTCCAACCTCATGGTGCACACAGTTTAATAGTAAAAGCGGGCACTAATGCAAGGCACATGCTGTATAAAATTGAGACTGTGACAGACGCTTCGCAGGAGAAAGAGCCTGTGCTGTCATAAGGAGCTTTGTCCCGGCCAGGGAACAGCTTCCTTGCTAAGTGATGCCTAAGTCCAGATCTGAGGACTGAGCAGGCACTGCTAGGAATTGAGGCAAGGCTGAAGGGTTCTGGCAGGAGAACACGGAGTATGTAAAAGGTCTGTGGTGTGAGGGACACGGAAGGTAGGAGGCACCAAATCAGGCCAAGGTGAGTGGAGCAGAGTGAATGGACGAGGTGCAGGGGCCATGCTACAGGCGTTACCTATTCTGGAAGCAGGAGAGTGACATGAGATTTGTGCATTCACAAGGTCACTGACTGCTGTCCCATTTGCAGGCGTTCAGGGAAGACAACACAGTCTGAACAAGGTTGCTACTGGTTTTGGTGCTCGTGGTGGCCGTAGAGGGAAGTGAGTGGATTTGAGAAACATTTTCAAGCTACCATTGATGGTACTTGGGTAAGGCGATGAGGGAGAGGAGTGGTGAAGAGTGGCTCTGAGCATCTGGCTTGCCCATCTGGATGGTGGTGGAGACAGGGGGCTGCTGGAAAAGGATCAGGACTAGGGGAAAAGTCAGGAATGTGGTTTGAAGCATGTTCACATTGAGGAAAACTCTGAGCTGTTCGAAGGGTGGTGCTGACCTGGAGTTCAGAGGACAAGTTGAGGCGGAGACAATTTCCAGGACATCTGGAGTAGACAGATGATAGATATGACTGAACAAGATGGGCTTAGGAGAGAGCATGGAGAGAGAGGAGAGCCTAGGGCCCCACCCCTTGAAGAAAAGCAGCATGTGGTGTCCAAGCAGAGGCAGTGAAGCCTGAAGGAACGTCTCCAAGGCAGGCAGGCCAGGAGACCAAGTGCTGGATCACTGAGGCCAAGGAGAGACTCAAGAGGGGCGGCTGAGTGCGCCATAGAGTTAAATGCAGCCAAGAAGTCAAGTCCGACGAGGCTTAAGTAGGAGTTGCCATTAACGCAGGGATCCCTGACAAATTTATCAGGGGCTGTTCGGGCGGCATGAGGAGCAGAAAGCTAGACTGAATTTGACTGAGAAATGTGTGGAATGCAAAGAAATGGACACAAAAAGTGCAAGTGATGCTTTTAAGTAATTTGGCTCTGAAGAGGAGCAGAGTGAAAGGAGATGAGAAGGGCTGTGTGTGGGTTTTCCATTAAACGTTAATCTTACCAAAATAATACTTGCACATCATGTAAAATACCACATAGCGCTATAATCCATTATGCCCATGCCCCGCAAAAGTAATCCTCTGTCCTAACCCCAAGCTCAACTTTCAACTCTTTCAGTTTTTTTTCCCATTATTTACCCCTGCATATCTCATAAAATGCATATACTGCTATTTCTTAACTTTTTTTTTTTTTTTTGAGACAGGGTCTCACTCTGCTGCCTAGGCTGGGGTACAGTCACATGGTCATGGCTCACTGCAGCCTCAAAATTCTGGGCTCAATCAACCCTTCCAGCTTCCCAAGTAGCTGGAACTACAGGCTTGCACCACCAAGCTGGATTAACTTTTGTATTTTTTGTAGAGATAGAATTTTGCCACGTTGCCCAGGCTTGTCTCAAACTCTTAGGCTCAAGTGAGCCTCCCACCTCAGCCTCCAAAACGCTGGGAATACAAGCGTGAGCCACCATATCTGGCTGGTTTAGAATACCAGTTCATATCCTTTCAGTTGCTCATCTCCCAGTTTTAATTCATTTTCATTTTAATTAAATAAATATTTAAACAAATTTTAATGAAATAATTATTCAATGGCCTCTATGGAAATATGGCCCATATCTGAGGCTTATATATTTATATTTTCTTCATTTCACATCTTTTTCCCCTAGATTTAATAAGTGCCTTTTTTTCTGTTTTTGGTTTGTTTGTTTAATTTGGCTTAGTTTTCTTTTTCTTTTTTCAGACAGGGTCTCGCGCTGGTGCCATCTCAGCTCAATGCAACCTCTGTCTCCCGGGTTCAAGCCATTCTCATGCCTCAGCCACCCGAGTAGCTGGGATTACAGGTGTGCACCACCATGCCCAGCTAATTTTTGTGTTTTCAGTAGAGATGGGGTTTCACCATGTTGGCCAGGCTGGTCTCGAACTCCTGACCTCAAATGATCCGCCCACCTCGGCCTCCCAAAGTGCTGGAATTACAGGTGTGAGCTACCACACCCGGCCACTTTGGCTTAGATTTTTATTAAATACGTACTGCTCAGTAATTTTGATCCAAAACTCTCCAATACATCTGCCAAACTCCTCTCATGGTCCAAGAGATCTAGAAACCTGTCACATGTTTGTTTTGTTTGCTCTAGACACATCCTCCAAGCTCTTCCTCCTGGCTGTCCTCCAGGACTGCTTCATTCTCCCGGGAAGTCCCCTTTCCTCGTTCACATAACACAGTCCCTGTTTTCTTCACTTTAATTGAATAAACCTTTCATTTGCTTTCTGAGATCAGATAATGGGAATTCCCTTTTTTTGACCTTGTGTGTGTCGAAGTGTCTTTATTTTGATTGATAGTTTGCCCATCTATCTAACACTTGTTTGAAATAATTTTCCTTCAGAATTTGAAGGCATATCGGTGCCTTCATATCGGTGTTGTTGTTGAAAAGTCAGTTGCTTTTCTGAGTCCCAAATCTTTTGCTATTTGACCTAATATTTTTTTCAGGAAACTTCTGGGATGTTTTCTTTAATCCCTAATATTCATGAAGACGTTCCCTGGTATGAGTCTGTTTCTCTTCATTCATTATCCTGGGCCCAGAGTGGTTTTTTGTCATCGTTGGTGGGTTGTTTGTTTTTTGAGACAGAGTCTTGCTCTGTGGCTTAGGCTGGAGCGCAGTAGTACAATCTCAGCTCACTGCAGCTCTGACCTCCCAGGCTCAAGCAATCCTCCCCGCTCAGCCTCCCAAGTAGCTGGGACTACGGGTGTGCACCACCAGGCCCAACTAATTTTTATATTTTTTAGTAGGGACAGGGCTTCACCAAGCTGCCCAGGCTGGTCTCAAACCCCAGGGTTCAAGTGATCTGCTGTCTTATCCTCCTAAAGTGCTGGATTACAGGAGTAAACCACCATGCCTGGTGCTATTTCTTTGATAATTATTTCCCTGTTATTTTTCTTGTTCTTTATTTGTGGAATTTCCACCAGACATAAATTATTCTCCATGACTAATCCTCTCATTTTCTTATCCTTTCTCTCTCTTTTTTGTTATGCTTTCTGGAAACTTCCTTACCTTTCTCTTCTAGCATTTAAAAAAATTCCTGCTGTTATATTTAAATTTCCAAAACCTCTTCATATTCTATAAGTGTTCCTCTTAAGTCCTCTTGGTTTTGTTCCGTGAATTTGGTCATTTCTTTAATTTTTAATTCCATGAATTTGATCATTTTCTTTAATTTCTGAGGAGGTGGCTAACTTTTTATTTGTTAGTGTTTTCCTCCCAGCATTGCTTCTTTTCCCTCTGAGTTCCTTTCCTTTGTTTGTTTTGGCCTCTGTCTTTCATGCCAGATGCATTCTGCAAATATCCAGAAATCTTGACTTTCTGTACCATTGTAAGAATGAGGCATGGAAACGCTGACTGAATGTCTGGTGCACTGCCGAGACCTGTTGACTGATGGGCTTCACCGTGTGGAACAGAGAGGGAATCCGGCCAATGTCAGGATTGGGGGCTCAAACTACCTCCTTTCCCCAGAGAGAAAACTTTTACTCTCTTGCCTTGGGATGGAGCCAGGCCAGGAAAAGGGAGATTTCTACAGCACAAGCGTATTAGTCAGGGCTCTCCGGGGAAACAGAGCCAATTGGGTATTGTCTTAGTGCTGCTATAACAGAATACCATGAACTAGGTAATTTATAAGCAATAAAAATATATTCAGCTCACAGTTCTGGAGGTTGGGAAATTCAGTATCAATGTGCCAGCATCTGGCAAGGATCTTCTTGCTGTGTTGTAACAGAGCAGAAGATGGAAAGACAAGAGAGGGTAACAGCAAGAGGAGGTTAAGCTCAATTTTGTTGTTTTTTTTTGAGATAGACTCTTGCTTTATTTCCAGGTGCCAGGCTGGAGTGCAATGGCACCATCTCAGCTCACTGCAAACTCCACCTCCCGGGATCAAGCAATTCTCCTGCCTCAGCCTCTCGAGTAGTTGGGATTATAGGCACACACCACCACACCAAGCAAATTTTTGTATTTTTAGTAGAGATGGGGTTTCACCATGTTGGCCAGGATGGTCTTGATCTCTTGACCTCTTGATCCACCCGCCTTGGCCTCCCAAAGTGCTGGGATTACAGGCGTGAGCCACCTCGCCCAGCTAAGCTCACTTTTATAGCAAATGCACTCTCAAGATATTGACATTAATCACTTCTTAAAGGTCCCACCTCTTAACACTGTTGCACTGGCGATTAAGTTTCTAACATATCAACTTTAGGGATATGGTCAGAGAGAGAGAGAGAGTTTGATTTTAATGAATGGCAATTCCTTCACATGATTGTGAAGACTAGCAAACCTAAAATTTGCATAGAAGGCGGATTAGTCTGTTTTCACACTGCTATACAGAACTTCCCTGAGACTGGATAATTTATAAAGGAAAGGGGTTTAATTGACTCACAGTTCCACATGGCTGTGGAGGCCTCAGGAGACTTACAATCATGGCAGAAAAAGAAGCAGTCACCCTCTTCACAAGGCAGCAGGAGAGAGAAGAGTAAAGGAGGAACTTCGGAGTACTTATAAAACCACCAGCACTCAAGAGAACTCACTCACTATCACAAGAACAGCTTGGGGGAAACCACCCGCATGATCCACTCACATCCCTCCTTGACACGTGGGAATTACAGGTCTCTCCCTCAACACATGGGGATTACAGGTCTCTCCCTCGACACGTGGGGATTACAGGTCTCTCCCTCGACACGTGGGGATTACAGGTCTCTCCCTCGACACGTGGGGATTACAGGTCTCTCCCTTAACACATGGGGATTACAGGTCTCTCCCTCGACACGTGGGGATTACAAATCCAGATGAGACTTGGGTGGAGACACAGAGCCCAATCATATGAGAAGGCCAGCAGGCTGCAAGCTGTGGATCCAGGGAAGAGGTGCTACGGCAGCTCAAGTCCGAAGGGCATCTGGAGGCATCTTAAGACCCTCAACTGAGTAGATCATCCACCTTAAGGAGGATCATCTGCTTTATTCAAGTCTACTGATTTAAATGCTTATCACATCTAAAAAATGTCTTCATTCATTGCAACATGTAGAATAAAGCGTTGAACCAAATATCTGGGTACTATAGCCTGATCAGGTTGACAAATCAAGTTAAGCATCCAACAGTATATACCCATAATCCATTGCCCCAGTACTAGTGGGCATCTCTCTGAAGCGCCCATTCCTGTCTCCACTCCTGTTTTCCTACATTTTCATTTTCTTCTACAGTTAGCATTATCCCATTTACTAGTTTGCCAGTCTGATGACTGTGAAGAAGCATTCATTGTTGTGTTAATTTGCATTTCTGATTACTAAGGAATTTATGCATCTCTTCATAGACTTGTTAGTCATTCCATTTTTTCTTTCAGTGATTATTCTCTTCATAACCATTCCCCATCTTTCTGTCTGATTTGTCTTTGATCTGCAGTTTGCTCATATATTCTGGATATTAGCCTTTGTGTTTTCAATGTTGGAGATACCTATTTCAGTCTCTCATATGACTAACGCCTACGTATGTTGTCCTTCTCTTAAAAAAAAAGGCCTTATTTTTGATGTGCTTATTTCATCAATGTGTTTGCTTATAATTTGTGCTTTGGGGTTCTGGTGGGGTGCGGGCTCTGGATTGGTTGGTTTGCACATGAAAGGCCTGCTTCTGGATGGGAGTCCTTTATTATTCCTGGAAACTGGCTAGCTCTGGAAGGGGAAGTCCCCACAGTGTCAGCAAGACCCCAAGATGTCAAAGTATCAGAAGAGAAAAACATGCTCAGTGCACTCCTCTCTCACTAACTGGTGAACCCCCCTTGCCCCAGACCCTGCTCTGAATGTCCAGCCTTCGAGATCAACACAAAGCAGGATGTGATCAAAGCCCCTCTGGAAGGGACTGAGAAGACCCCACACCCCAGCTCCACCCCAAATCAAGTTCCTGGATGCAGTCAAAAAGAACTCAGATTTCCTGGCTGTGTGGACCTGGAAATGTTAATGACCTTCGCAGCAGCAGGAGACACTGATAGCTACTGCCCTCCCAGGTTGTTGGGATAAGAGCAGGTTTCCTCTTGAAGGAATTTAGGGGCATAGTGAAAAGAGCTTTAGCCTCAGAGTAATAAAAACTTTGTTCATGTCTCAGTTTTGCCACTTAGAGTTTTATAAGCTGGGACAATTCACCTAACTACCCTGATTTTCTTTTAAGAGACAAGGCCTCGCTCTGTCACCCAGGCTGGAGTACAGTGGCGCAATCATATCCACTGTAACCTTCAGCTCCTGGGCTCAAACAATCCTCCCATCTCAGCCTTCCAAGTAGCTGGGACTACAGGTGCACGTCACTGAACCCAGTTAATTTTTTTATTTTTTATAGGGGTAAGGGGTCTTGCTATGTTGCTCAGGATGGTTTTAAACTCCTGATCTCAAGCGATCCTCCCACCTCTGCCTCCTGAAGTGCTGGGATCACAGGCATGAGCCACTGTACCTGGTCCCCTTTCTGATTTTTAAAATGGGATAATACCTGCTATGCCCATCTGAGACAAGGTTATTCCCGAGTCTAAATGAGATAGTGCATAGGAAGGCATTTGTAAAACACTCAATACTTTACATGTGTAAAGAATGTTAAGTATTATAAACTCATCCACTGCTATGAGTCTTTCCTTGTCTAATCTAGTCTACATTTATCTGAAAACGGCATTAGCGCTTTCACAGAGCTTGGGATAAGAAATATAATAAATCTTATCTGATTTCCAAGGGACTGGAAGACCCCGGCTGTCACCTAGCTTACACACTTTATGAAAAGAGAGCAACAGATGGCAAATAAGCATATGAACAGATGTGCGAGAACATACGTCAGGAGACCATTGCAAATGAAGGCCACAGCGAGATACCACTGCAACCTATCAGAAGGCTAACATCCCCAAATCTGACAATACCAGATGTATACAAGAGCAACAGGAACTCTCATTCATTGCTGGCAAGAAGTACAAAACGGTACAGCTACTTTGGAAGACACTGTGGCAGCTTCTTACAAATTTAAACACAGTCTGACTGTACAATTCAGCAATTGTGCTCCTAGATACATACCCAATTGAGTTGAAACGTATGCCCATACAAAAAGCTACACACAGATGTTTATAGCAGCTTTGTTTTGTTTTGTTTCATTTTTGTTTTTTTGAGACGGAGTCTCACTTTGTCGCCCAGGCTAGAGTGCAATGGCGACATCTTGGCTCACTGTTGCAGCTTTATTTGTAATGGCCAAACATCGGAAACAACCAAGATGTCCTTTAGTAGGTGAACAGGTAAACTGTAGCATGTTCAGACCATGGAACGTTATCTGGGGCTAATTGAAAGAAGCCAATCTGAAAAGGCTACATACTGTATGATTCCAACCGCACGACATTCTGAAAAACGCAGAAGTATGGAGACAATAAAAGTATCTGTGGTTGCCAGGGATGGAGGGTGGGGAGAAGGAGGGATGAGTGGACAGAACACAGAGGAAATTTAGGGCAGCGAAACTATGCCATGTGACACTGTATGATGTACAGTGTATGCGTGACATTCTGCATTTATCAAGACCCATAGGCCTCTATAACGCAAAGTGACCTTAGCATAAAGCATAGAATTCCGTTAATAATAGTATATCAGTATTGGCGCATCAATGGTGACACATATACCACACTAATGCAGGATGTTAATAAATATGGAAACAGTGGGAGGGAGAATGTATATAGGAACGATCTGTACTATCTGCTCAATTTTTCTATAAACCCAAACCTCCCAAATCATAAAATCTATTAATTAACCGGTCACAGCTGGTCCCAGGGAAAGGCAGTCTCCTAAGAGATACCCGATCCTCACCTGAAACTGATCCGCAGCTTCCCAGTAAGATCTCAGGGAGAAGTAACGCAGGATCCCAGAAGTATGCCAATGTAGAAAACCCCAAGTCAGGAGGTCAAGCCACGCACTTGGTTGCTTGGTTTCTCAAGTCGTCCACTCGCCACTCTTCCAAGTGTACTTTCCTTACTGTTCTAAGGCTCTCTCTCTCTCTCTCTTTGAGATAGAGTCTTGCTCTGTCGCCAGACTGAAATGTGGTAGAGCGTTCTCAGCTCACTGCAACTTCCGCTTCCCAGGTTCAAGCAATTCCCCTGCCTCAGCCTCCTGAGTAGCTGGGACTACAGGTGCGCACCACCACGCCCAGCTAATTTTTGTATTTAGTAGAGACGGGGTTTCACCATGATCCACCCACCTTGGCCTCCCAAAGTTCTGGGATTACAGGTGTGAGCGACCGCGCCTGACCCTAAAGCTTTTTAATAAACTTTTACCCCTGCTTTGAAAAATGTTTAAATTAATTTTCTACTAATTTTATGTTTTATTTTTTATTAAACAAAGAGAGAGCAAATTGACCATTTTTTTTCTTTGTGATGGAACTATTAAGCAACATAACAAGGTCCCATCTCTAAAAAAAAAAAAAAAAAAATTAGCTAGGCATGGTGGCACGTATCTGTGGTTCCACCTGGTGGGAAGGCTGAGGTGGGAGGATCACTTGAGCCTAGGAGTTCAAGGCTGCAGTGAGCTGATTGCACCATTGCACTCCAGCCTGGGTGACAGAGCAAGCCCATCTCAAAAAAAGAAAAGATCAGAGTATTACAAAAGTTTTTAGAGTGAAAAAGCAATCCCATTTCATTCCAGAGTTGTAGTCATACACGATTTGGCGTGAACTGTTACAAATCTTTATTCATTTACATGGGTGTACCTATACCAATACGGGGTCGTATCTGTTAGAAATGCATTCATCTAGAAGCTTTTATGAAAAGTGACTTAAATATATAGTGTTTTTATTTGACTCACAATCCCAGAATTCTGAACATAAGTAGGTCTGAGAGTTAGCTCAGTGGTTCGGTAACATTAGGTGACGCCACTGTCCTAGTGATGCTTTTTTTTTTTTTTTGAGCTAGGATCTCACTTTGTCGCCCAGGCTGGAGAGGAGTAGTGCGATCTCAGCTCACTGCAGCCTCAACCTCCTGAGCTCAAGTGATCCTCCTGCCTCTTTCCCCCAAGTAGCTGGGACTACAGGCACGCACCACCATCCCTGGCTAATTTTTGTATCTTCTGTAAAGATGGGGTTTCGCCATGTTGCTCAGGCTGGCCTCAAACTCCTGGCCTCAAACCATCCACCCGCCTCGGCCTCCCATAGGTCTGGGATTACAGGTATGAGCCACCATGGCCAGCCTGTTTCAATAATTCTCAGGGGCCTTCCTTCGTGTTCTTGACCTTGCAACTGCAAGATGGCTCCTCCCACAGTCCACTTGCTACATCCCTGTGTGTCTAGTGTAGGAAAAGGAGGAACGGGCTGCTGTACTCAGCCATTCATCAGGAAAATATTTCCCAGAAACCCACCGACAGACTTCCGTATGTTTCATTTGCCACGTGTGTCCCATGCCCACTTCTAGATGCAGTGGAAGCTAGAAAGGCCGGTCAGTGTTGAACTCTTTCAACCACCAGGGGGAACAACATCAAAGAAGGCAGCTGACAATTGCTTTTCGGACAGCAAACAGCTGTAGCTGACAAAACAGCTGTTTTTTTCATTTGCATATGTTTTCAATTAACAATATGTCTTAGTCTCTGTCAGTACATTCATATCATTCTTTTTCCTTCGACGTGGTATTCCATAGCATAAACAGATGCAAATATATGTTACAAGTTGATAAACATTTAGATTGCTCCTAATTTCCTATGATTTCAAACAATGCTGCAGCAAGTTCCTTGCACAAGTTTCTTCAAGCAGATGTGGAAGTGTTGCTCTAGAATAACAGAATAACGATGGGTGCAGTTATTTGTCCAAGGATAAGTGTGTTTGAAACTTTGATAGATTCTCCTGAATTGCTCTCAAAAATAGACCAATTTAGCTGGGCGTGGTGGAATACACCTGGGAGGCTGAGGTGGGAGGATCACTTAAGCCTTAGAGTTTGAGACCAGCCTGGGCAACATAGTGAGACCCCATCTCTATTTTATTTATATATACGGCAGCACGAGTCCAAAGGACATCTGGAGGCAGTATTCCTTCTTCCACTGGTCCTCAGTCTTAAGACCTTCAACTGAGTAGATCATCCACCTTAAAGGAGGATCATTTGCTTTATTCAAGTCTACTGATTTAAGTCTTAAGACCTTCAGCTGAGTAGATCATCCACCTTAAAGGTGGATTAATTATACATATATATATGATATAAATAATTACATATATATTATATATATAGCTTAAAAAAACTTTTAAAAATGTGATCAATTTATATCCCCACCAATATTATATTCAAGTGCCTGTTTCCCACATCCCTAGCAACAGTGGAAAATCTAAATTTTGTCTAAATAAGGAGCAAAAGCATCACATTGTTTTATTCTTATTGACTGGGTTACTGGGTGTTTCCGTGGATTCCTTAGGTTGTTCATAGTAGACAACTATAGTAACTGCCAATAACAGTCTTACCTCCTTTTGACGTTTGTACTTTTTGTTTGGATTGGCCGTTCTTTAATTTGGGGGGATTTTAAAAAGCTGTCTCCAGTTGAATACTTAGTTCACTGGTGCTTATTATTGTCTAATTGGTGCCTTTGAGGCTGCACAGTCTGCTTACAGGTTTTGCTATATAATGGTTTTTATGACTTTATTTCTAACCTACTTAGTTTTTCAGTTTTTTTTTTTTTTTGTAAATTGGAAAAGGGAGCTTATTATATACTCATTTGTCACTTTATATACCTGTTACCTTAAACAATTCAAAATTACACACTCAGTAATACAAACTTGAAGCAGATTGGGCACCATGGCTCATGGCTGTAATCCCACCACATTGGGAAGCCAATGCAGGTAGATTGCTTGAGCCTAGGAGTTCGAAACCAGCCTGGGCAACATGGCAAAACCCTGTCTCTCCAAAAAAATACAAAAAACAGCCAGGCGTGGTGGCACATGCCTGTAGTCTCAGCTACTTGGCAGGCTGAGGTGGGAGGATCACCTGACTGTGGAGAATCAAGGCTGCAGTGAACTGGGATTGCACCACTGCACTCCAACCTGGGCAACAGAGTGAGACCCTGTCTCATGGATAAATAAATAAATAAATACCATAAAAACTTCAAGCAAATACTTCATACATGTGGCTAAATGTAAAAATTCCATATCCACCTCCAACTCTCTTCCCCAGAAGTAATCACCACTAATAGTTTTGGATTATCTTTCTTAAGTTACTATACGCATGATTTCAGTTTTTATTTCCTTTTTCGTAGTCATTTTTGTTGTTGTGGACATCCTGCATTTTTGGAATGTGACTTTTCTTTATGGCCTGTTCTCTAGTTTTTATTCTTGTACCTTAAGTGTTTCAACAATAATGTAGTCTATTTTGGGGGCTACAAAATTCTATATAGAGTTATTTGTAAAATGTGTTAATTCATTTGAACTCTACATATTCTCACTTAAATTTTGTTTATTTTATTTGTCAATATCTGAAAGAGGGGGATTTTTAAACTCTCCCACCATGATTATGGATTTGTACATTTCTCTTTGAACTTGTATTATTTATTGTTTATGCCTTATTGTTTTGAAGCTGTTATTAGGTACACAGAGATTTGTAACTACAGTCATGCACCACATACAGACATTCTGGTCAATAACAGACTGCATACACAGAGCAGGTCTCATGAGATTATAATGGATAACATAATGAAGCTAAAAATTTCTACAGCTGAGCGACATAGCCATCATAATGTTGCAGCACAGTGCTTTTGTGTTTAGACAGGTTCAAGTACAAAAATACCATTGTGTTACGATTGCCTGAAGTATTCAGTATAGTAAAGTGCTCTACGGGTTTGTAGCCTGGGAGCAACAAGCCATACCATGTGACCTAGATGTGAAGTAGGCTATACCACGTAGATTTTTGTAAGTATATGCCATGATGTTTGCGTGAAAAAATCACCTAACAACTCATTTCTCAGAATGAACCCCCTTCATTAAGCAATGCATGACTGTATTATAACTCCTTGGCGAATTGTCACTTTTATAACTAAGAATCAGCTTTCTTATGATAATTTTCACTTTGAATTTTTTTCTGACATAAATAATGCTCTACATTCATTTTATTTTTGTTTAAAACATCTTTTTTCAAATTTTTTAGTTTTTTTATGTTCGATTGAGAAATAGTAATTGTATATGTTTATGAGATAAAATGTGATGTTTCAATACATGTATAAATCATAGAATCTTTTTTTTTTTTTCTAGAAAGGGTCTCACTCTGTCACCCAGGCTGGAGTACAGTGGCACAATCTCGGCTCACTGCAACCTCTGCCTCCCGGGTTCAAGCGATTGTTCTGCATTAGCCTCCCTGGTAGCTGGGATTATAGGCACTTGCCACCACACCCCTAATTTTTTTCTATCTTTAGTAAAGATGGGGTGTCACATTTTTGGCCAGGAGTTGAGTTGACACTCAACTCTCCTATAACATTTTAGTTTAGGAAGATCTCCTATATACTGTGTATTCTTGGATTTGAGGGTTTTTTTTTTTCCTTAACCCAATCTGAGGGACATTTAATAGAACATTTAAACACATTTTATTTTATTTATTGTGAGTAGTGGTGTACTTAGATTTATTTCTAATTATCTTTTATTTCTAATTTATTTTTACCATGCTTTCTTATTGGTTATTTCTTTCCAACTGTTGGATTGCAGTTTTTTTCTAATGATTTGGAAATTCTACATTATGATTCTATTTTTTTTCTTGCTGATATCCTTTAAATTCATTTTTATCTGTCAAAACCTAGTGCTAATCAGAATATGCATTATTTCACTGAATACGCTTAGTCTGGGTGGTGGGGAACTAATGACTTTGAACTTGGAGGACTTCCTTATTAAAGATATATCTTCTTTCATTTTATAAAATTTGGGGTGGGAGGAGAAACAGGTACATGTCCTGGCTGCCATTTTGATCCACTGTCTGTTATTATAAGGGGAAAAGAAGAGGTTCATTTTGGGAAACCGAGGCAGGCAGCTCACTTGAGGCCAGGAGATCAAGATGGACCTGGCCAACATGGTGAAACCCCATCTCTACTAAAAATACAAAAATTAGCTGGGCGTGGTGGTGTGAGCCTGTAATCCCAGCTACTGAGGAGGCTGAGGCAGGAGAATCGCTTGAACCCAGGAGGCAGAGGTTGCAGTGAGCTGAGATTGCACCACTGCACTCCTGCACTCCAGTCTGGGCAATAGAGCGAAACCCTGTCAACAAAAAAAAAAAAAAAAAAAAGAAGAGGGTCGTACTCAAGGAAAAGGGATTTGGTTGTGGGAAGTTTTCAGGCATTCGAGTGCAGCTCATCTGGGGCCTTGGAGAATTCCTAGGCCAACTCAAATTATACAATAAAGGTTAATCTCTCTTTCAAGCATGCATTCATCTCTGCTTGTTGTGTCTGGTTTGACAGTTGGACAGAGAGAAATGAACAAAGAGAGGCTGCAGACTCAGGAGGTGAGGAAAGCAGGAGTCGAGGAGTGTCAGAGGGATACGTTCTACAATCAACTCCATCTTAAAACTAGGCAGGCACATCCTTGCCAGTCACATGGTCATGTTTACAGCTGAGCAAAACAACTTAAAGACACCTGTGAGGACACAGCCCTACAATGACACAAAGTCCAGATGCCCCAGTACCCATAGCAACATGTAGTTTCTGTTTGTTTGTTTGTTTTTTCTGAGTTGGCGTCTCACTCTGTTGCCCAGGCTGGAATGCAGTGGCATGATCTCAGCTCACTGTAACCTCTGCCTCCCGGGTTCAAGCAATTCTCCTGCCTCAGCTTCCCAAGTAGCTGAGACTACAGGCATGTGCCACCACGCCCAGCTAATTTTTTTGTGTTTTTAGAGAGATGGGGTTTCACGGTGTTAGCCGGGATGGTCTCGATCTCCTAACCTCATGATCCACCCACCTAGGCCTCCCAAAGTGTTGGGATTACAGGCGTGAGCCACCATGCCTGGCCCCAATATGTGCTTTTAAGATAATTACAGTTATGCTTTGGTGTACTTACACTCTAAAATGTCAAGGGTAGTTTTCTGTAAATCAATAGAATAATTGTCATGCTGTCTGCCCATCTGCACCTACACACAGCTTAGTTTAAATCTTTACTTAGACAAGACCCCTCCACGAGAAAAACTTAAAGATGCTGCGTCCCTCCACTTGCTCTGTGAGAACACCCTGCTCAGCAATGGAGAATTTCTAATAAACATGCTTCTTTCACTGCATTCTGCGACTTGCCTTGAATTCCTTCCTGTGTAAGATCTGAAAACCCTCCCCTGGGTCTGTATCGGGACCTCTTTTTTCATTAACTAGATGATAGCTCTACTTTCTGGCCAAAGAGTCAGGGCCAGAAAGCCATAACGGAACAAGAAGCCAAGGCCCGTTATGCGTTTGACTGGGCATTACCAAGATTTGAGCTAAACAGAGGCCAAAAGGTGTTGTAAATTATACCCATGATTTGTTTTAACCAGGTATAAGGAAACAAGCAAACATGAAAATCTGTCAGGAAGGAAATTGTTTTTTATACTCACAGACCCCTGGAAACAGGAAGTACGGCACACCACGCATGGCCACCTGGGGAGGCACCGGGGCGGGGCAGGAGGCAGAGGGAGCGAGGCTGGAAACATGCACGAGAGCCTTTATCATGGTTTCGTGGAATGGCCAGGCCAGGCAGGATGAGCAGGCTGAGGACTGGCCGTGGGCTAGGCAGCATAGGAGCTGCCCCTAGTTTTCCAGGTACCCGACCCAAGGGTAGTTAGGGCGGAGGCCTGGAGTGTCATCCTCTGTCATAGAGGCAGGTGGGGGTGTGGACCTTGGATTGGCTGGTTTCCCTATGGAAGGCACAGTTGCAAACAAGTGGTTACCATCTCTAGGAATTAGCGGGCCCTGCGAGGGGTGGTCTCTTCTAGATCAGCGACGCCCCAGATCCCAAATCATCAGGAAATGCAGAAAATAAAACAACATGAGGAATACAAAAGTCTCAGTTCAACATGGGAACCGAGGATGGGAAACGGGGACAGTCGGGGTGCTGGCAAGTTGGAAGGTAAGAAGTGCTTATATGGGAGTTAGCCAGACATGGCGGCACACACCCGTGGTCCCAGGCACTACAGAGGCTAAGGCAGGAGGATACCCTGGGCGCAGGACCTCAAGGCTGTAGTCAATTATGATCACACTACTGCACTCCAGGCTGGGCAACAGAGCAAGACCCTGCCTTTAAAAAATAAATCATAAAAATAAAATAGAATAAATGGTTATATGTGGATCTACTATTCCTTCAACAAGGACCTTGAGGATGCCTTAAGGCTGCCCTGAAACAGGCTGACTTTAGCCTTCTAGTGTCTTATGTCTAATGTCTTAAAGGCAATCCCTCGTGTAGTTTAGAAACAGAAAATGGTCTTCCCAGATAGAACATTTGTCTCCCAGCTCGTGGAACACAAAAATCAAGGCAAATGTCTGTGCAAAGAATTTTTTTTAATTAGTGAATTTATGTGAAAAACTTGACAACGATATACAATTTAAATCACATTTAACTGGTACATTTAGCAATTCATCTCCATTCCAATGAATAAAATAACAGCCATCTGAGCTATTCCAGAAAAACCCAGCGAGGCAGCTTGCTCCTCTGCGTGCAGGGACGTCTGCTTTCCGTCAGGTTTAAGATAGATCCAGCTCCCCCTGCTGATGCATTTCCAAGGACAAGGCAGACGAAGGGAGAGGCTGCCAGGCTGGCAGAAGGGCATACGTACAGGATGGCCATGTGCAAAGCCGCCCAAGTGGACCAGCCGTATTCCCTGCAATCTCCGACGCAGCCAAGTCCAGCTGAGACATTAAACAGAGTCCGTGGTGACAGGAAGCTGAGGCTGCCTAGAACCAATGCGTCTGGTGTAATTGAAAAAGTCTTTAGCCAAAGGCAGTGGGAGCAACAAGTGTCGTACTCCGAGATGGCTGAGGCCATTCCTCCATCCCCTTCCTTTGTGGTCCTGGCAACTGCACTTGCTCCAGCACAAAGAAATGCTGAAGCCGCGGGACGCTAGTGACCCAAAGAAAGAAGAGCTCTGTCAATTCCTTCTCAGCTTCCCATCAGGCACAGAGGCATCGAAGCCACTGGCTATGGGTTCCCATCCATTGCTGTAACCATCAAACGTGAGCGCTCTCCCTCCAAGCCAGGAACCGAGCGGCGTGCTGTGTGCATAACCAGCTGTGTGCTGGTTATGCCAAGAATAACCCCAGGCTGCCCTTTGATAAGGTCAGCACCCAAGACCCAGGCAAAGAAGGAAGGAGAGCAAGGAGTCTCCCAAAATCAGCAACCACTTCTTGCCGGTTGGACCGGACGGTCCTGGCAGTGGAAACAAGACACATCCTCTCCACCCTCAGGAATTCAGTCTGGTGGCGAAGCCAAGGAAGGAATGCAAACAAACACTCTGAGTTGATGTGGTGTATATGGTGAGAGGAGTGTGGATTAAGCATAGAAAAAGCACAGGGGGCATTTGAGCTGCATTGTTTATTTGTTTGAGATGAAGCCTGTCTCTCTCACCCAGCCTGGAGTGCAGTGGTGTGATCTCTGCTCACTGCAACCTCTGCCTCCCAGGTTCAAGTGATTCTCCTGCCTCAGCCTTCCAAGTAGCTGGGACTACAGGCACCCATCACCATGCCCAGCTAATTTTTTGTATTTTTAGTAGAGATGGGGTTTCACCATGTTGGCCAGGATGGTCTCGATCTGTTGACCTCGTGATCTGCCCACCTCAACCTCCCAAAGTGCTGGGATTATAGGTGTGAGCTACTGTGCCTGGCCCTTGAGCTGCGCTTTAAAGCATAGGAAGGATCTCAGCAGAGAAGGGAGGAGAGAGAATTGATGTTGCAGCCAGAGGAGGACAGTGTGCACAGGCAGGGAGGCAGATGCTCAGCACACGTTCAGGAGAGGCAGGTGCCTCTGCGGCTGGAGGGAGGAGAATCAGGGGCCAATGGGCAGAATCAAGTCAGAGAGACCATGGGTGGGAGATCCTGGAAAGCCAGGGAGGAGTTTATGTGCAGTCGGTTCACCATCAGTCATTTTTTTGTAAAGACTAAGTCTTGCTCTGTCACCAGGTTAGAGTGCAGTGGCACGATCTTGACTCACTGCAGCCTCCACCTCCAGTGTTCAAGTGATTCTCCTGCCTCAGCCTCCCAAGTAGGGATTACAGGCATGCACCACCATGCCCAGCTTGTATTTTCGTATTTTTAGTACAGTCGGGTTCACTATGTTGGCCAGGCTGGTCTCAAACGCTTCACCTCTGGTGATCTGCCTGTTCTGGCCTCTCAAAATGTTGGGATTACAGTCGTGAACCAGTGCACCCAACCCCTCGGTTATGTTTAAATTAGGGGCATGAGGTCAGAGGTGCACTTTGGGGGATGTCTCTGGCAGCATTGGTGAGATGGGGCAGAAAAGTTCAGATGCAAAAGATGGTCAAAGTTTTGACAATGGTCACACAGTGGGGAGGGATTCCTGACCAGAGGTGATGGCCGAAGAAATGAGGGCCATGAAAGGAAAGAAGCAGCCAGACTTGGGGCAGGAAAGGGGAGGCCACAGAGAGAGCAGACAGAGAAGTTCTGAGTTTTGAGAGATGCCCAAAGGTGGGAGGTTACTGGTAGACGCAAGGCTGGTGCTGGGAGGAGAGGTCACAGCAAGGGACAATCATGACATCCATTGGGACAGCACTTTTATTTACATGGTCCCCTGGATGCTCCTGTTCATGACACCTGGTGAGGCTGGCTCAAGCAGGTGTCATTTCTACCAGCTGAGTGATGAGAAAACACAAAGAGTCATGCTAGAATTAGAGCCTGGGTAAATGCCAGAATCACTTACTCAGTGAGCCGTGATGACACCACTGCACTCCAGCCCGGGTGACAGAGCAAGACTTGGTCTCAAAAAAATAAATAAATAAAAAGAATTTATCAAATGAGTGAATGACTAACTGGACCCTCCATGGAGTCCTTCCTTTCCTGGGCTGAGGAGATTTGTCTTGGACCCCATGGAGGGTCCAGTTAGTCATTCATTCATTTGACAAATTCTTCTTTTTCTTTTTTAAACAAAGTCTTGCTCTGTCACCCAGGCTGGAGTGCAGTGGCGTGACCATGGGTCACTGTAATCTCAACTCCTGGGCTCAAGCGATCCTCCCACCTCTGCCTTCCTAGTAGCTGGAATTGCAGGCCCATGCCACTATCACTAGCTAGTTTTTTATTTTGTGTAGAGGTGGGGTCTCACTATGTCACCAGGCTGATTGATCTTGAACTCCTGGGCTCAAGTGATCCTCCCACCTAGGTCTTCCAAAGTGCTGGGATTACAGGCATGAGCCACCGCACCCTGCCTGACAAATTCTTCTTTGAGTACCAGCCAGTGTTCTAGGTACTGGTGATTCACTGGTTAAGAAAAGAGACAGGTACATCTGCCATCGTGGAGCCTACATTCCTATAAATGGTAGAACAGACCAGCTGGCCTTTTGTCAGTTTTCCTAGAAGCCCAGAGAGTCCCCCAGGAGAAGCAAATCCCAAGGCAAATCTGCCTCACAGATGAAAGCTGCTCCTGCTAACACGTGCCACAGGAACTAGAGTTGGACGCATGTATAGACTAAACATACAGTATTCAGAACACAAGCCAAGGAAAGCCTGGCCTCAGATAAGTCCTGAAAGCATTTAGGCACAAAGGCTGCTTCTGGTCCACTTTTAGGGAGAAATGTGTCATTCTTCTCTTTTCTCTTTTCCTTGTATTTAAAACTTAACAAATGCCTTTGTTCTTCACTAAGTACCAATAATTGATGTTTACGAAGAAGGTTTCCAATACACCCATGTTTTTAGAAGCCTCCTTCACAATAGCCAAAAGGCAAAAGCAACCCTAGGTTCATCAACAAAGAATGGACAAACAGAATGTGGTCTACCCACACAATGGAACAGTATTTAGCCTTTAAAAAGGGAGGAAATTCTGACCCATGACACAACATGGGTGAACTTTGAGGATATTATGCTAAGCGAAGTCAGCCAGACATAAGAGGATGAATATCATGTGATTCTACTTATGTGAGGTCCCTAGAGGAGTCAAACTCATAGAGGCAGAAAGTAGACGCCAGTCGTGGTGGCTCACATCTGTAATTTCAGAACTTTGGAGACCAAAGTGGGAGGATCACCTGATGCCAGAAGTTTGAGACCAGCCTGGGCAACACAGTAAGACCTTGTCTCCACAGAAAAATTTAAAATTTAGCCATGTGTGGTGACACACACCTGTAGTCTTAGCTACTCGGTCGGCCGAGGTGGGAGGATTGCTTGAGCCCAGGTATTCAACGTTGCAGTGAGCTGTAATTACATCACTACACTCCAGGCTGGGCGACACAGCAATATGCTCTCTCTCTCTCTCTCTCTCACAAAGAGGAAGAAGAGGAGAAGGAGGAGAAGGAGGGGGAGGAGGAAGAGGAAAAAGAAGAAGAGGAGGAGGAAGAAGAAGAAGGTAAAAATGATGGCTGATGATTGCTAGAGCTCGGGGGAGGCGAGGTGGGAATTATTTAATAGGGACAGAGTTTCAGTTTAGAACGATGAGAAGATTTCTAAAGATGGTTAAAATTGGTTAGCCAAGCATAGTGGCTCATACCTGTAATTCCAGCACTTTGTAAGACTGAGGTGGGAGGATCGCTTGAGCCCAGGAGTTTGAGATCTACCCGGGCAACATGGTGATACTCTGTCTCTACAAAAAATACAAAAATTAGCCAGGCAAGGTGGTGTGCGCCTGTGGTCCCAGCTACTCGGGATTCTGAGGAGGGAGGATTGCTTGAGCCTGGGAGGTGGAGGTTGCAGTAAGCCAAGATTACATTGAGCCTGGGCAACAGACAGAGATTGTGTCTAAAATAATATTAATACTAAATAAAAATGATTGCAAAGTAAATAGTGACTTTTATCTCATGTGTGTTTTACTGCAATATTTTCTGACAGAGGTTTCCAGGCCACCAGCAGGAAAGAGCAAATCTCTTCCTCTGTCTGGTTCTTAGTCTTGTCATCCTTAATAAGAGGGGCTGGACTAGAGGCTGCTGGGTCTGCAGTCTAACGTTTCCATGGTAACCACAGTAGGCAGCTGCCTGGCAGGCAGGATCTCACCTGGCCTCCCTCCCATCCACTCCATTCTCTAAGCTGCCACACAGAGAACAAACATCAGCATCTGGTGCCTCTCTCTGCATCTCACGCCACCACCCAGCAATGCAGAAGCTCAGATTTTCAAGCAGGCCCTGCCCTGGTTTATTTCCAGGCAGTCACACCCCACCCCCTAGAATACGTTCTCCTTTTTCTCATAACCACCCTTAACCTTGCTCATTTCCAAGCTCCTCCCCTTCCTGCGCATTCTTTGCAGCTCAGCTGGAATGTCCCTTCCTCCAGGAAGCCTTCCCTTCCTGACTGCCTAGATGATGTTAATATTCCCATGGCACCCTGCCTCCTCCCGAGGAAAGACGGTCATGCAACAAACCGCCATGAGGGTGAGCAATTTCAGACAGCAAGACAAGGGAGAGTCTTCCCTGATGGCTTTTATCTACATTAGAGGTGCCTGTGAGCATGTGGTTGGGGGGAACCCCACAAGAGCCGAGGCAAGGGTCCGAAGTCTCAGCATGTTCTCATAGAAACATAGAATTAGAAAAGAATTAGAGATACGGTTACATAGTTACTCCTATATATAAAATCATAATCACATAGCTATTCATATGTAATCATAAATACATCTATATAATCATCTAATCTTTAATCTTACTAATAAGTCTCAGGTCAAGAAGTATGAGACTGAAGTGGCATTGGAAAAGAGATGACCCTAAGACAAGATGCTCTGAGTCCTCTGTCATGCCTGCATAAGGGCTGCTGGAGGACGCCGTGGCTGTGCGACAGTGTCAGCACTGGGAAAGCACCTGCTGTTTAGCCAGCCAGGGAAGGAGACATCCAAGATGGCCGAGACGTCTCCTTCTCCGGAGGACTGAGGAGAAAACTCCACTTCTCCAAGCTCTTGTGGGGGGCCTGACGGCTGTCAGGGAAGCCCACAGATATCCTGGGACTTGATTGTCTCCATGTGGCGCTGCGCTTCAGTGGTCACATTCCGTGGCTACTTTCAAGTTCTGCTTCTGCACCTGGTTCCTCTTTCCTTGGAAGATAAGAATTAGTAATAGTAACATAAATCGTAGTGACCTTGTCATTTCTTGACAAGTATGAAAAAAGTGCTGACGCCTTAGGCTTTCTCCTTCCCTTGGCTTCTTCAAAGTCCTGGGCTCCCTATCTCCAAGACACTATGTAACTGTATCTCTCATTCTTTTCTAATTCTACCATGCCTGATTTACCTGACCCTATCACTGACCAGCATTACCCCATCCTACCTGCCCTTCCCTGCTTTGTACTCAATACATGTCAGAGCGTCCAGGCACTCGGGGCCACTGCTGGACTCGGCGCTTTGGTTGGCAGTGGACCCCTGGGCCCAAACTCTGTTTTCTCTCTTTGTGTCTTGTGTCTTTTATTTCCACAGTTTCTCATCTCCACATCAGCAGAGAGGGACTCACGGGACCCTGCAGGGCTGGACCCTAGAAGCATGGGCTTTGGACTCTGAACCCACAGGACTGGAAACCCTAGCTCTCCAGCAGCTGTGTGCCCTTGAGCAAGTGACTTCACTGCTCCTAGTCACCGTCCTCTCTGTAAAGCTGGGTTCAAATTTCCTACCTCTCTGAGGTCTTGAAAAGATGGAGGGAGTGGCTGGCATAGGAACAGACCACATCCATGCAGCTTTGGACTCCAGCCACTCCCCGAGCAGTGACGTCCTCACTTCTCCTGACCTAGACCCTCCGGTTCCTACCTGTGCCGTACTTTTCCTCCAGCTCACTTCCTAACAGCCCACATTGGCTTTCTAAAAGCTTTTTTAAAGCTTTCTAAAGTTTTTTTTGGGACAGAGTGATGCTCTGTCACCCAGGCTGGAGTGCAATGGCACAATCATGGCTCACCGAAGCCTTGACCTCCCGAGTTCAAGCAATCCTCCTGCCTCAGCCTCCCAAATAGCTGGGACTACAGCCACACACCGCCACACCTGGGTAATTTTTTTTAATTTTTAGTAGAGACGATGTCTCACTATCTTATGGGTTTGGTACTGAACTCCTGGACTCAAGAGATCCTCCCGCCTCAGCCTCCCACAGTGCTGAGATTATAGGCATAAGCTACCATGCCCAGCCTAACTGCACTTTCTGTGTGTGCATTTACATTTTTTTCATTTTGGTTTTAGCACATTTATTAATGCATAATTGACATACAGTAAACTGAACATAAGTGTACAGTTTTATACATTGTGACACAGGCACACACCCATGAAAAAAAATCACCACAATCAAGATAATGAATTTATCTGTCGCCCCCACCCAGAATGTCCTTGTGCTCTTTGGTAATCTCTTCCCCCTTCATTCCCCTCCCTCCTTCACAGGCAACCACCGATTGGCCCTCTGTCACCATATACTGGTTTGCATTGAATGTAACCATAAAGCATATTCTCTTTTTTGCCTGTCTTTTTTCATTCAGCATAATTATTTTGAGATTCATCCAGAGAAGCAACAGTTCATTTTTTTAATCGTTGAAAGTGGCATGGTGCTGTATGCATATACCACAGCTTACCCGGTTTTTGTTGGAGTTTTCTTTGTTTTTGTTTTGTTTTGTTTTTGAGGCAGAGTTTCACTCTGTCACCCAGGCTGAAATGCAGTGGTGCGATCTCAGCTCACTGCAACCTCTGCCTCCCGGGTTCAAGCACTTCTTACACCTCAGCCTCCCAAGTCGCTGGGATTACAGGTGCATGCCACCACACCCAGCTAATTTTTGTATTTTTAGTAGAGATGGGGTTTCACCATATTGGCCAGGCTGGTCTCAAACCCTGACCTCAAGTGATTTGCCCGCCTTGGCCTCCCAAAGTGCTGGGATTACAGGTGTGAGCCACTGCTGCTGGCCAGTTTTTTTGTTTTGCTTTTTTCTGAGTGACATGGTGCTGTATGCATATATCACAGTTTGTTTTTTTCACTTACCTGTTGATGGACATTGTGTTCGTCTCGGTAGGAACACATGCTTCCCTTTCTCTTGGATAAATATCTAGGAATGCAATGGCTAGATCATAGGGTAGTATTGTTTAACTTTTCAACAAAGTGCCAAACTGTTTTCCAAAGTGGTTGTATCATTTTACCTTCTCACCAGTCATGCATGAGAGTCCCATTTGCTCTGCGTCCTTGTCCTCAGCTGGTAAGGTCAATCTTTTTTCATTTTAGCCATCGTGAGAGGCATGTCCTGGTGCCTTCTGAGAGTTCCATGACTAGGGATGCTGAGCATCTTTTCATGTGCTCGTTTGTTACCTGTGTATCTTGTTTGGTAAATTGTCTGTTCAAAAGATGTTTAAAAAAAAAATTGCAAAAGCTAAATCTGTTCTGTAAATTTTTCCATGAGCTTAATTTCTATAATTTCTATGCTTGATTCCACTATCTAAAGCTATTATGATTTTTTTCATATTAAAAAATTATGGTGAGAAATATATACATAACGTAAACTTTATCATTTTAACCTTGGCTAAGTGTACAGTTCAGTGGCATTAAGAACTGCAGGAGAGGAGAGAAATATTTCTTAGTTGAGGCCGACTCCTGAGAAAAAAGACAGATTATTAAGAGAAAAGCAAACAAAAGTTTAAGAACGTGTACTTCTTGTATATATGGAAGATACGAAGAGAAATGAGTGAATATCAAAGAGATGGCTTAAAAATCGGGCTGAGATACCATCATCAACTGAAACAAAGAAAGAAGGATATGGGGAAGGCCCATTATAAGAAGATGTTGGCCAGGCGCCATGGCTCATGCCTGTAATCCCAGCACTTTGGAAGGCTGAAGCAGGCAAATCACTTGAGCTCAGGAGTTCGAGACCAGCCTGGTCAACATGGTGAAATCCTGTCTCTACTGAAAAAAAAAAAAATAGGCCAGGTATGGTGGCACGCACCTATAGTCTCAGCTACCTGGAGACTGAGGCAGAAGAATCCCTTGATCTCAGGAGGCAGAGGTTGCAGTGAGCCTAGATCGTCGTGCCACTGCACTCCAGCCTGCACAACAGAGCAAGACTCCATCTCAAAAAGAAAAAAAAAGAAAGAAGAGGCCCAGGAAAAGTCCAGTAAACAAGGGTAAGATTTGTGATGCAGATTTAAATCTAGGCCTTGTCCAATGAAGGGGGTCTAGTGATTTAAAATCACCTGTCTCTGGGACACCCTTACAATAAAGATTTCTTTTATAGATGTAAATTCCCCTACAAAGAGTAACTTCTACTCTGTTTTCAGAATTTCTCCTGTGTCTGCAGTTTCTCAAAATAATCAGCTCAAAATAATCCTTATGTCAAAGAGGCATATTTTGGGATGGCATATTCTGGTCTCCTGTCATACACCTGCATCATGCAATTATCACTACCATCCATCTCCAGAACTTTTATCATCTTCTCAAACTGAAGCTCTGTAAACATTAAGCAATAATTCTCCACTCCTCCCCCACTGCTACTGCTAACCACCTTTTCTACTTTCTGTCTTTACAAATTTGACTCTTCTTGGCACTTCCTATAAGTGGAATTTCACAGTTATTTGTCTTTTTGTGACTGGCTGACTTCACCCAACATAATGTCCTCAAGGTTCATCCGTGTTCTAAGTAGCATTTGTTAGAATTTCCTCTCTTTTTAATCTATTGTTATCTGCTTTACTTATTTATTTATTTATTTTTGAGACAGTCTTGCTCTGTCACCCAGGCCTGAGTGCAATCATGGCTCACTGTAGCCTTGAACTCCTGGGCTCAAGCAATCCTCCCACTTAAGCCTCCTGAGTTGCTGGGACTACAGATGCACACTACCACGCCTGGTTAACTTTTTTTTCCTTTTGTAGAGCCAGGGTCCAGCTATGTTGACCAGGCTGGTTTCAAACTCCTGGCCTCAATCGATTCCCTGCCTCGGCCTCCTAAAATTCTGGGATTACAGGCATGAGGCACCGAAACTGGCTAGAATTTCCTTTCTTTGTTGGGCTAAATACTATATCATTGTATGTCTAGATCACATTTTGTTTATTAATGTATTTGTCCATGGACATTTGGGCTGCTTCTGCCTTTTAGGTATTATGAATAACGTTGCTATGAACATAAGTGTACAAATATTTGTTCAAGTCCCTTATTTTTAATTCATTGCATTTTAATTGATTGTCTCTCATTGTCTACAGCAGTGCCTGACATATAGCGGCATCTAATACACGTGTGTGAATTTAACAACCAAACGAATGCGTGAATGAAAGGACAGATCCCATATTGGATACGAACTCAGACACAGAGCTGTATCATTTGCCCTGTGCGTGCCGGTCATGGTCGCCTACTGCAAAGAGGCTGAGTCAACTAAGAAACTGATCTCTTTGGATCCCGCTCAAGAAGTTAGGAAAACAAACACTTCCTCTGCCTAGGGTGTCACCCTTGCCTCAGATTGTTGTCTCACGGGAGGCCCGGCTGCCTGCAATCTTTGGGTGAATAACAGGATAGTAATCAAGTAGGAGGCATAGCTGAGGCCACTCAGAGAGGAGGAATTCTTCCTCTGAGAAAGCTGAGGAAGGTCTGGACACTGACTGCATTCCAGACCTTCCCATCCAAACACAATACTATTGTAGCTAACATTTCTTTTTTTTTTTTTTTTTTTTTTTTTTTTGAGACGGAGTTTTCCTCTTGTTGCCCAGGCTGGAGTGCAATGGCAAAATCTCAGCTCATCGCCTAGATCCTCCGCAACCTCCACCTCCCCAGTTTAAGTGATTCTCCTGCCTCAGCCTCCCGAGTAGCTGGGATTACAGGCATGCGCCACCATGCCTGGCTAACTTTTGTATTTTTAGTAGAGACTGGTTTTCTCCATGTTGGTCATGCTGGTCTCGAACTCCCGACCTCAGCTGATCTGCTCGCCATGGCCTCCCAAAGTGCTGAAATTATAGGCGTGAGCCACTGAGCCTGGCCTTTTTTTTTTTTTTCTTGAGATGGCATCTCACTCTGTTGCACAGGCTGGAAGGCAGTGGTGCGATCTCAGTTCACCACAACCTCCACCTCTCTACTGCCTCAGCCTCCCAAGTAGCTGAGTCTGCAGGCATGCACCACCAAGTCTGGCTAATTTTTGTATTTTTAGTAGAGACAGGGTTTCACATGTTTGCCAGTTTGGTCCCGAACTCCTGACCTCCAATGATCCACCCACCTCGGCCTCCCAAAATGCTGAGATTACAGGTGTGAGCCACTGCACCCAGTGTAGCTAACATTTTTGTGTACTTATGTGTGCCAGGTACTTTATAAGTAGTATCTTATTTAATTGCCAAATTAGCCTGAATTAGGCACTGTAAGCCTCAATTTTATAAAACAAAAAACAAAGGCACAAAGAAGTTAATTAACTTGTCCCTGATCACCCCAGTTGGTAAAGGCAGAGCCAGGGTTGAATACAGGCTTCAGAAAAAGGCACCACCAACCGCTGAGGCTCAGAGTAGTTTTCAATGAGTTATACTAAATTTAACCAGGGTCCTTCTAAAACAGAATTTTTTTTCCTAAATTTGAATAATAAATATTCATTTCATAAATTTTAGGAAACACATAATTTTTTTAAAATCACATAATCCCACTGAAAGAGATAATTAGTGTTAACATATTAAGAGTGTTTCCTTCTAGCTGCTTCTCTATACTTACATATTTTAGCTTAGCCGATATAATGATGAGTGTCTTCATCTCTTAAAGAGGCATTAGCCTCTCATTTTTTTTTTAAGGCAGAGTCTTACCCTGTCACCCAGGCCAAAGTATCTCAGCTCACTGCAACCCCCGCCTCCTGGATTCAAGCGATTCTCATGCCTCAGCCTCTCTATTAGGTGTGATTCCAGGCATGCACCACTCACATCCAGCTATTTTATTTTTATTTTTATTTTTAGTAGAGATGGGGTTTCACCATGTTGGCCAGGCTGGTCTCGAACTCCTGACCTCAGAGGATCCACCCACTTCAGCCTCCCAAAGTGCTGGGATTACAGGCGTGAGCCACTGCACCCAGCCTAGCGTCCCTCTTGATATATCTACCACTCTCACCCACTCTTCCTGGGTTACTCTGGTCCCTGGGTCTCTGATGCATTTCTGCCAAATGACACAGTAAAAATGCAGGTGTTGGGCTGAGCACATGGCTCACCCAGCACTCTGCAGGGCCGAGGCGAAAGGATCTCCTGAGCTCAGGAGTTCAAGACCAGCCTGGGCAACATAGCAAGACCTCATCTCTACTAAAAATAAATAAATAAATAAATAAATAAATAAAGACCATGCAGGTGTTGGTTTATAATAATGGTGACGGCAGTGATACTCCAGGATCATCACAAGCAGACGCACTTTCCGTACATTATCTCACATAGTTCTCATGGCAACCATATTATGCAGGAATCATGATGACATGATAGTAAGGAAACTGAGACTTTAGCTGTCATGTGCTGCTCTTCTTCTTCCCTTCCTGAACAACTTAGTCCTAAAGTCATTTGTGAAGCCTAAAAAGGTAGGTGTTCACATGAGGGCATCTAGAGTGGGGTGCTAGGATTGCAGGTATGAGCCCCCCTGCCCCCACACCCCGTGTCCAGTTCAATACATGCTGATTTGTATTTTCACCCAGGGAAACCCAAGTTCACATGCCACCCCAGTCACTGAAACTGAGGGTATCGTTCCCTTGGCTTCCTGAGCCAGGAAGAGAAAAATTCCTGGAACTGTGTGGTGTTGCAGCTCTCTGAGCTCCTCCAGAGTTGACCCTGGAAATAGCTGCATTGTGTCTGCAAGGTATGCTGGACAGAGTTGGTCCCTTCCCACAAGACAGGCCAAGGACAGAGGGGCCAGCTGCAGAGGAGAGAGAAGGGCTGAGCACCTTCAGTCACATCTGAGAGTCAGCTTTTTGTTTCTCAGGTATTTGGATGAGAGAGAAAGTTTTTGTTGTTGTTGGTCCTGAAGAGTGTCAGTTAACCAGTTTGTGATACGGTATTAGGATTTATAATAAGAGATACACACTTGGTCTTCAACCGTGTTCTGGGCACAGAGCTTTTAAAATGCTTGGAATTTCCTACGTGATTCATAACAAGCCCCTTTCAACCTGAGTTTCTGTTGATGGAGGGCTCTTGGAGGATGGGGGTGCCGGTTGCCAGGGGAACCAACTGTGTGATGAGAGGATGGGAACGTTCAGAACTGCCCCCCAGTTCCCACCCGCTGGGGAGGCTGGAGGAGACTGAGGGGCTGGAGATTGAATTGAAAGCCCCAATGATTTCATCAGTCATACCTGCATCATGAAGCCTCACCAAAAAGGTGAGGTGCAGAGAGTTCTGAGTTGCTGAGCACATGGAAGCGTTGGGAGGGCGGCAGACCTGTGAGGGTTGTGGGGGCTCCATGCCCTTCCCCATCTCTTGCCCTGTGCTCTCTTCCCTTCATCTGTTCCTGAGCTGTCCCCTTTATAATAAACAGGTAAACCTAATAAGGTGTTTCTCTGAGTTCTGTGAGCCATTCCAGCAATGACAGAATCCGAGGCTGGGGTCATGGGAACTTCTGATTTGTAGCTGGCCCATCAGAAGCACAGGTGACAGTGAGGGCTTGCGACTGGCGTCTGAAGTAGGGGCAGTCTCCCCATCAGACTTCAACCAGTAGGGGATGTGCCAACTCCAGGTAGTGTCAGAATTGGATCAAATTTCAGGACTTCCAGCTGGGGTTGGAAAATTGGTCAACACGGGGAAAAAATTCACACATCTGGTGTCAGAAGTGAAGTAGTAGTTGAGAGTACAGAGAAAATCATGACGTGTGTGGGAAGTTTTTCCCCTGTGTTTGGTTTTGTTTTGCTTTGTTTTGAGTTAGGGGCTCCCTCTGTCACCTAGCAGGAGTGCACTGGTGCAATCATGGCTCACTGCAGCCTCCAACTGCTGGGCTCAAGCGATCCTCCTATCTCAGCCTCCCCAGTA
Source organism: Aotus nancymaae (assembly GCF_030222135.1). NCBI lineage: Eukaryota > Metazoa > Chordata > Mammalia > Primates > Aotidae > Aotus > Aotus nancymaae. The sequence goes on along the minus strand of NW_026988494.1, from coordinate 24,770,922 downwards.
GTCAAACTACAGGCGCACACCACCTTACTTAGCTAATTTAAAAAAATGTTTTGTAGATACAGGATCTTGCTTTGTTACCCTAGGTGGTCTCAAACTCCTGGCCTCAAACAATCCTCTCCTCTTGGCCTCCCAAAGTGTTGGAATTACAGGTATGAGCCACCATGCCTGGCTATCACATGTGTTTTCATTACACATCTAAACACAGCTGTTCATGGATTATTACCAGAAGCAACAATCTCTAAGTATTGAACAGGATCCTGAATTATCTTCCACATGGTTTTGGATTCGGCAGTACAACAATATATCTCACAGCATATCCGCCATCAGGAAACCTAGGTTCCAGAAGAAAAGTTAAGACTCAAAAACCACTGAGCTCGGTGGCTCATGTCTGTAATCTCAGCACTTTGGGAGGCCAAGGCGGGAGGATGACTTGAAGCCGAAAGTTTGAGACCAGCCTGGGCAACATAGTGAGACTCCATCTCTAAAAAAAATTTTTTTTTAAATTAGCTGGGCATGGTGGTGTATTCTCAGCTACTGGGGGGCTGAGGTGGGAGGATGACTTGGACTCAGGAATTCGAAGCTGCAGTTAGGTATGATTATGCCACTGCACTCTAGCATGGTCAACAGAACCCCAACCCCCACCCACCTATAAAAAGAAAAAAAAAGACTCATAATTTAAAAATGGCAGGCAACTCAAGATCAGTATGTGTGTTAAATGAGTGCTATGAGCTGAATGCTATGAGCTCAGAGAAAAATCCTGGAGCTACTGGGGTAGATGAAAGATGGAGGTGTGGCTTGAACGACATCTTGAGGATGAGAAAGATTGACTGAGATGAGAGAGATTATTTTTAGGTCCCCTGAGTGTAGGTATAAGGACATAAATGCTGAGGAGACAGACAGCGGGAATGCTGAGAGAGGTTCCCAGGTGGCAAACACGCCAGCCCAAACAGATGAGGAAGGGGCTCCCAAGCCACTGCATTCACTCCAGGCTGCCCTGAGAGTTCGCTGGGGTTTCAAGGACCTTAAGCGCCCACGCCATCAAAGCCTTCTTCTCGAATTGCATTATGTAAAGCTCTGCAGGAAGACAGTGCCTCTAGGAATGCACCTGTCATCAAAGCAGGGCCCACTCAATTAGGAAACAAGGCTGGGCTGGTCCAGAAGGGCTTGGCTGACTATTGCACTCACCAGGAAAGAAGGTGCACGCTTGTTTGCATTTGCGGTGACACTGTGGCTCAGCAATGATTATCCCACCAATTAAATCACAGTTCCACATATGGCATCAAGGGTGGCTTCACCTGCCCTGGCCAATGTCTGGGACATGCACAGAGCCACACACTGCCCCGGGGAATGCCAGTGTCATGAAGTCTCTCTGCGAAGGGTCAGCCACACCCCTCCAGTTTCCCTCTTCACTCCCTTTGGAGGATGCCACCCTTCCTGTCAGGCTGCCTCCTGGCCTTTCCATGTCACTTCAGCCATGCCATGGCACTGATCTCACCTGGAGGCTGCACCTCCTCCATCCCACAGAAATGACAGTCACACCCACCAACGAACTGCCTCAACTTGAAGAAACTATTTTAAAACTGCACCTACCCTCAGGGAAGTTAAACAGCCAATATCTTTGCTCCCAGTTTTCCTATGGAGAAACTGAGTCATGATCTAACTTACCAGGGCATTCTCAACAATGACTCAGTGAGGTCAGAATCCCACAAAGCCGAACCCAGAGCCCGTGTGCCTTCAGGCACGTCACCCTCTATGCTGTATCTTGGAGGAGGGACCTGCCTGGTACCAGCAGTTTTGCCCACAGCTCTGCTGTGGATCCCGCCTCTCTGACCCTCTTATGTTTTGGAGGTTGCAGAGAGCCGAGATCTCGCCATTGCACTCCAGCCTGGGCAACAAGAGCCGTCTCAAAAAAATCTGTAGTCCTGAATCGCACACAGACTTGCAAGTCAAGGAATTCTAGCCGAGAAGAGTTCTCTAGGGTTATGAGAGAGACACTCCCATGAAACGTGCATCTTTATGTGTGCCTCTTCATTCGGATGCAATCAATGGCAGTAAATTATTTCCATTGTGATAAGAATCCCTAGCAAAGAATCAACAAGTTGAGGCCTTAAGTCTTGATGCAGATGCAGTTTGTAAGGGGATTTTTATTCATGCCCCAAACCGAGGCCAGCTAGGCCAGGCACCTGTTCTGTTGGACTCTGACATGCGTCTTCTGTTTTATTCTATTTGGTGCTTACCTGTGCTAGGAAGGTGCCCAGCAGTGAGAAGTCTCCGGGTTGCCTTCCTTCTTCCAGGAGGGAAAGGGACTACGTTCATGAAGCAGCCAGACTGGGAAGGGCACTACACAGCTTCCCATATGTTATACATGTTCACCACCCTCCGATACTGCCCCATTAGCAGATGTGGACAAGCCAAGGCGCAGAAAGGTTACCTCGACAAGTCACACATAGGTGAGGGCAGGGGTGGCCTCGCACCTGCCGCTGGTAGGCTGCAGGGGGTGCTGCCCGCTGGCCTGGCCTGAGGCCTTCTCGCTCGCTCCCACTCCTCCTGTCCTGGAGCCCAGCAAGCCGCGCCTTTGCTTCCACCACCTCTGCCTCCCTTTCTGGGGCACTCACGTCTCCACCGGCCGGATCTCCCCCATCTTTCCAGGCCCATGCCTCTCCCGCGCTGACGCTCAGGTGGCCCGCGGTCACACCCTCTCCCAGGACCCCCTACAGCTGCCCCTCTCCAGGGTCCTTCGGGTGACCGTCTCGTCACTGCAGCTCCACATCTCGTGCACCCCGGATCGCACCCAGTAGGTCCTCGCTGGGGCGTCCCTGAGTGTCCCCACCCCGCCCCCCGCCACTGGGCGCCCGGGACCCGGCTCTGACGCGCGGAGGGAGGGCAGGGCGACGGCAGAGAGCAGAGGCGAGGAGGAATCTAAAGGCCCAGAAACGCGGTGTGACCGGAGCCCTCCTGGGCAAACCTCGGGGCCTCGCGCCATAGCCGCGGTCTCGCGCAGCGCCGCGGGTCGCCGCCCCACCCGGACCCCCGCGCCCCGAGCTCAGGCCCCGCCCTTTTCCCCAAGAAGCTGCTAATCACGCCCCAGGGACGTTGGCCCCCGGGGGAAGGGAGGACGCCAGGCCAGTGCCCGGCTGCGGGGAGACGCCCCGCCCTCCCCGCTCCCGCTCACCCCACTCCGCCTCTCCCTCTTCTCTTCCTCCCCGCCCAGCCCCTTTTTCTCTCCACGCCCAGTCTCTCGTCTCCTCTTCGCTCACTCCACCCTAATTTCCTTCCTCTCCCCTCCCCAGGGGGCCCCACTGCCCTTTCCTCTTCCCTCCAACCCCCCTCCCCGTTCCCCACCCGCCCTCTCTCCACCCCGCCCGGGTCCCCTCGGCCCCGCCTCCCCATTCTGGTCACCCCGTCCCAGTTCCCGCTTCCTCGCTCCTCCGCCCCTCCCTCCTCTCCTCCCCAACTCCCGCTCCGCCGCACCCGCCTGTATGTCCTCCCCACTCCGCCCGCCCTGCAGTCTCCCGGCGCCGGCGTACCCGCTCGTCCCACCTCCCTCCCAGCCAATCGCTCCTCTCCTCCGCTCGGGGCCGCTTCCCCGGGGAATCCTGTGGCCGAAGACGCTCGGCTGAGTCCCGGGTCGGTGGTCACCGTGCGGGGGCCGCTGCGGGCGCGCAATCCAGACCCCGGGGCGCAGCAACCTCACAAGTCCCTGTACAGAAGCAACCCGAAGTTCGGGGCGCGGGGCGAGGGTGGTCGGCACAGCCGTGGTTTAGCCGAGGCCGGCAGCGCTTTCAGGCCACAGCAGCTTCCCTAGAAGTGGCCCCGCTCGGGTCAGAACCACCCAGCCGGGCAGCTGATATTCCCCACTTTCGCAGGGGGAGCAGCGCGCGTGGGGAGACGCAGTGACTCGCCAGGGTCAGACTCGGAGCGTCCTCCCCGGCAAGGCCGAGGGCAGGGTGAGCACGTTGGCGTTCTCCGTCTGCCCCGGCCTGGGTGCACTGGCCTGGACTCCTCTGTGCAGGGTCCATGGTGCAAGCAGATGGCTCGAGCGCAGGCAGAGTTTAAGGGAAAGATGTTTTGACTGCGGGAGCCGACAGAAAGGACTAAATCCAAAGGGTGCCCTTGGACCTGAGCCTTCTGCTACACTCCAGGCCCATAAAAGGGGAATTTGCATTTTTAGAAAAAAGTCCAAGATAGAAAAGCCTTGGGAGCTAGAATGGCAGGAACCCCAGACCAACGGCGCTGGGAGCTCGCAGGTCGGTGCATTCCCGGGCCTCGCTGCCCTGCAGGGCCGCTGGCGTTCCATCGCTCAGGGACGGCGCCGCAGGACACACCCCAAACACCGACCGCAGGCGAAGTGAAAATGAGTGGGCTGCATACGCGACCACGCTGCCCCTAGCTGGCTCTGCCTCTGCCTCTTAGTATGGCAGGCCCTTGCCTCGAGGCCCGAGGGTCTTCGCATTTGCCGCTGTGGCTTCTCCCGGATACCTGCAGAGCTTCGCTCCCCAACCCCCTTTAGCTCTTACGCCAGGGCCTCCTTCCAAACCAGGCCTTCCCTGTTCCCTGGCAACTGGTTTTAAAACCACAGCACCCCCAGCCCCTGCAATTTCACTCCCTCCTCAGCTCCTTCACTGTTTTTTTTTTTTTTTTTTTTTTCCCGTAGCCCCTGAATGTGTTTGTGAATCACCTGGGGAACTTGCTACAACACAGATGTGAATTCACTTGATCCAGGGTGGGTCCCCACGTTTCTTTTTCTTTTTTTTTTTTGAGACGGAGTTTCGCTCTTGTTACCCAGGTTGGAGTGCAATGGCACGATCTCGGCTCACCTCAACCTCCGCCTCCTGGGTTCAGGCAATTCTCCTGCTTCAGCCTCCTGAGTAGCTGGGATTACAGGCACGCGCCACCATGCCCAGCTAATTTTTTTGTATTTTTAGTAGAGACGGGGTTTCCCCATGTTGACCAGGATGGTCTCGATCTCTTGACCTCGTGATCCACCCGCCTCGGCCTCCCAAAGTGGTCCCCACATTTCTAACATGTGTCTGTGATATACCTGCTCCCCATCTGCCTGCGGATCTGCGAGGATCCTTGACTTAACATGCAGATAATATAAAATGGTTTATTTTTCATACGTATCTTGTTTTACTGTCTCCCGAACTTGAATGTGAGTTCCACCAGTATAGAGCTCTAGTCTGGTTTGTTTGCTTCTATATCTTCCGCACCTAGAACAGGCCTGGCTGATAGTAGGGACTCTATGTTATTTACAGAAAGAAGTAGTGAATGAAATACAAACCAGGAGAGAAAGCAGAGGTGGGCCGCAACCTAAATCTGAGCTAAGTTTGAGCTAGCTTATTTTATTTTTACTTAGTGTTACTTTTGGCAAGGTTCTACATCCCTAGAGTTTGACAAGGTCAAACAAGGACTTCCGAGTGAAGAGGGCAGCTCAAACCCACCCACCTACTTCTGCTCCCTCCTGAAACTCTATCAACACGACTTCAAGGCTGTGTTTCCCACAGGCATAGAGTAATTGACAAATAGGCTTTACTCCCTAAACTGTGGACCCCTTCCATGCTATTCATTCTATTATTTCGTAGATATTTTTATGTGTCTTAAATATTTCACTGTAAAAAGTCTGGAGAGCGTATATCCATACGCTGGAGCATTCTACTGCCATAAAAAGGAATGAAGAACTGATAGCCTGTTGGAACTGACAGCGTGTTGCAGTGTGGGTGGACCTCACAAACACGGTGTCACGTGGAAGAAGCCAGACACACCGTGTGTGGTCCACGTGCTCGCCCAGGCCTGGAGGCTCCAGGCAGGTGGTAGAGCTGAATCAACATTCTCTGACTCTGCACCCACCTCATGAGGGCACTGAGGGCCCTGACTTTCCAGCTGCACCACTGGCTGTCCTATGGGAGCACAGAAGGCCACTGCTGTCACATTCACTTTGACCTATGGTTCTAGGTTCTGTGTACATAAACATCTATGAAGATGTTTATCCTGTTCTGAGTGTGACTATGACTTTCCCCAACTTAAAAATGTTAAAAAAAATTTTTTTTTTTTTTTTTTTTTTTGCTTTTGCTTAGAACAGGCTGGAGAGAGCTTCTTACGCCACTGTTTGAACCAATAAATATTGCTTGTAAAGTGATTTTTTTTAAAGAGACAGGGTCTTGCTCTGTCACTCAGGCTGGAGTGCAGTGGTGCGATCACAGCTCACTGCAGCCTCTAACTCCTGGGCTCAAGTGATCCTCCTATCTTAGCCTCCACCACACCTGGCTTTTTTTTTTTTTTTTTTTCTTGTAGAGACAGAGTCTTGCTGTGTTGCCCAGGCTGATCTTTAATTCCTGGCCTTAAGCAGTCCTCCTGCATTGGCCTCCTAACGTGTTGGGATTACAGACATGAGTCACCATCCTCAGCCAGGAAAATGAATGCTGAAGGCATTTACAACTGCATACACCTAGCATGTGCAAATATGATGCCACACTGCAGGTGTCATTAGTAAATATATGTTGTTTGTCTACCCCGCCCCTTTTTAAACAATTTTGTCCGATAACTGCTGTGAGCATCCAAAACTACCACTGACTAAGGATGCTTTCAGCCCTCCAATCAGTATTTTGCTTTTTAAATGAGGATGTGGGGAAAGTAGAACAGAGGATAATTAGAGAATGGGAAGGGTCGGGGAAGGGGGGCAGATAGGATGCAGAATTACAGCTAGATGAAAGGGTAAGTTCTAGTGTTCTATAGCACTGTGGGGTGACTATAGTTAACAATAACATATAGTTTCAAGTAGCCAGGAGGAGGATACTGAAAGTTCCCAACACAAAGAAATGAGAGATGTTGGCCGGGCACAGTGGCTCACACCTGTAATCCCAGCACTTTGGGAGGCTGAGATAGGTAGATCACAAGGTCAGGAGTTCAAGACTAGCCTGGCCAAGATGGTGAAACCCTGTTACTACTAAAAATACAAAAATTAGCTGGGCACAGTGGCTGGCAACTATAATCCCAGCTACTTGGAAGGCTGAGGCAGGAAAATCACTTGAGCCTAGGGGGCAGAGGCTGCAGTGAGCTGAGATTGCGCCACTACACTCAGCCTAGGCAACAGAGTGAGATGCCGTCTCAAAACAAAAAAAAAGACAGATGTTTGAGATGATGGATATGTTAATTACCCTAAGATCACCATATATTAAATGTTTCAAAATATCACCACGCATCCCATATGTATCATTATTGTCAATTAAAAAATAAAAAAATAAAATGAAGATGTGAGAATTTTTGGGGCATGGAACTGTTCTGTATCTTGATTGTGGTGGTGATTATGTAATTGTACCTACTTGTCAAAATTTGCTGAACAGCCCACTGAAAACGGTAAGTTTTTATTTATGTAAATTAAATTTTAAAATGTGAGGCCCGGCGCAGTGGCTCATGCCTGTAATCTTAGCACTTTGGGAGGCCAAGGCAGGAGGACTGCCTGAGCTCAGAAGTTTGAGATCAGCCTGGCAAAGATAGTGAGACCTGTTTCTAACACACACACACACACACACGCACACGCACACACACACACAAAAAGTGGAGAAAAATAATAGTTTTCCCATGTGCTATCTGCACGTTACAGTCTGATCCGGTTGTGAGGTTCAGCTCTCTTTGAGAGCCCCCCTAAATAATCCACCCTGTCTCTGCGACAGGATATTTTGTTTGTAAGAAAGAGGAGGAGAGATTTACATTCCAGAGCCTTTCAGAAAGAGCGTATCTGTTGCCTCCTTCCTCTCCGTCTCCTTCCCAGTCCCTCAGGAACCTGACCTGACACTCACCTTCAAATTCCTCTCCCTTGATTATAAAGAACAGTTTAGCTCTCGTGGCAGTGTGTTCTCAAACTCACATACCAGGGGTGGTCGTAATTACAAGTGTTGGGTGTGGTTGCAAACATGGCTTTAAAAATCATGTTACAAGCCGTCTTTGTTGGTTTAGATGGCACTGAAACAGGTCACTGTTTGTTGTTCCTTATGGAGCCATCAGGGCCTTGGAACTGAAAGGTACAGAGGGAGCTTCTGGAGGATTGGTGCATCTCTGTGTCAAAAACGAAACAAAACCCTTCCCCCTCTGGCCCTCCCCTGTATCTGCCACATCTCTTGGTGATATGGGTCAGCTTGGCTGGGCCACGGTGTCAATGTCAACGTTTGGTCACTTTCACGAGGGTGGTTTTGGATGTGATTGTGATTAACATTTAAATTGGTGGACTTTGGGTAAAGCCCCTTGCCCTCCACAGTAGAGGTGGCGTCGTGGGCCTAATTCAGTGAGTTGAAGGCCTCACTGGAATAAAAGAATGAGGTCCCTGGAGCAAGACGGCATCTGCAGCAGTTGGCCTTCGAGATGGAACTGCACCGTCAGCTCTTCCCGGGGTCTCCGACCTGCCAGCCTACCCTGCAGATTTTGGGCTTGCCAACCTCCATAACCACATGAGCCAAGCCCTTATAATAAATTTCTCTATCCACACACATCCTATTGGCTCTGTTTCTTGAGAGGACCCCAATATAGAGCCTTCCCTCTAGTATTTAAATATGCTCAAATCTGTTCCACCTTAAAAAAAGAATCCTTCCTCAAGCCCCTATTCCTTCTGCTTATCATCCCATCTCCCCCTTCCCCTTCGGGGCCACTTGCTGCAGAAAGGGCTGCCATTTCCTGTTGTTTTACCTCTTCACTCTCAGCGCACCCTCTTCTAACTCTCATTTCCAGCAAGCTTCCAAAAGGGCAGCTGTTAAAATGAATGATTTCCACATTGATGAAACCAATCAATGCCAGACAGTCCCTCTTTTCCATTGATTTTGAAACAAGGCTCTTCTCAGGGACTGGTTTTCCTCTTGCTGCCTGGCCTTTTCAACTTCCTTTTAGCTTCTCCTCTGCAAATCTTTCAACGTTGGAGTTCTCTGGGCTTTTCCTAGACCTTCCTTTTTCTCTCTCCCCTTACGTCATGTTATCCATTCTGTGGCTTCACCTACCACTGGCTGCTGATTAAATCCGAAGTCTCTGTCTCAGACGGGTCTCTTTTCTGAGTTCCCTACTCTTGTATCCAACGGGGCATTCAATGCTCCTTCTGCATGGCTGCCTGACACACTGCTCCCACCCTCCTTCTGGACCACCAGATGCTGTCCCTCAAGAAATGCAACTGTAATTCCGAAGCAAGCTAGTTGTGCCCTGACACTTTGGGGTGACATACGTGTCACGAGTGAATCCCATCTTAGTGACTGTACTTCCTACATCAAATCCATCTTCTTTTTCCTCATCTCTACCACAAATTTAGTTCTAAGCCACTGTAAGCTCTTCCTAACTGGCCATCTCATACTTATGCTTCTCCTTCTCAAGTTTTTTCTCTCAAAGAGTGGCTAGGCGTGGTGGCTCATGCCTGTAATCCCAGCACTTTGGGAGGCCAAGTGAGGCAGGCAGATCACCTGAGGTCAGGAGTTTGAGACCAGCATGGCCAAGATGGCAAAACCCCATCTCTACTAAAAATACAAAAATTAGCCGGGCATGGTAGTGCATACCTGTAATCCCAGCTACTTGGGAGGCTGAGGAGGAGAACCATTTGAACCAGGGAGGCAGAGGTGGCAATGAGTCAAGATCACGCCACTGCACTCCAGCCTGGGTGACAGAGCAAGACTGTGTCTCAAATAAAAAAAAAGAAAAGAAAAAAGAGTTGTCTTTTAATAATGCAAATCTAAAATCCCAAGCCTGTTGGTTCCCCTATTTAAAACTCTCTAATGACTTCCCAAAACCCTTTGAATAAAGTCTATAATCGCCAGCGTGACCTCCAAAGCCCTTCCTAATCCATACGCGGTCTCTCCAAGTTCTCCCAGCTCTATGTCATCACTGACTGACTTTCAGGAAGGCTCCCATTTTTTTCGACTTTGAAAGCATTGGCTGTTCCCGATTCTCAGGAAGTTGTTCTCCACCCTTTCCCCTGGCAGCTCTCAGCTTCTCAGCTTTCAGGGCTTGGTTTAAAGCCTACTTCAGCGAAGTCTCCATTTTATAGGTTCCCATAACTCTGTCTCTCCTTAACACTTAACCTAATAATACGTGCAATTATTGATCTGCTTACTTTCCCTGCTAGAATGAAAGTTCCATGTCCACGTTTGGTCCAGTCACAGATGACATTTTTCTTTCCTTTCAGCAACCTAGCATCTGAACTTCTTTCTAGGCTGGAAGAATCAACCACTTTATGAGTCCTGGTGGGGGTGGAGGGCAGGAGGGCAAAGGACCATCCCCAGCTCCACTCACTTCTCCAGCCTCTCTTGCAGGCAGGATACCAGCAACCCCCCAATCAGGCACATCCAGAGAGATGTGGGCTCAAGAACCAGTAACATAGGAGGAAAGGGTTGGGGAACTCACTTCCTTCCCTCAGGCAGAAGGAGGAGGGGTATGCTCCAAGGGCGAGCTCCTGGGGAGAAGCCCTTTGGTGCTGTAGCTGCTGAATGAGGTCCTGGGAGTAAAAGGTGGAAAATGTAGTGCCTGGTGTCTTGGGGTTTCTGTCCTCCAGTGGGCTGGATCTCCAGCCCTCGACGATTCCATTGGCTTGCAATGAAGTTTTTAATAGACCTTAATGTGCATCAGGGTCAGGCTACACCAGAACAGCAGGCTATAAACCACAGCGGAGTCCTGGCATGCAGTAGGTACATAATGAGTATCTACTGGTTAAAAGAATGCAGGGAACATAGGGGTCCTAGGTGCCTTCGTGGACTGAAGAAGATCCCTTATTCCTACACCCATTTTTAAAACTCACATCCATCTTCCATTTAAATGGCAAAAATCACAAATGTGAAACCAAAGAAAACACTATTAGTTGATGTTGGCAATGCCTTGAAGATTGTATTCACTGCATTAATACATGCTTTGTCTTCCTAATAAAAAAGAAAACCACATCCACCAAAGAACAAAAAGACCTGGCAACCAGGGACAGTGTGTTACGTGAAGGCTGGTTTGCGGTGAGGAGAGGCTACAGACACAAGCCCAAAGGCAATCAAAAGCTGCTCTGCAAGAATGCAGAGCAGAGACCTGGCTCCTTTACTGAACATGAATTTTCTCATCTGCGAAACTGAAACTGCTGCTACCGCAAATGGGGATGGTGATGATTAAAGAATGTAAGAGCTCAAAATTCAAGGTTTCTCCCATGGTAAGGGATTCCTGAACATTTCCATATTTCCTTCTTCCCTCCTCTCCTTCTCACTAAAAATACTGAATTTGGCTGGGCGTGGTGGCTCACGCCTGTAATCCCAGCACTTTGGGAGGCCGAGGTGAACGGATCACGAGGTCAAGAGATCGAGACCATCCTGGCCAACATGGTGAAATCCCGTAGCTACTAAAAAATACAAAAATTAGATGCGAGTGGTGGCGGGCGCCTGTAGTCCCAGCTACTCGCGAGGCTGAGGCAAAAGAATTGCTTGAACCCAGGAGGCGGAGACTGCAGTGAGCCAAGATTGCACCACTGCATTCCAGCCTGGCACCTGGCGACAGAGCAAGACTCTGTCTCAAAAACAAAAAACACTGATTTATTAATTCACATGTCGAAGACAGCAATGTTTAAGAAACCAGTGATAGTGACAGTTTTTTCACACAATATATTCTCTCCCTGACTTACAGCCCCCAAAATACAGACTGTCAGAAACATTTATAGCACCCATAAAAAGCACAGATGATATGAAAATTGTTTTAGAAATGGTTGAAATGCATATGAATTTTTCTTTTACAGATTTATTCATAATGCTGAACTTAGGGATGCCCAAATGGATAGTTTAAAGCTCAAAATCTATCTTCACACAAAGATTATCAGAATTGCCAAATACACATAGAACAAAATATGCCATGCCGACAACACTGTCTAGTGTTTGATTCCGTTCTGTTATTTCCCATATCTGCCATTGGAACTGCTGATCAGCGTTTTTTTTTTTTGTTTGTTTGTTTGTTTTTTTTTTTAATTTTTTAGATGGAGTCTCGCTCTGTTGCCCAGGCTGGAGTGCAGTGGCATGATCTCAGCTCACTGCAACGTCTGCCTCCCAGGTTCAAGTGATTCTCTTACCTCAGATTCCTGAGTAGCACAGGCATGCACCACCAAGCCCGGCTGATTTTTGTATTTTTAGTAGAGGCAGGGTTTCGCCATGTCAGCCAGGCTAGTCTCGAACTCTTGACCTCAAGTGACCCACCCGCCTCGGCCTCCCAAAGTTCTGGGATTACAGGCGTGAGCCACTGCACCTGGTCCAGTATTTTTAAGACTACTAATTATTGCAGTAGTTAATGATTTGGTTAGAAGCTCCGATTTTCATGACATAAACTGATAACTAAGGTACTGTTTTAGAAAATACTAAGAAACCTGAGATGCTTGTTCCTGAAAAGTGCTTTAGCTCTGAATTGGCATCCTGCCTCTAATGTATTAATGCTGTGATGGGGTGAATTATTGCACACCACTGAGCTCGGGTTCCTTCATCAGGAGCTATCTGTTATCCATTAGGACTGCTAGTAACTAATAGCCACTTTTGATGCTCAGCACGAAGTTCTTAACAGATGCAGCTTTTCTCAACAGGCAGTGGAAGGAACTTCTCAGGAACACTGATAAAAAGCTCAGGATCTCCACACCTTTCTCTGTAGGCTGAATTTTAGTCTAACCCCTCAGATGTCCAGCTATCTCATTTCAGGTCATTGAAGGCAATCCCAGCCTGTAGACAATGCTATATGGCTAAAATAAATCACCATTCCATGTTTGATGTCACGCCAGCCAGCCCTGTATTATACGACGAGTATATCGCTAGGGACCCAAAATGCTTTGGATTTCAATTTTTTTGGATTTTTTAATATTTGCATTATACTTACTATTTGAGCATCTGAAATCTGAAAATCTGAAATTCAAAATGCTCTGAAATCTATAGCTCACTGCAACCTTGACCTGGGCAGGCAGGCTCAGGTGATCCTCCTGCCTCAGCCTCCTGTACCTGGGATTACAGGCATGTGCCACTGAGACTAGCTAACTTTTTTACCTTTTGTAGAGATGGGGTCTCAACATGTTGCTCAGGCTGGCCTTAAACTCCTGGCCTCAAGCGATCCTCCCACCTTGGCCTCCCTAAATGCTGGGATTACAGTCGTGAGCCAGTGTACATGGCCATTAATTTTCAATAGATATTTTTAGCCTGCCTTATGCGACAAGCCTGGTGCCAATTCTGGGATACAGTGAGCAAGACACAGCACTTACCTAGAGGACCTCGAGATACAAAAGAGCCAGACAAAGACAATTCTCATCCAGGGTGACTGGTGCCACCACGGGGGAAGTGCCACGTGTTCTGAGAGATCATAGGAGAGGCACTTAGCCCAGGTAGGGGAGGCACGTGGGGCAGAAGTCAAAAAAGTTTTCTCAGAGGAAGTGACTGCCAAGCCGATCCCTGAAAAATGAAGGTGGGGGAGGGCTATCCCTGGCAGGGAAAACAGCACTTAGGGGAAACAGGGTTCCAGGAGCATGAGGTCAGGTTGACTCCAATGGAGTGAGAGTCGGGGACAGCCACAGTCAGGTGAGGCTGGAGGTCCACAAGCCTGGCAGCCACTTTGGGAACTTGAACTTGGTCCCCAAGACACTGGGGAACCATTTAAGGATTTCAAGTGACACCGTGATATGATTTGCATTTTGGGACAATGACTGTGGCTGCTGAGAGAAAAGTACAGAGCCACAGAACTCAGCTAGGAAGCTCTGGGAGGGAGGCACCAAGGGTTCTGGGGCCTGAATAAGGTAGTGCACGGTGGGAAAGGTCGGCGATGCTGAGCGGTGTTTTGAAGCTGGAATTCACAGGTCATGGTGACTGACTAGAAGGAGAAGGAAAGGAAAAGGGTAATTGGCAAGTTTCTGGTTTGGACAATTGAAGGCACCTTACACCATTCACAGACACCATAAAAAGATGGGCACCCGGAAGAAAAGAGGAAGCAAGAGGCGGGGGAGTTCTGACGCACAGAGTTTGAAATGCCGGTGAACGTTCGAATGGTCACGTCCAACAGGTAGCTGGCTGGACGCGTGGGTCTGGAGTTCAGGAGAGATCAGAGTTGACTACAGTTGTGGACATCATTCTCAAACACCCGAGGGCCCGGTGAACCTCATCTTGGCTATGTATCAATCACTTTTGGAGCTTTTATTAAAAACCATGTTTCTGGCTGGGCGCAGTGGCCCACGCCTGTAATCCCAGAACTTTGGGAGGCCGAGGCAGGCAGATCACGAGGTCAGGAGATCGAGACTATCCTAACATGGTGAAGCCCCGTCTCTACTACAAATACAAAAAATTAGCCGGCCGTGGTGGCACGTGCCTGTAATCCCTGCTACTTGGGAGGCTGAAGCAGGAGAATTACTCGAACCCAGGAGGCAGAGGTTGCAGCGAGCTGAGATCGAGCCACTGTACTCCAGGCTGGGTGACAGAGCGAGACTAAAAAAACAAAACAAAACAAAAAACTGTTTCTTTCCTTACCAAGTATGTCCATGATTTTTCCTTACTTCTACTAGGAGTGGCAGGAGAGGACAGGACACTGTAAGTGGAGTGGAGGTAAAATTCACTGAGACTGAGTTTCTGTTTTTGCAGAGCATTTCAAAGAATGACGTAAGCCCCAGAGGAGGTGTATCTTTTCCTGAGTGTCAACCAAATAATTTCTGGTAGGATCTGTAGTACCTCTTCTCTCACACCAAGTTTCCAAGCCCATTTCACTGGGGCAAACTTCAAACTGGCATTTCAAAGTCTAAGAACAGTTTAACCATCAATTACTGCTTATTCAAAACCCTTGGACTGTTATTTGAGTTATTTATAGGACTTGCCATTGTCCATTAACTTCTGACGAACTGTTTTCCCAACTGGAGAAATGAGGTCTTTGGCAAGAACTGATTTTCTCTTTATTTGATTTATAAACTGGCTAATTTCATGACCTTAAAGTTTGCATTGCTACCATTCTCGGTCAGAAACAGTAATACATGAAGGACTGGTAATCTTTACGAACTCTTTCCTCCCCCTCTAGCTTTCATGACATTTTACAATTAGTTTATAAATATGGTAATACTCTGAACTTCACACCTCTCAGGAAACAGTGGTACAAGAAATCACTCAAGGGCTGAAATACATAAAAGCAAAAACATCAAGAATGGGGCCCACTGGTTTCCTGAAGATCAAGTTATTTGTGATGTGGAATCTCAGCTCACCTAAACCCAGAATTTAGATTTTTTAAATCTGCATTTTGTTGATAAATGAACCATTATCTTGGTCTTTATCAAGAAACATAAGACTTTTAAAACAAACATACACATTTTTGATCCACTACCAAACCTAAAGTCATATTTATAACATGTACATAGTGTTTATTCCTCATTCATCCTTTTAAGAGAGGATCTCACTGTTGCCCAGGCTGGAGTGGAGTGGCACAATCACAGGTCACTGCAAGCCTCAACCTCCTGGGCTCAAGCAATCCTCCCACCTCAGCCTCCTGAGTACCTAGGATCACAGTCACGTGCCACCATGTCTGACTAATTTTTTGTAGAGACAGGGTTTTGCCATGTTGCCTGGGCTGGTCTTGAACTCCTGAGCTCAAGCAATCCTTCTGCCTTGGCCTTGCCCCAAGTGCTAGGATTACAAACATGAGTCACTGCACCTGGCTCCCGTTTTTTTGAGACAGGATGTCGTTCTGTCACCCAGGCTGGAAGGCACTGGCACAATCCTAACTCGCTGCAGCCTTGACCTCCTGGGCTCAAGCAATCCTTCCTCTATTGGCTTCCATATAGCTGGAACTACAGGTGTGCACTACCACGCCTGGTTAATATTTTTAATTTTTGTAGAGATGGAGTCTTGCTGTATTGCCCAGGTTGGTCTTGAATTCCTGGGCTCAAGCAATCATTCAGATCATTCACCCATTCCTAATCCTGCTTTTTACCCTGAACAGTAATTCACTAATAGCAACTGTAGAATTAAAAGGTCCTTAGAGAACACCTCGTGCAGCCCCTTGGCTTGACACGAGACAGCTGAAGCTCAAAAGCATCACGTTCCCCAGGCTGCGAAGCGACAGAACCCAGTCCGCCCGCCTGGCGCCTCTGGCTGCACTGGGGAATGAAGGTTGGAGCCATCGTAAGGCTTCGAGGATTTCAGCATTAGTTCCCATCTCCTCCCAGATGAGGAGATACTGATGGGAAACAGCTGTCTCCCTCCTGCATCAACCACCAGCCTCCTCCTCAAACAGAGAAAGTGGAGCCACTAGATGGGGGTTTCCTCACTTTCTACTTCTAACTGATCTCTCCTCACTCCTTCTCACATCTTCATTTCCTGTCATCAAGGTCTGGGTTTTGTAAACTCCAAGATTCACTCTTCCATCTGAATGATTAACGTACTTCCCTTCTCTCACTCTGGGAAGGAATACGTCCCACTATTCCATTATTCATCTGCTCCCTCCTATCTCTACTATTTCCCTTTGCTCCCTCTCCTTGGTTTACACATTGACCCCTCTCTATTCCCAACCTAAGCCAACAATCCTATGATCCTGTCTTCTCTTCAGAAATTGCCCCCTTTGTTTTCTTCATCATAAAGTTTATTCGGAAAAACCAACGCTTCTTTATTCTCACTGACCCACACAATCTTATCCAGGATCCCTTTCACTCCTACAGAAAATGCTCTTGTAAAGATCAGCACTGATCCGACTGCCATATTCCAATGCTTCTCGATTCATCTTACGTAACCACGAAATGTGTCAGGATTGGTCACCTCCTCCAACTTTTGGGGGTTCTGTGATACTATCATTCACCCCGAGCTGCTCTTCTGCTCAACCTTCAAATGTGGGCTTCACTGTTATGTGAATGAGTTTCTTCTTTGCCCATGGTCCATTCCTTAAACATCGTATCAATATATAATGCACGGCCGTGATCGTGTTTTACTTCCACTCCAGACCCTTCCCCTGGGTTCTAGTTCTATCTAATAAGTGTGCAATCAGAAGTCCCTCAGACATTTCCTATTCAATGCTCTCAAAGCTGAAATCCCCCCTTTGCTCCTACCACCTCATTTCTTCTCCTGTCCTCTTTTATGTAATGTCAATACATGTATTCAGGTCACACACACACACACACACACACACACACACACACACGAATACACATGCCTTTCTCCTAAGTCACTTTCTGACCAGCTTACTTCCGCTTTCTCATTCCTATCCTGGCCCACCCTTACCAAACCCAGGGTGACAGCCCAGGGCATGACCTAGCTCCTCGCCTAGAGAACTGATTGATCTTCTCTGGTACTCTCTCCTCACCAGATGACCTGTCTAAAACATACATCTTAAATCACCTCCCTGTTTAAAAGAAGTAAACCCCCAAAGGTATCCCGCTGACTACATGATAAAGTGTGACCCCTGGAAGGGCACACACATTTCAGTTAGGTTCGGTCTGCATTTTCAGTCTTCTACGTATCCATCCTGTTTTCCAGGCACGTGGAACGTTCAGTTTCTTCTGGATCCACTTTCACAGGTGTCCCCACTGCCGTTCCCATCAGGGCACACTCCACGTCCCTCCTGCACTTCCTGAGCACTCACCCCGTCAGCACCCTCCTACCACTACCTGGAGGCAATGCTCTGAAGGCTACAGTCCTGAGGCATTCACAATGCTCACAACGAGGTGACCATCCCCACAGGAACATTGTTCACACCCTGAGCACTGTGAGGAACTCCACTGCCAGGGGACCAGATGACTGGAAGGCTGTGTGCAGGCAAGGAGGCCCCATCGCCCGAAACTCCCAGGCAACACGTCTGACAGAAAAATGATATACTGACAGAAGAAGTTTTGTGAGAGCTTTAATGGCACAAAATGTTTATAGCTACAAGTTATACAGGTATTGTAAACTGTATATAACGATACAAAGTGCTAACTAAATAGATGAAGAATGCATAATCACTTTGGCTCAGTTAATTCCAATAGTTTCCACAATGGGTTCATGTAAAAACTCATCCGACTGGCTAAGTTTTCAATTCTCATTTTTTAGAATAGTAAATACTTTTAGTGCAATCACGGGAACTTGTTGCACTTTTCAATCTGCAAGTCTGTGCAGTTTTGCTCTTGATTCTATTTACAAAATAGCTTAAGCCAGTTTTCATCAAACATATGAAAAATGAAGCCTGCCTTCTGTCCCCAAATTGTAAACAGGTGTAAAGCTTTTTAAACATGAATCTCACAATTTCAACTGCTAATTGCTGAATTCTCCTTTCTAATCCATAATGTCTTCATTCAACACAAATCTGGGTAGGAGTAAAGATGTTCATCCTGTGTGTTAGGGCTATAGATACATACTACATGCTCTCATAATAAATGCTACCGTGATGATGTATTCATGTTTTAAGTAATATTCCATAATTTCGCCGATACTTTGAGAAAAAGGGCACACTATGTTTAACGTTGAAAGAAATCATAAATATACCCAGGTTCAATGGCACTACTGACAGAACTGCTACTGAACTTGGGAAGAGCACAACGCACTCGCTGTAAGAAGTCACTGTCGGGCCGGGCGCGGTGGCTCAAGCCTGTAATCCCAGCACTTTGGGAGGCTGAGGCAGGTGAATCACGAGGTCAAGAGATTGAGACCATCCTGGTCAACACGGTGAAACCCCGTCTCTACTAATACAAAAAAATTAGCTGGGCATGGTGGCGCGTGCCTGTAATCCCAGCTACTCGAGAGGCTGAGGCAGGAGAATTGCTTGAACCCAGGAGGCAGAGGTTGCAGTGAGCTGAGATCGCGCCATTGCACTCCAGCCTGGGTAACGAGAGCGAAACTCCGTCTCAAAAAAAAAAAAAAAAGAAGTCACTGTCATGTAAAATACAATTTTACTTTTCCCTCCTGTAATACCAACTGTAATACAAACTGCATACTGTAGCGGTTTAGCTATTCAATTCTCCTAACTTTCTGGCCTTTCCAATTTTATTCAGGCTTTTCAAAAATCAGTGAGCCATCAGATTTACTTTCTTCCCAGAGAAATTCAAATATGAACACTTAAAATAAATAGGTTATAGAAGGCAAATCAAGTGTGACCAGGTTTATGAGTAAGACAGAAACATGGTCTAACAAAAAGATGTCCAAAATTATTTAGACATCAAATGCTAGAAAGAAAAAAGAAAATTACTTGGAAAACTATTTAGGATATATTATCTTTCTTAAAGATAGCCAGCTATGTTCTTGAAAAAAGATAAAAATTTTCTTGTTTTAATCTGTATGTTATTTTCCACTATAACACATCAATTTTACAAACCTTGATGTGAGAGAGAAGAGTTAGATAGTTCCTGCAAACTGGCAAACCTGGCTGTCATAGTGTTTTTATTCAAGTTGACCTGATGCACTTTACAGATTGCTAGTTTTAAAATTAACACTGGTTCTCTAAATAGTCAATAGCAACGTCTCTATCATAAACAGTAATATTTATATATAAAACATGTGGTATCCTTCAGAGTGATGCTGCATGTTCTGAAATCCAAGAACATCTACTCGAGATAACTGGTCATCCTGATGCTTTCTAACAATTTGGTCCTAAAGCTTCACATTTTAGAAACAAACGAACAAGGATATCGTTGAAGGAATCTGTTGCGTGTTCTGAACTTGAAGAGTTCACCATAACTGAAAAGACGGCTACATGAGAAAATGACCAGTGCCTGCGGTCGTAGGAATCACCTTGGGAAGACTGTACAGTAAACATTAACCAGTGAGAGATCAGAAGGAAACAAATGGTGTCTTTTCAGAACGCTGTCAACTGTTCCCACAACCCAAGTCTGCTTTTCCAAGTTGCACAAGTGCTTGGAATAACTCTGAAACAATTCTCTTCAGAGTTTAAAGGCTTCAGAGTATAGGTGATGCTTCCTAAAACAAGAAGCCTGTATTAACATCAAGAATTGGAACTCATTCCAAAGCCTCTTAGAGACAGAAAAAAAATAAAGAAATAAAAAATTTTAAAAAAATTTAAAGAAAGTCACGAAAAATTCACATGCAGCTAATTAATGTAAAAAATACCAAACACACACACAAAAATCTCAAAAAGCAATTTCATATATTTCTAGGCCTGAGACGTTCCTTATCAGAAAGATGCTACACCATAGAAAAGACAGCATTACAACATACTAGTATGAAAAATCTGCTGATGTATTTTAGTTCTTACTCTATTTCATACCTATCATTTATACAGCTTGCCTCCTACAAATTAAAAGGCGCTATTAGGAGGCTTAGACAAAAAAGTGGCTCCAAAGCTGGTTTAAAATAATTTTTTATTGCCCAGGATGTTTTTCTTCTTGTGTCTTGCTTTTTTGTTTGTTTTCTTTTTAATAACTATCAACTCAAGCTTATGGAAGCTTGTCTTTGTCTTGAGGGAAAAAACCAACTAGACAATAAACCTTCTTTGACATCATTTGCTAACCTGATCTCAGTTTAAGAGAGAAATGGTAGTTATGTCGCAAGAGTAAAATTTATACCATGAATGATAACAGGTCTAGTCTGGTGGTACTAATTAGAGATAATAGCATTGTTGACAAAATTATAATCTGCTGGTGGCATTTGCGGAAAAGAAGCCCTTGCAAATTTCTAAACAACAGTAAACTCTGTTAGGAAATTCTAAAATGTCCTACAGGCCAAAAAGGGTATAAGGTTAGTAAAATGCCTCAACAGAGTTTGAATAAAATACTGGATTTTAGAGTTACTGGAATTGGATATGTAAAAACAGGGTGGTAGGTTGGGTCATGCTTACAATGGTCTCAAGTTCAAATAAGCTACTGTGACAATACACCACTTCACAGGTCACACGCATTTCCAGGGGCTTTTCCTTTCCCTCAGTAGGTGCTGGCAGAGGGTGTGCTCAGTCGCTTTCCAATATAGATGCTGAAAGGAAGCAGAGGCATCATGTTTCACCTGTTTCAACAGTTCTGCACCAGCTTGTCCACAGGCTGAACTCTACTTAAAACTCTTCAGTCTTTGTAAAAGGTTCTAAAGGTTTATGGGCACCACTCCCCAAACACCATGTAATCACCACTGACTTTTTTAAACCAATCACCAGCCCAGTCAGACTGGTTTTAGATGATTACTCATTAAATCGGAGATGGACAGCCAAGGGGTAGTGACTAGACAAAGAAAAACTCAAGAGAACAGATCCCTCCACAGAGTAAATAAAGCAGCCCACCTCCTTAGAGATGTTCCTCTTTGGTGGACAGAAGGTTCTACTGACATTTCAGACATAAAACTATACTAATATGTGAAATTATTTTGGTGCTCTATGTAAGACAAAAAAAAAAAAAAAACCTTAAAAGCTGCCAGGGCTTTAAAGACAGCTCTTACTACCAACTCTTAAGGATTAGGGGCCTTACGATACTTTTTCATGCCAAGCTAGTATTTGGCCCCTTCAACAGCAAAACTAGAAAGGAACTTAAGGAAAATATGTAACTAGCTCCACCTCCAGTGCAATTAAAGCAACCAACTTTTTAAACCCTCTTTTTACATTATACTTACAGCAATACAGACAATCTGAAGATGACTGAAAGAGACAGGGCAAGGTACAGAAACCAACCACCTATGGGCAATGAACTGCTGTAGAGGCAGCAATGTATCAAACTCCTACTCCTGCCCCAAATTAACCCCCATGCAAAGGTCACACATTGCCCTTCCGCACAAACCCCTTCTAGGTTGCTGTTTGTGTTTACCGTCTTTGCCCTCACAAAAGCAGATCAAGCACCCTAGAGAGAGGCAAAAAGGGTGTACGGAAAGCTGTAGGTGCATTTCCGAGGTGGTGACTGAGAATCTCTCTCCAATAGAGAGAGATTTTCTCTCCAATTTTCTTCCTTGAAGGGAAGAAAAAGGATGACCCACCTTCTGCATACCTTATACTGAAAATGACCCATTGGGCATGCTTAGAGCATAACATATGTCTTGAAAAAAATTAACAAATCCCAGCACTTTGGGAGGCCAAGGAAGGCAGATCACCTGAGGTTGGGAGTTCGAGACCAGCCTGACCACCATGGAGAAACTCCGTCTCTACTAAAAATACAAAATTAGCCAGGTGTGGTGGCGCATGCCTGTAATCCCAGCTACTCAGGAGGCTGAGGCAGGGGAATCACTTGAACCTGAGAGGTGGAGGTTGTGATGAGCCGAGATCACGCCATTGCACTGCAGCCTGGGCAACAAGAGCGAAACTCCAGCTCAAAAAAAAAAAAAAAAAAAAAAAAATTAACAGTTACTGTTTAACCTCTAAAATGTTTTAGAAGTAATTCCTCAGCTGTTTAAATCAAGGAAAAAAAGCAATTTATTTAAAAGATGTGGCTGAAAAACTTACGAATTACAGGTACATATGAGGTTGATTTTGCAAAATGAAAATACTACAAAATTAAAAGAGGAAAAAAATAGCCCCAATCAACCTACCAGTTTCATTAAAAAACTATTCAATGTAATCATGTATTTTCCCAAATGAAAAAAGTACTTTATCAACCACAAAATTTATATGCTAAAGATTAGTTTACTTCATAAATTACTCAAGATTACATATTAAACAACGGAACACAAAAAGAAAAATCAATCACAGAAGAGTTCACTTAAAAATGTTCACCTAGGGGATTAATATTAACATCATCTTTTTTTTTTCCCCTCAAGACACAGAGTATTGCTCTGTTACATACGCTGGAGTGCAGTGGCATGATCTCGGCTCACTATAACTTCCGCCTCCTGGGTTGAAGCAATTCTCCTGCCTCAACCTCCCAAGTAACTGGGATTACAGGCATGCACCACCATGCTCAGCTAATTTTTGTATTTTTAGTAGAGATGAGGTTTCACCATGTTGGCCAGGCTGGTCTCAAACTCTGACCTCAGGTGATCCACCTGCCTTGGCCTCCCAAAGCACGAGGATTACAGGCGCGAGCCACCGCACCCAGCCAAACATCTTATTTTTAAATAAGCAAAAAAAAACCTACTGTTATTAAAAATGCTTATTTGTAGAACAACTGTATACCCACTTTAATCATTCTTAAGTTCACCTTATTTGCACTAAAACATTGAAAGTAAAGCAATAAAAACTGCTTTCACATACATTTCTTTAATCTGAAAATAAAATATGAGGATAAAATGAACGGAAAAAACTTCAGGAGTTTACCAGTACTTACCCTAGCCCCAAGGCCAAAACATGAGAAAGGAAGAGAGATGGAATGAACACCTTCAGAAATTCTGCGGAGAAGATACCCCCTTTCTTCATGGCTCCACTTTTCCTCATGCTTAGAGACACAGAACGTTTAGGGTGTCTGAAGTGGAACTCCCTGAGAAAGAAATTCAGAGGCAGATGTCACTTGCTGAAAATATCGTGGGGGTTACCAGGCCCACCGCCTATAAGCATGTGCAGATCCGCTGTGTCCACTGACAAGAAATATGTGAGAACTCACTTGGGTGGAATGTTTTCGGGTCTACTGGACCAGTCTGACACCCAGTCTGCACTTTTCTTCAAAGCCTCAACTTCCTTCTCTCCTTCTACAACTTCTTCTTCTGACTGTAAAGAAGAATTCAAACTTAAAAAAAAAAAAAAAAGGAAGCCCAATTCCTCCTAATACAAAGACAAATCTAGACAGAATATATACCAAACTCATAAGGTTGTGCATCAGCAATTTTAGCTAAGAAACATGCTGTTTTTCTAAATAATGATGAAAAATAATCTAAGATCAGAGTCTGTAATATCTTTAGAACAACCTGAGTGAGCTTCGCTGTTGTGATATCTAAGCACAGCATAGGAACTGGAAAAGACTGCATTTTGGGGTATAATGCTAAGTTAGGAAGTATAAAAAATCTCCATAAGAGTTAAATCTGGGCGATACTTACATGGAGTTCCATTGTATTATTCTCTTTTACATGCACTTAAAATTTTCATAATTAGGCCGGGCAGGGTGGTTCATACCTGTAATCCCAGCACTTTGGGAGGCTGAGTTGGGCAGATTACTTGAGGTCAGGAGCTGGAGACCAGCCTGGCCAACATGTTGAAACCCCATCTTTACTAAAAACATACACAAATTAGCTGTGTTTAATCCCAACTACTTGGGAGGCTGAAGCAGAAGAATCACTTGAGCCTTTAGGGTGGAGGTTGCAGTGAGCTGAGATCCAGCCACTACACTCCAGCCTGGGTGACAGACTCCATCTCAAAAAAACAAAATTTCTTAATTTAAAAAAATAAAAGAAAATGTACTTAAAAGGATATGCTAAAAATAAAGTGATAAGAAGTAAAACAAAAATAAGTGAGAGATGTAATGAGGAAACAAACAATAGTATTTATTGAGCATTTAAAGTGACAAATATTATTCTAAGCGTGTTACATACATTAACTTGTTTTATTTTATTTTCTGAAGACAGGGTCTCCTCTGTCACCCAGGCCAGAGTGCAATCGTAGCTTACTGCAACCTCGAACTCCTGGGCTCAATTAATCCTCCCACTCAGCCTCCCAAGTAACTAGGACTACAGGTGTGTGTCACCACCACCAGCTAATTTTTGTATTTTTTAAAGAGACAGTGTTTCACTATGTTGTCCAGCCTGGTCTTGAACTCCTGAGTCTAAGGGATCTTCCCTGCCTTAGGCTCTCAAAATGCTGGGATTACAGGTATGAGACACTGCACCCAGTCACATGCATTAACTTTTACCTTGCAACAACAACCGTACAAAAATAGGAATTATTAAAAATCTCATTTTATAGATGAGGAGACTGAGACATAGATTAAATAATTTGCCTAAGGTTCCACACCCAATACATAGCAGGGCCAGTATTCAAACTCAAAAACACGTGTTGAGAGGCCCTGCTGTTAAGCACGAGGTTTTACTCTCTGGGAGGAAACTGTATTTTTAGGACAAATTGCTATACAAATGTTTTCCAAGGTTTTGAAATTATGTTAGCCAAAAGTTTTTTGGAATAATCTATATTAAGTCAAGTCAGAATTTAACATTTGTCGTATCAAATAAAATGAAAAATGTGATTTTTAAAAATTGCTAATGATAACTTAAAGTTTTAGGCCAAGAACAATTAAAATTTCCAAAAGCTCCCCTTTTAAAAGAACCAAAGGAAAGAAAAAGTCATAAAAATGATACTGTATTATTTAATTCAGGTTTTTTTTTTTTTTTTTTTTTTGAGACAGAGTCTCAGGCTGGAGTGCAGTGGCGTGATCTCGGTTCACTGCAACCTCTGCCTCCTGGGTTCAAGTGATTCTCCTGCCTCAGCTTCCAGAGTAGCTGGGATTACCGGCGTCCACCACCACACCTGGCCAATTTTTATATTTTTAGTAGAAATGGGGTTTCACCATGTTGACCAGGCTGGTCTCAAACTCCTGACCCTCAAGTGATCCACACACCTTGGCTTCCCAAAGTGCTGGGATAACAGATATGAGCCATGGCACCTGGCCATATTCAGCTTTAGGAAATGTCATGCTATGACCCCAAACCCAAGGGTCTCAAAACTAAGAAGCATGTTGACGTTTTATCTTGTTTGACTAGAATTCACTCTTTGACCAGAGGTGTCACTCTTTTCAGTAGGCAGCTAAGAAATGCAGAGTCTGGCATATTCACATGACTCTTTTTTGACAGGTCTAGTTCTCTGTGAAATAGCTACGCTAGGACAGGAGCTTCAGACAGGGCAAAGTAAAACCCCTGTGTGTGTCTGCTGCTCTTGTTTAGTACCATTCTTATCTAGTTCTGCTGAACTTGGCAAATTCCACAGAATGATACAATGTAGCATTTAGGATTAAGCTCTTTCCACTGGCTACTGAGATTACTCAGAATCATGAGTTGGCTCTTTGGAGTAACACTGAAATCATACCAAATCAAAAACAATCGTTACAATTTCCTTGCAGCTCGGTTGGTGGGCACACAGTATCTGACTACACTCAACATACTGCAGGTCGCTTCTGTTTAGTTTCCTGCTTTGGCCTCGCGGGTCTCTCTCTAAAGCTGCTCAAAGATTTAACAAGTTAGTATTTCCTAATTTCTGACAGAATGCAAACACAGTAAGATTTTACGCTCTAGTTTTTTTTTTTAAGAGGATGGAATTTTCTCAGTTGAGTGAAGCACAGTTATCTTTGGACAAGCATTTTAAAAAGAAAACAAAACAAAAAAGAACTCCAGATAAGTTTCTCAACTTATCCGAACACTTTAAGAGTGGTAAGCTTTCCTCATTTACTACTGCTCTGTGTTTCCATTTATTAATCTTAAATTTGCCACTTTCAGGTTTTAAACTGCCTTCCAATTCCTGGAATTCCAGAATACGGTAAAAATGGACTTAATCTAATTATATAAACTTTGTGCTTTTAAAATCAATAATCCTCTCTCTATACCTACATCTATTCAAAGAAGATTCTGGCTGGGCACGGTGGCTCACACCTGTAATCCCAGCACTTTGGGAGGCCAAGGTGTGTGGATCACTTGAGGTCAGGAGCTCGAGACCAGGCTGGCCAACATGGAAAACCCCATCTCTACTAAAAATACAAAAATTAGCCAGGTGTTTTGGTGTACACCTGTAATCCCAGCTACTTGGGCAGTTGGCCAGGAGAACTGCTTGAACCTGGGAGGCAGAGGTTGCAGTGAGCCACGATCATGCCACTGCCCTTCAGCCTGGGTGACAGAGTGAGACTCTGTCTCACAAAAAAACAAAAAACAAAAGAGCAAAATCAAAGAAGATTCTGATCGTTCTAGCCTGTTGTCTCACATGGAGTTCTTTATTTTCTAATCATTTAAATTTTCCTTCTCTGGTCCACCTCAAGGTCACTTTGTCCTCTAAATATGGACAGTTAAACTGTATACCATGATTTAGGCACAGATATATATATCACAGTTTTACGAAAGAGGAAAAGGAGGACATTTTCAGTCTGGATCATTTTTCAATAACACCCAACATTGTGCTGGCATTTTTGGTCCCAGAAACACAATGCAAAGTATCTTCAAGAAGTAATCTATATTGCTTCTCAGAGTTTTGGCTAAGCTAAGATCAAGTGAAGAAACAATTTAGTCTATTTTCTGATACAGAACTGAAACTCTTGAGGATGATCATCCCAAAAGTTTCATGATCTTTTTCCTAAGTGCACACTACCTTAGGCTTCCCATACCATAAGTCAGCAGACATTTTTCAGTTCATTCTCATGGCTTTGTGCACTCTCCTGTAATCAGCTGAATTCATTTACTTACTTTAGTAGAAAGAACAAGGGCCACAGACTCAGACTTGCTTTCAGTCCTGGCTCTAACACTGAATTGCTTTGTGACCTTAGATAAGTCATTAGTATAAAGCCTCACTTTTTCCATTTGTCCATGGGGATAATATCACTGCTTTCACTAGATTGAGAACATTAAAAGAAAGCTGGAAGTAGTAACTCATGCCTTTAATTCCAACACTTTGGGAGGCTGACGTGCGAGGATCATTTGAGGCCAGGAGTTTGAGACTGGCCTGGGCAATATATCAAGACTCTTGTCTATACAAAAAAATTTAAAAATTAACCGGACATGGCAATGTGTGCCTGTTGTCCCAGCTACTAGGGAGGCTGAGGCAGGACTGCTTGAGCCAGGAATCAGAGTCTGCAGTGAGCTATGACTGCACCACTGCACTCCAGCCTGGGTGACAAGACAAGACCCTGAGATCCTGTCTCAAATTAAAAAAAAAAAAAAAAAAAAAAAAGAGAGAGAGAGAGAAACATTTTAAAAAAGAAATCAAGCACCTAGAACATATCTAGTTATTGTTAGTGACTTTGCTTCATCTTGGAAAAGCTTGAAAATGGCATATATTCCTTATAAACACATATAAAAACATTCAATAAGATCAAGCACAATAACAGTCACTTGTTAACTGCCTTTTTAAGTATCCTAACCATAAACTTCTTTCTTCTAATTCATGAAGAAAATCTATTTTCCTAAATCCTAAAGTAATTAATTTTAAAATTACTGTTTCTTCCATTTTAAAAAGGCAATGTAAAAGGCTTTTTGAAAGTTTAAACTATACCTACTGACAGCTCCCTTATTAAGTCTTACTCAACTGTTATAATGTCTCTCATAGGAGTCAGACTGCCTTTGCAAACTCTTCCCTTTGTTGAAAGAGAAGTGACTGATCTAATTGTCAACATAAAGTACCCCCTCTTGATGACAGCCAATGTTCTTTTAGGAATATGTTCCTGTGAAGGGATCAACACTGGCAAACCTACCAAAGGCCAAAAACCTGACATTTTCTTTCCTGAATTTCAAAAATTCTTTGGAATTCTAGGGTAGATGCATTCAGCTCTAGAATTCTGTGTAAATATTCAGCTAAGCCTAATTGTACATCTGCAACTCCAAGAGCCAGGAAAGCATTTACCAAAGTGCTCCATGGGGTTATTAAGTTCTTAAGGGAAACATGTATGCAGAGAGGAGGAAGAAAGTCTAAGGACAGATAAGCTTGGGAAACACTTGGTTTAATTAAACCCATTTCTTTTTTTCTTTTTTTTTTTAGAGACAGAAGGTCTTGCTATGTTGCCCAAAAACTCCCGGGGCTCAAGGGATTCTCCCACCTCCACCTCCCAAGAAGCTGAGACTACAGGCAAGTGCCACCATGCCCAGCTTAAACTATAACAATTTCTTTACTGCAGGAACTGTCAGAGTACTCATGTGACTACTAGGGTGAGAGTGTGGGGAACCTGGGGCTGCATTCCTTTCCATTTTATTTGACTTCAGGACTATCCTATGAAACTTCCCTTTGAACAAACATTCTTGAAAACACATTTTGGAAAATGCTAATCTAAACTTTAAGCTTTCTGTGTAAAAGGTGATATATGGATTGAAGAAATCTTCCTCAGGAAAGACCACAGCAAAGAATTTGATTTCTCTCTTGGATTCCTTGAAACACTTTCTGCCATGGAGACTTTATATCCTTTCTTCTACATCAGCTAGAGCTTACTGCATGTGGCCAAACTGACAGGCAGAAGCCAGCAACTCAAATGCTCCTGTCAGATCATCTTACTGCACAACAGCCTGCTATCGTGAGCTTCTCTGTAAGTATAAAGCTCATCATAAAATAAATTTGTGTGAATCTATACATTTTCAGTAATTTAGAGAAAAGCAAAAACAGAGCAGAGTCAAAGTATGAAGGAATTCTGTGGCCTTCAGAAACAATACTGGGTGGACCTAAGATACACAGAATGTTTCTAGTGCAAAGGGACAAGGACATGGCATAGTGAGAACCCCAAAAAACAAGGTTTTTGTTGCAACTCATTTGAAGATTCATTATTTTTTAAGCAACTTAAATACAGAAGAAAAAGACAATGGTTAGGGTTCTCACTTTTCGGTGATCTTACCTATCGATAAAGTTAAAGGCTGGCTATGAGTATTCTAAATCATTAGCAACAATTATATACTTTGCATATTTTAAGTTTCATCATACAAACATTTGTAAGATTTTAATACTATATCCATCTATGTTCCCAACAATGTGAACTCCTAGTAAACGATATTTATCTTCAAGGAATCCTGCATAATTCAGATAAATTTTATGTCTACCTCTTGAAATGTATCTAAAAAGTCACTGCTTTGGTTTCAGGCGCAAAAAAAAAGTCTTCACACCTAGTTCTAACACAACCTTCACTTTCATTTATTCTGTGGTCTTAAAGCCTCTGTCTCAGTTTTTTTCTATTTATAAACTCAAGAAACTAGCCTGTAGGTCAGGTATGGTGGCTCATGCCTATAATCCCAGCACTTTGGGAGGCCAAGGCTGCTGGATCACAAGGTGAGGAGTTTGAGACCAGCCTGAACAATATGGTGAAATCTCGTCTCTACTAAAAATACAAACATTAGCTGGGCATGGTGGTGCGCACCTGTAGTCCCAGCTACTCAGGCGGCGGAGGCAGGAGAATCGCTTGAACCCAGGAGGTAAAGGCTGCAGTGAGTCGAGATCACGCCCCTGCACTCCAGCCTGGGCGACAGAGCAAGATTCCATCTCAATTAAAAAAACACAAAAAAGAAACTAGCATGGCGTATTGGCATGCTTCATTATGGACAAGAATTTTCCAATTCTTTTAGAGTGACAGGGCCCAAAATCCTTAGTTGTAAAGGAGTGTGGCAAGAACTATATAATCCCAAATAAATTCCAAAATCAGAAATTCAGTAACAACTTCAAACTATTCCTAAAAGTCTTCTTTTTCTTTAATATATTTTAGCGAAACACACTTAGAGAATGTGCATCTTTCTTGTTTACTGTAAATCAGAATCCCCCCTACACACCTGAGAGCTATGGTCCCTGCTGGTGTGCATTTCCACATCAAACATGATCTGCCCATCTTCTTGTGGCGAAGGGCTAGAAGAGAAAACATTTAGCTATTACTTTTAATTCTCATTTTGTCAAGTGACTTAGTCTCTACCAGAAATAAGAAAATTAAAAATTACAGCAGTATGGCTTTGAAAAAGCAAATCAGAAAATTTATCATAACCCCACACAAGAAAATTTTATGTTAACATTAAAGGGCCAAATGAAATTGAGCATTCTTATACCCAGAATGTTCTGCCCTATTTCAGTAGTAATGAATTCCTTTAAAATGATAAATGTGCAAAGGAAATACTACCTACAGACACAAACTGTCACATTTTCTTATATCTACTCTTTGGTCCATTAAAGGTAAAATAATCTTCAAATTTGGGAACTTCAGAGTTACTTTTCTCAAAGTTCTCTTATGAAATAATTCACCACCCGTAGTTTTCACAGTGCATAAGGTAGTTCTCAAAGATGTTTTCAGAGGGTCTTCGAGGTTAGAGTTCCTTTTGTAATACTAGTAGGATGTGTTTGCCTTTTTCATTCTCATTCTCCCATGAGTGTCTAATGGAATTTTCCGAAGGCTACATGATGTGTGATAGTACAACAGAACGCAGAAGCGGATGAGAGCCAGCTGTTTTCTAATAGGCTTGGTATTAAGAGATTTGTAAACGTGTAAAACAATGCCACTATTCTTATTAACTTGGGGGGACTTCAAGAAGATAGTTATTTTCACTAAAAAAACTTACTTATGTTAGAATGTATTATTTTTGAATATGTACTTTCTCAGTTTTAGTTTAATATAGTAAATATCAAAATATATAAACCCACAAATGAGTCCTTTGGGGTCCCTAGTTATTTTTACAAATGTAAAAGTATATAAAGACCAACAACTTTGATAACCACTATTTTACTTATTTCAGAAATATTTGCTCTGAGATATTTGATAGTGAATTACATAAGCTTATATATGAATATAAAATCTTTCTGATTGTACAAAATATATTTTTAGAACTATAAAAATTTACAGATAAGTTTTTAGACAAAAACCACATAATCACAAACTGTACTTGCTATAAGAGACGAACAGAAAGTGCTAAGTTAATTTCCTAGCTTTATCAATGATTCCTTGTGTGACCACTGAAAGTCACTGGATCCCTCCCTACATACACACACCCTCCCCCAAAAATCTAAAATGGAAATAAAAAATATTTGGGGCTTAACTTGCTGAAAGGAATAGATATTAACTATTAAAGTTACCAAGAGTATGTATATATACAATGTTAATTAATGTACAGAGATGCTGGTGAGACTGACTCAGAAATAAGTAAGATCATCAGAAATTTATCAGACAAATTAGGCCTAGGAGTTTTTTAGACTGGTATAATTGACATAGGGGATTCTTAAATGGGGACAAGAAAAGGGAAAAGCTGGTTCTGTATCAAACATCATATATGTTTAGGAAATTTCTGTCTTGAACTAGCACAGGAGTCAACTAGAACTGGGCACTTCTACTGGCCTCAGTTTACTATCTTCGTGATCCTAACACCATTAGCTTCACAGCTACACATCAAGTTAAGGGTCAGCCTTACATAGCCTTAACCAGGTCAAAGCAGGCAGGGTGACAAAGTCAAGAATCCTATGGAAGCATTGTTCTGCTTCTGTATGCTTCTTCATGCTGGCACCAACCTTTTCTCTAAACTGTTTATTCCTCCTAAAATAA
This sequence comes from Aotus nancymaae, assembly GCF_030222135.1. Classification (NCBI taxonomy): domain Eukaryota; kingdom Metazoa; phylum Chordata; class Mammalia; order Primates; family Aotidae; genus Aotus; species Aotus nancymaae. Next base: position 24,738,953 of record NW_026988494.1, on the reverse strand, counting down.
TTTGGAATGCATTAGAGCTTCACCCATGGCACATATTAGAATCAGCTGGGGAGCTTTTAAAATACTGTGATGTCTCTACCCTGCCGTGTCAACCAAAATGAGAAATTCTTGAGATGCAGTCCATGTGCTGGCACTTTTAAAAGCTCCCTGGGTGAATCTAGGATGCCGTCAAGGTGAAAACGCCTGTGACAGGGTGGAACGCAAAGCAGAACACACTGGGTTCCCAGCTAACAACCCCTGCAGCAACACAAATACTTCTATGGAATAATTTTTCCGTTGAGAAGACTCATAAATCAGCTCTAGGACTGATATCCAACAACCCTAAAACATTCCCCCCAACAAGAAACACTTCCCAATGACTTCAAATACAGAGACGCATGGCAATTCAAATGACATGATTTTTGAAGACACTCTTCAATGGTAAAGCGTGTTAGCATCCCAGGAGAGTACTGTTGCACACTCGAGTTCTAGGCATTCTCTGAAAGATGACCACTAATCTAGGGCCTGGAGATACATAAGATGAGGGGTAGGAAAGTGTTCAAAAGCACTTGCCATGCCTCCTTTTCACATGCTTTCGCAACCTAAACACGATCATGGGAGGGTGAAGGCATATTCAATCACATGTATAACTGCACTATAAATGAAAACAGGATGAACAGTCAATGATCAAGGCCCACGCACTGGAATGTAGAGTGAAAGCCTTGCAGACAGGCCTAACAAGCAGAAAACTTCAGAAACCCATCAGCAAGTTCCATAATATAAACATAAATCTTCCTTCGGAAAGAGACTTAATGCTGTAGCTACTGGAATCAAGGGCAAGCTGTTCAGAAGACAGCCATCTGCTGTGTTCTGCTTATAACAAGAGCCATCCCAGGCTCTTAAGAAGCACAGGGACAAGTCAGGGATGACACGGGGGCGGCGGGGGTGCACAGTGTGCCACAGAGCCAACAAACCAGTCCCCCGGCTGCCTTGGCAACATCACTGGATCATAAGCCACTCAGGAAGTTGGAATATAATTTAACTCATTTCTCCTTTTCACTTCTTCTGGTAAGTAATAATATGTGCAATATACACAACTTTTACCAAATACAAAAATGTTAAGAAGAAAAATATCCATACTGCATCCCTAAAGATAATCACTGTTTACATTCCTCAACGTTTTCTTAATCTGCTTCCTGTGCGTTTGCTAAATGGTTAACATCAGTTAACAACTATCCAGAAGGTCATCCGGTGCCCCATAATGCTAACAGCGTAACTGTCACTGAAACAAGAAGTTGTAAATGTCATTGAATATTCAGCCCTTCTGAAAAAAAAGAAAAGCTTACACTAAAAAATAATAACCTGGTTTCATTCCACACATATATCTCACTGTAATCTTACTCTTTCACCATAAGCAGTCTTTAATCCATAGAATTAGCTTCCTCGGGTGAAATACAGAAAAACAGTCTGAAACAAAACATCTCTGAGAAAAGAGAAGGGCCTTCAAAACTACCTTTATAGACCTTGGTTGGCGCTTCCAACTGTGCAAATATTGCTACAATGTGAATCAACCTGCACTTCCTATGAGTCAAACATTTACTTAGTGTCTATTCGTGCCAGCACCATTACTGTGAAGCTAATAAAGATGAAACCCTGCCCTTTGAAGCCTCAAGATCTAGAAGGGAAGACACAGATATACAGAGGTAACTAATTCAAGGCAGTTTGTGATCTGTAAAAGAGGGATTCAAAGGGAAATGGGAGAAAGTCAGATTAATTCTATGAATTAGCATTTATGCCACTGAATTTTAAACTGATAAACTGCTAAAAATAATGTAATCTGATTAAGAAAAGTGACAATCTGGAGAAAAACAGTGGCCACTGGAACACCTGTCAATTAGCTGTCTGATATAAACACAACGTATGTATCTGTGGAATATATATCACACTGCAATATATCAAGAGGCATTTTTGCTAAGTGCAGATTTAAGCAAATAAATTTTTCCTAGAAATATTGAGCCCTGTAACCCACCCATGTCCTGAATTCCACCAAAACATGGATCTCACTTACCTGTCACAGTGAGAACTGCCTCTTGAACTACTCTGTCCCGATTCATGTTGTGCATCCAAAAGAATCTTCTCCATGTCTCCATTGTGAATGGAGGATGAGGAAGGTACGTGTTCTAGCCCCCCATTTTTCCCATTGCCATTATCATTGCCATTGCTGCTATTCATGGGTAGCTCCACCCAGGAACCTGTTGGACAAGTCAGATAAGTTAACCACAGCAGAACTGAAATGTGTCATGTGCAGACAGATGTGAATATGGTGAATCCAGATAAGAATTCTGACTCTCCTCAAACGAAATGCAAAAGTATTCTGAAGAAAATAAAGAGTAATAAAAGTCTAAACATCTATTTAGCTCTGTTTCTGAAATAGCTCATGCCATCATCAGCTGAGAAGAAACTGGAACTCTAAAACATCTTGGAAAATGTGTTTTTCAGCCGATTTTCTCTTTTGTTATAATATAATAACACTTTACTGAAAACTCTGAGGTTGCTTTTCAAAAAAAATAGCTACTTTTTTACTAGACAGGCTACTTACCTTTAACATTTCAGCTGGTGTATATATACACACACAGAGACAGTCTACCTAAGCTACTCAGCTTTATCTGATTCGTAAATGAAACAATAAGTATTACCAATTAGCAATTTCATAAAAGGTCATCTAAGTAAGTTAGCAACTATATCCTCCTTACTGCAAACAACGGAGAAACTCCTAGACAGGGAACTTAAATCCAGTAGCAAAAATTTCAATTTGTGCACAAATCAGGAGCATAAAATTAATGCAGCTGGTTAACGAAACCAGGTGATAATGCTAAAAATTAAGAAAAAAACTTTAGCTCTATCTCACTGATTCATTTCCTTTATATCTATGCTTTCTAGTCTTTCTCCTTTTTTACACACTAAACATACCTTGTGAACTTGTCTTTTTCTCTTCTCTCCCACGAGTTCCTACTTTCTAGAGTTTTCATTAAGCCCTGTTGATTTGGGGGCAGAAACAACTGCACATTAGCTACAGGCAAACACGAATGTTTTCTTGGGCAAAAAGTTGAAGGGGTGGAGCCACAGAAAAAGGGGATGTGGCACTGGTAATTCTGCATAGGTCTTGAAAATATTGGCCCAATAAGTCTGCTAAAAGTATTAAGGTGTTTTAATTTTAATAAGAGTTGAGGCCAGGTACAGTGGCTCATACAGGTAATCCCAGCACTCTGGGAGGCTAAGGCACCAGGATTACTTGAGTGCGGGAGTTTTATACCAGCCTTCGCAACATGGCAAGACCTGTCTCTACAAAAGAACAGTAAGAAAATAAGTAAAAGAATTGAAATAATTGTTAACAGTAGCCAATAAACTAACTTCACATCAAAAAGAGATAGTGGTATATTTTGTTAATAATTTCCTTTTTTTTTTTGAGACGGAGTCTGGCTCTGTAGCCCAGGCTGGAGTGCAGTGGTGTGATCTCAGCTCACTGCAATCTCTGCCTCCCGAGTCTTCGTTCAAGCAATTCTCCTGACCTCAGCCTCCCAAGTAGCTAGGATTACAGGCATGCACCATGACGTCCAGCTCATTTTTGTTTTTTTAGTAGAGATGGGCTTTCACCATGTTGACCAGGCTGATCTTGAACTCCTGACCTCGTGATCTGCTCACCTTGGCCTCCCAAAGTACTGGGATTACAGGCGTGAGCCACTGCGCCCAGCCTCCATTTCTTATGATAAATTTTGTTTTAGAAAATGTAACCGCCGGGTGCGGTGGCTCACGAGGTCAAGAGATCGAGACCATCCTGGTCAACATGGTGAAACCCAGTCTTTTTTTTTTTTTTTTTTTTTTTTTTTTTTTTTTTTTGAGACGGAGTCTCGCTCTTGTTACCCAGGCTGGAGTGCAATGGCGCGATCTCGGCTCACCGCAACCTCCGCCTCCTGGGTTCAGGCAATTCTCCTGCCTCAGCCTCCTGAGTAGCTGGGATTACAGGCACGCGCCACCGTGCCCAGCTAATTTTTTTGTATTAATAGAGACGGGGTTTCACAATGTTGACCAGGATGGTCTCGATCTCTCGACCTCGTGATCCACCCGCCTCGGCCTCCCAAAGTGCTGGGATTACAGGCTTGAGCCACCGCGCCCGGCCGAAACCCAGTCTTTACTAAAAATACAAAAAATTAGCTGGGCATGGTGGCGCATGCCTGTAATCCCAGCTACTCAGGAGGCTGAGGCAGGAGAATTGCCAGAACCCAGGAGGCGGAGGTTGCGGTAAGCCGAGATCGCGCCATTGCACTCCAGCGTGGGTAACAAGAGCGAAACTCCGTCTCAAAAAAAGGAAAAAAAAAAAAAAAAAGAAAATGTAACAAAGCAGCTTGGTGGGGCCATCCCTCTAAACTCCCAGCTGAAGCATTAGAGAGAGTTCCAGGGATAAACAAGGAGTACTGTCAGTAAGAAGCAGCAATCATCAAAACTGGCTCAAACTCTAAAAGTCACTCTAAATGTGGCAATGGCTACACCAGATCCAGAGTGAACTCAACATCACCCTCATAAGAAGGAAAGCTCCCAGGCAGACCTGGCTGGGAATCGGAACCCATCGCTTCCTGTCTACCTGTGCGACCTCAGCTTTAGCCTCCTCATTTGTAAAACAGAGATACACAGGGTTGCTGTGAGGATTTAGTAGTATCAAGTGCTGGTAAATGGCTGATACTCAGTTATACAGCAGAATTTACATTTATAAATACTTAGAACCCTTTGCTTTCCATCTGAGGCAGCGTCAGCGGCTACCAACATCCCATAATCACCACCAATTCCTTAGGACTCTGCTGCCAAATGACACAGTTCTACAACATCTCCGTGGCCTCATTCTATACACACATAAAATGGACACAGACTACAGAGAACTCAAAATGGATTAGCAATTAAAACTAGCAAAGCTAAGAGAGATCTAACACTGAAGATAATTGAACTCACTCGAGTGCCTCTGGAGTGTTTAAGAAATATGCCAAAAGCATCCCTAAATTTAGAGCTCTGCAAAATATTTCAACTGGAGGGAAAGGGGGTGGGGGAGAGACTATGTATATGAAAAACATTTTTCTGACTCCTACTGCTTCTAGGATTTTCAAACTTATTTTTAAACCAATGGGAGCAGTTCTTCTTGTGTAGAAGCCCAATGCACACAATAAAACAAACCAAAACCCAGAGCTGCTCTGACAGAAGCAGAGCTAAGGAACCAGGAGTTCCAGATGGGTCTCTGTGGAAGCCAGTCTTCCCTAAAATACAATAAATACTCATTTGAAGTAGATGATCAAAGAGAAAAAAGGGTGTAACAAAAAATATCAGGTTTTCCGGTCCTTACTTCTGTTTTTCTTTTTCTTTTTCTTTTTTTTTTTTTTTGAGACAGTCTCGCATTGTCACCCAGGCTGGAAGTACAGTGGCACAATCACAGCTCAACACAGCCTGACTCCTGGGCCCAAGCATGCCTCCTACCTCAGCCTCCCAAGAAGCTGCGACTATAGGGCATATGCAACCATGCTCCGCTAATTTATTTATTTATTTTTTTGGTAGAGATGGGGTCTTCCTACATTGGCCAGGTCGGTCTCAAACTCCTGGACTTCAGCAATCCTCCCACCTCAGCCTTCCAAAGTGCTGGGGTTACAGGTATGGTTTTTACTTTTATGAAGGACTTTCAAATCAATGTCTGGATTCTATTTTCTTCATTAAAAATGCATAAACAATCATAATCTAAAATACACTTTAGAAACCTGAACAAAGAGACATACCTAGAAAAGCTTAGTAAAAGTGATCTCTGCTATGGCCTCCACACCCTGTGGCATAACTGAGAGCATTTCTACTTAAGGCAGACAATTTGTACCTGCCATATACTGGTCTACTGTGGTCAGGGGCAGAGACTGAAGCCAGGCTCCCACTCTCAGTCACAGCTGTCACCCTTGCATAGGGTTCTTATAGCCTCAGTTTTCCCATCTATAAAACAGATAACTATATCTACCTCAAAGACTTTGTTAGGAGGATTAAATGAATAAAGCACGCAGAACAATAAGAAAGCTCCCTAAGAAAGTTTTAGCAACTATAATTATATTCTGTATCATATAAAAACCATTCCTTACTGCAAAAATGTGTTCTTAGAAAATGTAAACAGTACATAAAATTTACAATCACCATTTCTCCTGACCTCCCATTCCTACACCCAAAGGAGTCACTTTTGAGTTTCACATGGAGATTTTCAGAGTTTTTTTTTTTCCAATGAAATACAGGTCTGTTTTCGCTTTTATTTTTATAAAGAAATGAAACTGTACCATACACACATACTTACATAATCTGTAAGTCGTTTTTCAGATGTCTTCCCTATCAATACACACTGACATTAATTCTTCTGAACAACTGCACTGCATCTCAGCTTTTATAAGGATATACCGTACTTTCACCATTATCTAAATGGCGATGGTTAACCACTACTCAGATGCTTGTTTCTAATACTTTGTTATTACAGACAGCGCTTCAGTGAACATTCTGGAGAATAATTTGACAATAGGTATTAAGAGCCTTAAAAGGGTAACTTCCTTTAACTCAGTAATTTTCTTTCAAAAATATCATCTACGGAAATACATAGTGCTGCAGAGAAAGTTATGTGCATAGGCATTAATTAAGAGGCTACATATTAGTCTTTCGAGTAACACACAAAAGAGCAAATCTGTCTTCCTCAACAGATGAACAACACGTCTTTTTCCCATCACCTGATTCGTTCCTGATTTACACACTCAGAATTTCTTAGTGTTCTAACTCTATCAACCCTCACGAAGTCCAGTTTTACTTGGAAAGGAAGCAATGCTGGATAAGAGGTTTGTGCTGTCCAAGCAACACAAAGTAGAAAACCAGAGAGTGAATTCTCCTCCTAACAATCAAGCTTGAAAACTAAAAGCTGGAAGCTTCTCTATGGCTTACACTTTACAAACTAAGAGCTGCTCCTTATGCCAATTTGTACAAAATATGCAATGACATGAGATACTTCTGGTTTGGGTTTTTGGGAATGACTAAGAGACTCAGAGAAACCTCTGTAAATGCTTCTCCATTCTCTAATGTAACAGATCGTGAAGGGTGGTTTAATAATTGTGATTACATTCATTAATGTATGTTGCATTATCTTTACAGTTTTATAATCACTAGTTCAATCCTCTTGCAATAAGGGGAAGAGAGAAGCGTTGGGACACGGGGAGGAGAAAATGAAGAGTATTTCTCCTCAATTTCCCCCCTAACTTTTCAAGGCCCACATGGAACTCTTTTCATATTTCGTTATATTTACATTCTTTCCTCAAAGCCTCTCATTCATTATTGAAAGGAATCCAGACCAGGCCAACATGATGCTGAAATCCAGACCAGGCCAACAAGAGTCACTGACATTCTTCTAAAAAAAAAAAAAAAAAAAAAAAAGTTGGTCTTTTTGTAGAAGTATTTACACACAAGTTACACAGGTATTCAAAACATTATTATGAGGCAGTGACACTTCATGAAGGCCTTAAGAGCACTCTTGATAACAGGAAAGCAAGCACATCATGGTTGAAGATTTATTTAAAAAAAGAAAAAAAGAGTTTGTGACCAGCCTGGGCAACAAAGCAAAACTCAATCTCTACAAAAAATAAGTTAGCCAGTGACCAGCCTGGCCAACAAAGTGAAACTCCATCTCTATAAGAAATAAAATAATTAGCTGGGTGTGGGGGTGTGCACCTGTACTCCTAGCTACTTGGGAGGCAGAGGCAAAAGGATCACCTGAGCCCAGGTGGTGGAAGCTGCAATCAGCTATGACTGCATCACTGCACTCCAGCCTGGGTGACAGAGCAAGACTCTATCTCAAAAATAAAAACAAATAAAAACAAGGAAAGAAAAAAAGGCTATACATCTCAACAAGAATTATATTACTACTTTGATTTTCCTTACTCATTGAATCTTATTCAAATATTCTTAAGGAAGTTAATAGTTAAGAATTCTTCTTCTTTTTTTTTTAAACAGTTAAGAATTCTTAATAAAACAAACTGGACAACATCCTTTTGACTTGGCAAGAGTTTGGGTATCTGCCCTATAATTTGTAATGAAAATGAAGTCTCTTCATAGCGGTAAACTTAAAAAAAAATTCACAGAAATACTTCACTATTCAAATATTTCAATAATTTGCTATTGAAACTCTGCTTTGACCCCTGAACCAAAGATAAAATCCCAAACCCAAGATAATCTGTACATTTCATCTCCTGTTTTTCAGTTGTGCAACTTTACCCAACAAAGTACTTCAACTTATCATCAATTTGGACAGTACTAGATGCCTAAGCTGTTTTGCCCAGTACCCAAAAACCACTTCAAGGAATCAATGAGGCTTCTTGCTTTGTTCAGTCCAGTGTTGTGTAATGAGCTAAAAAAACGAACAGAGTAAGAGGCAAGAGGGGAGTAATTAAATATGGCATTATCTAAAAGCTTTTCAGGAAGCTCACCCTATCCCACATAAAATACTATTTAGCAGATTTCCCAAAGTAACATTTTGATATCCCATGCAGCCTGAGTGTAATTCCACTTCTGTAAGAGCGGATGTCAACCAAGCAGGAACAAATTGGCCAAAGACATCAAACTCGTCATAGGTCTGTAAGACACCAAGACAAACAATGACATATGGCTCAGCCCTTTTTTTTTTTTTCTTTTTTCATTCAGACGGAGTCTTGCTCTGTTACCAGAGCTGGAGTGCAGTGGCACAATCTCGGCTCACTGCAACCTCTGTCTCCCGGGTTCAAACGATTCTCCTGCCTCAGCCTCCGAGTAGTGGGAATTACAGGCGCCCGCCACTATGCCAGGCTAATTTTTGTATTTTCAGTAGAGAGGCGGTTGGTCGCTCACCTTGTTGGCAGGCTGGTCTCGAACTCCTGACCTCAAGTGAATCACCCAACTCCACCTACAAAAGTGCTGGGATGGCAGGTGTGAGCCATCGCGCCCTGCCTGGCTTAGCCCTTTGTGTTGTTGTTAAAGGGGTCAAAGGAAGATGAAAATCCCTTTGCGTTCAGTGAAATCATGTACACCTACCAAGTATCTTCACGCATAAGAAAATTGCACAATTAAACAGAATACTACCAAGAGACAGAAAGGTGGGTCACCTTTGTGCATCAGGTAGAATAACACATTGACAAAATAAGACACATACACCAGCAGGACCACTGAAAAGAGGCCGCGCACGAGTTGGCTCACACCTGTAATCCCAGCACTTCAGGAAGACCAGGCGGGCGGATCACGCGAGGTCAGGAGTTTGAGACCAGCCTGGCCAAAATGGCGAAATTTCATCTCTACTAAAAATACAAAAATTAGCCGAGTGGGTGGTGGGCACCTGTAGTCCCAGCTACTCGCGAGGCTAAGGCAGGAGAATCCCTGAATCCAGGAGGCGGAGGTTGCAGTGAGCTGAGAAAACGCAGCTACACTCCAGCTTAGGTGACAGAGCCAGACTCCACCTCAAAAAAAAAAAAAAAAAAAAAAAAAAAAAAAAAAGAAAAGGCACTGGACAGGCTGAATGTCAGAACCTCAGCTTTGCTCCCAGCTGGTTGTGAACTTGGACAAGGCCCCTCAATCAAGACCTGTTTCTCTACTGGTAAACAACAGAAGGCAGCTAGCTAGCTCTGAAGTTTCTTCACATTCTAAAATCCAAGAGAGTATGCCAAACACGGGCAAGTAACTTAAAATTGCATATGAATATGTGATACAAGTAACGTTTAAAGACGCATACATTCATCCTAATTTGCTGCGGGAAATAATATAACCATCTTACATTCTGGAATACAGGACACTTAAAGGTCTTGAGAGTTAACCCATCAAAACCTGGAGCAGCAGCATCCATCTTAAAACATCCAAATTCCGTCCCTACCTGGTGAGGGCTGCAACTGTCTCCCCTGGAATAATAATCTTCAGGCCACATTGGAAGTACCTCCCTGTTACGAAAGATACTGCACGACCTTTAAGCATCCAAGTGGTTTTGAAAAGACACAGTCTGGCCACATGCTCACTGCCCTCACTACTTCTTTCCCAAGAGATGAATTACAGAAAGGTTAGGCAAGAACCCTTCCAAGCTCCTGGCTCTCACAACGCCTGAGAAAAATCTGAGGACCACATGTCTGAGCAGCGGAATGTTAAGAAATGCCCCTGGCCTGCTGACTTTCAACTGCCTGACTGCGTTTTTAATTCCGTTTCTTTAAATGCATGCATGGCCCCAGACTCCCTGACGTGTGCAGTCCTGGGTGGTTCAGAAGGCTGCTCTCAGGTTTACTGGGCACACAACTCCATCGCTTAAAAAAAAAATTACTTGGGTAACTTCGAGAAATCTAAAAAAAAAAAAAAGGAAAAAGGAAAAGCAAGGCACAGCCTCTCACCCCACACGTGACTGAAGCCACCCCTAGACCAGTAAATGAATTTTCCTGACGAACATGTGGCAACAAAAGAATGCTCGCTGGGGGCTCCCGCGACCGCCAGACGCTGCCCGCTCGCCGGCCCAGCACACCTGATCCTTGACACGTCCCTCGGCCGCTGCCCGCCCCACCCCGCTCCTGCGCGTCCATCCCCCGGCGTCCCAGCCGCACGTCCCATCCCGGCCCACGTCCCCTCCGCGGCCTGCTCCTCCCACCCGGCCTCCCCGCCCCCCAGGCCCGCCCCCGCCCCTCCCCACCCGGCTCCGCTGATGGGGACCCCCCACACCGGGGAGATCCGCGCGACCCCCGCCGATCCCGGACCGCGAACCCAAAAGGCCCCGGGCCCAAGATCCCAGAGGGCACTGGAGAGGCCCGGAGGAAGGCAGACGCCCCTCCTCCTGACAGGTGACGGGAGCTGTCAGTCACCCGGACATCCTAGGCCTGGGCCAATGGGCTGCCTTCTCCTCCCGCCTCCCGCGCCGCGCCGGTGGCGGCGGCTGGGGCGGCTCCTCCTCCCCCATCCCCTTCACCGAGCCCTCGGCCCCACACTCACTGTTGAGGCCGGCCGGCGGGGGCAGAGACTGGTCACTTTCCTCGCAGTTGTTGTTGTTGTTGTGCAGGGGCGGCGGCGGCTCGACTAGGTGGGACATTGTCAGGCGGCTGGCAGGGCTGCGGCAGCCGCAGGACTGTCTCCAGCTCTCAGGCAGCAACACAACAAGCCGAGTCCCCCGCCCCCTTTTCTGCGCCTGCGCCGTCCCTCCCCTCCCCTCCCCTCGACGTCAGGGCCCGCCCAGGCCACGTGATGACAACACAACAAGAGACCGGGCGGGGGCAAGGGCGTTCCCCTGCGGGCCCCGGAAGTGGAGACGCGCGACTTAGGCTGACGCGCGCGCCAGGAACGAACTCTTGCGTGTGACTTGGAATGACCGGATGGGATGAGTGATGCGGATGGCACTGGGAGAGAGGATGAGGAGAAGCGGAATGAGGAAGTGCGCTTATGTGTTAGCGCCCGAGCCTCCTCTCACACGGGCTCTACACTGCTTCACCCACCTCTGCGCATGCATCTGTTTTCTACCTCTTAGGACTCACTTCTGCAATAGGTGTCTTGGGGACACAAAGGAAGCCCCAAACCTAGGTGCCTCCACGAGTAAACTCAAAATAAAGCCGCTGAAACATCAACACTCCAGGAAACAAGGCAAGGCCACCCCCAAATTTAATTGTTACAGAATTTTAAAAATGTCAATTACAAACACAGCATCATTGAAAAAAAGAGAGAGTGAAAGAAAAGAAAGAAAAAAAAACTCAGGAAAACAGAAGAGAGAAAGAAAAGAAAGAAAAAAGAGAAAAAAAATCAGGAAAACAGAGAAGAAAGTAATCACCCAAATCCCGTCCCCTAATCGATTTCTGGGACATGACGTGGGAAGCCTTTTATCCTGTATGTGGGTAACATTAAATAAAGTATTTTCCAAAACATACCTTGTACTTCACATCTCCAGTTTCCGTGGCCTGATTTATGAGCGATTTACGTTTCGTGTTTGTCCAGTCTCCTTGGCCTGGTTTATGAGTGGTATGTTTCTCTCAGTCTGTAACTTGTCTTTTAATATATTTTTTTCACTCTGTAGAAGCTTAAGGTTTTCATGTAATCAGATTTATCATTCTTACATGGCTTGGGGAGACCTTAACACCAAGATTATTAATCTATAATTCCCCTATAACTTTTTCTAATTCTCTTAGAGGCTTAAATTTATTTAGAGCTCTAATCCATCTGAAATTTATTCTTCATATGCTGTAAATTATTTAACTTCAATTATTCCCAGTTTTGTAGCCCACTGACCCAATAATACTAATTTTAAGCCATCCTGTCTACCCTGATTTGAAATTGCACCTTTGTCACTCTCTGAACGCTCACAAAAAATGTGAATCTGTTTCAGGGCTATCTACAACACCTCTGTTAGCTAAGAAACTTTGTCTTCATTTGTCTTTTTCAGATGTTAATGGCTACGCTTCAGATAAACTTAAAAATGGACTTGTCCAAGATTGACCATATGTTGGTAATTATTGAAGCTAGGTAGTACATTAAAGTATTCCTCTAGTTTTTTAAATATATTTGAAAAATTCCATGCTAAAACGTTTTTTTAAAAAGGATTGATTTGTCAAATCCCTTTGCAAATTCTTTTAAGATTTTGGTCAGAAATGATCGATTAATAGATTAATTGAGGGATTATTGACATATTTATAGAATTGTTTTCCTAGTCAGTACTACGAGATCCCACTTTGTTCTATTTTCGTTTTAGGAACTCCTTTTAAAAGGTTTTAAACATTCAAAAAAGTTGTTATTAATCATATGCTATTTTATTTTATTTGACTTTATTGAGACAAGGTCTCACTCTGTCACCCAGGCTGGAGTGCAGTGGTGCAATCACGGCTTACTGGAGCCTCAGCCTTCCAGGCTCAAGTGATCATCCCACCTCAGCTTCCCCAGTAGGTGGAACTACAGGTGCCTGCCATCATGTCCAGCTATTTTTTGTATTTTTTGTAGAGATGTAGTCTCCTTGTGTTGCTCAGGCAAGTTCCAAACTCCTGGGCTTATGGATCCCCCTGCTTCAGCCTCCCAAAGTGCTGGGATTACAGGCATGAGTCAACTCACCCAGGTTACTATATTCATTTTATTGAAAATAATTAGAAAGTTTCCTTTTCTCTGGTCTTACATAGATGACATTGAAATTACTTTCTTTAAGGAAATGTAATTCCGTACAGAAGCACTGGGGCCTGGTGCTTTTAGGAAAGCTGTCTGTTTCTATAGGCTGTTACCTTTATTTCTTATTTTATATTGTTCATCCTCTATTTTTTTCTTGAATATATTACCTAATCGTTTATCTATTTTATTGACTCTTAAATTCCAGTTTCCTAATTGTATTATCCCTAATTCTAATTTTTTAACAGCTCCATTGGAATATATTCCACATACTATACAATTCATCCACTTAAAGTTCACAATTCAATGTTTTTTACATATTCACAGAGTTGTGTAACCATCATAGTCTAACTTTGGAACACCTTTGTCACCCCCTCGCCATGAAAGGCTGTACTCATTGGCAGTCACCCTCATCCTTTCCTAACTTCTTAGATCTGATGTTTATTTTATTATTAATTTGAGTATTTAAGAATTTTTCCCTGGTCAGATTTGGTTTTTGTACTATTTTCAGTTTGGGAGTATTTTTTTTTAGGTGTTCTTTGGGGATTATTCTGTATTTGAAAAGAAGGTATACTTTGTGTTCACAAAATCAGATTTGATATATCTGTTGGAACACCTAATGTCATTTAAGTTTTCATACAGTTGATTATTTTCACCCCTTTATATGTCTTGGGTTTCAAGAGGTAAATTTGTATCTCCTACTCCTAGTATGTTTCTTTCTTCTTGTATCTTCATTCCTTATAGTTGATGCAGATGTTCATAACTATCCCTGTTTATCACTGTAACATGGTCATAATTTTGTCCTCAGTTCAATCTCAATATTAAGATAACTGGGTTTTTACTGTTATTATTGTTGCTTAGTTGTGTTCACCTGAGATTTTAATTTTTGTTCAGTTAGTTACGTTTATATATATTTATATAATTCTCCTAATCCTTTTCCTTAGTCAGTTTAATGCCCAGCAAAGAACGGTAATTAAATTAGTATAATTCCCCTTCTTCCACCTTTACCTATACTACCCATTTTCTAGTTCATCTTTTTTTTCTCCTCACTGTCACCCACGCTGGAGTGCAGTGGCAGGATCCCATCTCACTGCAACCTCCACCTCCCTGCTTCAAGCGATTCTCATGCCTCAGCCTCCTGAGTAGCTGGTATTACAGATTGGTACTACCACGCCCAGCTTTTCTGTATTTTTAGTAATAAAGATGGGGTTCTCACCATGTTGGCCAGGGTGGTCTTGAACTCCTGACCTCAAGTGATCCACCTGCTTTTTTTAAGACAGGGTTTCGACATGTTTGTCAGGCTGGTCTCAAACTCCTGACTTTGTGATCCACCTGCCTCGGCCTCCCAAAGTGCTGGGATTACAGGTGTGAGCCACCACGCCCAGCCCCACTTTTCTCATTTTAAATATAGTTTACTTCTATTACTTGATTGTAGCAATAGCTACTGGATATAAATACTATTTATTATTATGATTAATTTTGATAAGAAGGTAATAAACTTGAGTAATAAAAAATTTACTTTTTGTTATTTTATTATCTATTTGAGACAGTTTCGTTCTGTCACCCAGGCTGGAGTGCACTGGTGTTCGAGACCAGCCTGGGTGACATGGTGAAACCCCATCTCTACAAAAAATACAAAAGGGTGTGGTGGTGCATGCCTGTAGTACCAGCTACCCGGTAGGCTGAGGTGGTAGGATCACCTGAGCTTGGGGTTAAGGTGGCAGTGAACTCTGATCACACCACTGCACTCCAGCCTGGGTGATGAGTAAGACTGTCTCAAAAAAAAAAGAAAAGAAAAGAAAAGAAAAAAACGATGATGTGGGGTCTGCAAGATGATTTACTATTATCTTGAGCATTGACTCCATAATACCATACCCATTATGAGTAGTTTTGCCTGGTTTGGTCTTAATTTTAAAGCAAAAGAGGAGGTACAAACTCAAAATGGTTACCAGATCCCAACATTTTGGGAAGTGGACTCGGGAGGATCACTTGAGCCCAGGAGTTCAGGCTCAGCCTGGGCAACATCTACAAAAACTTTAAAAAAGTTAGCTGGGTGTGGTGGCAGGAGCCTGTAGTCCCAGCTACTTGGGAGGCTGAGATGAGAGGAGACTGATTGGGCCCAAGAGGTTAAGGCTGCAGTGAGCCATGATGAGGCCACTTCATTGCAGACCGGGTGACAGAGTTTAAGACCCTGTCTCAAATAATAATCATTATTTTATATTTTAACTCACAGGGTCCCTAGTGTGGCACTCCAGCATATCCTAGCCATTTTGCTGTTACTTGACAACTACACTACCTGCTCAGTCAATCTTTGTAGGGAAACGTTGGGCAGCAAAAGTTTGATACAGATTTAGGGTAAGAAATTAACGTTTTCAAAGATACTCTAAGAAAGCAAAATGGTTTTTGATGAACTCTAATTATGATGCTTCATTCTGTTAACCCTGCTGGGCAACTTAGTGAATACAGCAGGAATACATTTCATTTCTGAAAAGGGACAAACATTCTCCTTATAGTGACTCAGTGATGTGACCTTTGATAGAATGATATTTAAAAATTTATCACTAGTGAATTCTACCAAACACTGAAGGAAGAAGTTACACCAATTTTGTCCACATTCTTCAATAATACAGGAAAGGAAAATTCATTTTATGAGATCAGCATTGGACAATCACATTAAAATATATAAAAAAATTATAGATCAGTATCCTTCATGAACATGGATGCAACCTACTCAACAAGATACTTGCAAAATACAAAAATTAGCTGGCCATAACCAAATGCCCACTGTGATGTCATGACTTGTACTACTTATATTGTGTTACTTTATTGTAGTACAATGTAATGACATCACAGTGGGCATTTGTGTCCCCCCTCCACTAGGTTCTCAAATATTTACTCAAGGGTCATAGAACAGTGGTTTGGAGCACACAATGTGCTGTATTTGGGCCCTGATTTTGTTTTTAATAATGAAGCCCTTCCTGTACAGACTCCCGTTTGTACATTCTCAAAAATACCTCACCATTGCTGTTCAAGACTTAACGATCGCCCCCTAGTGGTTTCTTAAAATATATTTCTTAAGATAAATTATTTGTAGAGATGGGGTCGTGCTTTGTCGCCCAGGCTGGTCTCAAGTGATCCCCCTACCTCAGCCTCCTAAAGTGCTGGGATTACAGGCATGAGCCGCCGTTCCCCACCATTGCCCCCTAGTGGGAAAGTCCTCAAAGAACGTGTTGCTATTCAGATTACAAAGGAGCTTGAGTAGAACATTTGAAAAAAACACAAATAGTAGCTTTTCCCCTTATGGCAGTTTGTTTGCCAAATTCCTTTTAGAGGAAATTAAGCGTTGTAGTGCCTTCTCTTTGATAAGCACTGAGCTAGAGAGAGACTTAACTTCAAGCCTGTAAAGTGGTGTTTCTTAATTCTAATACAGAGGTAAGAGGTTACAGTCTAATACCACTGTGCCTAAAATGTTGAGACAAACCCGATTACAAAAATATCTCTGCCATCTTGAGAACACCTCAAGATTCCATAGACTCACTAAGCATTTGATTAATATTAAAAGAGTTGTAATGTTCTGATCTCATGCATCATTACAAAAAGGAGGGTCATTTTCCAAGGCTTTTTTTGGAGGGGAAGAGGTGCATAAAGCCCCCTTTTTAACCACGGTAAGACATACACACAGAGCTTAAACTATCACCATTTGAACAGATAAATAAGATACTAAAATAGAGGTGCTTTCAAATGCACAAGTAAACTGACTTGATTCTTGACTACCCAGCATATGCCTATCTTTCCCATCTTTTGCAGGGCATTGGTTTTGTTCTTCTGGAAATACACAATACTATCTCCATTTGAATTTATGTGTAGTAGAAAAAAGATAAAAATTCTTTATCAGTATGCATAATTTTCACATGTGCACAATTTCCTAATAAACACCTTACTTAAAAAAGTCACACACTGAACCTGCTTTCCTCTCTCTAGCTTAATAACTCACTTAAGGTTTAAAAAATTCTCTTCATTTTGAAACGTAAAAATTGCGTAGAAGCATTGTTTTTTAAATTCCAGGAGACAGAGGGCTGCACACAAGCTTACCATCCAGCAGTTAATGATTAAACATGTATTTAGACAGATTTATAAAATAATTCTTCTTACTGCCCAGCCACTAACTAGAGATAAAAAGTGGTTAATAGAATGAAAGTCCATTCCTACCACAATCTTTTCTAAAAGGTTAAGAGAAGGGATGGAATATGTGCATGTGTATTAATGGCAAGAGAATAGGAAATACAAGCAACTTGACAAGACTAAGTTTATTCTAAGTATAATTTTTATTAATAAAAAGATTAACCATGGCCATGTAAAATGAGTGGCTGGGCTTATAGTTTGCTACACCAATGAAATTAAAAAATTAATACTTGAGAATGTTAACAATAATTTATAATAGCATTCCTTGATAGAGGCATTTTAATTTTAGCAATAATTTCTCTTAAATATATAAACTAATCCTTAGTGTCATGGAGGAGAATCACCATAGCTACTGATCAATCAAAAAAGAATTTCTGAGAGCTGTTTGGTGGTGTTATCTCAAGACATACAACCAAGTTGTAGGAAAATCTCCCAAAAAAGATCTGGAAAGCTGTCCAGTCAGAACACAAAAAGAGTATCACTGTTTGACACTTCTGACAGGGGAATATCCCACTTGCAAGTCAAGTGTGAAGAATAAATAACACAAATTAAGAATGTACCCAAGATCCCCAAATAAATTAGTAAAAGTGCCATTAAGAATTATCAGACATAGAATCAATGTGTTCAAATACAAATTCAAATTTGTTAAGTCCAAAAGATACAGTAATTTTATTACATAAAATTTCTTCTGTGTGCTAAAAATGTTAACTTACAAGACATAATATTTGTAGTAGTGTAGAGGGAATCACGATCGACTCATTTAATTCTTTTTCATTATTGAAGAATAGAACAATAGGTAGTGGACATAGAAGCACTCAGAGTCCTCTGAAATTCAAGGTTGTTATATTATGTTCAACCAAAATAAGACTACCATTCTCTAGTAATATAAATGCCTGTTCAATTCACCTTTCAAAAATAAAGTCCATTTCTTCTCCATTAAAGCTTCTGCAAGACTGACAAAGGTACATTCTACCTATTAAAAATAGGAGCACTCTTCATCTTTGGATAAGGTATCACCACTTAGGGAAAATGTACTCATACACAGATGACCAGATTTTTATTTGAGGCAGCTGTTGGGAGTTCATTAAGCACTTTTTGAATGCTGTACCTTTAAAAATTTGTCTTTAATATAGCTTTGGAAAACCAAAAATAGAAGAAAAATATCTATGGTAAAGTATATTTCATTCTGATAGCAGTAAAATACAAAAAAAAAAAGTATTTAGTGCAGTGTCACCTGATGTTAGTTTTCTGCTCTATCAATGACAAAAAGACTTTTAACTTGTTAAAAATGTTTTATAAGTCTTTGATTTAGTATTTAGTAAGGCAAAAATGAAATTAAGCACTGTAGAAAGTATTTAGAAATTAAGTTCTACAAATTTGGTTCCCATTTACAACAATTTCATTAACAGATACTGAGTTAAGTAGAGATAAAACGTATCCAATACCGTCATGACAACGGTAAAAAGAAAAAACTCTAGTATCATTTATAGATTGTGAAATCCTTAATAAAACCAATATATATTCAAAATATGTTCATACATAACCAATACCTCTCCTTCTGCATGTAAAAGAACACTTGTTAAAAATAATTAACAAAAATACCAATAAAACAATGAAAACCCATTTTGTTTCACTGTGCCTACAGGTATGACACAAAATATTGGCTTTAAGAGGTAGGTTAAAAAGAAAAAGAAAACCAGATTCTCCATTCTTTGTCACTTTTATTCAGTAGTAGGTTTTTTTTTCCTTATTTTCAGTGCCAGACATGGCGAGGAGTGATTACAGCCAACTGTTATTAAAACATTTGTTCGCAACATATACCCCCTTTATACCACTGACCCCAAACTGACTCATTTTGTGTGCTTTCATTCTTTCTTTTTTTAATATACCACCACCAAGACCGGGTGGAGGGGCAAGGGAAAGAGAGATGAAGGGAGGAGTCCAGGAGGCCAGAAGAGGAGGAATGCTACAAGCCACAGTAAGAATGAGCTGTATTTAATTTAAAAAAAGGGGGAAGGGGTGTACCCCACAAATGATACAGTAATGAGGATACACAATTAAATCCCATAGCATGACTGAAGGCTTTCACTGTGTTTGACGTCATCACAATGGAAGGCATAAAAAGTGGAGTAAATCAATGTTGATACAGTCCAATCTAGTCCATTAGGCAAGATGGTGCAAGAAGTCATTTAAATTAAAAGTGCCCTACCCTTACCTAAATGGCTAGCAGACATGGAGAACACCAGTGATGAATCCACAGAGCTTTCTCCATGTAGCTATAACAATGTGTTGTCGAATGGCACACTGTCAAACACTGGAAAGGGGTGCCACAATGGACCTCTCTCTTATAGGAACGAATGCTAGATTCAACTATCTCAACTAAGCAGGAAGTGGGTTCTTCTGCTAGGAATGCCAACCCTAATTCACTTTGTCTTGAAATATATACAGATTGTTTGTAGTAGCTACAGCAATGATATTTTCCTTGGGGTGCCAGGCTGTGTGAAGGATTTTCTTATTGAAGTCTAAGCTGTCAACACTTATTTCATCTTTCTTTCGCTTGCCGCTTGCACAGACTTTGCGGGGTTTCAGAACCGTGCGAGGCTTATTGTTTTCCCGCGATGCTTCTAGGGTTATGTCTCGCTTTGTGTTTCTGTCAAACATTCTGAAGAAATTATTGTAAGATCCAGTCATGACAACACTGTGAAAGTAGATAGAACACTCAGTCAAACAAGCAGAACAAGAGTTTGTTTTTGTTTTTGGTTTTTTTTGGAGACGGAGTCTTGCTCTGTTGCCCAGTCTGGAGTGCAATCGCACAATCTTGGCTCACTGCAACCTCCACCTCCTGGGTTCAAGCAATTCTCCTGCCTCAGCCTCTCGAGTAGCTGGGACTATAGAAGCGTGCCACCATGCCTAATTAATTTTTGTATTTTTAGTAGAGACAGGGTTTCACTATGTTGGCCAGGATGGTCTTGATCTCTTGACCCCATGATCCACCTGCCTCAGCCTCCCAAAGTGCTGGCATTACAGGTGTGAGCCACCATGGCTGGCCTCATTTTACTTTTACCACTAAAAATATTTTAAGCAAATATTTGTAGAAGTATCAGTTTAAAGGGGTGGCAAAGTTTTTAAACTGCCCAAGACACTTCCTTATCAGTCCTACTTGCCACCCATTACTGCTCAACATTTATTAAGTATCCTTGCAAACAAAACTTCGTTAAGTCTGAAGCTCTAAATAATTTGGAAAGGGTCTGCTGCTACCACTGCTTATCACACGGTTCAAATTATTACTGTAAACAAGGATTACCAGATACTGGAAAACTGTTCAAAGTACAGATGATTATCTATTTAGTCATGTCAATTCCTAAAGGACACTTGACAACAATTTTAATCAACCCCTGAAGACAATAAAACAATTTCTTTGAAAACGGTTTATGTAATTTAGATTGACATCCCCGTATCATTTGAGTTTGTGAAGTTTTAATGGATTAGGACACCTACTCTGTGGCTATCTGAAACTTTAAAAAGGTATCAATTAGGCCCGTATTTCTGTGGCATTCTTGCCAAAAATGTATAGCTCGAATCTAATCACAAGGAAACATTCTATAAAATAACCAGCCTATGTTCTTCAAAATGCTGAGGTCATGAAAGATAAGGAGACTGAAGAACTCTTTCAGAATAAGGGAGACTAATAAGAGATGACAACCAAACTCTGGATTGGATACTGAGCCACACTGACTCTTCTGGACCATAAAGGACACAGTTACAGTAACTTGTGAGTTTCAATCGGTCTGTGGATTACATGGCAGTACTGCATCGCTGTGAATGCTGCTTTGGATGCTACACTGTCACTATGTGGGAAAGGGTTTTTGTCAGGAAATACTCATTCAAGAATTCAGGGTAATGAGCATCATGTCTGGCACACAAGTGTGTGTGTGAGCATGTGTGCATGCACCTGTGGACAAACATAGCTATAAATAAAGGGAGAATAAACCATGTGATACAGCAAACAGCAACAGGGGAACTTGGGTAAAGGCCAAATGAAGAGTTCTTTGTTATTCTAACAAATTTTTTCTAAGTCTGAAATAATTAAAAAAATTTTTTAATATTAAGGAAAATAAATAATTTCCTTCTGATGACAGAACATACAATCGCTAATTATCTGCTTCAACAATACAAGGAAGACCTAGTGGTAGCAGTGCGCCACACCCTAGTTCAGGAGCTCTCTTCACATTTCTTAATCTTTTTTCCCTTCTTCCCTTTCCTTCTTTCTTCTTGATGCCTCAGGTTTAGTAGTGCACTCAAAGGCAATGTTTGCTACCAACAGAGCTCTAGTTTTACTAGTCCTCATGTCAAAATCAGGTAATTTCAAAAGCCAGATGAAAGAAAACATTCTGTAAGTTATCTTCTGTGACACATAACAGAATGAAACCTGAATCATATTAAGCTCTGTGATAAAACTGTTGTTTAAATACAGTATCTCTAATTATTTTAAATCTACGTTTAATTCCAAAATCATGTTTTCTTTTACTACTTTCTGTTCTACTGGAACAGAGTGGCAAACAGACAACTAAAAGACTCAAAGTAAGACTTACTTTATCTTTAAAAAATGGTTTACTAAAGAGGAATCACACTATGGCAAAACTAGAAATGATAAAAAGCAAAGATAACTACTCCTAATATTTTAACCATATATATTATGGTTAACATAATACATACATAACATACACATGAATTACCACTTGTATGGGATGTTAATGTAGCATTTGGAAACCTTGGTGCCTCTAACAATCCAAATGAATTATCTGCCACCTGAATGCTTCTAAAACAGTTTAATGGTGGAATAACCACCAAACTGAAGCTTCACCATTTTAATGGTTAGCATGTCAGAAATGTGATCTGGTTCATAAAAGAAATAAATTTCTAGACATTTAAATAATTTAGATTATCTAGAATTTGTGTACTTTTATATTTACTAGCAAAATACAATCCTTAATTATTGCCTGCCAGTACTGCTGTGCTGTATCTAAGATTACTAAATTTATTTCAAGGAATTTCTAGGGACAAATGAGGTTAGGACTTAGAATGAAATAGTTAAGTTTCTTTTCTCTAATAAAATTCATATCTGAATGAGCGGTTTGACTTAAAATCAATTACCTGTCAGATCCATTCCAACAACATTCAAATTTGTCAAATATGCAGTCATTTTCATACAGTGAACAGAGTTTACTTCTGAGGTATTCATGCACCTACGGAAAAAATACAAATATACCACAGTGAAATTAGGAAAATTATTTAACAAGTCCGTATCTTTAAAAAGAAAAAAAAAAGCATATACAGACACATACACACACCTTTTAAACCTATTAATCTCAATCTTCTTAGTAACAATAAAGGCATTTTGTCCTTTTACAAACACACAAGCCCTTCAGGGAGGCACATTTATTTACTACTGGTATGACGAGGGAAAACTCCATTCTGGGTGTGACATGCATATCCTTTATAAGCCTGAATAAAACATTCAGGTGAAAAAACACTTCAAAATGGCACAGTTAAGAGGCTGATAAAAGAACATTACAGCAATATCTGAATATCACTATTGTTGGCTTTCAGTCCATTAACTACTGATAGCAACACTGAAACTGTACCTATTTCTTTCTTACTATTTTTTTTTTGAGTCAGAGTCTTACTCTGTTGCCAGGCTAGAGTATAGTAGCGTGATCTTGGCTCACTGCAACCTCCATCTCCCAAATTTAAGCGATTTCCCTGCCTCAGCCTCCTGAGTAGCTGGGACTACAGGTGCACGCCACCATGCCCCGACTATTTTTTTTTTATTTTAGTAGAGACGATTGTTTCACCATGCTGGTCAGGATGGCCTCAATCTCCTGACCTTGTTGATCCGCCTGCGACAGCCTCCCAAAGTGCTGGGATTACAGGTATAAGCCACTGCACCCAGCTACCTATTTCTTTATTAAATACCATTTTCTGGACATAAATTTAACTGAAGCTTGTCTTTTCAATTATAAATGCACATGTATGCAGAGCATACCCATGCCTTGGTTTGATGATAAATTATATGGTTATCCTGGGCATATCTATTTATCCTAGTTTTATATATATATATATACACACACACACACACACACACATATATATATATGGTTATTACAAATTTGATAGTATCATATATTACTTATAAATAAATCTCATATTTAAAAAGTAGTCTGAGGAATATGACATATTTCAACATTAATTACAAAGAAAAGTTCCAACGTATTTGTTGTAACTCAAAGGAAAAAATAAGTGTCTATTTCACCATCTTTTTAAGGAGCTACTTAAGGAGAAATGACAGAAATGAGTAGGTGCCTTCTAAATGTTAGAATTCTCTATTCTATATGAAACAATCTAAACTTATTTTCAGTGTCCATTTTAACTTTAAATATAGTGGAATGATTCAGGCCATGTCTGTGACATTAAGTGAAAATCTGTTATACAGAGGAATAACAACTCACGTGGGGTTAGGACCAAAAGGGAGCATGTAACACACACACACACACACACACACACACACACACAAAACCGATAAAAAATACCCTTCAATCACACAAAACTCAACAAGATGCTGGTACAAATTCAATAAAAGTAGTTGTATCTATATATGATACGTTTGCCTGTAATGTGACTACTTTTAATCACTATGATTATAGGTAGAAAAGTAGCAAATCAGGTAAAATTAGGTAGATCATCATAATTCAGCAACATTTTAGGATGCATGTTACAGGGTTTCTCACTATACATCAGTATGAAGCTGAGGTTCAAATCAATTATTCTCAATGGGAATGAAATGGTGGTGAGGGTAACTGGAAGATGACATATCAATCCTGGCAGTTACACAAATAGAAGTCTTTTCTCAGTATCCAAGAACCCCAGGTATGCCCAAATCTGCAGTTAGCCCTTCACAGATGAAGTTTTGGCCCTCTATATATTTCAGGGGTTTGCATCCCTCAAATACTGTATTTTCAAATGTTCATTAGTTGAAAAAAAAAACTCTGTGTATGAGTGAACCCGTGCAGTTCAAATAAATCTGTTGCTCAATAGTTAACTATACTTTGAAAGCAAAGCAGTATATTGTCTTTTTGGCTTTTGTTTCAGTGCGGTATTTATTCTGAAATTTCACATATCAAATAGAATCTTGGTTCATGTTTGTCAGAGGATTTAAAAGTCTGAGAAACGTACTTCGAAGTTTACTGAGAATATACAACATGACTAAAGTATAAGTATAAATTAAAGTGACTTCAACACTGCAGTCTAGGACCTAGCACAGGTTTGTGCTGGCCCTCACCCTGTTCCAGGCTGTGTACTTCTTCATTCTCTTCTGTGTTTGATGTAGTGGACATGGATCAATAGTAGTGGCTGTCTGATAAGAGAATCAAGAACTGACATCCAACATCAGATAGACAACTCCTAAAGCCATCTGCTAAGGCTTTCAAGCCCTTCTCCTTTAGCAGAAGACAACAGTTATCTGCCAAAAGGTAGAACACCAGTCCATTTGACTTGGCACACCAATTTTAATCTCTAGTTCAACTACTCCCACAACCTGAGTAGGTGTACCTCTACTAGGACTGGCCACTTTCCCCAATCCCCTTCCTGCCCAGAACTTAATGAAGGGTGCTCTTCCTTTCTCACTTTAAATGTACATAGTGGCAGGGAAAAAAAATAATACTGAACCAAATGGGTAGCAAAATCACACTTTACCTGCAAAACTCAAGAGACGACACAACCTAGGTAAGTATATATACATTTAACATAAGGAAAAGCAACATACTCATAGATCTCTGAGGGAAAAGGCCTAATAGTGAACAAACACCATACAGGGATTAAAACCTAGTTAACAAAATCCTTCTCTATACAAAGTAAACAGGGTGTATGCTCATTGAAAGAAAAAACTGCAAATACCTGGTATGTTTCCACAGGCCTGTTTTCCATATTTAAGTCCCAAATTTTGACTGACAAATAGTCTCTAGTCATCATATATCGACCACTATGGCTGAATTTTACATCCGAAATAGAGGAGATGATTTCGGAAAAAAATGACCTGTTACTGGGATCTTCAGGTTCTTCAAACACTAAAAACAAAACAAAACAACACAAAAAGGGCAAAGTGTACAATATTCCGGCTTGGACAAAGTATTTCCTAAACAACCATTCACAAACTCCCTAAAAGTGAGATAAAATGCCAGGCTAATAAAGAACTGGAAAACATCTCTCTGGCTAGAATTCTCCTGAAAGCTTCTTTGGATAACTGAATACCGAAGTTGAAGATGCACAAGTATGCCGTATACTTCCAGACTCGTTTGACTAATTTAGAACCAGACTCACCTGGGACTTCTGACTTCAGTGCACCAGGTTTATTGGTATATTCCTGCAATACACCTCACTGCCTGCCTGTATCACCATGAGAAACACATCATCCTCACCCATCCAAATTCACACCAGGATTTTATTTTCTAGTAGCCAGGTAAAATTATTTTGGTAACAGGCATGTATCAATTTTCATGAGTTAATATTCAACAAGACAAGAATATTGTATCCTGAAGTTTTTAAACCAAAGTTTTTATTTATTTATTTACTTTTAAGCCAAGGAGACCTCTTCTCAGAAGAAATCTTCCTAGGAAGCTCAAAATAGGGAGGGAGGAATGAGGGAGGATGGGAAAAATAAAGGAGCAGCTCTACTTGAATACAAGGTTAGAGAGCCCAACCACAAGTTCCCAAAGAACAACATTCCACAAGAAATACATTTCTTGGCAATCAATAGACATGCCCTCCAAGAGAGCTTAACTACATGCTTCCAGGGAATAATCTGTAATGCCTCATGAGAAGGGAGGCAGATTACCAAGGGTACAGGTGGTTCTGGACACACAGGTTTAAGACTTGTAAACCTCTGTTATTACACTTATCATGTGTGAGGCTCATTTCAGACAAACAGAATATGTAATCATTTTAAGGAAAGACAAACTTGGATTTTAATCATTTAAAAAAAGAGAAACTTACATTTAGAATGTCTATCACAAAGGGCAGATGCCCTCATGTCACAGAGCCGAATAGTTCCTTTACTGCTGCTGTATACAAATGTGTTACAGCTGTTTGGATGGAATTCCGCTGCTGTAATCACCTCTGTTAGCTCTTCCATATTGGCAGGCTTGATATCCACAATGTCTAGATAGCATTTTATTAAGGAATTTCCACTTAGAAAAAAAGGGCAAATTTAATTCTACATCCCTTAAACCTAAAATCCACTCACAGACCTAAGCACAAGTATTAATTCTGAATTGCATTCCACTCTTTTTATAAGTATAAATCCCAAAGGGATTAAAACTTTTTTTTTTTTTTTTTTTGAGACAGAGTCTTGCTCTGTAACCCAGGCTGGAGTGCAGTCGCGTAGGTTTGACTCACTGCAACCTTTGCCTCCTGCATTCAAGGAATTCTCCCATCTTAGCCTCCCAAGTAGCTGGGACTACAAGCACATGCCACCACGCCTGGCTAATTTTTTGTATTTTAGTAGAGATGGGGTTTCACCATGTTGCCCAGGGTGGTCCTGAACTCCTGAGCTCAGGGAATCTGCCCGCCTCCACCTCCCAAAGTGCTAGGATTACAGGCGTGAGCCACCACACCAGGCTGGGATTAAAACATTTAGTGCTAAAAACTACCTAAATGAACAATCTCAGAATAAAACAGGCAAGTTTTAAATCATTGTAGCAGGGGTTCCCAACCCTTGGGCTACAGACTGGTACTGGTCTGGGGTCTGTTGGAAACTGGGCCGCACAGCAGGTGAGCAGTGGCCAAGCAAGCATTACTGCCTGAGCTCAGCCTCCTGTCAGATCAGCAGCGGCATTAGAGTCTCCTAGGAGATGAACCCCATTGTGAACTGCACATACAATGGATCTAGGTTGTGTGTTCCTTATGAAAATCTAATGCCTGTTGACCTGGGGTGGAAGTTTCTTCCTGAAACCATTCCCTGACCACCCCATTCCATGGAAAAATTGTTTTCCATGAGACCAGTCCCTAGTGCCAGTAAGGTTGGGGACCGCTGATTTTAGAATACAGAAGTCTGTCCAAGCAGGGCACAAGTCTCAAGAGCCATGAAGAAAAGATTGGTGATACATTTATCTTCATAAACAGTAAACAGTAAGAGAATTCCAAAACAAAACCCTCAAGATAGTGAAAAAGGAAAACTGCAGCACGAACAATAGAGTTAATTTACTTAACACAAAATGCTTTAAAAAAACAAATATATGGCCGGGCGAGGTGGCTCATGCCTGTAATCAGGGCACTTTGGGTGGCCAAGGTGGGCGGATCATGAGGTCTGGAGTTCAAGACCAGCCTGGCCAACATGGTAAAAAACGCTGTGTCTACTAAAAATACAAAAAAATTAGCCAGGCATGGTGGCAAGTACCTGTAGTCCCAGCAATTCGGGAGGCTGAGGCAGAAGAATTGCCTGAACCCAGGAGATGGAGGTTGCAGTGAGTCAAGATTGCACCACTGGACTTCCAGCCTGGGCGACAGAGTAAGTCTCCATCTCAAAAAAAAATAATAATAATAAATAAATAAATAAATAAATAAATAAATAATCCAGTGGGAAAAAAATAGAAAAGAACAAATAGAAATATAAATGTCTGATAAACATAAAAAGATGCTGATGTCTATGATGAGTACAGAAATGCAAATAAAAACAACAAAAGAGAACTCTGTCACTAAGAAGACTGGGAAAGGTATAAGGAAACAGACTCATCCACTGTTGGCAGAGTATGAATTATGTAAAGCTCTGTTAACTTTTCAAATAGTATCTATTTGTACAATATAGTATATTAACAGCAGTAATAGCTGCTGACATTTGCCAAGAATTTAAAAAAAAACATAAATACATTAATATACATCTCTATATGCATATATTATATGCGTGTGTACAGACACTTATGTTTATCACACATCTGTATATGCACAGAACTTGAGGAGTATAATATAAACAATAAAAATGAGGTTTGGAGAAATTTTTTCAATAGAATATTTTTATTGACCCTATCATGCATCATGACTTGCGTGAATTTCTTTTTCTGTTCTTAATGAGACTGTAATAAAAAATTCAAATAACAATACTCCATAATTTGATTAGAAGAAAAAAAATTTTTTGTTTTTTTAGAGACAGGGTGTTGCTCTGTCACCCAGGCTAGCGTGCAGAAGCATGATCATAGCTCACTGTAACCTTAAGTGATCTTTCTACCTCAGTCTCCCAAACCACTGGGATTACAGGCATGACCTACCATGCATAGCCCTCACAAATTTGATTTTCTAAAACAAAAAACTAAATTATAAAAAAATTCCCATTTCCACAGACACAACAGACAAATTCCTTAAAATTCCATGAATCCAATTTTTAAATCAATACATTATGCCCTTTATGTTTAGCAAATAACTTTCTCCAGTATTCCATTACTCATGTTCAAAGAAAAAATAAGGTGCTATACATACAAAGAGACTACAAAATCAATTCATGAAGGAGAGATGAAATAAATCCAATATGAGCACAACATGCCTTCTTCACCAAACACCAAAGAGGAAAACCAAATGGATACTAAAACTCCTGTCTGTAATTTCCAGATGCCAAAGATTAATCCGCAAATCATCTGCAGATAAATATGTTTCATAATCACTATTAATAGAAATTGAGTTGATGTGATATGTATGAGCATTGGCAAATATTCTTCGTGGACTGGCCTCAACCATTAGATCCATAGGCCTAAAGACTGGCACCTGTCAATAAGACACATGAAAAACAGAAATTACAAAAGGCTCAGTTTCAAATAGCAATTACGAATCAGAAAACTTCATTTTAGTTTTTGAGAACATAAAATAGAACAGTATTACATAGATTTAATTTCAAAAAGCAACTGATGTTGATCCTTTCAAGTGTTGAAATGGGAAGAAGAAAAATGAACAATGTGGGTAATATATCTTCTTTTACTGGTAGCAATACTATTATAATTTGAAGTTCTTAGTTCAAATTTCACTTGAAAGACCTGCCAAGCTAATATATGTTTATGGTTTAAAATAAAGAAACTAAAAAGAAAATTAACCTATAACATCCAATTCTTGGTATTTTTTTAGCTACAGCTAGATTTTATCTGTACCTACTTTTTTGATTTCCAAACAAAACTTATCTTGAAACTTGACCTTGTAATAGCTAACATTACAAACCTGAGACTGAGTCTGATGGCGTGAAACACTGTCTTGTGTTTTAGTCCTGCATCTGTCCCTGGCCAAAGTAAAACCTCTATGTAGGTCAGTTTGTATGTTTAAATGAGTCATTCAATGTTCTACCTGATTACAGAATTACTGGGAAAGGGGAGACAGACTGTAATTATTCCTATTCAAGCTCTGCTCAGGGTTTGGGTTATATAATATGAACACAAACACTATTTGCGACATTTTTTTTCTTATGTACTTACTCGTAGTGTAGTAACTGTAGTAGGATCTCTATACCTTCCATCTTCCTCTTTCAAGTTATACCCTTCTGGTCTTTTGTCCCTTTCACTGATTTTCCATAATTTTATTGTTTTATCTGGGAAGAAAATAAAGTCCTTAAAATAAAAGGGTAATACTGAAGAAGAAAAATATTTTAAGGCATTTAAAATATGCTATTTCACATTTTTACCTAAAGTAATTCCATTAAAAAAACCCTCTAATCTGACTTACTAAAAAATTTCCTATTATCAGCTGAACAAAACCATACACACATAGAAATAAAGAACAAAGATCACAAATTTCTACATTAATAGCACTCATAAAATTCCATGTGATAGTCAAATTAAGTCACAGCCAGGTCTCTGTCCCTATCCCTTAAAAGTAATTAAAGCTAGAGGAGAAAAACTTCATATGCATGTGTGGTGTACGCAAACACATATGTCTACACATACATGTAAACATATACATGATCAATAATGAATTTTTAAAAATTTAAAGGGAACAATGAAGTTGATTAAGACTGCCTATATGTACAATCAAAATAGTAAAGCTGGTCTCCCTTGCTCTCACTTCTTAGCAGATCCTATCAAAGACTCCACAGAGGCCTCCAAAAGACTGGATGCCTCCTTTTTCAAACCTTTCCCCCTCTTTTATCAGAGTTCATAAAGTAGGAAACAAGGCCTGTAGAAAACTGACTGATTAAAGGCATACATCCCCAAGTCCTTCAAGAAGACAAATTCCTGGGTATCAAGGATATATACAATGGCTTCTATTTAAAAACAAACTTTTGTTTTACAATTAAGTTTAGATTTACAGAAAAGTTGCAAAAATTGTACTGTATATTCTTTACCCAGTTTCTTCTGTCACCATCTGTTTGTCAAAACTAAGACATCGACATTATGTATTACTATTAACTCAACTATAGACTTCATTTGGAGCTTTAGCCAGGGTTTCCACTAACATTCCTTTTCTGTTCCAGAATTCAAACACTACTGCATTTTAGTCATCAAGTTTCCTTAGTCTCTCTGCTTTTAAGTTTCTCAGACTCGCCTTATTTTTCTTGATCTTGATAGTTTTGAGTAGTCATGGTGAGGTACTTTGTAGAATATCCTTCAACTGGACTTGCCTGTTTCTTCATGATCAGACTAGGACCATGGGTTTTTAGGAAAAGAACAGACAGGTGAAGTGACTTCTCACAACACTGTTCAAGGGGATACATAGTATCAACATGACTTACAGCTGGTGGTGTTAACTTTGGTCATTTGGTTAAGATAATGTTTGCTAGGCTTCTCCACTATACAATTACTCTTTCACCCTTGCCATAATGCTAGTCTTTGGAAGTGAGTCACTGAAAGTCCAGCCTATACTTAAAGGGAGAAATAAGTTAAACTCCCTGTAGGGAAGAGTGTGTATCCAGTTCTTATTTAGAATTCTGTTGCAGGAAGCATCCCTTCTCTCCATTTATCCATTCAATAATTCATTTATATCACTATAGACTCATGTATATTGATTTAAAACTGTTATAATCATAAAATACCATTTTTATAGAAAAGCATCACATTCCTAATGATCTTTCATAAGCAATGGGTATAACAAAATTGTTTAAAACAGTATATAAAGCCATTTTATAAAATCAGTTAAAAACAACTGAGAGAGATACCAGTGACTCTAGCCTGGTAATCTCTGTATCGTAGAGAAGAATGATAGTTGCCCCTATGGATGCCCTTCTCAATGATGAAGTATAAACAGAGAAAAGCTGCTAACTTTGATAATCTGTAATCTATTTTTCTTCTATGCCCTATGTGATCTTGTTTATAATTGTCTTGTAGTTCAGTCATACAGGTTTTCTATGTGCTATTTAGTTTATAAATGTATACAATTTATAGACAGGTATAAGCCTGGCCTCAATCTGTATTTTGAGAAATATTTGTGGTGAGGATGACAACATCTCTGTCCCTGGCCCAACTGTCTTGTGGCCTGTTTAAATCCATCCTCTTTATTAAAGATCCTTTAAAGAAACCACAATGTATTTATAAAACTTTCAGATGAGATGAAATTAGTTTGTAGTAGCTAAGTGTTTACAGGAAGAAAGCTCTTTAAAAACATTTTTTTCCATTAACACAAACACAGGACACATAAGAATTAGGATAGATACGTTATTTCAGTATAGTGGGGACAAGGCAGGCAGGAAATTGTTCCCCTGAATTATCAACACTGACAACTAAAGCACTGCAGAAGCTGCAGAAGAAGAGAGTTCCTCTCACCACAGAGGGTATGAACAGGGAAAACTATGCTGCCGTTTCCTTTGTGGGAATGCAGCTTTATGTAAGACCCTAAAAACTTCTTAACAAGACATTGTTAAAACACATCCTATTTATGAGTGAATTCTGTATTATTCATATATGTAAGACCCATGGTCAACAGGTCAGTTTCACGTTTTCTGCAGTGTATAATTCAGAGAGGCAAAAGTAGATTAAAGAAAAAGAGAATTAAAACAGTTGAAGGAACATTAAATTAACTCAAGTAATAAGAAGGTGACTATGAAGTCCTTTAAGTAAAAATGATCTGGGAAACCCAGTTCATAATGATCATGGAAAGCCAATGCAAAGATTTTTATAAGATTAATTTTGGTTAATCAAACCTGGAAAGTTTGGTACTATTTTCCACCATTCTCCCACAGCTGTAGTTTTTATATACATCCATTACATGGGGAGGAGGGGGTGGTGGTGATATTATGCTCTACCTCACAGAGAAAACTACACAAAATAATATAAAAGATATCACTCAGAATCAACAGATGCTGTCATTTTTCTCTAAATTTCTCTCTTTCCAAATAGTTTTTCATATATAGCTCAAGTCCTACTCCTCCCATCGCTTTCCCATCATACCCGGACACAATAGTTCAAATGATTCTCATAATCTGCTTTATCCTTCCACATTGGACCCTATTATTAAGCACTATTTTTAGCATTGAAAAACACAGCCCCCCACCGCCAGTTAGTTGCATTTAGTATTAAGCAACAAAACACAAAAATCTGCAATGTATTCAATAATGTCTTTAAATAAGATTTAATCCACACAAGTTGAAATACGATTTGCTTCCAAATAACAGTGAGGAGGAGGGGAAGGAGAAGCATCCAAGAAACACACTGGCCATGAACTGAGGAGTGTCAGAGGTGGATGATGAGGATGTGGGTCTTCATTATAACATTCTCTTGACCTCAGCCTACATTTTAGAAGTTCTCTTTATAAAAAAGCTGATTTAGCCCTATAAGCAATAAACTGCCATAAAATATTCCAATATATAAAATGTTAACAACACACTTCCCTACTAGGGACATTTACTTCTAAATGTAGAAATTATATAAATGGTTTAATTATGTATCATCTGATGCCAAAGAACAGTGTCTCAAATATCTGAAATACTGAACAGTGCCTAAAATATCTGAAGCTATTTGAAATAACTTAGTTTACCATATAAATTAAAACTAACCCAAGACTAGAAGCTAGCATACGGCAGAAGTAAACTGTTCCCTCCACCCATGGTGCTGTGAGTTAGACTTTAAATAGTTATTTCTGTTTATTTTTCTTCTAATAAGGAGAGGGGAATGCAGTTTATTGTGATAAGAGAGAAGGCAGAGGGTACAAATCTCAATGGACTGGCTCAGAGAGAGCTTTCATGATCCAGCTACCCAGAACCTAAAGTATGTCCTCAGTCACTCTAATGATTCCCTTTAGACTCAAGACCCCAACCAAGTCCAAACAATTCACAGGAAAAAGTTTTTTATAAGAACAAAGAAAAAGCACCCAACTCATCATAAAGGATTTTCTGATAGAGCCATTACTAACTTTTAATCCTCACTTACCTTTTCCTGGGTCAGGCGTGGTGGCTCACACCTGTAATCCCAGCACTTTGGGAAACTGAAGAGGGCAGAGTGCTTGAGCCCAGGAGTTTAAGACCAGCCTGGGCAACATAGGGAGATTCATTCTCTACAAAATTTTTTTTAAAAAATTAGCTGGGTGTGGTGGCACACACCTGTGGTCCCAGCTACTCAGGAGACTGAGTAGAGGAGGTTGAGGCTGCAGTGAGCCATGATTATACCACTGCACTCCAGCCTGGGCAACATATATTGTCTCAAAAAACAAACAACTTTCCTGGGCAAGTATAAAAGGAGAGGAATCTCCTTCCAGCCATGTGGATTGCTGGGAAGAAGGCAATATGCTAATGGTAGTCAAGTAGGAGGAGTGCTCTCCTATAGAGTATCCTGGAATGGAGACTATCCTTCGAGTGTTTTCTATCTGTAGTTTGAAATACTCCTGTGTAGTTTAGGAATACCTAAAAAGGAGGACTGAATTAACATTTATTGGGCACTTTCACTCATGATGTATGTAAAGAGTTATTTAATATTCATAATAATGCGATTAAAAATTACTATCTCTAGTTTGCAGCTGATGAAAACTCAATTCATTGTTAGTAACCTACCCAAGATTATGAGACTGAGAAGTGACAGAAACAGTACCTGTCCTAAATCCAATGATGTGGCAGCCCATTCTTTCCACTACAAACTAGGGGTGTAGTAAACAAAAAATTGGTATCTGAGGGTCTTTCAGAAAATCTAAAAACTGCAAGTGAACTGTAAAAAAGTAAAAGTAGAATTTACATTCTGTATAGAAAAAAAGAGTCCTTTTTACAAGTATTTCTGTTAAATGATTCCTCTTTGAGAAGAGTAACCCAGTCTACAGGATACGTGCAACAGGTAGGTACACACAGTGGGCACATGGAAAGAAAACATGTATACTTACCATTGGTAGACAATAAAAACTGAGCAGCATTTTTCTGGGGTAACCACCTAATTTTGTTGATCTTTTCTTCTATTTCTAAACTTTTCAAGTAGTCAAACTCTGGTTCATGGCTCTGGAAGGTGCTGTAAACATTATATTCTCCTCTGCTATGAGACTGGATTTTGTTCTAAAATGGAAACAAAAATATTTGGACCACTGTTGAAAAGTATTTCAAAAGAATCAAATATGTAATCAATTGCAAAGGACCCTGCAAATTCCTGATAGCCCATTAGCTGTGTCTTTATAAGATTACATTTTGTTTTTTTTATATTGCTAAAGACATTCAAGGAATAAATGAGAAAACTTAAGGGGGAAAAAAGGCTAAATAAAGCTGAATAAGCTCAATTCATTAGGGAAATAATGACATTAAAATATGGATCAATTTGACTGCTAATTTACTAAATGTATTTAACGGTATGGAGGCATACTGAAGAAAAAAAACTCTGAGCACCCATAATAAGGGAGTTCATCTAAAAAGTAGTGATTAAAGAAAAAGAAAGCCTTGCCCAGAAAGACAACAAGCACACCTTGTTGCTCTGCCCACTTTAGGGTCAACTCCCAATCTGTTATTTAATTTGATGTATCGTCCTTCTTTTCCTTTCTGATGCCCATCTTTTGGTTATTTCCCTGCTGAAAGCTTCTTTAAAAGAAGCACTCACATAACTGCAGGGATCCAATTTAACCCCTACCTCCCACCCCAAGACCACTGTTAACAGACAGCTTTGTTACCGATCAAGTCCATGTTCAGCATTACCCAGCAATGGTCCCATGCACCCCCATCAACAACTGCTTACTCTCCTTAAATTGACTTTCTTATGAACCTGACACACACTAATGATTAATTTCACTTAGTATCACTATGAAAGAATATAATTTAACCTATCTGATAAAGGGACTACTTGTGAATTACTTCAGTTAGCATTAATATCTCAGCAAAAGTGAGAATTATAATCATACTCAGAATTTCATCTTTTGTCCTATTATATCAAAGAACCACCTATGGAAAAAGTTTAAATAAAAAACAGGTATTACTGACAGTCAAATATTTTAAGTAAAAGTGAGTTATCCAGTGAAATGCTTAGGACTTCTTGATAATAAAAACAGCCTATTGCTATTCTCCATATCAAAAAGAAACCTCACTGAATCATCTTGAAAGTCTGTTTTGGGTTGTTTTTTCCAGTAGCCTGACTATCTGGGTTGTTCATTCACGGATGGGTGTATTTGAACCCTTGGACAGCAGTATCAATTATCAGAGAGCAAGTCTGCCACCAATGTTAAGACTGCAGTGTCCCACAAAACAATTCACATCGGGGATACACAGAGGGTAAAAATCGGACTCAGAGTCTTGGTCTTATCACCATACCTACACACCAAATTAGCCTATTCCATTAACATATACATTATATATATATAAAATACTCCAATATCACCTTAAAGCTCTGCAAATCTTCCACCTAAAATGACTCACCCAGTCTCACAAAGCTTATTATACTCTACAAGGAAACCACAATACCACTAAGCAGGCAACTCAATTTTTAATATAAATCCTGCGTTTTAGACTGGTTTTTCATTTAACACTTAAAGAGACTATAGTATATAGCACTATGTACACTAGGGTGTAGAGGGACAGAATCCCCACATTCAAGTAACTTGTGTACGTCAAACTTTAGTCAAAGTAGAAACTGGTTACGGTCTACACAATTAAGGTAAGCAATATAAAGGGCCAAGGGTGAGCCACACGTTGCATTTGATGAGTTAAGAAAGGCACAAAACTACAGAACTATTATCTGAAACAGAACGTGAACACCTTCCTGTAGACTCAAGCACAACAACATGGGTCTACTAAACATCATCTCTTACAGAATCCAAAAACCAAATCATAGAGGTATATGGCAGTTTCAATGGACTGCAAGAAGCACCATCTCTCTGCAACAGGAAATAAATATTTGTATCACAAAATGAGAAAATTCTGTCTAAAAAGTTAAAGATGCCAGGATAAGCACATGCACTAGCCTCCCCTCTCTACTGAAACTTTACTAAAATTATCATAACAGAATTTTTAAAAACAAGTCCACAAGACAAAGAGTAATGGTAGAAATGACAGTAGCAGTAACAAAACAGAAAAGGCTATAAAACAGATGGGTACGAGTGTTAACTAACAGCAGACCGCCAAGAGCTGCAGCAAACTTTTACTAACACTTTTGGAGGGGATGTTTAGATTATAATGACCATGATAGCACTGTTCCCTGCACAAACCAAGTACAGTGAGCAAGCCTGAATAAAAAGAAACATAGCCATAGACTCAACACTGAGCCACTCAAATGAGAATGCATCAAAATCGAAGGCAGCATTTTTGTTTTGAAACCTCACCTACAGTCACAGAGAACTGTGACACATCCTTCAACAATTCATATTGGGTTTACCTGCACAGCATTTTCACACCCCCCTTTATGATCACTATGAGAATCATCTTAACCACACAAACTTTTTGCACGATATTTTCTACAGTAAGTTTAGATGTCCTTTATTCCCCAGCACCTATAACAACACGTGGCACATATAACAGGCATTGAATAAAGATTTTCAAACCAGGACTCAGAATGAGATATGTCACATACTTTACATACATTAAAAAAACAGGACACAAAACTAAAATCACACATTCTCAACACAGATGCAAACAGAATTCACTAGTATATAAAGGATATCATAACCAAGTTTTAAAGCAAAGTCATAAAGATGGTGTACCCGCACGAGGATAGACCAATATGCCAATGAAACAGAACAGACGGTGCAGAAACAGGCCTAAATGATGACAAAGACTGCCTTGCTGGGCAATGGGGAAAGGATGGTCTTTTCACTAAATGGTGTTAGGTCAGTTGACTATTTATAGGAAATAAAATGAAGCTCAACCCTTCCCCTAAACCACACATGTAAATTGATTCCAGATGAATTAGAGATATAAATGTGAAGGTACAATAATTAAGTTCTAAGATAGCACAACCCAACAGAACTTTTCTGTGCTGATGGCAACAATCTGTATCTGTGTGGTCCAGTATGGTTGCCACTAGTCATGGTGAGTACTAGCCACACGCTGAGCACCTAAAATGTGGCTACTGCAACTAAGGAAGTTAACTTTACAATTTATTTTTAATTAATTTATATTAATTTATTTATTTGTTTTTAAGGTGGTAAGGCTGACTTTATTCAAAGAGAACCATGGAGACAGGGACCACTGCAACAGGGTCTTGCAGTAGGGGGAAAGAATGGACTCAACTCCCCATTAATTTAAACAGCCACACGGATCTAGTGGCTACAGTACGAGTCATCCAGTTCTAAAATATAATGAGACTATCTTCCTGGATCTTGGGAAAGAAAAGTAGTAATCCTTAGAAAAATACTGATCAATTGTATTATATTAATAATCTCTATTTATAACTACACTAGTCAGAAAATGAAAAGACAAATTACAGAATGAAAAATACTTCTAACAAATGTGTGGATTTTTTTTTTTAACAGATGGGGTCTTGCTATATTGCCCAGGCTGGTCTCAGTTTCCTGGGCTCAAGTGATTCTTCCAATTCAGCCTCCCGAAGTGCTAAGATTACAGGCGTGAGCCACTGCCTCTGGCTCCTCCAACAAATGTAACGGAGTAAGAGTTCATCTGTAGAAAGCGTAAAGAAAGTCAGTAAGAAAAATGACATACAACCCAGTTGAAAATTATAAGAGATTTCTATAGTCACTTCCAAAAGAAAATACCCAAATAGTCAATAAACATATAAAAAGAAGCTCTGGCCAGGAGCGATGGCTCACGCCTGTAATCAAACACTCTGGGAGGCCAAGGCAGAGGACTGCTTGAGGCCAGGAGTTCAAGATCAGCAACAGAGCGAGACCATCTCTACCAAAAAAAAAAAAAAAAAAAAAAAATTAGTCAAGTGTGGCGATGCACACCTGTAGTCTCAGCTACTGGGGAGGCTGAAGTGGGAGGATCACTTGTGTCCAGTAGTTTGAGGCTGCAGTGACCTGTAATTGCACCACTGCACACCCCAGCTTGGGCAACAAAGAAACACCCTATCTCTAAACAACACAACAACACAATCTCAATGTGAATCAAGAAAATTAAGTACAAGGCTGGGTGTGGTGGCTCACACCTGTAATCCCAGCACTTTGGGAGGCCGAGGTGGGTGGATCACCTGAGGTCAGGAGTTTAAGACCAGCCTGGCTAACAAGGTGAAACCCTGTCTTTACTAAAAATATAAAAATTAGTTGGGCATGGTGGTTCACGCCTGTAATCCCTGCTACTTGGAGGCTGAGGCAGGAGAATTGCTTGAACCTGGGGGGCAAAGGTTACAGTGAGTTGAGATTGTGCCACTGCACTCCAGCTTAAGTGACAAAGCAAGACTTCATCTCAAAAAAGAAAAAAGAAAAGAGAAAATAAGTATAAACTTAATCATACCCACAAAGTGTTAAATTTTGAAAGACTGATAATACAACACAAAGCACTGGCAAAGATACAGAACATCCATAAAATTTATATACTGTTCACAAGAATACAATTATCAGACCACTTTTTACTGTGCTGTCTGCTAACAGTGAATGCCTACCCTATGGCACAATAATTCTGTTCATGAGTGTGCAGCAAAAAACATGAGTAAGAATGTTCATAGCAGCATTACTCATAATGGATAAACTGTGGATTTCATTTACTCAAAGTTTTAAAACTACAGGCCAAAATAAGTGTGAGAAGACAGGCTTATAAAGGAGAGGAAGGGACAAGAGAAGGGTTTTGGAAGTGTGAGAAGTTCTATTTCTTGACTTAAATGTTTGCTAAGTAATAATCTGTTAGTGTTTTATGTATTTTTCTGTGTCTATTTAAATATTTTAAAATATATACCACACAGCCACTATGGAAAACAATGTGGAGAGTCTGCAAAAAAGCTAAAAATAGAACTACCATATGATCCAGCAATCCCACTTCTGGATTTTATCCCAAAGAACTGAAAATGGGACCTCAGAGGTGTTTGTACAGCCATGTCCTTTATGCTCTTTTTGGCTCTTGAGCATTATTCTCAAGAGCCAAAAAGGTAGAAGTAGCCCAATCAATGGATCCAACAGTCTCTTCATCTCCCTAACTGGGGAGCACTATTTCAACCTGAGATAACACTGACAGTAGATAAAACTAAACATTACAAAGTGATAGGTACAACATGAGTCTCATTCTGTAAAACGAAAATCCCCGAGAAAACAAAACACATATATACACACACATTCACCCACCCACCAAAACTAAGCAATATTTCCCCTTAAATGACGAAAAAATAAAAAATGTAATAATGATCACTGTTTTAGTGACAGAAAGACAAAGTCACATACTACTGGTAGAAGTACAAGCTGATCCCACAAGCCACAAGTTTATTGAACCCTGTCACCTAAATTATAAGATGGGATATGTTCTTCCCAGCTATTCAAGCACCCCTTTCTACTCAATGGTTCCAACAGTCTCTTCATCTCCCTGACTGGGAGGCAATATTGCAACCTGAGAGAACACTGACAGTACATAAAACTAAACATTACGAAGTAATATGTACAACATGAGTCTCTCATTCTGTAAAACAAAACTCCCTGAGAAAACAATACACACACACACGCACACACACACACAATCTTTATTCCTGTTATGAGATGATTTTGGTTGTATTCTTTGTGGAAACGATACACATTTTTCATATTTTCTACAATAAACATACTAAGTACAGTCAAGAGTTAAAGGCAACATCTGAAAGAATTTCACATTTTGCAACAGCTACTTCTAAAATAAATAATTCCATTGTGTTTTTACAGGCGGAGTATCCCTTATCCAAGATGCTTGGGACCAGACATGTTTCTGACTTATATTTTGGAATGTTTACATATATATGATACATTTTGGGGAGGGGACCCAAGTCTAAATAAGAAATTCAGTTGTTTGTTTCATATATATCTTATACATATAGCCTGAAGATAATTTTACACAGCATTTTAAATAATTTTGTGCATGAAACAAAGTTTTGACTGTGATCCATCACATGAGGCCAGGGAAATTTTCCACTGTGGTATCACATCAGCACTCAGTAAGTCTCCAATTCTGAAATACTTTGGATTTTGGGTTAGGAATGTGCAACATGCAAAAATGTAAGAAATATTCACTTTGCTCCATGAAAAAAAATTTAAAAATTTTAGAAAATATTAAATATTTTATTTTT
Organism: Aotus nancymaae; assembly: GCF_030222135.1. Taxonomy (NCBI): domain Eukaryota; kingdom Metazoa; phylum Chordata; class Mammalia; order Primates; family Aotidae; genus Aotus; species Aotus nancymaae. The sequence continues at coordinate 24,698,025 of NW_026988494.1, read as the reverse complement.
ATCTCATATAAATGAAACTGCAAAAACGTAGAAAGTATTTACTTTGCTCTGTGAAAAAACATTAAAAAATTTTAAAAAATATTATGAAAATGAATAAAAATGAAATGAAACTCTGCAAAAACATAGGAAATATTTATTTTGCTCCGTGAAAAAAAATTAAAAGTTTTAGAAAATATTTTTATCTCACATAACAGAAAATAAGTGAATTTTTTAAGCCTCCAAATAGAACACTACTAAAACTTACTGTTTATTAATGTTTCTTTCATCTACGTGGTGTAGGCAATCATTTGTTTTATATTTCATAGCAGCATAAAAGTATTTTAAAAGAGTCAGTGTCTTGTGAAATGGCCATTCACCATTCAGGGATAGTGGCAGAAATGGTACAAAACCAAATTAAATGATATCTGATAACTACTATCAATACAGGGAACCTTCTAGAATAAAGCAAAATACAAGTCATTCAATGAACTAAGCAGAAAACAAAAAAGAAATCTCAAAACTTTCTCTGAACTAACGATAATGATGGTCCTGGAGTATTTCAAGATTTTGCAAGGCCTTATTAAATTATATTCAGTAAGTTAATACTCATTCACTGAGTGCCTATTACATATTATATACTAAGTACAATTTGGAAGCATATCAGTCACAATTTTCTATTCAAAAAACAATATAGAGGGAAAGATACCTGGTTGCAAACAATTAGAAAGGCAAACCAAGCAGCATTGGAAATGCATAAAATACAACATAATGCTTTAAAACCTGAAGTTGTTAATGGGCTTTCATTCAGATTATCAAAGTAGCTAGAATATCTGTTTTAAACCATGCTACAGAGTAAGTGATAAGGTTACATAGGAGGAATGCTTATTTATTCTACATTTTACACATCATTGAAAGGAATGGGAAAAAAAAAAACCCTCCACGTACATGCATGGGGACACACACGAACACCCCATACGAAAACTGTGCCTTGCTCAGACGCTAGCATTCTTCCCCAGTTATATCAGCAACCAAGGAATGGAGGCAGATCTCAAGGCTCTCCAACCTTGTATCTCTCACAATGGAATGTCAATCTAACTTGGACCCTTAAGGAACTGGTTTCTCTCTGACAGAAGATTCAGACGACCCCTACCTGGTGTTAGATTTAAGACCAAAAAAAAAGATTCTTTTTATTACTTTTGTCTCTTTCCCTTTGAAGTTCATAAAATATAACGATTCCCTGGATCCTGTTTTATTCATGTGTTAAATACAATTTATTCTCTCAGGACAGGATAGTTTTGGGAATTTAATGAGTAAGTGAATAAAGTTCAAATATTAGTTTCTCTTCCAAATAAGGATCAAGCCCAATCAATGCAAATTCTGTCATTTAGAAACAACATGATGCACGTAAATGCATGAGGCCCTGGCACTCGAGGCGCCTGATTTCAGACTATTCTCTGTGCCTCGGTTGGAGAAATAACAAATAAGATAGGAACAGACGGTCTTCACTGTCCTTTCCACTGGTAACATTCTAATAATAAAGTCCTCCCTACCCCCAATAAATTGACTATAGATGAAGTTCACTAGAATATTCCCCTTTGCAAAAGGCACAAGTCAAATCTTTCTTAATAACTAGAGACTAAGAAACCTGCAACAGTATCTGTTCTGATCAAGTATTTACTTTGAAAGGGTATAGAGAGATATTTGAGAAAGAACCCAATGTCGAACTCTGAAAGGGTATAGAGAGATATTTGAGAAAGAACCCAATTTCGATACATTTCAAAACTATCTACAGAACTCAAGCATAAGATGGAATAAAGCAGAAAGACTAGAAGACTAGCAGAGTTCATCATCCTTGAACAAGACTTTGAAAAGCTAAAATACAATGAAGTCTAGACACAACTCTGCAGATGACTGACCTAATAAATGTGCATTTTAAATCCACGTGAAAAAATTTCAAAAAATAATGTAATAACCAGCTGGGTGCAGTGGCTCGTGCCTATAAACACAGCACTTTGGGAGGCTGAGGTGGGTGGATAATCTGAGGCCAGGAGTTTGAGACCAGCCTGGTCAGCATGGCAAAACCCTGTCTCAACTAAAAATACAAAACTTAACCAGGCATGGTAGTGCACGCCTGTAATCCCAGCTATTCAGAAGACTAAGGCATAAGGATCACTCGAACTCAGGAGGCGGAGGTTGCAGTGAGCTGAAATTGCGCCACTGCACTCCAGCCAGGATGACAGAGCAAGACTATCTTAAAACAATAATAATAACCACCACCACCACCTGTCTGGCAATCTGAGAATGGGTAGGGAAGGTGGAAGAGAAAAAGATCACTTTAACACAAAGCGTGGTAAAGTCTAACTAAATAATAAATTTAAAAGGGAACAAAACAATGTTTAAGTAATCTATGGGCAGAAAAACAAAAAGTAAAATAAAATTTAAAGGCAGCCAATCAACAAAGCTGAAAAACATAATGCCTCACGAGACAAAGAGCTGATGCCCTCTCACAGTATGTGGCCTGTCCAAATTCAATAAATATACCAACAGAACAAGAGGGCACAGAACAAAATGCTTTAATTATTGGCAGTATTAAGGAGTAAAGTAAAACCAAAATCCAATAAAACAACGTATTTTCAGTCACCAAGTTGCTACTTTTATTTCTTTAGAAAGGGAGAAAAACGCAGTAACTGCAAAGGGGCAGCTCACCTCCCGATCTTGAAAAAAGGGACAGAAATAAACAAACTAGGAATCTAACAATAGAGACCAGATCAAATAAACATGTCATGTCATTACAGAGATGGTGACACAGGAAAATTTAATGACATGAAAAGGTATTCACCACACCGTACGTGAGAGAAAAAAAAATCATACAATCCTAAATTTATAATCAGACTTTTAGAAAGCCAGGCCTTTGGTATACACCAAAAGTTCTTACTTTTGCTGGGTGGGGTTATATGTCCTTTCTTTGCCACTTACTCATATTTACTAAATTATCTACATCGAGCACAACGAATTTAAAATTAAGAGGGAGAAATTATTAATAAGAATACAATGAAATGTTTTTTATGTGTGAGGCTAGGGAGAGAATGGCAAGGAGAAGGAAAGGTAAATACATTTCAAAATTACTGGGCATTATTAATTTCACAGATTTGGAGTTGCTTTTGGTGGAGAATTTCTTGGGAACAGGTTAAGCATACCTAATCCAAAAATCTGAAATCCAAAATGCTCCACAATTAGAAACTTTTTACTCTCAACATGACACCACAAGTGGAAAATTCTACACCTGGCCTCATACGACAGGTCATAGTCAAAACTGTGTTTCATGCACAACTTATTTAAAATGCTGTATAAAATTACCTTCAGGTCATGTGTATAAGGTGTGTATGAAACAAATGAGGAGAGATCCAAGATGGCTGATGATTAGCAGCTCGGGCATGTACCTCCCAGTGAAAGCGCAAAGAACGAGAGGACGCCACACTTTCAGACGAATATTTGTTGCTCATGGACCAGGAGATTCCCAGTGGAGGAGCCCCACGGGTCGCCAGGCGACTCTTGTGGCCGGCGTGGTGGTTTTGCTGGTGCCTTAGCACGCCAGTTCTTGGTGCAGAGTCCGGAGATTCCCGGGCAGAAAAACACCATCAATCTTAACACCACTGTTTTGGCCGGCTCAGTGGATTGCTCAGATCTCGGCGCAGGGAATCAACAAGTTGGACGTCAGAGACCCAGTTAGAAAGCCGGTAATTATAAAGACGACAGACAGACAAATATATAATGAAGGGAAGAAACCAGCGTAAAAAGGTAGAGAATACTCAAAATCAGAATGCCTCTCCCTCTACAGGGGATTGCAATTCCTCATCAGTAACGGAACAAGGCTTAATAGATTACACGTGTGTTCCAATAACAGAAGCAGGTTTCAAAACGTGGGTGATAAGAAACTTCTGTGAATTAAAAGAACTTGTTCTAACCCAATGCAAAGAAACTAAGAACCTTGAAAAAAGGTTTGACGAACTGTTAACGAGAATGGACAATTTAGAGAAGAATATAAGTGAATTGATGGAGCTGAAAAACACAACACGAGAACTTCGCGAAGCATGCACAAGTTTAAACAGTCGAATTGATCAAGCAGAAGGAAGGATATCAGAAGTTGAGGACCAGCTCAGTAAAATGAAACGAGAAGACAAGAATGCAGAAAAAAGGATGAAAAGGAATGAGCAAAGTCTCCAGGAAATATGGGACTATGTGAAAAGACCTAATTTACGTTTGATAGGTGTACCTGAATGTGATGAAGAGAATGAATCCAAGTTGGAAAATACTCTTCAGGATATCATTCAGGAAAATTTTCCCAACCTGGCAAGGCAGGGTAATATTCAACTCCAGGTAATACAGAGAACACCACAAAGATATTCTTCAAGAAGACCAACCCCAAGGCACATAATCGCCAGATTTATTAGGGTTGAAATGAAGGAGAAAATACTAAGGGCAGCCAGAGAGAAAGGTCAGGTTACCCATAAAGGGAAACCTATCAGACTTACAGCAGATCTCTCAGCAGAAACCCTACAAGCCAGAAAAGAGTGGGGACCAATATTTAACATCCTTAAAGAAAAGAACTTTCAACCCAGAATTTCCTATCCAGCCAAACTAAACTTTATGAGCGAAGGAAAAATTAAATCTTTTGCGAACAAACAAGTACTCAGAGACTTCACCACCACCAGGCCTGCTTTACAAGAGCTTCTGAAAGAAGCACTATACATATAAAGGAACAACCAATATCAGCCTTTCCAAAAATATATCAAAAAGCAAAGAACTTTAACACAATAAAAAATTTACATCAACTAATGGGCAAAACAGCCAGCTAGCATCAAACGCCGGTATTAAACCTATATATATTTTTATTGGATAAAAAGCCAAAACCCATCGGTATGCTGCATCCGGGCCCATCTTACATGCAACAATACACAAAGACTCAGAGAGAAGGAGGAAGATTTACCAATCAAACAGAGAGTAAAAATAAACTAATAAACAAAAAGCAGGAGATGCAATTCTCGCCTCTGATAAAGTAGACTTTAAAGCAACAAAGATCAAAAGAGGCGAGGAATGACATTACATAATGGCAAAAGGATCAATGTAACAAGAAGAGCTAACGATTCTATAGATCAACGAGATAGAAAATTAACAAGGCTATTCAGAACTTGAACTCAGACCCGGAACAAGTAAACTTAATAAACATTTATAGAACTCTCCACTTCAAATACACAAAACATACATTACCACCTCACACCTATTCCAAAGGTGACTATATAATTGGAAGTAAATCACTCCTCAGTAATCGCATAGCATTTCATAGGTTTAAATTAAATATTGGTTGGCTGTTTGTTTGTTATCTTCTTCCCTTATTCCTTCCTGACTACATCATTAAGTATAATTATCAGTATAAAAGAGCTTTTCAATACCCATTACTAAATTGCATTCTAGCCTGGGCAAGAAAGCAATACTCCCATTCTCTCTCCCTCTTTCTTTTCCTTCTCCCTCCTCCCCATTCTCTCCCTCTCTTTCTCTTCCTTTTTCCTCCTTCCTATTCTCTCTCTCTTTCAAAAAAAAAAAAAAAAAAGAAACAAATGAATTTTGTGTTTAGACTTGGGTCCCATCCCCAAGATATCTTATTATGTACATGCGAATACACCAAAATCCAAAAACATCTGAAATTTGAAACAATTCTGGTTCCAAGCATTTCCGAAAAGGGATATTCAACCTGTATCAGAAATATGGTTAATTCAAACTTCTGCTCAACAGGCAAAATTAGGTACCTGTTGAACAGATGCTTTAAACATTAAAAAATATTTAAAAAACAATACATGATATTCTGCTTCTGGAAAATGTAATACCCTGAGGAATCCCAAAAGATTAACAGGTATCTGACAAGACTCTCATGGCAGGCTGGACAGAAATCTGGACACTAGAAGGCTGAACAAGAAGAGATGACTGGGCAAATGCATGAGTGAATACCAGGACTAGAACCAAGGCTGTTCAACTCTTAGTCCATTTTCCCCTCTAACAACAAGACAGAAAAGAGATCACTCATTAATAGCTCATGCTAAAAAGTCTAAGGATCATGTACTTTCCTCATTAGGTATAAAGTAATGAGGCTGATTTTCCTGTGTGATTTTTAACAATTAGTGTCATTACATCAAACAGGATTAAAGCTTTTTTCATTTTAAAGTCAACAGCCAGCAGTGTGAATACTCTAATCTAAATTTATACAGAATTAGCTTTTACCCACTTACCTAGCAGCATCATCATGGAAATGTTACTTATCCTAAGTCTCACTTTATTTATAAATTTTTAATACATCAAGATACAGTAATCATACATACATCTTTGTTATTTCGCTGTGAAGATTAAGATTTAGGGATCTTGGCAGAGGGCCTGGCACATAAACTACTGCTACTATAATCCAGGTCAGAGTGGGCAAAGCCATGGGGTGGAAATCAGGATGTGTGTCTTCTGCAGCAGGAAATCACTTACTTATAACTATATGGCTTTGGATGGGTAATCTGGTACCTGGGCCCCCAGCTGGCAAAAAGAGACTGCACTACCAGGGCTTATAAATTGAGGGTTCATGGATCATCCAACCCATAAGAGACCACTGATTGAACCCAGGGATTTTGTAAAACTGGATCGGGAGAATGTACACATTTATTTTCACTAACCTCCAGCTAGATTTCAGCATTTCTTGACTATGGGCATAGGTAACAAACTGCACACAGTCTTCGCAATTCTTGTGACTTTGTCACACAGAAATGACATTTTAATATCATAATCCAGTTGTTATTCACTTAAAACACATTACTCAATTGTAAGTATTTTGGTAAAATATGTCAACCTTCATAATTTTAAATATTTTATGTAATTAAAACATTCTGGCCTGGCACAGTGGCTCATGCCTGTAATCTCAGCACTTTGGGAGGCCAAGGCAGGTAGATCATGAGGTCAGGAGATGGATGGAGACCATCCTTGCCAACATGGTGAAACCCCGTCTCTACTAAAAACACAAAAATTAGCTGGGCGTGGTGGCATGTGCCTATAGTCCCAGCTAGTCAGGAGGCTGAGGAAGGAGAATTGCTTGAACCTGGGAGGCAGAGGCTGCAGTGAGCCAAGCTCATGCCACTGCACTCCAGCCTGGGCGACAGAGACACCATCTCCAAAAAAAAAAAACAAAACCCAACATTCTGAGAAATCTACAGGATTTGCCAGGCTATCAAAGGAATCCATGGAGCAAAAAAAGTTAAGAACTCCTACAAAACCCTACAAATTTTAGTTCTTACATTCTATGAATGCACCACACACATGTGTATTCTGAGTCAGTAATCTTGAGGAGCAGGATAGAAATCTGCATTTTAAAATTTTATTATTGTTATTTTTTGAGACAGAGTCTCACTCTGTCCCCTAGTCTGGAGTGCAAAGGGACCATCGCGGCTCAATGCAACCTCTGCCTCCCGGGTTCAAGCAATTCTCATGCTTCAGCTACATAGCTAGACTTACAAGCAGCTATCACCACACTCAGCTAATTTCTGTATTTTTATTAGAGACAGGGTTTCCACCATATTGGTCAACCTGGCCTCAAGTGATCCACCCATCTCAGTCTCCCAAAGTACTGGATTACAGGCTCTTCAGCCACAGCACCCAACCCAGAAATCTGCATTTTAAATACACGCAAACATCTTACACTCCGAAAACTAAAGACTGTTTAATTTACACTTTATAAAAAATAAAGACAGTTAAAACCTCATAGCTAGGGAAAAAGAACTTATTTTATAGATAGAAACTCTGATTTGGAAAAAACTCTAAGGGCATTTTTTTTTTAGCTTCTCATGCATTCTTCTTGCTGTATTCCTTACAAATAAGCATCTAGCTCATGTATATTTACTTCTGTAAACAAAATAAACGAGTATCTTCTTCCACATGAATCCTTAGGTATTAAGACTCTCCACCATATTTTATTCTGGCTGTACAGCCTACATCTGATTGGCACACAATAGGCAGCAGGTCAAGTAAATGCTGCCACATCATCAAAAACAGTAAATTATGTTTCTTCAATTAAATAAACAACATACTAAGTCAATCCCTCTGTATAAATTATATTAAATTCTGTAAACTTGTTGATTTTGAGCCCCATATAATTTAGAAAGAGAATACTATCATATTAACAATACTATCCATCTTTTGTGAAAGCATGCTTTTTAAGGCTTCTTCTATATCTGGTTAAAGAGTTTTGGGAATACCGCATTAAGAATAAAAAAAGCCAGAGGGAATAAAATCCAAGAAAGTTACCAGCAGCTCTAGAAAACAAAAATCAAAAGGCCCCATACCAATTTAGAAAGATTTTATAAAAAGAAGTAGAAAGAGGTACAACCTCCCTTGTCACCTTACACCTTAACTGTCCTTTAAACCCACCCCATGTGCCCACACTACATTACAGGGTATAGCACAAAGTCGCAGAGGAACTGAAGATCTGAGCAACCTAATGTCAGTAAGAAACCAGCTATTTTGACAACTGCTGATCACCTGATTTGAGTACCCATGGAAATAACAAAAATCCCTAAAAACAGGAGAACATCACCATCCACTTTAACAGCTGATTGGACTCTTCCCCTCAAAACCCTGTATTAATATTTTCATTAACAAAAAGAGTACACCCTAGCATTTACTTTGCTGTCATAAGCTATTAGAATAACAATAACAAGGGTCACTTGTAGCAGGCCATGCTATAAAGAACACTGGATTCGTTATCAGAATTTTGGGCTCTTACTGACCACGTGATTGGCTGTGATTACATCAGAGAAATCACTTTACTTTTGTGTCTCATTACTTTAGGTGTGCTGATTCTACAACTGAGATTTTGTGTAGCAGAACACCTATACAAATATGCTAGTTATAAAAATGCTATTAAATGACAGCTAAATATATTAAACAATTATCAGTCTGAAATATACTCAAACCAAATGAGCCTCTGAATGACTACTCAGTTTCTTTATGTTATGACTGGGGAATAAATGAACAGGCAGCAAGAGGACACAGATACCAGCCAGGATCACAGGAAGGAGACTCACTACTTCTGAAAGGTAAAATACATGAGGGAGACACGAGGGGTTACAGATGTCAAAGTCTGATGTGCCAAGTTCTCTATTGCTCTTATATGATCTTTTCTTCTTCCAAGTAAAGACAATAAAAATGAGTGGGTAGAGATATTTTGGTCTCCAGTTAAGTCAAATTTAGGAAAGAACCCTGCCACTAGGTAAGAGAATAAAGCCACAATAGATCAAATGCCAGTGTACTCTGCTAACAAGGCTAGCACCATTATCACAGTCTAAGAAAGATAAGGTACCAGTGTACTCTGGAATGAAGATATAATAGCTAAACTGAAAATCAGAGACCCATATCCTAATCTGAGTTTTGCTACTAAATGAAGCAATAGAACCTTGTTAAATATTTTTTTTTCTGGGATTTTAACTACAAATTAGGAAAAGATTATTTCTTTTCACTTTTCAAATTGTAACACTACCTTACAGATATACAGATGTGAATTCATAAAATCTCATCCACTTACATTAGGTACTGAAACTATGGTGCCTCTAAGGTTGTAAAGTACACATATTTATGATCAATGACAAGATCCTGAAGATAGTATTATATTAGAAGCTCTAATATAAGACAGGGCTTTAAAATGTAGAAAATTAATGAGGCAAAATACACCAAATTAATAGTAACAAGATCAAGTTTCAGGAGTAAAGAGTCAATCACCATCATCTCTTTACTTAATCCATCACTTAAAAACATACTGATATTTACACAACTAAGTAATTTTCAAAAGACATGTTACTAATCTGAGTTTCTACGAAACTCTCGGTCTTGAATTCTTAAGTATGGTTTAGAAGAATGAGATGAATGAAAAGGATGTCCTATTTTTCGTATCAATGACCCCTCTCAAAAAGTTATTCTGCTTATCTCTTACAAGAGTATGTATTTAAAATACTAGCACTTTAGAATCTTCAGTGGGATTTCAGAAAAGAATCGTGGGAAATGACTACTCTTTAAAATAATTTTGTCACATTTTCTAATACAAGTAAAATGTTTGAGCAATTTCAGTAACTACATGTTAGATCTTTAATTCTTCCAAATTCATGTATTACTAATAGCCTTTAGAAAAATACTAAATACTAACACTCTGACTACATTACTAAACCCATAAAGCAAACATTTCCCCCAGTTAAAAAAAATTTCCAGCCATTTTTTCCACACCTGATTTTGACTTGGATAATAAACCACCACAGAAGATGAAAATGGCTTCATTCTCAGGTAAAGTATTTCCAAATTAGCTATTAATTGACAAATTTGTATTTTAGAATTGACAATAAGACAATGCCCTCATTAAAAATGAAGACTTTCTGAAACCCTCAGAATATTGAGTCTAGGGCAAAATCAATTTTTACAAGTTCTTCTCAAACACTTAAACTCTAGATAAAAACATTCACATTTTGGTTATCTAGCATGAAAAACAGCAAACACTGAAAAACAACATGTCAGAAGTTCCGGTTTCTGCTTGTTAGTTCTGCCAGTAAGTAATAAAGTGATCTACTGACTTTCCCATTAGTAAATAAAGGGAAATTACAAGGATCTGTAAGGTTCCATGTCAACTCTAAGTATGTCAAGATTCTTAGTTTTTGGCTACTTAAAAATGGAAAACTGATTTAGCCCCCCGTCCCACGAGACCATTCTTTGTCAAGCAAAGCTTGAGTGTTATTTTCATATTTTCTTCCAACAAAAAATAAATAAAAGGAGACATATTTAGTGTTTGTGCATCTTCTAATCAGACACTATTAATCATTTCTTTTAAAATTAAATTACCTACCTCACTGGGGTGTTGTGAGGATTAATTCATTAGTGTTTGTAAAGCACTTTGAGATCCTCAGGTCAAAGACGCTATAGAAGTGCAAAGTAGTAGTATTATTACTAGATTCTTTGCTTATTTAAGGAATTTCACAATCCTTTAAAACCTAACTCTGTGTTATGATTTAGACAGGTAAAACCCTGCAATTTATCCACATTACTTTAAACTCTTTTTTTTATATTTTATAAATAGGGGCAGAATGTTTCAAAACAACTGATTTTAATGGTTAAACTCTGATCTACCAATGGAAGGAGAGAATGAATAAGAAAAAACCGAGTGTGAAATTTTGTTTAGCAAAAAATTTTAGTGAGAAATCTGGTCAATTAAATTTAGAAGTGTACCTAAGTTGTAAGAAAAACAAAACAAAAGCCCACTTTAATTACAGATTCTGCTTCTCTTTCTTCAAAAAGCCAGCACTGCACTTTTAAGTTACTTTACATGCATGTACATGCAATTGTCATTAAAACCTTTATATTTGAATCACTGTAACAGTATTAGTATGAAATGACATCAAAATAATTGAGCTGTTTTTTCTTTAAACTAGTCTCTCACCCCTCAATTGTACAATGCAAACCAAGCATTGAGAAGTCAAAGCAACTTTGCTTTACGGAGTTTTTAAGATAAAAATTGTAACGAAGGGCCAAGGCTTCAAAACCGTTAAAATCTTGGATTATTCCACGACTTTCCACCCCCTTCTCTAATCAAATATTTTTACAATTACTGTTATTTTTTTAAACCAAAACAACATAACGCACATGTACACACATGCACACAAACAAAGCTAAGAGAACCAGAGCTGTCTATATATTGGACATTGTATTCAATAACACACTTCTTTAAAAATTCCAACATCCTCTAATGAGATTCTCCAGTGTAACACAAGCTCTAGTCCCAAGATCAAACTGAAATTTATATATTAAACTTTAAACACTTACCTCCTGCTCCTGTTGAAAGATGACGACTCTACCACCCTTATCTCCTGTTGCTAGTAATTCTCCAGAATGATTAAATTCTACTGTAGAAATTATATCTGCTGTATAATTAAGACAAAACAAAAAAAGACATTAGTTTTTCTTTCCCAAATCACTAGTTTCAAAACTTAGCATGTTCTTCCTAAACATTCCAAGTCTATGAAGTATACCTCTGAAGCACATCAACCACTCATCAGAAATAACGTGAATCTAAAGTTCTTTCATAAATATTTTGATCCACTAACAAAAAATTCTCCTCAGAATAAACCAGTATGAAACTATTTTAACAGCAAATACAACAAATACTAGTTTATTAATATTTCACTAAATTTGCGAATACAAGGAAATCAACAATTTGTGAAACATCTACGATAGTACCCTTAAACATTATCTTGCTATTTACTTATACACATTTGATAAGCTTGTTTATGTAAACACAAATAATCACCTATAATAAAGGCACATATTATTAACATGGGGGGAGGGAATTTTAAACGTAAAAATACTTTCAGATGGAATTTTACGTCATAAATTCAAACCATAGCTTCAAGCAAATGTTTGCAAATAGATCGCAATTTTTCATACCAGAAATGCTTTGCGCTATGTGTCTTCAATGCACACGGCTCCTCCAGCTCTCTACACCGCAGGGCCACTAGAACCAGTCATAACACATGGATTCTACTAGCTCAGTGCTGACTTCACAGTCACAACCAAAGAAAACTGCCAGGTTTTTTTCTTGCTTTTTCACACCAGAGCCCTTTTCTTAAGGAAAAAATTCTAAATTACAGAAATGCGCATCAGATAGAGCAAGTACACGGTAAATTTATCACTGTGTTATTAACAAGTTCTTCACTATAAAGCATTAAGCTGAATTAGAAAAGCCCCTATCAACATGCATTTTAAATGTCAGCTTTATAAGACAACAGCCTTCTTCTGGTGTACAGTAGCTCACTGTTAAGAATTTAAGAATCTGATGATATAGAAACAAATTTACCTATCAGCACTGCATTTCATAATTTTCTTTTAGCAATTTTTTAAAGTCTAGATTTTGAAAAGATTTATTTGCTTCCTCCATTGTCTAGGTCCAAGGCATTTAATCTTTTTGAACTCCTTCAGAATCCACCGAAAGTTACACATGCTCTCCCACAAAATTGCATATATTTAACTGCTCATAAAAATGTGCATATTATCTCAAACTGTTTGAACAACACCTCACTGCCAGGTTTAAAAAAAAAACCCTGGCTACACCACAGTAGTTACCAGGAGGAAAAAATAAACTTAACGTGTTCACTGCTTACATAGGTAACACAAAAGGCATACAACTGAATATACTGGGCTACCACGGAAAGCCAAACACTAGTAAGTACTGAGAAGTCGTTTGATTAGGAGTTCTGTACTGTACTACTGACTTCTGCAGTGAATAAAGGATTAAAAACATACAAAGTCCCTACACTTGAAGCACATTAGAGTATTACTGGAGAGAGAAGTAGGAGCAAAGAGTAGCAGAGAAAAAAATTGTCAAATTTTATTTGAAGGTTAGGCTCTAAAATCAAATAATAAGGTAAACATAGAGTCAAAATTATCTTTAAATTCAAATCCCTCACACAGACACTACTCTGAAGACACAAATTCTTTCTCCTAAGTCCAACTCAGACAATATTTCAAACAGCATTGATAATTTGCTTTTTTGCCTAACCATCAAATGAACTAGTTAAATACAAAATCATGCTGCACCAAAAATACCTATCTTCGAACTCCAGAATATGTTCTCAGCTTGGTGAAATGCTCACATCTGAAACCAATACCAGACTCAATCTCCTGTTCAACTCAGTGGAATAATGGGCTGAGTTGCCTGTTACTTATTTTCTCTCTTTCCCAGGTCCAAGTCGTTGCATTCACCTAAATTGATTACAACTTCCTGTTAGGTAGATGAGCTGTTACAGCTAACACTTAGTAAGGGATACATCAATGATCATGGCATAATTTGTCTGACTACGCTCTCTGTTAAGCAGTAAAGTTAGACGGACAGGTTTGGTGTGGGATGGGCTTTTTTTTTTTTTTAAGACTGTCTCAAAAAAAAGACTGTCTCAAAAAACACACACAAAAAAACAAAAAAACCCTCTGACCAGGCTGGAGTGCAGTGGTACGACCATGCCAAACTCCTGGGCTCAAGGGATCCTCCCATCTGTCTCTTGAATATCTGGTACTATAAGCATGCAAAGCCACGCCCGAATAATTAAAAAAAATTTTTTCGTAGAGACAGGCTCTCACTATGTTGCCCAGGGCTGGTCTCAAGCTCATGGCCACCAGTGATCCTCCCACCTCAGCCTTCCAAATTGCTGGGATTACAAGCAAGTGCCACCAAACCCAGGTGGGCTCAATTTCTAATAAAGAAACCCTAATATTCCTTAAGTGAACTGAACACAGAAAACCTAGAGATGATTAAGTCAGTAAGGACACCATTACAGTAAAACAACTAAGATTTGGGACTGGGGGTGGGTGGGGTGGGAAGGCACATTCCATGCCAATTAATTGTTTTTTGAGATGGGGGTCTTGCTTTGTGGCCCAGGCTGGAGTGCAGTAGGGCAAGCATACCTCACTGCAGTCTTGACCTCCCAGGTTCAAGCAGTCTTCCCATGTCAGATCCCTGAGTAGCTGGGACTACAGGTGCAGACCACCATGCCTGCTAATTTTTTTTTATTTTTATTTTTGTACAGATGGGGTGTTGCTATGTTGCCCAGGCTGGTCTCGAACTCTTGGGAGTCAAGCGATCCTCCTGCCTTGAAGAGGCATGAACCACAACACCCAGCCCTTACCTATTTTATTATGAGAAGACAGAACAAGAATCAAGTGATAAAGCAGTAGGTACAATCTTCCAAACTGAAGACGGGGGACTCACACGACTGGTTATAATGTAATCACTGAACATGTGAATGGAAGAGCAAAATGAGAGCTGTGCAGGGAGAGGAAAAAGACTTTATCGCAAGATCCAACAGAAACAAGACATTTGCTCCAATATTGTATCACTTCTTATGGCAGGAGCAATTATTTTATAATGAAATTATTTAGAGTAAAGTGATATGGTACGTGTTTAATAGTGAACTAATTTTGTAGCAAGGATAAAGAATTTTAAGAGGCACCCAGGTGTAGGCTGAGGAATCCTAGAAAAAACTGGCCCAAATAGCAAGTGGCTGGACATCAGGAAAGGACAAGAACCAAAGATTTACACCACAAAATCAACTCACTGTAAAATCCTTGAGGGAGATAAATATTGGGTGAATGGATTACCAATTTATAGATTTTCTTAAGACACTGGTGTTTGTTACTATTTATCTTGCCAAAAGCCAATAAACAGAAAGTTTTAGAAACAGCCAACCAAGTCACTGTTCATTTGAATAGTGTAGAGGAATTTCATTTGGGGGAGGTAGATGGGCAGATTCATGGTCTCCTTGTTGAGATTTTTACACCACATTTATTTAATGTAACCATATTTCTAGTAGGAAAACTATTTTCCTGGTTTGTGAAACAGAATTTAAATGTATCACTATGTCATGGTGTTCCTTCTTTCTCCTTTCTCCCTAAAACAAAAGAGAAGAAAGACCGTCTACACAACTACTCACTAAATCTCTAAGTTTATGGGTGATTCTTTGAAAGTTTTCTAAGTTGTGAAATGCCAAGGTCTCACAAAGTCTCACTGGGAATATGACATATTAAAATGATGAATAATAAGGGAGAATGAATTCAAATTCCGCTCATAGACCAATAAAAACATTCAGGAATGAATTATGGAGAGCACTCTGAAGCAGCTTTGTACCGTATGTGCCACTGCATACTGGCATGCCAAGAATGAAGCATGGGCTTGTCTGGTGCTGCAGAGCACCCACATCTGTAAGCTCTAGTTGTAAGCACCCTCCACACTGTGTATCCTAGTGTGCCATACAAACATCACTGCTTTTTAGGAATGCCAGGACATGCAAAAAGTGAGGAAGCACAGTCCTGAAAACAAGGAGACCATTTCATGCTATACCCAAACAAGGATGGTCAAATACTGGTATCCAGGTTTACAGAAAATAATCTACCCTAGAAAACATTCTTCTCATGTTCTGATACCCATATGTAGCTAGTGGCTACCAGACTGGACAGCATAGGTCTAAAACATTACAGAGTGGATACTGACTTACATGGCAAACACAAAAATGCTGGAACTAAGAGAATTCTGCACCTTCAAACAATGCACTCTAGGTGAAAGACACAACTGTCTTATACAAATACAGATTGCCCCCAGAGGAGCAGGCTGAAAATATAAATGTGCCATAAAAATTTAGATTCCTTGGATACTAGTTTTAAAACAATTAATGAAAGCTATGAATACTTGCAAATGCTCTACTCTTGGTATCAGAGTAACTATCATGTTTTTTAAAAGCAAAAACTGATATCACCGTCAGAGCTATCCTACCAAATTTATGCATGGCTTAGTATACAGCACATCAGTTGAGTTATATTCTCACAAACCACCACTAACAAAATGCCAAAGAACAACTTCTATAAAAGGAAAATAATCTGTCCTATGACCAATTACAACGTTATTTTACAATGAAATACGTCTGTATTAATCTTAAGAGGAACATCTAATATAGTTAATTAAAAGCGATGACCTCCTTTCAGAACATGAGTCCACACCCCTACTAACCTTTAAGTCAACTAAGCAATTTTAGAAAAATATTGATTTCCAAATTGTTCTATGTAAATACAGTATTTAAAAGGCATAATAGAATCTTTTGTTAAAAAAGTACTGCGATCTTCTTAAATTTTATTTATATACTATTAATACAAAGCAAGGCATTTATAATTTATTATACAGAATGAAATTCTTAACTCTTCCCACCCGCTCTTTCTAAACTGTGAGCACCCAGGCAGGTTTTACTCTTAGAAGGTGAAATAATTGCTTTCTTTTGTGAGTGGACGAGCAGCTGGTAGTGGGGATGACAACAGTGTCATTGGTCCATTTTTACTTCATAAGGCTGTTCCTTTCTTGTCACCCATCTTCTGTTTCTTGCGTACTATAATAAACAGAATAGGACACAGACAGCCAAAGGTTCAAAAATGTAACTCTCAGGATAAAAATCAGCAAGGGGAAATTCATAAATTGTCTATAAATGGGTGTAATTAATAATCACTATCCATCAAATGACTAAATTATTACTAGTCGTGGCATTCTCTAAATTTACCTCAGCTCTTCTGTTATGAGGCACTTTGTGAAGTTACTCTGGTTTCATAATTCCATTTGAGGACTATGTCTCAAATAAATGACTTGAAAGAAACCAATCAAAATTAGTGCAAAGACGGTTATAACTGTATTACCTATATAATTTTGTTTTTGTTTTTTTGAGACGGAGTCTAGCTGTGTCACCCCAGGCTGGAGTGCAGTGGCGTGATCTTGGCTTACTACAATCGTCTGCCTCTTGGATTCAATCAATTCTCCTGACTCAGAATTCTAAGTAGCTGAGATTACAGGTGCCCGCTGCCAGGTCTGGCTAATTTTTGTATTTTTACTAAAGATAGGTTTCGCCATGTTGGCCAGGGTGGCCACGAACTCCTGACCTCAGGTGATTTGCCTGCCTCAGCCTCCCAAAGTGCCATAATTATAGGCATGAGCCACCGCACATGGCCACCTATATATAATTTTTTAATAAAGCTGAAGGTATTTGAAACACTCAATGGGTAAGATAACATTGTGTCAAAGGTGCCAAATGAAAACAGCAACCAAAAAAAAAAAACAAAGAAAGAAATTCAAAGTTGGAAAACTGTGGCCCACCACCTGTTTGTATAAATAATGCTTTACTGGAACCCAGCCATGCCTGTAAGCTGAATAGATGGCACAGACTGAAAATATTTACTATCTGCTATCTGGCCCTTTGCAGAAAATGTTTGTGAAACTGCTTTATATTATAACTGAATACTGGCATTAAAATAACAC
This sequence comes from Aotus nancymaae, assembly GCF_030222135.1. Classification (NCBI taxonomy): domain Eukaryota; kingdom Metazoa; phylum Chordata; class Mammalia; order Primates; family Aotidae; genus Aotus; species Aotus nancymaae. The sequence continues at coordinate 24,680,153 of NW_026988494.1, read as the reverse complement.
AAAGGCATTTCAAACTAATGTCAAAGCATATAAAGATGTTACAACCAAAATGTGCCAAACACTGCGCCAAGTAGGCATTTATTTGCTCTTAATCTTTATAACATCATTATAACATGCAAATCATTTTCAAGGTATAGAAAAACAAAGAGAAACCCCTGAGAGATCAACCCGCCTGAAAAAAATCACACAGTGATCAGCTGTCAGATCCAGGATTCAAACTTAGCACCATACAGATAAGGTGGCAGCACAGAATTCTATAAATCTCTAGACAATGGATAATGTGTAACTTGTCAGTTTATTGCCTCTTTTTCACTGTCAAAATGTCTGTGTTCAGTAAAATATTTAGAGCCAAACATCAACTTTATACTACTTATTAATGACCACATTACAGTTACTGCCTGTCCCTACAACAAAACTTTTAAATATTTATTCGGCACCTGCTACATTCAAGGCACTGGGTGATACACATTCTAAATTCTACCCCCTAATGTGGCTGATAAGAGAAAGCACTGCAATCCCTACAGATGAAGCATTAATCAGTAAAGGATTCAGTAAACGTTTAAGAAAAACCAAAGGAGTATCCTAAGGCAAACTAAACAACAACAACTACAGCATGAATTACAAGACATAAAGATCAAGTCAATATGTAAATGTACCTCCCCGCTTTTACTGAAATGGAGTCTTGCTCTGTTGCCCAGGCTGGAGTGCCGTGGCATGATCTTGGCTCACAGCAACTTCCACCTCCTGGATTTAAGAGATTCTCCTGCCTCAGCCTCCCAAATAGCTTGGATTACAGGCACCCGCCACCACGCTGTTTTTAGGAGAGACGGGGTTCCACCATGTTGGCCAGGCAAATGCCCCGTTTTCAAAAAATAAAAATAAAGGAGGGGAGGAAACAACCAAGAGGAATTGCTTAAGTATTTTTTTTTCCTTTTTTAAAAGATATTTTGGTATCAATTTGTATCTTTTTTTTTTTTCCCAGACAGAGTCTTGCTCTGTCACTCAGGCTGGAGTGCAGTGGCATCTCAGCTCACTGCAACCTCTGGCTCCCCGGCTGAAGCAATTCTCCATGCCTCAGCCTCCCGACTAGTTGTGGGTATACGTGTGCACCACTACACCCAGCTAATTTTTTAATAGAGACAGGATTTCACTATGTTGGCCAGGCTGCTCTTGACCTCCTGGCCTCACGTGATTCTCCCGACTCAGCCTTCCAAAGTGTTAGGATTACAGACGTGAACCACCGCGCCTGGTCTGTTTTTTTAACCATCTGATTTACAGATTCCTGAAAGTGCCACTTTAAACAGCTGACCTAGGTTCCATTCCTTAGATGCTGACAAACCTGATTCTGTTATTTCCCTCAATATAATTAGGCTTTACAGTGAAATAGTAACGATTTAAAAGGTTAAAACTGATAAAACATTCTAAACATTGCTGTAGCAAATAAACAACTCTGAAAATCCAGATCTATCTATTTCATGCAACACAAAATAGCATCAATCTTAAGATAACCATGAGGTTCACAAAAAATCTATGAGTAACCCGTTTCTTAAAATTCTGCATTCCAATTACTGTCACAAAGGGCTGCATTTGTGTAAAGAGCAAGTATCTGCAAACAAACAGGGCTGCCAGTGTAGTATTCTAATACAAAATTAAATGTTCATACCTGGAAGAAAATGCTCTTATCAAGTTGGCTATAATAAATCTTATCTTTCTACAAATGACATTTGACTTCCCCCAAAAGCTCTACCAGGTAATCAGTCTCCTCTACTTTTTTGTTATATTTCAGTAAAAAGACAAAGATTAACGAAGAACACTAAGACTATATAAACAAAGGTATTCAGAAAAAGTACCCAATAAAAATGTGTAATTTTTACTACTACTACTTTCAAGAGGTTAAAGACAAAAAAAAAAACAAAAAAAATTAAATGGCACGAATCTCATTTCTGACCATGAAGAAGTTAAGATAATCTGAATTTATTGTCCTGCTGTGAAAGACTAGAAAACTGAAAAGAATATATGAAACAACCATTTTTCAGACAATGGACAATGTGGGGTAGAGAACTGTTAACTCTTAGAGAAGGAAAAGAAAGTGATCCCTTTAGTAGCTCTTGCTTATTGATGGGAAGGACCAAGACAGCATGGTGAGTTACAAAGAATCCAGAGACCAGAAAATTAAAGCAGCTACAACATAAAGCAGAGTACCCCAAAAAATTTATCTACAGGTGGCTCACTTAGAATCTGGCTGAATACTGATCTGAACATATATGAAGCGACATATGAGGGCTCTGAAAAATGAGGGTCCCCACCAGCCAGAGGAGAGAAACCCCCACCAGCAGGTAGAGTTCTCAGGAGGGTGACACCTTGGTAATCAGGCTAAATCAACACTAAAGGCTAAACTTGTCCTAACAAAGTTTTAAAGCAAACATTTGATCCTTGGAAATGATGAAATCTATCCCAAGTAACTTAACTATGTGCTAGAACAAAATCCAACACATTACAATGTAAATTCACATTGCCTGGTTTCCAATCTTAATTACCAGGAATATAAACAAGCAGGAAAATACAACCCATGATCAGAAGAAAAATAAACCAGTGTAAACAGAGCCAGAAGCAATGAAAATGATAGAATTAAGGTCCTAGCAGCCACAGACCAAAAACAGCTTTTGCAAATATGCTCCATATGATCAAGAATAAATCATGGGCCAGGCACGCTGGCTCACACCTGCAATACCAACACTTTGGGAGGCTAAGGCAGGTGGATCACTGGAGGTCAGGAGTTCAAGACCAGCCAGGTCAATGTGGTGAAACCCTGTCTCTACTAAAAATACAAAAAAATTAGCCAGGCGCAGTGGTGTACTCCTGCAGTCCCAGCTACTCAGGAGGCTGAGGTGGGAGGATGGCTCGAATGTGGGAGGATCACTTGAACCCAGGAGGTGGAAGCTGCAGTGAGCCGAGATTGTACCACTGCACTCCAAGACTACGTCTCAAAAAAAAAAGAACAAAGAATCAATCATCGACATAAGAAATAAAAGATGAAAGGCAAAAATGTGACTAAAAATAAAAAATATATACTATTTGAAATCAAAGATACATTGAATAGGACTAATAGATTTAATACTGTAGTAGAAAGTATCAAGAACTTGAAGAACTACCCTATAATCAAAACAAAATAAAGCAAAGAGAGGGAGAAAAAGTAACCAAGACCTAACCTGTGGGATAACATCAAGTGTTCTAATGTAAGTATTGCTGCATTCCTGGGAAAGGGCAGGGCGGGACTATTTGAAAACATGATGACTAAATGTAAATACTCAAGGCATGATGACAAAGTATGCAGAGTACTCAACATGAAAGGTTCAGTTTTAGATGTAGACTCACATGGGTATATCGTGCAAGCAACTCAAAACCCATTAGCACCATTGCAGTGGTGATGTGATTTTGCAAAGTTGTGAAGAATTCTTTGTAAAAAATCCCAACATTTCAAAGTATAACTTTCCCTTGATTTACACAGTAGCCTTTTGTACATACATTAAAGTTGTGGCCTCCCCACACCTCCCTGTCCCTGAAAAAACCCTTTTTAAGTAAGTTTCTAGGCTTAGAAAATAAAGTTTCTTTTTCCAGTATCATGAACATCTGGCAGTATATTGTAAGTTATGCAGACCATGGAACAATTTTTCTTGTTCAAAACTATCTTGCAAACTGCCAAATAGCTATCGAACTTGGCCCATGCCTAATAAATACAGCTAATGCCCCCAATGACTGGTCAAATTTTTTAAAAAAGAATTCAATAGGAAAAAGGGGTTTTATAATAGGTAGGTAGGTAAGGAGATTAAAGGTATGGTGAAAATGTGTCAGAAATTTTTATGCCAAATACAGATTTTAACTTTACAATGATCAGGGTTACTAAGAATAAGGAGTTGATGAAAATGTAGTGGGTAGGTAAAGGGATGGGATTTGGGAGGGAGAGAGACACCTAAAAAATATAACTGACAAATAGACACACAGAAAAATTATAACAAATTAAAAGTATTTATTTCTTCTAAAAAGGTATGCAATTAAATACATACATTGACCTACAGAGAAACTCCAAGAAATCAAATTATAAAGCCCATATTTCTAACCACGATAAAATAGCTAAAGATTAATAGCCAATGGTTAAATCAATCAATTAGTAACCTTAAAATCAGTACTGCAACAAAGGTACTTTAAAAAGTTTTACAGCAATCTAAATATGTTAGTATTTAAGAGTATTGTGTTCATAAAAAATGATACAGTGATCACTATAATTAACCAACTCGTAAAAAGCAAAGTGTTAAGAAACTCTGAAATCCCACCACTGGAACAGTTAGCAGATTTATGCATATTGCAAATTATGTATCAGATGTGTTTATATACAATATGATTTTTAAAGATCACTTGCAGTAATGAGATTATCATAACATAGGTCCTTAATTAAAATTAACTTCACTCTTTAATCTCACAAATAAACTACTTTGTAGAAAAAGGATAATCATCACTCTTAGCCCCACTTCTGAGGGAACCATTATTTTTTATTTATTTATTTTTTTTTTGAGACGGAGTTTCGCTCTTGTTACCCAGGATGGAGTGCAATGGCGCGATCTCGGCTCACCGCAACCTACACCTCCTGGGTTCAGGCAATTCTCCTGCCTCAGCCTTCTGAGTAGCTGGGATTACAGACACGCGCCACCGTGCCCAGCTAATTTTTCATATTTTTAGTAGAGACGGGGTTTCACCATGTTAACCAGGATGGTCTGGATCTCTTGACCTCGTGATTCACCCGCCTCGGCCTCCCAAAGTGCTGGGATTACAGGCGTGAGCCACCGCGCCCGGCCGGGAACCATTATTATTTTAGTAAATATTCCTCTGCTGTCCAGCTACGTGTACTTGTACATGCCAGTACAAAAAAATAACAGATCTCTAAGAATATGGTCCACAATGTACCACAGAGTTTTTAAAAAGTTACAAAGCACATCTGATCCTAATTTTACAAAATTAAAAAAACATTCGGAATTACGGCTTACCAGAAAAGGAAACCAGGTTAACAAATATGTGATAGCCATTTGCATAAAAATAACCATGGAAACTTTGATAATAGATGGATTTCTACAAGGTAGAAAAATGATATGCCACTACACACCATTCCCATAATTAAGATTTTTAACAAAAGAGGCAATACTTAGTGCAGGTATTAAGCAATTACTCTCACATATTCCTGGTGGGAATGCAACTTTTATATATTAATATTACCATGATCTAAATTACTTCTTAAGATTTTAGAACTGAACTCTCTCAGTTCTTTAGATAAATATAAATATATTGAGAATAAAAGGACTAAATACAGTAAAGGGTTAAACCTATAACTAACTCCTTGACATCTGTGGTTATGACTAAAATGTCTATCCTGGAATAGATGAATCATTTGGTAACCTGAGACTCTAAAAGTTAAGAAACTGTATATGTTAGCTTACTCAGAAGTGTGAACATATGCCTGCATCCTGCATTTCCTAATATTACTCTTCCGGTACTCATTGATTTTGTTCAGATGAGGGGGAGGACTGGGTGGGAACACAGCTGGTATTGTAGATCACCTTTATCTCTGTTCAATTCAAGGGGCCACTGCCAAAACATTCCGGCACAAAACAGCACAGAAATCAGATTCTTATTTTGATCTGGTTTGTTCCAATGCTTATAATATACTATTTTGTTAGGACACATGACCCATTTTCATGATCTTCTCAGCTATATTTCTACACAGTAAATGAACTTTACAATTGCCCCCTCACACCTAATTAGAATATGATTAACCCAAATTTCTTTTCAGAGGCACCAATTTCTTTCCAATATAAGAAAACATTTTACTGTATATATAAAATGATAGTTTCCTGCTGAAAGGTAGCTTAGCTTCAGGTACAATGATTTCCCTAACATGATGCTCTTTTATCACTGCTGGCCTCTAGAGGGAGCTCAAAGTTCTTGCTATTTTTCCCAAAGGGCAGGATACTCCTCCCAGAAATATGTGATGTTCAGGATTTAAGAACGTTTTCTTTTAACACCCTGAAGAGCAAGTTCGGTTTGTCCTTTAGGAATCCCTTCCTCCTCAAAAGTGAATAAGGCTTGACCTGCTCACCTGTTCCCGGTTGAAGCAAGTTCCAACCTTTCCTTTCCCTCCCTTCAATACTCTTCAAACGCTGTTTCCCCACTTGGGATTAACTATATTATTCCTGTAACCTGAGGCCAAAGGGGGCAGTAGAAGAGGAGGGGCAAATGCTCCCTCTCGCTGACTGAGTGCAGCAGGCCAGTGAGCTTCTACTTTCCTCAGGTCAGGGAGCATGCCGCATTTAATGTTTACATAACACACTGTGAAGGGAAGATGCAGCTGCTCTTGTCTGCCCAGGCACTCTGGTCAGTTAAGACCCCACTCAGGTACCCACTGCCAAGGGCTGAGGGATCATAGCATACCTCTAACACATTCTCAGGGCCACATCTGAAAAGAAATGGCCTACAGACAGAGCCTCAAATCCGCACCTCCACCCACTGCCTGTATGACCCTGAGGAAGTAACCTGGCCTCTTAAAGACTCAGTTTCCTCACCTTTACATATGTGACTCACAGAGTTGCTTTGAAGGTTAAACAAGCAATAAGCACAAAGAAGTGAACCCCGCATGAATGAACCTAAATAAAAAGGGTACACAGTGAGCACACTGGTAAGCTGCAGCTTGCTCGCCTTTAGGCTTTGTAACAGAAGGTAGAAGTGAGTCTTCACTGTTTCCAGCCTATTCTGGTCAATCTAGCCTAGGTAAAAAAGTTCTCCAAATGGTCCCACTGAGCTTACTAGAGTCTGAAGCTTAAGCCCAAGCAAGTAAATTGCCCTGCTTTGCTGCCCTTTGCATGTACACTCCCAGAGGCCTCAGGGACAAGTATGGTTGGTCAAGGATAGGATTCTGTACTCCTGTGTCTCTTGGCCAAAATATCACCTTGACTTTGCCATGATTTCCAACAACCAGACTATGGAGAAATGTGCATGGCATAAAGTGCTACTGGCCTTTATGATAACCTTCCCTTAGCCTCTGACAGTGAACAGGAACATGTACTGTGCTAACCTTGATGCTCAGACACAACCTGCATTGTAATGCTGCCATGAACGTCAGGGTTCACAAGGTAACTTCCAGAGATGTGTCCTAGAACCAGTTTCCCTACTTTGTAACTTGTTCCTGGATAATCTGTTATCCTGTCTGGATAAAATGGAATGGAACCATATCCTACTGCAACAAAGAACAGAAAGATAAACAGCTGCTAATACATTTAGCCTACAGGTGTGCTTTTTTAAACAGACAATAAACTTGGTATATACTTATATAAGAAAGAAGAGCTCTAAACTGAGCATTCTAAAGCTTAAAGTTAGCTATTATATTCATTAGATGTTCCCCAACTTTTAACTGGCTAACAATTAACTTCACAAAGCAAACCACCTCATTCAGTGGCCTTATTAAACACAATGTAAATAGTTTCTCAAGGAGATTATACAAACAAGTAGCACAGCATAAAACTCCTGCATCTATGTATGCCTGATTAAGGTTTATAATTAGAATGGGTATCTGGCTATTAATATCTCCGTTAAATCTTCACAAATTGTGACTATTATGGCCAAGTTGTAAGATCAGAAAGCACTTCACTGTCTATCTGTCTTGGTAGAGTAACACCCAACACAGTTTGTTTCCTGACAACATTTTTCCAGTTCACCCACAAACAGAAAACAAAGGAGCAGAATATTTAGAGAAAATGTCTAGAGTCTTTAAGGTATGTTACAAAACAATTTTACAGACTTTATTCCAATGTCCAAAAGGAGCCCACCTGAGAATTTTAAGAGCAATCCAATTAGACATGCACCTTAGATTGCTGAAACTGAAGTGAAGGAGACAGAGAACTGGGAGGAACCTAAGCAAAGGGAAAACTGGAGACCAATCTGGAATTACTCCAGAAAATCCAGTTAAGCAATGATAGTGACCTGAGCCAGTAACAGTAAAATATGGTATCATTAGACAGCAATATTTAACATGTACATAACAAGCCAACATGGTGGCTCACACCTGTAATCCCAGCATTTTGGGAGGCCAAGGTGAGAGATCATTTGAGCTCAGAAGTTCAAGACCAGCCTGGGCAACATGGTGAATCCCCGTCTCTACAAAAAATAGAAAATATTAGCCAGGTGTGGTGGCACACACCTGCAGTCTCAGCTACCTGTGGGGGCTGAGATGGGAGGATGGTTTGAGGTCAGGGGGCGGAGGCTGAGGCTGAGGCTGCAGTAAGCGAAGATCACACCACACCACATTCTACCCTGGGTGACAAAGTGAGACCCTGTCTCAAAAATAAAAATAAGTGAAATTTACATATTGTATGTTAGGTATTTAATCCTCACAACAAACCTATTAAGTTGGCTGTAGCAATACACCCATTTAACAAATGAAGAAATTAAAGCACAGAGGCCAAAGAGGAGTCAGAAATGAACAAATTTTAAAATACATTTCCAAAGTACGTAAAACAAGGCTTAATAATTGATAAAGTGTAGACAGCTACAGATGAAAGCCAAGAATAATGTCCAGGTACTTATGTGGCTGAATGCACCTAGTATCATTAATAGGCAGATATTTATCTTACATTAAGTATTTAACAGCATCTGAACAGGGAATACAACTGTATAAGTCCGTTTTCACGTCACTGACCAAGACATACCCAAGATTGGTCAGAAGTACGGTTAACCTGTGGCTTCCAACTGGCACTGGAAAAAGTGGAGAGCAGACTTATGGGACTAAGCCCCTTCAACCTGTGGAATCTTACGCTACTTCCAGACAGTGTTGGAACTGAATTGGAGGGGACCCAGCAGGTGTCTGCTGCAAAAAACTGATTGCTTGCTTGATGTACAGTGGAAAAACTCACATATTAATATGTATCAGAAGCATGTTGTGCAAGAAACTGTGTTTGTGTTTTCTACATAGACAGCTAGATTGATCTGAAAGCAGATTAGGGAAAAGGAGATATAGTTAGGGCACCATCAGCTCAGAGAAGACATTTAAAGTCACATGACACTTACACGTGATTTCCTAGTGAATAAGCATAGATAAAGAAAGCCAGAGTTCTAGGCTAAGGATCGAGCTTTGAGACCAGGTAGAAAAGGAGACTGCACAGGAACTACTGGTGAGTAGGAAGAAATTTTCTGGAAGCTAGGCAAAGACTGTGTTTTTAAAAGGAGGCAGTGATGAATTGTATCCAAAGGTTCTTAAATATCAAGTAAAGGGAGGGCTGAGAATGAAACTGGGTAACTTGGAGACTTTTTAGTGATTTCAGCAAACGTGGTCTCAATGGATTAATGTCTTTAAAAACTGCCGCTTCCTGTGGCTTTATCATTGTCAGGAAAGGGGAAGCTCTAGAGTCGAACTGTCTAGGTTGAAACCAATGTTCTGACATTCTGAAGTCTGGCTTATGAAGGGCATCCTCTTAATAGCTGTGAAAGATGAAGATTTTCTCCTACTTTTATATGAAGTCTTGGGTTATTCTGGGAAACGATACAGAGAGTTAAACAATGCTGAAGTTGACTTTTCATGCTTTTGAGATGCTAACTACTCAGCTGGATGTATTTAAGTCCTTTTTTTTTTCCAAGTAAAGTACTTGAGTGATATACTTTGAGTTCCTGCACACCTATCAAATGCCATCTTGTTGCACTGCCAATGTAAAGGATAACTTCATCAATTTAGGATTCTTAGTTTATCACAGTTTTTTCCCTCAGAGTTTTCTGGAAGACACTCTACACCTTTTGCCAGAGCACTGTCCACCAAAACTTTCTATGATAGAAATTTTTATTCTGCACTCTCTAGTACAGTAGCCACTAACCACACACAGCTGCTGAGCACCTGAAATAGGCTCTGTAGCAATGCAACTGAGAAAATGAATAAAAACAAATGCTGTGTTCTTTATATTTTTGTTACAATTTTCAACTTCCTTTTCCCACTGTATTGTGGGAGTATTTCTAAAACCCTGCTGCTACCTGACTCCAAAGAGCCAATAGTTAAGAACCACAAATTTCACTTAAAAACTCCTTCCTGCTCTCTGATCCTTTCAAATGCTTGTTGGTCTCGCAGAGCAACTAAACCTGAGTTTCTCTTGTTTCCCGCAGTAAGCCTATTTCATGGGAAGTCACTGCTCACACTGGTCACCCTCCTTTACGGTACCTACTGAATCTGTATGTGTCCTTAATTTTCTGTATGCACCTTTAAAGAAAAAGGCCTGGTGTTTATGTAATATTGGGAACTATGCTGGGTTTAACCAGAAAACACATTGGAACCAAGTTCAAATCTCAGACCTAGGAGGGGAAATGTTTACATTGTTACTTCCTGTGTAAGTTCTCTACTGCTGCCTTAAAAATTGCCCCAAAGGTTGCAGCTTAAAACAAGAAACATTTATTATCTCACAGAAGGTCAGGAATCTGGGTGTGACTTAGCCAGGGGGCCTTGAGTTCAAGGTCTCTCACAAAGCTGCAGGTATCCGAAAGCCTGACTGGAGGAGGATCTACTTCCAAGCTCAGGCACCTGGCTGCTGACAGGTGTCAGGTCACTGACTGTTGGCCAGACACAACAGATCCTTGACACGTGAGCTCCACATGGAACCACACAAACATGGTAGCTGGCTTCCCTCAGCAAGTGAAATAGGGCAGCCCAACATGAATGCCAAAACCTTTCTGTAACCTAACCTCCGAAGGAGCATCCCAGCATCTTGCCCAGCTTGTGGAAGCCAGTCACTAGAGGTCCAGACACACCCAAAGGGAGGAGGTTACATGGAGACATATATACCAGAAGCCAGGGATCACTGGGGCCACCTTAGAGGCTGCCTGACAAAGAAGGAAACTTGGGGGCAGAGTTTCAACTTTGTGCTTTATGGTCCAGTGTCTCCTGCCACCATGGGTGGCCAGCCTTCTCTACTGGTCACATTCATCTTGGTAAGAGTCATTCAGTTTCTAATCCCGTTTCAGAATACAGGAACCAACTGTCCTGTACTGTGGCTCCCCCTTCAATTCTAACTGACAATTCAAAGTAGGTCCTGTCACTTACTCCTACCAGTGCTGCACAACCACATTTACACTAAGGCCTTCCCTCACAATGTTTCTTGTTTGTACTGTTTCCTGCTAAAATTTTTTAGTTTAGTTATGGCACCTTTCCATGGTTTCCAAGGATACTGAATTCTCCTTATTATGCTCGTTGGTCATTTCAGTGTGTCATCTGTCTAACACATGGGCTTAGGAAACCATCCTCCTCCCAAAGTCAACACAGCTATTTGTTTAAGTAAGGCCCTCTACACATTCTTTAAAAGTCTGTTTTGATAAATGTGACAGGAAATGCTTGTTGGTGTGTTCCTAGCCATATAATTCAACTCTATTGTTGGATAAAACAAAGATGTTTTAATCTACACCATCAATTCCCAGGATATTTTTTACCATGTTAATTTAAGAAACTGTTGATTTCTTAAAACAATAATAATAACAATAATCATGCCACCAAACTTGGTTCAGTTTAAAACAACACAAAACTTAGTAAGCGTAACAACACTAACAATATACCTACAATCTTAAAAGGCAGAGAGACACAGCTGATCAGCTGTATGAACTAATCACACAGACAGGATGAATTAACCACACAGAGCTGTAAACGAGTACCTACAACTGCATTCCCAGCAGTGGGCACTTACCACTGTGGAATAGACATAATACTTAAGACTAATTACAAGTTTGAGTACCAACAGTGTTTTAATTCACAAGCCAAAATACCCACTTTTGGTTTAACAATTAAAAAAAAAATACTTTCCCTATGCCATTTATTTCTTTTACCTTCTTCCAACAGCTTATTCTCTTTATCTCCTGAGAATATTAATGAAAGGGATAGGAGGGGAAGAATCAACAAAAACTGAATCAGGCAGCAACATAATTTCAGATCTGATACCCTGGAGTACAAAGTGTAGAGTTTGCAAATAATCAGAATTCCGCTTTTTCGTCTTCTGCTGACAAGAGAACAAGAAGAGAGTTGACACACACAAACATGTTAAGCAGACATACGTCTACCACATATGGCTGTATAGGATATAACCAAGAGAAGCAGCTATCCTGTACAGCACACGTAAGGCACAGTGCCTAAAGGTCAAATCTGATCTCACCAGACTTCCAGGGGAGGTTTTGAAACAAAGGAGATTTTCAAACATTTTAGCACTGCACTTAGGGAATAAAATCACCTACCTTGGCAAAGATACAGGATATCAAATCAACACACAAAAATCAGTTGTTTCTATACACTAACAATGAACAATCCCAAAAGGAAAATAAGAGAACAATTCCATTTACAGTAGCATGAAAATGAATAAAATACTAAGGAATAAATTCATCCAAGGAGACAAAAGACTTCTACATTGAAAACTACAAAACATTGCTAAAATAAAGACATAAACAAATGAAAAGACATTCCATGTTCATGGATTAGAAGACTTGATTCCTAACAAAATCCCTAAAGCACTTTTTGCATAAACAGAAAAATCCATCCTAATGGGTTCTATCAATGGAAGAGAGCTCAGAAGTAAACCCTTGCACATATGGTCAAATGATTTTGGACAAGGTTGCCAAGACCAATGAATGGGGAAAGTACAGTCTTTTCAAAACATGGAGTCAGGAAAACTGGATATCCACACACAAAAGAAAAAAAAAAGGACCCTGGCCTTACATCATATTAAAAATTAGCTCAAAGTGGATCAAAGGGCTAACGACCTAAAACTATAAAATTCTTATTAAAAAAAAAAAACAAAGTGTTAGTGAGAAATTAAAACCCTTGTGTATGGCTGGTGAAAATGTAAAATGGTGCCATCACTATGCAAAACAGGATGATTGTTCCTAAAAAGTTAAACACAGAATTACTAGATGATACATTAACTACACTCCTTAGGTTATTTACCAAAAATAATTCAAAGCAGGAAGTTGAACAGATACTTGAAGATCAATGTTCATAGAAGCACTATTCAAATAGCCAAAAGGTGAAAGCAATTCAAATGTCCATCAACATATGAATTAACAAACAAAATGTGGTATATACATACTATTATGCAGCCTTAAGAAAGAAAATTCTGACATGCTGTAACAGTCACAAAACAAAAATACTGTAGGATTCCACCAACAGGAAACATCTAGGAGGCAAATTCACAGAGATACAAAGTAGACTGGGGATTGCCAGGGGCTGGAGAGATGGGAATGAGGACTTATTGTTTAATGCGTATAGAGTTTTAGTTTGGGAAGATGAAAAGAGTCCTGGAGACGGATGGTGGTAATGGTTACACAACATATTTGTATGCACTTAAAGACACTGAATGGTACACTTTAAAATGGTAAACCTTATGTGTATTTTACCACAATAAAAAAATTGTCATCTCATATAAAATGTCCCAAGGCATGGCAAATAAACCCAGGGTTAGTTAATTCACTGCCTTAATGTTATCAAAGATCCAGGTTCTGTCCATTTTTATATTCTGACAAAAAAAAAAAGTTACAGGGCTGGAAACTAAGGTTCTCATTGTGAGATCCGAAAGACACAAATACAGAATGAGGGAAGTAAGGAATAACCCTGTGGTATTCAATTTAAATTGGAGGTATCAATATAAACTAATATTTTAAACATTTCGTCAGAGTATTTCAATCATATACAAAAGTAGGCAGAAGACCATAGTATAAATTCATGTGTACCTATCATGCAGCTTCCACAATTATAAATTCATAGCCAATCTTGTTTTATCTAGAAACCCACGCCACGTTATGTCATGCACATCCCAGACATCAAATTATTTCACCTATAAATACCTCAGGAAAGTTCTCTAAAAGACCACCATTTTCGATATAACCAAACACCATTACCATACCTTGAAAAAAATCAAAAGACCACTATTTTAAATATAACCAAACACCATTACCATACCTTGAAAAAATCAAAAGCACTTCCTTAAGATGAAATATCCAGTAACTGTTAAAATGTACAATTGTTTCATGTCATAAAAAGTATTAAATTCTTTGAATTAGGATCCTATATAAGGCTTTTACACTGAATTGGAAGCAGGAAGGAAACAGGACTGAACTAAGGAGTTAAAAAGTCCTGAGTAAAAGTTCTAAGAATTACAAGCTGAGGCAGAGACTAATCGTTCCTATGAGTGGCCATTTCCCCCTTTCTCCTTTCGTAATGGAACATCTGGCACCTTCACCCTCAGAACCACACACACAGAGTTTTAACAGGAAATTAGAGGCTGCATTTCTTTGATTCTCTCATACCAAGTTCTAAACAATGGGTTATGAATAAAACTTGTTACCTCCTTGCCCTTCTCTCTCTTCTCTCCCCCATGGGCTAGAACACAGATTTGAGCCAGATCTGACCACACACACAAGAGTAATACACCTAGACCCTGAGCAGAACAAACCTGCAATCCTGGGTAATCTCTGGCAAAACCAGCTTATCCACTTCAGACCCCTGTGTACCACTCACGGTCACGTGAAAGAGGAACAAGCTAATTTTTTGAACCACTGTGTATGTGGGTCTTTAAAGTAGTTTGGTCTATACTCTAATGCATATACCAGCTTGTGTGACTATGAGGATTTGTCTGGGTCTCATTTTACTGGTTCAAAAAACTGAGAAGTGCTACTAATTGTTAGCTTATTGCATTTCCCTATTTTGAAAAACAAAGTGTACATTTAGTAAAACAAAAAACTGAAGTTAACATATATTTTAAAATGAGATGACACATGAAAACACCTGCAGAATATATCTAGCCATTCAACAAATGCCCATTAAATGCCAGATACTGTAATATGCCTAAAAATGTTATAGAAGCTAAGAACGAACATCACAGAACAAAAGAATCAGGATTCATTTCCAAATCATATGTGAAACTCACAAACTGGAAAGAAGCAGCCTACATACAGTAAGCAAGCAAACAATAAACAACATCATTTTAAATAATACAAAGGATATTCTAAAAACAGGTAACATTAAATGTACATCTCTTTTGGGGTTGGAAGGGAAATGAGTTTAATTTACACAGGGTAGTCAAGATTAGAAGGAAAGTATATATGAGAATAAAAGCTCTCAAGAAAGCTCCTGTGGCTGGACCTACTAGCAAGCAAGGGGAGAATGACAGGAAGGACCTCTGGGGTAGGCAGAGGCAGCACAGTACTAGATCTACAATACAAATGTTGTTTTACTATTAACAGGGGATGAGTATTCCCAATAGAAAACAAAGAAAGCCATTATTCCCTTAATCCTGTGTCTTAGTTTCAAGACAAATGATCTTCCCAAAGGAAAATGGATATTTTAGCTGGCCTGCAATCAGTAACTACTTTATGTTGCTACAGACTGAATGTTTGTCCCCCACATAATTCACATGTTGCAACCTACTGCCTAATGTGATGTATTTGGAGGGGAGGTCTTTGGCAGGTGATCAGGTAGTAAGGGTAGAGTCCTCATAAATGGGATCAGTGTGTCTTTATAAATTAAGAGAGACCCAAGAGAAAGCCCTTGTCCCTTCTGCCATGTCAAGACAGCTGTCTCTGAACCCGAGATCAGGTCCTCATCATATCTGCAGGTACCTTGATCTAGGACTTCCCAGCCTCTAGAACTGTGAGAAATAAATTTCTGTTGTTTGTGTATTAGCTACCCAGTCTGTGGTATTCTGTTAACAGCAGCCCAAAGGTCTACGACAAATGCCTTCAAAGACAAACATATGGGTTAATTATTTCGGGAGTAAAAAAAGTATAATTTTTATCTAAGAAAGCTAAAGTTTTATCTGATATATTAAGTTCTTTAAAACCTCACTGCTTTTGGCTGACTGCTTCATGTCTAAAATTTAGGTCTAAAAATGAAGGTATCTTAGACACAAGCTATTTTAATTTTTATCATTCTTTGCTATTAATTGAGGAAAGAAAAGTTTATTAAAACAGTACAAAAACTGGGTGCAGTGGCTCACGCCGGTAATCCCAGCACTTTGGGAGGCCAAGGAGGGGGATATCACCTGAGGTCAGGAGTTTGAGACCAGCCTGGCTAACATGGTGAAACTCCGTTTCTCCTACAAATACAAAATATTAGCCAGGTGTGGTGGCGCACGCCTATAATCCCAGCTACTCCGGAGGCTGAGGCAGGAGAATTGCTTGAACCCGGGAGGCAGAGGTTGCTGTGAGCCCAGGTCACATCACTGCACTCCAGCCTGGGACAACAACAAGACTCCATCTCAAAAAAAACCCCACAAAAACCAAGAAAACCCACAATATCAGAATTTAGATCTAAGAAAACAAATCTACTTTTATATAAATTCCGTGAATTCCCCTTTTCTACTGCATAGAAAGTGATTACCAAGTATTCTTAGACATGAATGAAAAGGAACTATAAACACTTTACTGATACACTTGTTAAACATGTAAATATAAAACACGCATTATCTTCTAAATTACACTAAAATGACAGTAAACTAATAAAGGAAGATAATCACCAGCATGCTAAAAAACAGAAAACTCAGCAAAATAAAAGCAAGTGAAACCTCCAAGCATGCAAAAGGGGTTGCCAAGTCAGGACACAGAAGCACCAGGTACCTTGGAGGGTTGCAGTGAGGCAGAAGACTCAAAACAGCTATTGGTTGAAACATCTATGCAAGATGCAGAGAAGCTAGACTCTAACACAGAGAACAAGTTTACCTCTGGAGAAACTGAACCAGACCTAGGAATGGTATCAATTTGAGAGGAAGCTGGTGGTAAGGCATCAAATTAAAAACAAGATTAAGTACAAGGCTACATATTAATCTGTGAGTTGCTCAATGATCTTCCTGGCTCCCAGAATGTCAGCGGCCAGGCTTAAAATATGACCCATCCCATCTAGCCACCTCCCTCTGAGAGAAGACACTAGAAGTTCCTTCTAATCTAGAGACACTGACCTGAGGGTCCCTGGCTCACCACCCTACAGTGAACTCCATCAGCTGAATATCTCTGCCAGTGGATACAGAGCTAATTTACTTTTAGTATCTCATTCTTAAGAACTAACACACAACCAAGGATCACCAGATACCAAAGTCTACCAAATGAATGAGAAAAAAGGAACTCAAAAGAAACAGATGCTCAAATTAGAAAATGAAAACAAAACCAAAAAATTATTAATCTTCTCAGAAGATACTCCATTTATAGGAGTTGCTTTAAAAACACCACTACCAACACTATTCCAAAGGGCAAAAGAGCTCTTAAAAATATAATGGTAAAAATAAATGAAAGAGTTGAGAACAAAATTAAGGTAATCCCCCAGAACGTAAAATAAAAAGAAAATGGAAAATAGTGGAGGGGGGGAAAAAAATAGAGGACCAGTACAGAAAGTCCAAGATCCAGATAACAGGAATTCCAGAAAAAACAAACAGAGAAGGAAAAAATGGAAGGAAATGAATCTACAAGCTGCAAGGTCCAATGAGTACCAGTCCAATTAATGAAAAGACCCACACCAAAGCACATCATCCAGAAAGGAAAAATTAGTAAACAGAATGGTAACACTGGAAGCTAACAGACAAAAGAAATACCTCCCAAATTCTGAAGGAAAATGTTACCTAGCCAAACCTGAAAGTGTGAAGGTAAATAAACACATCTTTTCCATGCAGGCAAGATCTCAAAAATCTTACCTCCTATGAAGACTTTCCCATGAAGTGCTGGATACTGTGCACCATCCCAAAATGACAGCATAAACCAAGAAAAGAAAAAGATACGAGATCCAAGAACAAGGAGCTCCAACATAGGAGAGGTAAAAGGAATTCCCACGATGGTGATCACAATGATAATGATGAAGGAAAATCCCAGGACAACAGCTATGCACCAGACTTAGAAACTGCCCAGATTGAAGCAAGTGTGTTGGAGGGATAGAGCTTAAGGCAAAAGTAAAACTGATACAATATTTGATGTGCTTCAATATTCTAAGAGGAGATTTAGTCTCCGCAGAGGATTTGAGGATTTGATGATTTAGTGATAGATTCACAGAAAACAAACAAGTACTCCAGACTGAAACATGATGGGGAAGTCAAAAATCAGTTTCACTGGGCTATAAAGTGAAGTTGCCGGATAGGCTGGTTCCTTTTAGAAGCTTTAAGGGGAGAATCCATTTTCTCGCCTTTCCTAGCTTCTGGAGGCCACCTGCATTTCTTGGCTTGTAACCCTTTCCTTGCACCAATCCTATCTCTAACTTCCTCCTTTGATTTTCTGGCCTCCCTTTTATAGCATCCTTGTGCTTACATTTACAGCCTACCAGGATAACCTAGGATGATTCCCTATCTCAAAATCCTTAATTCACTCACATCTGTAAGTCCTCTGCCATATAAGGTAACATTCACAAGTTCCAGGGATTAGGATGTAGATTTCTTTTGGGGGCCATTATCCAGTCTGCTACAACTCTGAACACTAGCTTAAACAATTAACACAGCGTAACATACTGAGAAAGCCAAGAGGAGCAGCAGGAGGAGCCTAGCAGATCTCAGTTCTTAGCTACCATTTACATCTGTGAAATGCTTTTTAAAAACAGCTGTAGGGGCATATAGTTTAGAAATATGAAAATAGGCCAGGAATGGTGGCTCACGCCTGTAATCCCAGCTCTTTGGGAATCCGAGGTGGGTGGACCACCTCAGGTCTGGAGTTCGAGATCAGCCTGCCCAACGCAGTGAAACTCCATCTCTACTAAAGATATAAAAAATAAGCTGGGTGTGGTGGCGCACGCCTGTGGTCCCAGCTACTCAGGAGGCTGACACAGGCAAATCACTTGAACCCAGGAGGTAGAAGCTGCAGTGAGGCGAGATCATGCCACTGCACTCCAGTCTTTATTTTTTTGGTCTTGTTTTTTGTTTGTTTTTCTCACTCTCGCGACAGAGCAAGATTTTATCTCAAAAAAAAAAAAAAAAAAAGAAAGAAATATGAAAATAAATACCAGAATAGCTAAAAGAGTTTGGGGAAGTGGATTCAAGACAAGGATAGGTGAGAGAAACAGAAACTGTTCATGTTTCTTTTAAGTATTTTGAAATTATGGACTTTTAAAATCATGTACATGAGCTACATGGATAAAATAAAAATCAATTTAAAACAATGTGAAACTTAAGATGGCTGGGAAGGGAGAGAAACCCTCATCTGAGATGAGTAGGTTCCTCAAGGCTAAGGAAGCAAACAGAAAAATGACAAAGATAAAAATTCAAAGGCACATTACCAGCAAAAGCACACCTTTGCTAAGTATAGTAAGTCTCAGCCTGAGCCAAACTTGAAATTCAAATACAAATTTAAAGTAACAACTACAGATGGCTAATGCACAGTAGTATGATGTAAACTGTAGTAGTATGACATAAACCCAAGGAGGTGTTTTATTCCTTCATAGAGAGTAAACGTTAACTGATATGAGAACAGCACAATAGATCTATTTATTCCGTCAAAAATGCTGAGTAAAAAATTAAGATACCTTAAAATGCTCTATCAGGCCAATACAACTCTTTTAACAAAACCGTACACTTCTGAATAAGGAACTGAGGAGAATTCAGCATGTTCACTTGCACAATAACATTTGCTTTCCATTTCTATTCTCGTCAGACTCCTGTAGAAGTTTCCAAGGGCTCTACATATATTTGTCAGCCTATCTGAGACTCTGATAAAAGATTCAGGTCATCATACAAACAACTGAGTAGAAGAAAGAGGGGAGAGAAAATATTTATAAAGTAAAGAATATACTATTTACGTCACCTCAGGTAGCAAGGGGAGCCAATAACAGGGTGTTTTAGAGCCTCGGTGTGCCTGACACCATCCCTTCGGATGTTCCCAAACTCCATCCCTACCTGCTACGAGAAACTGACACCGACAGTGAAGGGTGCTTTGGACCCTCCTGCATATTCTAGGTGCACCCCATCCCACACAATTATATTACTCTTGAGAGAAGATGCAGAATATATGATCATAGGGAAGAATAAAACACAGGAGGAACCTAAGAAAAAAGGGAAAACGAGACCAAGGAAAAGAAAAAAAGAAAGAAAGAAACAAGCTTGAAGTTCTATTGTCACACATTTTGAATTTTTGTTCATTGTTTCAAAGATAGGGTCTTGCAACATTGCCCAGACTGGAGTGCAGTGGCTGTTCACAGGTATGATCACAATAGCTTTGAACTTGCGGCTTGAAGTGCTCTTCCCACCTCAGTCTCTCAAGCAGCTGGGATTACAAGCTTGCACCACCATGCCTGGCTCAGCACAGTAATTTTAAATTAGTCAAATTAAATAGTCAAAGTGCCAGACCTTAAACTAACCCAATTCTGATGAAACCAAGAAACTAATCTTCTCTCCATAGTTTTTTCAAATGCCTAAGCCAACCAATCTGAAGTGCTAGTCATTTATGTAACATATATTTACTGGAAGTACCTAAAATGTGCCCAAAACCTCAAAAACTAGTTGATCTCAATTTGTGGACTGGATAGGCTTTTGTTCTTCTGCTGTCAAACTGTTAATTCTGTTAATCAGGCATCAAACAGCAAAATAACTGCACCAATTACATTTTCTGAGGCTTACTATGTGCCAAAACTAAACATTCATGTACACTTAATCCTCTGAATAAAAAGGCAAATACTATTATTCCCATTTACAGGTAAGAAAACATGGCAATTCTCAAATGTTTTGTTTCCTTACTCTCTGCTTTTCTTTGCATGTCCAAAAAAGAAAAAAGAAAAAAATCCACTTCATTTAGGAAGTCTTTCCCATGTAATGTAGACCCAAATTATTCTTTCTTTGAGTTTCCCTCCAACTTTCCTCCACTACAATGTATGATTCAAAAGGGAAAAGGGCTGTGATACTACAAATAAATAAGAAAAAGCATCACCAAAGAAAACTAGACAAAGAACACAAAAAGGCTCCACACACTTGAACATGCTCAAACAAATAACTGGAAAAGGTTTTTCTGAATGGTGAATATTGTGCCAGGTATTGTCAAGAGGTCAGGAAATGGCCACTCCCATTAACTATTGGAGGAAGTAAAAAATCAACACCAACTTTCTATGGTGATTTGGCAATAAATACCATAAGCCATTAAAAAAAAGGGGGAAAAAAAATCACACCTTTCGACCCAGCAATCTCATTTCCAGAAATATATCCTAAAGCAATGAGATTCTCACAAGGATGTTCATAATCTTTACAACAGCAAACATTATAAACAACCTAAACGTCTAAATGAAATCCACTAGAGATCCAATTAAATCTCATACAGCCATTTATCTTCTTCTCATATATGTTAACTGGAAAAAGCATAATACAAAACTGTACATCTGATGCCAGTTTTGAAAATATATATTTGCAGTGGAAAAAGAATTATATGCTGGAAAGATCTATGCCCAAATATTAACAGATGCTATGGAAAAATGGTGAGATTATACAGGCATACTGTATTTTATTGTGCTTCGCAGACACAATTTTTCATAAATTGAACGTTTTTTGCCAGGCATGATTGCTCAAGTCTGTAATAACAGCATTTTGGGAGGCTGAGGCAGACAGATCACCTGAGGTCAGAAGTTTGAGACCAGCCTGGCAACATGGTGAAACTCCATCTCTACTAAAAATACAAAAATGAGCCAGACGTGGTGGCGGGCGCTGATTTCCCAGCTACTCAGGAGGCTGAGGCAGAAGAATCACTTAACCCAGGAGGCAGAGGTTGCAGTGAGCCGAGATCACACCACTGCAGTCCAGCCTGGGCAAGAGTAGGACCACGTCTCCAAAAAAAAAAAAAAAAAAAGTTTGTGGCAGCCTTGCTAGAAAGGCACCATTTTCCCAACATGTGCTCACTTTGTGTCTCTGTCACATTTTGGTAATTCTTGCAAAACTTCAAACTTTTCATCGTTACACCTGTTATGGTCATCTGTGATCGATGATCTTTGATATTACTATTGTGATTGTTTTTGGGTGCCATGAACCGCATCCATAGGACAGCAAATATAATTCTAAAACATGCTGTGTTCTGACTGCTCCACCTACTGGCAGTTTCCCTATCTCTCCCGCTCCTAGGGCCTTCTGGAGACAATACTGAAATTAGGCCAATTACCCTACAAGGGCCTCTAAATGCTCCAGCGAAAGGAAGAGAATTTAATTGATGAAGGTGACTACACTAAACAACGGATTTTCAAAGTACATGAAACAGCCCCGTATTTGCAGAAGATACTACCAAGGACTTTCATAGCTGGAAAGGAAAAGCTGATGCCTAGCTTCAAAGCTTCTAAGAACAGGCTGACTCTCTTGTTAGGGGCTCAAGTAGCTGGATGACTTTAAGTTGAGGCCAATGCTCACTGACCATTCTGAATTCTAGGGCCCAAATCTACTCTGCCTTTACTCTAAACAAAAAGGCCTAGTTAAGAGCACATCTGTTTACAGCATTGTTTACCAAATATTTTAAGCCCACTGCTGCTGAGACCTACTGCTCGGAAAAAAAAAAGACTCATTTCAAAATACTGCTGTTCACCCAAGGACTCTGATAGAAAGGGACAAGAAGATCAATGTTGTTTACATGCCTGCTAACACAATATCCATTCCGCAGCCCATGGATCAAGGCATAATTCTGACTTTCAACACAACTGTTAGCATTATTAAAGAAATACAGTCTGGGTGTGGTGGCTCAATGCTGTAATCCCAGCACTTCAGAAGGCCAAGGTGAGTGGATGGTTTGAGCCCAGGAGTTCAAGCTCAGCCTGGGCAACATGTTGAAACCCTGACTCTACAAAAAAAATAAGAAAATAAGCCAGCTATGATGGGGCATACCAGTAGCCCCAACTATTTGGAAGGCTGAGGTGGAAGAATCATCTGAGCCCAGGAAGTCAAGGCTATGATCATAGCACAGTACTCCAGCCTGGACAGCAAAGTGAGACCCTGTCTCAAAAAAAACAAATCTATTTTGTAAGGCTATAACCACCACAGATAATGATTCCTCTTAAAGATCTGGGCAAAGTCAACTGAGCCTCCTGGAAAGAATTCACCATTCTAGATGCCATTGAGAACATTAATGATTTGTGGGAGGATGTCAAAATATCAACATTATCAACATTAACAGGAGTTTGAAAGGAGTTGATTCCAGTCCTCATGGATAACTTTGAGGCGCTCAAGACTTCCACGTGGGAAGTAACTGCAGACGTAGTGGAAATAGCAAGAGGACTAAATTGGTGCAATTTCATGATGCCATCAGCAAAGCAGCAAAATCCCTGAGATATGCCTGCATTCGATTTTATTTTTTTATGTACATATAGTACATGGGCTGTGAAGTCAGAAGAACGAACAACGTTCAACCCCTCACTCCCCCACTTTCCAACTACATGACCTTGGGCATGTTACTTTATCTAACCCTAGATTTCCTCATCTATAAAATTAAAGTAATAATATATCCTCAGCTTGAGAGGATTAAATGAGATAATGCATATAAAGCATTTATACCCACAGGCAACTCAGTTTCTTGAGCATGTCAGACATTTATAATCAAAATTATTTTTCCTTTAATAAAAATTCTTAAAACATTTTTGCATCGCAAGAATTTAACAAAGCTTTATTCTCATCAACCTGAGCACTATACAAATCATGACATTTTGGCATTTTAAGGAATATTAACAAAACTCCCAAGAAATTAGGTTGAGAATTAGACACGGTAGTCATGTGACCAAAAGGGCCTATGTGTTTACTGAACAGTTAAGAACACACATTAGGTCTTTAGGATCTAGCCTACTCTATAATGTGTAGTACAGTCCTGATTAAATAATCACCAAAATGAACCGGTCACTTTACGCACTGCCAGGAACAATCAGATTAAAGTGGAGAAAGAAAAAAGACTTAAGGCCTACAATCAAAAGACTCCAATATCTGTGAATCCAAACTTATTTTTTTTACATGTAAAATAAGATTTTATTGATTAAAATCATATGTTTGCAAAGAATTTTTTAGAAAAACATCTTTTTTTCTAAAAAATATACACTTTAAGTTCTGGGGTACATGTGCAGAACATGCAGGTTTCTTACGTAGGTATACACGTGCCACGGTGGTTTGCTGGATCCATCACCTCATCATCTACATTAGGTATTTCCCCTAATGGTATCACTACCCCTAGCCTCCCAACCCCTGACAGGTCCCAGTGTGTGAGGTTCTGCCCCTGTGTCAATATGTTCTCACTGTTCAAACGGCTATTTTTAAAGATTTGAATATTTTAGATATTATAGATTTTACTTAGCTTTGTTTAGAGTCCACTAATGCCATGTCTAGATGCAAATTCCCAATGTGTACAACCTTCTCAGCAACTCTTCATATAGAAATCTGTATGGTTTTAATCTAGTGGTTAAAAGAAAATGCTAACTTCTCAGGCAACTCATCAGATCCTCTTTAAGGCAGGGCCTATAGACCTTGCCTAATAATGCATGGACTCCTAGAATACATTTTCCTACTTTCAAGTCCAAAATGATAAAGATGCGCTGTTAAAAACATATGCAAATATAAAACAAAATGCTTCTGGAATGATATATAAGAATCTGTGACGGCATCTCTGGTGAGAGGACACAGAAACTGGGAGAAAGAAAAGGGAAGCATACATTTGTTGTATTCCTCTTGATTTACTCTTCTATGTATGTATTAATTTTTTTTTTCTGTCGCCCAGCCTGGAGTATAGTGGCACCATCATGGCTTACTGCAACCTTGAACTCCTGGGCTCAGGTAATCCTCCTGCCTTGGCCTCTATGAGTAGCTGGGACTACAGGCGTGCATCATCATGCTCAGCCTTTATTAGATTTTTTTTAACCTAGTTATTAAAATATAAAAGTCTTTACCTTATATTTTGTTTGTAAAACAGATGTACAAACGATTTGATTAATACAGTGGAGAAAGCTAGATGTAAATGTAGTCTATGTGTGACTTAGAAATACAGTGATGCAAAATGAATGTTTTTCTTTTGTAAATGCAGTTTACTGGCTCTAGAAACTTTTTTTTTTTTTTTTGAGACAGTCTTGCTCTGTCGCCTAGGCTGGAGTGCAGTGGTGCAACCTTGGCTTACTGCAAACTTTGCCTTCTGGGTTCAAGCGGTTCTCATACCTGTCTCTCAAGTACCTGGGATTACAGGCATGCGCCACCAAGCCCAGCTAATTTTTGTATTTTCAGTAGAGATGGCGATTCACCATGTTGGCCAGGCTGGTGTCCAACACCTGAACCTCAAGTGATCCACCTGCCTCAGCCTCCCAAAATGCTGGGATTACAGGCATGAGCCACTGCACCCAGCCTAAATACTCACTTTTTTTTTCTTTTCCTTTTTTTTTTTTTTTTTTTTTGAGACAGAGTCTTGCTCTGTCGTCCAGGCTGGAGGGCAGTGGTACAATCTCGGCTCACTGCAACCTTCACCTCCTGGGTTCAAGTGATTCTCCTGTCAGCCTCCTGAGTAGCTGGGATTACAGGCACATGCCACTGATTTTTGTATTTTTAGTAGAAACGGGGTTTTGACATGTTGACCAGCCTGGTTTCGAACTCCTGACCTCAGGTGATCCACCCACCTCGGCCTCCCAAAGTGTTGGGATTACAGGCATGAGCCACCGTGACCGGCCCAGAAACTTTTAAGAGTAAATCCCATCTCTTTTCTCCTGTTTAATTTTTATTGTTTTACTAGTATTTTTTCCAAAATCAGTACACAATTCAGTGGCTATTTAATATATTCATCACCACTATTTAATTCCAGAACATTTCCATCACCCCTTACAGAAACCCAGCACCCAATGGCAATTACTGCCCTTACTCCCAACTCCCTTCCCCTCAACCCAGCTCCTGGCAAACACTAATCTACTTTCTGTCTCTACAAATTTCTCTATTCTGGACATTTCATATAAATGGAATCATAAACTATATGGTCTTTTGTAACTGGCTTCTTCACTTAGAACATTTTTAAAATCTATCCATTTTGAAACTATATTATCAGTACTTCATTCCTTTTAGTGTTTGAATAATATACCACTGTATGGATACACTACTTTTATCTATTCATCAGATGATGGAGACTTATGTTGTTTCCACTTTTTGGCTATAATGAGTAAGGAAGGTTCCTATAAACATTCATACACAAGGTTCTGTGTGGACACATTTTCAATTCTCTTAGATATATACCTGGGAGTAGAACTGTTGGGTCACAAAGTAATTTTATGTTTAAGGAACTCCCAAACAGTTAAAATGATGGTACGGTAGCTTGTAGGCTGCCATAAACATTCACCTAGAAAAGTCTCTAAAAATATTAATTAGAAAATTTAAACTCACAATTTGAAAGCAGTAAAAGACAAATTTGTGGCCTGAGACCTGCAATATGTGAGTTTTTTCATTTAACGCCAAGAAACAAATATATATTTGTACTATAGCCACATCTCAACATGAAGTAGCATAAAGTCAACTTAGAAAAGGGAAAATAATTTACTACCCAGACTCTACCATTATCTGCCAAATTTTTACACGTGATTAGGGAACGTTTTCACAGTACCATAAACAGGTGTAATACCAAAAGCCAAGTGCTATAGGAAATGTTTATTTCGATAAAATGGACCTCTAGTGTATCTAACATGAAGGAACAGTATCTTCTATCTTCTTCGCATTCTCCACAGCACTGGGAAATCAACACATACCTGTTGAATTGTGGCTGAACAAAATCTCACCTTAGCTCCATCTCCTCACCATAAAAACCAGCGATGTAGACTCAATCAAACAGTAGTTTTAAAAATAAAATGACATCAACCTTTAAATCCTTTAAACTGACACTTTCATGCTCCACCTAGACTATTCCAATTAATTATAGAAAAGTATCTACTTGGTTCCTACACACAGAACCCCAAATTTATATAAAAAGACTAGGAGCTCACAAAAGCTAAACGGTGAAAGCAACCACAATGTCCATTAAAGGATGAATGAATAAACAAAAGGGGTATATACAAACAATGGACTATTATTCAGCCTTAAAAGGAAGGAAATCCTGTCACATTACTACAACAGGGATGAACCCTGAAGACATTATGAAAAGATTGTATGATTCCACTTGGAGGAGGAATCTAAAGTAGTCAAATGCACAGAAACAGAAAGTAGAATAGTAGCTGCCAAGAGCTGAGGGGAGGGGAAGAACAGTCGTTTAATGGGTATAGAGTTTCAGTTTTGCAAGACGAAAAAGTTCTGAGGATCTGTTTCACGGTATGAACAGAGCTGACACTACTGAACGGTCTATTTCAAACAGTTAAGATGGTAAATTTTATTATGTTATGTGTTTTCTATAATAAAATATGCATAAAAACATTAGGTAGCAAAAAATTTTCACTAAAATTGGTTCTGCTGCTAGAAAAAAAAT
Source organism: Aotus nancymaae (assembly GCF_030222135.1). Taxonomy (NCBI): domain Eukaryota; kingdom Metazoa; phylum Chordata; class Mammalia; order Primates; family Aotidae; genus Aotus; species Aotus nancymaae. Next base: position 24,652,727 of record NW_026988494.1, on the reverse strand, counting down.
TAATGCTCACTTTATGTCAAACGGAAAAAAAGAACAAGCAATGACTTTGCTACTACCAATTCCTACCATTTTTGCATGTTGCATGCCTAGATAAGAAATTTGGTAAGAACTATTTATTGCCTACAAGAGCCTGTTTCTCTTGAATTAGAGCCTTCCCACTCTATTAGCCAATAGGAAAAATTCCTCTTATGCTACCTTAGAAGGTCGTCTACTCTACACCCTTAAGATTCTTACGTTGTGGTAAGCAGGAAAAAAACGGATATACAGGGTAACAGCAAAAAGGTACTATTTGTACTTTCATGCGGAGCAGACCTACAATAAACCTGCAATGGCAGGTTAGGAAAAGTAACAGTGTTCCAGATCTAACCATGATTTTGGATCTTTAGAAGATTTTTTAAATTTTGCCTCCATTCCCTTTTACCTACTCTGATTTCTCTCTTAATACAGGCTACTGAAAAAGAACTTAAATTTCCTTCTGACTAAAGTATAAAATAAGCAACTGATTCAAAATCCAATATTACTTCTAATATTCTTGCCCATGAGAGACAGTTTTTAATAAAGAAAAAAAGATGAGAACACACTAAATCTGTCAAGTCCAGAATTTTCGAGATTAATTCCTCCAATATTATCTCAGGAAAATGTAGTAAGAGGACTGATAAGAAAAAATACCCTCTTAAATACTCTAAAAACCATTATTACCATACAAAATATCCTTCATTCTTCCAAATCTAGAGTCCCATAGGGAGTTTCAGTAAGCATGTAAACACAGGTATATAACTACAAGATTAAAGCAAAGGTTCTTAAACCGGATCACCGGTCCACAGACCCTGTGAAGTGGATAAAAAGAGATAATTCAAAGACTCCAAGAGAAAACTCCAATTGGTATTTGAACATACAGAGAGGATTTAACCAGTAGAAACTAAAAGCTGCAAGAGTGTAACTCCCGGCAATGTGGCATATAGAAGTATTCAACGACTTGCCAAGGGTTCCACACATGCCGAGAGCAAAGATCTAGATGAAATGTTAATTAACTACTGCCAACATGAACTAAAAACATTCAGATTAATTTTTTAAAATTAGCTGAGTTTTTTATTACATTCAATGTTTAAACCTGCACAGAAAACTGTTAAAGTCTACAAACTTTGGCAAATAATTGTTATGAGTGTAAAACAGCCACAAAAATATTAAGCCAGTAAGCAATAAACAGTTGATACTACATCCTTATAATGGGAAATTTAACTATTTTAAAATGGAATTATTTTGTTCACTTCAGGAGGATTTTCAAAAAAACACTGTTCCCTCTCTCTCTTCCCTTTAGAAGTTGGAAAATAAAGAGTTACTAAGCCAATTTTATACCTTCTTTCCAAGAACAACACATCACCAAACTGCTACATGTTGGACTCAAAATAAAACACCATGACAAGGTCACCAACTCACTTCTAATGAAGAGGCAGCCAAACCAGGAATGGCACTAAACCAGGCTCTGAGAATTTCAGTGTTCCTGATAGTTGAACCTGAGCAGACATTGTGGGGAAAACTCTAAAAAACTTTTTTATTCTGGCAAATATGTTACTGGTATTTAATCTCGGTAAGGGAGAGATAAGTTTAAAAATAGACACTTTAACGTCAAAAGGTATTCTTCCTTTACCAAAATCACCAGCTGAAAGAGCTTAAGGCAGATCTAATTTGGTATCTAAAAGAACAGGGAAGGAGGAGACTGAAACAATTTCAAGTAACAGAAACTACTTTCATAGGCAATTTTTTAAGACACTCATGCACAAAAGCAGTACACCATTCTGATCGCTTATCTTGCAGTTCAGCAGACTTGTAAAGTATTATTACTGAAGTGAAAACTATGAACAGACTAATCCAACAATTGTCAATTTTCTGAATGACAGAATCCTCTTACACTCTTAAAATCTTAGACCATCAAGGACTTTTTAAACTTTAAAATATTACTTCATTGTAAAATAGTAATTTACCTTACTCATTAACAATAATGTTATGAAAAATGACTATACTTCCCCACCCACAAAATTAATGACACTGCTTTTCACTGCTGCAAATCTCTTTAATATCTGGCCTAACAGAATGAAGATTCTCTTAACTGCTTCTGTATTCAATATACAGTACCACAGTATGTTTTGTCGGTTAAATATATGAAGAAAACCCAGCTTCATTCAGATATGTAGTTAGAAAGGGAGGAATATTTTAACAGGTTTTTCATTTAGTTATGGATATGCCTTTGATACTACACCAAAACTCCACAAGTGGTAGATTCTTAAAGGTTTGTGGAATCTGACAACACATTGGTAGTCTGCCCCCATTAAAATTCAATGCTCTAGCATGTACTTTTACTAATGTATGACTGTTTAACATCACAAGCATTGGTCACTTGTAAAAGACTGATTCATTGAGTTACACAGATCTTCCAAATGTCGACATATTATACAGTACCAAAAATTACATTCATTAGTATTACTACTGATTTTATTTGAAAAAATCTTTTAAGTATCCAGAGGTCGTCAAGCTCACAATGGCAGATAGATGTTTTCCAAAATTCTAATTTTTGCTTGAAAGCTCAAATTTCATCATGGGCAACAAACACTGTCCACTGAAGCAACAGTTTATTCTCTTGAGAAAATGTCCACCAAATATCCAAGTCTGAATAACCACAGTTTATCAGTAGTTCTTTCAAATAAAAATGTTCTTCCACAAAAACAGCAGCTGAAACTCAAACAGCTGTACCAACGCTGTTCCTCCAGACAATCACTGAACTTTGCCCCCTCAGAAGTGCTCTAGGTGTACCTTCCGTTCTGTCCTGCAGACATTTAACAGACATCTGCTCAAGTAGAAATTTAATAAAATTAAGTTTTCATTGCTTCAAGGACAGACTTGAAACTGATGGTTTTTTAAACTGCTAGTACACTGCGATGAAGATTACCACTACAGGTACCCTTTGGTGCCACTGCCTTGATCTCATGCTAAGATGGCTTCTGCACACTGCTGTGAAAATCAGTGTACTGAAAAAGGCAAGTATCATCTGAGTACTACTGTGAAAACAGTTTTGACTTCACAGACATTTTGAATGAGTTCCGGGGTTGCCAAACCACACTGTGAGAAACACTGGACTAAATGATACCAATTTTGACGGCATATATGTACAATCACACACAAGTTTACACATATCTTCAGAGGGTTCTCAAAGCCCTTATAATCCATCTATATATAGCACATCTCAGCTAATGAATGCCATGAGCAGACTGGCCTGGGCAAAATGGTGAGACTTGTCACTACAAAAAATTTTTTAAAAAACTAGCCGGGCGTGGTGGCCTGTGCCTGTAGTCCCAGCTACTCAGGAGGCTGGGGCAAGAGGATCGCTTGAGCCTGGGAGGTCGAGGCTGCAGTGAGTCATGATCATGCCATTGCACTCCAGCCAGTGAGACAGAGCGAGACCCTGTCTCAAAAAAAAAAAAAAAAAAAAAAAAGAAAAAAGAAAATGCCATTAGCTGAAAATTCAATAAATCTCCAAATTATAATTACTTCAAAATAAAAATCACTAGGCATTACAAATAAACCTTGTTATAATAAACAAAAGTTGCAGTTCAACAACATCAAACACCTTCACCTGAACTAAAAGGAAATCAAGTTTTGAAATAAAATTACATTAGAAAAGTAAAAGGTTTGAGGTAAGAATCCCAGCTTCACCACCTGCTCAAGACTATATAATTAACCTTCCCAACAGTTATCTACTTACTTCACAGGGTTTTTGTGAAGAACAGTAAACACATGTAAAGCACCTAAAACAGTGCCTGGTACACAGTCAAGCACTCAAACAATGTAGGTTGCTGTGATTACACAAGATGGCCACGCCATGTCTTCCATTCAATGACTATTTGGGATTTATTTATACAAAATCTATTTTGCACCCAGTCTTTTCTTTTTTAACACAGAATCTTGCTCACTGTAGCAGACCTCCCAGGCTCACATCTCGGCCTCCTGAGTAGCTGGGACTATAGTTGCATGCCACCATGCCCTGCTAATATTTTTATTTTTTGTAGACAGAAGGTCTCACTATGTTGCCCAGGCTGGTCTCAAACTGCCGGATTCAAGGGATCCTCTTGCCTGGCCTTTCAGAGTGCTGGAATTACAGGGGTGAGCCACTGCACCTGGCTTGTTCCATTATTTTGACCGAATATTACACACTTCAGATCATCCACATGTATTTGAATTTTTAATATTTCCACAAGTAAAATTTAAACTACGCATTATCAGAACTGCTACTGCAAAAAAATCTTAGGAGAAAATTTCTTACTGTCTGACTTTAAAAAATGACCTTGGCTTTCTATCTTGTTAAATTCAGATTTAAAAATAAATATTTTATTATTAAAGAACAAAAGGATGGGAAAGGGTCAAGTGATGGAAGCATAAACGGGGCAGCACTGGCCACTGACAATGCTGGGTGATGGGAGTCCATTATACCATTACACATACTTTCTGTAATGTTCCAGAATTATTAAGTTTAAAAAAAAAATAGTAGCCAAATTAATAAGCAAGCAACTACTGTATTTTCTTCAGGATGAAATAAACACTGTTGAACACTACAGGTTCAGTAGAGAACGAGGGCATGGTCACAACAACATAAGCACTAACATCCAATTTAACCACAGTGTGTGATGTAACACCGGGACACAATGGAGAGAGAAATGGGATGACAATGTGAACAGCTTAGTCGTCATCTACTAAAGGAGGAAGTCAGCTGGAAATGTCTAAAATTGATAAGATATAGAAATATCATTTTATTCCCAAAAAGGAAATGACGCACCAAGGAATACAGCAGAAGAGTGGAACAACTGCTCTTAGGAGATGGCCCAGGGATTAAGGAGTGGGTGAGCTAGGGGACTGCCATTTTTCATCCTAAACCCTGTAGTACAGTATTAACTAAAAACCTCTTACGAAATTTGACAGATAAAGAAAACCAAAAATTGAAACAAAAATGTCCAGGTTAGTCTTTATAAACCTCTGTACAACCATCATCCCAGTCAAGACAGCCCCTAAGATGCCTCCCCAGCCTTCCCAATCACAACTTCCTCCCAACAGCTTAAAAGTAGCCAGTACACTGACTTTTATAGTACTTTTTACAGTACTTTTTTTCTTTTACTTCATAGTTTTTCTTTGTAGTTTTACCAGCTTCGTATGTGTCTCTAAACCTATAGCTTAGTTTTTAATGTATTTTATAATTTATTATTAGTGGAATCAAAGAATATGTATAAAATACACATACATGCTGTTTCCTTCACTTTGAGAAATTTTTAGTAGGCTTTAAAGACAATTCCCCAATTTCTCATACTCCAAAGACTCCTCCCTTCAAAGTAAGAATAAAATAAAGGTTCAAGTAATAATAATATCTAAATCCTCATGAGATTCTTTTGTGCTGGGTACTGTTCTGTTTTATGTGTATAAACTCATTTAATCATCAAAATAACAGTAAGACAGGTTTTATTGTTACCCTCATTTTGTAGAGGGGAGCCAGGCACAAAGAGATGATCACACAACTGATAAATGACTAAGATTCAAACCATGCAGTCTAGCACCTGCGTCTGTGCTCTTACCTACCGTCTCATGACAAAGTTATCAATAAAAGAAAAATTAAAAATATAAAAAATATATTACTAGTAATAATTTATTTTTGACTTAAGGCTTCTAGAGAGTCCAGTATCTCAAACAATTTAGCTTACCAGTAGCGTTAATTACCAGTAATTATTACCAGTACTAATAATTTTGTGGCTGGTGGCTCACGCCTGTAATCTCAGCACTTTGGGAAGCAAAGGCAGGTGATCAATTGAGGTCAGGAGTTCAAAACCAGCCTGGCCAACATGGCAAAACCACCTCTACTAAAAATACAAAAATGAGCCGGACATGGTGGCACACGCCTGTAGTCCCAGCTACTCAAGAGGCTGAGGCAGGAGAATCACTTGAACCGGGGAGGCAGAGGATGCAGTGAGCTGAGATCACGCCACTGAACTCCAACCTGACAGAGTGAGACTCCGTCTCAAAAAAAAAAAAAAAAAGAATTTGGCTTGTTTGTTTTTAGATGCCACTGGAAATTAACAAGATTAGAGTACAAGGAAGAGCAGAAATCACCTAATCCAGCCTTGTTATTTCATTGCTAAACATACAGGAACCCAGGGGAGTACTTATCCCCAGTTCCCCAGTGACATACACTAGTTTGTGCTGGAGCTAGGGTAAAAACCCAAAGTCCTCTGATTTTTATTCATTATACGGTTGTATATCATCAATCCAGTTATAAAAAGCCTACCAATGATTCTGCAGAGAGCGTTTAAAACTTTTATGCTAAAAATTCTACCAAGTAAATAAATCCATGACTGCTAGAAGTACATCTCGATCATCCTGCCTTTTACCAGTTCTTATCCCCTTTCAAAACCTAAGAACAATAACATTTATGTTCCTTCAGTCAAACAATATTCAACTACTGTGTGCCAGGCATTGTTCTAGACAGAGCAGTTTCATGCCTGCATAAGGTATGAAGATAAATCAGTCCTGCACTAAGCTTGTAGTATCTAACAGTAGAGATGTGGAGTGCAAAATACGGTATCTATGCAATGAAGTGCTATAAAGGAAGGTTTAAAAAATAGGTATTTCCAAAAGAGGGAATTAAGCAAAAAAGTTAAAGGCATGACTTGAAGGATGAGCAGGATCTGGATGAGCAGGATCCGGAGGACTGTCAGGCATCCCAAGGTAGAAGCAGCAAAAAACGAAAACTGAAAAGTGAGAGAGCATAGAACGCCTTTGAAGAACAGCACCACAGCAGCAAATAGACTGAGAGAAGGAGAGACCATATTGGACAAAGGTCATACATTCTAGACTGACATGTTTGAACTTAACTCCTAATCCAGTGGACAGTGATCTACTGTAGATTTATGAGAAAAATGACAAAACTGGGACTGCATTTAAAATTAACTCAGAAGCAAAACATAGGATGAAGAAGCAGGGAATAATTTAGGAAGTTACTGCAATCCAGATGAGAAAGAGTGCAAACCCAAATAGAGGTGAAAGCAGGTATGCGAAGACGATTAAGGCATTACAGAGTAAAAATGGTATGCCCTGGCAGCTGACTGCATGTAGATGGGAGAAAGACAGACAATATGGAGACAATAAAGATATATCATTAACAGAAAACAGGTGAGTAAAAAGTTGACCTACATGTAACCTGTTTAAGAGATCTGTCTAAACATGGGGGGGAAATGTGTTAATCATCTTATTTTATTTCAGAAAAGCAAAGTTCCCCTTAGTGGAGCTCCCAAGACTATATAATATGCAAACTCTAGTATGCAAAAATACTCAAATTAAAGTGGTGTCATTCGAAAATTGGATCTTTATACTTAATACATTTATATAGCAATAGCTATTAGAACAAGTACATATTTTTACTAAGGTAATTTTTTTTTACTAATATACATATATATACCAAGTATCAGCATTTTAGGATGTTAAAAATATGCTTATGTTAAAATAATATTTAACAACCTCAAAAGAAAATGACTTAATGAATCGGTAGAAAAATGCAGTTACTAAGTATCAGCAAAGGGAAACTATAACTGATTTAATCTGCTAACTTTACATGGCCAATAGGTTCTTGAAAACTTCCACTTAGCTTTCTGCTCAGCATCTTTTGTTACAGTATTGACAAAAAATGATTTTGTTATAAGTTGCTTCCTTTCCTTAAAGTCGCAGAACGTACTGACAACATTAAGTGAGGACTTACTGTGTATCACAAGTTATTTGCTTCAGTTAAATGATGTTCAGTTTGAAATATCAGCTTCTTCTGATTAAATAAAAGCCATGTAGTCTTTCTGCCTAACGTTTAACAAGCAAACTATGAGCTCCTTGTGGGCAGTTTATGTTCTAGACAACAAGCATCCTCAGTGCTCAGCATTGAGGGGACCTTTCCTAAGGGAGTAAATGGAATTCAACCAAAGAACAGTTTCCAAGTATACAGCACTTTCAAAACTTGGTGAGTATTACACAACAGCACAGAACTAATGATCCAATACTGGAGTGTCTACTATTCAACAGGTAATGGAGTTACAACATGAGTAATACACAACTCCTCCCTTGAAGTTAGGACTTATTTCTCTAAACAAGTCCAACACCACTGACTTCACCAGAAAACCTTGATTTATACTATTTGTATGACCATGAGTCAGTCTCTTTTGTTACTGGTTTCTTGTCTAAGAAACACATGAGGATCCAACAGAAAAGGAACATGAGAGCTCTGCAAAATATGACAAATATAGCATATGCTAGTTGGCTTCCCATAGGATTCACCACACTCTAAAACAGACACTTCATTAGGAATGACACTGACACAAGCAAATAAAAGCATTCGGCTGGCAAAACGCAAAGCCATCTCCTACCACCCACCACCTGAAAAAAAATCTCCAAAACAAACAGTACTCTACAGGCAGGTCAGAAATATGAGGACAACACAATCTAGGGAAAAAAGGTTTGTGAATTTTCACCAAACAAACTTTTAAAACTCAAAAAGTACATGTTTAAATTTATCTGACTTTTGTTTGGAAAATTCCTACTGTAATTCAAGACACAGAATACTATGAAAGCTCAAATTTTAACACTTCTGAGCAATGAAATAATGCAACTAGTTTGTGGGAAATGCCTCTGCTGCCTAAGACCATCTCAAATAAATGCACAACCTTGAAGTTTCAAAACTCAGATAAACTTCTGAAACACATCAGTCAACAAATTTGGGGAGAAAATTAGACATAAGTACTTCAATTGATCAAACACAGTTTCTACTTGCACAAAGAATAGAAGCTTTCTAGAAGACAAGCGACATATGCATAGCAGTTAGTGTCTTATCCACCTAAATACCAGAAAGACAACAAAATGAATAATCTGAGCTACCATCTCTTCACAGAATATGCCAATCAGCATTACATTCCCACAGCAGGCAAAGTCAAAAGAAGTTAAAAATCTTCCCATAAAAATAAAAGATGCTGCTAAGAATGTTTCTGAGCCAAATGCTGATGGCACCTATTTCAATTTACTTATCTAAAAACAATGTACAAACACAAAAATGCATCACCATTTATTTCTATGTGGAATTTATATAACAAAGAAACCCTTATATGGAGCTCAGAGCTTTCATGTGATGATTCTATATGTCTAATCATCTATCGCTCCTTTCATGTAAATTCAGAGTAAAAAATAATAAAAACAAGGCATAAATTACAAAAGAAACAAGGCTGTATTTCAGAAAGGTAACTTTTAAAACTGTTCTTACATTTATTAGACAATAAACACAAAATTATCTTGAATTTTTAGCAGTCTCGGCTTCAAGGAAATCCCTCAGGAAAGATTTCTGAAAAAATTATATATCCAAATTTTGCACTATTAAACGCTTTCTTACCTTCTGCTACATCATCATCTACCGCTCCTTTCACCTGAGAAAAACACCACTGAATATCATTCCCTCCTCCAGCTCCTGGAAAGAGAAAACATACCAATTAAAACTGAGTTCTGCTCATGTTGACTCTCGTAAACAATCCACGGTTGGCATGATCATAATACTAACAGCTTAGTTTTGCCCACACATACAACTACCACCAAGAGCACCAGTTTGGAAGAAAGTTAGTCCCCAATAGTTGGTATTGTATTAAAAAGAAAAAAAGATTCCAGGTATGAAATATTTAAAGGCATATGTTCTACAGTCATTATACATCTGTTCACAAACTTCTCTTCCTCTCAAATACAGTAAAAGCCTTACACTCAGGCAAGACCTACCAGAAAAGAGTAAATACCAAGAGTTAAAGAGTTTTCTTTTTAAGTGTACAAAAAGCCTGCAGAAGTTAATAAGGTTAAAACTACCATGAAACATAGAACGGAGGGAAAACTTCGGGAACATTACTGCCTGGGTGAGGAGTAATGATTCGTATGAACCCTATCACCAAAGTGCACACACAGCAAACACTACACCCATTTCTTTGCATTCATTACCAGCAAATCACTGGCTCCAGACACAGAGGAAAAGAAACCGAAATGAATGCTGCTAAAGAGACTGTCAAAGGAAGCTTGTTCTGCCTCCCTTCACCTCATCATCCCTCGACTCCAAAGGACCTGGCAAATAATTCATTTTGCTAGTATGTCATCCCGTTCAAAACAATTTTAATCTCATTTCATCATTCCACAAGGCCAACAAGCAACTTGTTTTATGACAAACCATAAGTCAATCCGACATGTTAACTTTTTCAAATGGTTTAATTCTCTAAATAATGAATACAGCACGGAAAACTGGTCTAATCTCGGAATGTTTCTATTTCACGTGCAAGTACTGAGGACGAAATGGTGAAAACGTCCTGAGGCTCTAGGGAGAAAGACACCGAATCTAAATCTGGAACCCATTCTACTACATGAAGGAAAAGATTTAGCAACACCAACATGTACAAAAAGAATTCTCAAAGCAATTACATTACTTCTCTCTCTCCTGTCACCCCTATTCCTTGCTAAATTTATTTCCAAACTGGTTTTCTCTCTACATCCTTTCCCCTCCCAAAGCTTCTACCTCAATCTCTCTCCTCCTTGCTATTTTTATCTCTGAACTCCGCAACTATTTTAACTAACTCTATCAAACCCTTTTGGGAAAAGGACATCTGCAAAAAAGCTAACATGTTAAACGGAAAGTTGAAATTATGTTTTTCATGCAACTTGCTGTAGATAAAAGGCCTTGCACTCTTCGGTGGTTAAGAGGGAAAGAAACGGAAAGGAAACGGTTTGAAACAAAAAATTTAGGCTTCCAATCTCAAAAATATTGGCATCCACAGTGGGGAAAAAAAAGACACATATGACCCCACTGCATTTTAACTTGTAAGGCGCTCTTCTTTCTCAGTGCAACATAATGTGTATATACAACCAAGGCTTGCAGCAGGGGGAAAAATAGAAATTAAATGAAGACCTGCAGGAAAATATAAAAATAAAGACGGGGGGCGAGGTGGGAGAGGATCCACCCGGCTCCCGAGCGGGAGAGACAAATCTGCACGAGCCCCCACCCCGCCCCACCCACGCCTCACCCCAAGCTCGCCGGCACACCCCACCCCCACCCCCGCCACGGCGCCAGCCCCGTTCTCCAAGCCCAGTGGCTCTCACCGCAACCACTCGCCTCCCCGGAGCCCTCCCCGCCTCCACCCCACACCCCTGGACCCCACTCCCTCAAACCCGAGGGGCGCCCCGTGGCTCCGCGCAAGGCGCGGGCGGTCGCTAGGGGGTGATGGAGGGAGGAAGAAGGAAACGGTGCCTTGTCAGGGGGCGAGAGGCATTTCTCCTTTACCTGCCATGTTGCGCTGCAAATGGTGACCCTGCGGGGTTCCTCGGGGTCTCCGCTTCCTGAACTCACCCCCCTCACCTGGGGATGGGGGGGTAGAGAGGGCGGATGGCGGCGGATGGCACCTGCGGGGGGAGGGGACGGGGGCTAGGGGAAAAGGAAGGAGGGGCGGGCAGAGCAGCCGGCAGGATGCTAGATTTCACTCTAGGGCTTCCCCGCTCGTGCTCTTTCTCCGGCAGCGGCGGCGGCGGCTACGACAGCGACGGCGGCGGCGGCAGCGGCAGGGGCAGGCGACTCCACTTTCAAAATGGCGCCGGCTGGCCTGGCCAGTGACGTCACCCAGGGGGCGGAGCCGCCGGGCAGGGGCGGAGAGCAGAGGGGGAGGGGCGGGGGAGCGGCCGGGCGGGCTCCTGACCACGCCCCCTTCCTGCTGCGCTCTTGCCCCGCCGGCCGCGGCCGCGCCCGCGTCTCGCGGTGGCACCCCCCCTCTGCCCGCTCCTCCTGCCCCGGGCCGCGGCCGTCTGCGCCTCGCGGTGTTCCAGCCCCTCGCGCTAGCGCCAGGACTCTGGGGCGGGCTCAGCTGTCCAGTTAACGTGCTCGTCCGCAGGGATTCTTGGGGTCCTGTGCCTTTTTTGAGAATACCCTTATTGCTACTTAGGAAAGTATCGCTTTGCGTCAGCCCTGAGGCCACAAAGGAAGGGACAGCAGTGCAGACTCGCTGCTCAGCCGGGATGAAAGTTCACGGGGTTCAGAGGGACACGCTTGGGCTGGTTCCATCTGGGTGAATTAAATTACCTTCGCGTGGGCCCCAGGAACCAAGGCAGGAGTCCTGGGCACTGCGGCCACTAACGGTGGTTTCTAACAGAAACCTGAGTTTGCGATGAGAAGGTTATGGCCCAAGAAGTAGCTTGGGTCTCTCCAGCTAAATAAACATGGTGGAATCCGTGCTTAAGAGCTAGACTCAAGGCGGGGCGCGGTGGCTCAGGCCTGTAGTGCCAGCACTTTGGAAGGCCGAGGCGGGAGGTTCGCTTGAGGCCAGGAGTTCCAAGTTCAGCCTGGAGAACATAGGGAGACCCATCTCTACCAAAAAAAAAAAAAAAAAAGTTTTTTTTTTTAATTAGCCAGGTATGATGGCTTGCCTATAGTTTCATCTACCAGGAGGCTGCAGTGGGAGAATTGCTTGAGCCCAGCAGGTCAAGGCTGCAGTGAGCTGCCAGTCTGGGAGACAGAATGCGTTCCTGTCAAATCTAAAACAAACAAACAAAACAAAACAAAAAAGAGCTGGGCTCTGAAGCCAGGCTGCCTAATGTGATTCCAAGGCTCAGCAGATGAAGATGACAGTCCTACCTGATAGGATTGTTGGCGAGATGAAATGACTTAATTTGAGCACATGATAAATGTTAGTTGCCGTTATTATTAGATTTGTATTGAAAGCATCGTCAGTAAGGTTAAGAGGTAGAAGGAAAAAAATGAACAGGAAATGCCAGTCATCAGCTAAGAGGGGATGTGCACTTCTGCTGAAAGATGCTCTAATGATGTAGTTGCTATATACGGCACACTTTACATATCTCATTCCATCTCCACAATACTCCTAGGAGATAGATATGCACGTTTTACACATGAAAACCACCTGCAAAAGCATCCAGAATTTGGCCTAAGGCTGAATGGAGTGATAAAGGCATTTGAAGACCAAGAAGGGGGAGTTTAAGGTATTTATACATCCTCCCCACCATCGCCACTTTTTTTTTTTTTTGAGACAGAGCCTCACTCTGTCGCCCAGGCTGGAGTGCAGTGGCGCCATCTCAGTTCACTGCAACCTACACCTCCCAGGTTAAAGGGATTCTCATGCCTCAGCCTCCCAAGTAGCTGGGACTACAGGCACACGCCACCATACTCAGCTAATTTTTTGTATTTTTAGTAGAGACGGGGTTTCACAGTGTTAGCCAGGATGATCTCATCTCCTGACCTCGTGATTCACCCGCCTCGTCCTCCCAAAGTGCTAGGATTACAGGCATGAGCCACTGCGCCTGACCCCCACCATCTCCACTTTCTACCATATTCTTGATTTCTAAAACAGTGGAACTGTAACACAATACCTGAAATTCCTCCAAAGGTACAACTGCACTACTGCATGATCATTCCTCCATTTCTGCATGAAATGAATTAACCAATGAATTAACTGAATGAATTAACCAAAACCAAAAATCCACCCTTTATCTGTCATCTTTTGGCTATCTTCATAACAAGTACAAAACTTTAATGCACTGTATGATGTACTTTCTTCAATTTTGGTATTTTGATAAATGTATTTCTCTGGATATGCCTTCAGTTATTTTCCTTTTCGTTTGCTCAACGCTTCTTTGGTGGTTCTATCCTGGACTCTCCAGGGAGAGCTCTCCATCCTAACCAGAACCCAGAAAGAAGGAGAGAGAGAGAAAGACAGACGGAAAAAGAGAATATAGACTTTACACATCCTGAAAATGATTTGGTTTACATAAATGATTTGTTCTTAGAAGCCAATAAAGCTTGCCTAGAAACTGGGATAATTATAACAAAAATTCATAAAGCACTGGCTACATGCCAGGTACTGTTTTAAGAACGTTATTTGGAGCCTCGAGGGTACTGCATGCCTGTGGAATGGGCTGACATGGCTCTGATAATCAAGGGCCAGTGCACCCTGGCACCCTGGCGTAAGTGACCTGGCTCTTTTTGGGCCCTGGGCAGCCCTGTCAGAGGACCATAAGGCACCTCCCTTTCATCAGAATGGCCCTTAGGAAGAGGAGCCACAACACCCGCTAGCTCAGTCAAGGGTTGCTCTTGTCCATCTCACTGCCTATCTTTCTCTTAAAAAAAAATTCTTTTTTCTATTAAAGAGAGTCTTGGTCTTGGCCAGGTGCAGTGGCTCACACCTGTAATCTTAGCACTTTGGGAGGCTGAGGCGGGCAGATCATGAGGTCTGGAGATCGAGACCATCCTGGCTAACATGGTGAAACCCCGTCTCTACTAAAAACACAAAAAATTACCTGGGCATGGTGGCACATGCCTGTAGTTCCAGCTACTTGGGAGGCTGAGGCAGAAGAATTGCTTGAACCTGGGAGGCAGAGGTTGCAGTGAGCAGAGATCACACCATTGCACTCCAGCCTAGGCAACAGAGCAAGACTCTGTCTCAAAAAAAAAAAAAAAAAGACAGAGTCTTGCTCTGTCACCCAGGCTGGAATGCAATGGCATGATCATAGCTCACTGCAGCCTCAAACTTCTGGGCTTAAGCGATCTTCCTGCCTTAGCCTCCCTAGAAGCTGGGACTACAGGCATGTGCTACCACACACGGCTCTACCTTCCTCCCCCCTTACCACTGCACTGAAATGGCCTTTGTAAAAGTCATTAACCATCTCTGTGTTACCAAATTCAATAGTCACATCTCTGTTTTTATTTTTCTCTATTTCCCAACAGCAGTTGAAATCATCCATCAATCCCTCCTTCTTGAGACTCTATTTTTTTTCCCTTGACACTTTATTGGTCACCGCCCCTCCACTCAACCCACCTACCTGTCTAGCCATTCCTTGTGGTTTCTTTTGCTGGCTCCTCCTCCTAGACTACCCTCTAAATATTATAGTGGTGTCCACGCGTAGTAGCTCACACCTGTAATCCCAACACTTCGGGAATCTGAGGTAGGAGGATCACTTGAGCCCAGGATTTTGAGACTAGCCAGGGCAACAGAAGGAGACCCTGTCTCTACAAATATATATATATACATACATACATACATATAATTAGCTGGGTGTGGTGGCATGTGCCTGTAGTCCCAGCTACCTATATCACTTGAGCCCAGGAGGTTGAGGCTGCAGTGAGCCATGATCATGCCACTGGACTCCAGCCTGGACAGCAGAGCAATACCCTGTCTGTAAATAAATAAACAAACAAATAAATAAATAAATATTAGGGTGATCTGTCTCCCCAGCCTCCGTACTGGGGTCCCTTGTGTAGCTACGCATTCTTCAAGCAACTTCGTTTAGTCTCATGCATGTAAATACCCTGTAATACCATGTATATACCAAGGACTGCTAAATTTAGATCTCCAGCTGTGTCCTCACCCTGAAACTGCAGACACATACCTCTACTTACCTATGTGACATTTCCAGATGCCCATTTAGCATTTCAAACATAGTGCTTCCAGGCACAAGTCTTTTTTTTTTGAGACAGAGTCTCACACTGTCACCAGGTTGGAGAGCAGTGGCATGATCTCAGCTCACTGCAACCTCCACTTCCCAGGTTCAAGTGATTCTCCTGCCTCTGCCTCCCAAGTAGCTGGGACTACGAGTGTCTGCCACCACACCCAGCTAATTTTTGTATTTTTAGTAGAGATGAGGTTTCACCATATTGGCCAGGATGGGCTTGATCTCTTGACCTTGTGATCCACCCACCTCGGCCTCCCAAAGTGCGGGGATTATAGGCATTAGCCCCTGTGCCCAACCCAGGCACAAGTCTTGATTCCATATCCCCTCCATACCATGGTTGATGCTGTCCCTTTCCTGAACACCACCATCCACTCACCCGCCACCCCTACCCTAACAGTCCCACATATCCTGTTACCCCCACCCCAACACTCCCACATACCCATCCTTCTTCCTTTCTCAGCCAGTAAAACTACTGTTCTTTAAAAACCAATTCCGATGTAACATCCTCCAGGAAGGCTTCTCTGACATTGTTCCCCATTTCCTACCCACCTTAAGCTGGGCTGGGCATCCTTACTCAATATTCTCATAAAATCCAATGCACTTCTGTCTTTATAGACTATGCTCAAATTATCTAAATATTTGTCTGTTACTACACTGAGTTATTTGAGGGTAGGAAGTATGTAATTAATTCATGGCCATACACCAGCCACATAATTTGTGGAATTAATGCATGAATGAATAAATCTCTCTGGCTTAAAACCATTCATGATATGGCAAGCATTGAGGAGTCAATGCTTGCCATATCATGAATGTTGTCACTCACCCTTAACTCTGGAAGAAAGGTGTTTTACAATGATCTCGGTTATCTTGATCTACATTTGTCAGGCAAAAGTTGGTTAAATATGTAAGTAGCTTATAGATAGATTCATCCCAACTACTTCCACCTGGTTCTTTGTCTCCTGAATACATACTATCCAAGAGGATCCCATAG
Source organism: Aotus nancymaae (assembly GCF_030222135.1). Classification (NCBI taxonomy): domain Eukaryota; kingdom Metazoa; phylum Chordata; class Mammalia; order Primates; family Aotidae; genus Aotus; species Aotus nancymaae. Next base: position 24,636,202 of record NW_026988494.1, on the reverse strand, counting down.
GACACCATTCCCTAATCCACATGCTATCATCCAAGTTTTCTTTAGCGTGAGCCTCTAGCCAGAACTTCAACACCTGGCCACATATAAGATGTACAAACTAATAGTTTCCTGCAGAACTGAGTTCAGCTTAGGCACAAACAGGTGGAAAACTCCCTCTGGAGTCTCCTGGTAAGGTTCTAGGCAGTCTGCTTGTTTTGGAAGTGTTCTGCTCTGGATCTGAGCTGAGAGGTACTAAAGGTACTCACAATCTCACCAGCAGGAAGAAGCCAACAGGACTTAGCCATGGGTTACTGCAAAATAGCTTTTTAAAGTACACTATATGATTAAAGGATAAACATTTTAAAGTTACTCTTTTCCTTGATGAAGGATATTTGGAGTCGAGATGAACACCACCCCACTTCCCCCGCCTCAAACACACAGTAAATGAGAATTGGCTCTTTTCAGCTTCTTTTCTCTTCTAGGTGGTTAGACCGAGGGGTGTCCAGGAAAGTCCATGAACTCAAGGGTAAGAGGAGAGGTCCCTGATTGAAAATGATTACAGTTTAGAATTTTGGCAAACCCACCATAGCTATGCCATCTGACCTGAAGCAATTGCAAGGGCTTTACGGGGAAAGATCAAGCAGCTGTCAGTTTTTTACACACTTTTTTTTTTTTTTTGAGATGGAGTTTCGCTCTGTTGACCAGTACAGAGGTGCAATCTTGGCTTACTACAACCTCCACCTCCAGGGTTCAGCAATTCTCCTACCTCTGCCTCCCAAGTAGCTGGGATTATAGGCATGTGACAACACACCTGGCTAATTTTTGTATTTTTAGTAGAGAGGGGGTTTCACCATGTTGGCCAGGCTAATCTTGAACATCTGGCCTCAAGTGATCCACTAGTCTCAGCCTCCCAAAGTGCTAGAATTACAGTTGTGAACCACTGTATTTGGCCTACTTTTTTAATAGCTATGCATTTGGCCTGGAAGTCAGTTTCCTAAAACTCTGCAGAGTCTAGACAATAAAGACAGTTCATACCACAATATTCAAAGTATAGAACTCATTATAAGAGAACTCAGATATCCTACACTATAAACACAAAAACGATAGTGAATCTACCAGGTGGATTACTATGTAATCAAACATTTGTAAAAACAGAGGACATTGCTTGTGCCTTAGAAGCAGGGTATGAAATATAGATACAATACGATCATAAGTATATACAACAAACAAACACAAAATACGTACAGCTGAAAGAGACAGGAAGGAAATGCACCAAGATGTTCTCAGTAATGTCTCTGGACAATGACACAATGGGTAATTTATTCACCTTTGACACTGGAGTTTCTCTAAATATTTTATAATTAACGTATATTGAAGGGAAAGAATAAAGTGAATTATAAAAGTCTATTCTAATGCTGGTATTAAAGCTTGATAACATCTATGCTACCGATTTTATACCTTAAAGTGAAAGTTGTAGTCCATTATAACTGTATGAACAGATGTGACTTAATCCATGGTTTTACTATAAAATAGAGAAACATTTTGTCTTTGTCTTTTAAGTGTGTATATTTAAAGATGAATGCAACATTGGTTAGTTCATGTAATTACCTTCTGTTTGTAAATTGCTACTGCAAATGTTGTGTTATACTTTTGTAGCAGGTACATCCTGTAAGTATATAACCTGAATACCTCTTTGGTATAAAATGCAAACTTTGTGAAATTAAACATTATCTCTGAATGTATTTTCACTATGGCTTATTGAATGATCAGAAATGTCCTATAATATAAACTATTATCCAGATAGCCTATTTGTTTGAAGAATGAGTGTACATCCATGCTGCAGATTTGTTGTTGTTGTTGAGGTAGGCTGTCACTCTGTCCCCCAGGCTGGAGCGCAGTGGCACAATCATGGCTCACTGCAGCCTTGACCTCCCAGGCCCAAGTGATCCTTCCATCTCAGCTTCCCATGTAGCTGGGACCACAGATGTGTACTACCACACCCCAGCTAATTTTTTTCTTTTTTTTCAGACAGAGTCTCGCCCTGTTGCCCAGGCTGGAGTGCAATGGTGCAATCTCAGCTCACTGCAACCTCCACCTCCCGAGTTCAAGCAATTCTCCTGCCTCAGCCTCCCAGTAGCTAGGATTACAGGTGTGCGCCACCATGCTCCGCTATTTTTTGCATCGTTAGTAGAGATGGTGTTTCACCACGTTGGCCAGGCTGGTCTTGAACTCCTGACCTCATGATCTGCCCACCTCGGCCTCCCAAAGTGCTGGGATTATAGGTGTGAGCCACCATGACTGGCTGTATTTTTGATAAATATGAGGTTTCACTGTGTTGCTCAGACTGGTCTCGAACTCCTGAGCTCATGCAATTGACCTGCCTTGGCCTCCCAAAGTGCTGGGATTATAGGCATGAGCCATCACACCAGGCTCATGTTGCAGATGTTTTAGGTGGCATTTGAGTTTATTAGCCATGACACAAGTGTGTGTTTCATGCATGTATAGCAGAAACACACAGGCTTAAGGTTGGGAGGAAGTTCAGGCATTAAGTAACCCAATTCTCATAATGGATACTTAAATTCCTTATGTAACATGTCCTTCAGTGCTCATTCAGCCTTGGCTTAAAACTTCCAAGTAACCGAGAACTAAGACGCATTCTATTTGTAGAGAGCTATAATCACGAGGTAATTCTGCCTTACACTGTACATTGTATTGAAGTGAATACCTTGGAAATCATGGTATGAATGTTCATTGCAACTTTATATTGCAGACCCTGGGTCTCCCACCTGAGCCCTCTTCAATGTGAACATGAAGGTCATTTAGATCTTGGAATATAACTACATCTCCCAAGTTGTCTCTTTTCCACAATAATCAACGAGCTTCTTCAAAGCTTCTTCATCAGTCCGTCTTTAATCTCTGCATATTTTCTTAGGTATAACCTCTACATACAGTGTACTTATTCCTAATGCCTCAAATAGTGATGCCCACAACTAAATATAATGATTCAGGCCTGATGATTATACAGTTACACCTGAGTGAAACTGTCACCTGTTTTCTTCTGCAAACCAGACTTTCTTGAATTTGACAATCACCCAGGCTGCAGCTGCTTGTGTTGTGATCTGAGCCTTTTTCCATCCACAGCTGTTAACACACATCTCTCTAATCTTTTTCCCAAAAGCTCATTTTAAAAAAATTGATACACAGTCCCTAGAACATGGTAGGAATTTGGTAAATATTTGAACAAACACATATAAGGTTTTATATTATTCTGTATTAACTATTCCTTCATGATTGAGATTTTTTTTATTACTCGATAAAAACTTTGTACAGAATATCTAAAAAGCCATGTAGTTGTAATTATTTCTAGAGAATTAAGGACTTCAGTTTAAAATTTAGTGGCAAAATGTTTTTTGAGAGAGGATTTCTCACTGAGCATGGTGGTTCATGCCTGTAATTGTAGCGCTTTAGGAGGCCAAGGCAGGAGAATCACTTCAGCCCAGGAGTTCAAGACCAGTTTGGACAATATAGTGAGACCCCTGTCTCCATGAAAAAATTAAAAATGTATATTATTTTAAAAAGGATTTCAAATATATAATCTTAAAATACTGATAAGTTCTTACATGTAAAGTCTCCTGAATTCACAATTTAATAGCAGTCACACTACATGCTCACAAATTTACACTCAGTCAGGTGCAGTGGCACATGCCTGTAATTTCAGCAACTTGGGAAGCTGAGGCAGGAGGATCTCTTGAGCTCAGGAGTTCAAGACTAAGCAGAACAACATAGGGAGACTTCATCTCTACAAAATTTGTTCTAAAATTAGCGTGGTAATATATGCCTGTAGTTCCAGCTACTTGGGAGGCTGAGGTGGGACGGTAGTTTGAGCCAGGGAGGAAAGGCTGTAGTAAGCTGTGATTGCACTGCTGCACTCCAGCCTGGACTACAGAGCAAGACTCTTTCTCAATCAGTCAATCAATCAATTTGTACTCTTTCAAAGCACATTGACAAGTTACTAGGAAAAAGTATTGCCAAAAATCTTATGGGTAGTAACCTTGTCTGATGGGAAGAACTTTTTTTAAAGATTTTATTTTATGTTCACAGTTGAATGATGAGAAGAACATTTTTAAGAGAGATCTTCCTGGGCCCCAACTCCAAAGATTCTAATTCAGTGGGTCTTATTTTTGTTTGTTTTTTGAGACAGAATTTCTCTCCTTGCCCAGGCTGGAGTGCAATGATGTGATCTCGGCTCACTGCAACTTCCACCTCCCAGGTTAAAGCAATTCTCCTGCGTCAGCCTCCTGAGTAGCTGGGATTACAACCAAGTGCCACCATGCCTAGCTATTTTGTATTTTTAATAGAGACCAGGTTTCTCCATGTGTTGGTCAGGCTGATCTCGAACTCCTGACCTTAGGTGATCCGCTGCCTTGGCCTCCCAAAGTGCTGGGATTACAGGTGTGAGCCACCGTACTTGGCCCTCAATAGGTTCTTTAAGAAGCTTCCAGAGGAATCTGATGTGTGGTCAAATTTGAGAATCACTGACTTAGCCTGTCTTCTATGGTACGAAATTTTTGATCAATACACTATAAAGTGTCTGAAGTCATTAATAGCAAAGGTTGAGGGACAGGATACTTACAGCCAACCCACCGAGCAGTTTCTTGATCTATTTGCCATGAGATATCATGTATTCTGTAGGGGAAAAAAAGTTTTACAGTCAAAAAGTTGGGCAACACTAGGTGTAAAACATTCTTCATTATATGATTTTTAATGTGCATGGTAAATCTGCGGCAGATGGGCTATAATACAAAGCATTTCTCAAGCCTATGGAACAAAAGACATTGATCATTAATGAGCATTATTTGAGTAAAATCATTCTACAGTTATGTATTAATTTACATGAAGAATAATCTAAATCCACTTTTATCTTTTCCTCATAAGTAACAAAACATTTCACAGCTATTCTTTTCTCTCTCTTTTTTTCTCTTTTTGAGACAGAGTCTCACTCTGTCACCCAGGCTGGAGTGCAGTGATTCAATATCAGCTCACTGTTACCTCTGTCTCTCAGGCTCAACCTGTCTTCCTACCTCAGCCTCTGAGTAGCTGAGACCATAGGCCAGCACCACCATGCCCAACTAATTGTTTTGTATTTTTGGTAGAGATAAGTTTGCACCATGTTGCCCAAGCTGGTCTTGAACTCTTGAACTCAAGCAATTCAGGAGGCTGAGGCGAGTAGATTGCTTGAAAGGCACATCATAGAATCTAATATTTATTTATTTATTTATTTATTGTATTGCATTTTAGGTTTTGGGGTACATGTGAAGAACATGCAAGATTGTTGCATAGGTGCATACGTGGCAGTGTGATTTGCTGCCTTCCTCCCCTTCACCTATATGTGGCATTTCTCGCCATGCTATCTCTCCCCAACTCCCCACCCCCCACTGTCCCTCCCCTATTTCCCCCCAACAGACCCCAGTGTATAGTGCTCCCCTCCCTGTGTCCTTGTGTTCTCATTGTTCAACACCCGTCTATGAGTGAGAACATGCGGTGTTTGATTTTGTGTTCTTGTGTCAGTTTGCTGAGAATGATGGTTTCCAGGTTCATCCATGTCCCTACAAAGGATGCGAACTCATCGTTTTTGATGGCTGCATAATATTCCATAGTGTATATGTGCCACATTTTCCCTGTCCAGTCTATCATGGATGGGCATTTGGGTTGGTTCCAGGTCTTTGCTATTGTAAACTGTGCTGCAATGAACATTCGTGTGCATGTGTCCTTATAGTAGAACGATTTATAATCCTTTGGATATATACCCAGTAATGGGATTGCTGGGTCAAATGGAATTTCTATTTCTAGGTCCTTGAGAAATCGCCACACTGTCTTCCACAATGGTTGAACTAATTTACACTCCCACCAACAGTGTAAAAGTGTTCCTATTTCTCCACATCCTCTCCAGCATCTGTTGTCTCCAGATTTTTTAATGATCGCCATTCTAACTGGTGTGAGATGGTATCTCAATGTAGTTTTGATTTGCATTTCTCTAATGACCAGTGATGATGAGCATTTTTTCATATGTTTGTTGGCCTCATGTGTGTCTTCTTTTGTAAAGTATCTGTTCATATCCTTCACCCACTTTTGAATGGGCTTGTTTGTTTTTTTCTTGTAAATCTGTTTTAGTTCTTTGTAAATTCTGGATATCAGCCCTTTGTCAGAATCTAATATTTAGGATGAGCCACTGCGTCTGGTCCCGTTCTCATCTTTCCCTAAAGATGCTCCGATGTCCTTTTACTGATAGTCAGTGGTGTGCTGGAGCTAGTTCATGCTAGCTCAAAAGAGATGATTGTGACATTTTTAGGAATTTTGTGAGTTGTTTGTTAAAAACAGACCATTAATAAAAAATTATATAAAGTTATAATTATATTATAAACAAAAGTAATAAATATTCAAAATCCATCATTTCCTAATTATTTTACTATATTTTACTATTATCTACGCTTTTGGGGTTAGTCACATCTATTATATCTGTACGGTGGAAATTGGTAACGGTGGGAATATTGATACCTCAGAAATCAACAAAGGCTAGAAATCAGAGCTCCCCCACACTCCCAGAAATCTAGTTATCAAACATTTACCAGCACATTACCGCCTGCAGATTCATTGACTTCCACATATATAAATCTCTGCCCCCAGTTATACTCAGCCTTCCTCTCTAAACAGTGTATTTTTACCCTAAAGCATTTCCTCTCATTGACATGTTCCACTTACGATGACCTTCCTTTCCATGATAACTCTGACCGTTTTATTTTAAAATTTCAATTTTAGGATGTTCCCTGAAATATGCCTGTACATTGGTTGTGAACCTTTTTCCTACTGAGATGGTGAAATAGAGATGTTGGAATATGTGTAGTCATGAATGAAGACCAACCGACATCAAAACAAATCTATGCTTTCAAATAAAGGTTGCTTTTGAGTGGCAGTAAAGATCTGTTTGGACATGCTACAGGTTGTTCCTTGCATTTCTAACTGTACTGCCAGCTAGTATTTGCTCCCATATTTCCCCCCAGAAGTCAGCCCATAGCTCTTCCCCAATGCTTGATAATGCACTTTGGGACTTACTTAAGCTATTGTTTCTGTGCTTTGACCTCATTTCGGACATCCATTACATTAGGTTTATTGTTTCTTGCCATTATTCACTTACGTCTAGCTCAGGGCATTCTGTGGCAAGTCATGGGCAGTTCTTCAGTGCCAATAGCTCTCCCAATGCCCCATGCCTGGAGATTCTGCACTGTCCTTCATTATTCCACTGGACTCATTGACAACGCCGATGAGACAATACTTCCATGAGCCACAGTGCCTTATGTACACACTGTCTTAGCTACGGGGCATTCAATCCTAAATACTAGATTCTATGATGTGCCTCTGCCTGATCTTCTATTCGTCAGTTTTGCATTAGCTATTGGGTCTGATAAACTCAAGAATCCATGAGTTCTTTCATATGGATTACTGCATCCAGTTCCATCATGTCCAAGTCCAGTCCATGTTGCTTCTAGACCCCTAAGAGAAACAAAAATTCAATGGCCACTTAACCATCTGGAATTAGCCTTTGATATTGGCGTACACTTCACAAAGGCCTATCTCAGCCACAGCATGTGGGAAAGCCAAGCCTGGCCCAACACTGATGGAGGCTGCCTTGAGCACTGGAAGCCCCTGGACATATGGGGGAAAGGGATGTCAACGCAGGTCTTCCTCAGTTCACCTTCCAAATTTTGGAGTGAGCCAAAGCCCTGCCCACTTGCATTTTTACCATTATTCAGGTTGCAAATATTATTATAACAAAATCAACAGTAGTAGTCTGCATTCGGCCAGTCTATTGACTTTGTTTGTCATGTGCATAATCTCAAAGACCTTCATAAAAGAAATGAGGAAACGGGAGTTTTAAAAGATTAAGGCATTTGCTATTAAAGGCTGGTAGCTTGCATGCAGTTCGTTCAGCTACACGGGGGAGAGGCTGGGAGCTGGGAGCCAGTCTTTGGCTCTCAATCCACTCAATCTAATGCTTCTTGCGTTATCCCACCAAGCTGCTTATTCCATACTGTTTATGTTTGTACTGTACTCTGATCCAGAAGATGTATCCTTGAACACATTTTAAAAAAGAAACTATAACTGGCAAAGTAAAAACTCCTTAGGGGTGAAATATGCAAACTCACCCATGAGGCCCCCAAATGTCTTAGTATGACTTTACTGTACCCTCATCTTTAGAACAGACTCCCCCACCTCCCGCCCTAAAAGGTTATGAATGCTACCACAAACACTCGAACACAGCCTTAGAGAAAATTGAAAGCTTAATGAATCAAATCCAGCTTACGCCTAACAGATCTGCAAAAACCTCTCTGACATGGTATGTTGGTAGCTTTGCAATAAAAATTTAAATGTAATAACCTCTTAATTTGAAAGGCAATAAAGCTCTAACAAAAGTTAGACTTCAAGTTGCTCTCAGCAAGGGAAATTAGATGAGACACCACCTTGCAAATGCTATTTGAAGTACCCACCTCCACAATCTAACCTCCTCCACCACAGCAAAGTTCTCAGTCCCCACCAAGCTGCAGAAGGAAAAACGTATGATTTTTTTTTTGAAGGTCACATGAGGATTCTATAGAGTATCCCACCTATGTTCCTGCCAGAGTTCTTTCCAAACCTAAGATTTCCTTCTGACATGGGCACCCACTTCCATAATGTAACCTCTTTTATCACAACAGGCTTCATGGCCTCAAGCAAGTTATCCAGGGGAAAATACTGCCTTGTGTCAAAGGTGGGAGGCTAATAAACATCAAGATCACATGATAAGGCAGTAACATTTCCACTGAAGTCGGGGAGACAGTGCTGTAGCTCAAGTACAGACATATCCAAGAATAAATGGGCGTAAGGTACTTCCACATCACAAGAGCCTACAGTGACAGCAGACTGAGGAGTGCCAATGGTGGGTAAGCCACAAAGAACTCAGATGATTGCATTAGTCAGCTGTCATGTTAGGAGAGCTGAAGATGAAGCAGCAATCCCTTGAGTGAATAGAAAGTACTGGTAACTGAAATATATCTAAATGTCATAGGGATCATGTAATCTTAATTGAATCCTGTTCCTGATTGGTGCCTATTTTGATTTGGAAATGGAGTCGCCAAAGCCACAATCTCAAGAGTTTTGTAGCAGGAATTCACTTCACATCAGAAGGGTCATAAAAAGGCTTACCAAGTATTTTGGACTCTGGTAACGACCTTGCACTCCCTGGGGAAAAAAACCAGGTGGTACAGGAGAGATTTGTAACTAGCCCATTTGAAAACAGCATTTCTCTCATTTAAGAAAATGCTACTTAGGCCAGGTGTGGTGGCTTACAGCTGTAACCCCAACACTTTGGGAGGCAGAGACGGGCAGATCACTTGAGCCCTGGCGTTTGAGACCAGCCTGGGCAACAAAGTGAGACCCCAATCTATACAAAAAATGCAAATATTAGCTGGGTGTGGTGGCATGCACCTGTAGTCCCAGCTACTTTACAGGTTGAGGTGGGAAGACTGCGTGAGCTCAGGAGGTCAGGTCTGCAGTGAGCCATGACTGCACCACTGCATTCTAGTCTGGGTGACAGAGCAAGACCCTGGCTCAATTTAAAAAAAAAAAAGAAAATAAATAAATAAATGATACTCTGTTCTTAGAAGGTTCCAGAAGAGTACATAGTTAACACAGGAACTTAAGAACAGCACCTACAGAAAACTGACTAGAGGTGCTATAGTTGCTGTAAGGTTTAGTTCTTGGGTTCTTGCCGAGTTTAAAAGGAAGAAACTGAGGCCAACACAAGAAGATCCAATATGAAGGAATTTATTCAGGCTCCCGGGCGAGGTTCCGCGGTCCGACAGGAGGGGCCGGAGAAGTCGCACGGACTCCTCTCAGACGTGGGGTTTTATAGAGAGTGGAAGAGCTCGATTGATTGTGGGAGAGCAGGACTACTAATTGGATAAGGTTACAAGCCTTTGTTTGCATACAGGATTTGGCTGCTATTAGTTAGAATTACTCAGCTGCTATTGGCTAGAAAGACTCGGCTGCTATTGGCTAGAAAGACTCAGCTGCTATTGGCTAGAGAGACTCGGCTGCTATTGGCTAGAATCACATAGACCCTGCTTGCATACTGGGTTAAGGGAAAGCCAGGCTGTGCGAGAAGGGGAAAAGAGAACATGCCCGAGCATGTCCGAGCTTTCGCAAAAAAGCAGGGGTGGGGGAGGTGGGAGTGTGCGTCCGAGCTCCCGGCGAGGCAGCCGGCCTTACAGTTGCTGGTGATCAAGATTTGGTGGATTCTAAATCCAGTCCGAACTAAACTGTGGCCTCTATGGAAAGAGGACAGGCCTGTCTTTTAACAAGCAAAAAAGTCACAGAAATCAAAGCACTGCCTTTTCAACAAGGAAAAAATCTATTGAGGGAAGGAGAAATATTGTGCTCACCTGGGAAGCAACTCTGCTTATCTGGGAAAGAGGGAAGTCAGCTCAGAGAGGCCCCAGGCAGAGTCGAGGGTTCACAGGCAGAAACTCTCCACAGGAAGAAAGAGGAGAGGGGGCAGAACACACACATCTGAGACCTTATTACCACTGCAGGTGTGTTTGTGAAGCCGGTCTCCCAGAAGTCCATGGGGCTACTCTACAGGAATGCTTGGATCCAGATGAAAGCAAGGAAAAGGAGAGGGAAGTAACAGGAGTCAGAACCAGGAAACATTTCTTTTGATTGACAGCTCAGACTTCTCCACTGGAAGAACCCACAGGTGAGTTGACGGTCACTGTAAAGCTACCAAGAGCCACTCTTACTTCATAGAGGTGATATTGATGGTAGAAGTATCAATAAGGTGACAGATTATGTAAAAATGAAGAAAGATCAAATGTCAGCATATGTAACATGGAGCTTCAAAAAAAAAAAAAGAAAAAAAAATGAAGAAAGATAGCAAATGGATTTTCGAGAGAAGTCTGGGTTTAACTGTTTTCTCCTGAGATGAGATGATCTGAATGTTTGTGTCCCTTCCCTGCCCCCAACCCAGAACCAAATTCATATGCTGAAATCCTAACCTTCAAGATGATGGTATTATAAGGTAAGGGCTTTGGGAGATGATTAGGTCAGGAGGGTGGGGCTCTCATCAATGGGATTAGCAATGGGGGCCGGGCATGGTGGCTCACGCCTGTAATCCCAGCATTTTGGGAGGCCGAGGCGGGTGGATCACGAGGTCAAGAGTTCAAGACCATCCTGGTCAACAAGGTGAAACCCCGTCTCTACTAAAAAATACAAAAATTAGCTGGGCATGGTGGTGCATGCCTGTAGTCCCAGCTACTCTTGAGGCTGAGGCAGGAGAATTGCTTGAACCCGGGAGGTGGAGGTTGTGGTGAGCCGAGATCGCGCCATTGCACTCCAGCCTGGGTAACAAGAACGAAACTCCGTCTCAAAAAAAAAAAAAAAAGAAAGAAAGAAACCCCTGAGAGCTAGCTAGCCCCTTCCCACATATGAGGACACGGAAGGTGCCATGTATAAGCCTGAAAGTAGGCATTGGCCAGTGCTTGATCTTGGACTTCCTAGCATCCAGAAGTGTGAGAAGTAAATTTCTGTTGCATATAAGCTGCCCAGCTTATGGTATTTTGTTATAGCATCCCAATGGACTAAGACATCTCTTTTACCCTTAAAAGTATCTAGGTTTGGACCAAAAAAAAAAAGGATCAGCTTATTAGTATGTTCTGTTAGCTTTCTCTGCTCACCTAGTGTCACCTAGAGGGTCTTAGGAGCCTCTGTCAGCCCTGCATCGTAGAAGGTGGGAGAACACTCTACATTCAGGAGACCTAGCTATGCCTGCCCCTATCCCTACCCCAACCAACTGAGACCTCAAAGATATCACCAACCTGGGTTGCCTTTTCATGTTGGTGATGTCTCTGTCTGAGGCCTCAGTTGGTCGGGGCAGGGAGAAAGAGGACTGGAAGAAAGAGGACTAGTGTATCTCAGTGGTCTCGTCTAGCTCTAAAATGATGACGCTATTGGAAAAAAGAATCAATCTCGGCCCTACTCAAATCCCACCTATTCGATCTTTACCTCCTACAACGAAAGAAACGTCACTCCTTAGATGTTTCTGCCTCGTCTCTCTGGACTTCTCCACTTATGCAGATTTCATTGAGTCATCTACCTCTTCAAAATCATCTTTGGTTATTTATTTATTTTTGCCACCACCTCCTCTGTGGCTTTGGCTCTTTTGGTAGAGCATACTCATGAGATTGGATGGGGTTTAATAATCCTGAGCAGCTTTTGCTTTTCCTTCTGCTGCTTTCTCTCCCTATCATAAGCTCTGAGTTAAACGAAGTCTTTCTTAAGTGGTAGTTGAACAATACACTTCTTTGTGACCTACTAACAGGAGATGAAAGCCAGTTATTAGCTTAAAGAGAAATATGGCATACCCCACACAGAAAAGATTTGTTCAGAGTCCAGGAGTTCGAGAAAGACGGGGATTTGAAGGGGGCTGGAAGGCCCAGAACAACTGAATTATTCTCTTAATTAAAAAGAGGCAGTAGAGCTGTGTTTCTCAACACTCAAATCATCTGGGGAGCTTTAAACGTTACTGATGCCTTGGTCACATCCTCCAGATAATCTGACTTAATTGATCTAGGGGGTGGCTTGGGTACTGGGGTTTTTCAAAATGTCCGTATGTGATTCTAACATAGAACTAAGGCTGAGAACCACTGCAAGAGAAGTTAAAAATAATGGAAAAAAATAATTGAATCCCAAGGTTCATCTTATGAAAGTGTGGCCCTAGAACTTGACATTTGAAACAATCACTATAGAGATAAGCCTCAAAGAATTTTAGAAAGAAGCTCCATTCCAGAACTTTCTTTTTCTACTTCTCCCATGTCCATATTAGTGGAATCTTAACTTGAGGTCAGTGAACCTCATCCTATTGCATGCAAAATAGTCTATGCATATATAACTATGCATTGTTCTGAGCAGAGGGTACATAGTTCATAGTTTTCATTTTTTCTTTTTTTTGTAATACATGAGAGTCTCACCTCTCACTGTGTTGCCCAGATTGGTCTGAAACTCCTGGGCACAAGCAATCCTCCCATCTCAGCCTTCCAGGTAGCTAGGACTGGAGATACAAGCCACCATGTCTGGCTTCATCAGATTTTTTAAAGGAGTCCATGACCCAAAATATTAGAAACCACTATTTACTGGAAAGAGAAAAATCATATGAGATAATGTATTTGGGATGGCAAATATCCTTGTATTGGTAGAATACTGGCCCATTAAGATTAGTCCCTGTGAATCGGTCTTCCTGGTTACAAATTCACTGTAATAAAATGTTGCATTTGTCTTAGACCTCGTTCCCTAATTAAATAGGATTAATATGTCCATCCTGTCCCACAGGTGGGCTGCGTAAAAGCATCAGCATGGACAGTTTTTCTTTTCTTCTTTCTTTTTTTTTTTTCCGACACAGCGTCTAGCTCAGTTGTTCAGGTGGGAGGGTAGTGGTGTTTCTTGGCTCACTGCAACCTCCACCTCCAAGGTTCAAGTCATTCTTGTGCCTCAGCCTCCCTCATAGCTGGGATTACAGGCATGCGCCACCATGCCTGGCTAATTTTTGTATTTTTAGTAGAGACGGCATTTCACCATGTTGGCCAGGCTGGTCTTGAACTCCTGACCTCAAGGGACCCACCCTCCTCGGCCTCCCAAAGTGTTGGGATTACAGGTGTGGGTCACCGTGCCTGGCCCAGCATGGCCAGTTTTTGTTCCTGGTGCTCACTAGGTGAATTGAGAATCCCAACAGCAACACAAGCAGCAAAAACCTCCCCCGCATTTCCTAACAGTGCCAACACATCTTCTCCCCCTTTGCACACATTCTCACTTGTGCCTCCAAACAACCCTACGAGATAGGTACTGTTACCCTCATTTTCCTGGGAAGAAAATGAAAGCAGCACAGAGAGAGTAAGTAACTCTACAAGTTACTTACACTTGTAAGCTGTCCCTCAGCTAACAGACTCAATGAAAGTTGAGATACAAACCCAGATAGTCTGACTCCAGGGTTCATCCTTAACTAAACATCACGGAAGCGAGAGGACAGGCTGGCCAAAGGGTCACGAGTGTTTTGAAAAAATGTCACCGCTGCAGAGGAAGCCACCTTTCATCCTCCTTAGCATTATTACTGGGCTAGAAATTGAGGATGACAATACAATTGGACACATTAAAATGACAACACTCCAGCTGAGGGAACTGGAATAAGACACAATGAAATGTGTTCTATTTATTTACAAAGGGCTTCTTTCACATCACTTAAAAGTTACTGCCAGGACAGATGTGGTGGCCCATGCCTGTCATCCCAGCACTTTGGGAGGCTGAGGTGGGAGAATTGCTTGAGTCCAGGAGTTCAAGACCAGCCTTGGCAACATAGCAAGACTTCATTACTACCAAAAAAAAAAAAAAGAAAAAATTCAAAAAATTAGCTCGACATGATGGTGTGCACCTGTAGTCCTAGCTACTCGGGAGGCTGGGGTAGTAGGATTATTTATGCCCAGGAGTTGGAGGCTGCAGTGAGCCATGATCACACTACTGAAAAGCTGCTGCTCAGAACGTGAGCTATTTCCTAAGTGACCAAGGAAGACATGATTTTGAAGAAAAGGGATACTATTACTCCAAACCTTTGTTGATGAAAAGAGTGAAACTCTGTAAAGTATTTGAAGAGATTTATTCTGAGCTAACTATGAGTGACCATGGCCTGTGACACAGCTCCAGCAGATCCTAAGCACATGTGCCTGAAGTGATCAACCTACAGCTTGGTTTTATACATTTTAGGGAGACGTAAGATATTAACCAATGCATGTAAGATGTACATTGGTTCGAAGAGAGGCAGGACAACTTGCAGTAGGAAGAGGTGGCAGGAGAGGGACTTCCGGATCATAGGTGGATTCAAAGATTTTCTGATTGACAGCTGAAAGGGTTAAATTATTATCTAAAGACCTTGGAATCAATAGAAGGGAGTGCCTGGGTTAAGATAAGGGGTTTTAAAGCCAGGCGCCAGTGCTCATGGCAATAATCCCAGCACTTTTGGAGGCTGAGGTGGGCGGATCACAAGGTCAGGAGTTTGAGACCAGCCTGGCTAGCATGGTGAAACCCTGTCTCTACTAAAAGTATAAAAAATTAGCTGGATGTGGTTGTGCATGCCTGTAGTTCTAGCTACTTGGGATGCTGAGGCAGGAGAATTGCTTGAACCCAGCAGCAGAGGTTGCAGTGAGCCGAGATCATGCCACTGCACTCCAGTCTGGGCTCAAAAAAAGAAAAAAAAGAAAAAAGATACGGGGTTGTAGAGATCAAGGTTCTTATTATTCAGATGAAGCCTCCGGGTAGCAGGCTTCAGAGGGAATAGACAGTAAATGTCTCTAATCAGAATTAAAAGGGTACCAGACTCAGTTAATTTTCTCCTGGATCAGGAAAAAGACCCAGAAAGGGAAGGGAATTCTCTACAGCATGCAGATTTTACCCACGAGACAGCTTGGCAGGGCCATTTCAAAATATATTAAATAAATACATTTGGGGTAAAATGCTTTGATTTCTTTCAGGGCCTGCTGTCTTTCATGTTGATATCTTAGTGCTACAAAGGTGTTTTGTCAGTCTTAAGGTCTCTGTGCTAATGTTAATGTTGGTCAGCTGTGCCTGAATTCCAAAAGGGAGCAGAGTGTGAGGCAAGTCCCACACCCCAGCCCATCCCATTATGGCCTGAACCAGTGTTTCAGGTTAATTTTAGAATGCCATCGGCTGAGAGGAGTCTGTTCAGTTAGTTGGGGGCTTAGAATTTTATTTTTGGTTTACACATTGGTAATGACAAGCAATCACCTTTGGTTTTACCTGGAAGGTTCACTTACCCCCAATCTTCTTTCGTTTTCTCTCTTTTTTTTTTGAGACAGAGTCTTGCTCTGTCACCCAGGCTGGAGTTCAGTGGCGTGACCTCAGTTCACTGCAGCCTCTACCTCCTGGGTTCAAGAGATTCTCCTGCCTCAGCCTCCTGAGAAGCTGGGACTATAGGTGCACACCACCACACCCAGCTAATTTTTGTATTTTTAGTAGAGATGGCGTTTTGCCATGTTGGCCAGCTGGTCTTGATCTCCTGACCTCAAGTTATCCACCTGCCTTGGCCTCCTAAAGTGCTGGGAATACAGGCAAGAGCCTCCATGCCCGGCCTCACTGCCCCCCCAATCTTCTTGTGATTGGACTGAATCCCTCTGAAGAAAGCCTGCAAGTACTGCCATGAAATCTGTGCCCTTTTTTTTTTTTTTTTTTTTGATATGGAGTTTCGCTCTGTTCCAGGCTGGAGTGCAGTGGCACGATCTCAGCTCACTGCAACCTCTGTCTCCTGGGTTCAAGGGATTCTCCTGCCTCAGCCTCCTGAGTAGCTGGGACTACAGGCGTGTGCCACCACACCTGGCTAATTTTTTGTGTATTTTTATTCGAGACAGGGTTTCACCATGTTAACCAGGATGATCTTGATCTCCTGACCTTGTGATCCGCCTGTCTCAGCCTCCCAAAGTGCTGGGATTACAGGTGTGAGCCACTGTGCCCGGCCAAAATCTGTGCCCTTTTATACTATCCCCACCCACAGGCACTACAGAAATTGTTTCATCTAAATTCAAGTCCTCCTCATTACAGAAGGAGCCATCTCCTCTAAGTCACGCATGGAAATGTGCTTTGCAGCTTTGGATCTCAAAGTGGAAGGCACTTGGATATCCTTCAGGGCAAACTTCTGGCCCTTCCAGAGAAATAAACTCTGTGGCCACATTCAGAATATCTATGACCTCCATCCTATCACTCCAGCTCCTAAAAAGGGATAGAAAGCATGGTATCTGTGCATGTCTCATTGTTTCACTCAGCCAAAACTTTGTAACTTAGTGCACTGTTAAATCTTGAGCTTTCTCCTGCAACTTGAGGGCAGGCACTTGCTCTGCCAGGGACTGGTTAGGAAGCCGCTCTTGGGAAGCCCTGTGGGCAGCAGTGTTGAAGTCTATGCCCTCTACTGCCATCAAAGAGACCATCCTTGGGGACCTTGCAGCCATGTAACTGATCTTATCTGGCCGTGTTGGCACCAGAAGCCACACAGTGACATAAACAAAACATGGGGACACGGAAAGGCAGACACACAACACCCTGCTGCCCTGCAAGACTGAAACACATTTCTGTAGGTGTCAGAAACATGCCAGAATGGTCGCAAGTTTACTAAATTGCCAGTGGTTGTGAAATGTCACAAATTTGTTATTGTTCAGTGACAAGGTAAAAACTGCGACATTTTTCATCAAAATAGAAAAGAAAAACAAAGCATAGCTATGAACACGCTGGGATAATTCAACCGATGAGCACAACGCCTGCTTTGTCCCGTTCTGTCTTGGCTGGTGTTGTGTCTGGCTGTCGTCCACGTCTTTAGTGGTGTATCTGCCTGCAGGCTTTGCAGTCCTTTGTGCACATGTTTCGGACTCTCTCTTGGCGCCCCCTGCTAAGAGATGCAGACTCTCTTGAGCTATTCCACTGGGCTCCTTCCTCAGTCACTTGGGAAGGAGTTTGATGCGGTTCAGAATAGAACCACTTCCCCTCCATCCCTGACCTCTTCTTCCCTAGCCTGCACAGTTGTATAATAAAGTCCAAACTACTGACCTGGGAGAGAGAGAAAATATATTTATGAGGGTACAGAAGTGACCTTTTGTTATCTAGTTAGCACTTGAGGTACAAAGAGGCAGGCCAATGGCCGCCTGGGACATCAATCTAAAAGGTGTGTTATACCATTGCTGGGGCTGTGTGCAGTGGCTCACACCTGTAATCCCAGCACTAGGAGGTTAAGGCAGGTAGATCGCTTGAGCCCAGGAGTTTGAGACCAGCTTGGCCAACATGGTGAAATCCTGTCTCTACAAAAAAATACAAAAGTTAGCTGGGTGTGGTGGAGCATGCCTGTAGTTCCAGCTACTCAGGAGGCTGCCGTGGAGACTCTATTGAGCCTAGGAGGTCGAGGCTGCAGTGAGCTGTGATCTGCCACTGCACTCCAGCCTGGGTGACAGTGAGACCCTGTCTTCAAACAAGCAAACAAACAAAACTGTCATTGGAAGAAAGTCAAACAACCCCAGCAAGTTAATTCAGTTTTCTTACCTAATTTGTGAATCTAAATTGGTCCTGTTATCACCAAAGTAGAGATTGCCCTTGAATAAAAGCCAAACCCTACCCCCAGTCCCTTTAGAGTTTTGTGACACATGCCTGTTAGGTCAGGGTGCAGCTTCATTCAGGTCCTGTCTTGAAGGCAGCTAGCTGACAGTTACCTGAGTAGTGGATAACATAGTGTTCTTTATTTGGAACAATTTACTTTTATTTAAATTTGAAATTACAAAGGAGTCTTTCTAATCTGATTCTGGTTTGGGAGGCTGCTCGATTAAAAAAATTATTTTTGAGATTATGTTGTCTTCTAAGAAGTTTGCTTCAGCAATTCAGAAAAAAAATATTTGTAATAAATTTCTTATTTTGGGTGGCTCATGCCTGTAATCCCAGCATTTTGGGAGGTCAAGGCAGCTGGATCACTCGAGGTCAGGAGTTTGAGACCAGCCTGGATAACATAGTGAAACCCCCTCTCTACCTAAAAATACAAAAATTAGCCTGGCATGGAGGCAGGTGCCTGTAATCCCCACGGCTCGGGAGGCTGAGGCAGGAGAATCGCCTGAACTTGGGAGGCAGAGGTTGCAGGGAGCTGAGATGGCACCACTGCACTCCAGCCTAGGCGACAGAGTGAGACTCTGTCTCAAAAAAAAAAAAAAGAAAGAAAAAACATTTCTTATTTTGAACATAAAGAGGTATATAATATGTATAAATATTTATTTCTTTAAAAAGTCAATTCTTGGGCTGGGAATGGTGGCTCACCCCTGTAATTCCAGAATTTTGAGAGGTGGAGGTGGGTAGTTCCCTTGGGCTCAGGAGTTTAAGAACAGCCTAGGCACATGAAGAAACCCCATCTCTACAAAAAATACAAAAATTAGTCAGGCATGGTGGTGCATGCCTGTAATCCCAGCTACTCAGGAGATCGAGATGGGAGGATTGCTTGAGCCTGGGAGGCAGAGGTTGCGGTGAGCCAAGATAGCACCATTGCACTCCAACCTGGGCAGTAGAGTGAGACTCTGTCTCAAAAAGATAAATAAAGAAAAATTTAAAAAGTCAGTTCTCCTGAATTTCTCTGATTAAAAAAAAAAAGAAAAATCAGTTTTTCTCTAACCCTGCTAAATACAGGATTAAAAAAATACATCAGTTTAAAGGGTGCGTGATCACTAATCCTCCTGAGGCACCATTTGTTTAAATTAAGCTCTATATACTCACATTATATCAGCCTAGAAAACCACTCTGATGGCCTGGAGTCTTTCGAAATCAGTCAAAATGACATATATGATGATACTACTTGTGAAATTATTGGAAGCATCTCATACAGGGAGGTCTAAGTTTTTTCCTGTTCCAGAATCATCTGGAAAGCTTTTCTTTTTCTTTTCCTTAAGTACAAACGTCTAGGCCCTACCCTGGACCTACTGAATTATTCAGAAATGGAGTCCAGGAACCTTTTCTTTTCTCTCTCTCTTTTTTTTTTTTTTTGAGATGGAGTTTCGCTCTTGTTGCCCAAGCTGGAGTTCAGTGGTGCAATCTCAACTCACTACAATCTCTGCCTCCCGAGTTCAAGTGATTCTCCTGCTTCAGCCTCCAGAGTAGCTGGGATTATAGGCGTGTGCCACCATGCCTGGCTAATGTTTGATATTCTTAGTAGAGACAGGGTTTCACCAGATTGGCCAGGCTGGTCTCAAACTCCCGACCTCAAGTGACCCACCCACCATTTGAGCCACCGTACCCGGCCTGGAATCTATATTTTCAAATCTGCCCAATTCTGCTGTGATCCACTGGAGAACTAGGATTCAAGCACTCACTCCACTGAGCCCAGTGAAACACTGTGACCAGGATGAGGAAGTTGAGGAACTGGAAGTCCCAAAGTGTTCATGCAACACGTGTGCCAGTACCATGCCACGTGCACAGACTATACCAGTGAACAGAAGAAGCCAACGCCAACCTACCCCCAGGTATTTTGTTAGGCTAAATTCTGGAGATACAAAGATGAAGGAGGCCTGTCCCTGCCTTCTAGGAGAATTCTGCTGCAGTTCTGGAGGCGGAAGTCTGAAATCAAGGTGTTAGCAGGGCCATGCCCCCTCTAAAGGGGGTAGGGAAAGTGCTGGAGGTGGGGTGGGTGGGGGAATGATTTTTTACTATTCTAAGATAAAATGAAAAAGAGATACATTTTCTAACTATGAAATAAACCAAGTTTTGGAAAGGATAGACTCTAGTCTTATAAGAGACAGTATGGAGGTCAGGTGCGGTGGCTCACGCCTGTAACCCCAGCACTTTGGGAGACCACAGCAGGTGGATCACAAGGTCAGAAGTTTGAGAACACCCTGATCAACATGGGGAAACGCTGTCTCTACTAAAAATACAAAAATTAGCCATGTGTGGTGTCGCGCGCCTGTAATTCAGCTACTCAGGAGGCTGAGGCAGGAGAATCGCTTGAACGCAGGAGGCAGAGGTTGCAGTGAGCCAAGATCATGCCATTGCACTCCAGCCTGGGTGACAGAGCAAGACTCCATCTTAAAAAAAAAAAAAAGACAGTATGGAAACAGATCATTACAGACCAATAAGATAAATTTTATGTAATAGAAATATTAGGCAGGGCAGAAACAGTAGTTAGCTGGGTGCTGTGGCGTGCACCTGTAGTCCCAGCTATTTGGGAGGCTGAGATAGGAGGATTGTTTGAGCCCAGGAGTTAGAGACCAGCCTGGGCAACATAAGAGACCTTGTCTCAAAAAAAATAAGCAAAGCAGTTCAGTACTGGAGAGGGCTAGAGGCTCTTGTTGCCCATGATGTTTTAACTTCAGTCTTCATTTTTATGTCTTTTTCTGTCTTTTATGTTTTGTTACTCTGTTAGTGTCTCATTTAGTTGTTCATTTTGGGAGCTACCAATAAGGTGTTAGACTAGAATGCTGATTTAAGTTTTTGGTGCTACTGAAAGAACTACAATATGGTAGCATACAATTAAGTGCGAAGGTCCTGATAAAAATTGCCATGTAGGGCCGGGCCTAGTGGTTCACACTTGTAATTCCAGTACTTTGGGAGGCCATGGCATGCAGATCGCTTGAGATCAGGAGTTCAAGACCAGCCAGGGCAACATGGCAAAACACCATCTCTACAAAACACATGTTATAAGTAGAATTTTTGATGCCACAAAAGAAGTAGCACTCTAACATAAATTTTCTCAGCAAGGCAATTTACTTACATAGAAGGGTGCAGCTCACAGATGGAACAATGGTGAATGCACATTTGGACAAAAGAGGAAAAGGGGTACTGATACCTGACGGGGGTCACCTCCAACTGCTGTGTCATTCCCCTATTGGCTAGGATTAGACTGCAAAAGCAAGACCAACCCCAACTGGCTAAAGAGAGCAGGGGTCCGAGCTGGAGTGTCAGGGTGGGTGGTTTGGTGGGAAGGACGGTTACAGGCAGGTCAGAGCAGATAGCCAGGGGTGACCTAGGTCAAAGAAGGTGACCGAAGCAGGTGACTGGAATGAGTCAGGATGGGGCAGGGGACCGGGGGAACAGATGTGAACTACTGACTAGATCTGGTGGAAAAGTTTGTTTACTGAAACTACAAGGAAGTTAAACTTCAAAATAGAGAATTAAAGAGTAAGAGAGCTGAACATACTGACATACTGATTCTTTGAAGAGAAACTTGGGGTTCACTATATCTAACAATCACAAAAATTAGCTGGGTGTGGTGGCATGCGCCTATAGTCCCAGCTACTCGGGAGAGTGAGATGGGAGGATTGATTGAGTGGCGGAGTTCGAGGCTGCAGTGAGCCATGATTGTGCCATTGCACTCCAGCCTGGGCAACAGAGCAAGATTTCTCCACTATTTCAAATGCTTCAGGCACATCTTGTCCACTCCCTTATTAAATCCTCCTTAGAACCTGCAAGGCAATTGTTAATACCAGTCTCTCTTTTCAGGTGAAGATACAGAGGTTCAGAGAGGCTGGCAGTTGTCATTAACAATCTGTCCTTTTAGATGAAGACACAGAGGTTCAGAGAGGCTGGGTAACTTGCCCAAGGTCACATAGCTAGGAAGTAAGAGATCTAGCATAGAAATTCAGGCATCAAGGATTATCAACTTGGGGATTCTCATTCTCCTACTTTACCTTCCAAGAATCCAGCACACGCAGAGGGGCAGGGGCAGGGGCAGGGCTCTGACTGGTTCGTTGGTCTAACAAAGCTCTATGCATTGACGTTTGACTGGAAGTTGCCTGTGAGAGGAACTGGAGCCCTGCATGGATGCCCCAGATCTCTAGCACGGAGCCTCCCTAGGCATTCTAGTCATCAGCAGCTTTCACCGTTCATCCAGACGAAAGCATTGTATGAGGAACCAGGCGCCTGCGATGGCTGGGGTGAGATAAGACTGCTGGAAGGCTGAGACACTGCTTCAGGGCCCTGCTCCATTCCGGCAGGAAAATGTGTCACTTCCTCCCTAGCTCCTATATAATTTCTCTGCGGGGGAGGTGGGGGGGGGATCAGAGCCTTGAAAGAATTTAGAATGGGTCCGGGTAGGGTGAGGGGAAGGCCAGCTGAATGTAAAAAGCCAGTCAGAGTGGAAGAGTAGGATGTAAACCAGCTCTGGCTACACCCTATTTAAAAGCCCCAGCGTATTTTTACCTCTTGCCTCATTCTCAGCCTACTCTTCTAACTGCGTTCTTATCCTTTTTTTGAATTCAGAGCTGGAATCTCAGCTCATGCACTCCTCCCCCACCTCCTCCTGTGCAAAAATCTCAATCCTGTCTCTTGGCTGCATGCAATTTTCTGCAAAGCTGAAACATTTAGAGCTGGCTGAATGCTTCCCCCTCTACGCTGCAAAAACTGCTTCCTTGCCCCACCTAATGGAAATGTGTACACACACACACACACACACGCACACACACACACCAATGCCTGATTCCCACAGACTAGTTCTTTTAAAGAGCCCTGGTTGATCTAACAGCCAGTCTCAGCTATTTCTCCCTTATCATCTCATTGGCAAAGTCATGGAAGAAAAGGAAAAAGTGGGGTCATGGCAGATGGATTCGAGTTTGCAAGGCAGCGACAGGATTCAGAAATGGAAGAGCTCGTCAGGTTTAAGGCTGTCTTTTTGCAGATGAGGAAATGAGGGTCCTTGGAAATTAAATGACTTATCCCAAGTTTTAGCTCCTTGGGAGTAACACCAGATTAGAACTTGGGTCTGTTCGGGAGACTGCAGGGTTGAGAAGTGGTAGACATTTCCAACCCGGAGAGCTCTCTTCCTTCTGTAATTTACTGCATGTGCGTACTGGTATTACCTGGGCTTTTGCAGCATTTAAGGGCCTTCCTTGAAACCCACCTTCAGTTGTGTCTTTCATCAAACATCTGCCACAGCTGGGCTTGCCGCTCAAGTGTGTCTTGAGTTTCATCGGCAGTAACTCCTCTAACCTCTTCTGAAGCCACCTAGACATTGGCAACAACCAGTTTCCTTATTTGCCCTGCTCCTTATTTGGAAGCAGCTGAGCTTTCCCCAAAACGTGTTGGGACAATTTTAATTGACAAGGTGTGTGTCAACAGTTCTGAACTGACCGGCCAACTCACATTGTTCACCTTTCAGAGTGGTTTCAGGAGAGGAGCAGGCTCCCTTCTCAGCCCTCCCTCGATACCACACACACCCAACCCACGGGATCAGAAGGGCTTGTGCAAGGAGAATTTCCTGTTCTGCTGACTCATCTCCTGCCATGAGATGGAAGACGATGTTTATATGTTGTTTTCCAGCTTGTAAAGGGAAATGAGAGTCTTATACATTCGGATCTCGCTGAGATGAGATCAAGTCTAGGCAACTGCCTGGCACGTGGTGGGACTAAAGTAAATGAGAGTTAGATGTATTAACGGTGGCCCAATTAGCCGACTCTGAGTAGTGAGCATTCAGGTGGGGGCTGCCAGGTCAGCTGTGGAGTGGGACATGGCTAAGGGGTTCTGAGCTTCCCTTTTGGAAGGGAGGCTCTTGACTGTTGGCCACGGAGATGGTTTGAAGGAGGCATGCCTGTATCTCACTGTGAGTGCATAACAATGCAGCAGCCAGACTTGACATCCCCTATGCTTTCTGACCGAGAACAAAAGCATTCCTTCTGTCCTAGCTAAACGTGAAGCAGGGGAAGGATGATTCAACTCAGGGTAGCAAACAGCAGGAAATCCGGCAATAGCATTTACACTTGGGAGGCGATAGAGCCAGATTTTTGCTAAACAAGATGGAAATTTTTTTAAAAAAGGATCCTGATAAGATTTGTGCATGTTATTGTATATAATTTTTTTTTTTTTTTAAATAGAGATGGAGTCTTGCCATGTTGCCTAGGCTGGTCTTGAACTCCTTGGCTCAAGCAGTCTGCCTACCTCAGCCTCTCAAAGTGTTGAGATTCCAGGCATGAGCTGCCACACCTGGCTAATGTATATAAATTTTCACCTTAAAAAATATATATGTAAATTAATCAGGGGAAGTGTGGAGAGTGATAGGTAGGTACATGAATCTCCATTATGATATTGTATTTACTTCGTAAATATTTAAAATTTGTCATAATAAATATACTTTAAAACCTTAGATCCTGGCCAGATGTGGTGGCTCACGCCTGTAATCCCAGCACTTTGGGAGGCTGAGGAGGGTGGATCACTTGAAGCCAGGAGTTCAAGACCAGATTGCCCATTATGATGAAACCCCATCTCTACTAAAAATACAAAAAATAACCAGGCATGGTGGCACCCATCTATAATCCCAGCTACTCAGGAAGCTGAGACAGGAGAATCACTTGAACACTGATGGTGAAGGTTGCAATGAGCCGAGATTGTGCCATTGCACTCCAGCCTGGGTGACAGAGCAAGAGTCTGTCTCCAAAAAAACAATCAACAACAATACAATGAAAAACTTGGATCTTATTTTTGGCTCTAATTTCCTTTTCCCTCCCTCCCTCCTTCTCTCCCCTCTTTCCTTCATTCCTTCCTTCCTTTGTTCCTTCTTTCCTTTCTTTTCTTTTCTTTTTTTTGACACAGTCTTGCCCTGTCGCCCAGGCTGGAGTGGTGCAGTGGGGTGATCACAGCTCACTGTAGCCTTAACCTCCCAGGCTCAAGAGATCCTCCTACCTCAGCGTCCCCAATAGATGGGACTACAGGTGTGCACCACTACACCTAGCTAGGTTGTTTTAAATTTTTTCTTTTGTAGAAACAGGGTCTCCCTATGTTGCCCAGGCTTCTAATTTGCAACGTTTCTTTATGATTTTGTTTCTACACTTAACCTCTTTATCTGTTATATGGGATATCTGAATGTATCACTTTTTGGCTCAAGGATGTTTAGGCCAGGCACAGTGGCTCATACCTGTAATCCCAGCACTTTGGGAGGCCGAGGTGGGCAGATCACCTAAGGTCAGGAGTTCCAGACCAGCCTGGCCAATGTGGTGAAACTCCGTTTCTACTGAAAATACAAAAAAAATTAGCTGGATGTGGTGGTGCATGGCTGTACTCCCAGCTACTAGGGAGGCTGAGACATAAGAATTTTTTGAATCCAGGAGGCAGTGGTTGTACTGAGCCAAGATCATGCCACTGCAGTCCAGCCTGGGTGAGAGAGTGAGACTCTGAATCAAAAAAAAAAAAAAGGACATTTAGAATACTCGTGAAATCGTGTCTGTCATGTCATCAAAGGGTTTTTAAATTATAACATCCTCTTGAAGTGTGGTAGTTACAAAAGGCTCATGATTACTTTGCTATGATAAAGATTAATATGGGCACACACACATAATCAAGCAGTATGAAAGTTATAACGTGTTAAACAATAAAATTGAAACAAATTCAGTTTGAAGATTTAATTGGTTTGTATTAGCTATTGATGAATTAGAAAGTATCCCATCTAAAGATTTAGAAAGGTGCTCCTGTAAGCTGAGTGGAAGAGGTTGGCTTTACAGGCAGAAAAGGGCTGAAAAAAAAAATAAAAACAAAAACAGGGAACTAAAAGCAGATTGGTCATTTCAAAGTTATTTTCCTCCCAGGATTCAGACAGAGGGGACTTTCTTATCATGCCAGTTCAGGAAAACTGGGCCCCTTCTGGTTTGTTGCTGTGATTGGTTCCTGTGTTTTGGAAAATTGGCCTGTTTGACATTTCAGTTTGATTGTGGGGCCCCTGGCATGAGTGACTCCATTTTGGTTTGGTTTGGTCTAGTCTGTTGGGCCTATTGCAGGTAAGAGCTCAGTCCAAACCAATGACAGTCCTATCATCAATTTCACTTAACATATGAAAATTTCCCTCCAGACACAATCACTGTTATCATAGGAATTCTATGGATATGAAATATCATATTTTTGGTTTTTTTTCACCTATTGAATTAGAAAAGCCATGAAGTGGCCTGGTATGGTGGCTCACTCCTGTTATCTCAGCACTTTGGGAGGCTGAGGTGGGTGTATCACTTGAGCTCAGGAGGTTAAGACCAGCCTGGGCAACATGGCAAAAACCCATCTCTACCAAAAAACACAAAAATTAGCTGGGTATGGTGGCAGACGCCTGTAGTTCCAGCTACTCAAGAGGTTGAAGTTGGAGGACTGCTTGAGCCTAGGAGGTTAAGGCTGCAGTGAGTCGTGATCATACCATTGAGTGCCAGGCTGGGTGACAGATAAGACTCCATCTCAAAAAGAAAATAAATAAGTAAATAAATAAATAAATAAAATTAAAATAAGATTAAGTGGAACCAGCTACTTGAGAGGCTAAGAGAAGAGAATTCTTCGAGGCCAGGAGTTTGAGGCTGCAGTGAGCTATGATTGCACCACTGCACTCCAGCCTGGGTGACAGAGTGAGATCCATCTCTAAAGACAAACAAACAAACAGATTAATCCCCTCCTCACAAAACCAAAAAATAAACCTTATTCTAAATACTTTTAGTAGGATAGTAAAGCACATAGAATTCTAAGAATCAAAGCAGTATTTTGAAATGCTTTTAAGTAGACAGACAAAAACCTCCCTAAAAGCAATTCAGGCTTGTATCCGTCTGGTCCTGAGGAGCCATGAGCATCCCCTCCAGGGAGAATACATCCTTGTCATTTTATTTCTTCTGGGCTCTAGAATCTAAAGCCAAAATAAAATCCTCTGTGCCACCCAGCTGGTGCCTCTCAGATGTAAAAATCACATTTTTGTAGCAACATACAGCCCCCAAGTTTTTCATTTTACTGCTGTTTTTCTTTTAACAGCTGATTCAAAAGATCTTTGGAG
Organism: Aotus nancymaae; assembly: GCF_030222135.1. Lineage (NCBI taxonomy): Eukaryota > Metazoa > Chordata > Mammalia > Primates > Aotidae > Aotus > Aotus nancymaae. Next base: position 24,608,850 of record NW_026988494.1, on the reverse strand, counting down.
CTTTTAGATTCAGTCTTTTGTGGGCCAACAGTGAACTCACAGGCCAGGTTCTCACAAATTTATATTTCTATATAATTTTGGGGAAGGAAGAAGCTCATTTGGCATACATATTAATTAAAGTTTTGGGAAACAGAAAAAGCACCTTCAATATTTGAAAGAGTGTCTATTCCAATAGTTTGCATTTAATACAAAAAAGCTCTTGATGGAGAGCAACCCGTTAGTTCTTTTCTGTCTGATTTTTTTTTTTTTTGAGATGGAGTCTCGCTCTGTTGCCCAGGCTGGAGTGCAGTGGGGCAATCTTGGCTCACTGCAACCTCTGCCTCATGGGTTCCAGCGATTCTCCTGCCTCAGCCTCCTGAATAGCTGAGACATGGTTTCATCATGTTGACCAGGCTGGTCACGAATTCCTGGTCTCAAGTGATCTGCCCACGTTGGCCTCTGAAAGTGCTGGTATTACAGGCATGAGCCACCATGCCTGGTCAGTCTGAATTTTTGTAACAAAATGAATACTCATTTATTGAAATATTCTGAGTCAGTGTTCCATGGAGGTTCCTACTGTCAGATTTTGTATTAGTTGAGAAGATTTTGGTAGGAATAACTTTTTTTTTTTTTTTTTTTTTTTAGAGAGAGAATAGGAAGGAGGAAAAAGGAAGAGAAAGAGAGAGAGAGAATGGGGAGGAGGGAGAAGGAAAAGAAAGAGGGAGAGAGAATGGGAGTATTGCTTTCTTGCCCAGGCTAGAATGCAATTTAGTAATGGGTATTGAAAAGCTCTTTTATACTGATAATTATACTTAATGATGTGGTCAGGAAGGAATAAGGGAAGAAGATAACAAACGAGCAGCCAACCAATATTTAATTTAAACCTATGAAATGCTATGCGATTACTGAGGAGTGATTTACTTCCAATTATATAGTCACCTTTGGAATAGGTGTGAGGTGGTAATGTATGTTTTGTGTATTTGAAGTGGAGAGTTCTATAAATGTTTATTAAGTTTACTTGTTCCGGGTCTGAGTTCAAGTTCTGAATAGCCTTGTTAATTTTCTATCTCGTTGATCTATAGAATCGTTAGCTCTTCTTGTTACATTGATCCTTTTGCCATTATGTAATGTCATTCCTCGCCTCTTTTGATCTTTGTTGCTTTAAAGTCTACTTTATCAGAGGTGAGAATTGCATCTCCTGCTTTTTGTTTATTAGTTTATTTTTACTCTCTGTTTGATTGGTAAATCTTCCTCCTTCTCTCTGAGTCTTTGTGTATTGTTTCATGTAAGATGGGCCGGGATGCAGCATACCGATGGGTTTTGGCGTTTTATCCAATAAAAATATATATAGGTTTAATACCGGCGTTTGATGCTAGCTGGCTGTTTTGCCCATTAGTTGATGTAAATTTTTTATTGTGTTAAAGTTCTTTGTTTTTTGATATATTTTTGGAAAGGCTGATATTGGTTGTTCCTTTATATGTATAGTGCTTCTTTCAGTAGCTCTTGTAAAGCAGGCCTGGTGGTGGTGAACTCTCTAAGTACTTGTTTGTTCGCAAAGGATTTAATTTTTCCTTCGCTCATAAAGTTTAGTTTGGCTGGATAGGAAATTCTGGGTTGAAAGTTCTTTTCTTTAAGGATGTTAAATATTGGTCCCCACTCTTTTCTGGCTTGTAGGGTTTCTGCTGAGAGATCTGCTGTAAGTCTGATAGGTTTCCCTTTATGGGTAACCTGACCTTTCTCTCTGGCTGCCCTTAGTATTTTCTCCTTCATTTCAACCCTAATAAATCTGGCGATTATGTGCCTTGGGGTTGGTCTTCTTGAAGAATATCTTTGTGGTGTTCTCTGTATTACCTGGAGTTGAATATTACCCTGCCTTGCCAGGTTGGGAAAATTTTCCTGAATGATATCCTGAAGAGTATTTTCCAACTTGGATTCATTCTCTTCATCACATTCAGGTACACCTATCAAACGTAAATTAGGTCTTTTCACATAGTCCCATATTTCCTGGAGACTTTGCTCATTCCTTTTCATCCTTTTTTCTCCAATCTTGTCTTCTCGTTTCATTTCACTGAGCTGGTCCTCGACTTCTGATAGCCTTCCTTCTGCTTGATCAATTCGACTGTTTAAACTTGTGCATGCTTCGCGAAGTTCTCGTGTTGTGTTTTTCAGCTCCATCAGTTCACTTATATTCTTCTCTAAATTGTCCATTCTCGTTAACAGTTCGTCAAACCTTTTTTCAAGGTTCTTAGTTTCTTTGCATTGGGTTAGAACAAGTTCTTTTAATTCACAGAAGTTTCTTATCACCCACGTTTTGAAACCTGCTTCTGTTATTGGAACACACGTGTAATCTATTAAGCCTTGTTCCGTTACTGATGAGGAATTGCAATCCCCTGTAGAGGGAGAGGCATTCTGATTTTGAGTATTCTCTACCTTTTTACGCTGGTTTCTTCCCTTCATTATATATTTGTCTGTCTGTCGTCTTTATAATTACCGGCTTTCTAACTGGGTCTCTGACGTCCAACTTGTTGATTCCCTGTGCCGAGATCTGAGCAATCCACTGAGCCGGCCAAAACAGTGGTGTTAAGATTGATGGTGCCCTTCTGTCCGGAAATCTCCGGACTCTGCACCAAGAACTGGCGTGCTAAGGCACCAGCAAAACCACCACGCCAGCCACAAGAGTCGCCCTGGCGACCCGTGGGGCTCCTCCACTGGGAATCTCCTGGTCCGTGAGCAACAAATATTCGTCTGAAAGTGTGGCGTCCTCTCGTTCTTTGCGCTTTCACTGGGAGGTACGTGCCCGAGCTGCTAATCATCAGCCATCTTGGATCTCTCGGTAATTGTTCGGTAGGAATAACTTTTTATCATCTGTCTCTCTGTGTGTGTGTGTTCATGTCTTGTGCCTGTTTGTATGTTTGTTTGGTTTTTGTTTTTTTTTTTTGAGACACAGCCTCACTCTGTCACCCAAGCTGGAGTGCAGTGAAGCCATTTCAGCTCACTGCAAACTCCACCTCCCAGGTTCAAGTGATTCTCCTGTCTCAGCCTCTCAAGTAGCTGGGATTACAGGTGCCTGCCACTATGCCCAGCTAATTTTTTGCATTTTTAGTAGAGATGAGGCTTCACCATGTTGGCCAGGCTGGTCTCGTACTCCTGACTTTGTGATTCTCCTGCCTCGGCCTCCCAAAGTACTGGGATTACAAGCGTGAGCCACCGCGCCCGTTTTTTTCTCCCCATCAAGGCTGGTACTTCTCCTTCTAAAAGGCTTTAAGGGACTCATGTCATTTTACCTCACACTCTTCCTGTTAGATCATGAAGCTAAAATAAATGCAGATATTTCAGAAGCAAGTAAGTTACTGTTTGCAAGTCGTGTTTCAGGACTGTTCTGTTCGCTGCTCTATTGGCTCCGATACGGTTCTTGGGGGAGGTAAAGGCTTGGTTGTAATCCCTGAGTGTAATCCCCCTAAAACTGGGAGGTGCATGTTGGTACGAAAATGGGATTTTACATCTGGGAGGCACCAGCTGGGTGGCACTGAGGATTTTACTTTGGCTCTGGATTCTAGAGCCCAGAAGAAATGAAATGACAAGGACATGCTCCTCCTAGAGGGAATGCTTGTGGTTTCTCAGGACTAGAGGGATGCAGGCCGGAATTGCTTGAAGAGGGGATGTCTTTTGTTTTTTTTTTTGAGATGGAGTCTCACTCTATTGCTCAGGCTGGAGTGCAGTGGTGTGACCTTGGCTCACTACAGCTTCTACCTCCCAGGTTCAAGCAATTCTCCTGCCTCAGCCTCCTGAGTAGCTGGGATTACAGGCCCGCCACCATGCCCAGCTAATTTTTTTATACTTTTAGTAGAGACAGGGTTTCACCATGTTGGTCAGGCTGGTCTCGAACTCCTGACCTCAAGTGATCCACTTGCCTCTGCCTCCCAAAATGCTGGGTTTACAGGTGTGCACTACCACTTCCAGCTAGGTATCTGTCTATTTAAGAGCACTTTTGAATGCTGTTTTGATTCTTAGAATTCTACATGGTTTACTACTTCACTGCAAGTATTTGGAACAAGGCTCATTTGTATCATATAAGGAATTTTCCAAGTAGATTTAGGAATCCTCCAAGTGTGGCCAGCTCTCTCGTGTGTATGATCTGTGGCTCCTGTGTCCACATCTACCCCACCACCCTCTTGATCACGGGAGAGGTCTCCATAAAATTACTCAAGGCCCACGTCCTGTGAGCTTTCAGACAGCGGCATCATCTCTACGAATAAGAACACATTCATGTCCCTGGCTTCCTCCCAAATGCCCCTCGATTCCTGCCAGAAGGAACTGGAAACAAATGAGGCTCCATCTTCCAGAAAATTGTCTTATTTTTATCACTGGGAATGCTAATCCCTTGAGGAGGCAAGGCCAGAGGTCCTGCAGTGAGAGAGGCCTGGGACAGGGACAGTGGGAGAGGGTGGAGTTTGATTTCTAGCCCTGGCTCTGCCACCCATATCCCTGCCAAGAATCCACTTGCTGCCGAACTCCAGTGCTAGACTCACGGAAGATGCTCAGTAATTATTTGTTAAGAAAAACAAATGTATTTTCCATGTGACTTTGACCAAACCATCGACCTCCCTGGACTTCTGTTTCCTTCTCTGCAAAATGAGCTCACAAGCGAGAATGAGCTTTGTTTTTCCTCTCTGCTTGAGTATTCTTTGATTTGAGAAAGAATTTTCTAAATTTAACTATTATCACTTCTATGTCAGCATGTTCTGGATAGGGATAAATTCCAAGGGAACAGTTTAAGAAATTTATCTTCCCAGAGAAATAAAATTTTGTTTTTCTCCTTAGGGTAACACTTAGGAGCTGGAGGTTGGGGAGGAAAGAGCAGCAGAAGCTGGGAGATTAGTCATCAATACAGAATTAGTGTCTATAGCTGACTGCTTGTCACAGCCTCAGGTAACTTTTGTGACATCAGGAATATTTTGGTAAGGAGGACAGGAAAATGTTCTGTTAAAAAAAATTTTGGCTGGCGGGTGGAGGGCAATGGCTTATGCCTGTAATCCCAGCACTTTTGGAGGCCGAGACCAGTGGATCAACTGAAGTCAGGAGTTCGAGACCAGCCTGGCCAACATAGTGAAACTTTATCTCTACTAAAAATACACAGTTAGCCAGGTGCGATAGTTTACTGCTGTCATCCCAGCTACTTGGGAGGCTGAGGCAGAGAATGGATTGAACCTGGGAGGTGGAGTTTGCAGTGAGTGAGATCGCACCATTGTACTCTAGCCTGGGTGACAGAGTGAGACTCTGTCTCAAAAAAAAAAAATCTTTTTGCAAAAGAGAACAATCAATAATCAAACTATTGCCTTTCCCAACAAAAATAATATATGCTTTGTGCACTTCAAAGAGCTCCCTGGCTTTTACAGGGCACTAAATATATCGGTTATACAAGATTTTGACAAATCTGTACTTAAAGAGCAAAGCAAAACAAAACACAACAAAAACCAAGCAGCAAGAAAGAAAGTCTGGGACAGGCCAAGTTTTCCTTCTCTGATAAGTCAATTGTTCTGTGGGGTGTTGGGGTGGTGGGTAACTCACCAGGACAGCTGCCGTCTAACAGAACAATGAGATAGCCTGTTTTGGTCCTGTTTTACAACTGGGCCATTTCCGGTATAGGCAGGTTCAGTATAAAATGAAAGTATAACTTTAGTGTTGTTTAAAATGATGTTATTTTCCCTCCTGGAGAAGGGTGTGTACTTCTTATTACCAAATCCTAAAATAGACAGAAAAAAGCTAGAAATATAGATACCTGAACGCCCTGATTTGAGCATTATCCTTTACTGCTTAATTATCAAGTACCTTTGATACTGAAAAGCTACAGAATGAGAAGTAGAATTTTGTTGGAGAGAGACTCAAGGCACTTGGTACTGACCCCTCACAATAGCACTTGTTTGTCTTAACAATAGCAACAGTTCGGAAAAGCCTGAAGTTCTAACTCTGCCCATGTAAATACACAGAATGTATCTGTTTCAGAAATCAGATCTGAGATACTTCTGATGCCATCCTTGCTGGACGTACATTCCATATGCTGGGGCTTCCTTTTCCTTCCAGCTAAGCAGTAGCTCTATGTTCATCACTTCATTTTTGCTGAATGCACAAGATAAAGCTTTTTTTGGGCTGGGCATGATGGCTCATGCCTGTAGTAATCCCAGTACTTTGGGAGGTTGAGGTGGGTGGATCACCTGAGGTCAAGAGTTCGAGACCAGCCTGGCCAACATGATGAAACCCCGTCTCTACTAAACATGCAAAAACAAACAAACAAAAATTACCTGGGTATGGTAGCAGACACCTGTAATCCCAACTGCTCGAAAGGCTGAGGCAGCAGAATTGCTTGAACCTGGGAGGCAGAGGCTACAGTGAGCCGAGATTGAGCCATTGTGCTTGAGTCTGGGCAACAAGAGTGAAACTCCGTCCATAAATGAATAAAAAAAGCTTTTTTTGGTTTAAGTTTCAGGGCAAAAGGAGAGAGTGAGAGGTAGAAGGGAAGTATCAATCTATGGAATAAAAAATATAACAAATAAACAACAATAATAAATCTGAAAACTCAGGTTGGCCTGTATAGCCTCAAGGATCCTACTTATAGCTGATAAATCCCAGCATTTTATGGAAAGTTAAGTAATTATATAAGGTATTGTTAAAATGGGAGGTACAAATAATAAAGAATTTAGAGGTGGGAGTGCATTCTGAGCGCTGTTGTCGGAGACGTTCAGTTAGGCTGGGGGTGGGAATACCTGCATATGTATAAGGCAGGAAGAAAAGCCAGCTGGAGACTGCAAAGGAACAGAATAAATTGGGTTAAACTATTCACGAGAAGTTGAGGATGATGTTTCTTCTATTAATTCTGGTCCTTCAAGCCACTGCCTTCTGAGCTATTCCTGTGGCTAATAGTACAAGTCCAGAAGAAAATGATGTGTTTGCACAAAGATATGTGGGCATCTTTTATGGTCTCCTGAAGGAAAGAATTCTAATGATCACAATGAGAGCCAACAGAGACTTCATGGCACACAAAATCCAGGAAATGTAGCAGTTCTCAAGGCCAAATGTGACCGGGCAATTGGATGCGTCTACTCTGGCAATAATGCATGCACCTCGATGAACAGTGCCTAAGGTTCATCAGGTCAGCACAGGGATGGGGAAACCAGTATGGATGAAATGTCATATCACCTACACAACCAAGAATGATACTGCTGACGTGGTGTAGAAAGATTTTAACTATGCCATCCAGAAGGCCTTCAAGTATGGAGTGGACACCTGCCATCCCTGAAATTCAAACAGATTGACCTAGATGAAGCTGACATTAAGATATATATAAAAATATATATGTATATATATGTCCATCTGTCTATCTGTCTGTCTGTCTGTCTGTCTGTCTGTCTGTCTGTCTGTTGTCTATCTCTCTGTTTATGAGTCTCACTCTGTCACCCAGGCTGGAGTGCAGTGGCATGATCTCGACTTACTGCAATCTCCGCCTCCCGGGTTCAGGTGATTCTCCTGCATCACCCTCCTGAGTAGCTGGGATCACAGGCACCCACCACCATGCCCAGCTAATTTTTTGTATTTTTAGTAGAGGCAGGGTTTTACCATGTTGGCCAGCCTGGTCTCAAACTCCTGATCTCAGGCCATCTGCCTGCCTCAGCCTCCCAAAGTGCTGTGATTACAGGCGTGAGCCACTGCGCCTGGCCACATTAGTGTATATTTTGCATAAGGAGCTCGTGAAGACAGGAATCCTTTTGATGGCGGAGGTAGAACCCATACCCTTTGCTGATGGTCTGGGAGCTGGTGTTGGTGGACATTTGCATTTTAAGGAGGCTAAAATCAGAATTCAGCACTCCAAAGGCATACACTTGCTTCTTGATGCTGTTCATAGGGCCATTCCTTGGGTCCTGGCCTCTCCAAAGATCCAAAAGCTATGTTTCTCTACAGTTAAGTTGATCCAACCAGATTTTGCCTCTCTACTGATGACATTTGTGACATTCAGTTTCTCTGTGGAAGCCCATAAATGCACCAAGCCCTGTCACACCCTTGCACTCTAAACCCAGCTACCTGTGACTCCAAGTTAAACTTTGATGCTGTCACTACAATTGAAGGGAAAATCTTTTTCTTTAAAGACAGGTTTTTTTTGGGGAAGCTTCTTGAACTATCAAAGAGCAGCGTTAATTTCTTCCTTGCGGCTGATCTTGTCATCTGGTATTCAAGCTGCTTGTAAAATTGGATCCAAGAGTCAAGTTCTTCTTTTTAGAGATGAAAGTACTGGTTAATCAGTTGTTTGAAACCAGACTATCACAAGAGGATACATTCTCCAAGCTTTCCTGTCTCTCTCTCTGAAAAGATTTGATGCTGGCGTTTTTAATTCACTTCACTCCCAAGACCTACTTCTTTGTGGATAAACAATATTGGAGGTGAGATGAGAAAAGGCAGTTCATGAACCCTGATTATCCTGTGCTAATTACCAAGAAATTTCCAGGAATTAGACCAAATTTCCCAAATTGATGCAGTCTTCTATTCCAAAGAATACTACTGTGTCTTCTAAGGTTGTAATCAATTTGAATATGACATACTAACCAATTGTGTCACCAAAAGGCTGCAAAGAGTTAACAAATTCCAATGGTGGACATGGATTAACTTCCGTTTATCAAGTATTAATTGCATACGTTCTTTGCACCCAACAGCCGTTGTATGGTAACAGGTGTCTTTAAATTAAGAAGTAAAATTTATATGGAGACAGCAGATTAGTGATTAAGAAAGATGTAAACTAAATTTTTCATAAACTTTTTTGATTTTGAAAACCCCCAGGGTAGAGACTCTTCATTTTCAACTTTTACTTGGCTCTCATATTAAGTTTAAAAATAGAAAACCTCAAAGACCAAGAGAATTCCTTTTGAAGAATGCTTAATAGATTGATTTCTAAAATCCTTGGGCTGAGAAATTACAGTTGCCTTCTGTGGGCTTGCCAAAAACTAAGAAACGAATAGTTCTGATGATGGCTACATTTTTCAGCAAAATGAATTGTAATTTTACTCCTTTTTTTTTGGAGGTGAAATTTCGCTTTTGTCACCCAGGCTAAAGTGAATGGTGTGATCTTTGCTCACTGCAATCTCTGCCTCCTGGGTTCAAGCGATTCTCCTGCCTCAGCCTCCCGAGTAGCTGAGGCTAATACAAAAATTAGCCAGGCATGCACCACCATGCCTGGCTAATTTTTGTGTTTTTAGTAGAGGCGGGGTTTCACCATGTTGGCCAGGCTAGTCTTGAACTCCTGACCTCAGGTGATCCACCCGCCTCTGCCTCCCAAAGTGCTGGGATTATAGGCATGAGCCACCACGCCCGACCTAATTTTACTCTTAACTAAAATAGAATATACTCTAGAACTTAAAGAAAAATGATGATTATGTAAGAAAACTATTTAAATACTGATAATATCATTTAATTGTTTCAGGGTTAACGTTATTAATATTACACATATATGTAACATTTATATATACATATAAATTAAAATTTCAAAAGAAAAAAGACCAACTTGAGCAGTTGTTGTCTTCCTCAATCCTATACAAAAAGGCAAACATCCCCTTCTTGACTTTGACCTATTTTGAATTCTTGGTCTTTCTTTTTTCTTTTCTTTTTTTTTTTTTTTTTTTTTGAGACAGAATCTTGCTTTGTCACCTAGACTGGAATGCAGTGTTGAAATCATAGCTCACTGCAACCTTGAAAGCCTGAGCTCAAGCAATCCTTTCGCCTCAGCCTCCTGAGTAGCTGAGACTACAGGCACAAGCCACCATGCCTGGCTAATTTTGAAATTTTTTGTGGGGACAGGGTCTTGCTCTGTCACTCAGGCTGGGGTACAGTGGTGGATCATAGTTCATTGTAGCCTTGAACTCCTAGGCTTAAGCAATCCTCCCGCCTCAGCTTCCCAGAATGCTGGGATTATAGGCACGAGCCCTAACGCCTGGCCCCTGCTCTCCATTTCTGTGTTTACCTCTGGGCCTATTGCAGCCTCAGCCTCCCACTGACCAGATTTGGCCTTTGCAGGTGGACAACTCCCAGTGGAGCTCCATGACCTGTCTCGCCTGTGGCACAGTGGCAGGAAGCACTTGTGGGTGGCACAGGACTTAGACGACTGTGGGGCTTAGAGGAGGGCCTTTCCTGTAGGAGGTTTGAGCTGAGGAAGGATGCAGAATGGAAAATGCGGAGGGCATTCAGAGGCCCTGTGTTGCCATTTTGCTTGGAACAGCTGGTTTGCAGTGGGTATTGGTTTTTTGTTTGTTTGTTTTGTTTTGTTTTGAGACAGAGTCTTGCTCTGTCCTCCAGGCTAGAGTACAGTGTCCAGGTCCTCTACCTCTCGGGCTCAACTGATTCCCCCACCTCAGCCACCCAAGTAGCTGGGACTCCAGGTGCATGCTAACACACCTGGCTAATTTTTAAATTTTCTGTAGAGAAAGCATTTCACTATGTTGCCTAGGCTGGTCTGGAACTCATGAGCTCAAGTGATCCTCCTGGCTCAGTCTCCTAAAGTGCTGGGATTACAGGTGTGAGCCACTGTACCTGGCCTGTAGTCAGGAGTACTGAAGTGAGGCATGAAAGAGAGCTCAGCCTCCTACAGAATGGACAACTTTTAATATCAGGCCCGGGGACTGTACACAAAGCCTTGAAAACCCAAGATACTAAAGAACTGAGCCTCAACCTCTAGTAGAAGGAAGAAACCAAGGACATCCATGTTCCCCTCCCAGCTCCTTGATATTTCTATACAGTTTTCAAGTCTGGTTCTCCTATAGATTGAGTGTTGTGTGACCCTCCCAAATTAATATGTGAAACTCTAACTGCAAGGTGAGGATAACAGGAGGTGAGGCCTTCATGAGTGATGAGGTCATGAGGGTAAAGCCTTTGTGAATGGGATTAGTACCCTTATAAAAGAGACCCATGGGAGCTCATTGACTCCTTCTGCCATGTGAGGACACTGTGAGAAGGCCATCTACAAACTGGGAGATGCACCCGCACCAGACACCCAGTCTGCCAGCACTTTGATCTTGAATTTCCCAGCCCAGGACTGTGAAGAATACATTTCTGTTGTTTATAAACCACACAGTTGATGGCAGTTTGTCCTAGGAGGCTGAGCAGATTAAGACAGGTTATTTGGGAAGGAAAGGGGCAAAAGTCTGACACTTTAACTCAGTTTTTTTTTTTTTTTTTTTGATGTGAATAGCCAACCCACATGAAACTTGTTATGGAAGTGTATGTAGTCATAGACTCTTAGAGTGGGAAGGACTCTTGGAGTCCTTTGTACTCCGTGCTCTCATCCGCTGCTTAAGAACCTTCTGCAACACTTGATCGTGGGGCATTGAGCCACTGCTTGAATACTTCCCAGTGTTGGGCAGCTCACTACCTCTAGGAGCATGCTGACCTTCCTTTTGTCTAGTTCCGCTTCCTTGGTATTACACAGAGCACCTGTAATCCCTTTCCCTCTGTTTTTTTTTTTTTTTTTTAATTCTTTTTTTGAGACGGGGTCTCCCTATGTTGCCCAGGGTGGTCTCAAACTCCTGGACTCAAGAGATCCTCCTGTCTTGGCCTCCCAAAGTGCTGGGATTACAGACGTGAGCCACTGCTCCCAGCCCCACCACAGGCCCCAGCCTTGCCCCCACCCCCGGTTTTCTCTCCTCTTTTATTGGCTCTATTTTCCAGGATCCTTGCAACATTTCTCATGTGACGTGATTTTGAGTCACCTTCCATTCCTACCTCTGACCTTGTACTGGCTTTCTTTATAAAGAATAATGTTTTCTGGGTAAGGGATGGAGAAAATGTTTATGTAGGGTTTTAAAAAAGTAAAAGCTTTATGAGACACACTATGCATATCATAAAATCCACCCATTGGAAGGTGAGTTTCAAGCATCCCCCTAAATGTTCCTTCCTGCCTCTGTGCGGTCAATTCTATTCTCCACCCTTCCCCAAGCTCTAGACAACCGCTGATCTGCTTTTTGTCTCTGTCGGTTTTTTGTTTCTTTTTCTTTAGGGTTGCTTTTTATATCATTGTTTTTTCCTATCAGTTTTCTGAGAGCCCATAGAAGCAGCTTTGTATTGTAGAATGTTCCTTTCAGAGGGCCTTTTTTGAGATTTTTTTGCCTACTGATACAGATAGGGTTAATATAAATTCATGAATGATCACTCCATAATGGGTTATTATATAATTTACCTTCCTAATAGCTAAAGAATCATCCAAATGGCACAACCAGAGGCTCTCCCAAAGTATCCCCCGGGGCCACTGTCCAAATATAGAGTACTGAAAGGACTATTGATCCAACCCAGTGTGGCGCTTGCTCAGATTTTGATGCCTTGCCTGGGGTTACCAGCAGCCCAGCCACAGGAACCCTCTGCTCTGCTTCCCCAGGAGGAGTCTCCCAGACTCCAAGCTCCATCCTGCCTTTGTCTGCATCCTCCTCCCTCCAAGGAGCATCTTTCCCTCCTCCCCTGACAGGAGTACCACTCACTCTTTGAGATCCAGCTTGGGTCTTTGATGCTTTCACTAGAAAAGTTCTCCATGCTCCAATACCACGTATTTCAGTCTCGTGCAGTGCCATATATGACCTTAAAGGACCTGAGCATGGGGACCTTGCCGTTAAACCCCACAACTCCCACAAGGCCTTGGATGCATGGGCTGTCCTGACTCCTGACCTGTGATTTTTCTCTCCTTTGAGCCCCTATAGGTCTTTGACCGTCTCTTAAGATTTTCTGCCTTATTTCATAGTCTTTTGAATATCTCATTATGTTGTGGGTGTCTTGTGGGCAGTGGATTACTCATCTTTAAGTTCCTCTTTGGGGCCTGACATGGTACCTTGCACATAATGATAACAATAAAATAACAGCTACCAACATTAGCATATCACTTCGTAGTTTCTAAAGTGCTTTCACATTCACTTGCCGTTTGACCTCACAGCAATCCTGTGATAAAAGAATACTTATTAGGCTTTTTTTTTTTTTGTTATAGAGTCTCACTTTGCGGCCCAGGCTGGAGTGCAGTGGTGTGATCACGGCTCACTGCAACCTCTGCCTCATGGGTTCAAGTGATTCTCCTGCCTCAGCCTCCTGAGTAGCTGGGACTACAGGCACCTGCCACCACGCCGGGCTAATTTTTGTATTTTTAGTAGAGACAGGGTTTCACCATGTTGGCTAGGCTGGTCTGGAACTCCTGACCTCAGATGATCCAGTTGCCTCTGCCTCCCAAAGTCTGGAGATTATAGGTTTGATCCACTGTGCCCGGCCTATTAGACTTTTTTTCACAGACAAGAAATCTCTGCCCAGGGTCGTTGCTTCTAAGACATTCTGATGCAAAATGCCAGTACTCTGCTACTCCATTCTATAGCTCAACAAATCTTTCAATCAGCCAGATGCAGGGGGCTCTTGCCTGTAATCCCAGCACTTTGGGAGGGCAAGGCAGGTGGATCACTTGAGGTCAGGAGTTTGAGACCAAGCTGGTTAACATGATGAAACCCCATCTCTACTAAACATCCAAAAATTTAGCCAGGCATAGTGGCGCGTGCCTGTTGACCCAGCTACTTGGGAGGCTGAGGCAGGAGAATTGCTTGAACCTGGGAGGTAGAGGCTGCAGTGGGCAGAGATTGTGCCACTATACTCCAGCCTGGGTGACACAGAGAAATTCTGTCTCAAAAAATAAAACTTTGTTGAATTCATGTGGTGCTACTTGGCCACTTGGCTGATATGGATGAGGTACGAGCTGTAAGGAGCGGGGATGAATTATTTGTGTAGCTGTTTTTGCTGCTTGTGTATTCATTATATATTCATCCATTTATTCTTCCAACAGACGAGTACTGAGGGCCAACTGTTTGCCAAGCCCAGACACTAGTTAAGCATTGGTAATGCACCAAAAAATTCAGCACTGTCCTTAAATTGCTCACCATGTTGGGACTCAGATACACAAGTAAACCAAGAACTGAAATAGAAAAATAAACAGGCCGAGTGCAGTGGCTCATGCTTGTCATCCCAGCACTTTGGGAGGCCGAGGAAGGTGGATCACCTGAGGTCAGGAGTTTGAGACCAGCCTGGCCCATGTGGTGACACCCCATCTCTAATAAAAATACAAAAACTAGCCAGGTGTGGTTGTATGCACCTGTAATCCCAGCTACTTGAGAGGCTGAGGCAGGAGAATCGCTTGAACCTGGAAGGTGAAGTTTGGAGTAAGCCGAGATTGTGCCTCTGCACTCCAGCCTGGGTGACAGCAAAATTCCGTCTCAAAAAAAAGAAAAAAAGTAAAAGAAAAATAAAGAATGAGCTGTGGGAAGCAGGAGGGGTCCTTGAAGTTAGCCTGTGATGTCAGTGAGAATTTCTCAGTAAAGGTATCTCCTGAACTGAGTCATGAAGGGCAGGTCGGGGAGAAAGAGAGTGTGTGTCGCTTTTGAAAGACAGCCTTGGGTCAAGCATGGTGGTGCATGCCTGTAATTCCAGTACTTTGGGAGGCTGAGGCAAGAAGATCACTTGAGGTCAGGAATTCAAGACTGGCCTGAGCAACATGGCAAAACCCCATCTCTACAAAAATATTTTTAAAAATTGGCTGGGCATGGTGGTTCTAGCTTGTTGCCCTAGTTGAGGTAGGAGGATCACTTGAGCTTAGGAGGCCAAGGCCACAGTGAGCTGTGATTGTGCCATTGCACTACAACCTAAGAGACAGAGTGAGACCCTGTTTCAAAAAAAAATAAAAAGAAAGCCAGCCCTGCACATTTCAGGAAGGAGGAGGGGTGGATGGTGAGGGTCAGACTGCAGCAGGTTAAATGAAAATTCTTGTAGGATAGGAGGTGGTGTAGCCAGTGGCTAAAAGTATTTGAATTTGTTTGTTTGTTTTTCACACACAAATTTATTTTCTTCTTCTTTTTTTTCTTTTCTTTTTTTTTTTTTTGAGATGGCGTCTTGCTCTGTCGCCCAGGCTAGAGTGCAGTGATGCAATCTCGGCTCACTGTAGTCTCTGCCTCCGGGTTCCAGCAATTCTCTTGCCTCAGCCTCCTGGGTAGCTGGGATTACAGGCACGTGCTACCACGACTGGCTAATTTTTTTGTATTTTCAGTAGAGTAGGGGTTTCTCCATGTTGGCCAGGGGTGTCTCGAACTCCTGACCTCAGATGATCCACCCACGTCGGCCTCTCAAAGTACTGGGATTACAAGCATGAGTCACTGTGCCCGGCCCACAAACTTATTTTCTTTTAATCATTTTAACTTCAACACTAAGTATGTATCAAGCTCTACAGATCTCAGTTATTCTTGGTGTGACCCCTTCCCCAGATATTGCTAGGTTCTGTGGTCTCCCATAGCATCAAGACTTTGAGGCATACTCACTCACAGATCATTCTTGCTACTACACAGAATCACATAATCTGCAGGCTCCTTCAGGCCCAGAAATACAGAATTATCAGAAAAATGGTTACAAAAATGAGCACAGGAGCCAAATCCCCCGATTTAAATTCTGAGCTGCCTATCTCAGCCTCAGTTTCTGAATCTATGAAATGGAGAGAACCTGGTGTGGTGGCTCATGCATGTAATTCTAGCACTTAGGGAGGCCAAGGTGGGAGGATTGCTTGAGATTAGGCATTTGAGACCCAGTCTGGGCAACATAGCAAGACCTTGACTCTACAAAAAATTTTAAAAATTAGCCAGGTGTGGTGGTGCATGGCTGTATGACTAGGGAGAATGTAGTCAGTTTGAGGTTACAGTGAGCTGTGATTGCACCACTGAACTCCAGTTCTCAGTGACAGAGTGAGACCCTGTCTCTAAAATAAAATGGAGAGAATAATTGTTTAACTCATAGAGCTTATATGAGGAATAAATTCATTACAACATGTAAAATTTTCAAAAGTACCTGTTAAAATTTAAGAGTTGCATTAATGATTTCTTTTCTTCCTTTTTCTGTTTCTCTCTCTTTCTCTCTCTTTTTTTTTTTTAAAGACAGGGTCTCACTCTGTAACCCAGGCTGGAGTGCAGTGGTGAGATCACAGCTCACTGCAGCCTCAACTTCCTGGGCTCAGTTGAGCCTCCCACCTCAGTCTCCTGAGTAGCTGAGACTACAGGTGTGCAGGTGTGTGCCACCATGCCTGGCTAATTTTTGTTTTTTCTTTTTGAAGAGACAGGGTTTTACTATGTTGCCCAGACTTGTCTCAAACTCCGGAGTTCAAGCGATCCTCCTGCCTTGGCCTCCCAAAGTGCTAGGATTACAGACATGAGCCATCACACCTGGCTAGCTATTTCATCAAAATTAATTATAGCATGGGAATCTTGGGTATGGCTAGGAACACCACTCAAGTGTTTTGTTGCTCAGGAGCAAGAAAGGATCCCTATTGCCCAAGAAGCCCTCATGTATTTATTTTCTAGCAAGTCTCCTGGAGACTCTCTTCTCCAACTTGACACAGTTCCCTCACTTCCACCTTTCAAAACACCTGGCAAGATGAAGGCACCTGAATTTGAATTCCAACTCTGTCATTAACGAGCTTCCTGGCCTTGAACAATTCACGTCATCTCTTAGACCCTGTTTCTGTATCTGTTAGATAGATAAAAGTCCTGTCTCACAGAGTGCTGTGAGGATTGCAAGCGACATGAAATGAAACAGCATCTGACACAATCGGAAGCGCTCCACAAATGAAAGAAGAGACGACTTATTGGAAAGCCGTTGTCTTCCTTTGTGGTTTCATTAAGAGACAGAACTAGAAAGAGAGGCTGCTATGTCAATACTGTCCCTCTCTGCTTCATCTGAGTAATACAGCTTCCCCATTTCAAAAGCAGAATGCCCACTAGCTGCCTAGCAATGTTCATGGTAGGGTGAAGCAATAGGAAAGAGAAGAGGAGGAGAGGTGGGAGGGATCAATAAAACACAGAAACACAGGTTGCAGCACTGAATCAACATCAAAAGCATGTGGGTAAAGCTGAGTGCTGTGGTGTGTGCCTATAATCTCAGCTACTCAGGAGGCTGAGGCCAGAGGTATCCCTTGAGCCCAGGAGTTCAAGGCCGTCCTGGGCAACATAGCAAGACCGTGTTTCTTTAAAACAAAACAAAACAAAACAAAACAAATAGCAAGCAGGCAAGAAAATGTTAAATTGAGATTCAGGACAAAAGGAGTGAAAGATCTTTTTGAAAAAAAAAAATCATCTATAAAGTTTGAAAGCAAAACACTTCTTTGAGTTTTAGAAACATTTCCATGAAGGTTCTCTTTAGGCAAAGAAATTGATCCAGCAGTTGCAGTTCTGTTGTTTGGGATCTCAGCTTCCCTTGTATATTTTCTTTTCTTTTCTTTTTGTTTTTAGAGACAAAGTCTTGCCCTTTTTCCCAGTCTAGAGTGCAGTGGTGAAATCATAGCTCACTGCAGCCTTGAACTTCTGGGCTCAAGCAATCTTCCTGCTTCAGTCTCTGAAGTAGGTGGGACTACGGGCACGCACCACAACGTACAGTTAATATTTTTTTCTTTTTCTATGGAGACAGCGTCTTGCTATATTTCCCAGATTGGTCTCAAATTCCTGGCCTCAAGCCATCTTCCAGCTTCAGCCTCATGACCCTTGTGCACGTTCTTCCAGATGGTTTACTGTCTCTAGTTTGCAAAGCCTCGGCCAGAGACAGTATCTGGTTTAAATCTCTCAACAAGCCATGATATTATGCCCTCACAATGATGAGCCTGCTTCATCTCAGAGATGAGGAAACAGACTCAGAGAGACCCTGGCAGTTGGGGAGTGGGGTGTTGCTACCGGCTCTGATTCGAAGGAAAGGTCATCTCAGTGTGTAGAACTTCCTATAGAAATATCTGGCTGCTGGGTACATGAAATAGAGCATGCATGCCAGATCCTATAAAAGACCCTTTCATCAGAACAAGGAAGGCCAGATGAAAGCAAGCATGTTCCCACCTATTGTTGCTGAATTTATGGCTCTTTACACACATCTGCTACCAAGAGGTGCAGTGGAGAAACACGTATCCGGGAAGCACCAGGAAAGCACAGGCCAGCACTTGACCACAAGTATGCGGGCTTGAAAAGCCTGTCTTGCTCCGAAAGGGCTAAAGGTGCATCCACTTTGACTGGTTTTCAATTTGCTTTCTTGGCTTTCATTGATTGCTGTTAATTTTTTTTTTCTTTGAGACAGAGTCTCGCTCTGTCACCCAGGCTGGAGTGCAGTGGCGTGATCTCGGCTCACTGCAACCTTTGTCTCCCGGGTACAGATGAGTCTCATACCTCTCCCAAGTAGCTGGGATTAGAGGAGTGTGCCATCACACTGAGCTATTTTTTATTTTTATTTTTGTAGAAATAGGATTTCACCATGTTGCCCAGGCTGGTTTTGAGCACCTGTCCTCAAGTGATCTGCCCACCTCAGCCTCCCAGAGTGCTGGGAGTAGAGGCATGAGCCACTATGCCCAGCTGCTGTTAAGATATTTTCAAAAGAATCATGTATAACTTAAACAATTTAGGTAATCCCTGATGAAATCTTGCGGACACTCTACAGAGCAATCCACCTGTAGGAAGCAGGTGGAATAGAAGCTTTGTAGGTGTACACAGTGTCTTTTTTCTTTTCTGTGGCCCACACTAAATGTAATAATCAGTGCCTTCTGTTACAGTTAAATGTTTGTCTCATTTCATCTTCTAGACAACCTATGAGGTGATATATATGTAATACACACATATCTATTTAGACAGGGTCTGGTTCTGTTGCCAGGTTGGAGTGCAGTGGTACGGTCTTGGCTCACTGCAGCCTTCATCTCTGGGTTCAAGTGATTCTCCTGCCTCAGCCTCTCAATTAGCTGGAATCACAGGTGCATACCACCATGCCTAGTTAATTTTTATATTTTTAGTAGAGATGGGGTTTTGCCATGTTGGCCAGGCTGGTCTTGAACTCCTGACCTCAGGTGATCCACCTACCTTGGCCTCCCAAAGTGCTGGGATTACAAGTGTGAGCTACTGCACTGGGTCAAGGTGAAATTTTTAAAATCTCCATTTACAGATAAATAAACTGAATCCTAGAGAGGCTCAGTGACTTCTCCAATGTCACAGAGCAAGGATGTGACAGTGATGGGATTTAAAGCCAGGGGTCTAGGTGTTCTTTCTGTACCGTCCATTACCTTCCAAAGAATTTGCTTCTTGATTAGAAACTGTTATGCTCTTATAGTTCCTTGATTTCCTGTCTTATATTCTACCTCCTTTTGCCACAGGACATAGTGATTAATTTTTACATATAAAATTAACTTTTTTTTTTTTTTTTTGAGATGGAGTCTTGCTCTGTCGTCCAGGCTGGAGTACAGTGGTGCTATCTCGGCTCCCTGCAACCTCCGCCTCCTGGGTTCAAGTGATTCTTCTGCCTCAGCCTCACAAGTACCTGGGACTATAGTTGTGTACCACCATGCCTGGCTAATTTTTGTATTTTAGTAGAGACAGGGTTTCACCATTTTGGCCAGGCTGGTCTCAAACCCCTGACCTCATGATCCGCCCGCCTCAGCGTCCCAAAGTGCTAGGGTAACAGGTGTGAGCCACCACGCCTGGCCTAAAATGAACTATTATTGGGAAGGTAGTATTTGGCAATTATTGTGTAGGTACTTTTTATATGATTATTTTAAAAAATTATTTTTATTATTACTACTATTTGAGACAGGGTCTTGTTCTGTTGCCCAGGCTCTAGTGCAGTGGTGAGATCTTGGCTCACTGCAGAACCTTAACCTCCTGGGCTCGGGTGATCCTCCCTTCTCAGCTTCACTCTCAGATACCTGGGACTACAGGTGTGCACCACCACACCCGGCTAATTTTTGTATTTTTGTAAAGTCAGGGATTTCACCATGTTGCCCAGGATGGTCTTAATTCCTAGGCTCAAGCAATCCTTCCATTTCAGCCTCCCAAAGTGCTGGGATTACAAGTGTGTGCCACCACGCCCAACCTATATGGTAATTTTTTATAACATTGTTTGTAACATTTGTAACATAATACAATACAAATAATAACATTTGTAACATTGTTATTGTGCATATCTTTTATTTGCTGTTCAGGTTCTTATAAGCAATTCCAAATGAAAAAGAAGTACACCAAGCCAAATAGAAACTCACCAGTTCCACTCTTTCCCCTAAAGTAAATATTTTTCAGGATTTTGAGAGGACAGTCTTGTATCTTTCTCTTAACACTTAAAAATAAGTATGTGACAGCTACAGATGTGTATCCATTTTACAGATGCAGAAACCCAGGCTCAGAGAGGTTCAGCCAGTGACCAAGCTCAGACAGTAGGCACACAGTGGAGCTGGGATCAGAATTTGGGTCTAAGAATGCCTGGCCCACATGCCAACCTCTCTAGCCAACTTTCAGTCCTAACACAAGAGCCAAACAAAACACTGGTCTTGGGTCAATTGTTGGCTTAACTCTCACACAGATTCCTTGCTCTCAGATGAACTGCTGGGATATCCTGTGGACTTTAGTTTGTCAATTTGAGAAAAGTATACAAACATGCCTTCACCCGACTTCAACCACGGTGGGGCTGAGAGAACTCATTAAATAACGTCTGCATAGAATGCTAAACTCCCTGGCAAAAGGGTGCAGAGGGCATTGGGTGGGAACACACTGTCCCCTCATGAAGATGTGCCACACAGCCTCCTCTGCAGAAGTGCAGCCGTGGTTCTAGGGTTACCTTCCAGCTGGCTCTTTCTGTGACCTTGAGAAAGTTCCCAGTCTCTCTGCACCTTTGTTTCACATGCTGCTGCAAAACATGGCTAATGATATAATATTTTCTACCATGTTCATCAAAGGGAGCAAATTAACAGACACAGCCTTCCAGTATATTCCTATGTATCTGTGACTCTATCTCTAGCACCTGCACGAGTCAGATGAGATGACTAAGGAACTGTTTGTCTTATGTTAGACAAAGACACTGGAAAAAGCCATGGTGGGAAAAAAAGAATACATTTTAGCTGAAATGTGCTTCTCTAAGGACATGGAGTGTTCCTGAGATCCTCACTTTTGCAAAGTATTTTTTAATTTCGTGCCTTGGCTAACACACTTGTTGTAATCCCAGCACTTTGGGAGGCCAAAGAGGGTGGATCACCTGAGGTCACAAGTTTGAGCCAGCTTGGTCATTATGGTGAAACCCTGTCTCTGTTAAAAATACAAAAATTAGCTGGGTCTAGAGTGGCGGGCACCTGTAATCCCAGCTACTTGGGAAGCTAAGGCAGGAGAATCGCTTGAACCCGGGAGGCGGAGGCCGCAGTGAGCCGAGATCACGCCATTGCACTCCAGCCTGGGCGACAGAGTAAGACTATGTCTCAAAAAAAAAAAAAAAAAAAGAAAAAGAAAAAGAAAAAAGAAAAAAAAAAAAGAAAGAGAGAGAGAAAAAAGAAGCACTTTGCTTCTCCCTGAAATGTCCTCCCCCATTGCCTCTTGTGAAATTGTACCTGTCACTCAAGGTGCTGCTGAAATGCCACATTTCCATGAAATTTGCCTCTATTCTTCCAACTAAATATCATTTCTCTTTCCTCTGAACACTTTGTTTATATCTCCCTTCACCTCATATTCTGCCAGGTATTATAACATTTTAAGAAATTAAAGTCTTGGCTGGGTGCAGTGGCTTGTGCCTGTAATCCCATCACTTTGCAGGGGCCAAGGTGGGCAGGTCACCTGAGGTCAGGAGTTTGAGACCAGCCTGGCCAACATGGTGAAACCTTGTCTCTACTAAAAATACAAAAAATTAGCTGGATGTGGTGGCACACACTTGTAGTCCCAACCACTCAGGAAGCTGAGGCAGGAAAATTGCTTGAACCCAGGAGGCGAAGGTTTCAGTGAGCCGAGATTGTGCCATTGCATTCCAGCCTGGGTGGCAGTCTCTGTCTTAAAAAAAAAAAAATTAATAAATAAATAAAATGAAAGTCTTATTCTCCTAGTGGATTGTAAGTATGTTGAAGGATTCTAAGTATGCTGAAGAATAGTAATTTATTTCTTTAACTCCTGAAGCTGCTAACACAGCTTCTCACTCTTAGTGGTTATCTAGTATTTGATTGCTGAATGAATAAATGAAATATTGCTAGAGAAAACATTTAAATTAGCAATGATATGAGTTTGGTGAAGACTGACACCAGAGTGTACCAAAGAATTTAGCTGATCAGTTGTGATCTGAGAATTTAGCTGATCAGTTGTGATCTGTTAAATTCCTGTTCATTGATGGACCCAACAAACTATTCATCTATCAATCCTTTGAACAAATGCTTCTTGAGTATTTCCTAGGGTAGGATGGTGTACAACCTTCTTTAACAAGGAACTTTGCTGATCCTGAGTCAATGGAGCCTTTCCTGCTCAGGTTTCTGGGCAGAGTGAAGGAGGTTGTATTAGTGTGGAGTAGACTCTGATCTTGGTTCTGATCCTTGCTAACCATGTGATATGGTTTGGCTGCATCCCCAACCAAATCTCATCTTGAATTGTAGCTCCTGTAGTTCCCATATGTCATGGGAGGGACCCAGTGGGAGGTAATTAAATCATGGGGGGAGGTAATTGAATCATGGGGGCAGGTCTTTCCCATGCTGTTCTCATGGTATTGAATATGTCTCATGAGAACTGATGGTTTTATAAAGGAGAGTTCCCCTGCACACCCTTTCTTGCCTGCTGCCATGTAAGACGTGACTTTGCTCCTCGTTTACCTTCTGCCGTGATTGTGAGGCCTCTCCAGCCATATGGAAGTGTGAGTCCATTAAACCTCTTTCCTTTATAAATTACCCAGTCTCAGGTATGTCTTTATTAGCAGTGTGAGAACAGACTAATACATTATGTAACTTTGAGCAAGTCAGTTTCAGTTTGTCTGTAAAGTTAATGGATAAAGAGAGGATAATACAATAGCTCCTGTTCTGACTCCCAGAAGTACTGGAGGCAAAGTGCAACAACAAAGTGAAAACATTTTGCCTTTTCTAAGAGCACTATGGAATAAATACATGTAAGAATACATGCATGCATACGAACATTAATATATAAATATGTGTGTGTGTGTATATATATATTATATATATTGTTTGTTTGAGAAGGGATCTCGCTCTGTTGTCCAGGCTGGAGTGCAGTGGTGCAATCTCAGCTCACTGCAAACTCTGCCTCCTGGACTCAAATGATTCTCCTGCCTCAGCCTCCCGAGTAGCTGGGATTACAGGCACCCACCACCACTCCCAGCTAATTTTTGTATTTTTAGTAGAGACAGGGTTTAGTAGAGACAGGTTTAGTAGAGACAGGTTTCACCATGTTGGCCAGGCTGGTCTTGAACTCCTGACCTCAGGTGATCCCCTTACATCAGCTTCCCAAAGTGCTGGGATTTCAGGTGTGAGCCACCATGCCTGGCCTATTCATATATATTTTAAATTAAGGAATGCAATGCATCATATACATCCAACAAATTATAAATAGTACCTTTAGGTACCTTCAGTGATCAAAAAGCTCACTATGTCCAAAATATAATGTACACTTTGGAAACAATGCATGACAATCATTTGTCATGAGATTTTACAACAAAAGCTTAAATAAAAACTGAGAAAAAATTCCCAATTTTAAATTTTACTCTAAAATACCTGGAATGAATAGCATTTTATGATATTATACAATGTTTCATACTTAAAGTATATATTCTAATTTGTGTTCTAGTTTTATTTTTAGGATTATTTTGAATAAACCTTTCCATAGTTATGATTTTAATGGCAACATAATCTATCTAATACCAGAATTTATTGAACTGTTTCCTAATTGCTGGTCATTTGAGTAATTTTCCTCCGTTGTTACACATAGCCTATTTTTAATCGCACGCAGATTCCTACCCACCACCTAGCACATTCTTGGCTTGGCTCCCTCTGCTGTCAGTTGATATATACCCAAGGAATGCCAGCTCACTTTATTATTAGCCCGTACCAAAGAGAATCAGGAAGGAACTACAACGTTTTATTTTTAAAATCAGACTGTGCACTTCCAAGATGGTTTGGGAACAATTTTCTTTGGAGAGAATGGAGTTTTGGACTCTTGCATCACACTTGCAATAAAGTAGGGAAGAGGGTGACGGCCTACTATATGCTGAGGGCTTTATCCATGTGTCAAATATTTATGGAGAGCTACCAACATATCAGGAACTGTTTTGGCTGAGGAAAAAGGTATGATTCTTATCCTTAGGGAGCTTACAGTTTGGTGAAGGATAATGTATTAGTCCATTTTTGCACTGCAATAAAGAAATACCTGAGACTGGGTAATTTATAAAGAAAAGAGGTTTAAACTGGGCTTGGTGGCTCACACCTATAATCCCAGCACTCTGGGAGGCCAACGAGGGCAGATCACGAGGTCAAGAGATCAAGACCATTCTGGCCAACATGGAGAAACCCCATCTCTACTAAAAATACAAAAATTAGCTGAGCATGGTGGTGCGGGCCTGTAGTCCCAGCTATGCAGGAGGCTGAGGCAGGAGAATTGCTTGAACCCGAGAGGCGGAGATTGCAGTGAGCCGAGATCATGCCACTGCACTCCGGCCTGGCAACAGAGTGAGACTCTGTCTCAAAAAAAAAGAAAGGTTTAATTAGCTCACAGTTCTGCAGGCTGTACAGGTAACGTGGCTGGGGAGGCGTCAGGAAACT
This sequence comes from Aotus nancymaae, assembly GCF_030222135.1. Classification (NCBI taxonomy): domain Eukaryota; kingdom Metazoa; phylum Chordata; class Mammalia; order Primates; family Aotidae; genus Aotus; species Aotus nancymaae. Next base: position 24,584,270 of record NW_026988494.1, on the reverse strand, counting down.
TTCAATCATGGCAGAACTAGAAGGGGAAGCAGGCATGTCTTACATGGCTGGAATGGTGGGGGGAGGTGCCACACACTTTTTTTTTTTTTTGAGATGGAGTCTCGCACTGTCACCCAGGCTGGAGTGCAGTCGTGTGATCTCAGCTCACTGCAACCTCCGCCTCCCAGGTTCAAGCAATTCTCCTGGCTCAGACTCCCAACTAGCTGGGATTACAGGTGCCTGCCATCATGCCCAACTAATTTTTTGTATTTTTAGTAGAGATGGGATTTCACCATGTTGGTCAGGCTGGTCTCCAACTCCTGACCTCAGGTAATCTACCCACCTTGGCCTCCCAAAGTGCTGGGAGCCACCATGCCTGGCCCACACATTTTTAAAAGACCAGCTCTCAAGAGAACAGCAAGGGGGAAATCTGCCCCTATGATCCAATCATCTCTCACCAGGCCCCACCTCCAACACTGGGGATTACAACTGCACATGAGGTTTGGGTGGAGACACAAATCCAAACCCTATTAGATAAAGACCAGCAAAGAGGTGATGACCCTGTAGTATGAGAAGAGCCACTGGAACATACATGCTCAGGGCACCTGAGGGAGTGTGGAGACCTCACCAGTCTTGTGGGGGGCCCTGAGAAGATATGCCAAGGAAACTGAGCCTGAGGACAAGTGGGCGTGAGCCTGGAGATGACGGAGGAAGAGTAGTCCCGGCACAGGGAACCATGTTTATAGAAGCCTGAGTGAGACGGAGTGTTTATGTTTTGGGGCTGGCAAAGTTGGGCCTCCTTGAATATCTGGTTTGAGTTGGGGCATCCACGGAGATGAAGGTGGTACAACAGGCTGTAACTAGATTAGGAAGGACCTTGTAACCACGTTTAGTAGCTTGTGCTGGTGGAGGGGCTAGGGTAGTGCGGCTTCTTTGGAAAACATTTGGCAGCTTCTTAAAAAGTTAAACATCAACTTACCCTATGACCCCGCAATTCTACTCCTCTCTAGCTAAGAGAAATAAAACAAAAGAGAAATATAAACAAAGTCTTGTAAGTGAATGTTCATAGCAGTGTTTTTCATAATGCCCAAAGAGTGAAAACAACCCAAATGCGCATTGGCTGGTGATGACTGGAGGAGCGAAATGTGGTCGGTGCAAACAATAGAATATTATTCAGCCATAAAAGAAATGAAATGGGAGGCCAAGGCGGGCAGATCACGAGGTCAAGAGATCGAGACCATCCTAGTCAACGTGGTGAAACCCCGTCTCTACTAAAAATACAAAAAATTAGCTGGGCATGGTGGCGCATGCCTGTAATCCCAGCTACTCAGGAGGCTGAGGCAGGAGAATTGCCTGAACCCAGGAGGCGGAGGTTGCGGTGAGCCGAGATCGTGCCATTGCACTCCAGCCTGGGTAACAAGAGCGAAACTCCGTCTCAAAAAAAAAAAAAAAAAAAAAAAAAAAGGAATGAAATTTTCCTTTTTCATCTATAGATGAAACTTGAAAACATTGTACCAAGTGAAAGTAGTCAGTGACAAAATATCACATACTGTATGATTCCATGTATATGCAATGTCCAGAATAGGCAAATCCATAGGGACGGAACAGTAGGCAATTGATTGCCAGGGGATAAGGGGGTTGGGGAGAAGCAGAGAGAGACTGATAATGGGAATGGGGTTTTTTTTTTAGGTGACGAAGATAAACATTGATTATACCTAAATTGATTGTGGTGATGGTTGTAGAAGTCTGTTAATATACTAAAAACCACTGAACTGTGGGCTTTAAATGGGTACTCTGGCGAGGTGGCTCATGCCTGTAATCCCAGCACTTTGGGAGGCCAAGGTGAGAGGATTGATTGAGCCTGGGAATTCAAGACCAGCCTGGGCAATATAATGAGATCCCATTTCTACAAAAAAAATTAGCCATGGTGATGTGTGCCTGTGTTCTCAGCTACCTGGGAGACTAAGATAGGAGATTTGCTTAAGCCCAGGACTTTGAGGCTGCAGTGAGCTGTGATTGTGCCACTGCACTCCAGCCTAGGTCACACAAGACCCTGTCTCAAAAAACAACAAAAAAAGTAAATTGTACGATATAGGAATTTTACTGAAGCTGTTGAACAAATATATCTAGGCTGGGTGAAGTGGCTTACACTTGTAATCCTAGTACTTTGGGAAGCTGAAGAGGGAGGATTGCTTGAGCCCAGGAGTTCGAGATCAGCCTGAGCAACATGGTGAAACCCTGTCTCTACAAAAAATTTATAAATTAGCTGAGTATGATGGCACACACCTGTAGTCCCAGCAATTCCCACCAGGGTGGGAGGATTGTTTGAGCTCAAGAGTTTGAGACGGAGCTCAACTCTAACTGCTCAGTCTGGGCAACATACTAAGATCTGGCCTCTACAAAAAAATTAGGTGGACATGGTGGTACGTGCCGGTGGTTCCAGATACCCTGGAGGCTGAGATCAAGAATTGCTTGAGCCTAGGAGTCTGAGGCTGAACGAGTCATGATTGTGCCACTGCACTCCAGCCTGGGTGACAGAGTTAGACCCTATCTCAACAAGAACAACAACAAATATATCTGGGGGCAATAGGAAGGCCACTAGATTTTAAGCAGGAAATGCCATCACTAGACATGCTCTTTAGAACATATTCTCTGAAATTAATGTGGATAATCATTTGAAGAGGGCAAGGTTCAAAAGAGGGAGGCCATTGGGGGTGGCAGGTGCAGAAGTGGGGGACATATGGCACCCCAAATTAAGACTGTAGTGATACAGAGAGAGCAGTGGGCACATCAGAGTCATTAAGAGTAAAATTGACGTGACTTGGTGACTGTTGGATGTGGGACATGGGAATTTAGGGATCTCACCCAGTTACTACTGAAGGCGAAATTCTCTCTGATGGAAAACCAGGAAGAGTTAGTTTGGGGGAAAATGCTGAGTTCAGTTCTGGATTTGATGAGTCAAAGTCATCTGTATGGGATCCAGGTCGCATTGGTTATATGATTCTGGAGTGCAGAGGAGAGATCCAGAAGTGGTGGTATACAATATCTCATTTTATTCTCCTACTACCTTGAGGTAGCTATGACTCCACCGGACAGATATATAGCTGTAGACACTGTAGCATATAATATATACGAGAACTGGCTTTCAATCTGCTTCCATCAAACCCAAACACTTACATGAAATGTAGCAATGCTTCTTGACTCAGGGCACAAGGTCAGCTTCTGCTATTGGTTTATTGTAGCCAGTATTGGTATAGCTGCAAGAACCTTTTGCTGTTGTTGAGACGGAGTCTTGCCCTGTTGCTTAGGGTGGAGTGTGGTGGCGTGATCATGGCCTCAAGTGATTCACCCATCTTGGCCTCCCAAAGTGCTGGGGTTACAGGCATGAGCCATCACGCCTGGCCAACCATATATTTTTTTCACAAAGCTTAAGTTAGGACTTTCATTCTATCAATGGTTGAATAAGGAAGCTATAAAAAGAAATATTTAGATCTAACAATGGCTTAGAAAAGTAGACTGGGCTGGGTGCGGTGGCTCACACCTGTAACCCCAGTACTTTGGGAGGCTGAGGCAGGCGGATCACCAGGTCAAGAGATCGAGACCATCCTGGCCAATGTGGTGAAACCCCGTCTCTACCAAAAATACAAAAATTAGTCAGGTATAGTGGTGCGCACCTGTCATCCCAGCTACTCCGGAGGCTGAGGCAGGAGAATCGCTTAAACCTGGGAGGCGGAGGTTGCAGTGAGCTGAGATCATACTACTGCACTCCAGCCTGGCGGCAGAGCGAGAGTCAGTCTCAAAAAAAAAAAAAATGTAGACTGTACAAATGGCCAACAGGTATATAAGAAAACACTTAGCATCACTAATCAAGGTAGTATGAATGAAACCACAATGAGACATCATCTTACTCCAGTTAGCACGGCTGTTATTAAAAAGACAAAAAATAACAGAAGCTCTCAAGGATGTGGAGGAAAGGGAATGCTTCCACGCTATTGACAGGAATGTAAATTAATACACCTATTATGGAAAACAGTATGGAGAGTTCTTAAAAAACTAAAAATAGAACTACCATATGATTCAGTAATCCCAGTACTAGGCATTTATCCAAAAGAAAAGAAATCAGTACATCAAAAGGATATCTGCATTTGAATGTTTATTGCAGCCCTATTTACAATAGCAAAGATATGGAATCAACCAAGTGTCCATCAATGGACAAACAGGTGAAGAAAATGTGGTCCATATACGCAGTAGAAAACAATTCAGCCATAAAAAAGAAGGAAATCATGTCATCTGCAGCAGCATGAATGGTACTGGAGGTCATTATCTTAAGTGAAACAAGCCAGGCACAGAAAGAGAAACCTCAGATGTTCTCACTCATATGTGAGAGTAAGTTGACTTTATTAAGGTAGAGAACAGAATGGTAGAAAGTAGATGCTGGAAATGGTGTGTGTGTGTATGTGTATGTGTGTGTGCATGTGCATGCGTGTTTATGTGGTTTTGGCGAGATGAAGAGAAGTTGTTTTACAAGTACAAACATACAGTTCGATAGCAGAACATTAAGTTATATTTCTCTTATTTAACTGTATGTAACTCTGTGTAGCAGAGTGGAATGACTATAGTTAGCAACAATAAATTGTGTATTTCAAAACAGCTAGTAGAGAAGAGTTCAAATGTTCCCAAAACAGAAATGATAAATACTAGACCATCATGGTGGCTCACTCCTGTAATCTCAGCACTTTGGGAGGCCAAGGCAGGTGGATCACCTGAGGTTGGGAGTTTGAGACCAGCTGGGCCAACGTGGTAAAACCTCATCTCTACTAAAAATACAAAAATTAGCCAGATATGGTGGCACATGCCTGTAATCCTAGCTACTTGGGAGGCTGAGGAATGAGAATTACTTGAACCTGGGAGGCAGAGGTTGCAGTGAGCTGAGATTGTACCACTGCACTTCAGCCTGGGTGACAGAGTGAGACTCCGTCTTAAAAAAAAAAAAGAAAGATATAAAGAAAGAAATGATAAATACCTGAGGTAATGGATATCCCAAATACCCTGACTTGATCATGACATTCTATGCATGTAATAAAATATCACATGTACCTTATACATATATAGAAATATTATGAATCAATTAAAAAAATTTTTTTTGAGAGAGGGTCTTACTCTGTCACGCAGGCTGGAACGCAATGGTCATGTCTCAGCTCACTGCAACCTCAACCTCCTGGGTTCAAGAAATCCTCCTACTTCAGCACCCCCAAGTAGCTAAGACTACAGGTACATGCCACCACGCCTGGCTCATTTTTGTATTCTTTGTAGAGATGGGATTCTACCATGTTGCCCAGACTGGTCTTGAACTTCTGAGCTCAAGTGATCCACCTACCTCAGCCTTCCAAAGCGCTAGAATTACAGGTGTGAACCACTGCACCTGGCCAAAAAAATTTGTTTAATGTGGACTGGGCATTGCGTGTATCCCTCTTGATAGTGTGTACCAGAGAGCAGCCGGGTCCAGTGGACAGACAGACAAGCAGACAGGCAGACAGCGGGCAGTACTCACCACTTACTTGTGAGGTGCCCCGTGCAGGTTCTCCAGTTCTCAGATTTCTCATTTGAAAAATGAGAATAACTGTATTTCCTAGGTGGTAGGATTACAGACAAACTCTTTGTAAAGTGCCTAGCCTGGCACAAGGTAGATCTCATAAATAGCTGTTTTTATTAACATGATTATCTTACTTAAGTTTTTTCAAAGGGGTTTTACATAGTGCTATAAAGCCAGTATTCTGATTCTCTCTCTTTTTTTGTACTCTCTTCCAGTTCTTAGATCTGTTCTAGCTAGATAAATCAATCCTGCCTCTTGGTAAATGTTATTTTACACTAAGTATATTTAAAGTTTGTTCTCTTAATGAATTGCATGATTTAAAAAACTGACAGCTCTTTGATCTAATTTTCTGGAAGATTATGCAAGAAATAAATATTGTATTGAAGTCCAAAACCTAGTCAGTTCTTCCCTCTCTCCCTCTTCCCCCTTCTCTCTTTCTCCCTCTGTGTGGATAGCAGGGAGGGAGAGTGGCGGTAGGGCATGCCTGTGTGCATGTAGCTGTTTCTGACTCGGACCCAGGTGGCTTGGATCTTAAAGACCTCCATGGACTTGTTGATGTTGGCCCCATTTTTTTTTTCTCTACTTGCTGCTACAGTCTTTTCTTCTTTTCTCTCTATTAGATCTTGATTCTTTGCTTCTCCAGGGTATCTGCCTCTGTCTGAGATTTCCAGTAGATGTTGTGGGCCAGATGGCCAAGAGGCAAAACTGTATTCAGCTAGAAAACATTTAGGGCGAGAGGAGTGGCCAGGGCTTCCCCCAGCCTGGGGCAGAAAGAGGGATCAGGTCCGGGAGGACCTGCCTGGTGAGGGCTCCTGTGGAACCTGGCTGGTTTGGCAGCCTTCCCTTTCTCCTTTCCCCAAAAGATGCTACTGAGAGCCAACCAGAAAGCTTTCTGTATTCATTTTGTATCCTGAGAGCAAACACACAGCTTTGGCAAGAAAACATTAGACCTATAATAATGATACAGTTCTCTGACATTAAAGTGCAAAAACGTTTTCCATGACAGCTTAAAATTAATCACCACCTCTTGCTGCTATAGATTCCTCTCCTTTATGCAGTGCCAGCTCTGGGCCAACTGTTAAGGCAGCCACATGGCTTCCAGGGAAAGAGCAGTAAAGTCTTCAGAGACAATCAGCAAAACTGATTTTCTCTACACCCCCTTTTGTCCTGGTGAGGATGTGCTTTCTGCTAGCAGAGTGTAAGACAGGGCTGGTAATTGATCATGGAGAACAAGCCACAATCGACACTTACGGACGGGATTATAAATGCATCTAGAGCTCTTAGTGACATTGATAAACCACAAGGGACTCCCGCTGTGCAACTGAGTGTTCCCTAAATTGTTCCTTATGGTCTTTGAATTTACATCAAGGGAAAAGAAAGGAGCCTGCACATCTATCACTTTCTTTATCCTGCTGATGGAAATTAATAATCAAACACACGAAGGCTACCCAGACAAGTCCAAAGTTGAATTATTCAACAGATATATTTTGCTTATTTCATTATTTAAATGTAAATTTAATTTTCCAAATTAGTTACTGCTCATGGTAAAAAGCTCAAATTGTACACAGGATACACACTGAGTGTAGAAATCCCTCCTCCCACTCCTGATTTCTTAGGCTCAGTCTAAAGAGGTAACCACTAAAACAACTTCTTGTATATCCTTCAAGAAATTGTTCTTGCACGTAAGGGTGAGTGTGTGTGTGTGTGTGTGTGTGTGTGTATGTATGTATATTTGCAATATATAGCTGGCTTTTTTCATTTAGCAATATGATATTAGACACCTCTTCATACCAGTATCTGGAGATCTATGGCACAGATTTTTAAAATATTACATAGTATTCCTTGGTATGTCTTTATTTGTTTTTTAAACTGGATCTTAACTATGGACATTTAAAATATTTTTTTTTTTGGTTGCTTGGTTGCTTTGGTTTGCTGTTATGCACAATGTCACAATATACATTTTTTTGGGTCTTTATCTCTTTGTACATGTGTACAAGTTAATCTGTAAGATAAATTCCTAGAAGTGGAATATTTAGGGCAAAGTATAGGTGCAATTTAATTCATGAAAGATATTGTGAAATTGCTCTTCAAATTGACAATAAGCATATCCTGAATACTTCCTCCATGCCAAGACCTGTGCTGGATGTTAGGGATAAAGGGTCATAGTCCTTTTCCTTGTAAAGCTCACAGAAGAGACACACAGCCCATAAATTATTATAATATGATGTGCTAAGCACTATAATACAAAATTTATAGCACTTATCACCTTTCCATATTAGCTACTAGTTTTATCCCCTTAATTTTTTTTTAAAGTTTTAAAATTTCAAATCATTTTTATTTTTTGGATTGTGACTTTTTTTCAGGTTAAAAAACAAAAACAAAAAACAGAGCTGGGCTTGGCAGGAGAGCATAAGGAATCCAATCCATAGCTAAGAGCCTCTGATGTCCAGACATTCTTGTTTACCTCATGTCACTTACTCTTTGTAAGGTTACCACTACTCTGATTTACTGATGAGGAAATTGAGGTTAGGAGCAGGTAAGAAATTTGCTCTGAGTTGTACCATTAATAAGTGATGTAGTGCAGTTGAGAAGCTGGGTCTCTTTGGTGGCAGGCCCAGGGCCTTTCTCCCAAGCAGCCCTGCCATGCCACATGAGTTCAGCCTTCACAGTAACCATCATGAGCTGATAAGCAGAGGCACAGCAGCTGAAAGCAGCGGAGCTGCACCGAGGACGCAGAAAAACAGTGGGAGGAACACCTACTGCTTGCCCTGGGAAAACTTACTGATTAATAGGCGAGAGAGATTGCCATCTAAATATGTGTGAACCAGGCTGGGCATGGTGGCTCATATCTGTAATCCTGGCACTTTGGGAGGCCGAGGTGGGTGGATCATATGAGGTCAGGGGTTCGAGACCAGCCTGGCTAGCAATGGTGAAACTGTGTCTCTACCAAAAATACAAAAATTAGCCAGGTGTGATGGTGTGTACCTATAGAGGTTGGGGGAACCACAGGAAGAAGAGTGTTTGCTGAACTACCCAAGAGGTTGAGGTAGGAGGATCACTTGAACCTGTGAAGTGGAAGTTGCAGTGAGCTGAGATTGTGCCACTGCACTCCAGCCTGGTCAACAGAACCAGACTTCACCACAAAATAAAAATAAAGTAGAAATAAATAAATAAATAAATGTGAACTGTACAATAATCCCATAAACTTACGTAATTTTAGACCAATATTGTGGCTCTGAGGAGAAGATGCTTCCCTGGATTAAGATGGTTCCCTGGTTTAGGGCCAGGTGCCACGGCTCATGCCTGTAATCCTATCACATTGGGAGGCTGAAGTGGGAGGGTGGCTTGAGGCCAGGCATTCAAGACCAACCTGGCCAACATGTGAGACCTCCTCTCTAAAAAAAAAAAAAAGAAGAAGAAAAGAAGCATGTCTAATTTAAAGGATAAGGGGATTGCATGGGATGGACGTGTGCAGGGCCAGGCTATCAGAGGCGTGGGCAGGTCACTCAGTTGTGCTGTGCATGGGGATCATGGGAAAGATGAGGCAGGGTGGTTAAATTGGAGGCACACTAAGAAGATGTTCAGGACCACATCCAGGAGTTTGGAATTTTTTTGCGTTAAGTTTTTTTGAATGGGAAACATACATGAACTAATCTGTGTTGCAGAAAGGTGGAAGTCAACACTATGCAGGAGAAATTGGACTGAGGATAACTTAGAGGCAGTGAAATCAATGAGGGGCCCACTGTGAGAGTCTCCATGCCAAAAACTGGTGGCTGGACTGGAAAGATGGCTGAGGAAATGGAATAGACCGGATGGGCTTGAGAGGTGTCGTGGAGTCACACTTGACATGATCTGATCTAGCAGGTTTGCTGCAGGAAGGAAGGAGACGATGAGAGATTTCTAGCCCAGGATAAGTGGATATGCCATTCATGAGATGAGGCTGGGCGGGGAGCCACAGGAAGAAGAGCATTTGCGGAGTGAAGATGAGGAGTTCAGCGTCGGCACGGGGAGTTTGAATTCAGGTGGGGCATGCATGTGACCTGTCTGATAAACAGTTGGGAAATACAGGCTGGAGTCTGGGAGGGAGGCCAGAGCTGGACATGCAGGTTCAGGAGTCATCGTTAGAGGTTGTCATTGAAGCAAAGGAAATCATTGGGAAGGAAGAGTGTATGGAGAGGCGGATGTGCGGAGAAGGCCTGATTTTAAGAAATGCTTAGGGAAGGAACCTGAAGAAGAAAATGGAGACGCAGGGAGATAGGTGAGGATGCAGTAGTATGGAAACCAAGGGTAAGGGTTTTAGGCAGAAATGGTGGTCAATAGTTTGGGCATTGCAGAAGATTTGATAGGACAAGGGTTGAAGATGCCACTGAGTGCCACCTCTAGAAACCTTTGAGGTGATGGGTTTCCAGGAGCAGAACGGTGCAGTATGCTACAAGCCAGGTTGCAAGTGGGTGGAAGAGAGAATGAGAGGTGACTGAAGTCAACACCCGCTCTTTCCTAAGGGAGGATGGGAAGTGAAGTAGACTTGAGGTTATCTAAAGCACTCCCAGCTTTTCATTTGGCTCAGAAATTGGGCCAGGACAAAGCTTATGGTTGAGGACATCTGAGGATCCAGCTACAAGGAACTGAGTCCAAAGTGCCTGACCCAAAGGGCATAACATGCTCCACTGCCATTCAATCGTTCCTAGCACTTCTAAGAGGAGCAGCTGGCTCATAATCTACCAAGGCAAGTACCAGTGAGAGGAGTGTCTGGGGCAGCTGGACTTTAGAGTCCAGCAGGGGCAGTGATGACCCTGGACTAAGAGCCTTTCTGTAAGAAAGTGGACCCACCACCATGCTAAGGTTAATGGTCAGAATTCCAGGCTCCAGAAGAAACAGCTATCAAGATTACGAGGCCGGGCATGGTGGCTTACTCCTGTAATCCCAGCACTCTGGGAGGCTGAGGAGGGTGAATCACTTGAGGTTAGGAGTTCAAGAGCAGCCTGGCTAACATGGTGAAACCCTGTCACTACTAAAAATTAGCCAGGTGTGGTGGCAGGTGCCTGTAATCCCAGCCACTCAGGAGGCTGAGGCAGGAGAATCACTTGAACCTGGGAGGCAGAGGTTGCAGGGAGCTGAGATCATACCACTGCACTCCAGCCTGGGCGACAGAGCAAGACTCTGTTCCAGAAAAAAAAAAAAAAAAAGAAAGAAAGAAACAAAGGAAAAGAGTAAGGTAAGCCAGGCACAATGGCTCCTGTCATCATATGTGTAATCCCAGCTACTCGGGAGGCTGAGGCAGGATTGCTTGAGCCCAGGAGATCAAGACCAGCATGGGCAACATAGCAAAACACCATCACTATTATTGAAAAAAAAAAAAAAAAAAAGAGTATGACAGCAGGGACAAAGCAGGTGTCTACCCCAGGAACTGGGGCCAACGGTGTGGGAGAGGAGATCAGTGGAGAAATCAACTGAGTCTAGTTGGCAACAACAGAGTCTCTAAGTGCATGAGGACACAAAAGAGCGTCCAGACCTGGGAGCTGAGGTGAGAAAGGTGAAGGGGTGAGGGAAGGAAGGTGGGAGCTGATGAAATATCGCCACAGAGGGAGATTTACAGTCAAGCTAAGGAAGAGTATGCCTCAGGGCAATGTGTTCACATGGTCACACAGTTTAGTAAAATACTAAAAATTAAGATATTATTTGAGCCAGGTGCAGGGGCTCATGCCTGTAATTCCAGGACTTTGGGAGACTGAGGCAGGAGGATTGCTTAAGGCCTGGGGTTCAAGAGCAGCCTGGGCAACATAGCAAGACCCTGTCCCTACAAAAAGTAAAAATGAAATTAGCCAGGCATGGTGGTACATGCCTGTGGTCCCAGCTACTTGGGAGGCTGAGGTGGGAGGATCATTTGAGCCCAGGAGTTCAAGGTTGCAGTGAGCCATGATTGTACCACTGCACTCCAGCCCGGGCGACAGAGCCAGACCCTGTATCACTTAAAAAATAAAATAAGATAAAGGTGTTTTCGCTGTCATTGGTCAGCATTGCTGTGCATCCCATTTTTCTTGCCCTCTGCCAGCTTTCTCCTTGTGTTGGTGGCAGTAGAATGCCCATGGGCAGTTTGGAGCGGAGGTTGATTTGTAAGTGCATTTAATCTGCGTTTAGCGAGACATGTTTCTGTGGTTTATAGTCCCTTCCATGTCTGTTTACATTGTTCCTAGACATTCAGTGCAGTGACACAAAGGTGTGGGGCTAGAAGCCATCGTGATGTGAATGTGTCCCACCACACCCAGCCCCAGGAGTGTGGGGAGAGTGGAGGAGAAACAGGTCTTGAAGTGTAGCTTCAACATGCAGTCTGTGGAAAATGAGTGATGTTTGATAAGGACTTAAAAAATGTAACAACAGCTCTAGAACTTAGAATTATTCATAATAAAAAACAAGTTTCAAGGAACCATGTTAAAGAAAAAAGAGGTTTATACCTCTCTGTATATGTAATATAACAAAATCATTATCCTACAAAGAAGTGATCGAAGACAATGAGGTAAAAAATGTAGGAAAAATGTATTATGCAGGAATGTTAGGCAGCAAATTGCTAAAAATATTGCATTACCTTTCCTGGATTTTTTTTTCTTTTGAGATGGAGTCTTGCTCCGTCGCTCAGGCTGGCATGCAGTGGCATGATCTTGGCTCACTGCAACCTCTGCCTCCTGGTTCAAGCGATTCTCCTGCCTCAGGCGCGTGCCATCATGCCTGGATAATTTTTGTATTTTTAGTAGAGATGAGGTTTTACCACATTGGCCAGGCTGGTCTCGAACTCCTGACCTCAACTGATCCGCCCACCTCGGCCTCCCAAAGTGCTGGGATTACAGGTGTGAGCCACCATGCCCAGCCCCTTTTCTGGAATTTTTTGGTCAGCTTTTCTGGATTAATCAACTTTAACACATTTCTATTTGCTGTGATTTATTTTCTCATTTTGAGTAAACATTCATTTTTATACTCAACTTAAATTTTAGTTTTCTTTGTTTTTTATCTGAAAGTGGACTCTCCTAATCTTATAAGCTTCAGTCCCCGTCAGACCAGGATCTGCCCCTCTTAGATGATTGCATATTTATTGCATATTTATTGCATAATTGAAGATGACTGGGACTTGGAATCTCATTGGTTGTTCACAACCTTTTTGTGTCTGAACAGGGAAGAAAATCTAGGTATTTAAATACGTGGGCTCTCTTTTACTGTAACCTCTTTTCTTGATACTGCAGAGAGGCTGGTCTGTGATTCATCCTGCATAGCAATGAAGCATGACTGACAGTGAATTCTAAACACTATAATAGGCAAGGTTTTTGGAGCAAAGTTTCACTTTGTACAAGTGCACAATAAATATTTGTTGATTTGAGGAACGATGGTATGTAAATATGTAGTCCCTGCCAAAATCGGTAAGAACATTTTTAATCTAAAGGAAGCTTGTAGCCAGTAGATAAAATCGTAGTTCTTAGCTACCTTCTTCTCCCTTCTTATTATGTAGCCCTTTCTCCTCTAATTAACTGGTATCCTCTGGGGTAAAAAGTGGACCTAGACAATGAATGGGGCAGAAGAAATTCCAACATGCATCTATGCATCGAGCTTTTGTTGAATATCTGCCGAAGCTAGCATAATCTGTATTGGCAGGCTGGGTGTGCAAATGTGATCATGTCTCTTCATTTTTCTGGTGAATCATTCAAGAGCCCACTTGCCCAACTTAGCGGGAAGTTCATCTCCCTCTTGAGGCATCTCTGATTTGTCTTTGAGCAACAGACACCTGCTCAGCCCCAAATGCTAGACCAGTGCTGCTTCTGCCAGGCAGAGAACGGTGGACAAGTCAGTGAACCTCTGATACTGCTTCTTCACAGATTCACCAGCGCTGATGAACACTGGTCGCTCTCACTCCTGTGGGTGCCCATCCATGATGCTGATGATGCGCTGCTTGTCCAGATCTCTCACCAGTGGCACCGCACCGGTGCCTTAACTCTAGACTCTAATTTTTTTTTTTTTGAGATGGAGTTTCGTTCTTGTTGCCCAGGCTGGAGTGCAATGGCGTGATCTCAGCTCACTGCAACCTCTGTCTCCTGGTTTAAGCGATTCTCTTCCCTCAGCCTCCTGAGTAGCTGGGATTACAGGCATGTGCCACCATGCTCTGCTAATTTTGTATTTTTGGTAGAGATGAGGTTTCTCCATGTTGGTCAGGCTGGTCTCAAACTCCCAACTTCAGGTGATCCGCCCGCCTCAGCCTCCCAAAGTGCTGAGATTACAGACGTGAGCCACAACTAAAGCTGTTTTAATTCACAGTTAAACACTCAGGCATTAATCCAAAGTGAGACCCTAATGCTGAGGGGGCTGGATCTGGATGTGTTTTAGGACATTAGGCATGGTCTTAGGAAGCAGCAAGCCTCTAAGAACACAAGTCCAGCCTATGGTTCAGAACTCCTCTCCTCGTGGCAGTGCAACTCTGGGGATTCGTCTTTCTTTCTTTTCTTTTTTTTTTAAAGGCAGGGTCTCACTGTTGCCCAGGGTGCAGTGCAGTGGCACCATCGTAGCTCACTGGAGCCTCCAACTTCTATGCTCAAGTGATCCCTTCATTTCAGCCTCCCAGATAGTTGAGACTACAGGCATGTGCCACCGCCCCTGACTAATTTTTTAATTTTTGTAGATGTGGGGTCTTGCCGTGTTGCCCAGGCTGGTCTCTCAGGCTTGCTATGTTGCTCCTGGCCTCAAGCAATCCTCCTACCTCCACCTCCCAAAGTGCTGGGATTACAGGTGTGAGCCACCATGCCCAGCCTCCTCTGAGGATTTTCCTACAAGTATCTGCTTTATCAGAGAGCTCCTAATAATGTTGAACTTTAAAAAGAATTGAGGTTTCAATTCATTTGCTGACTCTCAAAAGGACATTTTGAACACTTGCAAATAGGTTCATTTCCTTCCTCCAAACAATAACAGTAACAACAGCAACAACAGCAGGCAGCTCTGCAGACCAAGGCTCCCTTAGTGAGGTAAGTCCGTGCCCTCTCATCACCTGAAAAGGTCAGCTTCTGAATCCCCGGGTAGCCCCTTGTATCTATTATAGCCCAGGCTCTAGAGCTAAAGAGAAAATACGCAATCTGGCCTTTAGGAAGCAAGCAGCCTATACATTGATAATTTCAGTGAAGTGAAATATTTGAATATGCAGCTTGCAAAGTGTAAATAGGGTGCAGACAGCCACAAAGGAGGAGTGTTTGAATCCACTAGGCTGAGCAGCAGTGAGTGACAGGCACTGTGTGAGCTCAGAACTGCCTTGCTCTCTGAGGGTGACCTGCGGTCTTTGAACAAATGTGTGCATCTCTACTCATCTCCTGGAGGCTCTTTAGACCCTCATCATAAAGAGATCCATCCAGGGCTAACATCAATATTAATCTTTATATATATATATAGTGGCAAACTGTGGCCTATTCATGAGCTGCCTGGCTTTATAAATAAAGTTTTATTGGAACCAACATCAATATTAGGGTGGGGTGTCTGGGAGAGGGTCATGAAAGTACAAGTTCAGATCTTGTCTTTATTTATAATTGTGATATTTAGATGATCATGGGGTATTTTTGGTGTTCCATCTATCTGTCTATCTATCTATCTATCTATCTATCTATCTATCTATCTATCTATCTATTGAGAAACAGTCTTGCTCTGTCACCCAGGCTGGAGTGCAGTGGCATGATCTCGGCTCACTGTAATCTCTACTTCCTGGTTTCAAACTATTCTCCTGCCTCAGCCTCCCAAGTAGCTGGGATTACAGGCATGCACCACTATGCTTGGCTAATATTTTTTATTTTTAGTGGGCATGGGGTTTTACCTTGTTGGCAAGGCTGGTCTCAAACTCCTCAAGCGATCTGCCCACCTCGGCCTCCCAAAGTGCTGGGAGGACACACGTGAGCCACTGCGCCCAGCCTGTTTTGTCTTTTAAAATTATTATATTAAAATTTTCTATGACTTGTCTTTTTACATTTTTATATTAAAATTTTATATTACTTGTATTAATTTCTGAGTTTTTGGTGGCCCGGTACATTTGGTGCCCAAGGCGAGGGTCTCCTGTGCCTCTCACTTGTCCTGGCCCTGGGTCCACTCCTACTGTCTCTCAGGTGTGTGTGATCATGTCTGAGTCACAGGTTGAACATGGCTGAGACAGCTGCTGTGTGTCTAGAACTCCACAGTATACTAAGATCCATGCCTAAAAAGAACAGGTTACCTGATGAGAAAGCAATACTAAGTCACTACTTTATATTTGGTAGTTAGGAAAGACCTCTGAGATAGGGGCATTTGAAATAATCTCACACGTAGAGAAGTTACAAGAACTGCCCAAACCTCTGTATATTCCTCCTAGTTTCAACAACTTGTAACATTTTTCCATTTTTGTTTCCCTTTCCTCCCACCCACTCCATGCACACACAAACACACATGGTGTGCATGTGTGCACATACACATTACTTTAAAAATAAATTAAAAGTTAAATATGAAAGATGGTAGTAAGCAGCACATCTTGGAATCTTTACAGAAATAATCAAGTGAAGAAATTGAAGACTGAGGAGAGAGAGGTAATCAACAATGGTCTGGAGTCTTGGAAGAAATGAGAGATGAAATTGAAGACTCACTTGGAACTGGGTTCTGGGAGGAGAGAGGATTCTTTCTTCCTTGCAAGAGGAGTGATGGGCATAATGGCAGGCAGGTCTATGGATTTAGTGGTAGGAGAGTGAGGCATTTTGGTCTGGTGGCTTCCACATTATAAATTAGGAGTAAGGTAAGATTATTAGCTGAGGGTAGAGGGAGATTTAGAAAAGGTAAGAGACAGCTTTTGGGGTGAGGAGAATAAAAGTTAAATTAGAAAAGCACAGAAATCTTGTTGAGTGGCCTTGATGCCCGTTTGATGTTGGTGATCAAGAATTTAGTGCCAGGCATGCTAGCTCATGCCTGTAATCCCAACACTTTGGGAGGTCGAGGAAGGAGGATCAGTTGAGGTTAGGAGTTTTGAGACCAGCCTGAGCAACATAGTGAGATCCTATGTATTCAACATAAAAAAAAAAATAACCAAGTGTCATGGTGTGTTTGTAGTCCCAGATACTCAGGAGGCTGAGGTAGGAGGATTGCTTGAGCCCAGGAGTTTGAGGCTGCAGTGTGCTATGATTACGCCACTGCACTCCAGCCTGGGTGAGAGAGCAACACCCTATCTCTAAAATAATGGTGATAATAATAATAATAATTTAAAGAGCTATGGATATGCCAAATTGTGCAGGAGACATGGTACAAGTGAGATAAAGCAAATTGGTGGCCTCACCCAGGGCTGGAGTGTCACAGAGGAAGAACAGTGCTGCAGAGGAGAGAGGATTGGATTGTCCGTCCACGGCTTCTGAGTAGGGTATTGCCTTCACGCCCGCATTCCTGACTAGCTAGCTTGATACTCTGAACCAGTGATTGGAGGCTGGTATACCACAGCCAGGGAGGGGAATTGCTTTGGTAAATTCATGATCTGGAGGTGGAGGCTTCCCTGACAACAGAAGGAGTTATTAGAGATCTCTCTCCTTTTTCAGCCTTTGGAGGATGTTTGTGTTTTTATTTTTATTTATTTTTTATTTTTTTATGGAGTCTTGCTCTGTCACCCAGGCTGGAGTGCAATGGTACGATCTTGGCTCACTGCAATCTCCACCTCGGGGGTTCAAGCAATTCTCCTGCCTCGGCCTCCTGAGTAGTGCATGCCACCATGCCCGGCTAATTTTTGTATTTTTAGTAGAGTAGGGTTTCACCATATTGGTCAAGCTGATCTCAAACTCCTGACCTTGTGATATACCCACCTTGGACTCCCAAAGTGCTGGAATTGCAGGCGTGAACCACCCTGCCTGGTTGTATTTTTATTTGTAATGACAATAGTATTATACTATCTCTCGTACACATATAATTGTTTATGTCTTTCTTAGAAGAGTTTAAAATATTTCCCAAACAAGGAGTGAAGAATGTAAATGGATCATTTTCAAGTGGGGAAATTCAGCATCAAGACAACTTGCCCGATGTTACTGAGCAAAGTGGTTCCAGAGATGGGGAAAGGACCCAGACATTCAGCATTTTAGTGTCTATTTACCAGCTCATGTTTCTATGGAGAAAATTCAGAGAACTCCAAACAGATGCTGAGCCCACATTCTATTCCTGAAGATTCATGTGGACTGTGTTCATCAAGGTTTGCAAAGCTTTCAGAGAGTGAGGAATGACTTTGGTGGGTGTGTGAAAGACAGGGTGATTTTTAGTTCAATTTTGGAAGGCATCCCATCCCACCTGGTGAGAAGCTGGATTTAATGTCAGTTGGGCGTTTTCTTGGTGGAGATTTCTATCACACCATGCTAGGCCAACCTCCATGCCTTTCCCGTGGAATCATCCCTTTCTACCCATTCTGTGCTCTCTTTCTATTCCATTATACGGATTAGCCTGGCTGCTTCTTTGAGAGACCCTCTTCCCAAAAACTTGCCCCTTAAACTTTGCCATGGGGATCTCCCTTTATGTGTAGCACTTGATTCCCCTCTATGCTTTTTATTAAAGGACAAATGTTTGTAGCCCTCTGTAGTAATCCATTTTCATGCTGCTGATAAAGACAGACCTGAGACTGGGAAGAAAAAGAGGTTTAACTAGACTTCTATTTCCACGTGGCTGGGGAGGTCTCAGAATCATGGCCAGAAGTGAAAGGCACTTATTACATGGTGGCAGCAAGAGAAAGGCAAGGAAGAAGCAAAAGCGGAAACCCCTGATAAACCCATCAAATCTCATGAGACTTATTCACTATCACAATAATGGCATGGGAAAGACCAGCCCCCATGATTCAATTAGCTCCCCCTGGGTCCCTCCCACAACACGTGGGAATTCTGGGAGATACAATTCAAGTTGAGATTTAGGTGAGGACACAGCCAAACTGTATAACCCTCCTAGGGTATGGTTGGAGGTGGGGTCCAATTAGTGGTATGCTATGAAATGTTTAAACAATGAACACTTATTAAAAAAAAAAGGGAAGCCTTATTTGTAGGGTTTATCAGTTTTCATGGTGTAAATCCTCCTACCAAGCTACTAGCATGATTGGTTGCAAGCTACCAATACAACAACACTGAACCCCGAGTTTGGAAGGGTTATGTGTAATTGGCTCTAGTGAGTCTGTACGAGTTGGCCCCAGAGCACTGGCGGTGTCTTAAAGATGCATATTGCGTGCTTCCACTTATTCTCTTGTCTTCTTTCATCTTCTGAACCCATAGTTGCTTTCTCCACCCCAGTTGCTACCAATGACTCCATGTGGGCTCTGTGGTTTTCCCAACTGAGGTTGGCAAAATTCCTATCCTGAGTACCCTATTTAAAACTGATGTTCATCATTCACTCCACATTCCTTATTCCCTCACTCAGTTCTAGTTATTCCACAGCACTTAAAACTTTCTAACATATGGTATCGTTTATTTATTTATTAGATTTAGTACTTTTTTTATCTGTGCCTCCAAATGGAATGTAAGTTCAAGAGGGCAGGGCTTTGTTTCTTGTTTTGTTTAATAATGTACCCCAAATCCTTTGAACAGTACTTTTTTTGAGATGAAGTCTCACTCTGTCACCCAGGCTGGAGTGCAGTGGCATGATCTCAGCTAGCTGCAACCTCCACCTTCCGGATTCAAGTGACTCTCCTGCCTCAGCCTCCTGTATAGCTGGGACTACAGGCGCAGCTACACCGGCTAATTTTTTATGTTTTTAGTAGAGACAGGTTTCACCCTGTGACCCAGGCTGTTCTAGAACTGCTGAGCTCAGGTGATCTGCCCACCTCCACCTCCCAAAGTGCTGGGATTACAGGCATGAGCCACCATGCCCAGCCTGAACAGTACTTTTGAATAGAATAGGTACTCACTAAATATTTGTTGAATGAATGAATGAGATACTATGACGTCTAGTTTCTCACTTTTTATCAAGCTCCTAGGATGGTGCAGATAGCTCAGATCTAAACAAATACTTGTTGACTGATTGCTTTTGAGAGGTTACAGAGGAGTTGTTGACGACTAAAGTGGAACAGACAGTTTCCTTAGATTCTGAAAGGGCTCTCACTGAACAAGCCCACAATTCTTCAGCTGGGAAAATCCAGTGTCTTCTCAGTATCAGAGAGCTTGGCAAACAGTTTTTATTCACAATGTGAATAAAGCATTATCTGAATCCCCCTCCTCCAACCAGGATTAGGAGAAATAATTCACTGAGGTCTCATCAATTTAAATTGTGTTCAGGAAACAAAAATTAAACTGTCATCCTTAAAACTCAGTAGGGCTTGCACATTGAACTGTTCAGTCCTGCAGAATCGACCTGCCACTGAACTGACTGGATCTAGTGACTGGGGTACTGAATTTCCTTCATACAACCAGGCAGAATATCCAAGGACCTGCTTGGCTGGAAAGCAGGAGGGCTGTGCTTTCCTTAGGTGAGAGGCGAGGGAATGAGGGATATTCTCAGAATGAATTAGAAATTTTTATTTGTAGGGTTTTGTTCTTATTCTGATGCAAAATTTATTGCAGGTTTCCTATTAGCTTAGTGGCTCCAAGTGCCTGTGGGCAAAAATTACTATCCCAGCTTTATAGATGAGGAAACAGGCTCATATTGAGACTCTGAAGTGCTTATTATCCATTAGCTATTGCTACGTCATAACCACACCAAAAGTTAGAGGCTTAATATTACCACCATTTATTTATTCTCAATTGGCTTATCAGAAATCTGTGCTGGGCCTATTAGAGATGGGGTCAGACTCACTGTGTTGCCCAGGCTGGTCCCAAACTCCTGGATTCAAGCCATCTTTCCGCCTTGGCCTCAAAAGGGCCTACCTTGAGTACCTTATCTAAAACTGATATTCATAATCCATTCCATATTTCTTATTCCCTCACTCAGTTCTAATTATTCCACAGCACTTAAAACTTTCCAACATATGGTTTCATTTATTATTTATTTATTTGAAATGGAGTCTCACTCTGTTGCCCAGGCTGGAGTGCAGTGGCATGATCTCGGCTCACTGCAACCTCCATCTCCTGGGTTCAAGCGATTCTCTTGCCTCAGCCTCCTGAATAGTTGGGATTACAGGTGTGTGCCACCACACCTGGCTAATTTTTGTATTTTCAGTAGAGATGGGGTTTTGCCATGTTGGTCAGGTTGGTATCGAACTCCTGATCTCAGGTGATCCACCCGCCTTGACCTCCCAAAGTACTGGGAGTACAGGTGTGAGCCATCGCACCTGGCTGGTATTGTTTATTTATTCATTAGATTTATTACTTTTTTATCTGTGTGGAAGGAAAGTTCAAGAGGGCGGGGATTTGTTTTCTGTTTAATGATGTACCCCAAATCCTTTGAACAGCACTTTTGAACAGAGTAGGTAGGGATTACAGAGTAGTAGGGATTACAGGCCCAAGTCACTATGCCCAGTTGGTTCTTCTGTTTCTCACTGGACTTACTTATGCACCTTCAATCAGCTGCAGAGTATTCTGGCCATTGGCTGGGTTAATGGGGCAACTGGGTTATGCGTTTTTCCTCATCCAGCAGGCTAGCCCTGGCTAATTCACATGGTAGCAGCAGGGCTCCACAAGAGTGGATCTCTTGAAGTGTAGGCTCAGCACTGGCACGTAGCCACACTGCTTCATTCTCTTTGTCAAGGAGGTCACAAGATTAGTCCAGATTTAAGAGGTGGGGAAATAGATTCCATCTCTCAGTGAGAGTGGCTGCAAAGGTACATAACGAGACACTTTACTCTGGAAAGGAGTGAAGAACCCAGCAAAATCGACTGTAGTGTTTGGCCAGCTGAGGGCTTTTGCAGTTATCCTGTCTTCTACTGGACTCTCCTTTCCTGAATTTCTAATGCATTATGGTCTTTGACACCCCATTTGGTTAATTGCATTGTGTGTTATGCAGTAATCAATGAATGAGTTCCCGACCACCATCTCAGTTTTGGGACACACTGGAAAACCTTTCCCCATCTTCCTTCTCTACCCCCATCATCTGCCTCCTCGCCACTAGCTTGCATCTTAGCCCTATATTGTTATTTCTAAGAATAGTGAAGTTATAGGAGGTAGCTGTGACCACAGAGAGCTAGTGACCTGCTTACACCATTCTCAAGTTTCCAACTTCTTGGCATGAGTCCCCTATGGCCTTTAGTCAATCCATAGTTTAAGTTGAATACTTCTGTAGCATAGGCAGATTATTTAGAGTTGACATGGGCTTGGAATATGCAATGATAGAGGAAAAAGTAATTTCTGAATTGCTGGTAAGGAGAAACTTGACAGTAAATGAATTAAAAACACTTTTTCTATTATAGAAAGCCTGGGCTATGGAGTGTAAACTGGATTTGAATTCGTAACTTCCCTGCTATGTATTCTCAGGCAAATAATGTATTCAAGCTGAGTTTCCCCATCTATAAAAAGAAGAAAATAGTATGCACCTGCACAGTTGTCAAAAATAAATGAAATAAATATATTAACAGTCCCGGCACATGTGAAATGCTTAAAACCACTTTGTTTGGTCTCTCTCCAGCTGTTTTGTTTGCCTTAAAAGGAATTCTCAAATTTCTAACTTTCTCGATTTAAATCCTACATTAGTTGTTGCAGAAAAATTGGACTTAGAGAAGGGAAAGTTGCTGCAGGGGGTCTCTGAATGATAATAATGTAGAGTGTTCAGGCTGAGAAACAAGGTGCCATTCCGGGAATGCTACATGCAAATCTCAGAGCAGCTCAAGGATGGGGGAAACTGAGGCCTCCGGTGAATAAATGACAAACCAGCACTCCAGGAGTCAGTGTTACCTCTGACTGTGTCTCCGGCTGACCAGTTCTAGACTCTTCTGGGCTGCTCCTCAACGAATGGTTACCTTCTGTCCCTGGGTGCTCTGAGAACCGTGAGAGAGAGGCCATCAGCCAAGCCTTGGGGCCCCTGCAGGATTGAGAGGAGGGGGAGGAAAAGGAAAGCAAGAGAGAGTCTGAGACAGAAAATGGGGCAAACCAAGAACCCAAAAAGGAGAGAGTTGGAATTGGCACCATGTGGTGATTTGCAGTTTACAAAGCTACATATGCATTATTGGAGCTTATTCCACCCCCCACCCCCAACCTTTTTTTAATTTTTGAGACAGAGTCTCACTGTCACCCAGGCTGGAGTGCAGTGGTATCATCTCAGCTCACTGCAACCTCTACTTTTTGGGTTCAAGTGATTCTCATGACTCAGCCTCCTGAGTAGCTGGGCTTACAGGTGCATGCCACCACACCTGATAATTTTTTTTTTTCTTTTTTTTGGTATTTTTAGTAGACACAAGGTTTCACTGTGTTGGCCAGGATGGTCTTGAACTCCTGACCTCAAGTAATCCAACACCTCAGCCTCCCAAAATACTGGGATAACAGGCACGAGCCGCTGTACCCGGCTATATTTTCGCATTTTTTAGATGAGCGAACTGATACTCAAAATGTGTAAGCGGCTTTATCAAGACCACATAGCTAGTAAATGGCAAAGACAGGACTTAAAGTCAGCTCTCCTGATTTCCTGCCTCTACGCCCGCCGGTGCATTGCACGTATGTTGCTAGGTAGTGGCTGGAAAAGGGCCACCCGTGTTGCTGCAAGTCAGTAGACGTGTCGGGCCACTTAGGATAAAGAGCAGCTGTTGGTTTGCTGCCTGTCATATACGCATTTAACCATTATTTGGTGACTTTTATGGTCTAAAGGTAGAAAATTAAAAGGCAGTTATAAATAGCGTGATAATTGTCAGCAGAGTCACATGTTTCTAGGAGAGTAGATTGGAGACGCCCACTTCATCTAGTTAGAGGCAGTCAGATAAACTTCCTGGTTGGTGCCAGTGTCACCCAGGCAGCAAGCTGGAGGGCGCTGGTGGTGAGCTGAAAAGCTTCTGGAAGAAAACAGTGGATACCGAGGCTCAAGAAAGCAGTATTTAGAAAGTGAAATGAGGTTGGGAGTTGACTCTGGAGAGGAAAGCAAAGTTCATACCTTAACAAGCACTGCAATCTAATTAGATGGTTGGACTTCAGCCTGGGCAAAGCGAAGCCCTCAGGGAAATCACAGGATTAGATGCACATTTTGGTCAGTCACTCTTGCTGCAGTGTGAAGAATGGATTGGCCAGGGACAAGACTAGAGATAGAGAGACCGGGAGGAAGCTTTGCCCTAATGCAAGGAAGAGATACCGCAGTCATCTCCAGCTTCTTATTTCTCGCAGTTCTGGAGGCTGAGAAACCCCAAATCAAGGCACCAGGAGATTTGAGATCTGTGAAGGCCCACTTCCTGGTTCAGAGACCACTGTCTTCTTACTGTGTCCTCAGGTGGCTGAAAGAACTCTGGAGCTCTCTGGGGTCTCTCTTTTTTTTCCTTTTTTTTTTTTGAGACAGAGTCTTGCCCTGTCACCCAGGCTGGAGTGCAGTGGCACAATCTTGGCTCACTGCAACCTCCACCTCTCGGGTTCAAATGATTCTCCTGCCTCAGCCTCCTGAGTAGCTGGGATTATAGGCACCCACCACCATACCCAGCTAATTTTTTAGTAGAGACAGGGTTTCACCATGTTGGGCAGGCTGATCTGGAACTCCTGACCCTGTGATCCGCCTGCCTCAGCCTCCCAAAGTGCTGGGATTACCGGTGTGAGCCACCGCGCCCGGCGATGGCATGATCTTGGATCATCGCAACCTCCGCCTCCCAGGTTCAAGTGATTCTCCTACCTCAGCCTCCTGAGTAGCTGGGATTACAGGTATGAGCCACCATGTCCAGCTAATTTTTTTTGTATTTTTCAGTAGAGACAGGGTTTCTCCATGTTGGTCAGGCTGGTCTCAAACTCCAGACCTCAGGTGATCCGCCCACCTTGGCCTCCCAAAGTGCTGGGATTCAGGCATAAGCCATCACATCTGGCCGAGGAGCTTTTTCTCTAAGATGGAAGAGGCCTGAGCATATCTAAATGCTGGTGAGAAACCGTGAATGTAAGGAGGGAAGACATAGGACAGAGAGAGGACCGGAGATGCAGTGAGGTCTCCAAGGTGGTGTGCGGGTGAGCTGGGAAGTGATAGGACCCGAAGTGCAGGTTCATTGCTTTTTTTTTTATTACCACATATTCCTCAAGTGTCTGCTGAATGGAGCCTTGGGTCTTGGATCAAGCACTCTTCCCGGACCAAACTGAGGGTCGGGCTGCTTACTCTCAGGGCCCAATAATGAGATACAGATGAACCGTGGGGGAAGGGAGTTTTTATTTCTGTAACTGGTGACAGGGAGAAGGTCTGGAAATTATCGCCAGACCAACTCAAGATTACAAAGTTTTCTAGAGCTTGTATACCTTCTAAGCTATATGTCTATGTGTAAGTGTGCATTCATCTAAAGACATAAGTGATTAACTTCTTTTAATCTATAACTAAGATGTGAATCCTGAAGACCTTCCTCTGGAGCCTCAGTAAATTTACTTAATCTAAATGGGTCCAGGTGCTGGGGTGATTACCCTTATCTTGTCTCCTGCTAAATTATGGAGGTTTGGGAAGTTTCTTCAGAACCCAAATAAACTTGTTTGTGGAGGCCTGGGGATTTTCTTCAGACCCCCAATAAAACGTTTTAAATCCTAAACGAATCCCGTTAAGAATTCCTTCATTATCCTGTCACGCCTCAAGGTCCAGGAAAGGCCCAGGCAAAACTCTTGGTGGATTTTGTTACATCCCTCCTTTGCATAAGGGTACTGGCTCTCTCAGCTTTTAATACTTAACCTAACCACGCGGTCAGTGCTGAAACAGTTGTTACAGAGGCCTGTGTTAGTGAGACCTGGTCTGCCACAGCACCTCTTCATGGCTGCCTTTGTGACTGAAGTAGGAGCATTGTGACGATTTTAGATGCAGGCTTAGAAGGATGAGCGGCACTGTCTGAGGTCTGAGAAGTAAGGAACCGAGCGTACATGTAGTCATGGTGTTGAAGGAGGCTGGGGGAAAATGGGCATTGCTCGAAACGACCATGGTGGAGACTCCTGACTTGAAATAGAAGGAGGCTGTGCTTGTGGAGGGCCCGCTGGGCACGGGAGGCTGTGGACAGTGTTGAGCAGACCCTGAGTGTGATCATCTCCATCAGTGCTCCCTGTTTGAGTGCTGGAGGCGGGTGGACAGTTGAATGGAACCAAAGCCCACCCCCAACAATAGAGGCTATACAAGGATGAAAAAAGAGTAAGAGAGTGAGGTTATTGGCAAGACAGTAGTTGAACTGAAGGATCAGATGGGGTCTCAATTGCATGCAGAATGGATGTAAAAATGGAAAAGGCCCATACGAATTATTATTACTATTATTACTGAGATGGAGTTTCACTCTTTCATCCAGGTTGGAGTGAAGTGGCATGATCTCGGCTCACTGCAACCTCTGCCCTCCAGGTTCAAGAGATTCTCCTGCCTCAGCCTCCTGAATAGCTGAGATTACAGGTGTCCATCACCACACCTGGCTAATTTTTATATTTTTAGTAGAGATGGGGTTTAACCATGTTGGTCAGGCTGGTCTTGAACTCCTGACTTCAGGTGATTTACCCACCTTGGCCTCCAAAAGTGCTAGGATTACAGATGTGAACCACTGCACCCAGTTGCCCATAGAAATTAGAAATTTCAATCAGACACAGTGGCTCATGCCTGTAATCCCAGCACTTTAGGAGGCCAAGGCAGGTGAATCGCTTGAGGCAAGGAGTTTGAGACCAGCCTGGCAACATGGCTAAACCCCATCTCTAGTAAAAATACAAAAATTAGCTGGGCATGGTGGCACATTCCTGTAGTCTTAGCTACTTGGGAGACTGAGGCATGAGGGTCACTTGAACCCAGGAGGCTGAGGTTGCAGTGAGCTAAGATCGCACCACTACACTCCAGCCTGGATTATAAGATTCTAGCTCGAAAAAAAATTTTGAGGATTCAAAAACCTCAGTGAATCAGAGAACAGGTGTAGTGGGACTAAGACAGGAAGAGTAGTTGAACTGATGAACCAGATGGGGTCTAGATGTGATAGCTTCAATTACGTTCACAAATTCTTTGGCACTTCCTTCAAAAGTTGGAGCCTAGTTCACCTCTCCTTGAGCATGGGCTGGACTTGGTGCTTCCATTCTAACAGGGAGAAAAAGCAGAAGAAACCAGGTTTTAAAGGCACTCTGGCTTCAGCGTACTGTCTCTTGGATCACTTGCTCTGGGGGGACTTTATTGCCATGTCTTGAAGACACACAAGAATCCCTCTGGAGAGGCCCATGTGGTGAGGAACTGAGGCCTCCTGCCAACAACCAACACTACCTTGCCAGGGGTGTAAGTGAGCCATGGAGGAAATAGGTAAGTATCTTGGCTACAACGGCCCGAGAGGCCTTGAACCAAAACCACTCAGCTAAGCCGCTCCTGGATTCCTGCCTCTCAGAAACTGTGTGAGTTCGTAAATTGTTGTTTTAAGCTGCTAAGGTTTGGGGCAATCAGTCTTGCCACCACAGACGACAACAAAGGCACTGAAAAATGTGAGAATGAGCATGGATGGTAAAATGTTTGAATCCCAGACCTCAGAGGTTGAACAGACGTGGGCATACAGCAATGAATGTCAGAAGTGGCCTGGAAGAGAGGATGCTGGAGCTGCAAAAGTCAGGAAGCTTGTTGGAATTAAAATTGGGCAGCTTGTTGGAATTAAAGTTACCCAAAGCGAAACAGAACTCAGCTCAGAGAGAGACCAGGAGCCATGGACGAGGTCTTCGATGAGGAGGAGTGACGGGCATGAGGGTGGATGATGTCACTGAGTAGGGGTAGATGGCATGAGTAGGAGCCTTCACGTAAAAGCAAGGGAGTCATGATTTTGATGCAGGATTTTTCTCTGCCCCTTTGCCAGACTCCTAGCAGGGGCACCCCATCTACTTGGCCTGCTGCCCTCAGCCCCTTGCGGGGTGGGAGCACGTGAGTGAGTGAGTGTGGGATCCAGCCCACCACAGGAGCAAGCTCCATGCAGGGCCCATGGCCAGACCAAGTGTGTTGCCTCAAAAGGAACGTGCAGTGCCCAGGCAGGGGTACCCGCCACCTCAAAGCCCCAGAGGGGTTGTTAGTGTGCTAATTAGCTTCCTTAGTTCCTCCATCCATAGCCAGATGGACGGTGGTGTGTTAGCGGCTCAGTCGGTCCCTGGGCCCATCCTGTAGGGCAGCTGCCCTCTGCCAGTGAGGGCAAAGGGCCAGTGTGACAGTCTTTCTGGGTACCCACACTCAGTGGGTCTTGAGCTCTTTTCCAGCATCCAAAAGAATGAGGTCATGCTTGACAATTAAAGGATGGTGAGGGCGGAGAATTTTATTTAACAATGGAACAGCTCTCAGCAGAGAGGAGAGTTGGAGAGGAGATGGGAAAGGCAGGTCATCTTCCCCTGAAGTCAGGAAGTCTCTTCTCAGTCATACCATCTCCCCGTCTCCCCTCTACTGACTGAGCCTGGGATCTTTATAGGAATAGGATGGGGGCGGG
The DNA here is from genome assembly GCF_030222135.1 of Aotus nancymaae. Taxonomy (NCBI): domain Eukaryota; kingdom Metazoa; phylum Chordata; class Mammalia; order Primates; family Aotidae; genus Aotus; species Aotus nancymaae. The sequence goes on along the minus strand of NW_026988494.1, from coordinate 24,556,239 downwards.
GTGGGCCATAGGTAATACTGGAAAAGGCAACATTTGATTAGTTAAAAGGGATTATTCAGAAAGAACCAATCAGGAGAGAGCAGGAAAACACGAATGAAAATTCTCACTCTGGTTTGTGGGTTTCAGGCTGTTTTTGGCTTGAAGGCGGGCTTT